>NW_027507686.1:89180512-90478012 GCF_037356315.1 Lithobates pipiens
TTTTAGCTATGTATTATAGCAGAAAATATATATTTTTTTCAAAATTGACACTCTTTTTGTGTTTATAGTGGGAAAAATAACGCAGAGGTGATCAAATACCACCAACAGAAAGCTCTATTTGTGGGGAAAAAAGGACATAAATTTTGTTGAAAACGTGTTTCTCCCAATCTATAACAGGCCTATCTCCACCATAAACACCACACCTCAGATGAACCCCTGTCATCCAACGGGGGGGGTGGACCTGCATGTATACTTTTCCCGCTTGCCAGTGGCTGCTGCTCCACTGCTATAGCTATTGGCCTCTGAGCCTGACTCCAGACCATGACAGTGAATGCGATGTTACATAGTTACACATTAGTGAGGTTGAAAAAAGTCCATGTAGTCCAACCTATGTGTGTGATTATATGTCAGTATTACATTGTATATCCCTGTATGTTGTGGTCGTTCAGGTGCTTATCTATTTTTTTTTTAAACTATCGATGCTCTCTGCTGATACCACCGCCTGTGGAAGGGAATTCCACATCGTTGCCGCTCTTATAGTAAAGAACCCTCTACGTAGTTTAAGGTTAAACCTCTTTTCTTCTAACTTTAATGAGTGGCAATGTGTCTTGTTAAACTCCCTTCTGCGAAAAAGTTATACGTTAATATACGAACCCACAAGCACAAACTGAAGAGCGGTAACCATCGGAAAAGCAGGAGGCTGGAAAGTGCAAATCATCTGTCACCAAACTTCTACTAACATGAGATTAGCGGAAGGAGCCCAAAGGGTGGCGCACTTGGTATTTAACTTCCTCTTTCCTAGTACCATTGCACGTGTTGTACGTCACCGCGTTTGAGCCAACACAAGTTTGAGCCAACATCCGTTGGAAAAAAAACATGGATTTTGTTATCGGAATATGCGATCGTGTGTACGAGGCATTAGTCAGCACAAATCCTCCTTGATCCTCTGCCCTGTTCATTTTTTCCTTTCTTCTCTTATCTGCTATTCCCTCCATAAATCTCCACTATACATATCCTTCAGCCTCTGGTCTCAGCTCAGCAATCCACACATCGATCTTACATCCTTTCGATCCCAGTTTGCTTTTAGCACTTGCAATTGTCCTGTCCTCATGCAGCTTATCACATTTTCTGCACTCCATCACTTTGCCCTTCATTAGAACATACTCTTACCACCTCAACCTCCTCAATGATTCACTCTTTTCTTATAGCGGGTTTACACAGAAACAGCTCATGTTCAGCTAGAATTTGCAGAGAAAGAGGCTGCCATTATGAAGGAAAGAGCAGAGAAAGAAAAAGAAAAATCAGAACAGGAAGCAAAGTTGCATATACTTCAGCCGCCGCTGCAGCAGCATAGGACACAGAGTATACTGATATTGAGTGGTCTGGAATGGGGTCTATCCACAAAGGCCCAGATGTGCCTGAGAAACCCTGTTCCTCAGAAGAACGTACAAAGGAGTATGTCCAAGAACTTTTAATCAGTAATGCAACAAAACAGTTTCCCAATCCAGAGTCAGCTGAATTTAAACCAGAACCAGCAGAACCCCTGAGTGTATGAAAACAAACCCATGAAGTCAGCAGTGCCTGAACAATTAAAGATGAACCATTAGAGACATATAGGAACAGGCCAAGTGAATCCTTACTACAGCAACCCAAACACCAGTGCGCACAAGATATCACTAAATATCTTATCCGTAAAGGAATGGTTAATTCAGGCTTTCTCAAGTTTGATGACAGCCCCGAGAATTACTGGGCATGGAAGTCTTCTTTTCTGAATGCACTCAAAGACTTAGCCCTTGTACACACAGTCGGAGATTCCGACAACCAAATCCGTCGGAGTTATTCCGACGGATTAATTCCGGGCGAGGTCCGGAAGTGATGTTGCATACACACGGTCGAACCAAGTTGTCGGAATTTCCGGTTGCCAAGAACGCAGTGACGTAAGCTGCGTACGGCGGGACTAGAAAAGGGAAGTTCAGCACCACGTCCGGCACCCTTTGGGCTCCTTCTGCTGATCTCGTGTGTATCGCGTGTTAGTAGAAGTTTGGTGAGAGACGATTCACGCTTTTCAAATTAGTGATTCAGTTCGGTACTGCTCTTCAGTTTCTGCTTGTCTTTGCGTATCTGATTATCAGTGCGTGTAGTCAGTAAGTATTTGTTTCTCATTGTGGACTATATCTTGGTATAGAACGCTTTGATTGCCATTGCTTATTGTTTGCTTGCTTCTGCTATTCAGTTTGTTCTTTCAGGCATTGCTGTTTATCGGTGCTTTCTGTTGTCCGTTCTGACCAGCCGACCGTTTTCAAAGCATGTTTCATATATGTACTCGTCGTAGAGTTTGTGCTGTGCAGGGGCTTCGTGTTGGGGTTCTTACTTTGACACAAGCCCGGTCCATGAACAGGGAGGGGAGGCGTTTGTGAACCAAGAATTGCTTGCACCAGAGTAACCAGTTCTCGCACATGCCTTTGCTCTGTGAGATCCGGGAGAATAATCCTGATGATTTCAGGCATTATCTCCGGATGACGGACCCCGTTCTTCACCGTCTGCTGGCTTTGCTGACCCCTTATATCAGCAGGCAGGATACCTACATGCGGCAAGCCATCACTCCGGAGCAGGGGCTCATCGCCACGTTGCGCTACTTGGCGACTGGGAAAAGCTTTCAGGACCTCAAGTTCTCTACAGGCATCTCCCCCCAGGCTCTGGGGATCATTATTCCAGAGACCTGTTCTGCCATCATTCATCTCCTGCAGAAGGACTATATGAAGGTAAGTTTTATCCTTTAACATCACATTCTATGTATTTAATGATTGCTAATGTCTTGCATTTCTTTCCTCATTCCCTAATTACCATCATTGCAATATGCTCTAATTCATATGCTCTGCCCCTTTGTCCTCATGCATATTTGCCTCACTAACTTCCCCACCATGCTCTTCTTGGCCCATAAAACTATAGTCTAGTCACTTACCAATGTATTTTGTCAGCTCCATAGTATTGCTTTCCCCTAAACACCCCCTATAAATGTCTACAAATGTAATGTGTGTGTTTCAATTCATGCAGAGTGACATTTTTTTTATGGTTGTGCCAAACTCATTAGGAACCCCCCTCCCCCCAACTGCTAAGTCAGCTGCTAGCAATCCTCTATCTGCTGACTTTACCAAACCCAATACACACTCTACCTACCTTTTTGATGGTCACATTTATGGATGAATTTACCAAAGCATGTAGTGCAAGGGCCTGCCTCAATACTTTCAAATGCTATCATTTTTTACCCTATTATTATCTTGATATGTAATAGCAGAATGTCAAAATGTGCTTCCATTTTGCTTTCTTTTTGGTATTATGACACTTATTACCTGTCCGGTGGGCTGCCAATAGTGTAAGTAAGGAGGGGCTTCCCAAAGTATCACACATTATTTAGGCATTCAGCTCTCAATCAAGTGGAGAGGGTTACCTGTCCAAAACACCCCCCCCTCATCTTTTAGCAAGGGCCCATCAGATGGGGGGGATGGGAGGTGGGGGAGGGAAGGGGGGTGATGACTCTGATAAGGGGACCTTATACTTTAGGCTTTAAATACTCAGTTCCCAAAATGTTATACTAATCTTGGCCAAAAATGTTTGTGTCTAATCTGCTTGCAATGTTGATTTGTAAAATTACAAATTTTTGGTCTTGTTTCACTCCACAGTGTCCTTCAACACCACAGGAATGGCAGACTGTGGCCTCCCACTTTGCCAGTCGTTGAGCCTTTCGCAATTGTGGAGGTGCAATTGATGGGAAGCACGTCTGCATCGTCCCACCACCCAACTCGGGGTCGTACTATTTTAACTGCAAGGGGTTTCATAGTATCGTGATGTTGGCGGTGGTGTCTGCGACCTATGAGTTTTTGTATGTGGACATGGGGCAAAATAGACGGATGTCGGATGGTGGAGTGTTCTCACGGACGGAGTTCTACTGGCGTCTCCAGAGTGGCAGTCTGGGCTTGCTACCCCCAGAGAAGAATCAGGAAGGACTCCCGTTCGTCTTCGTTGTGGATGAGGCGTTTGCCCTGGCGAACCATCTGATGCGGCCTTTCCCGATGAGGACCCTCACCCCGGACCAGAGGATTTTTAATTTCCGCCTGTCCAGAGCCCGAAGAGTGGTGGAGAACACCTTTGGAATACTGGCCAGCTGATTCCGCCTTTTTTTAACGCCTATCCACATGGCGGAATACAAACTAAATCCCATTGTGCTGGCGTGCTGTGTTCTGCACAATTTCCCAAAAAGACATTCTGCAAACTATGCGGTCTCAGTTGGCCAAGAAGCAGACTTGCTGGAAAATGAGAACCTCACGGGCCTTGATGCTGCTCGTCCTGGCTTGCCCCCCCAAAGCGCCCGTGAGGTTAGAACCCAATACATGGAGTACTTTGTGGGTAGGGGGGCCATTGATATGCCAGACAATGTCTGTCTGAGTGGCATTTTATGAATAAATTTTTCTTTGAAAAGATTTGTTTTCATTTACTGCTTGATCAATGTACATGTTTTGGGGCTGCAACCCCTTCATCTCAGCCACCTTCCACAAAACACGTACATTGACCCCCCATGATGGGAGATAGCGCATGTTGACACACTCTGTGCATCTTCCAAATTTGGATTTTTGAAAAATACAAAAGTTGTGGTATAAAAGCCAAAAAATAAAACCCTAGCTAGTTTGGGCTGTTTCACACTCTCCCCAAAACATCAATGATGTTCTTCATTTTATTTTTAACATCATTGATGTTTTGCTGTATAATTTTCTAAATCCCGATTGCACCCCATTATCTCCCCAATCAGGATCTGGGCACTTTCACTGGTAAAATGGGATTCTTCTTCCACATCACCTACAAAACAAAGCAAAAAAACACACCATGTATTATAAATATGGTGACATACATTGATAAGCTTACCGGAAGCTGTGTTCTCCGACACTCACCTGTTGTGGTGACAATTTGTCCAACTTCAACAATCTCTCCTTCCTCCTCCTCCTCTTCCTGCTCCTCTGCTTCTGGTTTTGGAATTTTGCCTTCTTTGGGAGGGGTGGGGTCCCTGGTGTCCTCATACTTGCCGAGTCTTCTCTCCCCTATGAGAATGTAAAAAAAGAATAATTAGCACACAGAGGGCAGACATAGGAATATGAAACATTGCTTGGAAGTGTTGTACAATTGTGTTTTTTGGCCGAGTTCCAAGGTGAGAACATTATTGTGGACACTTTGTTAAGCTGGAATACTTACCTGCAGAACGATGTTTCTTATGAACGCATGAAACCATGAACTTGAAAGTGACCATTTTAAAATGCACAACATGAAATCAAAGCACATGGAGCATGTATGCAAGCAAGAGTAATCATATGAACACAGGACAACTACTTACTTTTTTGAAGAATACGCTTGATCCTTATGTACTGCTCGTGCGCCCTCAGTTTCAGGTCTGACCAGCGTTTTCTCAGTTGATCCATGGATCGGCGTACCCCAAAATTCTTCTGAAGACTCTTCACAACTTTATTCATGATCTTGGCCTTTCTGATATTTGGGTTTGGGTAAGGTCCATACTTCCCATCATAGTCGGTCCTGTTCAATATGTCGACCATCTCCAACATCTCTCCAAAAGACATATTTGAGGCCTTAAATCTTCTCTTCCTGGATCGGGACGTTTCAGGCTCCGGGCTTTCCTCACCCTCCTCCTCATTAGTGGAACTCTGATTGCGCACCTGTGTTCTCTCCGCCATGTGCTCTCCCCACTGCACCGAAAGCAAAGGGGCGGGGAATAGTCTAGAAAGAACGTCAGGGGCGGGCGGAGTTTCACGCATTCACACTGTATATAAAACGCAACACGCGTGTGTCGTCCGTACGAACTAGGCTATACTGCTTCTAGATTGAGGCCTGTATTAGTGGAGTTTAGCCTGACATTAGGGTTTGTCTTGTGTTGTGTCTTGCAGACATTGTGGACGGCTTGTGGACGGCTTCAATGATCATAGCTTCCTCCCTCTGTTCATCGAGCGCCACACCCTCAGTATAGTAACAAACTAAAGAGGCAGGCAGCAATGGAGAAACTGGTTGAGTTTGTGAAGCCGGTGGTCCCCAAGGCAGACGGCAACTATTTAAAAAAAGAAAAATCGGTGGCCTGAGGAGTACATATCTGAAGGAGAGGAAGAAGGTGCTGGACTGCATGCAATCTGGTGCTTCAGCAAATGACGTTTATGTCCCCAGGCGTGGTATTATAACAGGATGCAGTTTCTGTCAGACCAGGCTGAGGCCAGAGAATCACTCTCTACTCTTCCTTCCACGCGTCCTATGCTACATTCCACACCCGCTGAGTCTTCAGACGCCTAACCTGGGCCTTCCACTCAGAAAGAACTGGGGGAGCCCAGCTTGAGCCAGGTATAGTATTGTTGTACATATTTTGGGAGTATAAATGAATGATGTTAACTTGAATTTTGCTCACTAATTGCTGATTTTAGAAAGTGTTTCACATATCAATAGACAGTAGTGGCCAAAACCTTGGGGACAAGAAAGAAAAATGCTGGGCTCAGAATGATAGTCTTTTCTATTGGTTAACAATTTGCAACAGTCTTGATGTGAAAATTGTGTGTGTTTGATGAACCAAAAACTAAAACTATGTCCCTTTTTCATACACAGGAAGACCTCAGCCAGGAAGAGGAGGGTGTAGAATGCAGCAGCCAGGAGGTGGCTGTGGAAAGTGGCAGCCAGGAGGAGGCAGGGGTAAGTGGCAGCCTCACAGAATGCTAGGTCCCTCCCCTCTGCCTTCCACGCAAAAGGGCGAGAAAGGGGGGGGATGTGGAGGAGTCGGCCCTGAGGCTGATTGGGGAGGCATCAGTGGCCCTCCAAGCCAAATCCACCTATCAAGAGGCCTTTGCCGCCTTGGCTGCATGCAAGCTTGAGAAAATGGAGGAGGGGCAACAGCTCTTGTGTGAGGAGGTAATTATACACACCCTCAACAAGGGTCTGTTGGGCCAAATGACACAAACAACACACTTGTGTGATTTGGCCCATGCCCCTCCTCCTCCTCCTCCTTCTTCCACACCTCCAGCACCACAGCCACAGCCTGGAAGGAAGCGTGGAAGGAAGACCGGAGTGTGATGACCTGGGTTCAGTTTGGTCTGACAGAAGATGCAGCCTGTTGTAATACCACAGCCTGGGAACATAGATGTCATCTGCTGCTGTTCCGGGTTTCTTGGACTTCAGGACCAGACTTCTCTCCCTCAGACATGTATTCCTCAGGCCACCAAGTTTTGCCTTTAAATAGTTGATGTGTGCCCTGGGGGCCAAAGGCTTCGCTAATCTCCCCAGTTTCTCCATCGCTGCCTCCCTCTTTATTTGTTACTGACACCTAAATAAAGTTTTTTTTTGTTTGAAGAAATACTTGCGTATGTGTTTTACTTCTAAAAGGCCAGTTTATTTGTGAGCAGGCAGGTACATTTCAAAAACACAAAGTGAAATGAATAACAAGGGGTACCAACACTAAACAACCCCCTGTAGATTAAAAAAAGAAAAAGAAAATATAAAAAATATAATAATGTTGTTGTGGTAAGTTTACACTCAAAACACACCCCAAAAAATGGAAAGATGAGCAAAATGTCAAAAAAGGAGATGTTTATGAACAAAAACAAACAAAAAATTCACCCAAAAAATAAAAAATAAAATTGTGTAGATGTGACGATTTAAAAAATTGCATTGCTGAAATTTGTAAAAAAAGAGTCAGGAAATATGTTCGGGAGAAGTGTGTGTGACTATGAGCATCAAAAGAAGTTCCTTCTTGCAGCATTGTAAAGAACAAGAGAACGCGCTTCATGAAAGAATTTTTAACATTGCAGCGTTATGAATGTGCTATATCGATTACGAGCAGTAGTTTTACCTGAGCGAGCGCTTCCGTGTCCGAATTGGATTGTGAGCATGCGTGGCACCTTGTCCATCGGAGTAGGCTACACATGATCAGAGTATCTCCGATCGGAGCATTTTGTCTGAAAATATTTTCGGCAAGTTGGAAAAGTTGGTCCGTCGGATATTCTGACGGAAACAGTCCGATGCAGACCACACGCAGTCGGCATATCCGACAAAACGGTCCGATAGGAAAGATTCAGACGGAATCTCCGACCGTGTGTACAAGGGTTTAGACTTACCAGCAGCTGTAATGCTAGACCTGATGATAAAATGGCTTGGGACTAAATCAGCAGAGCATGCAAGGAGGATGTGGAGGATACACATATTTAACCCTTCAGCAGGATTTAATATGGCCTGGCAAAGGCTAGAGGAAAGATATAGATCACCAGAAGCAATTGAAGATGCTCTAATGAAAAGTCTTTCCCTAAGCTAAACAGCAGAGACAATTTGAAACTGCAAGAGCTGGGTGATATTCTTTGGGTAGTTGTTAGAAAAGTTTTAAATGTTTATTGTGTGACTATTAGAAAAACAATAGTCCTGAGACTGATTTGTTAAAAAACGTACTTCTGAGCACATTATTGTATTAACTCATTGTATTGTTTTGTCTTAATTAACTCCATAGTAAGTTGTAGAATCATTAGATTTAACTAAATATGATAGCCTAAGAATGTACAGGAAACATAGCTAAAAAGAATAAAGGTACCAGTTCGTACCATGACAACGTTATTTATGTTTCCTCAGCCAATAGAAGCATAGAGATGTTATTCTTATGGGGTATGTGAAGGCGGGACACGGTCTTTTGGCAGACATTTTTCTTCAGCTTTTGTCCTGTAAGCATGTCTCTCTGTTGTGGGCCACATCAGAAATAAATGTTCCTGCTTCTCAGAACACCTGGAGTTTTTACTGATCACAAGGGAAGTTCCTAACATTTTTGGTCTTTCGAGCCGGAAGCAACACCCTGGTTTTCAGATCAGACGGCCCCGACAAAACTTCGGTGAGTATTGGACTTTGAAGCTCACCGAACGATTAAAGTCCCCCCATTCAATGTTATTGGTGAAAAAGGGGCGGGGGCAAAAGATCTGGATTCCACTGTCTGTTTCCGAACCTTGTGTGATCCAGTCCAGGTGTTTGAGAGGTAAGATAATTTAAATTATTCTTAATTCTTTCTAAGAGTCTTTTCTTCTCTTTCTCTTTGCTTCTGGTTTAATGTGTTGTAATTGCCGACATTGGTATTGATCCTATAATATTCTAGGTGGTCCAGTGCTCGTAGAGACACTTGGGGACATTGTCTAAGGTAAAAAAATTACGTCGCCCGCTGTCCGGACAGATAACAAAAAGATTTGAGGTATACCGAATGTCAGAGGTTGAATGCCTGACTATTTGAGCGCTATTTAGTCAAGTGATCTAAAAAGATCGCAAGGCTAACTTTTTTTCCTTTCTCAGTGTGTTCACTTTCTCTTTTCTCATGTTTAACTTTTCTGTTGATGTTGCAAGCTCATTGAATAACGGTACTGCTGAGATACGTTTTAATTATTTTCTAATTCTCCCTATAGTGTGGGGAGTGTTGATGTTTATATTCTTCTTATATTCCTTTTGTTACCGTGAACCGAGAGTCACTATTCCAGTGTTTTATAGGTTAATGAGAGACCAGACAGACACTGACAATGGGAAGTAACCTTTGTAAGAGAATATCTTGTGCTTGTTTATGCTGTTGTGTCCCTGAGGTGCCCTTAGAAGGAGATAAGAAATTTATGCATAGCAATGACCCAAAGTCTGTTCAATACTGTGGGAGAGGAAGTTTGGATTTAATGGTAAATTAACTGTGAAAGGGTGTCAGGAGTTGGTGGATAAGTTGAAGTTGTTAGGACCTAAAGATCAAAAAAGGTATGGGTTAAAAATGGCGCAGTATTGGCTTCAGCATGCTAAAATTAGGGTAGAAGGAAAAAGAACAAAGGAAAAATGCCAAGCCCAATTGCCCCTAGTGGACAAAGAGGGTGATCTCATCTGCTATACCCAGAGACCACCTCCCTATAATGGTCCTCCCCTCAGGTGCAAGTAACTGCCCAGAGTAACACCTTCCCTGTGACATCCACCCCTGTCAAAGGAACCGCCTCTGAACAAAACCCCAACTCCACTTCCTCAATCTCTCCAGACAGTAGTTCAGTCCTGGAGATGAACAGATCGATCCTTGAAACATTAACTGACGCCATAACTCATGCACTAGGTGCCCCAGCAGGAGCCAAGAGACTAAGTAAACCTCCTATTAGGTATGGTGTGGAGGACGGTGAGGAATACCCCTTGATAGAGGTCCCAAACCCAAGGGGAGGACAGAATGATGCACTGGGCCAGCCATATCCCTTGACTATGACTGTTTTTCGACCATGGACTGACAGTGATATACAAAAGGCTACAGAACACATAAAACATCCAAAATTAGGTCCAGCTGAATTCATTGAAAACATAGAGGGATTACGGAACAGTTATAAATTGAATGGGGTGGAAGTAGAGAGAGCCCTGAGGAGAGTATTAGGATCAGATTGGGCCTCGGTAAAGGGGCATTGGGACCCCTGCGCCCCAGAAAATGCACATGGACGGGGGGATCCATTGCCTCCAGAAAGCCCAGACTTAGGAAACAGGTTGACTGCCCTACTGAACAGACGCCAGCTTAGATGGGTACAACAGACTGATTGGCAAAAAATAAATATGACAGTACAAGAAGACAAAGAAAGTGTCAGTGACTACCTAAATAAATTACGAGAGATTTTTAGAGTGTTCTCCGGGCTCCCCGAAGCTGAGGATGTGAATAGTGCATATCAGCAACAGCTAAAGATTGCTTTTTTAAATGGATTGAAACAGGATCATAAGGATTACATTGTTAAAAACATGGTTACTTACCGAACTGCATCAGTTTTAGATGTTTTACAATATGCTAAGCATTCTGAGAAGTATTTGAAAGCAAAAGCAAAAGCAAAAAAGAATGTGAAAGTAAAGGTTTTTATGCAAGGTGATGAAGGAGAGGAGGATGCAGAAGAGTACACTGCTGAGGCAGAACAAGAGGGGTCTCATAGAGGGAGAGGCACAGGTGGTTTTAGAGGAAGGAACAGTTTTAGAGGAAGAGGAAGGGGTAGAGGACAATGGAGGAATAAAGAATGGGTGGAAAGAAGGGAATGTTGGGATTGTGGAAAAAAGGGACATTTGGCTAGGGACTGCCCTGAGGGGCCAGGCCCTCGCAAATCGGATTGACTAGAAACAGTATGTGTGAGCCACCTGGAAAAGATAGGGTATGTTGAAAGCTTACCACAGGTCGAGTTAATGGTAGAGAGAAAATGTGTACAGTTTTTAGTGGATTCTGGTGCCTCTAGGACCTTAATTCACCCTGCAGATGCGCCCCATATTGATAAATCTACAAAATCTATTTTGGTACAAGGAGTAAGTGGAAAATTGGTGAGGGAATTACTGTCTGAGTATGTCACCATTGAGGAACCAGAGACAGGGGTTAAGATCACAACCAGAGTGATCTTATATACTGTCTGCCCTGTGAATCTCTTGGGTAGAGACCTAATGTCAGCCATGTGCATGTCAGTCAGTGCACAAAATAATGTGTTTGCAGTCCAGGTAGGACAGGGACCCATTAACCCAATAGAAGATACACACTACTATTACTCCTTAGATGTGTATATGAAAGACAAGGAGACAGTTGATACTGTTGACAAAATGATTAATTATGCTGAAACTGTGATGCAAGGAAAAACAGTGGATTTACAGACACCAAATAGAGCTCACTGCACAATGTATTTTAAGAGAACACCAGGGCCTGATAGGTATTATGCCTCCAGATTTTTCTTAAAGAAGGAAGTTACCCTGCAATTAACCAATGTTTACTGGAGTGTTGAGGGATTCTGTGTATCAGCATGTTGTATACCCCCCGAAGAACAGGTTCTGTTTAGGGAAATTGCCCCACATCTATCCTTAGCTAAACCTAAAAGCCGAGATTGGAAAGATGTAGGAGAGTTTGTGAAGGAATGTCAAGACCTAAGAGATTGGGCTCCTGTGGGCCTACCTGATTTATACAAAAGTAAGTCGACAGGTTATTTCTGTCACAAACCCTTGGGACACAAAATCATTACAACACCCTCAGCACACATGTGGGCTGCAGGAACTGAATGATACTTGGCACAAGAGGATCATCTGTTAGAGGGGCTTCCAGAGACACTGTGGACTAGAGGTCCAGCAGATGTAGGACTCAAAAGGAGTCCAACCAGTAACCATCACTCCAAAATCACACTACAGACCCCACCTAAGACAATACCCCCTTAAGAAGGAAGCAGATGAGGGTATAGCCCCTGTAGTAGATGAACTTTTAAAAACTGGGGTGATTATTCCATGTCCTGACAGCCCTTGCAATTCTCCTCTTTTTCCTGTTAAGAAGGCTCCGCCTTCTACAGGCTGGAGAATGATACAAGATCTCCAAGCTGTTAACCAGGCAGTTATACCAAGAGCTCCTGTGGTACCAGATCCACACACATTACTGAATGATTTAGATCCAGGGAATGAATTCTTTTCTGTGATTGATATAAGTAATGCCTTCTTTAGTATTCCGGTGCACCCCGACCATCAATTTTGGTTTGCTTTCACCTACAGGGGAAAAAGGTACACCTTCACCAGACTGCCCCAGGGCTATTGTGAGTCCCCTACCATCTTTTCACAAGCAATGTCCTCAAACTTGGCTCAGTTATACCCCCAGGGGGAAGCCAGCTCCTCCTCTATGTAGACGATATCTTAGTGGCGTCTTCCACAGAGGAGGTTTGTAGGGCTGATACAATGGCTCTGTTATATTTTCTCCATGATCAAGGGCATAAGGTAAATAGAGCTAAACTTCAGTTGTGGCAACAGCAGGTCAAATACTTGGGGTACAACATCTCAAAAGAAGGTCGGCACCTGGATGAGGAGAGAATACGAGCACTCCTCCAGCTGCCAAAACCAAAGACAAAGAAACAAATGATGTCCTTTCTGGGTATGACAAATTTCTGTAGAGCCTGGATTCCTGGGTATTCAATACTGATGGCCCCATTGCTACAGGCAATATATGGGAGCCCGATGGCCCCCCAGGATGCTATAAAATGGAGTGAGGAAACAGAGACTGCTTTTACTGACATAAAACAAGTCCTTTCTAGCTCATCAGTGTTAGCCTTACCAAATTATGACAAACCTTTTGAACAAACAGTGGACTCAAGGGAAGGTCACATGACATCAGTACTTACACAGCCACATGGTGGCCACCAGAGGCCGATTGCCTACTACTCTACAAAGTTAGACAGTGTAACTAGAGCACTTCCACCCTGTGTACAGGCAGTGGTCGCTGCAGCTGAAGCAGTCAAGGCCTCAGCATCTGTATCACACGCTGACTCTCAAGGTACCACATGCAGTGTCTCTTATCCTGTTACAGCAAAAGATATCACATTTGAGCCCAGCACGACACCTTTCCTGTATGACAATACTCTTGACACAACCTCACTTAACAATACAGAGGTGTACTACATTAAACCCATCCACGCTACTACCACTTCCTACTGACGGGTATAAACATGACTGCACTGTTGCCATCGCTGAAAAGGTACTGCCACGAAGTGATCTGAAAGATGTACCATTATCTAACCCTGACATGATACTTTTTGTTGATGGTTCTAGTAAGAAAAATCCAGATGGCACAAATGCAACAGGATATGCAGTAGTGACACAGGATGAGATTTTGGAAGCGGGGCCACTACCAAAACATTATTCAGCACAAGTTGCAGAACTTGTAGCACTGACAAGAGCATGTATACTGTCAGAAGGAAAATCTGTAACCATATACACTGACAGTCAATATGCCTTTTCAACAGTACATGTTTTCGCACAACAATGGAAAAACAGGGGGATGGTCACCTCCAGTGGTAAACCAATTTCACATACAGACTTCATTTTAGAACTCCTAGATGCAATACAGTTACCAAAAAAGCTTGCAATCTGTAAATATCAAGCACACAAAATATACGGACCCTATCTCAAAGGGAAATAAAAGGGCAGATGAAGCTGCCAAAATAGCGGCACAAGAAACACATAAAATAATGACAGAACAGGAAATCATAGTGATAGATCATACAGTCCTTACTGATATGCAGCAAAATGCCCCCCCTGGGGAAAAACAATATTGGAAAACAAAGGGTTGCACAATAATTGATGACATTTACACATCACCTGAAGGGAAACCGGTATTACCAAAATCTTTATTTAGGTATGCAGCAGTATTGACACATGGAGTAACGCATGTGTCAAACAGGGGGATGACTGAGATGTTAAATAAAGTATGTACAGCCTATGGATTTACAAACTACTCAAAAACTTTTTGCTCTCAATGTCTTATATGTGCAAGGCACAATGCTCAGGGAGGTATAAGACCACAGAAAGGGAAGTTCCCTACACCACAATATCCATTCCAACACATTTGCATGGATTTTATTGAATTAGACAAATGTGAAGGGAAGAAATATTGTTTGGTAATTATAGACGCCCTGACTAAATGGGTGGAGATATTCCCGACAGGAAGTGCAGATGCACAGACTGTAGCCAAAGCATTACTAAGAGATATTATTCCTAGATTTGGAATCCCTGAAAGGATTTACAGTGATAATGGACCCCATTTTGTAAATAAAACTATACAACATTTGACAGAAGTGATGGGTATCCAAATAAAAAACCATTGCGCCTACCACCCCCAATCAGCTGGATTGGTGGAGAGACACAATGGAATTTTAAAAAATAAGCTGAGAAAAGCTATGGAAGAAACTGGTAAAAATTGGATGTACTGCTTACCATTGGCGGTGACTAGTATGCATATTACACCCACAAAAGAAGGTTTGAGCCCATTTGAAATAATATATGGAAGGCCATATAAAATACCCTTATTGCCAAATGAAACACCAGCTGAAGAATCTGAACGTACTCTATCAGAATATATGTCTAATCTGTTGAAACAGAAGCAAATTAATGAAGTCTGTTCTATTCCAGAAGGTCAAATCCAAGGAGAAGAGAAAATCCATATTGGAGACTGGGTCCTGGTAAAAATAATAAAGAGAAAGCATTGGCACTCACCTAAGTGGGAGGGACCGTATCAAGTTCTTCTCATCACTCCCACGGCTATAAGGATAGCAGAGAGGTCTACCTGGATTCACCAGTCCCATTGTAAGAAGGTTTTACAGGCAGAGTAGGGCCAGTTGGCTACAAGAGGTCCAGAAAATCCGGCTACAAAGGGAGGTCTCACACAGGGTGGGACTTGTCTCAAACCGGTGAAGTCTCCCTCCCCTTCCAACTCCCCTATCCTATCCGCTGGAACTCTGTAGCTGGTTAGGATGAAAGGGACAGTAATTATGCTTGGGTTACTGGTGACTCTAGGAGAGGCATCCATAAGAGGGGGTAGGCGCTACGGAAGAGTAGAGGAACCTTTGGATTGGGAAAGAACAGGAAAAGCATTAAATCTAACCTTTATAGAGGGAATAACTAGCACTATACTGGTAGACTTCTGTCAGATTGCAGATTGTGGGGATACAACTGGGGCTAGAGGACTTCTATGGGCAGATAAATATATCTGCTGGCTCTGGAATAAGGCAGGATGTCAAGCATGGGATCAGGCCCTGTGGACTACAGCGCATCAAGATTGGGGGTATAATCAACCAGGGGCTAAAAAGAGTGGTATAAAGGAGAGACTCATAATCACAAAAGCGGCCAACTCCCCCTGCACAAATAGTAAGAACTGTAACCAACTATTAATAACATTAACGGAGCCGAGGAAGGAAGATCAGCGGTTGTATTCCATGGGAGCATGGGTGTCAGGAACTGATCCCTCAGGAACATTTTTCCTTGAGGTATTACCACCTAATAAAATTAAACAACAGGAAAAAGTAGACTCAGAAGGGAAATACTAAAATAGAAGTTCTGAGTAAAACTATAAGATTCACTAACCTAACAATAGAAGATGCCATAGCTTTGGAGACGGGCTACCAAGAAAAAAATGAGTGGTTAGAATGGTTGAGGTACACGGTTAGAACTCTGAAAAAGGAAAACTGTTTGGTTTGTGCCGGAGCCAGACCACATTTAGCAACAGTTCCTTTTCCTCTAGATCACAATACAGATCCAGAAGGTTTAATATGTATGTTGCAATTGTATAATAAGAGCTATAAACCTGAAGCAAATTCTACTTGTCACACATTGAGTTTGTTGTTTCCCCCAGTACAGAGACCTCAGATACCTCCAGCACTTACCGCTTATACGGGCAACTTTACTTGTTTTGCACTCCCAGGGAACCGTAGCGCGGTGGATCTTGGGTCACTACCCGATGACTACTGTGTGGCGAGGATTAACACGGACAATGGTGACTGGGTTGAACATGACATTCAGAGAGCTGATGTCTGGTGGATGTGTGGGGATAAGAAACTGCGAGCTAGACTACCGGCCAATGCCCAAGGGGATTGCACTATGGTCCAGCTGGCTATGCCCCTGAGAATCCTGTCAGAATACCCGTGGACTAAGAGTCACCGACAGTATCGTAGGGACACCTCTCCCTTGGGGTCATTTGACTCTCAGATCTACATAGATGAGATTGGGGTTCCTCGCGGGGTGCCGGACGAGTTTAAAGCCAGGAATCAGGTGACAGCTGGGTTTGAGTCTCTTCTCTGGTGGGTGACTATAAATAAAAATGTTGACTGGATTAATTATATATATTATAACCAACAACGATTTGTAAACTATACTAGGGATGCTGTGAAGGGCCTAGCAGAACAGTTGGCCCCCACATCTCTAATGGCCTGGCAGAACCGAATGGCTTTAGATATGGTCTTAGCTGAAAAAGGAGGGGTATGCAAAATGTTTGGTAGCATGTGTTGTACCTTTATCCCCAACAATACAGCTCCTGGAGGGACAGTGACCAGAGCCTTGGAAGGACTGACTGCGCTATCGAATGAATTGGCGGAAAACTCAGGTATTAATGATCCATTCACAACTTGGCTTGAAGGATGGTTCGGTAAATGGACTGGATTTATCACATCATGTTTGATCTCAATCGCTGTGGCTTTGGCCGTTTTGGTCACTTGCGGATGCTGCTGCATTCCCTGTATTCGAGGACTTTCACAAAAACTCATTGAAACTGCAGTCTCAAGAACAATGTATCAAACCCTCTCTACCTCTGAGGATACCTATGTGGACATTGAAGCTCAACTTAATGACATACAGTCCGAAAGTGTATAACACAGGAACTTTCATCGAAATGTGTTGAGATAAAATAGTCACACAAAGAGGAGGGAATGTTAGAAAAGTTTTAAATGTTTATTGTGTGACTATTAGAAAAACAATAGTCCTGAGATTGATTTGTTAAAAAACTTACTTCTGAGCACATTATTGTATTAACTCATTGTACTGTTTTGTCTTAATTAACTCCATAGTAAGTTGTAGAATCATTAGATTTAACTAAATATGATAGCCTAAGAATGTACAGGAAACATAGCTAAAAAGAATAAAGGTACCAGTTCGTACCATGACAACGTTATTTATGTTTCCTCAGCCAATAGAAGCATAGAGATGTTATTCTTATGGGGTATGTGAAGGCGGGACACGGTATTTTGGCAGACATTTTTCTTCAGCTTTTGTCCTGTAAGCATGTCTCTCTGTTGTGGGCCACATCAGAAATACATTTTCCTGCTTCTCAGAACACCTGGAGTTTTTACTGATCACAAGGGAAGTTCCTAACAGTAGTCCAGTGTGCCAAAGAAGGCGGCTATTTAAGAGGACTTGCACATTTAGATACCGCTAGCGGTACTAAGCCTATAGTGAAGAAACTACCTCACAACCTACAATAAAAATGGCTGTGTTGGAGCCAAATACAAAGAAGATCATGATGTCCCCTTTCCCCCATTCTTTATGTTTTCTAGGTTTGAACAGCAGCAAGCTAAGATAAGGTCTGATCCCAGCTTTTCCTTCATCACCAATAGTCAACTGCCAAAAGCAGAAAAGCCACCTAGAGCCTACAATAAGACTTCTGTGATCGCCACGAGACAACTGTACCCTCTGAGGACCCAGACTGTGTAAACAGCTACAAGGTAAACACTTTTGAATACCCTGACAGACTCTGCCCACTTCACAAAAAGCCCCATCCCCTAAACAAGTGCAAAGGGTTCAAAAGTAAACCTATCAAGGAAAGGATAGCCTTTCTTAGACAAAACGGCATCTGCTTCAAGTGCTGTGGATCCACTAAACATATAGCCAAAGACTGCAAAATACAAGCGGATTGCTCTGAATGTGGCAGTAACAGACACATCACAGCTTTACACCCTGATACTTTGCATCAACCATTAGAGTTCACTGAAGCCCTGAAAGATGGGGGCAGGGAACAAAAATTCATCTACCCCAGTAATGTCCAAATGCACTGAAATATGTGGTGACAGTATAAATCCACATTCATGGGAAAAGCAGGGGAAAAGCAAAAAGCAGTTAAGATGTATGTGGTTCTGGATGAACACAGTAACAGGTCACTGGCAAGGTCAGACTTTTTTGATGCCTTCAACATTACATCGATAAAGCAGAGATCCCTTCACCAGAATTGGCCCTTCATCATCCTCATCTCAATTCGATATCACACCTTATTCCAGCTATCCAGAAAGATGCCTCTATTCATCTACTTCTTGGGAGAGACATTCTACAGGTACATAAGGTACGCCAACAAATGAATGCCCCCTATGTCAAAGACATAGGAGCAACACAGCGTCAACACTTCAAAGACATCTGTGCTAGTGAATGGGCGCATGTCCCTTCTTAGTCCATGTCAGAACAGCTTTGTTGTTAAAGAAACCCTAAAACCATACTGTGACTCTCCTTCTAATTACAATAGAGACATTAGTAATGGCATGAAGACTGACACTTTAGGGAACTAAGTGTTCCAGAGAACAAAATATGATGACAAACAAGCAATGTCTATAAAGATGATCGAGCATTTCTCAATATCATGGATAAAGAGACTTTCCAAGATGAAAACAACAATTGGGTAGCTTCTTTACCTTTTTGCACACCCAGGTGTTATTTACCTAGTAACAGAGAACAAGCCATGAAGCATCAGAATGCACTACGTAAAACTTTGCAAAGAAAACCTGAAGTGAAAAAAAACTTTACAGAATTCATCAAAAGGATGCTTGACAACAATCATGCTGAAGTACATAGTTACATAGTTAGTCAGGTTGAAAAAAGACACAAGTCCATCCAGTTCAACCAAAAAAAAAATAATATATATATATAATAAATATCATACCAGCCCATATACCCAATTCTATACCCACAGTTGATCCAGAGGAAGGCAAAAAACCCCAGCAGAGCATGATCCAATTTGCTAAAGCAGGGGAAAAAATTCCTTCCTGATCCCCCGAGAGGCAATCGGATTTTCCCCGGATCAACTTTACCTATAAATTTTAGTACCCAGTTATATTATGTACACTTAGGAAATAATCCAGGCCTTTCTTAAAGCAATCCACTGAGCTGGCCATAACCACCTCTGCAGGGAGTCTATTCCACATTTTTAACAGCTCTTACTGTGAAGAAACCTTTCCGTATTTGGAGATGAAATCTCTTATCCTCTAGACGTAAAGAGTGCCCCCTTGTCCTCTTTGTTGACTGTAAAGTGAATAACTCGACACCAAGTTCCCTATATGGACCCCTTATATATTTGTACATGTTGATCAAATCCCCCCCTTAATCTCCTCTTATCAAGAGTGAATAAATTCAGTTCCTCTAATCTTTCCTCATAGCCGGAGTTCCTCCATGCCTCTTATCAGTTTGGTTGCCCTTCTCTGCACTTTCTCCAGTTCCCCAAGTAGCACCGTCACTGGATGAAGTTAAAGAACACTGGTATCTGCCAATGTTTGGCATTTACCATCCACATAAGCCAGACCAAATAAAAGTTGTGTTTGATTCCAGTGCTCAACATGAAGGTGTTTCATTAAATGATGTTCTGCTGAGTGGCCCAGATCTAAACAATACACTTCTAGGTGTCCTCTTACGCTTCAGGAAAGAGCCTATTGGCTTCACAAGGGATGTGGAACAGATGTTTTATTGTTTTCTAGTGAGAGACAAGATGGACCTAAGCCTAAATGCTGTGAAATTCTTTACAGACAGTAAAAGGCTATATCTGTAACACTACCAAGAGATTCTTCTTATATGTTTCCAATCGGGTGAATAGGATCAGACAAGCAACCTGTCCAGAGCAATGGTTCTATGTGCCCTCAGAACAAAATCCTGCAGATTATGCTACCAGGCCTACACAGATAGCTTGCATTCAGAACTCTATATGGTTCTCAGGCCCACCTTTTCTGTATCAGACCGTTGTAGATAATCCTGATAACACCGATGTTTACCCTTTAGTGGAACCTGGAGCTGATCCTGAAATTAAGTCAGAAGTAGTAAGCTTCAGTACTAAAGCCTTTAACACTAGACTGCAGCTACATTGCTTTGAAAGATTTTCCAACTGGAAGAGACTAAGCAGCAAGATTAATTCATGTTGCAAAAAGCTTCCAGAAGAAAACCAATGGTGATCGACCCGGAAGCTGGGGAGTTTTCAATGAACGAGTCAGTTTAGAAGAACTTTCACAAGCCAAGACAGTCATAATTTCTTCTGTACAACACACATATTTCAGGCAAGAATATGACTGCATTGAACAACAAAAGATGCTTCCAAAACATAGGCGTCTTACAAAACTCAGTCCCTTTATAGATCAAGATGGGCTATTGAGAGTCGGTGGCTGTTTATCTTTTGCCACACTGTCAGATGAGGAGAAGCAGACTGTCATCATTCCTCATGATCGCCACATTGCTACTTTGATTGTAAGATATTATCACAATCAAATAATTCATCAAGGGCGCCACATAACAGAAGGTCCAATCCGAGTTGCAGGTTTCTAGATTCTTGGTGGAAAACGTCTAGTGTCTGCAATCATCCACAAATGTGTCACGTGCCGTAAGCTCAGAGGGAGATTGGAAAGCCAAAAAATGGCAGAGTTACCAAAAGACAGAGTAAATCCTGAGGCTCCATTCACTAGTGTGGGTGTTGATGTGTTTGGTCCCTGGGTAGTTGTAACATGCCGAACTAGAGGAGGTAGCGCTGACAGCAAACGCTGGGCTGTTCTTTTCATGTGTCTTTCTACAAGAGCAGTGCATATAGAATTGATTGAGTCCATGTCAGCATCCAGTTTCATCAATGCTCTAAGAAGATTGTATTCTGTTCATGTTCGTTTGACTCATGAAACTTTGAGTACTTTCATGGCAGAAGTTATGGCCATCATTAATGCAAGACCTTTGGTACCACTATCTACAGATCCAGATAATCCAACAGTTCTTACTCCTGCTATGCTCTTGGAAACAATGGAAACAAGTCCAGTGTCTGTCTGATACGTTGTGGAAGAGATGGAGGAGAGAGTACCTGTTTACCTTACAAAGTCGCAGGAAATGGGTTAATACTAGTCTCAATTTTAAAGTTGGAGATGTTGTGTTGTTGAAAGATAGTCAAGAAAGCAGAAACAACTGGCCTATGGGAATTGTCACAAATATGTTGCCAAGTAAAGATGGCAATGTCAGAAAGGTTGAAGTCAAAGTGCGAAACAAGGGACTGTTAAAGTGTACGCCAGACCAGTTTCGGATGTCACTGTTCTCCTTTGAACAGGTATTTGTGTTATGTTGTTGACGCAATACATAACATAGAGCTTGACACTGACCGCTTTCAAACGTGACATTCGTCAGCTTAAAATTCATTCTGTGGATTGCAATTGGCATTGGAGATAGTTGGGCCTAGGGCGGCTTCTCCAATATGAAGATGGGTTTATGGACAAAACAATTTCTTCATGTGGACTACCAGCTTGAAGTACCATAGCCAAGAGACACTGATATCGTGGACTCATGTTTAGTTTATGTTACCAGTTCTAGACAGGAACGTATTTTCTTATTGGTGTTTTTTCCCTGTACAGTAGATATGTTTAAGCAGTGATATTTATTGTATCAGACAGGGAGTGTGCTGCCTTTACAGGATAATGTAGTTATAATTACTTATATAGAATGTGTACTTTACCACTGCCATCTAGTGGCCAAAGTCTGTAGCAGTTTTATCTCTAGTTAAAGCGGGGTTCCACCCTAAAGTGGAACTTCCGCTGATCGGAACCCTCCCCCCCTCCGGTGTCACAATTGCCACCTTTCAGGGGGGAGGGGGGTGCAGATACCTGTCAACAACAGGTATTTACACCCACTTCCGGGCATAGACTCCCACGGGAGTCTATGCCTCCTCCTGTCCCTGCACGCTGTCTGCTGGGACACACATGGGTCCCAGAGACAGCGACTCGTGCATGCGCAGTAGGGAACCGGGAAGTGAAGCCGCTTCGCTTCACTTCCTGATTCCCTCACCTAGAATGGTGGCGGCAGCAGCCGAGAGCCGAGCGATCGATCGGCCTCGGCATCGCTGGACCCCGGGACAGGTGAGTGTCCATTTATTAAAAGTCAGCAGCTGCAGTATTTTTTTCTATAGTGCAGTCTCGCTTTAAGTTAATTTCTCAGACAGAAGTGACCTTTGGTTCAGGAAGTTCTTCAACCGTTTTAGATTGTCATTCTACATGGAGGCAGCATGTCAATTTCTCTCCCAAGGGGCTTGAGACATCATCACCTGTAAGTGCCTTTCTGTTGTGTCATCTGTCATTTATGCTAGACTAGGTATTCTATGTGTACTGATATCTTGTCATTGTAGTTTCACAATAATAATAAAGAAGTAGTAAAATAAAGTTGGATTATTTTGGTAGACAAATCAAGCATTGGGTTTCCGTTTACTGGAGTCTTTGACAAGTGTTTAGCTGTCCATTTAGAACCACACATAGTCAGTGTTTTGAGAAAAAAATCCCATCAGAAAAAAATCCCTCACAGAGGAGGCGTTGGCCCTACTGAAATTCCAGCAACCCGGTGGCTAAATAGCAGCCATAGGCCTCTTTAGCATTGGGGGGGGGGGCTCCTGAGGAAATGGCTGGCTTCCCTAATGAGGCCCAGTGCTGCCTCCTCTGTCATTGTCCCCTTCCTGGGCCTTTTGGTGGTAAGGCTGAGGGGAGGCACCTGGGATTGGGTGAGGCTTCTACTGGGACCAACCACCTCCTGGCTGACACTGGGTCCAGCCACCTCCTGGCTGACACTGGGCACAGCCTCCTCTTGGCTGACACTGGGCACAGCCTCCTCTTGGCTGACACTGGGCACTAGTGATGGACGAACTTCCGACGGGACGTTTCGCGAACGCGAAACGCGAACGGGCACAAACGTTCGCGAAAACGACCGTTCGCCGCGGGCTCCATTGACTTCAATGGGAGGCGAATTTCGCAAACCTTTAGGTCGAATTTGCGGCCACGGGGTAATTATTAGGGGGTAGCACGTAGTCCCACCACCTGGACAATAGCATAATACATGTATGAGGTGAATTTGGGATCGATAACTACAAGCATTTTTTTTTTATTTGGGAAATTGTTCTGACAATTCAGGACTATGGAGCTAATGAAGGCAATGGAGGAGAGGGAAGGTCAGGGACCAGGGTAGGCAAACAAGAGGGTGCAGGAGATACAGAGCACTGACAGCAGCACCGTAATACAGAGCACTGACATCAGCACCGTGACATACAGCGCTGACAGCAGCTCCGTGACATACAGCGCTGACAGCAGCTCCGTGACATACAGCGCTGACAGCAGCTCCGTGACATACAGCGCTGACAGCAGCACCGTGACATACAGCGCTGACAGCAGCTCCGTGACATACAGCGCTGACAGCAGCTCCGTGACATACAGCGCTGACAGCAGCTCCGTGACATACAGCACTGACAGCAGCTCCGTGACATACAGCGCTGACAGCAGCTCCGTGACATACAGCGCTGACAGCAGCACCGTGACATACAGCGCTGACAGCAGCTCCGTGACATACAGCGCTGACAGCAGCTCCGTGACATACAGCGCTGACAGCAGCTCCGTGACATACAGCGCTGACAGCAGCTCCGTGACATACAGCGCTGACAGCAGCTCCGTGACATACAGCGCTGACAGCAGCTCCGTGACATACAGCGCTGACAGCAGCTCCGTGACATACAGCGCTGACAGCAGCTCCGTGACATACAGCGCTGACAGCAACACCGTAAGCAGCCCCAGGAGGAAGTCAGCACAGCACAGGGATGGTGTGATCCCCTCATAATAAGAACCCCCAGGAGGAAGTCAGCACAGCACAGGGATGGTGGGAGCCCCTCATAATAAGAACCCCCAGGAGGAAGTCAGCACAGCACAGGGATGGTGGGAGCCCCTCATAATAAGAACACCCAGGAGGAAGTCAGCACAGCACAGGGATGGTGGGAACCCCTCATAATAAGCAGCCCCAGTAGAAATATGACACCGCTCAACCTCTTCAAAGAGGAGGGTAGGGGCATATAGTACGGTGTGCTTTTTTGGGTCAGGGAAGTGAGCCAAATGAATTAAGAAGGTCTGTGTGCTTGATTCCAAAAATTGTTTATAGACATATACATGGTCTACTGATCACATGTGTTGAATTCCTCCGAGATCCATGCCTCATTCATTTTTAGAAATGTGAGGTAGTTAACACTGTCGTGAGCTAGGCGAGTACGCTTATCGGTCACAATCCCCCCTGCTGCGCTGAACGTCCTTTCGGACAGGACACTGGATGAGGGGCAAGCCAACAGTTCGATTGCAAATTGGGCAAGCTCTGGCCAGAGGTCAAGCCTGCCCACCCAGTAGTCTAGGGGTTCATCACTCCTCAGAGCGTCCACATCGGCCGTTAACCCAATGTAGTCGGACACCTGACGGTCTAGGCGTTCCCTGATGCTGGATCCGGATGACACCTGTCGATGGGTCGGCTGAAAGAATGACCTCATATCCGAAGTCACCAACACATCTTCAAACCGGCCTCTTCTTGCAGGCGCTGTTGGATTGGTACCCGCAAATCCTTCTCTGGGAGTGGGAATTGCTCCTCTGCCAGCGCACGCAAAAGCAGAATGCAGCATTTCTCGAAGCAAGGCCTGGAAGTGCTGCATTCTGACAGCCCTCTGCGACGGCGGTAACATTTCCGCCATTTTGTGTTTGTACCGGGGATCTAAGTACGTTGCCACCCAGTACTGGTCCTTGACCCTCATGCTTTTTATACGGGGGTCCCTATTAAAACACTGGAGCATGAAGGCCCCCATTTGCACTCAAGCGGAAGGTATGTGGTGGTGGTGGTGTTGTTGGTGGTAGTGTCTTTGGGGGTGCACATAGCAGAGAGTGAAGAAGAGGGTGCAGATCGAGAGGATGAGGAGGGTGCAGAAGAATAAGGCTGAGTGAGCCACTCAACCAAGTCTGGTGCGTCCTTTAAAGTAATTGAACGCACCTTCTGCAACTTCCCACTTTGGCTCAAGGCTGTTGCTCCTGCCCTACCCCTACCACCCCTGCGGAAGGGCCTGCCTCTTCCTCTGCCTGTCATTTTTTAAATCACCCTGTGACAAAACTCTTAGTCCCTATACCGCTGAAGGACTGCTGCAGTATAGGGCAGCGGTCAGCAGTAGTGCACGTCAACCCTATGTATTGTGGACCGATAGCGGTCCTTACAGAACAGCAGACTGTACTGCACTCAGGCCTATGTACCGTAGCACCCTATACCAAGTTACCAGTCCTTATAAAAACTTTTGTGGACCAAGCAGGTTGTGTGTTAGTGATTAGCAGACTGTACGTCAGTCCCTATACCAATGAAGGACTGCTGCAGTATAGGGCAGCGGTCAGCAGTAGTGCACGGCAACCCTATGTATTGTGGACCGATAGCGGTCCTTACAGAACAGCAGACTGTACTGCACTCAGGCCTATGTACCGTAGCACCCTATACCAAGTTACCAGTCCTTATAAGAACTTTTGTGGACCAAGCAGGTTGTGTGTTAGTGATTAGCAGACTGTACGTCAGTCCCTATACCAATGAAGGACTGCTGCAGTATAGGGCAGCGGTCAGCAGTAGTGCACGTCAACCCTATGTATTGTGGACCGATAGCGGTCCTTACAGAACAGCAGACTGTACTGCACTCAGGCCTATGTACCGTAGCACCCTATACCAAGTTACCAGTCCTTATAAAAACTTTTGTGGACCAAGCAGGTTGTGTGTTAGTGATTAGCAGACTGTACGTCAGTCCCTATACCAATGAAGGACTGCTGCAGTATAGGGCAGCGGTCAGCAGTAGTGCACGGCAACCCTATGTATTGTGGACCGATAGCGGTCCTTACAGAACAGCAGACTGTAACGCACTCAGGCCTATGTACCGTAGCACCCTATACCAAGTTACCAGTCCTTATAAGAACTTTTGTGGACCAAGCAGGTTGTGTGTTAGTGATTAGCAGACTGTACGTCAGTCCCTATACCAATGAAGGACTGCTGCAGTATAGGGCAGCGGTCAGCAGTAGTGCACGGCAACCCTATGTATTGTGGACCGATAGCGGTCCTTACAGAACAGCAGACTGTACTGCACTCAGGCCTATGTACCGTAGCACCCTATACCAAGTTACCAGTCCTTATAAGAACTTTTGTGGACCAAGCAGGTTGTGTGTTAGTGTTTAGCAGACTGTGCGTCAGTCCCTATACCGCTGAAGGACTGCTGCAGTATAGGGCAGCGGTCAGCAGTAGTGCACGACAACCCTATGTATTGTGGACCGATAGCGGTCCTTACAGAACAGCAGACTGTAACGCACTCAGGCCTATGTACCGTAGCACCCTATACCAAGTTACCAGTCCTTATAAGAACTTTTGTGGACCAAGCAGGTTGTGTGTTAGTGATTAGCAGACTGTACGTCAGTCCCTATACCAATGAAGGACTGCTGCAGTATAGGGCAGCGGTCAGCAGTAGTGCACGGCAACCCTATGTATTGTGGACCGATAGCGGTCCTTACAGAACAGCAGACTGTAACGCACTCAGGCCTATGTACCGTAGCACCCTATACCAAGTTACCAGTCCTTATAAGAACTTTTGTGGACCAAGCAGGTTGTGTGTTAGTGATTAGCAGACTGTACGTCAGTCCCTATACCAATGAAGGACTGCTGCAGTATAGGGCAGCGGTCAGCAGTAGTGCACGGCAACCCTATGTATTGTGGACCGATAGCGGTCCTTACAGAACAGCAGACTGTACTGCACTCAGGCCTATGTACCGTAGCACCCTATACCAAGTTACCAGTCCTTATAAGAACTTTTGTGGACCAAGCAGGTTGTGTGTTAGTGATTAGCAGACTGTACGTCAGTCCCTATACCAATGAAGGACTGCTGCAGTATAGGGCAGCGGTCAGCAGTAGTGCACGTCAACCCTATGTATTGTGGACCGATAGCGGTCCTTACAGAACAGCAGACTGTACTGCACTCAGGCCTATGTACCGTAGCACCCTATACCAAGTTACCAGTCCTTATAAAAACTTTTGTGGACCAAGCAGGTTGTGTGTTAGTGATTAGCAGACTGTACGTCAGTCCCTATACCAATGAAGGACTGCTGCAGTATAGGGCAGCGGTCAGCAGTAGTGCACGGCAACCCTATGTATTGTGGACCGATAGCGGTCCTTACAGAACAGCAGACTGTACTGCACTCAGGCCTATGTACCGTAGCACCCTATACCAAGTTACCAGTCCTTATAAGAACTTTTGTGGACCAAGCAGGTTGTGTGTTAGTGATTAGCAGACTGTACGTCAGTCCCTATACCAATGAAGGACTGCTGCAGTATAGGGCAGCGGTCAGCAGTAGTGCACGTCAACCCTATGTATTGTGGACCGATAGCGGTCCTTACAGAACAGCAGACTGTACTGCACTCAGGCCTATGTACCGTAGCACCCTATACCAAGTTACCAGTCCTTATAAAAACTTTTGTGGACCAAGCAGGTTGTGTGTTAGTGATTAGCAGACTGTACGTCAGTCCCTATACCAATGAAGGACTGCTGCAGTATAGGGCAGCGGTCAGCAGTAGTGCACGGCAACCCTATGTATTGTGGACCGATAGCGGTCCTTACAGAACAGCAGACTGTAACGCACTCAGGCCTATGTACCGTAGCACCCTATACCAAGTTACCAGTCCTTATAAGAACTTTTGTGGACCAAGCAGGTTGTGTGTTAGTGATTAGCAGACTGTACGTCAGTCCCTATACCAATGAAGGACTGCTGCAGTATAGGGCAGCGGTCAGCAGTAGTGCACGGCAACCCTATGTATTGTGGACCGATAGCGGTCCTTACAGAACAGCAGACTGTACTGCACTCAGGCCTATGTACCGTAGCACCCTATACCAAGTTACCAGTCCTTATAAGAACTTTTGTGGACCAAGCAGGTTGTGTGTTAGTGATTAGCAGACTGTACGTCAGTCCCTATACCAATGAAGGACTGCTGCAGTATAGGGCAGCGGTCAGCAGTAGTGCACGTCAACCCTATGTATTGTGGACCGATAGCGGTCCTTACAGAACAGCAGACTGTACTGCACTCAGGCCTATGTACCGTAGCACCCTATACCAAGTTACCAGTCCTTATAAAAACTTTTGTGGACCAAGCAGGTTGTGTGTTAGTGATTAGCAGACTGTACGTCAGTCCCTATACCAATGAAGGACTGCTGCAGTATAGGGCAGCGGTCAGCAGTAGTGCACGGCAACCCTATGTATTGTGGACCGATAGCGGTCCTTACAGAACAGCAGACTGTAACGCACTCAGGCCTATGTACCGTAGCACCCTATACCAAGTTACCAGTCCTTATAAGAACTTTTGTGGACCAAGCAGGTTGTGTGTTAGTGATTAGCAGACTGTACGTCAGTCCCTATACCAATGAAGGACTGCTGCAGTATAGGGCAGCGGTCAGCAGTAGTGCACGGCAACCCTATGTATTGTGGACCGATAGCGGTCCTTACAGAACAGCAGACTGTACTGCACTCAGGCCTATGTACCGTAGCACCCTATACCAAGTTACCAGTCCTTATAAGAACTTTTGTGGACCAAGCAGGTTGTGTGTTAGTGTTTAGCAGACTGTGCGTCAGTCCCTATACCGCTGAAGGACTGCTGCAGTATAGGGCAGCGGTCAGCAGTAGTGCACGGCAACCCTATGTATTGTGGACCGATAGCGGTCCTTACAGAACAGCAGACTGTAACGCACTCAGGCCTATGTACCGTAGCACCCTATACCAAGTTACCAGTCCTTATAAGAACTTTTGTGGACCAAGCAGGTTGTGTGTTAGTGATTAGCAGACTGTACGTCAGTCCCTATACCAATGAAGGACTGCTGCAGTATAGGGCAGCGGTCAGCAGTAGTGCACGGCAACCCTATGTATTGTGGACCGATAGCGGTCCTTACAGAACAGCAGACTGTAACGCACTCAGGCCTATGTACCGTAGCACCCTATACCAAGTTACCAGTCCTTATAAGAACTTTTGTGGACCAAGCAGGTTGTGTGTTAGTGATTAGCAGACTGTACGTCAGTCCCTATACCAATGAAGGACTGCTGCAGTATAGGGCAGCGGTCAGCAGTAGTGCACGGCAACCCTATGTATTGTGGACCGATAGCGGTCCTTACAGAACAGCAGACTGTAACGCATTTAGGCCTATGTACCGTAGCACCCTATACCAAGTTACCAGTCCTTATAAGAACTTTTGTGGACCAAGCAGGTTGTGTGTTAGTGTTTAGCAGACTGTGCGTCAGTCCCTATACCGCTGAAGGACTGCTGCAGTATAGGGCAGCGGTCAGCAGTAGTGCACGTCAACCCTATGTATTGTGGACCGATAGCGGTCCTTACAGAACAGCAGACTGTAACGCACTCAGGCCTATGTACCGTAGCACCCTATACCAAGTTACCAGTCCTTATAAGAACTTTTGTGGACCAAGCAGGTTGTGTATTAGTGTTTAGCAGACTGTGCGTCAGTCCCTATACCGCTGAAGGACTGCTGCAGTATAGGGCAGCGGTCAGCAGTAGTGCACGGCAACCCTATCTATTGTGGACCGATAGCGGTCCTTACAGAACAGCAGACTGTACCGCACCCAAGCCTATGTACCGTAGCACCCTAGACAGACCAAGTTACCAGTCCTTATAAGAACTTTTGTGGAACAAGTGAGTTGTGAATGATTAGCAGACTGCAGCAGAAGGGCAGCAGTCAAGTATAATATTCTTTCTATATTTGGAAGAAAGAATATTATACGTGTACAAGCCTATTACCGTACCACTGATACCAGTCCTGAAAAGAACCTTTGTGGAACTAATAGTAACAGCAAGTCTTTAAAATTATCCTCACTGCCTGACACACTGCTTCCTGCCTGTCCCTATACAAATTGGCAAAAAAGAGTAGGCTGGAACGATTAGCTGGAACAGCTCTTTTGTGGACCTGATAGTAACAGCTAATGATGATGATGATGATGATGATGAAGAAAGACTAATCTGGCTGAGCTGTCCCTAAAATAGCAGCATACAGCGCTCTGTCCCTTTATCTAAACTGACAAAAGAAACTCAGGCTGCTGACCTAACACCTATACCAGTCCTGAAAAGAACTTTTGTGTACCAAATAGCTAGCGTTTTCTCTGTCCCTACTCCACACAGGATCCTTTCCCTACAGTGACAGAAGAAAGAATGTAAAATGGCCACCGGATCGGGTGTATTTATAGGTTAGGGGGAATGTCCAAGTGTCCATGAGCTGTCATGTCTCAATTGGTTGTCCTGTAACACATGATAAACGTGTCACGAAAGGTTAAAGTTCTTGTATACATTAAACACGTAAGTCCGCCGGGGCGAACGACGGAAAAAGGCGTTCGAACCCGCGGACGGCGAAAGTCGGAAATTCGCCGCGAAACGACCGCCGGGCGAACCGTTCGGCCATCACTACTGGGCACAGCCTCCTCTTGGCTGACACTGGGCACGGCCTCCTCTTGGCTGACACTGGGCACGGCCTCCTCTTGGCTGACACTGGGCACGGCCTCCTCTTGGCTGACACTGGGCACGGCCTCCTCTTGGCTGACACTGGGCACGGCCTCCTCCTGGCTGACACTGGGCACGGCCTCCTCCTGGCTGACACTGGGCACGGCCTCCTCCTGGCTGACACTGGGCACGGCCTCCTCCTGGCTGACACTGGGCACGGCCTCCTCCTGGCTGACACTGGGCACGACCTCCTCCTGGCTGACGCTTTCCAGACCCTCCTGGCTGAGCTCATCCTATGTATAAAAAGGGACATAGTTGTAGTTCTTGCTTCATCAATCACACACAATTTTCAGCTCATGACTTGCAAATTGAATGTTAATAAATAGAAAAGACTATCATTCTGACCAAAGCATTTTTCAAGCTGGTCCCAAACATTTTTGGCCACTACTGTCTAGTGATATGTATACCACATTTTTTGGATAAAATCATTAATTTGTAATCAATTACAACATCTAGTTAACATCATTAATATTAGGACAATAAATAAGTCAAAAATTAATATACCTGGCTCCAGCTGGGCGCATCCATATCTTTCAGGATGGAAGGCTGGTTGTTCCTCGTCAGCCTCTGCTGGGGTTGAGGAAAGGGTGGAGGGAAGGCTGTAAGCAAGGGTAGAAAGTGATTCCCTGGCTTCAGTCTGGTCGCCCAGAAACTGCAGTTAGTTGAACTACCACAGCCTGGGGACAAACATTCTCTGCTGATGCTCCTGATTGGAGTGATTTCTGGGTCTTATGCTCCATCTTATACATGTTCCTCAAGATCCCAATTTTATTTTCCAAAAATTTCATGTTTGCTTTGGGGACCTGAGTCTTCACAAATTCCAGAAGTTTCTCCAGCGATGACCTCCTAGCTTGTTTATTATAATATAAGCTGTGTTTGCCCTCCCACAAATTCCTCATCTCCCTGTATCTGTCTATGAAACTGCTCAGGAATTCTGGGTCCTTAAACTGATTCATCTTTGCTGTAAGACAATACACAAGATAAAAACACTAATGTCAGCCTAAACTCTCATTATCTTATCCCAATATAGGAAAAAGCAAAACACTGTGCTGCTTAAATCAAACTAACAGCTAACACTCAAACATACAAAGTTATAATAAATGTGAAAAAAATAAAAATGTAGCGCTGAAAAAATGGACTCAAAAACCTAAAAAATATATATATATATTTTTTAAGTGAGTATAAGTGACCTATACTCAAAAAAGGGAAAACTTTGCACTGATTATAAAACAGGTGCAAACAACAATATGTGCAGAGTGTAATCCCTGGTGCTATATAGATACGACAATGCATAAACAATGTAGTAGCAGTGGGGTCACATGACGTGAATCCTGAAAGATAAACTATTAACAGTTCATCAATCTGTACAAAAGTCCACTTGTATGGAGAGAGAGTGACCAATCTTCTCATATAGACCTTGAATGAAGGTAACAAGGAGACACACTACGACAATCTGTTATTCTTCAGAGATATCTGTAGATGCAACAATCTAAAGGTATAAGATGGATACACTTACCAGAACAGTTGGACCCGCATGCCATACGACAATGGGTCTAAAGAGTTTATAATCCCAAAGGATTGTACTCCAGCCTCTGAAGGGAAGGGTCACGGTATGGAATCCTCTTAGGAGCGTCCACGATCCCAAATGAAGACAGGTGGGCCGGATAATTACCAACCAGTGATTCCCATGCTCAAGGGTGATGGTACCTCAGGAAACCAGTGTATCCCACCTCCAATTCAAGGGTTCATGCAGGTAGCATATAACAGGAAAAAGAAAAAGAAAGGGCTCCGGATGGTATAGGTCAAAAAAACGATTGGTTTTAATAAAAAAAATACGTATTGTACAAATATAAAAAGTGATCACAAGAGAACAAATAGACTAAGAGAAAAGCAATATGGGGTGCAAGTAATGCCATCCCGACGCGTTTCGACACAAGCTGTCATCAACAGGGGCTTACTCTGTCCCCCCCACATTGCTACTATATAAATACTTTGCTCTGAACCTGATCCACCCAAAAATGGGCAGAACAGGAAATTGGAATTAATTGAAGGTTGATATAAAACATGTGCATGGAACCACTCACTTATATAATAAATATATAAAACTTATTTCTGTCAGAATGAATGCATATCCACATCTACAAATAAATCACTACCACGTATAATCAATCACCCAGTCAGAACACAGACTGAAATCACAATGTACAAAGCATGGCATAAAGTATTCAACCTGAGCAGCATGGATATTTCCACTTATAACTTTTATCCGCAGTGTCCCCAACTAGAGAATGAATAAATTTAGAGATACACTTCCGGCGTGACCAGACTAAGTATCATAATGAGCCACAATGCCAGAGACCATGTGAGCATATAAACACATATGTAAACCTATGATATATAAAGGTATGTAAACTTATGACAGTAAATATTGTATAAATATATATGGAATGGTGTTCCCAAAAACTGAGCGCTGTGATGAAAACAAACAAGAGAGACTGGTATAGAGTGCATTGTGACTACGAAGCTCTCCACTCCCACAGCGATCACATAACCGCCACAGCTCGGAGGGCCACGTGACCAAAGGGGGGGAGGAGAGCGCGTTCTCTGTAACCATGGCGATGGGACGCCATGTTTCATACGATGCGCTTAGAGCTCCAAGAGGCTACAGAGCCAATCGTTCTCCAGGGCGTACGCCGGCTCACAAAAGAGCCGTGCAGGTCCATCTCACTCCGCTCAATGCGGAACCGCCCCCCATATAAGGAGGGCTGATAGACAACAGAGGCGACAACTAGAATAGGAGGGAGGAGGGTTCGTCAGATGCATTATGCATCCAAGACAAACCCCACCTCCATTGCCTCGACGTCACAGACATCATGTGACGCAGCGCACGGCTCCACGTGTGGCACCGCACGCCTCACGTGGACCGTGAGAAGCGCGCCATGCCTATACCCACAGCGCATCACCTCATAGGAGAACTAGGAGGGAGAGGCTAATGAGAGTAGGCGTGGCCGCAGCTGACCGACGCTGAGATGTCCCTGTTCCATGGAAATATCTCACAAAGATGCTCTATCACAACACAGCATCCACATAGGCGCACACTAAAAAATATGAAAAGTGAAATAAAAAATAATAAGAATAAAATTAAGAAAATCCTAATATTGTGAATAAAGAACAGCACAGGTTGTGTTTCTGCAGTTTCTGCACCAGAAACTGACCGGAAACTGAATGCATGGTGTGAACTAGAGCCTTTGGAATACGTGGAAAACACTGTGCATGCATTTTCAACGCAGAAAAAAAACACACAGAACTGAATGAAACAGCGTCTGGTGTCAACTGGCCCTTAATGCAGAAAAAAGTGCACAGAACTGCATCTGGTTTTGTGCTGACACATTCTGAATAGGAGTTACTAATCAGCTACACCACCAGACACAAGCTGCTTTCTCTTTTTGGGTATTAACTCTTTACACATTACACGGTGTATGGGGAAAGAATTGCTCAGACAAATGAATAGATTTAGAGGTTATCCAATCAGATTGCACAGTGTATGGGGAAAGAATTGCTCAGATAGATGAGTGGATTTAGACGTTATCCAATCACATTTGTCAGCGAAATTTGGTCGTACGCAGAGCACACAGCCAAATCTCCTGTTTCCCATAATAATAACATTTCAGTCTTAATGATATAATACTTCTTACCTTTCAACCCTCTCATCCAAATGAGCAGACATGACCATCCTTCTTATGTTCTCAGTTCCATCAGCATGATTTTTCCTGCGGGTACTCAGCCTGAGTCTTTTATTTGCCCATAAACAGGAAGCCACGCCCTAGAGGGTTTGCCTCCAACAGCTTAATGCCTCCTACAAAGCTTGTGACCTCACAGGAGCAAGACAGGATGCGAATGACCATATAAGGACATGACCAAAGCAGTACAATACAATGCAATACAGAAGAAGATGGTGTCTTCCCAGACAGCCAATCAGACATTTGTTTTCCTTCCAAAGAACCAATCACAGGCATGTATACATTCAAATAGACTAGCAAACTGACTAAATGCTTTCAATGATGCAAACCATACAAAACCAATGAAGGATGACTACAATTCTGCTGATAATAATCCAGGTATGCATTGTTCTCTGGAACAATGTATATTAAAGATTATTCTACACCTCTCTGTGGGTGGAAGATTATCTGCACATGCACACTGCAAAATCCCAACATATGCTGATCAGACACAGCAGAGACAAGAAGCGTAAATCCGCCCACAACCAATCCTTGCAGAGCAAGCATATCCCCCCAGAAGATCGTCTGTGCAATGCACAAGGCCCCTTTCGCTGGCGGACATACCCCCACTCCGCAAACACCTCTTTCCGATCCCAGTAAGTTTTCTACTACCTAACGGATCTCAACCAGCGTCAGTCTGCCCCAGTCAGCTCTTTAGAGTGGGCTGGGGGAGAATGAACACAGAGGGACTCTTATGACAATACAAAATTAAAATCTAAAACATCTTCCACAACAGCTCCTCCTCTTTGTCATATGATTCCATGTGTCCCTCTATTAATCTTCTTCTTACGTGTGAAATAAAAAGGTTATGGCGCTAAACCCTATTAGTGATGAGGTGAGTTAACTTATCAAATCCTTATATAAAAAGAGAAAGAAAAAAGCTATTGGTGATACCGTGAAAAAAATATCCTAAAGCAATTTTATCCAAAACAAATTGTGTGTGATTAATGTGGAGTTTGGATTTTGGACTTATATTGGACACAGATGCGTCTTCATGCGATTATTGGTTGAAAATATTGTCTATTCGCACATTTAGCGACTTCATGCGATTTTATGGTTAAATTATTTCTGATCCTTGGTGGTCCTGACCTTTAGTTGCTTTTTTGCACATTTTTTTGCACATGTTTGCACAATCTGTTTTACACTAACATACTGTTGAATATTTCCACTAATTTGCACATTTAATGAAGGTTTACATGTTTTTAGTAGGCTGACACGCATATGATAATTTAATACTCATTTTTTGTTTTTATTATAATGGAACATGAATGCTGACTCCACATTAATCACACACAATTTGTTTTGGATAAAATTGCTTTAGGATATTTTTTTCACGGTATCACCAATAGCTTTTTTCTTTTTCTTTCTCTTTTTATATAAGGATTTGATAAGTTAACTCACCTCATCACTAATAGGGTTTAGCGCCATAACCTTTTTATTTCACATTTTTATTTCCCTCTCCTCCCCAATAAGGAAGTGAGGGCTTCAGGCACAGGCAGCTCTAACCCAGTATATTTCCTTTCCTTTCTCCAATTTTTATTTTTATTTTTAATTTATTTCACATATTTCTATCACTTAGGAGATTTGATTTTTCCATAGCGCGACTTTATTTATTTATTCAATCTTCTTCTTACACCTGGCCTTACAGTCTATAAAAAGGAAAACATGGCTTGACATCTTCAGGTGAGATGACATGGTGAGCTGTAGTAGGCGCTGGTCGGTCTGGGATCCTCTGTGTTTTGTTTGTGAGTCGGGCTTCGGGGGAATCTCATCGAGGAAGAGGTGGTCACCTGCTCGGGCTCTGGTCACGCATCCAGTCAGGTAACAGGAGCACCTCATCACGGCGTATAGAAGGAATAGAAACAAAAAAAACATGAGTAAATATACCCCTACTTCCTTCAACTACGATCCACTGCAAAAATAAAGATTAAATGCCCACAGATTCCCAGACCCTTAAGAGGATTCCAACCTTCACTAGCTATAGCTCTGGCTTTGCCTTTCAGGTTTCTTAGCCTTATCCATATGGGCCTGAACTTTGTCACCAGTATCCCTGATCCAGGTATAACAATCTTTACTTATGAATTCCCAGGAACCCCCTTGGATTGTGGGAACTTCCTTGTAGCTTCAACAGTTACATGAAAACATATCCTCAATGAATAAGAAATTGTTCAATCGTTTCATAAGCTCAAGCCCCCACCATGTACAAGCAATTCCCTTCCAGCTGTTCCTGCCATTCTTATCTTCTCTCACGCCATCAGATCCTTACGATCGGCCTCAACATAAGATGCTCAGACTAGTTTCACCAGCACACATGAACCTCTTGTCTTAGGGGAATTACCTTATAAGCTGTAGATCCACATAAATACCAAACTAAAGTTAAAGCACACTTCTGGGCTACCTAGTTATCCCGATACCAAAGCTGGCAAGAAACAGAGTGATTGTTAAAATTATAATAAATTTTACCCTCTAGAAATGTATCGATAAATTCATTTGACAAGTGTCTGGATTTTACTTGTTTGTCAAAACTCCTCACACCAATATGAACATCCTATATATCACGTACCGCTGTCATCGCTGGGGCCCTAGAGCGCAGTGGAGACTCAGAATAGACCCAACCATGTGTCCTGTTCACTTTCTTAGCTAGTTGGAAAATACACTTTAAAGCTTCTTGCAGTGGCTGGCCTTATCTCGTCCCTCGGGTTCTTTACAACGGCCCAGTCACCTGGTTAGAAAGAATGTAAACTGGTTATTGTGTCAGGATCCAGGAGGGACTCGTGAACCCTGTGATGGACCTTTTGAAGTTCATGTTAGGCTCGGTTCACACAGGATGCGGCACGACTTGCAGCGCTGCGACCTGCCGTGACCTCAGCGGCGACTTGCAAAACGACTTCTGTATAGAAGTCAATGCAAGTCGCCCGAAGTCGCCGCAAAAGTAGTACAGGAACCTTTTTTCTAAGTCGGAGCGACTCGAGTCGCTCCTATTAGAACGGTTCCGTAGTACAGAACGCCGCCTGGACAAGTCGCCCCTGTGTGAACCGAGCCTTACAGTGACCGCACCCACCCCATCAGCTGAGGATATAGGTGACAGCTAATGAGGAAAGTACAAGTTTTGGTTGACCTCCAAACAAACCTCATGACAATAACTCAGACATCGGGCTGTGGTCACTAGACATGTGTAGAGTAAAATATTTCGTTTCGGAATTTCGTTTTCGTCCGAAAAATTTATTAATTTAGTTACTCCCAAAATTTGTTTTTATTTATTTTGTTTTTCGTACAAAAATTGCATTCGTCCGAAAATCCACATGAATTACAGTCGAATCTGTCTTTGAAGGCTTATGGTGTCTGTCGAATGTATAAAGAAGATTCGACGGAGCTAGTATATAGCATACTTTGTGTGAACTTTAGAACCCTATTAAAGTCAATGGGACTCCAACGTTCAAAATCTAAAGTACTAATTTTAAAGGCTAATATGCAAGTTACTGTCCTAAAAAGTGTTTGGGGACCCGGGTCCTGCCCCAGGGGACATGTATCAATGCAAAAAAAAAGTTTTAAAAAACTGCAGTTTTTTCGGGAGCAGTGATTTTAATAATGATTAAAGTGAAACAATAAAAGTGTAATATTCCTTTAAATTTCGTAGGGGGGGGGTGTCTATAGTATGCCTGTGAAGGGGTGCATGTTTCTGGTGCTTAGAACTGTCCCTGTCCCTGCACAGAGTGTCATTTATGCAGGAAAAAAAGTCCTTTAAAATCACTCGCAGCTATTATGAATTGCCGGCTCCGTAATACAGAGAACACTCATTGAAAGTCATTGATAAAAAAAAAAAAAAAAGCGCGGGGGTCCCCCAAATTCAATTACCAGGCCAGGTCTGTGACCCCCCAAAGCACCTTGTCCCCATGTTGATGTGGAGAAGGGCCTCATCCCAGCAACCGTGGCCAGCGGTTGTGGGGGTCTGCGGGCGGGGGGGGCTTATCAGAATCTGGAAGCCCCCTTTAACAAGGGGACCCACAGATCCTGCCCCCCCCTGTTTGAAATGGTAAGGGGGTACAAAAGTACCCCTACCATTTCACAAAGAAAGTGTAAAAAATTGTTAAATAAGACAAACACACTTTTGAAAAATTCCTTTATTAAAAAAAAAAAAATAATAAAAAAAAAAAATAAAAAAAAAGATTCCAGCGGTGGTAATCCACTCTTGCTATCCAGCAACGGATCTCCGGGGTCCAGTGATGGATGATCCAGCGCAGCGAATCCATCCATCTTCTATCTCCACTGAGGAGACACTGCGGGGATTCCGGCGGCCTGACGTTTGTTATATGCGGTGGCCGGGGCTTCCCATCACCTGACCCCGCCCCCCTCTGAAGCAAGAGGAAACCCGGGTTTCCCCGTGATGTATGGGTGACCCCGCCCCCTCTGATGTAACGGAAACCTGCCTGTGTTACATCAGAGGGGTGCGGGGTCACCCATACGTCACAGGGAAACCTGGGTTTCCCCTTGCTTCAGAGGGGGGCGGGGTCAGGTGACAGGTGGCCCCGCCCCCGCATATAACAAACGTCAGGCTGCCGGAATCCCCGCAGTGTCTCCTCCGTGGAGACAGAAGATGGATGGATTCGCTGCGCTGGATCAGCCGCCAGGTTTTTATAGCGCTAGGTACCCCGATATACTACCCAATAATGGTTTTAACCCCCTGATTGCCGCTAGTTAACCCTTTCGCCCCCTTTTGCCAGTGTCACTAAGCGATCATTTTTCTGATCGCTGCATTAGTGTTGCTACTGTCGCTAGGTAGCTAGTTATTTTTTTAGGTTCACCGCCAGGTTTTTTATAGCGCTAGGTACCCCGATATACTACCCGATAATGGTTTTAACCCCCTGATTCCCCCTAGTTAACCCTTTCACCAGCGATCACAGTATAAGTGTCACTGGTGACGCTGGTTAGCCAGTTAGTTATTTAGGTTCCCCGTCAGGTTTTTATATAGCGCCAGGGACCCCCATATACTACCTAATAAAAAATTGAACCCCCTGATTGCCCCTAGTTAACCCTTTCACCACTGATCACCGTATAAGTGTTACGGGTGACTCTGGTTAGTTTGTTTTTTATAGCATCAGGGCACCCACCATTTATTACCCAATAAAGGTTTAACCCCCTGATCACCCGGCGGGTGATATCAATTAGGTTTTAGGGTCAGGGTCTGCGTCACCCCAGGCAGCGCTAGGTTAGTGCCAGTACCGCTAACACCCACACGCAAAGCATAAACCTCCCGTAGTGGTATATAATCTGAACAGATCAATATCTGATCTGATCAGATCTATACTGGCGTCCCCAGCAGTTTAGGGTTCCAAAAAAACGCATTGTTAGCGGGATCAGCCCAGATACCTGCTAGCACGTGCGTTTTGCCCCTCCGCCCAGCCCACCCAAGTGCAGTATCGATCGATCACTGTCACTTACAATACACTAAACACATAACTGCAGCGATCGCAGAGTCAGGCCTGATCCCTGCCATAGCTAACAGTTTTTTTGGTAGCATTTTATATTTAAATCCGGAAGGCAGTGCTTGGTTTTCGGGGTTCCGTACGTGGCTAGGCTCCCAAAAAGTCCCCCACGTGTGGTATCCCCGTACTCGGGAGAAGCAGCAGAATTTATTTTGGGGTGTAATTTGACTTATGCCCATAGCATGTGTGAGCAATATATCATTTAGTGACAACTTTGTGCAAAAAAAAAAAAAGTTTGTAATATTCCCGCAACTTGTGGCAAAATATAAAATATTCCATGGACTCAACATGCCTCTCAGTAAATAGCTTGGGGTGTCTACTTTCCAAAATGGGGTAATTTTGGGGGGTTTTGTGCCATCTTGGCATTTTATGGCCTTCAAAACTGTGATAGGTAGTGAGGAGTAAAATAAAAAATTGATGCCCTTAGAAATCCTGAAGGCGGTGCTTGGATTTCGGGGTCCCGTACGCGGGTAGGCTCCCAAAAAGTCCCACACATGTGGTATCCCTGTACTCAGGAGAAGCAGCAGAATGTATTTTGGGGTGTCATTTCACATATGCCCATAGCATGTGTGAGCAATATATCATTTAGTGACAACTTTGTGCAAAAAAAAAAAAAGTTTGTAATATTCCCGCAACTTGTGGCAAAATATAAAATATTCCATGGACTCAACATGCCTCTCAGTAAATAGCTTGGGGTGTCTACTTTCCAAAATGGGGTCATTTTGGGGGGTTTTGTGCTATTTTGGCATTTTATGGCCTTCGAAACTGTGATAGGTAGTGAGGGGTGAAATCAAAAATTTGCACCCTTAGAAATCCTGAAGGTGGTGATTGGTTTTCGGGGTACCGTGCGCGACTAGACTCCCAAAAAGTCCCACACATTTGGTATCCCCGTACTCGGGAGAAGTAGCGGAATATATTTTGGGGTGCAATTCCACATATAACTATGGCATGTGTGAGCAATATATCATTTAGTGACAACTTTTTGTAAAATATTTTTATTTTTATTTTTTGTCATTATTCAATCCCTTAGGACAAAAAAAGAAAAATATTCAATGGGCTCAACATACCCATCAGCAATTTCCTTGGGGTGTCTACTTTCCAAAATGGGGTCATTTGGGGGGGTTTGTACTGCCCTGCCATTTTAGCACCTCAAGAAATGAGATAGGCAGTCATAAATTAAAAGCTGTGTAAATTCCAGAAAATGTACTCTAGTTTGTAGACGCTATAACTTTTGCGCAAACCAAAAAATATACGTTTATTGACATTTTTTTTACTAAAGACATGTGGCTGAATAAATTTTGCCCTCAATGTATGACTAAAATTTAGTTTATTCGATTTTTCTTATAACAAAAAGAAGAAAATATTTTTTTTTCAAAATTTTCGCTCTTTTTCCATTTATATCGCAAAAAATAAAAATCGCAGAGGCAATCAAATACCATCAAAAGAAAGCTCTATTTGTGGGAAGAAAAGGACGCAAATTTCGTTTGGGTGCAATATTGCATGACCGCGCAATTACCAGTTAAAGCAGTGCAGTGCGAAATTGGAAAAAGACCTCTGGTCCTTAAGGTGTTTATTGGTCCGGGGCTGAAGTGGTTAATGATCCAATTGCAAAAGGAGGTTCTGTTTACTCCTACCTGGCTCGCCATTGATGTCAGCGAAAGTTGGCCGTACGCAGAGCACACAGCCAAATCTCCTCTTTCCCATAATAATAACATTTCCGTCTTAATGATATAATACTTCTTACCTTTCAACCCACTCATCCAAATGAACAGACATGACCATCCTTCGTACGTTCTCAGTTCCATCAGCATGATTTTTCCTGCGGGTACTCAACCTGGTTCTTTTATTTACCCATAAACAGGCAGCCACCCCCTGGAGGGCTTGCCTACAACAGCTAAACGCCTCCTGCAAAGCGTGTGACCTCACAGGAGCAAGACAGGATGCGAATGACCATATAAAGGACATGACCAAAGCAGTACAATACAATGCAATACAATACAGAAGTAGAAAGGGGTATGTGGATGTCTCCTATCTCCCCATGGAGACATCAACAAGGAGAAGTGAGCATAGGGACTATTGCGGGGCACATAAAGTATTTATCATATAGAAGAAATATTAATACCAAGGTAATAGATCATGTTTAAAAATAGAAGATTTATTTAAAGAAAACAAAGAAATAAATACATAAAATATCACAAGCTTCCGTTGATAGAGATGAATGAGGTAATTATTCGACTAGTTTCGCTGACATAGCTTCATCAGGATATTACCTGAGTCTAAAAATATACAGTTATTAGTATAGCAATTCATTAATGTCAATAATTACAATATAAACATGACAAATAGATACAATCATTTAGACATGGGAGACATTGTCATTACAATATATTAACATGGACGCGGAATTCCTACCTCTCTATCAGCCCCATTCCAGCTCCTAGACAAATTCAGTGGTGTGGAAAGGGAGGAAAGACTCTTTCCCGGCGACTGGGGGAGGAATGTTTCACAGCAGCGATAATGGGTCCATATATAAAGGATATTGGCTAAATATATAAGAGATATATAGATAATTGATATTTGATTTATCAATATATATTGAAAAGGGTAAGGGCCACCGATAAGGAAGGAATGTGACGACAGTGGATGAAATTACATATTAGTCATCCAAGGATTGTAAAAAAATTAGTGGGTCATTAATCCCCAATCCACCAATGAAATGGGTTCCGTGATATAGAAGTGTGTCCAGAATAACCAATTTGTGAACAAGTGAAGCATCAAGAACGGAAAAAGAAGAGCCCAGAGCCTATAAAGTATAAGGAACAAATGATGTAGACAGAAAAGTATATGTAAATATAATATATTATAGTTACCCCTTGTTCAAAAAGGAGAACAAGGAATTTGGGGGATCCCGGGGATACCGAGGACACTGGTTTAGTCAAGGGTATCGTATATCAAGATTGTAGATGGTACAAGGTCCCAAAATAATTGGTAGAATGGTCTGCGCTAGTGAAAGAAATAAACAGATTCAGAGCCACGTCTTGAAGAGAAAGAGTTGTACGCTGAATATAATCTCCTATAGCTGGGTATTGTTACTTACTCCAGTACCGTTTGTCCTCTACTTCCACCGGGTCCCGTCGCCGCTGCGAGCTGGCGTGTATAGCGCCACTTTTAAACCCCCCAACCCCGCCGTAATCACAGCGTCGTGTCGCCGGCGCGTGACGTAGGAGGGGTCAGTGGTCCGGACATTGCGCGTATCTATGTCGTCAGCGCGCATGCGCCCGTCCCCCCCGGACCCCAAAAACATGGCCGCGCGTCTCATAGAGACGCTAGGCTCACGTGGTCCGTCCGGTCAACGGCGCATGCGCGTCAATTCGACGCAGCGCGTCAATGCACCTCGGCAAAGAGGGGGGGGAGAAAAAAGAAATAGTCCCGCCCCACATTACGTCGGCAAAAGCGGGGAGAGGGATGTCAGCCCAACATCAACACTAGGTGTGGGCGGACACCCTCCCCCACTCCCGAACCACACCAGCCGCCGGGAACAGAATCTCCCCCACACACCAAAGAAAGGCCGAAGCACACAGGAACCAGGAGCTGTACTGGGGCAGATCAGAGGCCACATCCATGTCTGGACATATAACTGTATTAAACGAGAAATTTGTGTTTAGTAGCACATACCATAGATCAAAAGAAATCAAAAACAGACATAATTTTTGGTAAACAGTTAATAAAGAAAGGAAATAATATAAATTTAAACAAAGCATAAAGCAATTTTACTTCAATATTAAGACACAATTAACTCATGTGTCAAAAGAGTCTGTACAGGGGTGGAGGTAGCAGATGAGGGCGGCACGTCCAGTGTCCCTCCAACAGATATTTAGAGGGGGTCATATTATAACCAATATTTTTACAATTTTGAGATGGAAGTAGAGGCAGAGGCCGGGATACCACATCTGGGGCATCATGTGCCTCATAACTACTCATAGGAAGGCTTTAAAGGAGTTGGTTTCGTTGAGTCCAGGGGGGACAAGTGCGTTTAGTTTTTCTATCCATAAAGCCTCTTTCTGTAGTAGCAATTTGTCCCTATTGCCACCCCTGATGTCAACCGAAACCACTTCCAATGCCACAAATTTAATAATTCCTATTTCGTATCGATGGTACAATCCAATGTGTCGTCCAATGGATGTTAGTTTTCCATTGGTTGTGTAGTAGATGTGGTCTCCCACTCTCTGTCTAAACTCACGGATAGTTTTACCGATGTAAAACGCACCACAATGGCACAGCATTAAATATACAATCCCAGTGGTGCCGCAGTTGGCTCGGGATTGCAATTTATGCTTTTCTCCATTTGGGAGGGTCACAGATGTTCCGGAATATATCCATGGACACATGGAGCATTGGCCACAGGGAAAAGTGCCTTTCTGACTGGGTCTCTGAATGGATTTTATCTGAAAATGGCTACTAGTGAGCCGATCTCTCAGTGATCTGGCCTTTCGAAATACTATTTCCGGAGTATCTTTTAAATATTGTGTAAGTATGTGATTTTCTGTAAGCAGATGCCAATGCTTAGAAAGTATGGTTCTGAATGTGTCATGGTGAGCCGAAAATTGTGTGATAACCTTGACCGTTTCTGTTCCAGTTTTTTTCTTTTTGGGATACAATAGGGATGTTCTTTTATGGCCTATGGCCCTATTGAAGGCCTTTCGTAGATTTGTAGAAGAGTAGCCTCTGAGTAAGAGGCGTTCTCTAAGGGCTGCCGCTTGTGTATGGAAATCTTCCTCCCGTGTGCAGTTGCGCCGAAGTCGTAGGTATTGTGCGAATGGGATACTGCGTAACAGGGGTTGTGGGTGGGCGCTGGATGCGTGCAACAACGTGTTGCCTGCTGTTGGTTTTCTATATAGGCTCGTTTCTAGGAGTCCATCTGGATTTTTTGAAATATAAACGTCTAGAAAGGGAATCTTAGAGGAATCAAAGGATACAGTAAATCGTAGGTTTAGGTTGTTTCGATTGATTAGCTTGACAAACTCCAAAAGTTGGTTATTTGAGCCCGTCCAGATGATAAATAAATCATCAATGAATCTAAACCAACATAAAATATATTCCAGATGGCCCTGAAGCAGGTCACTTGAAAATACTTGTCTCTCCCAAGCGCCTAGATATAAGTTCGCATAGGAGGGGGCACAAGATGTGCCCATGGCAACACCTTGTGTCTGTAGAAAGTGTTGTTCTTCAAATAGGAAGAAGTTACGAGTAAGAATAAATTTTAATAATTGCAAAATAAACTCGTTTAGGGGCCAAGAAGACTCCTCTTGTTCCATTAAAAACATTCTGGCCGTCTCGACGCCCCCCTCGTGGGGAATACTTGGGTAGAGTGCCTCTACATCCAAGGCCACGAGGAGGGAGTCGGGAGGGACCAGAATGCCATCTATATGTCTCAAGAGATCTGTAGTATCACGAATATATGACGGAAGACTGGAAACATGAGACAGCAAGAAGCTATCAACAAATTTACTGGCATTATCTGTTAGTGAGCCTATACCTGAAATGATAGGTCGGCCCGGAGGTTTATTTAAATCTTTATGTGTTTTAGGCAAACTATAGAAAGTTGGAGTACGGGGATGTTTGGGGACGAGGAAATCTAAAGTTTCCTTGTCAATGAGATCTTTCTGGTAAGCCTGCACACAGATGTGTGCAAATTCATCAACAAAGCTAGATACTTGAGCCAATGAAATCGGCCGGTAGCAAGTCCTGTTGTTAAGTATTTGGTAGCACATATCTTGATATTGGGGGTTGGACATGATAACCACATTACCCCCTTTATCTGAGGGTTTAATGACTAAATTCATGGCGCCTTTCTAAATCTGTAAGGGCCTTTTGTTGTTTGGGAGATAAGTTCGGTGTGCATGGATGCCAGATCATTTTTTTGAGATCTCTGATACATTCATACAAAAACGCCCAGATAGTTGGGCATGTCATCAAATCAGGGAATTTTTGGGACTTGAGTTTAAATTTACGGCATTTTTTAGTTTGATTACTTTGATTATCTAAAGGATCCAAAGACAGAGCTATAGAGACACCCGAGACCGGATGTGAAATCTTGGCAACTTCTCTGTCTTTGGATCCTTTAGATAATCAAAGTAATCAATGACACATTCAGAACCATACTTTCTAAGCATTGGCATCTGCTTACAGAAAATCACATACTTACACAATATTTAAAAGATACTCCGGAAATAGTATTTCGAAAGGCCAGATCACTGAGAGATCGGCTCACTAGTAGCCATTTTCAGATAAAATCCATTCAGAGACCCAGTCAGAAAGGCACTTTTCCCTGTGGCCAATGCTCCATGTGTCCATGGATATATTCCGGAACATCTGTGACCCTCCCAAATGGAGAAAAGCATAAATTGCAATCCCGAGCCAACTGCGGCACCACTGGGATTGTATATTTAATGCTGTGCCATTGTGGTGCGTTTTACATCGGTAAAACTATCCGTGAGTTTAGACAGAGAGTGGGGGACCACATCTACTACACAACCAATGGAAAACTAACATCCATTGGACGACACATTGGATTGTACCATCGATACGAAATAGGAATTATTAAATTTGTGGCATTGGAAGTGGTTTCGGTTGACATCAGGGGTGGCAATAGGGACAAATTGCTACTACAGAAAGAGGCTTTATGGATAGAAAAACTAAACGCACTTGTCCCCCCTGGACTCAACGAAACCAACTCCTTTAAAGCCTTCCTATGAGTAGTTATGAGGCACATGATGCCCCAGATGTGGTATCCCGGCCTCTGCCTCTACTTCCATCTCAAAATTGTAAAAATATTGGTTATAATATGACCCCCTCTAAATATCTGTTGGAGGGACACTGGACGTGCCGCCCTCATCTGCTACCTCCACCCCTGTACAGACTCTTTTGACACATGAGTTAATTGTGTCTTAATATTGAAGTAAAATTGCTTTATGCTTTGTTTAAATTTATATTATTTCCTTTCTTTATTAACTGTTTACCAAAAATTATGTCTGTTTTTGATTTCTTTTGATCTATGGTATGTGCTACTAAACACAAATTTCTCGTTTAATACAGTTATATGTCCAGACATGGATGTGGCCTCTGATCTGCCCCAGTACAGCTCCTGGTTCCTGTGTGCTTCGGGCTTTCTTTGGTGTGTGGGGGAGATTCTGTTCCCGGCGGCTGGTGTGGTTCGGGAGTGGGGGAGGGTGTCCGCCCACACCTAGTGTTGATGTTGGGCTGACATCCCTCTCCCCGCTTTTGCCGACGTAATGTGGGGCGGGACTATTTCTTTTTCCCCCCCCCCCTCTTTGCCGAGGTGCATTGACGCGCTGCGTCGAATTGACGCGCATGCGCCGTTGACCGGACGGACCACGTGAGCCTAGCGTCTCTATGAGACGCGCGGCCATGTTTTTGAGGTCCGGGGGGGACGGGCGCATGCGCGCTGACGACATAGATACGCGCAATGTCCGGACCACTGACCCCTCCTACGTCACGCGCCGGCGACACAACGCTGTGATTACGGCAGGGTTGGGGGGTTTAAAAGTGGCGCTATACACGCCAGCTCGCAGCGGCGATGGGACCCGGTGGAAGTAGAGGACAAACGGTACTGGAGTAAGTAACAATACCCAGCTATAGGAGATTATATTCAGCGTACAACTCTTTCTCTTCAAGACGTGGCTCTGAATCTGTTTATTTCTTTCACTAGCGCAGACCATTCTACCAATTATTTTGGGACCTTGTACCATCTACAATCTTGATATACGATACCCTTGACTAAACCAGTGTCCTCGGTATCCCCGGGATCCCCCAAATTCCTTGTTCTCCTTTTTGAACAAGGGGTAACTATAATATATTATAGTTACATATACTTTTCTGTCTACATCATTTGTTCCTTATACTTTATAGGCTCTGGGCTCTTCTTTTTTCTTACTTGATGCTTCACTTGTTCACAAATTGGTTATTCTGGACACACTTCTATATCACGGAACCCATTTCATTGGTGGATTGGGGATTAATGACCCACAAATTTTTTTACAATCCTTGGATGACTAATATGTAATTTCATCCACTGTCGTCACATTCCTTCCTTATCGGTGGCCCTTACCCTTTTCAATATATATTGATAAATCAAATATCAATTATCTATATATCTCTTATATATTTAGCCAATATCCTTTATATATGGACCCATTATCGCTGCTGTGAAACATTCCTCCCCCAGTCGCCGGGAAAGAGTCTTTCCTCCCTTTCCACACCACTGAATTTGTCTAGGAGCTGGAATGGGGCTGATAGAGAGGTAGGAATTCCGCGTCCATGTTAATATATTGTAATGACAATGTCTCCCATGTCTAAATGATTGTATCTATTTGTCATGTTTATATTGTAATTATTGACATTAATGAATTGCTATACTAATAACTGTATATTTTTAGACTCAGGTAATATCCTGATGAAGCTATGTCAGCGAAACTAGTCGAATAATTACCTCATTCGTCTCTATCAACGGAAGCTTGTGATATTTTATGTATTTATTTCTTTGTTTTCTTTAAATAAATCTTCTATTTTTAAACATGATCTATTACCTTGGTATTAATATTTCTTCTATATGATAAATACTTTATGTGCCCCGCAATAGTCCCTATGCTCACTTCTCCTTGTTGATGTCTCCATGGGGAGATAGGAGACATCCACATACCCCTTTCTGTTCCAACTATCGGGATGAGGTGCACACATCTAGCTATATAACCATTATACTCTCAAGCTATTTTTCCTTTACAATACAGAAGTAGATGGTGTCTTCACAGACAGTCAATCAGATATTTGTTTTCCTTTAAAAGAACCAATCACAGACATGTATACATTCAAATAGATTAGCAAACTGACCAAATGCTTTCAATGATGCAAACCATACAAAACCAATGATGACTACAATTCTGCTGATAACAATCCAGGTATGTATTGTTCTCTGGAACAATGTATATTAAAGCGGAGGTCCACCCTAAAGTGGACCTTCCGCTCATTGGAATCCTCCCCCCCTCCGGCGCCACAAATGGCACCTTTCGGGGAGGGGGGTGCAGGTACCTGTACAGTACAGGTATCTGCACCCACTTCCGGGATAGCTCTCTGCGGAAAGGGGCGTAGATTATGCCCCTTTCCGAAAGTCCCCCGCTGCCTGCTGGGAAACACACAGATCCCAGAGGCAGCGGGTCCATTCTTATTGCGCAGCGCGACTCGCGCATGCGCAGTAGGGAATCAGGTAATGAAGCCGAAAGGCTCCACTTCCTGATTCCCATACCCAAAATGGCGGCGGCAGCACCCGAGAGACGATCGAGAGATCGGCTTCGGGTGCCGACATCGCGGGCGTGCTGGACAGGTAAGTGTCACTATTTTAAAAGTTAGCAGCTGCAGTATTTGTAGCTGCTGGCTTTTAAAAAAAAAAAATGCAGACTCCCGGCGGACTCCCGCTTTAAAGAGTATTCTACACCTCCCTGTGGATGGAAGGTTATCTGCAAATGCACGCTGTGAAATCCCAACATGTGCTGATCAGACACAGCAGAGACAATGAGCGTACATCTGCCCACAACCAAGCAAGCAAGCATATACCCCCAGACGATAGTATGTGCAATGCACGGGGGCCCTTTCGCTGGCAGACATACCCCCACTCTGCAAACACCTCTTTCCGATCCCAGTAAGTTTTCCATTACCTAACAGATCTCAACCAGCATCAGTCTGACCCAGTCAGCTCTTTAGAGTGGGCTGGGGGAGAACGAACACAGGGGGACTCTTATGCAAATACATATTAAAATACATCTTCATAAAATTTTCCACAACACATTGCACAGTGTATGGGGAAATGAATTGTCCAGAATGCATAATACACAGACATGTATTAAGAAGATGTTTTCATGTACGTTTTGGGTCCACCAATGATTATAGACCATAAAAATGCACACATTTTGACAATTATGACATTTCACATCCAAGTCCAGGAAAGATCTGCACAGTTCTTGATAGGAGGATCTCTAGAATGAATATTGAGCTCTTTCAAAAAGAAATGAATGAATGGAATAAAACTGGAAGCAATATTCTCCTTGTGATAAGGAAAAGCTCATTAACATGATCAGCATTACAATGAGCAAGTGCCTGATGTCTGTTCTGTATTTAAGAATGTGTCTGCGCTCAAGCACGCAACGATACCACACATGCGGCGCAAGTCAGCAGCTGGTCTCTATTCGTTTAAGTATGCGCCATGTCGCAATAACTATTCCTGAGCACGCAAATGGGCCAACATGTTCATAAATCAGCCCCATAATGTGATGTTAAAGGCTAAAAGTTACCTTAATATGGTCCTTCTGCAGGACCTGAATGATGGCAGAACAGGTCTCTGGAATAATGATCCCCAGAGCCTGGGGGGGAGATGCCTGAGAACTTGAGGTCCTGTAGACGTCTCCCAGTCGCCAAGGACCACAAGGTGGCGACTAGCCTCTGCTCTGGAGTGATGGCTTGCTGCATGCAGGTATCCTGCCTGCTGATATAAGGGGTGAGCAAAGCCAACAGATGGTGAAAAACGGGGTCTGTCATCCTGAGATAATTCCTGAAATCATGAAGCAAAGGCATGTGCTAGAATTGGTCATGCTGGAGTAACCAATTCTTGCTCAGTGAACTCCTCCTTGCCCTGTTCGTGGACTGGGCTCGGGTCAAAGTATGAACCCCAACACCAAACCCCCACATAGCATGAACTCTACAACAAGTACGTACCCACACCATGGTTTCAAAGCAGTCAGCTGGTCAGAACGAACTTAACAAAACGCACTGAAGAACAGCAAGGCCTGTGAAGAGCGAGCTGAAAATTGGTAACAAGCGGACCAGAATGCACTGAAAAACAGATACGAACTGACTACACGCACTGAAAACCAGATACAAACCCACAAGCACAAACTGAACAGCAGTAAAACGATCAGAATAAGCACGAGTCTGAAAAAGCGCAAATCGTCTCTAACCAAACTTCTACTAACACAAGATCAGCAGGAGACCAAAGGGTGGCGCACTGGGTCTTGAAGTTTCTTTTTCTAGTTCCGTCGTACATGCTTTACGTCACTCTACGATCGGACTTTGGTGTGATTGTGTGTATGCACGACAGTTTCAGTGGAACTTCGTCAGAAAAACCTTCAGAGTTTATTCCGACGGGAAAACCGGGTGTGTGTACGCGGCATAAGGAATGTCCTAAGGAGGAAAATAAATTGTTCATATATGCAGATATATTCTGAATTAATCTGTAAAAAATGGTCATTAAAACTAGTGGCGGTGCTTCCATAAGGGTGCAAGGGCACCGCCCCCTCTCTCCTGCCACCCCCTCTAGCACCAATAGATAAATTCATGCACGGCAAGAATCTATCTACCGCTGCCACCCCCTATTCAGGAGCCCGGCCCCTTTTCGGGCGGCGGGTGACTGAATTACAGCGGCGCGGGAGTGGGGTTTGAGGCACCTGATTATAGCCATAGGCTCTAATAGACGTAAAAAATTGTGGCCTGCGAGTGCCATGCTGGGTGCTCGCATGTCACTCAGCTGTTAGAAAAGTGAATAAATATTTGCTTTTCTAACACTAAACCACTTGTCCACCAATCAGGTGCTCGGATCTGTTACCCATCATTTGATTGGCTGAAATGACAGACGATGTGATTTGACGCCTATCAGGCATCCAATCATAGCAGATGGCAGGAAGAGAGGATGGGAGAAGACATCGAGGAGCATAGAGGAGCTGTCCCACCGAGACAACTGCAGATGGCGGGCAGGGGCACACTGGCAGCATTTGATATGGCACACTGGCAGCATTTGATATGGCACACTGGCAGCATTAGATGGGACACAGTGGCAGCATTTGATGGGAGGGAAGGGTAGATCTGGTGCTATACCTTTAAATATTTATTAACTAGATAAATATAGTGAAAAAAACACAAGTGAAAACAGGGATGGTGGATCTGACAGCCAATTGAGAGACACCAAAAAATACTTGGTGAAACTAAATATATTAAGTGTGTACAGCCTTCTATATACACGCTGTGAAATCAATATAAAAAAAAATAAATAAAAAAAATATTGCACCTAAAGTGCTACTCTGAGTGAGTAGATCACTATAACTATCATACAGAAAGTGCTTAAATTAATATTTGAGCAAACCAATAAATATACATCTAGATAAACTTAATGAAAATGATTAACATAATGCGCTATTTAAAAAGTGATAATAAAATCAAAAATGACAATAAGTGAAAGTCCCGCACTTAAAAGTGAACAAAAGTGACTGGTGCATAAAAAAAAAAAATGATGAATTTCTTCAAAAAAAAAAAAAAAAAACAGAGCTTCTCCCGGTGAATAGTAATGTGATTACCCTCCTCAGAAATCTTACTCTATTGGGATGGATCAGCCTCCACAGTATGAGCCACTGTGCTGCTCTCTGGCATTGGCTTGATGTTGTCCTGGGAGATGCCTGCTCTTCCGCCATTGGGGTGGGAAAACTAAGTAGAGGCAGCTCATACCACTGATATATAGATTTTAGCCATAGCGCAATCGCCTTTGTTTTCCTTTCTAGCATTTGATGGGGCACAGTGGCAGCATTTGAAGTCAGGATGAGCAAAAGTAGGGATCTTAAACCACACAGACAACTCCTTTAGGCCACATAACACTGGATTTTTAGAAGCCTCAGACACATCAGCAAGTGGGAGTTCAACAGAATCCAACTTAACAGCAAGTAGTGATTTGGCATAGTCCAGCTGAACGGCAGCCCAGGAATCAGCAGGGGGGTGGCCCCAGAATCAGCATAGTCCAGCTGGGCAGCAGGCACCGGATCAACAGGCTGGGCAGCAGGCACATCAGACTGGGTAGCAGCATAGCCTAGTGGGGCAGCAGCAGCCCAGAAACCAGCATAGTCCAGCAGGGCAGCTTGGGAACCAGCATAGTCCAGTGGGCCAGCGGCAGCCCAGGAATCAGCAGTGTCAAGCTTGGCAACAAATGTCAGGTCACCCGCGGTAGACTTGGCAACAGGCGGCAGCATGGAGGAGGCATTGACACCATCGTCAGGTGGCAACATGGAGGAGGCATGGACACCCTCAGCAGGCAGCAACATGGAGGGGGCATTGACACCATCAGCAAGCGGGAACATGAAGGGGGCATGGACACCATCAGCAGGCAACATGGATAGTGAGAGTTGTAAGAGCAGGAAAAAGTTTTGCTTAATTTTGGACTTGCATACTGGAGTCCTGCACGTAGTTGCTTTGTGCTGACCAGAGTGTACTGCTGATGGAAATGTAGTAACAGTACCAAGGAGAATAGGGGGAAGAGTAGCAGAAGTACAGGAAGGGGCCTGAGACATTGCTATGGGTAATGGTCCTGCAGGTGGAGCTTTCAATGTATTGCATACAGAGGAAGGTGTGGTTACTGGTGGCAGGATACTGATCTACAGGAGGTAACAAACACTCAGTAGCAGCTGTGGGTGCTAAGGGTACTAGAGCCAGTGATTATTGGTCTTTAGCAGCAGATCTGACTTTATGTGACTCATCAGGCACTGTTGGTATGATCTCTGACCAAGCTTGCAGCAGAGGGTGAACCAAAGTCAGTTTTTCTCTCCTATGCTCACATTGCTCAATTAAAGAATGCACAGCAGCAATACAATACAACACATGTTGTGAATTGGCTGAATACTGCTGGAAAAACAAAACAAAAACACCTGCACAATGTTTCAGCAACCATCCCAAAAATCCAGCCTGGTGCATAGTAAATGGAGGAGTGAAAACATCATGGCCCTGAGAGATAAACGGAAATAATAGCTCAGAACAGACCTGAATCAAAGGTTGTACATTACTAAGGGAGAATCTTCCCTCAACAGCTAAAGCATGTGCTGTCAGAATGCTTCCCAACAGCTCCACCTCAGTGAGATGTCAAAGGGAATGACACAGATCTTTATCCCCTACCGCAAGCTGCACACGACAAATAACCTTCACGCTCAGCATTTTGACAAAGGCAAAAAAAAAAAAAAAAAACTGAAGTAACTGGCTCTCAGTTCTCAAGATCTGGTCATTAGTGGGTGTCACGATTATGTCAGGAATCAGCGGCTAAGGAGACCAGACATGTAGCTATACGAGGAAACTGAGACCACATGTATTTATCCTTAAGGTGATATTTATTTACAGTGAAACACACACCAACAAACATACACAGCAAACAATAAGCAAAAACAAAGCCCAAAGACAAACAAGAACCAAACCCCCAATGAACAAGAACAACTAACAAACCTAACTACTGACAAGGTAACTAAAGAACTAAACTATTGACTGAATACTAATATATACAATGTAATGACAATGGAATACAGGGATGCAAGGAATTTGAGAAATAACACTACTAAGGCAGGGGGCAGGAGCAAAGCAGAAGGGTACAGGCTGGATCAGGCAATCAGTAACAAACTGGTAGCAAGGAGAGAATCATGACACACCTGGAAAAAGGAGGAGCCACCCTAAATAACCACCTGCCCGCTGGAAACAGGTGTGGTTGATCAGGACTTGCTAGCTTCTGGGAGACACCTGCTGGTGGAAACAGGAACTGTGGTAAACAGCCCAGAGCAGCACAGTGCCACCAGCAGGTGAACGCAGTCCTAACACATTGAGTGGACAGGCACAGTCGGGAGAGCTGGGAGAGGCATGCCAGGAGTGGATGTTGAGCCAGTGGGAGAGACTGTGATGTTACTGGCATTGAAGTCGGGCGGCTGTAGCCAGGAGGACTGTCAGAGTCTGCAGAGGACCGACTGTAATCATTAGTCCACCTTGATACAGATAGCACTAAAGACTTTTTTTCTTCTACTGCTATTGGTTGCTACACCAAAGTGGCCAGGAGTCCCTGCCAGCAAATGGCAAATCCTTAAAGTTGGGTCTAACCATGTGCTAGCTGTCAGGAACCAAGTATTGCACAGGAGAGAAAGTAACAGTCTACAAATAAAGGTTGTCCTGGAATAGTCTGGAGCTTTAGAGGATGTGAATAGAGATTCCATTAAATCATCTCATTGTTTAACCACTTAAGCCCCGGACCAATTGTCAGCCTAAGGACCAGAGGTCTTTTTATAATTTCACACTGCACTGCTTTAACTGGTAATTGTGCGGTCATGCAATGTTGTACCCAAACAAAATTTGCGTCCTTTTCTTCCCACAAATAGAGCTTTCTTTTGATGGTATTTGATTGCCTCTGCAATTTTTATTTTTTACGATATAAATGGAAAAAGGCATAAAATTTTGAAAAAAAAAAGATATTTTCTACTTTTTGTTATAAGTAAAATTGAATAAATTCAATTGTATTGATACATTTAGGTCAAAATGTATTCAGCCACATGTCTTTAGTAAAAAAAATGTCAATAAGCGTATATTTATTGGTTTGCGCAAAAGTTATAGTGTCTACAAACCAGAGTACATTTTCTGGAATTTACACAGTTTTTAATTTATGACTGCCTATCTCATTTCTTGAGGTGCTAAAATGGCAGAGCAGTACAACCCCCCCCCCCCAAATGACCCCATTTTGGAAAGTAGACACCCCAAGAAAATTGCTGAGAGGCATGTTGAGTCCATGGAATATTTTATATTTTGCCACAAGTTGCGGGAATATTACAAACTTTTTTTTGCACAAAGTTGTCACTAAGTGATATATTGCTCACACATGCTATGGGCATATGTGAAATTATACCCCAAAATACATTCTGCTGCTTCTCCTGAGTACGGGGATACCACATGTGGGGGACTTTTTGGGAGCCTAGCTGCGTACGGGACCCCAAAAACCAAGCACCGCTTTCAGGATTTAAATATAAAACGCTACCAAAAAAAACTGTTAGCGATTGCAGCGATCAGGCCTGACTCTGCGAACGCTGCAGTTATGTGTTTAGTGTTTTATAAGTGACAGTGATCGATCGATACCGCACTTGGGTGGGCTGGGCGGAGGGGCAAAACGCAGGTGCTAGCAGGTATCTGGGCTGATCCTGCTAACAATGCGTTTTTTTGGAACCCTAAACTGCTGGTATAGATCTGATCAGATATTGATCTGTTCAGATACTATACCACTATGGGAGGTGTATGCTTTGCGCGTGGGTGTTAGCGGTACTGGCACTAACCTAGCACTGCCTGGGGTGACGCAGACCCTATCTGACCCTAAAACCTAATTGATATCACCTGCCGGGTGATCAGGGGGTTAAACCTTTATTGGGTAGTAAATGGTGGGTGCCCTGATGCTATAAAAAGCAAACGAACTAACCAGCATCACCCGTAACACTTATACAGTGATCACTGGTGAAAGGGTTAACTAGGGGCAATCAGGGAGTTAAAACCTTTATTAGTTAGTATATGGGGGTCCCTGACGCTATATAAAAACCTGATGGGGAACCTAAATAACTAACTGGCTAACCAGCGTCACCAGTGACACTTATACGGTGATCACTGGTGAAAGGGTTAACTCTAGGGGCAATCAGAGGGTTAAAACCTTTATTAGGTAGTATATGGGGGTACCTAAGGCTATAAAAACCTAGCGGTGAACCTAAAAAATAACTAGCTACCTAGCGGCACCAGTGACACTAATGCAGCGATCAGAAAAACGATCGCTTAGTGACACTGGCAAAAGGGGGTGAAAGGGTTACCTGGGGGGCAATCAAGGGGTTAAACCTTTATTGGGGAGGGGTAGGGGGCTACCCTGGACACTAACTGCCCTGACACTTTTTACAGTCACAACTGACACTAAATGCAGTGATCAGTAAATAAATGATCACTGCAATCAGTGACACTGTGACTGGGAGGGGGTGGGGGGTGATCGGGGGGTGATCAGGGGGTGACAGTGTGCCTATGTGTACCTACATGTCAGTGTAGTGTTGGTGCACTTACTATGATGTCTTCTCTCCTCGCCGTCCGGTCAAAAAAACCGCCTCAGGGGGCGTGGCCGGACGTGCATGGTGGCGGACGTGTTTGAGGCTTGCTCCTGAGACCTTCGGAGCAATCCGCCGCCATCCGCACCACCACTGACGATTTTCCGCCCGAGACCCACATCATCGGGTTCGGGACACTTCTCTGCTTCCCCCCGGGTGACTATTGCGGGGCTTCTCAAGTCGCCACGTCCCGCGGAGCCGCGAGGAGAACCGGCATCGGCCACCGCCATCTTGCCACCCCGAGGCCTCCCGGCCGCCGCTGCACCGAGCCGCTTGGGCAGGTAGGAGACTCTCATCTTTCCCCCTTGCCACGCATCCATTACTAGGGGTCCGCCCTGTGGTGTTTTGGGGCCCATACAATACTCGGGGAGGCCGCGGCAGGCTCCGGCCTAGTGCGGCCTAGTAAGGCCTGTGGATCCCCGGCCTTTCCTAAACTCTTCGCCTGCGGGAGTGCACCGAGGCCGGCCCGGCCTCCTACTGTGAGTTCTGCCCTGCCGAGTAGCCGTCCTGGAGGACGTGGATTAATGATGGGCATGTGAAGACACACTGTTTGGAGCTCTGCAGGAGCTAGCCAGAGAACCGACCGCAGACTCGCCAGACGTGGTGAAAGCTACATGCCAGGAGCGCGCAGACACCGGCGGGGCTCGGGGACACCATCAGGACAGGGCATCAGCAACTACTTTCTTCGCCAGCCCGGGCTCGACTCTCCTGCCATACCGGCCAAGATGGCGCCACAGCGTCTTTCATCCTCTCAAGGTATCGCTCCGCAGGGGCCGGGTGGTGCGGTGGGGGCGGCTTCATCCCGCCCGAACCCCACTCAGGCAGAAGGATCGTCTCCCCTGGCCCCCTCCCCTGCCTCACCGGCCTCTCCAAACATGGACATTCCCTGCAGTTTAACAGGGGGGGCATGGGGGTTGGAGCGGATGGCCCTTGGCGGGACTTAGTGGCGGGCCTGCCATCCAAGCAGGACCTGCAGGAGATGGCAGCTTTCATAGTCAGTGCCCTATAGTCAGTGTCTCGCGAGCTCCACGACCTGCGCCAGCAAGTGGACACTGTTGAGGAATGGGTCACTGTTCTGGAGACCTCCAGCTCTTCCTCGGAAAACCGCTTGGCCGCCCTTGAGTGCGGGCAGCAAGCCCTGCAGTGACACTTGATTGAAATGCAACTCCGTGTGGATGACGGCGAAAACAGAAGTCGGAGGAACAATTTGCTCCTCCTTGGCATGCCGGAGGCGACCATGGGACCTGACCTACGTACTACAGTGGTGGCCCTGCTGAATCAGGTCCTTGGGAAGCCCCCGGGTACTGACCTGGAGCTGGACCGGGTCCACCGAATCCCAGGCCCCAGAGTGACTCCGTCAACCTCCAGGGATCCAGGAGCAGCGGACCTTCCCCGCGATGTGCTTTGCAGAGTGCACTTTTTTACTGTTAAGGAGGAAATCCTACGCCTCGCTTGGGAAAGGGGCCCTATTGACTTTGATGGAGCTCTTATTAGGATCTACCCAGATGTCTCCAGGCAAACCAGAGCCCTGCGGGGCCTTATGCGCCCCCTTCTTGAGGTGATCCGAATGGCCGAAGCTACCTACCGATGGGGCCACCCCTTTCATCTAATCGTCCGGAGGAGGGGAGCAGAGTTTTTTCTTCGTTCTCCTGATCAGTTGCCGAACCTCTTCGAGTTTCTTGGCAGGCCAGCTGTTTCGGTCCCTAACTGGTTTGACTACTTGCTTTCTCAGGAGGTGCTCGGACCACCTTTGCCAAGGCCGCAGCGGGTGCGCCGTCCACGGTCCCGTTCACCCAGCAGAGAGGACGCTAGACGACATCCACTGGCTTCTGAGGACTGATCCTACCCCTGTCCGGGGTTGGGTAAGCAGCTAAACTCTTGTCTCATTGCCACTGTGCTACTTAGTACATTCCTTGGTGCCCAGGACTTTGTCAGTGAAGATCTGTGGGATGTTTTTGTAATTTTTACTGCCTGTCCTTTCCCACGTCTCCCTTGTTAGTTGTTTGCTTGGGGGTGAGGCTGCTCTTCTGTGTTATGGGGGGGGTTGTATCATTGGTGGGGGGTGAGGGGGGTTTATGAGGGGGGATAGGTCAGTCCGCCCGCCCACGGCGTAGCTGGGGGCCCTGTGTCCTTTCCCTCCTCCCCCTTTTGCCGATGGTTGGGATGCCCTTGGTCCCTCCATGGTGCTCTCAGTCACCCTAACATACTTGGGTCTCACCCGACAGGTTTTGGGGTGTTGGCCCCTCTCTCAGCCCCTCTTGCCTTTCCCCCTCCCCAATTACCGCTGATTGAAGTTTTAAGAGCCTCCCCCCCCACTTACACCGCCGTGGGCCCAGACTTACCGATCATCCCCGGACTGTTGACCATGCTGGGAATTTTCATGCTCTGTTTGGGCCGCTCTTGACCCACTGTCTCCGGTCCCAGTGAGGGGACCCGGGACAGTGCCCTGGGTGGCCGGGTATGCTATGATATGTTCTGCCAATGTTGACGCCTGTTATGTTTTCATGTATTACTGCTATGTTTGCTATGTAGTTTTCTAGATCTTAGTTCTTATTGGCTAGTCTCCCGCATCTCCATTGTTACTGAGTTTTATCTCTTTACGATTTCTTGTTTGGCCATCTTCGGGAATCTCAGCATTTCTTCCCCCCCCCCCCCCCCCCGTTAGGGTAGGCCCTGGTGTGGACACCTAGTGTGCCCAATCGTAGGGCTACAAGTTTGAGTAGTGATCACCGTAGATTCTTTTTCTTCCCTTCCCCCCCCTTTTTTTTTTCTTCCTGTCCCGCTCGCTCTTGCCCCCTTTTCTCCCCTTCCTTTGTCTTTATTTCTCCCGGTGACCCCCTTCTCTTCCTTTCACCCCTATTTCCCTTCATTCCCCTGTACTTTCTGCCCACACTCTTCTGGGGCCTCTGTGGGTTGTTCTCGTGCCATGGGGGGGGGGGGGGGGACCTGTGGGTTGGGGACTTGCGAGCTCCATTGCCGTTGATCTCCAGTGAGGTGGAATGGGTCTCCTTAAGGTCACTTCCTTGAATGTACGGGGCCTAAACACCCCGGAGAAGCGCTCACAGCTGTTGTTGAACCTGCGTAAAGGTGGGTCGCAGGTAGCATTTTTGCAAGAGACACATTTTTGCGCGGGTTGCACACCCAGACTTACCAATGGGGCCTTCCCCTGGGCTTACCACAGTGTTTCTCCGATCTCCAAATCAAAGGGGGTGAGTATCTTAATAGCCAAATCCATTCCATGGTTGTTCGAGGCGCAGCGGACGGACGCACAGGGCCGTTTCATTTTTCTGAAGGGGACGGTGTTTGGTAGGCAGGTTACCTTTGCCAACGTGTACTTTCCTAACACTGACCATGTGCAGTTTTTGCAGAATCTTATCCCTGAGCTGCTGGAGTTTGCAGATGGGCTGCTGGTTTTTGGCGGGGACCTAAACTTTGCCATGGACCCAGCACTTGATGTCTCTAGGGGGGCCTCCCACTTGTCATACACGCGCTTAAAACGGCTGAAAATGGATCTCCAGGCGCTGCACCTGGTCGACCCGTGGCGGTTGTTGCATGCACAAACCAGAGACTATACCTTCTTTTCGCAGGTACACCATACGTACTCCCGTTTGGACTACTTATTGGTGTCGCATAGGGATCTGCCTGCGGTGGTATCCACCTCTATCGACGTTATCTCGTTTTCTGATCAACCCTTCAGTTGGGGTCGGTATCGCGCCCTGCGCCGTCATGGCGTCTACAATCTGAAAGGGCCGCCTGCTCCTGGCTCCCCTGAAGTAGGAGGTCCGACCTCTCGGTCGTATCTAGCTGCCTCGGGTATGCCCTCCCTCCCGGGGGAGGTGCGGGATGAGCTGGAGGAGCCCATTTCGGTCGAGGAGCTGGGGGTGGCACTGGCGGAGTCAAAGCCTAGGAAGGCTCCAGGCCCCGACGGCTTCACACCGACATACTACAAGACCTTCTTTGGGATACTGGGGAAGCCCTTGGTCACTGCCCTCAACTCCCTCACAGAGGGCTCTTCCTTTCCGGTGGACTCCCTCAGAGCTCATATTTCCCTCATCCCGAAGGAGGGAAAGGATCCTCTGTGTTGTGGAAACTACTGCCCAATCGCACTGTTAAATTCAGACCTGAAGCTCTTTGCCAGAATTTTGGCGAACAGGTTGCTCCCGCACATCCCTAGCCTCATCCACAGGGACCAGGCTGGGTTTGTCCCGGGCCGTGAACCCCAGGACAACACCATTAGAGTCCTCAACCTGATCCACGCGGCCAGAACTTCTAAGCGAGCTCTTCTCTTGCTGTCAACTGACGCGGAGAAGGCCTTTGACCGCGTGGACTGGTCGTTTATCCGAGCTACCCTGGAGCATATAGGAATACGTCACTCCATGCTCCATTGGGTTTTGTCCCTTTATTCTAGCCCTACCGCGGCGGTTAAGGTAAACGAAACGAGGTCTCCATACTTCTCTATCAAGAACGGCACCCGACAGGGTTGTCCCCTGTCCCCACTGATTTTTATTTTGTCTCTTGAACCCCTTCTGTGCCGTATTCGGTCAAATACAGACATTGCTGGCTATGCGAAGGCGTCGGGTATCCACGAAGTGGCCGCATTTGCAGATGACCTAATTTTCTTTTTAACGGATCCCCTTACGTCACTGCCTACCCTGCTGTCCTCTTTGGTGGCCCCCCCCCCCCCCCCGCGGCTTGGTGTCGCCCACGGTCACTATTCTGCTCTTCTGTGTTCGGCTCTTTTGCTTCATCCTGCCTGGAGTCTCTTCTTTGCCTCTTCTATTTGGTCTGTCTCTCTGTCCTGATCTCTTTTCCTTTCTCTCGGTACAAAAGAGTTTTGATTAACTAACTAATAAATCCACATTCTATCCAAAGCTGAAAAACAATTTCGGTTTTACATACAGATTGATTCTTTCTCACTATGTTCTATTTTTCGGTGAAATTATTTAATAGAAAACGTTAACGCTATGAACCTTTGGTCCTCATTATTATATAAATCTGCCATTACCTTAACCACTTCAGCTCCGGACCAATAAACACCTTAAGGACCAGAGGTCTTTTTGCAATTTCGCACTGCGCTGCTTTAACTGGTAATTGCAATATTGCACCCAAACGAAATTTGCGTCCTTTTCTTCCCACAAATAGAGCTTTCTTTTGATGGTATTTGATTGCCTCTGCGATTTTTTTTTTTTGCGATATAAATGGAAAAAGAGCGAAAATTTTGAAAAAAAAAGATATTTTCTTCTTTTTGTTATAAGAAAAATCGAATAAACTAAATTTTAGTCATACATTGAGGGCAAAATTTATTCAGCCACATGTCTTTAGTAAAAAAAATGTCAATAAGCGTATATTTTTTGGTTTGCGCAAAAGTTATAGCGTCTACAAACTAGAGTACATTTTCTGGAATTTACACAGCTTTTAATTTATGACTGCCGATCTCATTTCTTGAGGTGCTAAAATGGCAGGGCAGTACAAATCCCCCCCAAATGACCCCATTTTGGAAAGTAGACACCCCAAGGAAATTGCTGATGGGTATGTTGAGCCCATTGAATATTTATTTTTTTTGTCCTAAGGGATTGAATAATGACAAAAAAAAAAAAAAGTTTCGAAGGCCATAAAATGCCAAAATAGCACAAAACCCCCCCAAATGACCCCATTTTGGAAAGTAGACACCCCAAGCTATTTACTGAGAGGCATGTTGAGTCCATGGAATATTTTATATTTTGCCAAAAGTTGCGGGAATATTACAAACTTTTTTTTTTTTTGTACAAAGTTGTCACTAAATGATATATTGCTCACACATGCTATGGGCAGAAGTCAAATTACACCCCAAAATAAATTCTGCTGCTTCTCCCGAGTATGGGGATACCACATGTGGGGGACTTTTTGGGAGCCTAGCCACGTACGGGACCCCGAAAATCAAGCACTGCCTTCCGGATTTGAATATAAAATGCTATAAAAAACAAACTAACCAGAGTCACCCGTAACACTTATACGGTGATCAGTGGTGAAAGGGTTAACTAGGGGCAATCAGGGGGTTCAAATTTTTATTAGGTAGTATATGGGGGTCCCTGGCGCTATATAAAAACCTGACGGGGAACCTAAATAACGAACTGGCTAACCAGCGTCACCAGTGACACTTATACTGTGATCGCTGGTGAAAGGGGGTGAAAGGGTTAACTAGCAGCAATCAGGGGGTTAAAACCATTATTGGGTAGTATATCGGGGTACCTAGCGCTATAAAAACCTGGCGGTGAACCTAAAAAAATAACTAGCTACCTAGCGACACTAGCGACACTGATGCAGCGTTCAGAAAAATTATCGCTTAGTGACACTGGCAAAAGGGGGTGAAAGGGTTAACTAGCGGCAATCAGGGGGTTAAAACCATTATTGGGTAGTATATCGGGGTACCTAGCGATATAAAAACCTGGCGGTGAACCTAAAAAAATAACTAGCTACCTAGCGACACATGCAGCGATCAGAAAAATGATCGCTTAGTGACACTGGCAAAAGGGGGTGAAAGGGTTAACTAGCGGCAATCAGGGGGTTAAAACCATTATTGGGTAGTATATAGGGGTACCTAGCGCTATAAAAACCTGGCGGTGAACCTAAAAAAATAACTAGCTACCTAGCGACACATGCAGCGATCAGAAAAATGATCGCTTAGTGACACTGGCAAAAGGGGGTGAAAGGGTTAACTCTAGGGGCAATCAGGGGGTTAAATCTTTATTGGGGGGTGATAGGGGGCTACCCTGGACCTAACACTAACTGTCCTGACAGTTTTTACTGTCACAACTGACACTGAATGCATTGATCAGTAAAGAAATGATCAATGCAATCAGTGACACTGTGACTGGGGGGGGAGGGGGGGCGGGGGGGATCGGGGGGCGATCGGGGGGGGGGGGATCGGGGGGGGTTTGTGTGCCTGTGTGTACCTACATGTCAGTGTAGTGTTGGTGCACACTTACTTTTACTCTTCTCCTCGTAGTCCGGTCAAAAAGACCGCCCCGAGGAGAATGACATCACTTCCTCCTTCTTGTGTAAACAATACACAGGGGAGGAAGCTTCTCATTGGCCAGGAGCGATCCAGAGGGGGTGGCCGAAAACCAACGGCCATCCCCTCATCACGGAGCGCTCCTGGACCGAATCGGACCGCCGTAAACAGCGGGAGGGGGTCCGATCGGACCCCCCACCCGCTGGAAGGCAATCACGTAGATGTACGTGATTGTGCCTGCCTGTGCCATTGTGCTGACGTACAATGGCAATATGGCGGTCCTTAAGTGGTTAAGCTGGATACACCAAAACAGATTTACCAAAACCATATATTTTGAGGTCAAACCTAAACACTTTCAATTTGTATGCAATAAGGCAGGCCCTTGTACTACATGGTTTTGGTAAATCTAAAAAAATCTAAAGAAAATTGTATAGTGTGTATTGCCCTTTAGAAACACTATTTATCGTCTGTTTTATTGCCTGTTAATATAATTAGGTACACTCCTTCCAATGCCATCATTGACAACAGCACAATACCTTTTGATACAAATCAGGAAGTATAATTATATTTTTTCTTATGTTTAGAATGTTTTATATTCAAATATTTATATTATTGGAATAACATTATAATGTGTTACAATAATATTTTTAAAATTTAGTTTTAATTGAGGAAGAACTAATGTCATGCTTGTATTTTTTATTTTATTTTTAATTTGTATTATTTAAATATTACCACCTTTACCATCTTGATTAATGTTATGAATTTTCACAACATCCTAAATATTTGTATTAATCTTGGGAAAACATAGACATTATAATACATAGTTCTAAACTTAAAAAGGTAGAAGATGACCTTGCTCGCAAGACCTTACATTCTGGTGTGGCATAAGGAAGCAATACAGATTAAGCAAATGCTTGATGGAATGGTGAACCAGCAATGTATGCACGTACAGCTTTACAATTTTTCATTTAATTTTATGAAAGAAGAGACTAAGACCATGTGATACGCTTTTCTGAACAGATGGGGTTTCAGGAAATGCTTCAAAACAGGGATGTTGGTTAACAGCCTAATGCAAAGATGTTACAGGCTGCAGATGACAGGTATGACACAAGATAAATATAACAGGTGGGGATGAATGGTTGTGATAAAATGGAAAATTGTATACTCACCTTTCCGTAATTTTCCTTTCCTGACGCATCTTCATGGCAGCACACACTGGGTTGTGACTCCGCCCCCACAACCTGACAGGATTGGATTAACTATAAATTTGAAGGGGAGACACCCTGCTGCATTCTCTGTAAATATCATCACAAAAGAAACAGGGAGGGCAACTGTGTGCTGCCATGAAGATGCGTCAGGAAAGGAAAATTACGGAAAGGTGAGTATACAATTTTCCATTTTCCTGACGCCTTCATGGCAGCACACACTGGGAAATAACTCGCCAATTGGGTGGGTGCAAGTAAAATAATAATTTATTCCTTATAATGCTGAAGAATTGGCTCTAATGACGGATCTGCCAAAGTCGGCCATGGATAAATGAGCAGAATCCACCTTGTAGTGGGAAATAAAGGTATTCCTGGAGGACCACGTTGCTGCCCTGCATATTGTCTCTGATGAGACCCTGCAATACGCTGCCCAAGAGGTAGCCACTGCCCTAGTTGAATGAGCCCTGATGTCTTCAAGAATCGCCATATGCTGGGTGGAGTAAGCTTTTTTAATGGTTCTGACTAACCAGGATGCAATAGTGCATGAGGAGGCTGCTTGCCCACGCCTGGTTCCATGGGGAATGATCAAAAGAGAGTTAGTTTTCCTAAAAGAGGTGGTAGCAGTTAAGTAGTTCATGATGGTTGTTTTGACATCTAGTGGATGAGGATTACCCTGATCGTCCGTGAAGGATGGAAGAATGATGGTTGTAATGGAAGGAAGTTGCCACTTTGGGTATGAAGTGTTCGGAATCGGAAGGTCTGAGGACTACTTTGTCAGGAAAGAGAACTAACTTAATGCTTGGATCTCCGAGACTCTCCTAGCTGATGTAATCACAATGAGAAAAGACAGTTTTAAAGTCAAGTCCCATAAAGAGATAGTTTCAAATGGAACAAACGGAGGAGAAGCGAAAGCATGGAGAACTATTGAAAGATCCCATAATGGAAAGACTAGCCTCCTGGGGGGTTTAATGTTTAGATCTGTAAATTGGATTACCAATGGGTGGAATGCCCACTTAGTATCTGTTTTAGCTGACAGAGCTGATACCTGAACCTTTAGGGTACTTAAGCTTAGACCCTTGTTGACCCCCAACTGGAGGAATTCCAGGACCTGTGAGGGTTGCGGAGAAAGGGAATTCCATCCTTTCTGTTGTGCCATGAAGCAAAATTTTCCCCAAACCTTTGAATAGATGGTATTGGTAGTGGCTTTCCTGGCTTGCATCAGGGTTGACTTCATGAGAATAGCCTTGCGCTCTTAGTCTAGCCCTCTCAATCTCCAGGCTATCAGGTGCAATTTCTCTGATGCAGGATGTAAAAATTGACCTTGAGACAGAAGATCCGGAGTTATTGGGAGAGGAACTGGAGGTTGAAGGCTGAGCTGTAAGAGTCGTGAACCACGGCCTCCTCGGCCACAGTGGAATAATCGTAAATACCGTCACCGAGGATCTCCTAAGCCTGGATAGGAACCTCACAATTAACGGAGTTGGAGGGAATATATACCCCAACTTGAAGTTCCATGGGTGAACTAGACAGTCCACTCCCTCCACCGATGGTAATTAACCTCTTGACAGGAATCTGTGGCACTTGGTATTCGTCGGAGTGGCTGCTAAATCTACTTCCGGCGTTCCCCAGATTTCCGTAAGGAGGGAGAAAGTCCGAGGGTTCAACCACCATTCGTTGTTGGATAGCGTTTCTCGACTCAGGCAGTCGGGTAGTATGTTCTGTGCCGCTGGGACATACACTGCTTTTAAACTTGTTAGATGTATCTGAGCCCATTCCAAGATGGGCCGAACTTCTTCCATCAAGGTGGCACTCCTGGTACCCCCTTGCTTCTGAACATAAGACACTGCTACTTGGTTGTCCATTCGAATGAGCACATTCTTGTCCGTCAGAAATGGTGCAAATGCCCTCAAGGCATAAACGGCTTCACTGAGCTCTAAAATGTTCGAGACCAAACCTTGAGCCTGAATATGCCACTGGCCCTGGGCTGCCTGGTCTTGATAGTGGGCCCCCCAACCGCTCTGGCAGGCATCCGAAGTGACTACTTCCGGGTCTGGAGGGACTATCCGTTTGTATTTCCTGAGATTGCTCGGGCGCGTCCACCACCATATCGATTGCTTCACCGATCTGGAGATGAAGATGGGCTGATGCATTGAGACTCCATCCCACTGCCTGAGGAATGAGTTCTGTAAGGTTCTCATGTGTCACTGTGCCCATCGCACCATGGGTATGGTTGCGGACATGGACCCTAGTACACTCAGACAGGCTCTGGCTGGTAAGTGATTCCTTGATAGCAGCTTCTGCATTTTCTGTATCAGAGGCCGGATCTTCTCTTGTGGGAGCTGTATCTTGTTTGTTTTGGTGTTTAGATCTGCCCCTAAAAATATCATATTTTGTGTGGGTCGCAGACAGCTCTTTTCCCAATTGATTATCCACCCACTTCTGGAGGGTTGTAAGGAAGATCTCTCGGTGATGAATCAACGTCTTTTGATCCTTTGCTAAAAGTAGGATGTCGTCCAGATAATGGTGGACGCGTAATCCCTTTTCTCTGAGGAAAGCCACCAACGGTAACAATACTTTTTTAAATGTCCTGGGTGCCGAAGAGATGCCGAATGGGAGGCACTGGAATTGGAAATGATGTTGGTTTATGGCTAACAGGAGAAACTTTTGAAAGGCCGGATGAATTGGTATATGCAGATAAGCGTCCGATAAATCTATTGAAAGCATCCAATCGCCCAGATTTATTGCTAGAAGTATGGATTGAAGGTTTTCCATTTTGAAAGCCTCCACTTTGATATCCTTGTTGAGCATCTTGAGGTCTAATACAGGACGCAAATCCCCTGTCTTTTAGCAGAAACAAGAGTAGAACCCTCTTCCCTTTTGGCATGATGGGACCTCCAGAATCGCTCCCTTTTGTTTCAATTCCGCTACGTACTTTACTAGCAGAATCCTTTGGGGTACTGAGGATGGTACTCTGGTTGCCTGGAAATGATTTGGTGGGAGTCTGTTTTAGAATTTCCACCTGTGTCCAAATCGGATTGTGGACAATGTCCATAAATCCTTTATATGGTCTGACCAGAGCTTGGTGAAGTTCCTTCTGTTCCCCCGCCGGGGTGGCCTTAGATTTCTGTATCCTTAGAAAAGAAGGTTTTGTGTTTTTCCAGTCCCTTCTAAATTCCCTACCAGGAGAGTAGGACCTGGACTCTCTATATTTGTCCGGAAGATTACGTCTGTAAACAGGTCCCTTCTGTGTCTTGGGTCTCCTGTCGGAGGGGATCAGGCCTGACTTCCCTCCTGTTACCTTGGATATGGCAGAGTCTAACTTGGCACCGAACAGATTTGCGCCATCATATGGAATTCTGCACCAATTTATTTTTGATGCTGTATCGGCCATCCACGGTTTGAGCCATAGCGCTCTTCTCGCTGTTACGGAGGCCAGCATAGCCTTGGCTGAAGATCTTATAATATCTACTGATGCCTCTGCTAGCTTGACTTCTTGCAGAGAGGAAATAATCTTTCCCATTTCAATGCCATCCTGTAGGTCTTTTTCTATTTTAGATGCCCATCCTGAGATGGCTGTGGCCACTGCTGCTGTGGTAATTGCTGGTCTACAGGCTCCCCCAGGCATGGAATATGCCTTCTTCAATTCTAGGTCCATCTTTCGGTCGAGCACATCCCGAAAGGAAACAGCATCCTCGATTGGTAGTGTGACGTGGCGGGTGAGGCACATTAATGAGGAATCGATGATGGGAGCATTAATTAAAGGCTTCACTTTTGACTCTTTTAAAGGGTACATCTTGGCTAATCTGTTTGTAAGACTAGATCTTTTGTCAGACCTCTCCCACTCGTCTTTAATGAGATCCTCCAGCTCCACTATAAATGGGAAGGATAACGGATCTCTTTTTAGGTTTGGAAAATATTTCTGTATTTTCTGAGGTTCCGCCGCATCATCTTGCCAGCCGAATGCTTCTTTAACGCCCTTTGCAAAGGGTTCCACCAGGGAAAAATCAAAGCCCACTGACATCACCTGACCCTCATCTTCAGAGGAAGATTGTGATGACTGAGTGAGATGGGGGTCTGCTGAAGATGTACTGGGAGCAGCTCTATCTAATGCTGGTGTTGCTGTTTCCAGTATGGACTCCCGCACTGATTCTCTTATGAGGTCTGTAGCAATTCTTGCGTCTGCGACAGGCAAGTTATCTGGCAGTGCCGGAGCGCCGCATACCCAGCAAGCGTTTGCTGCAGGTTGGGTGTGGCGGCTTTGACATTGTGAGGAAGGAGATCTCCTGCGACTTGATCGACTGTGGCGTGAGTAGCTATGTTGTGAGTGGCTGTGTCTTCAGTGCCATGAAGGAGATCTTGAGCGGCTCCTGCGGGACATCCTGCTAGACGTATGGATAGACCTTCTCCCATGGCTGGAACTTGCGCCTCTTGATCTAGACGGGCTACCAAAAAAATGCAGCATTTAACGTCTGGCACTCTTTTTTTTTCTCCCCTTCAATACTTGCCTTGCCCGGTAAAGCCTCTTACCTAACTTGCTGATGGTGGTCTGCGTGGGCAGTGGACTCCATAAAAAAAAAAAGGGGTGAAGGACAGTCTGAGATATAGAGAGAAATAATGTGTACATATATACATATATACATATATACACACACACACACACACACACACACACACACACATATATACATACACACAATTCACTTATAAATATAAATATATATATTATTTATTAACAAAGTTTATCTGCAAGAAACAATATAATAACAATAATAATAATATATATAGGAGTCCCACAAGGACTTACCTGGAGACTGCAGAGTGATCTACATGCAGAGGCAGCAACCTTCCTTAAGTTTTGCAAATTGCACAGCAGAATCACAGAGAAAAACAGCTCTGTATTTGAAAATAGCGCCATTGTGGCGGCTAATTGACGCTCTGTGCATGCACAGAAGCATCCCGAGTGTTCCGGCGCCATTTTGGATAAGGGAACACACATTGAAAACATAGGGGGGAAAAAAAAAACACTAGCACTGCACGTGCTCAGAGTGGCCGAACGGCGCCATCTAGGCTGGAATTACAGCATAGAGAAAACACCACTGAAGGAGAAACAAACGGCGGCCATGACAGGGGACTACAAGAGACAGCAATCCCAAAGGTAGAGAAAAAAAGGGAATATAAACCACCACTTACTATAGGAATAAAAGATGGATATTATTTAAATAAGAGGAATTAATAGGCAAAGGAAGAAGGGGAGTCCACTGCAAAGGTAAAAAAGCTTCTTTAAAGCTTTGGTAATGCCAGAAATCCAGTAGCCCCTTGAGACCACCAGAGCGGGGGTTCCCTCCATAGAAGCTCCTTTAGAGACTGTACAGGAGGGACTTCCAAACAGGAGAGGCTTGAACCTGCTGGGGCGAATGCGGTAGAGGCTTTTTCATCTGTAACAGGAAAACTCCATCCGTCCAACCTGTCAGGTGAGGATAAAAAAGAGAATGCAGCAGGGTGTCTCCCCTTCAAATTTATAGTTAATCCAATCCTGTCAGGTTGTGGGGGCGGAGTCACAACCCAGTGTGTGCTGCCATGAAGGCGTCAGGAAAGCATAATCAGTCTTAAAGAGAAAGTGTAGCATAATATCATACATATTTTAGCTGCAATATTTACCTTAAGGTGGTATTAAACCCAAAAGCAAGTTTTATTATCTTGCAGCCTACCAATTCTTAGCCCTTGTACACACGGTCGGAGAATCCGTTGGAATGTGTCCTATCGGACCTTGTTGTCGAATAATCCGACTGTGTGTGGTATGCATCAGACTGATTCCGTCGGAATATCCGTCGGACCCAATTTTCCAACTTGTTGGAAATATTTTCCGACAAACTGGTCCGATCGGACATACTCCGATCATGTGTAGAGAATTCCTATCAGACAAAGTGCCACGCATGCTCAGATCAAATTCCTAGACCAAAGCTATTGGCTACTAGCCTGAACGTAGTCCCGTCGTAACGAAATAACGTCATCACGTTCTGAACGATCGGATTTTCCGACAACTTGGTCCGACCGTGTGTTTGCAACAGTTTTGGACAAAATCCGTCAGACAAAATCCGTTGTACAAAATTCAACGGATTTGGTTGGCAGAATGTCCGACCGTGTGTGCAAGGGCTTAGATGAGATGGGTGCATTCGTTTTCTTTTTTTGGCTTTCTTTTTTTTGTATTTTCACCTGGTAATCTGGCCAGTAAGTCTGTTGTTTTTAAACAGATTAAGCTTTCCTGCAAATGTATCTGTTAAGAGTGTTGAGATAGACTACCACTGACAGGGGTGCTTAAAATAATCTTTTTTTTTTTTATATGTAAAACCTTTATTAAAGAAGAAAAAACTGCTGATGTAACTGCTGTAACTGCTTGTGTATCTGCAGTGTAAGCTGGAGTTTGGCTTCAGTTTGTTAGTTTATCTACTAGTCCATCTAACACTCCTCTCACCCACATTAACAATGCTGTTGTCTGCAGCACCCCGTTTTCATTCATCCAGAGTGGGGGTGTTACTGGCCAGTAGTGATGGCCGAACGGTTCGCCCGGCGGTCGTTTTGCGGCGAATTTTGGCTGTTCGCGGTCCGGCGGACTATTGGCACCGTTCACCCAGCGGACTTCCGTGTTTACTGTGTAAAAGAACTTTGACCTATGATGACACATCCATCATGGGGTACAGGACAGCCAATTGAGACATTACAGCACATGGACACTTGGACATTCCCCCTAACTTATAAATACACCCGATCCGGCAGCCATTTTACATTCTTTCTTCTGTCACTATAGGGAGAGGTTGCTGTGTGGAGCAGGGAGAGATTACAGTGACCCAAATCGCTAGCTATTTGGTACAAAAAAGTTCTTTTCAGGACTGGTATAGGTGTTAGGTGTAGTTCAGGATAGGCAGTGCTGTGCTAGTGATTGTTGCAGCAGCCTGAGTGTCTTTTGTCAGTTTAGAGAAAGGGACAGGACGGTGTGTGCTGCAGGGACAGCCAGTTTAGTCATTAGCTGTTACTATCAGGTCCACAAAAGTGCTATTTCAATTATTGTTCCAGTAGCCTCTGTTATGTCAGTTTATATAGGGACAGGCAGGAAGCAGTGTGTGAGGCAGTGAGGGTCAGTTTAATCAGTAGCTGTTACTATTAGTTCCACAAAGGTTCTTTTCAGGACTGGTATCAGTGGTATGGGTAATAGGCTTGTACACGTATAATATTCTTTCTTCCAAATATAGAAAGAATATTATACTTGACTGCTGCCCTTCTGCTGCAGTCTGCTAATCATTCACAACCCACTTGTTCCACAAAGCTCCTGAAAAGGACTGGTAACTTGGTCTGTCTAGGGTGCTACAGTACATAGGGTTGAGTGAGGTACAGTCTGCCATTCTATAAGGACTGATATAGGTCCACAGTACATAGGGTTGAGGTGCACTACTGCTGACCACTGCCCTATACTGCAGCAGTCCTTCATCGGTATAGGGCAGGGGTGTCCAAACTTTTTTCAAAGTGGGCCGGATTTGATGAAGTGAACATGCCTGAGGGCCGACCATTTTGCCTGACATTCTTTGAACCATTGAAAATTCGGTCTAAGTGTCTCCATCCGAGCACTAATACACTGCCCAACAAGAATTCTCTTGCCTTTGTCGCACTCGTTCCCAACACACAGACGAATGCTCTGCACTTTAGGGGGCACCGTTAATTCTTAATGGTACCCCACACATTGGAAAATGTAGGGTGCTTTTGGTACAGTGCAATAAAAAAAAAAAAAAGCTCGGGAACTTCTTTCCCAGCATTTTTGTGAGTAGGGAAGTCCATTGAAATTAATGGGCTGCCCTACACACAGTACACAGTCATACAGATGTTGCATTTACGGGCTTAAAACAGGTGGTGAGGAGGCAACATAATGCCTCTTTACCACCATTTAAATGCCTCTGAAAAGAGATCTGTGCATGGGTTGCTTTTCAGAGGAGCAGCAGTCCTGGCTAATATCACACACAAGCCCTACAAAAGCAGTTTTGATGGTATAAGAATGGGGGGAGGGGGGTCCGGATTAAAAGTAACATACACACAGACACAAGCACACAAATGCAGGCACACATACAGACAAATGCACGCCGCACACACATACAGACATATATGCACACACATATAGACATACATACAGACACATGTGCACACACACATACACACACATACAGACATACATACACATACTTACAGACACATACAGAAATACATACAGACACATGTGCACACACACGTACATACAGACATATATACAGACACACACATACACACACAGACATACATACATAAATGCACACACATACAGACATACATACAGACACATGTGCACACACACATACATACAGACACATGTGCACACACACACACACATACAGACAGACACATGTGCACACACACACACACATACATACAGACACATGTGCATACACACATACATACAGACACATGTGCACACACACATATGTGCACACACACATACATACAGACACATGTGCACACACACATACATACAGACACATGTGCACACACACATACATACAGACACACATACAGACATACATGCACACAAATACAGACACATGCATACACATACATACACACACATGAATAAAGGCCTTTTTAACACTAATCTAGCTTGTAGTACAGTACCTTTGCAGCTTCCTCATTCAGCCGGGTACTGCACTGTAGGGGGAAGCAGAGAGCACAGCACAATCCTCTGCACTTTACTTTCACTTTTGAAGCTCACGGAGCTTCTCACAGTGCCGGGGATCGTCTGATCTGACAGCCCTGATCCCGCAGCACAATAAATTGAGAAAGACCAGGCGGGCCGTTCAAAACCGGACCGTGGGCCGCAATTGGCCCGCGGGCCGGACTTTGGACATGCCTGGTATAGGGACTGACGTACAGTCTGCTAATCACTCACACACAACCTACTTGGTCCACAAAAGTCCTTATAAGGACTGGTAAGGTATAGGGTACTACAGTACATAGGGTTGAGTGAGGTACAGTCTGCCATTCTATAAGGACTGGTATCAGTCCACAATACATAGGGTTGAGGTGCACTACTGCTGACCGCTGCCCTATACTGCAGCAGTCCTTCATCAGTATAGGGACTGACGTACAGTCTGCTAATCACTCACACACAACCTACTTGGTCCACAAAAGTCCTTATAAGGACTGGTAACTTGGTCTGTCTAGGGTGCTACAGTACATAGGGTTGAGTGAGGTACAGTCTGCCATTCTATAAGGACTGGTATAGGTCCACAATACATAGGGTTGAGGTGCACTACTGCTGACCGCTGCCCTATAATGCAGCAGTCCTTCATCGGTATAGGGACTGACGTACAGTCTGCTATTCACTCACACACAACCTACTTGGTCCACAAAAGTCCTTATAAGGACTGGTAACTTGGTCTGTCTAGGGTGCTACAGTACATAGGGTTGAGTGAGGTCCAGTCTGCCATTCTATAAGGACTGGTATCGGTCCACAATACATAGGGTTGAGGTGCACTACTGCTGACCGCTGCTCTATACTGCAGCAGTCCTTCATCGGTATAGGAACTGAGAGTTTTGTCACAGGGTAATTTAAAAAATGACAGGCAGAGGAAGAGGCAGGCCCTTCCGCAGGGGTGGTAGGGGTAGGGCAGGAGCAACAGGCTTGAGCCAAAGTGGGAAGTTGCAGAAGGTGCGTTCAATTACTTTAAAGGACGCACCAGACTTGGTTGAGTGGCTCGCTCAGCCTTACTCTTCTGCACCCTCCTCATCCTCTCGATCTGCACCCTCTTCTTCACTCTCTGCTATGTGCACCCCCAAAGACACTACCACCAACAACACCACCACCACATACCTTCCGCTTGAGTCACAGGAATTATTTTCCGATCCATATCAAGACATTTCTGATGCGCAGCCACTCTTGGTATTGGATCAGGAAGAGGAGGCAGCAACAACCGCTACTCAGCAGTCTGACGACAGTACCCAGATCAGCCCAAGGAGGAGGTTTGTCCCCGGTGTTGCTGCCTACTCCGAGATCTCTACTTATAGTGGTGGGGAAGGTGACGTTGATGATGACGTGTCTAGTGATGTCACGTGGGTGCCCACAAGAGAGGAAGAGGAGGGGAGTTCAGAGGGAGATATGGACCAGCAGATAGGGAGGAGAAGCAGGAATAACTTACATTGCACAGGAGGGACAAAGCAGACTGCAAATGTATCAGGAGCGAGTCATCGACCATGTACGGTCACATCTAGTGCTCCCAGGACACCGGCACATGGCTCCGCAGTGTGGGCTTTTTTTAACGTGTGCTGACAATAGCGTTGCCATCTGCAATCTTTGCAGTCAACGCATTAGTCGCGGTAAGCCCAACACTCACCTAGGGACGACCGCCTTAAGAAGGCACATGAGCAGCCATCACCGAGCCGAGTGGGAGCAACGGAACACACAAAGCCACACTGCAGGCTCTCACCGTCCAGCCTCGTCTTCTACTTCTCCTTCTCCTCTCTCCTCACAATTGTTCTCCACTCCACCTTCCATCACGCCAAGCTCACGTTTTTCTGCAAAAAGGCAGGCTTCCGTGGGCCTAATGTTCGAGCGTAAAAAATGATGACGCCGGATAACCCTCTTGCCCAACGGTTGACGGCTGGCTTGTCAGAACTCATAGCCCGCCAACTACTGCCATATAAACTGGTGGACTCGGAGGCCTTTCGCAAATTTGTGGCCATTGGAACACCACAATGGAAGGTCCCAGGAAGGAAGTATTTCTCAGAGAAGGGCATCCCAGAGCTATATGGCCATGTTTAGCGGCAAGTGAATGTATCTCTGGCACACAGTGTCGGTGCCAAGATACATCTGACCACAGACACGTGGTCTAGCAAACACGGGCAGGGAAGGTATATCACTTTTACTGCCCACTGGGTGAACCTTCTGACGGCCGTCAAGCATGTAACCCGTGGCACCCGTGTAGATTTGGTTTTACCACCACGGATTGCCTGCAGGGCTGACTCTTCTTCTCCTCCTCCTCCTACTCCATCCTCCTCCCTCTCCTCCTCAGCTGACTCCTGCTTTTCCGCTGTTAGCGTCTCTTCCGCTGTGCCGCACAAGCTCCCCAAAACCTATTCGACATGCCAGGTGAGACGTTGCCATGCCATGCTGCGTCTGTTGTGCCTGGAAGCCAAGAGCCACACTGGCCCGGCACTCCTTTCAGCGTTGCGTTCACAGGCAGATCAGTGGCTAACATCGCTCAATTTGACAGTTGGTAAAGTGGTGAGTGACAACGGTGCCAATCTGCTTAGCGCATTCAAACAGGGCAAAATCACGTACGTGCCATGCATGGCACATGTCTTAAACTTGGTCGTGCAGCGATTCCTTGTCAAATACCCTGGGGTCCAGGACATCTTGCGGCAGGCAAGGAAAATCTCGGCCCATTTCAGAAGATCTTACACGGACATGGCTCGCCTTGCTGACCTTCGGCGGCGACACAATCTGCCGGTCAGATGTCTTATTTGCGATTGCCCGTCGCGATGGAACTCAACCTTCTATATGCTTGATAGGCTGCTCCAGCAGAAACGTGCAGTTAACGTCTACCTGTATGAACTCTGCGGCAGAACCGGTTCTGGGGAGCTGGGGGTTTTTTCGCCGCACCAGTGGCTGCTCATGCGCGACGCATGCAGACTTCTGTGCCCATTTGAGGAGATCACCAAACTGGTCAGTCGCAGCCATGGCGCCATCGGTGACATGGTACCTTATGCCTTCTTTATGGAGCGTGCATTGCGTTGTGTCATTGATCAAGCTGTGGAGGAGCAGGAGCGAGAAGATGAGGAAGTCGCAATGCTGGATGAATTCCCAGGGGGGGCTACTCTATCTGAGACAAGTGAACAACAGGAGTCTGAAGAGGAGTCAGAGGAGGATGGTGCCGGGGCGGATGAGGAGGAGCAAGAAGAGCATGCTTTAAACCTTTCTGGGATCCCTGTTGTGCGTGGATGGGGAGAGGAGAATGAAGAGGACGACATTATCCTGGATGATGAGCAGGAGCCAAGCCACCACACCGCTTCCACTTTAGTGCAAATGGGGGCCTTCATGCTCCAGTGTTTTAATAGGGACCCCGTATAAAAAGCATAAGGGTCAAGGACCAGTACTGGGTGGCAACGTACTTAGACCCCCGGTACAGACATATAATGGCGGAAATGTTACCGCCGTCACAGAGGGCTGTCAGAATGCAGGACTTCCAGGCCTTGCTTCCAGAAATGCTGCATTCTGCTTTTGCGTGCGCTGGCAGAGGAGCAATTCCCACTCCCAGAGAAGGAGTTGCAGGTACCAATCCAACAGCGCCTGAAAGAAGTGGCCGGTTTAGAAGATGTGTTGGTGACTTTGGATATGAGGTCATTCTTTCAGCCGACCCATCGACAGGTGTCACCCGGATCCAGCATCAGGGAACGCCTAGACCATCAGGTGTCCGACTACATCGGGTTAACGGCCGATGTGGACGCTCTGAGGAGTGATGAACCCCTGGACTACTGGGTGGGCAGGCTTGACCTCTGGCCAGAGCTTGCCCAATTTGCAATCGAACTGTTGGCTTGCCCCTCATCCAGTGTCCTGTCCGAAAGGACGTTCAATGCAGCAGGGGGGATCGTGACCGATAAGCGTACTCGCCTAGCTCACGACAGTGGTAACTACCTCACATTTCTAAAGATGAATGAGGCATGGATCTCAGAGGAATTCAACACATGTGACCAGTAGACCATGTATATGTCTATAAACATTTTTTTTAATCGAGCACAGAGACCTTCTTTCTTCATTTGGCTCACTTCCTTGTCCAAAAAAAGCACACCGTACTATATGCCCGTACCCTCCTCTTTGAAGAGGTTGAGCGGTGTCATATTTCTACTGGGGCTGCTTATTATGAGGGGGCTCCCACCATCCCTGTGCTGTGCTGACATCCTCCTGGGGCGGTACCTCTGCTGTGCATATTATGAGGGGCTCACACCATCCCTGTGCTGTGCTGACTTCCTCCTGGGGCTGTACCTCTGCTGTGGATATTTTGAGGTGCTCCCACCATCCCTGTGCTATGCTCATTATGAGGGGCTCCCACCATCCCTGTGTTATGCTGACATCCTCCTGGGGCTGCTTATTATGAGGGGCTCCCGCCATCCCTGTGCTATGCTGACATCCTCCTGGGGCTGCTTATTATGAGGGGCTCCCACCATCCCTGTGCTATGCTCATTATGAGGGGCTCCCACCATCCCTGTGCTATGCTGACTTCCTCCTGGGGCTGCTTACGGTGCAGGTGTCAGTGCTGTATATCACGGTGCTGGTGTGAGTGCTTTATGTCAGTGCTCTCTATCACGGTGCTGTTGTCAGATCACTCTATCACGGTGCAGGTGTCATTGCTGTATGTCACGCTGCTGATGTCAGTGCTCTCTATCACGGTGCTGCTGTCAGATGACTCTATCACGGTGCAGGTGTCATTGCTGTATGTCACGCTGCTGGTGATCATCTCCTGCACCCTCTTCTTTGCCTACCCTGGTCCCTGACCTTCCTTCTCCTCTATTGCCTTCATGCGCTCCACAGTCCTGAATTGTCACAACAATTTCCCATATAAAAAAAGAATGCTTGTGGTTGTCGATCCCAGATTCACCTCATACATGTGTTATGTCATTGGCCATGTGGTGGGACTATGTTTGCACAGCTATTAATTATTTTGTGGCTGCAAATTTGACCTGTAGGTTTGCGAAGTTCGCCTCCCATTGAAGTCAATGGGGCCTGCTGCGAACGTTCCGGTTCGCGAACTATCGGCCGCGTTTGCGGTCCGCCTTCGCGAAACGTCCCGTCAGAAGTTCGTCCATCACTACTGGCCAGATCATCAGGCAAAAACAGGGGGGAAAACACCTAAAAAAAGAAAACAAATGTAGCCATCAAATCTAAGAATTGGTAAAATGCTATATATTACATTTTTGTTTTTCGGTTTAATACTGCTTTAAAACATTTTTTATGTAACTTTCACATTTAAAGAAGAATTACAGGTATGGAAGCTGGATCAATGTAACTATGTATGAAATATCCATACCTGGAATTCCTCTTTAACGTTATTGCAATCATACATGTGCACACAGGGTGCACCAGTTGTCCCCAGGCATACCAATCACTCACTAAGTTCATTCATAACTAAAGCATAGTAAACTAGGTTTACTATGTGTCAGTTTGTGAATGAATAGGAAGAGAAAGGGACTGGGAAATCTATGTCCTCAATCCCTTTCTTTGTCTCAAAAGTGAAAAATCAGGGGTCTGTTAAGACCAGGGGTAGGCAACCTTAACCAGTTGTTGACCGTCACACGCTGATATACATTGGCACAATGGCAGCGGTGGGCAAATGGGCATACCTGTACCTCCCCTTTAAGAGCCGGGGATAGCAGGTGTGCACATGTCGCCACGTACAGCGTGACCGCGCCCGTGGAATCGACGGACTCGATGTCCAAGAACAAGGCACTTTCCCATTCTGGCTTGTGTCATGACAGAGATCACTGCTCTCTGCCATCAAGAGCAGTGATCAGTGTCATGTGACTAGTAACTCATCCCCCCTCCACAGTTAGAATCACTCCCTAGGACACACTTAACCCCTTCATCTCCCTCTAGTGGTTAATCCCTTCACTGCCAGTGGCATTTACACAGTACTCAATCCATTTTTATAGCACTGATCGCTGTATAAATGACAATGGTCCCAAAATAGTGTCAAATGTCCAATGTGTCCACCATAACGTTGCAATCATGATAAAAAAATTGCAGTTCGCAGCCATTACTACTACTTGGGCAGCACGGTGGTGTAGTGGTAAGCACTCTCACCTAGCAGTAAGAAGTAAGGTCACTGGTTCAAATCCCAACCACGACACTACCTGCCTGGAGTTTGCATGTTCTCCCTGTGCCTGCGTGGGTTTCCTCCAGGTACTCTGGTTTCCTCCCACAATCCAATGACATGCAGGTAGGTTAGTTGGCTTCTGTCCAAAATTGGCCTTAGTATATGAATAGGGACCTTGGATTGTGGGCTCCTTGAGGGTAGGGACCAACGTGAGTGTGCAATGTACAGGGATAGGGACAATTGTAGACACTCACTCAGGTTGAACTGGATGGACTGCTGTCTTTATTCAACCTAACTAACTATGAAATTAATATAAAAAAAAAAAAAAATAGTAAAAATGCCATAAAACGATCCCTATTTTTTAAATGCTACTTTTGAGAAAACCAATCAGTATACGCTTATTTCGATTTTTTTAACCAAAAATATGTAGAAGAATACATATCAGCCTAAACTGAGGAAAAATTTTTTTTTTTTTATATATTTTTGGGGATATTTATTATAGCAAAAAGTAAAAAAGAATGCATTTTCTCAAAATTGTCGCTCTTTGTTTATAGTACAAAAAATAAAAACCGCAGAGGTGATCAAATACCACCAAAAGAAAGCTCTATTTGTGGGGAAAAAAAAGGATGTCAATTTTGTTTGGGTGCAACGTCGCACGCTGGTGCAATTGTCAGTTAAAATACGCAAGTGGCGAATTGCAAAAAGTGCTCTGGTCAGGAAGGGGGTAAAATCTTCTGAGGGCTGAAGTGGTTAAAAGAGGTGGAGATCTACCTGAACAACGTGGGAGAAGTCAAAGGTCACCGGGCACAGTGTTGCTCAGTATCACCTCCTCACACCTTGTTTAAACCTCTATTTGCCATACCGTACTACTGTGTCACAATCATGCGTTTCAGGTGGTAACAAGGCAGCTTATCGCCTCCTCACCACCTGTCAAACATACTCTGATCATTTTCAGATGAGCAGCAGTGCCTGCTGCACTTGTAAACGAGCCCTTAGTTGCATTCACAGGGGCACCCTTAGGACTCGTTCACACTTAAATTGAGGGGGAGGCTTCAGTGTTAAAATTCTGCGGTTGAGTTTCGGTTTTACCACACCCAATCCCTACCACCTTTAGGGACTGAGGCAGCAGCCAAAGGTGTAGATGTGCGACAGCAGGATTTAAACTCCCTTTTGCTTTTGGTGGGTGCTACTGCCTGCCAATCGCAAACCATTCAAATAAATGGGGCCACTCTGCAGGCGCCCCACAACTGTATGATTCTGTGGGGTCCAAGGTATTAAAGCAGGTGGCGAGAAAGCAACACAACTGCTTTAACCCCTTGTTTGCTGTACTGCAAAAGGTTGCAGGACATTTACAGAGGCCTCATTCACTTAAATGGGTCATGCTTGACAGGTGCTACACCCACCAGCCATGACAGGGCATGTAACTCCTGCTGTGGCTGTGACATGTGTACACCCCTGGCCACTGCAGATAAAGGGGGTGCGGTTGGGGCGGGGGGGGGGGGGTGGTAAAAACAAATCTTAACTGTAAGGCTTTACCAGCCCCTAACCTACAAATGTAAATGAACCCTTACTGTTCTGAACCCCCTATAAGTTTGCTTTCACACTAATGTGCTGTGGTTAGCTACACCATGGGTGCAGGGCAGTGCAGTGCATCTGTGACTTTCCTGGGTTAGCTGCACTTTGCCATAGACTTCTATTATATCCTGCAGGTGTGATGAACTTTCTGAAAGCAAATCATAACTCCTGCATTCATAAGGTTCACCAAACCTGCAGGATATAATTGAAGCCTATGGCTAAACACAGCAAACCCGCAGGAAAGCTGCGGGAACACCGAACTGTGGGTAAACCACAGTGCGTGTGAAAGCAGCCCTATACTATTATTCCCAGTGTATTGCATCACACTGACCTGAAGATCTCTTCTTTCCTGCTGGTGGCACCACTCTGAAGACTGCTATCCAGAATAAGAGATGGAGTGGAGTTGGTGTAACTCCGCATGGAACAGGAGCCAGCACTACAAAGGAGGCATCAGCTTATGCAGATTTCGCTCCCTACTACATCTCCAACTTTACAAATAGTCCCTCTGCATTGCACTCTGATGTTCTGGGATGGCGGGTCAGCAAGTCCAGACCACAATCTACCAGTCACCTGTCCATGATCAACAGCAAGGATATGCAATTAGTGGACCTCCAGCTGTTGCAAAACTACAAGTCCCATCATGCTTCTGCTTCTGGGAGTCATGCTTGTGACTGTCAGTGTCTTGCTATGCCTCATGGGACTTGTAGTTCTGCAACAGCTGGAGGTCCGCTAATTGCATATCCCTGATCTACAGGTTGCTGACCCCCGGTTTAGACCATCCACTGCCCTAATGACACTGCCCGTGGTTTAATACATTTTAACCACTTCAGCCCCAGAAGGATTTGCCCCCTTAATGACCAGGCCTTTTTTGCGATTTGGCACTGCATTGCTTCAACTGACAATAACGCGGCCGTGCGACCTTGTACTCAAACACAATTGACATACTTTTTTCCCCGAAAATAGAGCTTTCTTTTGGTCGTATTTGATCACCTCTTCGGTTTTTATTTTTTGCACTATAAACAAACAAAGAGCAACAATTTTGAAAAAAATACTTATTTTTTTGCTATAATACATATTCAAATATATATATATAAAAAACAAATTTATTCATCAGTTTAGGCTGATATATATTCTTCTACATAATTTTGGAAAAAAAAATCCCAATAGGCGTATATTGGTTTGGTTTGTGCAAAAGGTATTGTGTCTACCATCTATGGGATAGATTTAGGGACTTTTATTTTTTTTTATTGTTTTTACTAGTAATGACGGTGTTCTGCGATTTTTAGCTGGACTGCAACATTACGGAAGACAAATCTGACCCTAAATGACACCTTTCAGGTACCAGTGACATTATTAGATTGATCAGTGCTATAAACATGCATTGATCAATGTAAAAATGACACTGGCAGGGAAGGGGTTAACACCAGGGGGCGATCAGGGGGTTAAATGTGTTTCCTCTGTGTATTCTAACTGTAGGGGGGATGGGCTGCCACGGACATGAGAGAGATCATTGATCCTGATGACAGGGAACAACATATCTGTCATGTCCCCTATCAGAATGGGGATTCGCCTTGTTTAAAAAGGCAGATCCCTGTTCTGCCTCTGTACTAGGCGATTGCGGGTCCCTGGTGGACATCGAGTCCACTCGACCCTTGGGTATGCTCCCGCAACGTGCAATGGGCACGTATGTGCACCACCTGCAAATGCACCTGCAGGTGACCCCGTCCCCCTGTGACACCAGTGGAAAGCCATAGGGAAGTCCCCATGCATCAGAGGGGGGTGGGGCCACCGAGCTGCCCCACCCTCTGTTATACAAGAGCTGTCATCTGAACAGAAGCGTCACACAGCGGGGGACTCCCATTGAGGCGGCTCGACCGGAGGACGAAGCGAGGAAAAAGAAGCCGGAGGAAGATGCCAGACGAGAAGACCGGAGGAAGAAGTAGAGATGGAGGAAGAAGAAGAAAACCGAAGGAAGAGCAGAAGAAGATGGAAGAAGAAGCAGGGAAAGAAGAAGACATTAATGAAGGAATTGTCAAAAACCGGCTATTGTCTTTTTTGACACTTTTTTTGTGAAATGTTTGGTGTACATTTGTACCCCATTACCAATTCACACAGGGAGAGGGCCAGGATCTGGGGGTCCCCTTGTTAAAGTGGGCTTCCAGATTCCGATAAGCCCCCTACCCACAGACCCCCACAACCACCGGGCAAGGGTTGTGGGGATGAGGCCCTTCTCCCCATTAACATGGGGACAAGGTGCTTTGGGGGGCTACCCCAAAGCACCCTCCCAATGTTGAAGGCAAGTGGCCTGGTACGGTTCAGGAGGGAGGGGGCCGCTCTCTCGCCCCCCGCCTTTTCCTGTGACCTGCTAGGCTATGTGCTGGGATAAGGGTCTGGTATGGATTTTTGGGGGGACCTCACGCCCACTCTTTTTTTTTTTGCGCGCAGTTCCCTTTAAAATCCATACCAGACCCTTCAGGTCTGGTATGCATTTTGAGGGGGACCCCTACGACATTTAAAAAAAAAATTGTCTCGGGTTCCCCTGTGGGGAAATCCCATGCCGTTTTTTTCAATAATTTTTATGTGTATTGCCGGGATCAACAATTCATTATTGCCGCGAGTAGTTTTAAATTCCTTTTTTTCCTTTAGAAATGTCATTCTGCTCTCAGAATGTTCTAAACACAGTAAACATGCTCCATTTTACAGGCATACTATAGACACCCCCCAGTCATGGAATTGAAAGGAATATTACACTTTTATTGTTTCACTTTAAGCATTATTAAAATCACTGCTCCCGAAAAAATGGCCATTTTTAAAACTTTTTTTGGGCAGGACCCAGGTCCTCAAACACTTTTTATGAAAATAAATTGCATATAAGCCTTTAAAATTAGCACGTTTGATTATTCATGTTCGTGTCCCATAGACTTTAACAATGTTTGCATGTTCGAACAAATTTTTTGCCTGTTCGCATGTTCTGGATGCAAACCGAAAGCCGGGGGGGGGGGGGGGGTGTTCAGCTCATCCCTAAAAGTCAGTACTTTTTATATCCTTGGACCTTAAAGTAAGAGTCTATCCATAAGTAAGTCTACCGGTGCCAGGCCAGATATGGCGAGCCAGTTTCCCCACACTCTTTCAAATGTATATGTTTTACCTCTGTGCTTGTTAGTCAGTTTATCATATCAAAGTGCTGTGCCTATCCGATCAACCCACATCTGCATTGTTGGTACAGTCTGGGAGATTCAGTGCATTTGGATAAGCTTACGAGCCTGAAACAGAGCACTAACAGCTGTCTCTCAAAGAAATGCATCCTGCACTGCATCCTCCAAGATGCCCAGGAAGCAAGGCTTAGGATCCAAAGGTATAAATATAGAAAAAGCATTATTAATTGCCTCAGGATAGACTCCCAGTATTTGTGAAGTTTTGGGCAACACCAGAGTAAATGGATAAGGTCCTCTATGTCTCTACAAAACTTTGGACAAGTGGGGTCTGGGCGTAATCCCATAGTGTGCAATTTGATAGGCATACGATGCACCCATAATATTATATATAGTTGAATCAATCTATCAGACACATTCATAAAACATAAATGCACAGTCTCTATCTAGTTAAAGTTTTATTTCTTTGCACTTACCCAGCCTCTCTGCTAAAGCACTGCTGAGAAAAAAAATCAGCTACCTAGAGAATCTACTGTTTGCACTCACTCCTGACTGGTAGACTTCCACAAAAAGAAAGGTACAGGCAGACATAACAACAACAGTGTGCAGCGGGTCTAATGCAAGCCTGCTTATGTAATCATCACACACATAGGTTGGACTTGATGGACTGTTTTTTTCAACCTCATCTACTATGTAACTATGTATGTAAAATAAAAAAAGATTTTCCAAAGAATTCCACCTCAAGCTCAAACAATCCCCGCAATAGCCTTCTCTGTGGTCCAGCACTAGTCCCCTTCTAGGTTGAATGACTGTGAACTCAGCACAGCATAGAACACACCCTCGTGGTGCATTGTCATGATTGCCTGGGCTCAAGGAAGAATGCTGCAGACAACATCACTCTTTCTCTGATTTAAACTTCAACACATGTAATTTCTCTTTCCTTAAGCAGTATCTCTGTTTCGGTTCTTCTTGCTGGGCCTCCGCTTTCTTCTTCCAGCTCTTTTACTAGCGTGGGCTCGATCTTGACACTGTCGCCGCTGCCTTCTGTTTCTTCTTCTTCTCTTCTTCCTTCCGATGTTGACACAATGCTCTCTCCAGCCTTAATGGCAGGGACGTGTTGTGTGGCGACTTATATAGGGATAAGGGGTGGTGGCACCGGGTGATTTCACATGGTGACCCTGCCCCTTATGATGTCACAGTTCTAGCATCCTCCGGGACTGGGAAATCATAAGGGGTGGGGTCACCACGTGACATCACCCGTTGACCCCACCCCTTATCCCTATATAAGTCGCCGCACAATGCGTCCCTGCCATTAAGGCTGGAGAGAGCGTTGTGTCAACATCGGAAGGAAGAAGAGAAGAAGAAGCAGAAGAAGTGGAAGGAGCAGAAGGTGGTGGCGGCAGCGACAAGATGAGGCCAATGCTAATAAAAGAGCTGGAAGAAGAAAGTGGAGGCCCGGCAAGAAGAACAGAAGAGCGGGACAAGACCCCCGAAGTCGGAAGAAGACCCCCGGACAGCGGGGGCGATGAAGGAGTTAGTGAAAGAGCTAGCAGAAGATAGCGGAGGAGTCTGGCAAGAAGACCCCGAAGATGGAAGAAGACCCCAGAAGCTGTCTAATAAAGTATTTAAAAAACCTGTGTTGTGTTTTTTTTTTTATGTACACTTTTTTCCCCCAGGTGAATGAGTAGGGGTACATCGTACCCCATACTCATTCACATAGGGTGGGGAGCCAGAGTCTGGGGCCCCCTTATTAAAGGGGGCTCCCGGATTCTGATAAGCCCCCCGCCAGCAGACCCCGACAACCAACGGGCAGGGTTGTCGGGAAGAGGCCCTTGTCCTCATCAACATGAGGACAAGGTGCTTTGGGGTGGGGGGTCACAGTGCCCCCCTTTCCCAAAGCACCCCCCATGTTGAGGGCACGTGGCCTGGTACAGCTCAGGAGGGGGGTGCTCGCTCGTCCCCGACCCCTTTCCTGACTGGCCAGGCTGCATGCTCGAATAAGGGTCTGCTATGGACTTTGGGGGGACCCCACGCCGTTTTTTTCCACGTAGGGGTTCCCCTTTAAGTACATACAAGGTGACGGGGCTAGCGAGGTGTCAATCTCACTGATGGAGGCAGTGACATTGACCTTCTTCTCTAGTTCCGTCTACCTGGAGCCACGTTCAGAATGAACGGACTTTACTCCGTGTGTGGGCAAGTTCGTTCATTTCAAAAGTCCAGCGGACTCCCGCCATAGTCAGGTGGCTTGTCCGGTCATGTGTGGGCGTGTGTGGCCAGGTCCGCTCATTCGGAAAGTCCAGTGGACCTTCGCTGCAAAGTCCGGCGGGTTGTCCGCCGGACAGTCTGATCGTGTGTACGCGGCATAAGAAGATTATTTATTTTAAAGCCTCTTTTTGTAGATACTCCCATTTCCTAAAATGTATAATCACACACATAGGTTGGACTTGATGGACTGTTTTTTTCAACCTCATCTACTATGTAACTATGTATGTAAAATAAAAAAAGATTTTCCAAAGAATTCCACCTCAAGCTCAAACAATCCCCGCAATAGCCTTCTCTGTGGTCCAGCACTAGTCCCCTTCTAGGTTGAATGACTGTGAACTCAGCACAGCATAGAACACACCCTCGTGGTGCATTGTCATGATTGCCTGGGCTCAAGGAAGAATGCTGCAGACAACATCACTCTTTCTCTGATTTAAACTTCAACACATGTAATTTCTCTTTCCTTAAGCAGTATCTCTGAGCTCAGAGTTTGAGAGCTCAATCCTGTGATGGTGAAGTTGAACAGTAATAGCTGAGCCTTGCTTAGCAACATCCTAGCAACGTCCTGGACATTTTCAGGTCAGGTTTCATGAGGTACTGTACGTAAATGGCCTACACCTATAGCATGGACATTGTTCAATTTTGTTTAAAGCTGAATTCCAACTTTCTTTTCACTAGAGCTGAATGGAATGATCAATCCGTGCATACATCATACCTAAGTCTGTATCATGTTGCTCTGTTGTGTGCAGATCCCCTGATATTCTGGGTTTAGTTTTGGCTTTGTATCAAGTGACACTTAGTATACCCTGCTGCTCCACCACCCCAAAGATGCTGCTTGCAGGACTTTTTCTAGCATCCTGTAAGCGCAACGCTCCAGTTTGAAAGCACTCGAGAGGCGCTTTACAGGTGCTATTTTTGGTGCTAAAACACCTGTAAATGGCCTCCATGTGAAAGTGGCCTTAGCCCCTAGAGCGGTGGTCAGCAACCAGTAGATCGCAGACAGGTGTCTAGTAGATCTCAGTCTGGGCTTGCTGACCCACCATCCAAGAGTATCAAAAAGAGTGCAATGCAGAGGAATTACTTGTAAAGTTGGAACTGAAGTAGGGAGCAAGAGCCACATAAGCCAATGCCTCCTCTGTAGTGCCAGCTCCTGTCACATGCGGAGTACCAACTGCACTCCATTTCTTATCCCGGCTAGCAGTCTCCAGAGTGGTGCCAGCAGCAGGAAAGAAGAGAGGTCAGTGTTAAGCAATACACTGGGCAAAAATGTATAGGGCTGCTTTCACACTCATGTGCTGTGGTTTACCCACACCGCAGGTGCAGTGTACCTGCAGCTTTCCTGTGCGTTTGCAGCGCTTAGCCATAGACTTCTATTATATCCTGCCTGCAGGTTTTACTACCTAAAACTTTACATATGAATAAGACCTAAGGGCGCCATTGCCGAATGCAACTAAGGGCTTATATACAAGTGCAGCAAACACTACTGTTTCTCTGAAAAGTGATCCAAGTATGTGTCAACAGGTGGTGAGGAGGTGATATGTTGCCTCCTCACCACCTGATTCAAACCCATGATTGCTGTGCAATGCAAGTGTAGCGACCATAACCCTTGCTGGGTGGCCTTAACTTATTGGACTTACCAGTTACCTTCTCTTGGCCTGCTCTTCCACGTCTAGGGGTTCCCAGGGTAGATACCCAACGACTTGAACACTGACACGGATAAAGTCCTTTAACAAAGGTTTTATTTTGCAGTAGTAACATCCAATAACATAGTCTCTCAGGGGAACAGAGGGCACAGGTGAAGAACTCAGGCACCTTGAACTGCAGGTCTAGCAAAGTCTCTAATTCCACCCCGAGAGTAGCCACTCGCAGCTGGATACTTCAAGGCTGAACAGATCTCTAGCCAGAGATCATGGCAGTCAGCACGTTGACTCAAAACTTGAAGCAATCCTATGAACGTGTACAAGTTGTAACTAAGGGTGAACAGGAACCTTTTCCGCAGTACCTGGAACATTTCCCGTCTCCGCAATGGTACCGGAAAAGCGTGAATTCGTGTCCTTCCCAACTCAGTAACCAGCCATTTCCCAGGATGCCACTTGCTGGCCCTCCTCCGAAGAGTCCTCCCCCGGTCACTTCCACAAGCTGTGGGGCCTCTCCAAGCCGAGAGCACACCTGGACACCTTGAATCCTCCCTCAGTTACTGTGCCTCAGACCAGCCAGGTTCAAGACTCGGGAACAGACGGATCCCTACCCCAGACCAGACAGGTCTATCAGGGGCCTCCAACAGGAACATGTTGCGGGGTGTCGAACACCCCGTGACCGGGACCCCTCACGGGGCTACCCCGGTCCTGGAACCAGTACAGACCACACGGGTCTCACGAACTCCTGTCCCGAAACACGTGACCCACACCTCTTAGGTACACCTTCCAGACTCCTCAGTGGGCCCCGGAACTCCCACTGATTGGCTCCGAGAAGGACGATACCTAAGCATCCAACCAGACCTGGTTCTGGCCTGTCATGTGCACCTCACCGTTCACATGACCAGGCAGAACTTCCAAACACAGCCTGGCCAGACTGATGTTAAGGCCAACCTATGTAATCAACCCTCAGAACCCCTACTGTTCTGAGGCAAAAACTAAATTTACATGCGTATGACATTTTGGCCAAAATGTCATCCGCTACACATGCAATTGCGACACAGTGGTATGGAAATTAGAGGTTTAAATTAGGTATGAGGAGGTGACACTCTGCCCAGTGATCTTTGACTTCTCCCATGTTGTTCAGGTAGATATCCACCTCATTAAGGTTGCCTATCCCTGCCCTAGAGACTATTACAAACCCCACCTCAGATCAGCTGAGCTATCATTTCACCTAAGGCCCCTTTTACATGGGGCAGACTCTGTCCACTGATCCCCACTGAGCAAGCAGATGAGGGGTCCATGTCTGCTCAAGTATGCAGAGCAGATTTGGACACAGCCCTGCTGTTCTCTATGGGGCAATCAGATGGAAACTGACTGCTTATCTGTTTCCATCCAACTGTCATCCAAACGTATACGCCGGACAGAGAAGGAATGGGTTGTTTTTGGCAGACAGGATCGGATGCCGGTGGGTGTCCGCTGACATCCTCCGATCCATAGGGAACAATGGCTGGTCCGATCAGGTCCACCTGTCAGTTTTTCTCATTGATCAGGTGTGAAACCAGCCTAAGGCCCCTTTCACACATGCGGACAGTATGACCGTATTTCATCCATCCATTTGCGGATGAAATACGGACATACATGCATCCCTATGGGATAGCGCGTGTCTGTGGATAAACATCTGCTGACACCCGATATCGTCCGTCTCCGCTATGGTCTGATTCTGCAGACAGAGGAAATTCCTATTTTTTTATCCGTCTGCAGAGCGAATCGGATGAACACGGACAGACGGTCTGTGTTCATCCAATCCCCCATAGAGGAGAGCGGAGATCTGACAGGGCTGTCCCTGCACACTGTGTCATCCTCCAGCTCAGTGGGGATCAACGGAGCGATCCCCGCTGAGCAAGCGGATCATCACGGGGCAGATCATTATGGATCTGTCCCGTGTGAAAGGGGCCTAAGGGCAGAATCCTTGACTCTTTGTGGGGTGGAATAAATTGGACACCAGTCACATTAGAACTATTTTAATAGAGTTTATTATAGCCAATAAACCCATGGAGAGAAGGATTATGGCACAGGATATTCAAAAGACCAAAAATACAGACTCACTAAGCACAGTCAATTTAAAAAAAAGGACCTTTAATTGCTACAATCATTCTGTGCTAATAAGATCATAGAGAAGCTTCAATTAAACACACTTACAGCTTGGCAAAACCAATTTAATAGTATACAGCACTCTGTGATTTCCTTTTTTCACATTATTACACTGAATTTTCTTACCCCCTTCACGATCGGGCATTTTCTGCTATTTAGCACTGTGCTATTTTACCTGGTAATTGTGCCGTCATGCATTGCTGTACTCAAACGACATCTGTATAATTTTTTTTTTCACACAAATAGAGCTTTCTTTTGGTGTATTTGATGACCACTGGGTTTTTTATTTTTTATTATATAAACGAAAAAAGACCGCAAATTTGGAAAAAAAAAACACAATATTTTTTACTTTCTGCTATAAAACATTCAATCAGATAAAAGTGAAGTGCTCCACACTACAAACATGAAAATAGATATAAGACAACAAAATACAATAATGCAAATACAAATAAGTCCTAAATAACGTCCCAAATGTCACACATGTTAAATATGAAGTGATTAAATAGAAGTCCCATACACAGTCCAATTTGTTGACACACACGTGAAATATATTATAAGTCACATCGCATATGTGGTAATAAGCACAGTGTTCTCTCACGATGGCAGATTAAACATTGGCAAGATCATCTTGCTGATGTCTAATCTGCCATTGTGAGAGCATACTGTGCTTATTACCACATACGCAATGTGGCTTTTTATCCTGAGAGTGTTATTTTATTATTCTTTTTTTTTTTTAAATAAATCAAGCAGTTTACCATATGAAGCCCCTTTTTTGTGATTTACATGTTCATTACATGCTGAGGACTGGAAAGCTGGAAACAATATCTGCATGGCTGCATTAAAAGTGCTTATTGATCTTTTTATTAATGAGGCCAGGGTTACAAGCTGAGAAGACATCTTGACTGCGAGCGGTGGTGGTCACTGTTTTCCAGGGTGTTTTGCACATGTTTATATACACTGAAAAATTGCTGATTATTTGCCAGATCAAGATCTTCTTAAAGATTTAAAGTGAACTGTGTATGGGACTTTCATTTAATCACTTCATATTTCACATGTGTGACATTTGGGACTTTATTCAGGACTTATTTTTATTTGCATTAATGTGTTTTGTTGTCTTATATCTATTTTCATGTTTATAGTGTGGAGCACTTAACTTTTATCTGATTAATTGTTTTTTATGTGTATAGTGATTGCTTGTATTTGTGGTGACAGCTCTACTTATCTCTTTATGGTGTTATATATTGTCTGCCTTTATTCTGCTATAAAACATATAGAAAGAAAGAAAAAATTGAATTTTTTCATAAATTCAGTCCAAAATGTATTCTACCACGTCTTTGGTAAAGAAATCCCAATAAGTGTATATTGATTGGTTTGCATGTAAGTTACAGCATCTACAACTGATGGTATATATACTAGAATTTTTATTTATTTCATTTATTACTAGCAATGGCAGTGATCAGTAGCTTATAGTGGGATCATGATAGTGCAGGCAATCTGACTCTAAAGGTCTATACACACAATACAAAAATAGGATGGAAAAACATGTACGATGAGCTGTCTGATGATTTTCAGGTCGTTAGTATGGTGCTTTCGACAGCTGATTTCGCTTTTTCCTCATACAAAAACTGGATATGCATACTATAAAATTTTTGTTGGATGTGAACTCAAAGCCAGATTTTTTTTTCATTAGAACAGTTTTCCAACAAAAAAAATCAAAACTATTCAGCACATTATGTCACTTCTGACGTTGTATTCTGTAGTATGAAAATGTTTGTATTGCGCAAACCCTCTTCACTTTGGACATGAGACTAGCATGTCACAAAAAATGGACATTTGGTCGTCCGAAAATCTATGCGTGTGAACGAGGTTTTACTGACACTGGGTGGGAACTAAGTAACTGGCACTGACATCACCAGTGACACTAATACAATGATCAGTGCTAATACTATACACTATCACTGTACTAATGACACTGGCTGGGAAGGGGTTAACATATATTGGCAATGAAATTGTTAACTGTGTCTCTAACAAGTGTAATCTGTGCAGTATGTACTGCTTTTACTAGTAGATGTGGCTAATTTTAACCCCTACTCTGCAGGGAGAATTGGCCAGGACCTGCTAACCAAGTTGTGATGTATAAATTCACAGCGCAGATGGGATAGTAGGTGCTCATGCACAGGGGAGGACTGACCATTCGGGCACTGCCCGAGGGCCCCATGCCACTAAGGGGCCCCATCAGAGTTGCCAGCCTCAATAAAACCAGGGACAGTATAAAAATCTTTGTTTAAAAAAAAAAAGATTATAGCTGCTCCGCCTCTCCAGTACCTTTTCAGTGTGTGTATATGTGTATTCTGTGTGTGTGTGTGTGTGTGTGTGTGTGTGTGTGTGTGTGTGTGTGTGTGTGTGTACTGTGTGGCCCCATAATCTATTGCCTGGGTGCCCCATAATCTCCTATTGCCTGTGGACCCCATAATCTCCTATTGCCCAGGGGCCCCATAATTTTCTCTTATTGAAATACCGGATCAAATACACATACGTGATCCGGCACAGAGCACCAGAACTTTCGAGCAGGCAAAAAAATCAGACTAACACCACAAAAGTGCTAATTTTAAAAGCTTATATGCAAGTTATTGTCATAAAAAAGTGTTTGGGGGCCCAGGTTCTGCCCCAGGGGACATGTATCAATGCAAAAAAAGGTTTAAAATGGGAGTTTTTTCGGGAGCAGTGATTTTAATAATGCTTAAAGTGAAACAATAAACATGAAATATTCCTTTAAATATCGTAGAAAGGAAGGGATTCCTGTGCTCCCATTTTTGTAATGTCTTATTAGGATGGTGCAATATAAGCTTAAATGGCTCATTAAAGTCAGTCACTATTTATTTGCAGGTGAAAAGGGAGCCATCCTCAGAGGGTGTCCATAACTTCAGGCGCTCTCTCATCCCCCCTCTTTTCCTGCGGTCTGCCAGGTTGTGTGCTTGGATAAGGGTCTGGTATGGATTTGGGGGGGGAGGGGGGCTACGCCATAAAAAAAAAAAAAAAATCAATGAGTTTCATCCATATTGCCGAGACCCGAAAATTAATTAATTACAGCCGCGATCAGTTTTAAATTACCTTTTTTCCTTTAGAAATGTCATTTTGATGTGGTACTGTTCTAAACACGGGAAAACTGCTTCACTTTACAGGCATAGTAAGGACACCCCCCAGGCACGATATTTAAAGGAATATTTAATTTTTATTATTTAAATTTAAGCATTATTAAAATCACTGCTCCTGAAAAACTTTTTTAAACTTTTTTTTGCATTGATACATGTCCCATGGGGCAGGACCCAGGTCCCCAAACACTTTTTATGACAATAACTTGCATATAAGCCTTTAAAATGAGCACTTTTGGTTTTTCATGTTAGTGTCCCATAGACTTTCGCAGCTTTAGAATTTTCCGCAAATACCGCATAATGATCGTTGTTCGCTGAGTGTCCAAACAACCAAAGTTTGCCCCAAACTTATGCCGTTCACCCATCCCTATCCCGTAGCCATAAATGTGCATGGGGGCAGTCCCTTCAAAATTTCTCTTGGTAAGCACACTTTCTTATAGGCGTCCAAGTGCCTTAAATAAAGATGTGTTTGTTGACTTATAGTATTTTAATTTTTACCCTTTGTAATTAATGTCTAGATAAAGTTAACAAATGTGAAATGCAGTGTTGGCAGAACTTGTTTTTGAACACAATTATTTTCTATTGCAGGGTGAGTTGCAAGAGAGAGAATATTTAGGATTTCCTGTAGCCAAATACAGAAATCCAAGAATATGATATCCAGGGCACTCCTGGAGGAAGAAAAACAGAGAGCACATTAGCAAGACTGGTTAAATAATACTAAACCTGTGGCTGGTGTTAAAGTAGCTGTTTGGAACCATTGAGGAGGAAAAGGGTGCACCCCAATGGTTGGTTGTTTTACCCCACCAGTCAAATGTGGTATACCACAAGGCCTTGTACCAGCGCTGCTTCTGCTTCAAATGAACTAAATTTACAACCCTTTTATAATCTATCCTTTAGCTTATTGTGTATCCACTGAACCACCCAAGTACTATATCTCAGCTTGTACAACTCATTTTGCTGATATCATTATGTGGAATTGTATCAAATGTTTTGCTGAAATCCAACTAGGCTATTTCCACAGCACCAGGACACAGCGGGGACCAGTCTCATTGCGCTGATGCAACTCACACATGCGCAGTAGGGAACCGGGCAGGGAAGCCACAGCGCTTCACTTCCTGATTCCCTGACAGGATGGCGGCGGGGGCAGCCGAGAGACAAGTGGTTGCACGTCATCTGCTGCCGACATCGCTGGACCCTGGAACAGGTAAGTGTCCATTTATTAAAAGTCAGCAGCTGCAGTATTTGTAGCTGCTGACTTTTAATATTTTTTTTTGCAGGTGCCACTTCTCTTTAAATATAGCTTTAGGACGGCAGTATACAGGAGGGCCTTGGCAAAGCACTACAGCTTTCACATATATTTGGAAATGTGTGCAACTAAACCCTCTGTTTTTAACATGAACTTTTAAACAGGATCTACCGTATTTATTGGCGTATAACACGTGCCGGCGTATAACACGCACCCCAAGTTTAGGAGGGAATTTTAAAGAAAAAAACTTTTAGGAGGGAAGTTTAAGGAAAATAACTTACATTTAAATGCCCATTAATGCAACCTTGTCAGTGTCATTTGCAGCCTTGCATTGCAGCCTTGTCAGTGTCATTTGCAGCCTTGTCAGTCATTTGCAGCCTTCCATTGCAGCCTTGTCAGCCATTTGCAGCCTTCCTTTGAAGCCTTGTCAGTCATTTTCAGCCTTCCATTGCAGCCTTGTCAGTCATTTTCAGCCTTCCATTGCAGCCTTGTCAGTCATTTTCAACCTTCCATTGCAGCCTCGTCAGTCATTTGCAGCCGTGTCAGTGTCTTTGCCGCCGAGATACAGAACAGATGTCCTGTGTATCTCGGTTGCTCTCAGCCGTTCTCGGCGGCTTTCAGCTATTTTTGGCCGCACTCGGCTGTGCGGCCCAAAATAGCCGAAAGCCGCTGAGAAAGGCAAGGAAGCTTGGTGGGGATCGGCGTATAACAAGTACCCACGATTTTCCCCTGATTTTAAGGGGAAAAAAGTGCATGTTATACGAAAATAATTACGGTATTTGTTTTTATTTTGCAGGCTAGCTAGTAAGGGTGCTGGGAAATTTTCTGTTTTCTATATATGTATGTTTATGGAACCCTAAAAAATATACTGTATGTAGCACTCCAATAGTATCTGATGTGTATCTATAATAATCTATTTAGCCCCTCTGGGCTGCTACTCTAGTTAGAGCAGTGGTCACCAACCCTGTCCTCAGGGCCCATTAACAGGCCAGGTTTGCAAGATAACTGAAATACATCACAGGTGATATAATTTGCTGCTCAGTGATTACAGTATTCTAGTCTGCATCTCCCCAAGGTAATACATAAAACCTGGCCTGTTAGTGGGCCCTGAGGACAGGGTTAATGACCACTGAGTTAGAGGAATTCATTTATTGGGACTAAGCTCCAGGGGCCAGAGTGAAACGCACTGGGCGCTTGGCTTGGTCAGAGTCCAGGCTGAAGTTGCCACTCCATTCATCATAGCAGGACATCATAGATGTGTGACTTCCAGGGGTCACCCTTTCTTTCCTTGAACATTTGTGTGGATTATATTTGCTTGTGTACATATTGTTACAGTTCACACTTTTTTAGATTAATTTTCATTTTTGGTAAACCATTTTTATTTTTGTTTATTTTTCTTCTTCTGTCATTGTTCAAACTATGGACCACTGAGATCGAGCGCTGTGATCTCTGGAGGTCACCCCACGAGCCCCTTTTTTTCTTCATCTGATGCAATCTCTGGGAGTTTTTCTGTCAGGCTTGAGGAGGCACATAAATAACCTACACCTATAACAAGGGCATTATTTAACTTTGGTCTAAACCAGTTTTTCTATTTTCTAAAGCTGCCCCTTATCTGCATAGGCAATTTTGTGGTAAAGGTAAATGGACAGAGTTGCTTGTATTGGATATTTTTTCAGAAATTTCAGATTTTGCAAGTCATTAAGTTCCTTGCATGCTAGGAACACACATACAATTGCACATGTCCCCAACAACTAAGAGAAACCCATTGATTTTTGGCAGATGTGTGGGGGTGCCATTCATTTTTACGTTCAATAGTTTTTTATTGAGGTATCAACAAATGATTTAAAAAAAATAAAAAATACAGGTAATAGCGTTGTGAGACATATATCGAATTTATGCCAGGAGTAGCCAATAGTTTAGTGAAGGTAAAGACCTATAAAATGCTGACAATAGGATGAGTCCATAAAGATCAACCCTGAAAAGAGGGGCTACCACCCCCATCCCAGCACCCCTCAAGGGAACTAGCTGTGCCGGGAATAGGAGTGGTCCCGACACGCTTGGCTAAATTCTACCCTCAAACCTCACCTCTATGCTTTTGAGGCTGTGGCCACTTGGGCTCCCTTCTCCATATCCTATGGGAGTGTCCTCGGGTCAGAAGCTACTGGAACAAGATCTTCTCCTTAATCCGCAAGGTCACTGACGTTGCGCTCCCCCAAATTCCAACTATAGCACTCCTGAACCAGCCAATTCCTAAAATCTCCAAATACCACCAATGTCTGATCCACTACATAAGTGCCAAAATGACCATAGCCGGTCTTGGAAGTCCCCAAGGGTCTCATTCCTGGCAGCTAAACAAAAAATCTCCTGGATCATGTTCCAAGAAAAGACCTCTAGTCTCATCATTGATAAATCTAAAAAATTCAAAAAAGTCTGGGAACCCTGGGCTCGCTACATTGGGGTGCTCCTCTAGACCTAGAACTGAACTTAATCTTGACGACTAGCACCACAGCGAGACCCCCTTCTCCCCTCGGGAGCTCCCCTTGACATAGGTACCTCCCCGACCCACTCCTCCCCCTTCACCCCCTTCCTCTCTGTCCCCTCTAATTCTGTCTTGGCTTTCTCCCCCTCTTTACTCCGTCTCTCCCTTCAAAATCTTTCGTCGGGAGGAGGTGGATACACAGCACAAGATCAGAGCTTAGCCTGAGCAAGGGTGCTCTATCCTACCTATCTGCCTGCCATGGCACTACTAACTTCTTGTCCACAGGGCCAATCCCACTCTGCCCCCCCTTTTGGGGCCCAGAGTCGGACCGCATTAGTTACTTTGTTAACCCTCCCTTAGCTTGTACTACTGACATTTTCCCTCTCTAGTTGCCCTATATTAGGTTTGATGCACACGGTAATCCTAGAGGGTCTGGGGTTCGGGGGGCTTTGGGTCCCAGGCACAGTCTGAGCCCATTTGGGGTGTCTGGAAGCCGGGCTCCCCGAATAAACTTGGATATTCCCCCTACTACTAAACTGCACCCCCTCCCCCCTCTCCTTGTTTTTTCCTTGGGTAGTTGAATCCCATGTGCATCATTCTCTCACCCCTAGTTTATACGAGCCCTGCACCCATAGCCTTTAACCTCATGGATATTGTTCGCAGGTGCTACCCTCCTCCACTGTATTGTTATATTGTCATACTGTTTCTTATTCTTCATAATGTGCCTTTTAATGACTCTCCTGCGTGAGAGCAGTTTGTTCCATGTATTATTTTTGTTTCAATAAATACCTTTAAAAAAAAAAAAAAAAAAAAAAGAAGTATAGAAGAGGAAAGGAAAGAGGAGAAAGAGAAAAGAGAGGAAAGAGAAGGAAGGGAGTAGACATCCTAATACAGTGCGATACTCACCTACGGAAGCCCGGTTGAAGGTGGAATGGTGGACGGAAAATATATGTAACTAATGCATGGAGCCCAGATAGCATCATGTTTAGTGGTAGTGTCCAGAAGGATGCTAACCGTTTTCTCCTGGGCCATGAGCCATGATATCTTTCTTTTAACCAAAAGAAAGGATACAGTCAGTTTTTTCCAAGCTCGCGCAATTGTGAGTTTAGTCCCAAGGAAAATGAACATAATAAGTTGTTGTACTATTTTTGGGGTTTTTGGGCAAGAAAAATTGAGAAGAGCTAATTGAGGGGATTTTGGATTGGTAAATCCGTAATTTTCCTAATGATATTAAATTTCTTATTCCAGAGGCCCCTGATCTTGGGACAGTCCCACCAGATGTGCAACACAGACCCAACATGTCCGCAATTGCAGAAGCAGAAGCGAGAGACATTCGGGTAGATTTTGGAGAGTTTTAGGGGGACCATGTACCACCTCATAAGGACTTTCAGATTCGTTTTGATTAACGTTATATTTAAAATGCCCTTAGATGCTGCCTTAGAAGCTCTATACCATTCTGCAATACTTCACATGTGTTGCAGGTCAGTTTCCCAGTCTCTCATATAGAGTGAATTGGTCTCAGCTTTAGCTAGTGACTGGTAAATCACCGAGATCCCACCCCCCTGCTCCACAGCCTGACCACACAACCTTTCATAATCTGTGATCGAAAGTGACTGAGTAGTGGGTGAGCGAAGGGACTGGAGAAAGTGAACTATTTGTCTGTATCGGAATTTTTCCGTGTTGGGCATGTCTAGTTTGTTAATGCAATTGGTCATAGTGAGGGGTCCAGTAGAATTAGTGAAATGTCCTATCCTATACAGCCCCTTATCAAACCACCACTGGAATGCTTTTATATCCATCCCAGGAGGAAATAGAGGATTTCGGAAAATGTGACATAATGGGTGCCAATGTGAAATCAATTGAGGATTGGTTTTGAGAGAGCCCCATAAAACAAGGGAGTGGGAGAGTATAGGGACCATGATGACAGGTCTAGATTTAGATGGGGACCATAGGATATAATCTAGAGTATACTGGGGGATGGCTTGTCGTTCCATATGTACCCAATCAGGGTCTGCAGTCTAAAGCCCCATACACACTATCAGATTTTCTGCAGATTTTTTCCTTCAGATTTACCAAAACCTTGTAGTGCAAGAGCCTGTCTGATTGCATACACATTGAAACTCCTAAGGTTTGACCTCATATTATATGGTTTTGGTAAATCTGAAGGAAAAAATCAGCAGAAAATTTGATAGTGTGTATGGGGCTTTAGAGTAGATAGTGAATAATTGTGAGAGTTGTGCTGCCTGGTGGTACCAGAGAAGGTTGGGTGCACCCACACCTCCCTGATTTCTACTCCTGTATAGGGTCCCTTTGGCTATTCTATGCCCCTTAATTCCCCATATAAATTTAAGGATTTTAGATTGAAATTTCGGTAGGTGGTCTTTTGGGATGTGTATGGGTAGAGATCGAAATAGATAAAGGATGCGTGGGAGTAGGGTCACGGAATTGATTCTGCCCAACCAGGATAGCCCTAATGTATCCCATCGCAATAAGTCTTCTCCAAGTTTTCGGTAAAGTGGGGGGAAATTTGCATTATAGAGATTGTCTATGGTAGCCATAAGGTTGATCCCTAGATAGGGGATTATCGGAATCGGAAATTGTTCTTAAGCTGGGACATAACAGAAGCCAGTAAATTTATGTTTAGTGCTAGAGATTTTGAGTAGTTGACCCTAAGACCTGAGACTTTGCCAAAGTCATTGAGGGCCCTGCATAGATTTGGTAAGGAGGTAAGTGGTGAGGTAATAAAAAGCAACACATCATCAGCAAAAAAGAGTGCATTTGTGGGTTTGTGGGCCACAACGCACTCCATGTATGTCAGGATTGTCCCGGATGGTGATACCTAGAGGCTCGATGACCATGGTAAAAATTAATGGGGACAAAGGGCATCCTTGTCTAGTGCCCTTTAAAATCGGAAAAGGATGTGAATAATAACCCTGCCTTTTATTGTGTGCTTCCGGAGTGTAAAAGAGTGCTCTCATTATATTCATAAAGGATTGACCGAAACCCCATTTTTGAAGAATCGGAAACAGGAAGGTCCAGGAGACAGAGTCAAATGCTTTCATGAGATCCAGCGAAAGCAATAATCCCTGCTGTGGGGGTCCCTTGTGCCAGCTAGATCTCAGTAGTGATACACTGTATGGCTCTTCTGATCTGATCTGGTCCCTGCCTCCCAGGAATAAAGCCCACTTGATGTTTATGAATATATAGGCTAATAAAGATAGCTATTCTATTTGCTAGGATTTTCTTTAAAATTTTGAGATCATTGTTTATTAACCACTTCAGCCCCGGACCATTTTGCTGGTCAAAGACCAAACCACTTTTTGCGATTCGGCACTGCGCCGCTTTAACTGACAATTACGCGGTCATGCGACGTGGCTCCCGAACAAAATTGACATCCTTTTTTTTCCCACAAATAGAGCTTTCTTTTGGTGGTATTTAATCACCCCTGCGGTTTTTATTTGTTGCGCTATAAACAAAAACAGAGCGACAATTTTGAAAAAAAAATCATTATTTTTTACTTTTTGTTAAAATAAATATCCCCCAAAAATATATAAAAAAAAAAAATTTTCCCTCAGTTTAGGCCAATACGTATTGTTCTACATATTTTTGGTAAAAAAATCGCAATAAGCGATTATTGATTGGTTTGCGCAAAAGTTATAGCGTTTACAAAATAGGGGATAGTTTTATGGCTTTTTTATTAATATTTTTTTTTTACTAGTAATGGCGGCGATCAGCGATTTTTATTGTGACTGTGACATTATGGCGGACACATCGGACATTTTTGACACATTTTTGGGACCATTGTCATTTATACAGCAATCACTGCTATATAAATGCAGCGATTCCTGTGTAAATGACACTGGCAGTGAAGGGGTTAACCAGTGAGTGGCAGTGTAGGGGTTAAGTGTTCCTAGGGGTGTGTTACTAACTATGGGGGGCTGGGCTTTAATTTAGTGAACACTGATCTCTGCTCCAATCACATGGAGCAGAGATCAGCGTCACTAGTTGCTAGGCAGAATGGGGAAATGCTGTTTACAACGGCATTTCCTCGTTCAGCCGCCCCGTGAGAGGATCGCGGGTATACCCGCAGCGATTGAGTCCGCAGGTCCTGCGACCGGACTCACAGGGGTCCCGACCAGCACGCGAGCGCGCCGCCTGGTGGCATTAAAGACTGGATGTACCTGTATGCCAATATGCCTGCCCGTGCCATTCTGCCGACGTACATTGGTGTGCGCTGGTCGGGAACAGGATAATGATATGGGGTGATAGTTAACGGTGCAGTTAGTGTCCTTGCCTGGTTGTGGTAAAACCGTGATGAAGACTGAATTTAGGGTAGTATCTAGTTGTGATCCAGCTCGAAGTTGGTTAAAGAAACAGGCCAGATAAGGGGATATTAGCGGAGTAAAATGTTTTTAATACGGGGCCGAAAAGCCATATGCGCCTGGGGCAGATTCATTTTTAAGGTTTTGAATGACCTGAGAGACTTTCCCTGCAGAGATAGGATCTTCTAAGCCAGTGATGGCGAACCTTGGCACTCCAGATGTTTTGGAACTACATTTCCCATGATGCTCATGCACTCTGCAGTGTAGTGGAGCATCATGGGAAATGTAGTTCCAAAACATCTGGGGTGCCAAGGTGCCATCACTGTTTTAAGCTATCCCTATGATGTTCCCGGAGCTTAGGGATGTTCAATGAGCTGAGGTAGGAATCAATAAAGCTAGACAAGGGGTTATTTCCCTGTTCACTGTATAAGGTGTGGTAAAAATCATGAAAAGCTTCCATGATTTTCTGTGGGTTCTGTGAGAGGGAACCATTGTTCAAACATATCTTAGGTAAGGTACATGTCCTTATCTTAGGGGTTAGCCTGCGCAATAACATGGTTCCTAATTTGTCTTTCTGATGGTAAAACCTCCCTCCATCCCATCGTAAGCTTTTCTCAGCTACGGCAGTGAGGGATAAATTAAGAGCCATGTGTGCTGTTTCAAGCCTAGCTTTCAAGCCAGAGGTGGGGTTGTTCTTATGTTGTTTGCTTAAATACAAGAATTCCTGTTACAGTCTGTCTGTATTTAGTTTGTGGGCTTTGTTTAGCCTAGCAGACATGTGGATCAGTTTACCACATATATAAGCTTTGTGTGCTGCCCACAGCGTTATGGGAGAGATATTACCAATATCATTGAGCAAGAAATATTCTTGGATATCTTTTGCAATTTCACTGACATGGGAGGGATTATTTAGGATTGAGGTGTTTAACCACTTGGGTACCGCGCTATTGCCGAATGACGGCATTAGCGCGGACCTAGATTTCCGGGACTACGTCTATTGACGTCGTCCCGGTTACGAGCGGCCTGCGCGCCCCCTGAGGGGCGCGCGCGGCGCGCTCTGTGATCGGCGAGTCCGTGAGACTCGCCTGATCACCGATCCGTGTAAGGGGTCGATCCCGACCCCTTATCACGTGATCAGCTGTCAGCCAATGACAGCTGATCATGTGATAGAACGGAGCCGGTAATCGGCTATTATTCCTCCTCGCGCTGACAGCGCGAGGAGAAAAAAAAAAAGCCGATCACCGGCGGCCGTGATCGGGACATCAGTCCCGATCACGGCCAGCAATGCAAGGCACCACATGCCACCTGCCAGTGCCCACCTGCCTCCCGCAGTGCCATCCTGAAGAATAACTAAAAGTAAAAGTAAGTGCCCCCCGTCTGTGCCCATAGTGCCCACAGTGCCACCCACAGTGCCACCCACAGTGCCACCCCACAGTGCCACCCCACAGTGCCACCCACAGTGCCACCCAATCTGCCTCAAAGGTGCTGCACCCCAGTGCCACCCATCAGTGCCCAGCAGTGCCGCCCATCAGTGCCCAGCAGTGCCGCCCATCAGTGCCCAGCAGTGCCACCTATCAGAGCCACCTATCAGTGCCCATCAGTCCCATCTATCTGTGGTACCTATCAGTGCCCATCCGTGCCACCCATCCATGCCACTTATCCGTGCCACCCATCCGTGCCATCTTATCTGTGCCCATCTTTGCCCATCAGTGCCGCCTTATCTGTGCCCATCGGTGCCCATCGGTGCCGCCTTATCTGTGCCTATTAGTGCCGCCTTAACTATGCCTATCAGTGCCCACCAGTGCAGCCTATCAGTGCCCACCAATGCAGCCTATCAGTGCCCACCAATGCAGCCCATCAGTGCCCACCAATGCAGCCTATCAGTGCCGCCTTATCAGCGCACTTCAATGAAGGAGAAAAATGACCCGTTTGCAAAATTTTATAACAAACTATTAAAACATGATTTTTTTATTTATTTTTTTGCATCTTTTTTTGTTTGTTTAGCAAAAAATAAAACTCCGAGCTGTAACTAAATACCACCAAAAGAAAGCTCTATTTGTGGGAAAAAAATGATAAAAATTTCATTTGGGTACAGTGTTGTATGCCCGCGCAATTGTCATTCAAAGTGCATCAGCGCTGAAAGCTGAAAATTGGTCTGGGACTGAGGGGGGTTTAAGTGCCCAGTAAGCAAGTGGTTAATCTCCAATGGAACCCATGTTGATAAGCCGTTGGTTTTTGCAAAATCAAGAGGAGGAAGGAGTGGTCCGACCAGAGTCCTTAATGATCGCTTTTTGATCGCTTTTTGTACTAGCGGAACATGTTTTTGCAAAATGAAGAAGTGATCAATTCTGGCAAAAGTATTGTGGGGGCTGTATAATCCCGAGTCCCAGGGTTCATTTCCCTCCAGGCATCAATCGGGCCCTGTTGAAAAATCTGTCTGGTAATTTTAAGGCTCTGTCTGGTGGGACGCACGTCATCCTTGCCTGGGGGGCGGGATTTATCCTTTCCTGCGTCAAACGCGATATTCGAATCACCTTCATAAAGAACCAGGCCTTCCAGCATTGGGGCCAGGTTGTGAAAAGGGGATTAAAAAAATTTTGATTGGCCTTGATTGGGCGCATAATATGAGATCAGGGAGTAAAGCTGATTATCAATGAGTCCCTTTACTAGTATGATCTGCCTTCTGTGAAAATTTAGTTTTGCGGGAAATTAATATTCCTACACCTTTGGTTTTCTTAACGGAATTGGTGAGGTAGAATGTAGGGAACTTAATGTCTATAAAAGACGGGGCATAGGTTTTTGGGAAGTGTGTTTCCTGAAGAAATAACATATTTATTTTTTGGTCATGGTAGTATTGGAAGACTTTCCAACGCTTAATAGGGGAGTTAATTCACTGTACGTTGTGAGAAGCGAAGGGCAGGGCCTGTGTATGAGAGGTGTGATCAGCCATAGAGCAGTGTGGGTCGAGATGCCAGCAAACCCCAATCACTTACCTTCCATCGGAGGGGTAATTCGTGGGCAAAATCCATCCATAAGTCCAATACAATACAATTCCAGGTTCCGCAGGCGAGCGAGACCGCATATGTCACTGAAAAGAATGAGAATTTAGTAAAGGGTGAAAGTGAAAAGAAAAGGATAGGAGTAAAGAGAAAATAGAGAAGGGTCCAGGAATATGGGAAAAAGGTGTTCACCATATCCCGAGGTACAAAAATGGTACCCCCACCAGTGGGGGATATCCCAACCAGGAGAATAATAAAACTCTGGCTCTGAGTGTAGGAGGAGGTGCATGGTTACGGCTTCCCCCACGGCACCCCCTATAACATTGCTTAACAAACAACATAACATGTTGTGGTACACTCCTTTCCCCAACTATAACTTGTAACATGTCAAATCAGTGTATACAATGAGATATTCAAAAAAGTAGGGGATAGGGAAGAAAAAACAAAAATAAAAATAAACAGCCCACCCAATGGAGGTTATAAAATCGTGCAGAAGGTCTCCTAAGAAGGAGGTGGGGATCAAAGAGCCTGTAGGGGGGAAGAGGTGGCAACTCAGGGCAACTAGAAGAAAACATTTCTGTGTAGTGATGACCAATATGTTATTCAGTGACCAATGGTGGGTTCACTAAACAATGACAGCTAGCATGAACAATAGCCACCTATAGGGCCTAGGTAGGAGCAAGTTTGAAATAAATAAATAATTTGCATATACCCGGGGTCTTATCATTATAGGGGGGGGGGGGGTGTTCAGACCCATTAAGAGAATCATAAATATATGGTACTGAACTTTGGGAAATTCCTACAGCGCCCCTGATCGGTACACATAAGAGAAAGATCCTCTGCCGTGGATAACTGTAGCAAACACAGAGTTCAGCAAGGCACATTTGAACCTAAGGGAAAATAGGAGGCTCGATGGAGCAGTCAATTTAAAAAATCAGGTAGGCATGAGAGCCCAGGGGCCAGTCTTACAAAGGGGTATGAATAGAGCAAAAAATAAACATTTTGAGGGTCTGCAGTTCATGTAGTAGTTCCTTCCTTGGTTTTCTGGTGCTTGGGTTTTTGCCACGTAGGGGTAAGAGGACTGGAAGGAGGAGAGCGTTTGGTCAAGCTGGAAGGAGATGCTTGTATCAGTGAAAATGGACCAGTGGGCAAAGGCCTAGTTTCTTCAGCAAAAGTACCCATGAGCGTAGAGAATCTGAAGAGTTTGCCCTTAAATTCAAATTTCAGGCTCGGGGGAAAAGCCATCAATATTTAATACTTTTTTGTTGTAGAACAGTCAAAAGGGGTTTGAGTGTTCGCCTTCTTTGGATAGTGAAGGGAGAGATATCAGCATAAACTTGTACCGTATGTCCCAGAAGTTGGATTTGTGGAATAGTGCGAGCTCTCCTCATGACTTCTTCTTTGACATTATAGTAATGAGGCTTCACTACGATCTCTCGGGGTAAACCATCCGAGCAAGGTGGACCCAGTGCCCTATGGGCCCTATCCAGTTCCAATTTGTGAGCTCTGATTTCCGGCATAAGGTTTTTAATTAGGGTATGTACGGCTTCTGGAATGTCAGTGAAAGTCTCTGGAAGGCCTCTGATCTTAAAATTTAGCCTTCTGGACTTGTTTTCAAGGTCGTCAATTTTGGCCATGGCCCCCTCTAACTGGTCATGTAGTTCTTGAAAACGGTGTTTTGATTGACTCGATCAATTGTGGCATCCATTTTATTCTCAATATGCTCAATGCGTGAGCCCAAGAGGTGGAGGTCTGATTTAATATCAGATGTAATGTCTGAGGTGATTTTAGCAGCAGTTTGGGCAAGACCCTTATCAAGCATTTCTGCGAATCTTGTAAAGTGTGTAATAATGTCATGGGGCTGTGAGGTAATCTGACTTGCATCCTGTAGCTGCATAATAGGCCTCTGTAAGACTGTAACTGTGGGAGGTACTGTATATTCATATCTTCCAGGGTCTGGTTAATAAGTGATATTTTGGAGTCTGGTGATGCTGGTCCTATATTTGAGGAAAGCGACTGTGTGCCTCCACATACCTCCTCATGAAGGGCCGCCCACCAGGGAGATGAGGCTGTGCCTGTGTAATCCTGAGGCAGCCGATCCGCCACCATCTTGGGTATCCCAGCGGCATTCAGCGGAGCTGAGAATATGGCTGTGTGGGACTGATCCAACAGTAGAAAGTGTCAGTAATCGTGCCCATAGGTAGCCTGGGCTTTCTGGTCCCAATTGCTGTGATGGGGAAGAGTGTACCCGCTGCAGAGGGCGCCGACAGCTCGGAGCGGGACAGAGCTCTGTGATCAAGCGTTCATGTCACAGAGCGCCGCGCATGTGCCCTGCCATTAATTTTTAATAGCACACCCATGCATCAGCAAAACATCATCTTTTGCTTGCGTTTGAAACTGCATGGTACCACATCACCATGTGATTCACTGCAGGGCAAATTGCAAAAGGGGTCCAGGACTTCTTTCCCTACGGTCCTGTGGGTAGGACAGCTCATTGAAATGAATGGGCCCTACCCACATATTTGTTTATTTTGCACAGAAGTTAACGTTTACATCCCTGTGCTGTGATGACTTCTTGGGTTTTTAACTTTTAGGTTCGTTAACTTTTCGTAACAATTACAAATGTTCATTATTAATTTGGATTATATTTCATATTTCGTACAGAATTCAGAAGCATAGCAATTTGTATTTTGGATCCTCCCAAATGTACGAATTTATGGAAATGCGTACGAATTTTTGATTTGCACGAAACTAATCGCCCATGTCTATTACCTTGTATATCCCTGTATGTTGTGGTTTTTCAGGTGCTTATCTAATAGTTTCTTGAAACTATCGATGCTCTCCGCTGAGGCCACCGCCTGTGGAAGGGAATTCCACATCCTTGCCGCTCTTACAGTAAAGAACCCTTCTACGTAGTTTAAGGTTAAACCTCTTTTCTTCTAATTTAAATGAGTGGCCATGAGTCTTGTTAGACTCCCTTTCACGAAAAAGTTGTATCCCTATTGTGGGGTTGCCAGTACAGTATTTGTAAATTTAAATCATATCGCCCCTCAAGGGTCTCCTCTCCAGAGTTAGTGCTCGCAACCTTTCCTCATAACTAATATCCTCCAGACCCTTTATTAGCTTTGTTGCCCTTCTTTGAACTCGCTCCATTTCCAGTAAATCCTTCCTGAGGACTAGTGCCCAGAAATGGACAGTATACTCTAGGTGCGGCCAGACCAGAGTCTTGTAGAGTGGGAGAATTATCGTTTTATCTCTGGAATTGAATCCCCTTTTTAATGCAGGCCAATATTCGGTTTGCTTTGTTAGCAGCAGCTTGGCATTGCATGCCATTGTTGAGCCTATCATCTACTAGGACCCCCAGGTCCTTTTCCATCCTAGATTCCTTCAGAGGTTCTCCCCCGATTGTGTAGATTGCATTCATATTTTTGCCACCCAAATGCATTATTTTAAATTTTTCTACATTGAACCTCATTTGCCATGTAGTTGCCCACTCCATTAACCGCTTCCCGACCTCCTCACACAGATATACTGCGGCAGAAGGACACATACTGGCAGATTAACGTACCTGTACGTTGCCCTTTAAGAGGAGGCATGCACCAGCCGGGAGCTCCGTGAACCGCAAATCAATGCAATGTTTTAGCATTTATCGCTGTATTAATGCCAATGGTCCCAAAAATGTGTCAAAGTTGTCGGACGTGTCCGCCATAATGTCGCAGTCACGATGAAAATCGCTGATCGCCACCATAACTAGTAAAAAAAAAAAATTATCAATAAAAATGCCATAAAGCTATCCCCTATTTTGTAGACGCTATAACCTTTGTGCAAACTAATCAATAAATGCTTATTGCTATTTTTTTTTTTTTTTACTAAAAATATGTAGAAGAATACGTATCGGCCTAAACTGAGGAAAAAAAAAATATATATATATATTTTTGGGGGATTTTTATCATAGCAAAAAGTAAAAAATACATATCAGCCTAAACTGAGATTTTTTGTTTTGCTTTTTTAAAAATATATATTTATTTTTATTTATTACAGCAAAAAGTACAAAATATTGTTTTTTTTTTTCAAAATTGTCACAATTTTTTTGTTTTATAGTGCAAAAAATAAAAACCGTAGAGACAATCAAATACCACCAAAAGAAAGCTATATTTGTGTGAAAAAAGAATGACAATTTTGTTTGGGAGCCACGTCGCATTACCACACAATTGTCAAAATCAATCGCAAAAAGAGCTCTGGTCAGGAAGGGGGTAAATTCTTCTGGGGCTGAAGTGGTTAATTTGTTCAGATCTTTTTTGCAAGGTTTACACATCCTGCGGAGAAGTTATTGCCCTGCTTAGCTTAGTATCATCCGCAAATACAGAAATTGAGCTGTTTACCCCATCCTCCAGGTCATTTCTGAACAAATTAAACAGGATTGGTCCCAGCACAGAACCCTGGGGGACCCCACAACCCACCCCGGACCATTTCAAGTACTCCCCATTTATCACCACCCTCTGAACTCGCCCTTGTAGCCAGTTTTCAATCCATGTACTCACCCTATCGTCCATGCCAACGGACCTTATTTTGTACAGTAAACGTTTATGGGGAACTGTGTCAAATGCTTTTGCAAAATCCATATGTACCACGTCTACGGGCCTTAGAATTGTTTATAGTAGTTTTACAGTTATTACAATGAATTAACCCGCTGATGAATTAATTGAAGGGGTTTGTTACATTAAACATATTCATTCCAGCAGAGGACTATAGTAGTTTATGTATGTGTGCACATAGGGATTTGCTGTATTGCATTTAGAGTATGTTTGCCTACATATAAAATAGCACGGTATATTGATTAAACATAGAGGTACTAATGTATCCATATAGACACATATCCGTAAATGCAAAGCAAATTTGCATTTTGCATAAAGAGTTCTGGGATGTCCCAAGTTTCTGACAACAGAGTGAACGTGGCGGATATACAGTAGCTGGGCAATGTAAGAAACATAGCCGAGCAGTGGCCTTTAGAAATAAGGCTTTATATTCTTCCTTTAGAAACAGCAGATGTTCTCTGTATGCCAGTTGACATTAAAGATTTTTATCCTTAAAATTCCTTTGAGCCTCTGTCAATACAATTATTCTCTGGTGAAATCTACTGAAACAAACAAGTTTATAAGCAATTAATTATGTTACAGCATCACCTCAGTTCATTGTCCTTTGCTGGCACAACACACATTAATGAGTTTAAAGCTTTATTGCATGTACAACACATGCTACAGAATGCAAAAAAGAGAAACTATATTGTAGTACTGTATATCACTGAAAAGCATTAAATGTTCCCCAAGAAAATAATTTGGGTTGGCTTTATAAATGGCTTTATGCATATACAGTACCTTTGAAGCTGTTGTCTGTGATACACATTTTAGCTTTCATACTTTAACCTGCACTAAACAATGGCATGCAAAAGGAAAATATATCACTTTAGCACTAAAGTGTTGGTAATAAATATATGTCATACTTGAACAGGTAACCAGAGAACCATCCAGGCCTTACTGCCCTGGGGGATTCCTTAGAGCTACAGTGTCTCACAAAAACTATATCTTTTCATGTGACAACACTGAAGAAATTACACTTTGCTACAATGTAAAGTAGTGAGTGTACAGCTTGTATAACAGTGTAAATTTGCCGTCCACTCAAAATAACTCAACACATGGCCAGTAATGTCTAAATTGCTAGCAACAAAAGTGAGTACACCCCTAAGAGAAAATGTCCAAAATGGGCCCAATTAGCTATTTTGCCTCCCCGGTGTCATGCTAATGTTACAAGGTCTCAGGTGTGAATGGGGACCAGGTGTGTTAAATTTGGCGTTAATGATCTCACTCTCTCATACTGGTCACTGGAAGTTTAACATGGCACCTCATGGCAAAGAACTCTCTGTGGATCTGCAAAAAATAATTGTTGCTCTACATAAAGATGGCCTGGACTATAAGAAGATTGTGAAGACCCTGAAACTGAGCTGCAGCATGATGGCCAGGATCATACAGTGGTTTAACAGAACAGGTTCCACTCAGAACAGGCCTCGTCATGGTCGGCCAAAGAAGTTGAGTGCACATGCTCAGCATCATATCCAGAGATTGTATTTGGGAAATAGACGTATGAGTGCTGCCAGAATTGCTGCAGAGGTTGAAGGGGTGGGGGGGGGGGGGTCAGCCTGTCAGTGCTCAGACCATATACTGCACACTGCATCAAATTGGTCTGCGTGGCTGTTGTCCCAGAAAAAAAGCCTCTTCTAAAGATGATGCACACGAAAGACAAGGAGACTGAGGACATGGATTACTGGATCCATGTCCTGTGGTCTGATGAGACCAAGATAAACTTATTTGGTTCAGATGGTGTCAAGCGTGTGTGGCGGTAACCAGGTGAGGAGTTCAAAGACAACTGTGTCTTGCCTACAGTCAAGCATGGTGGTGGGAGTGTCATGGTCTGGGGCTGCATGAGTGCTCCTGGAATTGGGGAGCTACAATTCATTGAGGGAACCATGAATGCTAACATGTACTGTGACATACTGAAGCAGAGCATGATCCCCCCCCCCCCCCCCTTCGGAGACTAAGCTGCAGGGCAATGATAACGACCCCAAAACACACCTCTAAGACCACCACTGCCTTGCTAAAGAAACTGAGGGTAAAGGTGATGGACTGGCCAAGCATGTCTCCAGACTTAAACACCTTATTGAGCATTGTGGGGCATCCTCAAATGTAAGGCGGAGGAGCGCATGGTCTCTAACATACACCAGCTCCCTCATGTCGTTATGGAAGCGTAGAAGAGGACTCCTGTAAAGCTCTGGTGAAATTCACGCCCAAGAGGGATACTGTAAATGACAAGACAAGGTGGGTGCACCAGACCCGTGAATTACCTCAGATATTATTTATTGTATATGTAACGCTACCCCTGTAGGGGCGACTGGTAATAACTGGTTCTTCCCCAACAAGTATAGGGGCTGCCCATCTCCGCATGCACCAGTCCATTCACATGGACTCCAATAACAAAGTCTAGGGGATATCTTTAATATATTTATTGCTTCAAGAAACTTTAACAGGAGAGGGGTCAGGGCATGGTACAGTTAAGTGAAAAAATATTTGCCCCCTTCCTGATTTTTTTTTTTTTTGCATATTTGTCACACTTAAGTGATTCTGATCATCAAACAAATTTTAATATTACACAAAGATAACCTGAGTAAAAACAAAATGCTTATTTTATTTATTAAGGGAAAACAGCTGTCCAGACCCCCCTGGCCCTATGTGAAAAAGTAATTTCCACCTATATCTAATTGGTTGTGCCACCCTTGGAAGCAACAACTGCAATCAAGTATTTGTGATAACTGGTAATGAGTCTTTCACACCACTGTGGAGGATTTTTAGCCCACTCTTCTTTGCAGGATTTTTTTAATTCCACATTGGAGGGTTTTTAAGCATGAACGGCCTGTTGAAGGTCATGCCACAGAATCTCAATCGGATTTAAGTCTGGACTTTGACTAGGCCACTCCAATGCCTTAATTTAGTTTTGTTGAGCCATTCAGAGGTGGACTTGCTGGCGTGTATTGGATCGTTGCACTGCTGCATAACCCAAGTGCGTGTGAGCTTAACCACTTCAGCCCCGGAAGAATTTACCCCCTTCCTGACCAGAGCACTTCTTGCGATTCGTCACTGCATTGATTTAACTGACCATTGAGCAGTCATGTAACGTGGCTCCTGAAAAAAATGTACGTCCTTTTTTCCCCACAAATAGAGTTTTCTTTTGGTGGTATTTGATTACGCCTGCGGTTTTTATTTTTTGCGCTATAAACAAAAAAAGAGCGACAATTTTGAAAAAAAAATCATTATTTTTTACTTTTTGCTATAATAAATATCCCCCAAAAATATATAAAAAAAATTTTTTTCCCCTCAGTTTAGGCCAATGCATATTCTTCTACATATTTTTGGTAAAAAAATTGCAATAAGCGATTATTGATTCGTTTGCACAAAAGTTATAGCGTTTACAAAATAGGGGATAGTTTTATGGCATATATATATATATATATATATATATATATATATATATATATATATATATAGTTTTTTAAATGCCGGCGATCAGCGATTTTTATCGTGATTGCGACATTATGGCGGACACATTGGACATTTTTGACACATTTTTGGGACCATTGTCATTTATACAGCAATCAGTGCTATACAAATGCACTGATTCCTGTGTAAATGACACTGGCAGTGAAGGGGTTAACCACTAGGTGGCAGTGTAGGGGTTAAGTTTGTCCTAGGGGCATGTTGCTAACTGTAGGGGGCGTGGCTGTGTTTTACAGATCACTGATCTCTGCTCCAATCACAAGGAGCAGAGATCAGTGTCACTGTTGCTAGGCAGAACAGGGAGATGCTTGTTTACTTTAGCATCTCCCCGTTCTTCCTCTCCGTGAGGTGATCGCAGGTATCCCCGTGGTGATTGAGTCTGCGGGACCCGCGACCGGACTTATGGAGCTTCCTGTGGGCACATGAGCGCGCCCCCGCTGCCTCTTAAAGGGCAAGAGGCGGTCGGGAAGCGGTTAAAAACTGCATTTTGTATTTACACGGGTTATCTTTGTGCAATATTAAAATGGAAAATTTGTATCAAATACTTACCGGATGGGAAACCACCTGCTGCTTCTTCTTATGTTGTTGGCGTTGACTTGTTTTTTTTGTTAGTTTCCCAAGGTGACCATCTTGGCGTTTGTCAAGAGGGTTAAAAGTGTCTGAAGAAATTGCCTACGGGCACATCACCCTGAAAGCACCCGATCTCGTTTGATGTTGGAGGCTAAGAAGAGTCGGGCCTTGTTAGTACCTGGATGGGAGACCGCCTGGGAATTCCAGGTGTCGTAGGCATCTTTTTATGCTGTTGGCGTTGACCTGTTTTTATTTTGCTTGTTTCCTAAGGTGACCATCTTGGTGTTTGTCAAGAGGGTTGTGAGTGCCTGAAGAAATCACCTATGGCCACATCACCCTGAAAGAGCCCAATCTCATCTGATCTCAGAGGCTAAGCAGGGTTGGGACCAGTTTAGTACCTGGATGGGAGACCGCCTGGGATTTCCAGATGCCGTATTCTTCTTTTTATGTTGTTGCCGTTAACCTATTTTTTTCCGCTTGTTCCCAAGGTGACCTTCTTGGCGTTTGTCAAGAGAGTTGAGCGTGCCTGAAGATATTGGCTACGGCCACATCACCCTGAATCTGTTCCATCTCGTCTTATCTTGGAGGCTAAGCATTGTCGGGCCTGATTTGTAACTGGATGGGAGACCGCCTGGGAATACCAGGTGTCGTAGGCTTCTTTTTTTTTTCAAATATAATTTTTCCTCCAAACAGGGGAAGAGGGTCCCCCGAGTACATAATGCAACAGGGAATTACAGAGCAAAAAGCAGCTGAACAATACTTGATACTGGTATATTTGCAACTGTGAGTCTGCCTTCCATCAATCATAATGATTCGAGGCACGGATAAAGTACTGTACCAAGATCCAGGGTCACACAAACCCCAGGTCCCTCCAGCATAATCCATCCAGAGGGGGGTGTGGGGCCGTCATTGCCAATTTTTCACTTTTTCCAAAAGAGGGGGTGAGAGATAGGGGAGGAAGGCATAAAAGAGAAGGGGTGAAAGATCAGGAAAGGAGAAAATGGGACGAGACACGATGGCAGCCACTGCCCAAGGGGCCAGTCAAGCTCAGAGCACTAAGGCGATAGCAGGCGACATCCTTCCAGCGAGAATATAAAGGTATTCCAGAGGCCCCAGGTTTGTTTAAAAAATTCTTGTTTACCTTGTGATGTGAGGATCAAGTCCTCCATTTTTTTAATGTCCTCTATTTTTCTAAGCCAGTGAGTAATGAAAGGGGGGGGGGGACATTTTTTCCAATAGAGAGGGATGCAGGATTTCGCCACATTTATCACATGCTGTTAAATAGATTTTTTGTACTTCTTAATGGGAATCTGTGAATGGTGCAAGAGAAAGAATGCAGCCTCTTCCGGGATGGAGAAGTCTGTGAATTTTTGTGTTATGCATCGGATCTCTGTCCAAAAGTCCACCAAGCTGGGGCAGGACCAAAAAATGTGGAGCAACGTGCCCTCTTCTTCTCCACACCTCCAGCATATGTTCGAGGAAGAGGGGAAACATTTATGCAGCTTTGATGGTGTCAAATACCACCTGGTTAGAAGTTAAAAATTCGTCTCCTGTATCTTCGTGCAAAGCGAGGTTTTGAGAGCCAAAGTGATAATGCGTTGTCTCTGTGCTGGGGAAAACATCAATTAAGGTCCTTTTCCCAGTTGGACAGACAGGTTAAGTGTGGGTGATATGTTTGAGAGAGAATGTGGGCCAAAGGGCCTTCGCTCCTGCATAGAGTCTCAAACTCCATCTGAGGACGGGCGAAAGTTTGAGGATTGGGAATGGAATGGAGAAAATGATGTCATTGCGCCGCTCTCCAAAAAGGCTGTTGGAAAAGCCCTGTCGGATCTCTTAGGGTTGAGAAAGAAGGCCATTTTCCATCAATGACGAATTTAGACGCATGGTCTAGGTTGGAATTTCTAAGTGGGTCCTCGGTTCAAAGTTCGGATGGCCACATATAGGGAATAAGGGGGAAGTCAAAGACGTGAGTGTGTTTTGGGTAGCGATCAGGTGACTGACTTTCAACGAAGCCCCTATAGTGGGATGTGACGTCAATTCTGTGGGTAAATCCTTATAGCACCACATGGCGCTTCTTAGCGGAATTCGGGAGTGAGATTGTTCTAGTTGCACCCAGAGCTTAGAAAGTTTGTTTCGATGCCAGTCCAATACACGCCCCAGATGGGAGGCCAGGTAGTAGCGTCGCAAGTCAGGGAAAACCAACCCTCCCTGTTGTTTAGACAATGTCAGCTGTGACCGCTTAAGTCTGGGATTTTTCTGGGCCCAGTTAAATTGAGTGAGCAGGGATTGAGCTTGCTTAAAAAATGGGACTGGAATCTGGATCGGGAGAGCTTGGAAAAGATAGGTAAATTTAGGGAGTATGTTCATTTTAATGAGATTGCATCTCCTGAACCAGGAATGGAGGCCAGAATGCCACCCGTGAAGCAAACTGCGGATCTTACTGACAAGGGGTGGGAGGAAGTTCAACATAAACGTACGTGTGATGTCCGGTGGAATGTAAGTACCTAAGTACTTAAGGGCTGTATGGGTCCATTTAAAATGAAAATTGGACTGCAAGTCTAGTAACGTTTGCGGGAGGACTGCAACCCCCATGGCCTCTGATTTCAAGAAGTATCCTGTATATCTGGAATTCCCGAAGGAGATTTGGCAAGGAAACTCTGGGATTCGTCAGCGAGAACAGCATGTCATATGCGTAGGCAGATATCTTGCACTCAATAGTACCCATTTTCATTCATAAATATGTGCGTTCTTTAAATGTCAAAAAGCATTTTCTCATGCATCCCTCTAAGGGTTGTTCTATTACGAGTTTAGTTGATACCAGGAGTGATAGTGGTTTAAAAAATCGCTCTTTGTTCAACCCTCAGATCCCCAGCAATCATTTTGTCGAAGTTTTTAAAAATTTAGTACTCAACGATTTGGATGCATTACCTCTTAAGAAAGGTGTCAATGCTCGTTATTTTAAGGATGGGATTAAGTCCTTAGAGGATAGAAAAGATATCATTGTACGCCCGGCGGATAAGGGAGGGGGGGTGGTCGTTTTGGATAAATCCTTTTACGATAGCCAGTTAAAGACACTATTAAGTGACAGCACTACTTATAGAAAATTGGATGGAGACCCTACTGATGAGTATAAAAACCAACTGGAGGCTTTGATCCAATGGGGCTATGGTAGAGGGGTTTTAAATGTTAAAGAAACTAAATATTTGGTACCAAGTGCGTGTAGGATACCAGTTATTTACACCCTACCAAAAATACATAAGGACCAAATTATTCCCCCCCCCACGTCCGATAGTCAACGGTATAGGTTCAGTTACGGCGAGACTGGGGGAGTATCTTGATAGAGTTCTCCAACCTAGCATTAAAAACACAAGGGCTTACTTAAGGGATACCACAGATCTCTTAAAGACGCTAAATGAGATACAAATTCCCCCTGATGCTGAAGTTTTTTTGGCAACAGCGGATGTTGCTAGTCTTTACACCATTATCCAACACCAGGATGCACTCCTGGCCCTCAATTGGGCTCTAAGCAGAAGGGATGATATCCCCCATGCTCAAAAGGTGTTTGTGGGACATGCCTTGGATTTTTGCATGTCCCATAACTACTTTTGGTATGGGGGAGATTTCTACTCACAGAAGGTTGGCGTGGCTATGGGTGCCAAGTATGCCCCAAGCCTGGCCAATCTTTTCATGGCAGAGTGGGAAGATAGGGCTGTTTTCTCTAATAGACCACATCAGTTGATCTTTTACCAGAGGTTTATTGAGGATATCTTGATCATCTGGTTGGGTACTGAGCCCGCTATCCACGAATTTGCAGAACAATTGAACTCCAATCTAAATGACATAAGATTGGACTTCAATATCAGTCCTATTTCTGTCAATTTTTTGGATCTCACTATAACTAGAGATGGTGATCACTTCAGTACGATAGTTTATTTTAAGGCTACGGACCGAAATAGTTTTTTGTCAACGAGGAGTGGACATCACCCCTCGTGGATAAAGAATGTACCGAAAGGCCAGTTCCTGCGAGTCCGCCGAAATTGTACCACAGATACGGACTTTGCGTCCCAGTCAGGTATATTGAAGGAAAGATTTTTGCAGAAGGGATATGATTGCACTTACCTTGAGAAAGTGATAGAGGAAGTGGGCAATACACCTAGGGATGTATGTCTGCAAGAACGGTTAAAAAGCGATGATCGAACGCAACACCAATTTAAATTCTTGTCGGGTTTCCATCACCAATATAGAGACATAGAATCTATTTTTGCTAAACATTGGCACATTTTGGGGAAAGATAGATATCTGGGTGCGGTTTTACCAACTGCTCCCAGATTCATCTACAGAAGAGCTCCAAACATTGGTGACAGGATAGTCAAGAAGGTTTTGGATCCACCATTGAAAATTACCATCTCTGGGGATCTAAAAGGACTCTTTTCATGCAGGAAGTGCATATGTTGCAGGACGGTTTCAGAGATCAATAGGGGCATTGCTACAGTGACTAACGGGGCCGGGGAATCCTTCCAGATAGAGGAATTCATGACCTGTAACACGACTTATGTAGTATATCTACTGTGGTGCCCATGTAAACTCTATTATGTGGGACGCACTAAAAGGCAATTGAAGGTCCGAATTTCTGAGCACCTTGCGAATATACGAAAGGGGTACAAATACCATAGTGTGTCTATGCACTTTAAAGAGCACCACCAGCAGGATCCAGCCCTGTTACAGTTTTGCGGTATTGACCATGTCCACCATTCTTGGAGGGGTTCAAACCGTATTAGAGACCTGTCACAAAGGGAAACGAGGTGGATTTTCTTGATGAGGAGTTTGGCACCAGCGGGTATGAATATCGAGCTGGATGTCAATAGTTTCATCAATAACTCCTGACAAGATTTTTTGTTTGTTGGGGGGTTGGCCGCCTCGCTGTCCTGTGGTTGTTTTATCAAATGTCCTTTAGATTGTGTTTGAACTGGGATGATATGATCCTTATTGGGGGATAATGCAGCTTATTTATGGTAGTTAGCATTTTTATTGATATTTTTTTTATGCACATTTCTCATGCATATTTCGGTAAAGAGTTATATTTGATGAGAAAGTTTAATTTTACATATACATTATATATATATATTTTTTATTGTTCCTACCATTATGTGAACTCTTAGGCATTGGTTGTGTAAGCTTGATGCTTAAAAATAAGGGTGACATTGAGCATTTTGATTTTAAGTAGGGGGGTTAAATTTACATATATTTTTTTGCAAATTCTCGATATGTTCTCCTCCTCTGACCGATCACTTGTATTGCTTTTTATTTTATTTCGACTTTGATTTTTATTTTCATTGTATATTTATTTTTATTTTTATGTTTATGTTTATTTTTATTTTTATATTTATCTTATTTTGATTTTTATTTTATTTGTAACTTTATTTTTATTTTCATTTTATTTTTGTTTTTATTTTTATTTTTCTATTTTGTTTTTATTTTTATTTTTATTTTTATTCATATTTTATTTTTTTGCATTATTGTATGGCATAGTTATGGTGGATCCACTTAGGTTGCTATGAGTCGGTGGACATGCGTTTTTTATTGCATATACACACTGCTTTAGGACTCGCTTATTGGAGGTGAGGGGGTCGCTAGTGTGTTATGTGTGATTTAGTTATGTGCACATTTATGGCATCTATGATGGGATTCCGCTTTAAAATAGCATTGTCTGTGGCACTGTTCCCTTTTGGATTTGGATGACATCTCGTTAGGAGTGCAGTGCAGATGACTGAAAATCATTAATATTTTTTCCAGGATATCACTCAGTGCATGATGGTTGCGCAGGTCATGTGGCGTTGTTTCTTGGGTGTATCAAGATGGCGCGGGTGTAGGGGGAGAGCCATGAGTAGGACGGGGGCGTAAGGGGGAAGTCTTTTGAGCCGCTCGCCACAACGAAGTTTAGGTATTGGCGTGTGCGCAACTCATTAGTGACACCGGGGTGTACCATAATGGCGCGGGTGTAGTGGGCGGTCTGGGGTGGTAGGCGGTGTTGTGCGTGAGGACAGCGACGCCTAGACTTGACCAATCAGCACACGAAATTTACGAGCGTCCCTGAATGTTCCGCGCATGCGCGCCGAGTGAATGAAAACATTTACTGCTATGTTATGACCGGACAATGAGTTAGAAGGGTAGGTTAATGTGCCTTCTTTGTATTATGTGATTGCATTTGTCCGATCGGGATGTGAGCAATGGGGGGGGATACTGAGAGTGCCTGTCACACATAGAGTCTGTTAGGGGTTGGGGATGGTATTGACGCTGATCCACTTATTGTGGGATTTCGTCGGCCAATTGGAAGATATGGGAGGGGAGTGGTTACATGGAGGGGGAGTGTTTGGTCGTCTGTGGCTGCAAATAAAAGGGGGGTTGTTACAACTGGATAGCCAAACCCATGAGGAAGTCCATTGGACGAAACATGTCGGGGGCGTGGCTATACGGCGACCAGCACACACAGTAATCAAGTTGATAGAAGGCGGAGGGAGGAGAACATACTGATTGAAGGACGGAATATCACCATTTGGCGCTGTTTTCAATTTGAGATATCTGCTGTCAGGTACCACACAGATACCTTGTATAGAGACGGTGCTATGTGACACTACCTAGCCTGCTTCCAGTATACTCACCAATGCTTATGAGGGGAGAACCTTTGAATTGACCAGTGGATTGTCTATTTGAAGTGCCTGTTTTTTATTGGACCCATGTGAGTGTGATTTTAAAATTTGACGTTTTATTAAACTAGCTTTACATTATTGCACTATGGGAAGTTTCTTTTGTCTCCTTGAGGTAATTCTGAGATAATAAGTGACTATCCTCTGCTTGCGAAGTTCTCATAAGAAGTGGCTTGGAGAAAATAATCATCAGTTGTATACACTATAAGCGCTTTTGCCTGACACGAGAGTGCTGGGCAATACCTTTGGTGAGTTTTTTATACAAGGGGGGCACAAGCACCAAGGGTGCGGTGGAGGCTTTTCACTTGATGGACACTTGGCTACAGAATGTTTATTTGAATTAATCATTTTTTGAACTATTGCCACCATTAGGATTACTGCTTTCCATCAATTTTCCTTGATTGAAGATTAATTGAACTCACTTTGGAACTACACATTTGTATTAGAGCACCATTTGTTCTTGTGGTCATTTTTTATTTTTCACCTTTGTCACTTACTCACAGTATCACTATTTGTGTGATTTATATAATATATATATTTTTTTGACTGTAAATTTTTTTTGTTTGATTGTATTTTTTGTTGCTATTTCATCAATATTGATTGTATTGTTGATTATTTTTTATGCACATTTTTTTTCATGTTGGGTATCTTTTAGTTATTATAGCACACTGCTAATCAACAGTGTGGATTTTGTTTAGCGCCACTAGGTGCCTTCGTTTGCATTTCAAGTGATAGAATTGCTTTCTTTCCACCTTCTGATAGGTACGTGATTTTGCCTGTATGTGCCCTTCTGCCGACGTATATCGGCGTGAGGCGGTCGGGAAGCGGTTAAAAACTGCATTTTGTATTTACACGGGTTATCTTTGTGCAATATTAAAATGGAAAATTTGTATCAAATACTTACCGTAATTTTCCTTTCCTGATGGACTCCATGGCAGCCTACATATGGGTTAATCCCGCCTCTCATACATCATAGGACCCCACTCCCATAAATCTTTGCTTCTATCCAGAGACTGTGTTCCGTAACTTAGCCTACTCCAGCAAACGGGAGGAAAATTACGTATTTGATATAAATTTTCAATTTTCCTGATAGACTCCATGGCAGCCTACGTATGGGAAATAACTAGCCATACACACCCAGGTGGGCAATTGCTGGATAAAGAAAAAAAGGTTTAATTGGCACCGTCAACAGATAAGACATTCAAACCAAAATTAACCGAAGACAAGGACGCTGGTTCTACACAATAGTGCATCATAAATGTATTGATTGACGACCATGAAGCCGCCTTACCAATCACTTCTGGAGAAACGTGACGGGCAGCCGCCCAAGATGTAGAAACGCTCCTAGTAGAATGAGCCGTCACCGCTTCTGGAGGAGCCAAACCCTTAGCCTTATAAGCCCCTTGGATGACCTAAACGATCCAAGCTGTAATAGTTCGGGAAGAAGCACGTAAACCCTTATTCTTTCCGTAGAAAAGGATGAACAGATGATCAGATTTCCGGAAAGGAGCTGTGGCTATCAAGTATTGCTTGAAAACGTCCCCAACGTCCAAAGGATGAATACCAGAATCTTCAGAGGCCTGAAAGATTGGAAGAACGATTTCCTGATTTTCATGGAAAACGGTTGACACCTTCTGGTTTGACCCTAACATAGGAATCAAAACTGCTCGATCAGGGAAGAAAGTGAGAAACGGCTCCTTACAGTCTAGAGAACTGATCTCCGAAACCCTCTTAGCTGACGTTATGGCTACTAAAAAGGCAGTTTTACAAGAAAGTTCTTTAATAGATACTTGATCCCCATGATGTAAATCTTTCTCTGAAAAGTAATCCAGGTCAAAGGGGAGATCCCACTTAGAAAACCTCGGTTTCCTCTGAGGTCTGAGCCTCACTGCTCCTTTGAAGAACTGTTTTGTGAGAGGGTGCTTGGCCCAGGAAACACCTGAAAAGGCAGATATTGCGGAAACCTGGACCCGCAAGGAACTCACCAATAAGGACAAGTCCAGGCCTGTCTGAAGAAAGCCAATAACATCCCTTATCTTCGGGTCTTTACACGAACCGTTGGTTGTGGACACATAATCTACAAATTTTGACCAAATTCTCTGAAAGACCTTGTTGGTACCTGGTCTTCTAGCATTCAGTAAAGTAGCGATTGCAGTGTCGGGACAACCTAATGCTTCCAGCCTTTCCCTCTCAAAAACCATGCCATCAAATGGAGCTGGGATGGGCATGGATGAAGAGTCGTTCCCTGTGACAAGAGATCCAGGCTGGAGGGCAGAGGAACTGGATCCTGGAAACTGAGCTGCAACAAAAGTGGGAACCACGGCCTGTTGGGCCAATACGGAAGAACCGCTATTACTTCAACCTCTTTCCACCTGAGCTTCACCAGAAATCGGAGAATGATCGGAGTCGGGGGAAAGGCATAAGCTTTGTGGAATCTCCACTGGTCCATCAGGGCATCCACTCTGAAGGCCTGAGGGCAACGACACCTCGTGTAATATTTCTTCAGTTTGAAATTACATGGGGAGGCAAACAGGTCCACTTCCGGTAGGATCCCCAGAGACAGAATCCAATCGAATACCTCGCTGTGGAGAGACCATTCGTTGTTGTCCAGGGAGAATCTTGAAAGAAAATCTGCCTGGACATTTTGAACTCCTGGAAGATAAACCGCCATCAGATCTATCAGATTCGACTGGGCCCAGGACATAATCGGGCTTACTTCCCTCAGCAAAGAGAGACTGCGAGTGCCCCCCTGTCTTTTGACGTAAGATACAGCTGTTGTATTGTCCATTCGAAGGAGAACTGAAGTTCCTGATGTCAGGTGAAGAAAAGCTTGCAGCGCTTGAAAGGCAGCTCGTAGTTCCAGCACGTTTGATACCACGCTTTGGACAGGGAAATCCCAACTGCCTTGGGCTACTTCCGAGAGACAGAGAGCACCCCAACCTCTGCTGCTGGCATCCATTGTCACTGTGACCCAGGAAACGATTTTTCTGCTGTAGCCACCAAGGGAGACTCTCCCGCATGGAAGGGGTTATCCGGACTAGATGATCTCGAGCCCCTGGATCAGACAGTCGGATAACAATCACAGATAGTCACGTATCGACTTATAGTCTCCAACAGCGCAGTAGAAGTATATAAAGCAACCCTCTGAACACCAGAGGGCTAACAAGCCCCACCTTTTACATTTATATTTGCAATTGTAAAATTAAACCAAAAAACAGGTAAGTAACGGTGATGTCTTTACACCGTAACTGGACAAAAACAGAGGAATAATACAACAACTCAAACAATTTTCCTGATGTCAGTCCATGGAGACCATTGTGTACAGAAATGTAAGTATTTTCCTTCCATACTGGCCAATATCTGTTCGTATTTATACATCTCATCTACTCTTCTGACTAATTCTCCCATACTGGGGGGACAGGGGGTTTTCCAGTATTTAGCTACCAATAGTCTGGCCGTGGACAGTATCTGTACAACTATCATTCTGAGGGGTGGCGGGTATTGGTCTATGTCTAAACTTAGTATTGCCAGTGTAGGAGAACCTGACATAAGAATGCCAGTAACTTTAGAAACCAAGGAGAATACCCCCCGCCAGAAACTCCTGAGGTGGGGGCATTCCCAAAGCATATGAAGTAGAGTACCAACTCTTCCACAACCTCTCCAGCAAGTATTAGAACTACCCTGGATAAATTTTGCTGTGATGAAGGGGGTGTAATACCACCTGAGTAATATTTTTTGGGAGACTTCCCAATGTGTTACCGATCTGATGTATCTGCCGTTGCTTTTGATGGCCTTCCTCCACTGATCATCTGTGAACTGCACAGAGAGTTCGTTCTCCCATCTATGAAAAGGGGAAGTTTTCGTAAATAGGTTCTTGCTTTGTAAAAAATTATAAAATAAAGAGATTCCCCCTTTAACGTTCGATACATCGGACCAGAACACCCATGCTTGGTGAGGGATTGATACGGAGGTACCCTGATGTTGAGATAAGAATGATACAATTCTTAGGTAAGTAAAGTATTCCGACCTGGGGATGCCAAGTCTGTACACTACTGACTCAAAGGAAATAAGCCTGTCATCCTCCAATAAATCTGAGACCAGTGTAATACCTTTCTTCACCCAAGCCCCCAAATCCAGATCTTTGACATAAGTACCTATGGATGCAAGTGGAGTAGAGACGTCAATTAAGGGGTGAGATAGCACTACATTATTTAGAAAATTTCTCCAGGTATCTACTACGAGTTGTATTATGGGGAAATCCAATTTGAAGGTCTTATTGGTGAAAGAAGGTGCTAATAGAGTGGAGTATGTGCCGATTATCTTTTGACATTGAGAGACTCTGAGGAGAGAAGAGGACATTGCAAGACGAATCCTGTTTCGGATCACCGGAATTTTCTCCAGGGGTAAGGAGATGGTGCTCATTACCGTGTTGAACTGGGCTCCGAGGAAGATTAGAGACTGCGTTGGCTCTAGATGGCTCTTCTCCTTGTTCAGGAGCCAGCCGAACTCCGTTAGGGTAGAAATAACCTGTTCTCGATGAGGCAACAGTTGCTCTTTGTCTTGAGAAAGTAGGAGTAGATCGTCCAGGTAGTGATGTAACCAGATGCGTCTGATCCTGATTAAAGCCACGACCGCCAGTAAGAGTTTTGAAAATACTCGAGGCAAAGTAGAAAGCCCGAACGGGAGACATGTAAACTGAAGATGCACCTGATATACTGCAAACCTGAGATACTTCTGGTAATCTTCTGCAATTGTTACGTGGAAATAGGCATCCTTGAGGTCTATTGAGATAAGCCAGTCGCCTGGTTGGATAGCCTGGCGTACTGTCAGCAGAGACTCCATTTAGAATTTTTCCTTTTTTATGAAGGAGTTTAGATGTGTCAGATCAATGACCGGTCTCCAGGAGCCATTCTTTTTGAGGACCATGAAAAGAGGGGAGTAAACTCCTTGAAATCTTTCCTCGGCTGGAACCAGAATGGCGGCTCCTTGAGCCATCAGTGATTCTGTGTATGATATAAGAATCTGTCTTTTTTCTTCTGAATGGGGAAGAACCGTTGGCATAAACTGGTGAATTGGTGGCTTGTTGAAGACCGAAGAATGTCCTGAAGAGACCGTTTTGACGGTCCAGTAGTCCTGAATCGAGGCTGCACAGACGTGCTAAAAACGGAGTAAACGAGCCCCGACTTGCTCCGTCTGGACAGACCCCGTATCAAAAGGACTTCGAAGCCTCCCGACCACCAGAAGAAGAAGCTTTTGAGGACTTTTGACCTGAAGGCTGGCTTCTTTTCCAGTTCTTCCCAAACTTGCGGCCAGGTCTGTAATGATGTGCGTCCCTAGCACGTTCCAGTTCTTGTCTGGGGAGAACTCGTCTCTGACCCATGAGACGGCGATCCTGGGGCAGAAAACCCGATTTCCCCCGGTAGCACGGGTAATAGCTGAGTCAAGTTTGTTCCCAAAAAGGGAAGATCCCTCGAAAGGAATTTTACACCATGCCTGCTTAGAGGCAGGATCCGCAACCCATGGGCGCAACCACAGGGCACGTTTGGCCGTGACCGAAGAGAGCATCACGCGAGCTACCAGACGAATCATGTCCAGGGATGCCTCCCCCAGGAAAGCCGAGGCCATCTTCAGTTCATGCACTGGTGAGCTCTTGACCAGCTCCTCAGAAATGCTTCCTAAGGTCGCACCTATATCATCCATCCAGGATTCCATGGCCTTAGATAACGCAGCGAGGGCTAGGGCTGGTTTACAAGCCATGCCTGCAGTAATGTAGATGCGCTTGAGGTCCGTATCTATCTTCCTCTCCAGACCATCTTTGAAGGAAACTGAATCTTCCAGAGGGAGAGTAACATGCCTCACCAACCTCATTAAAGCGGCATCGATAAGGGGGGCCGACTCAAGATGTTTAACCTCATCGCTCTTGAAAGGATACATTTTTGCTACCTTAGAGATCAAGGAATTTTTCCTCTCAACTTTGCTCCACTCATCAGAAATAATTTCACCAAGTTCTTCCAGAAAAGGAAAATTTGGATGGTCTTTTTTGAGATGCTTGAAGTATTTCCTCTGCTTAGAGGGGGCTTCCACCGGTTCATCCCATTTTAAAGCATCTTTGACTGCTCTGACTAAGAACGGAACCTGAGAAAATTCAAAACCTACGCCAGGTTCATCCGTCTCCACCTCGCTATCGGATGATCCACTAATAGAAAGACTGTGATGAGAGGGACCTGGAGCCTCAAGATCAACCACATCAGTAACTAGGGCTGGAAGAGAAGGAGGATTGAAAGTATGGCTGGAATCTGACTTGTTCATGGATTCTTGGATCACCTTCCTGACCAGAGCCTCCACATGCTGGTCCTCAGATCCTCTTTCCTTCATAGCCCGAGAGTAACATAACTCGCAGAGAGATTTACCCTCTGGAACCTGAGTTTTACATCCCCAGCAAGTCCTTTCCAACGGCTGGAATGGCGGTAAGAATGGTGTCCAGAACCAGACTTTGAGCCTTCCTTCCTATGTCTGGAGGACGATCCGGTATGTCTAGTGCTTGAAGATGAAGGATGGCGTTGTGACCTAGATTTGTCACTATCACTGTGTGTCAAGACTTGAGATTCAGACCTAGAGGGGCTGAGAAAAGAGGATAAATAGTTAACTTGCTCCAGAAACCCAAATACAAACAGGCAGAGGGAAAAAAATTCCATCCTACCTGTGGCATAAGGGTTGGCCACTAGGGGGCGGTGACACATCCATCGCAGCAGAGATTTAAACTGCTAAAACAAACACAATTCAAATAAGCATGTAAAAAGGTAGGAACATAGAGAGAGCAATGATATGCACAGTACCACACAATAATACTCCCCCCCCCCCCCCCCCAAGCCTCGATCTCAGTCGAAGCCTCGCAGCTGCGCAGAGAGAGCGAAGAGTGGTGGACTGGAACGCATGGCTACAACGGAGGAGGTAAGAACAAACACACACACACATAAACAGGCTGCCATGAAATATTAAACATCACCACACTTGAAGCCAGCACAATCCATCCTGGAACTGGGAGGGTCGATACACTCTCTGCACGATCGGCACATTAATAAAGGGGCCTAGGGCGAATGGCCATGATGCAATCTGTCAACCAATGGATAACTTTAAAATCTTCACAGCATCGCTCTTCAGTGCCTGTGTCCTCCCTGCTAATAGCTGGGGAATATGGACTTCAAGAATAACCGCCATCACCATCAACGCGCAAACCACCAGGACTGGATTAAAGCTTCCGAAAGGTAGGAATACACCTTGGTCCTAGGAGGAGGACAAAAAAGGAACACAGTCTCTGGCTAGAAGCAAAGATTTATGGGAGTGGGGTCCTATGAGGTATGAGAGGCAGGATTAACTCATACGTAGGCTGCCATGGAGTCTGTCAGGAAAATTTGTTTTATGATCATAATTATTTAACCACTTCAGCCCTGGAACATTTGGCTGCCTAAAGACCAGAGCACTTTTTACAAATTGACACTGTGTCGCTTTAACTGGTAATTGCGTGATCATGCAATGTTGCACCCAAACAAAATTTGTGTCCATTTTTTCCCACAAATAGAGCTTTCTTTTTATGGTATTTGATTGTATCTGCGATTTTTACTTTTTGCGATATAAACTGAAAAAGACCGAAAATTTGGAAACAAAATTATATTTTATAATTTTTTGTTAGAAGAAAAATCCAATAAACTCAATTTTATTTATACATTTAGGCCAAAATGTATTCAGCCACATGTCTTTGGTAAAAAAAAAATTCAACAAGCATATATTCATTGGTTTGCACAAAAGTTATAGCTTCTATAAACTAGGGTACATTTTCTGGAATGTTAGTATATGACTGCCTATCTCATATCTTGAGGTGCTAAAATGGCAGGGCAGTACAAACCTCCCCAAAATTACCCTATTTTGGAAAGTATATACCCCAAGGAAATTGCTGAGAGGTGTTGAGCCCATTGAATATTTAATTTGTTTACCCCAATGGTTTGAAAAATGACAACAATTCTTCTCCTGAGTAAGGGGATACCACATTTGTTAACCTTTCTGGGAGCCAATTTTTTATTTCACTTCTCACTACCTATCACAGTTTTGAAAGCCATAAAATGCCCAGATAGCACAAAACCCCCGAAATGACCCAATTTTGGAATGTAGACACCCTGCGCTATTTGCTGAGACTACTTTTTGGGTGTCTACTTTCAAAAATGGGGTGTGGGGGGGGGGGGGTTGTGCCATCTGGGCATTCCATGGCCTCCAAAACTGTGATAGACAGTGGGGAGTGAAATCAAAAATGTACACCCTTATGCCGTGTACACACAATTGAAGTCTACCGGGCAATCCACCCGTGTGTGGGCTCCGGCTGACTTTTTCTTCCCAAAAGTCACCTGGTGACCCTGCCCCTTGTCCCTATATAAGTCGCCGCACAACGCCTCCCTGCCATTACGGCCAGAGAGAGCATTGTGTCAACATCGGAAGAAGAAGAAGCAGAAGACGGCGGCGGCAACAGCGACAGAAGACCGGGCCAACGCAACAAAACAGAGGCCCAACAAGAAGAACCAAAGAGGGGGACAAGACCCCCAAGTCGGAGAAGACCACGGACGGCGGCGGCGACAAAGGAGAAGTCCAGCGAGAAGACCTCCAAAGATGGAAGAAAAGAAGACCCCCGGAGCTGTCTAATTGAATCGTGAGCCTTGTGAAGATGCGCACTCCTAGTGACAGGTACTCTTTTTTTGAGAAAAAAAATGGGGTCTATTAGACCCTATATATCTCCTCTGCCCCCAAAACATCTGACCACACCAAGATCAGTGTGATAAAATGCTTTCCCAATATCCCAATGGCGCTGTTTATATCCGGTAAAATCGAAGTCATGGAATGCTTATAGCTTCCAGTTTCTTAGGCCATAGAGATGATTGGAGCCATTCTGGGCTCTGATCAGCTCTATGGTTAGCTGGCAAAACCACCGGCTGTTGGGACAGGAGAACCAGAGAAAACCATGGAAGACTGTGAGAGCAGTCTAGAGGCTAATTAGCCACTCGTATTGCTTTTAAATGAAAGCCGACCACTGGCTGAAAAGAATGATACCAAGATGATTCCTATACCCGCAGGCATCATTCTGGTATAACCATTCAAAGCCCAGCAACATACCAGTATGTTGCTGGTCCTTGTTGGGCATATATTGTAATCTTTTTTTTTTTCATGCAGCCTTTGGGCTGAACAAAAAAAAGATTGATCGATGGCTATGCCCACTATTAACCCTTGTACACACGGTCGGACATTTCAACAACAAAATCCGTTGGATTTTGTCTGACGGATTGTGTCCGAAACTGTTGCATACACACGGTCGGACAAAGTTGTCGGAAAATCCGATCTTTCAGAACGTGATGACATAATTTCATTACGATGGGACTACATTCAGGCTAGTAGCCAATAGCTTTGATGTAGGAATTTGATCTGAGCATGCGTGGCACTTTGTCCGATCGGAATTCTCTACACATTATCGGAGTATGTCCGATCGGACCAGTTTGTCGGAAAATATTTCCAGCAAGTTGGAAAATTTGCTCCGACGGATATTCCGACGGATACAGTCTGATGCATACCACACACAGTCGGATTATCCGAAAAACGGTCCGATAGGACACATTTGCGACGGATTCTCCGACCGTGTGTACAAGGGCTTAGAATACCTCCCTTCATCCACCCACTTCTAATGATGGGCATATATGCACCATTTTGTTTTTAACTGTGTTGGTGAAATCACCTCCTACAGCGTTGGAGTCACGGCTTTATCTTTATGTATCATGGGAGCAAACACTGTTGCTGTCAAGATAAATAAATCTGAGCTGCAACTGAATGGTGTACCTGCTAAGCAAATGATGGTTAACAACAAAACACAGTAAACAGTAAAGTATAAAAAATTACATATCTGTAAAGCAAACATGATAAAACTAGGGCTGTTACTGATTAAAATGTTCTTGTTTGATTAATAGTTTTTTCTTTAATTGATTAATTGACTAATTTCGATTAATTATAATGCACATACAGATCTAACTACTTTTAGCTGATCTCCTTGCATTGCAACTCTGCATTAGTCAGTGGTAAATGTGGTATACACTATATACAATTACCCGACACTAGTTAGTTTCCACAATCCATGAGTTAACTTCACAGTTCACACAAATACATTTTAAATTCAAACTGTAGCATTGATGTAAGTAATTTTTTTTTTTCACAGTAGCGTGACAATCTCTCCATCTCCAGTCTAACTAACTCTCACCTTATGGCATTGACCCAGGGCTCGAGTCCTGCGGGAACACATGGGAACGATGTTCGTGCACTTTTTCCACAGCAGGAACATCATTCCCATTAGCAGCCGTGACCTGATTCCACCTAAATAAGCCACTACATCATCACTGTCTCTTGTCCTGGTGGAATCCTTGACCGGCTGAGAACCACTTTACGCGAATCCACCACCCGTTAGCTCACTGCCCTAACTGGTAGCTAGGCGCCTGCCGCATGGCGTCTAGCAAAAAGTGATGTCACCAAAGCCCCAGCATTCCTCCTCAGGTGCGTGGCGACCACGCTGTGATATGGACACTTTTTGAAGGTGCTCCGCATGGCCACTGGGGATCTCTGCTTCCCACAGAGCCCCTACACACGACAATGTGGCGTTTTTGGTCCCCCAAGCTGCGGGCTCCTCCACACTTTGCGACAAAGGAGCTGGGACCAGCCGCAGCCGGGTAAGCTGGCCGACTTTTTCTCCAGTTCCTCCACTGGTCTTAACCAAAATGGCCGTGGCCCCAAAAGAGGAGCAGGCAAGCCCATACAGAGAGGGTTCCAAGTCCCTTCACACACCAGCCCGCTGCTATCAGGAGCCTCTACGCCTTCCACCAGGAGCCCTGCTAAATCCAGACCACTCGGGGACTCCCAGGATGAAGCACTAGATTCACTACATATGGAGACAGGGTTGCAGCAGCTTACAGCTCCTGCATCCCAGCCTGCTGAGGATCTCTTTGCTGCATTCTCCACCTCAGACCTCCCAATCTCTGAAAACATGCTTAAGGCCCCTTTCACACTGAGACAGTCTTCAGGAATTTCAGCGCTCTAAATCACGACTTGCAGGATGGGAAAAAAACACAGAATATGTCCATTTTAGGTACTTTTTTGCAGTGTGAGTGGGGGAATCTTGGGTGAGATCCCACACTTTTTTTTACAGGACTTGACCCCTGCATGGACCCCTGTGCAAACAGGTGGTCATGCAAGCGGGTATCAAAAGGGTTAACAGGGACCATAAACTTCTCTCACGTCTCCTTAGATCTCAGCAAGGAAGCCAGGTCATGGGTAGAAAGAACCACTTAAGTATAAGATTACATTTTTGTGTTCAAACACAAACTACTCACATAAAGATGATAAAAACACAGCATGTAAACCCGACAATCGTGTTTGTTCCGTAGGGCAGCAGTGGGTGATGTCATGCATAGCTCCTCCTCCATACGCGTTATGTTCAATCAGAACTTCAACGTCACTGGACTCCTCCCCCCTTCCCTTTGTTAGCAGACAGAGGCACTTGGGGAAGGGGGGGAGGAGTCCAGTGATGTCGATGTCCGTAACGTTACTGGTTCCCTGACGGAACTCCATGAAAACCCGGAAGCCGGCGGAGAGGTGAGTACTGATCAAAAGAATTTTGATCGATCAAAAAAATGTAATCGATAAATTAATCTCTAATTTCCAAAGCCCTAGATAAAACATAATAACAATAAAACATTGCAGAATAGAATACATCAAAAAAGAGCAGAACAATAGAGAGAATAGAGAGAGAGAGAGAGAACAATAAAACGACAACTGTTTTTTTTTTTTATATATATTTTTTGTGTTTTGTTTTACACTTTTATTTGTAACTGTAACTGTAATGGTTCAGTTGCAGGTTCGGTCTCTCAAAATGTGATGGCGTCATGGGAGACCCTGTGAAAGCATGTCCTAGTCTGTGCAGTGCTGTACCCTACACTAAAACTCCACTAGTGTAAGGTAGAGTTCAAAACATTCACCAATGCAAAGACCAGGATTGTCAGGACATGAGGGACAATAATAGCGGGTGTCACGCCTATATCTGCTCTGGCTAAAGACACAACATCTTCTTTTGGTGGGCTCGTTGGGTAGGGGTACTAGGGAGGACATACTGAAAATGCCTCTCATGCAGCTGGCTTACTGCATTTGGATTGGGAAGGTGAGTTGAAGCACCGTCTGGAAAGGATCCAGTTTATCCTGAAGCTCTGTACAGCCCATGAGCGTTCAGCAAAGACAATTGAAATAAATAAACACTTTTTTGTACCAGCATCTGGCCTTACGGGCAACTAGGTATACCGCCAACAACTGGCCGCTGAGGTCCACCTCTGCCATATTTGCATATATTTGTGGACACAGAGGGGTTTCTCCACAACACCAGTCGCTGTGGGAACTTGGACCATCGCGTCTGCGAGAAGGGAGGACAGAATGAAAACATTCTTATTATCCCTCCACTTAATAACGAGCAAGTTATTACACTGGGGATGGAAAGACATCGCTTACAGATTGAAGCATGTCTCCCTCTTCTTCGAAGCCTATGAAAGTGTCACAATTCGCCTCCGCATCCTCCTCCACTCTCTCCTCCTGTGTGTTTTGTGACAGAGGAATGATGGTGTCTGGATAAAGTGGGCCTTGAGAGGAAACTAAGTCCTTCTCTTCCTCCTGCTGCTCTGCCTCTAGTACCCGGTCCATAATGCCATGCAGAGTCTGCTCCAGCAGGAACACAACAGGAATTGTGTCACTGATACATGCCCTGTCACAGCTCACCATCCTTGTGGCCTCCTCAAATGGTGACAATACAGTGCATGATCAGCCATTGGTGTGTGGAATAAAAGCCGAGGTGGCCTGAGCCTGCCGTCATGCCATATTCGCACCGGTACTTGTTGACGGCCCTCTGCTGCATGTATAGCTTATGCAGCATTGCCAAAGTTGAGTTCTACTTTATGGGCATGTCAGAAATCAGGCGGTTTATGGGTAGGTGGAATTCCTGCTGAATTTCAGCCAACCAAGCACTGGCTGTGTATGACCGCCTGAAATGGCTACAGACTCTTCTGGCCAGCTTTAGCACATCTTGCAACCCTGGGTACGTATTTAGCAAACACTGCACCACTAAATTGAGGACATGTGCCAGGCATGGCACCAATGGCGGCCCAAACATAAGGGGCACCCGGGCGCCGTTTAGGGGACAGGGTGTGTTTAGGGGACAGGAACCAAAGCAAAGCAGTTCCAAAACCTGCCGATGAAGTGCCACATCAATTCAATCATGAGATTGCAGACACGGAGCTTCATTGGCAGGGTTTGGAGCTTGGTTCCTGTCCCCTAAACACAACAGCTGAAGCACTGTTCCTTTTAGCCTGACTCATGGAATAGCCCTTTCACAGCTTAGGGGGTACCTGATGTTTATAGGGCAATTCTGCAGAGGAGGGCATGAAGGTGGTGGTGGAGGAGGAGGGAAAATAAAAAAGTTCCTGGATGGCCGCACGTCAGAAAAATGGCAAAATACATATGAATATCTATCAATAGCTATGAATAGGCATGAGACGAGTTAGCTGTTTTATCCCGTTTTTCCATATTTGATATGTGACTGCATTTGGATGTTATCGACCAATACAGATGCCATTTTTTTGACGTGCGGCCATCCAGCAACTTCTTTTTATTTTCTACACTGCGCAGAGCCAGCACATAAGTGTCTCATTAGGGATATACGAATGTGGTGTGTCTGAGTGGCTGGAGAAGTAATCCCTTTTTGTTGGTGGAGGAGGAGGAGGGAGTGCTTACAGGTCTGGCATCATTACCACCAGCTGTATGGACATACGGGGGCACACCAAACTGCAGCACTGAGCCCTGTCCTGCATCCTTTCAAGTTGCAAGCAGCGTTATCCAGTCTCCTGTGAACTAAATATATCATCCCTGCCCATGCTTGCTGGACCACATGTTAGAAGTAAGGTGGATTTTACGGCTGACTACCTTGTCCAACGACAGTAGTAGGGCCTGGGAACCTGCCATTGAGGTACAGAACATCGTACAAATTCATTGAAGGAGCAGAATCCACCAGGCTGAAAGGCAGAAGTTGGAGAGCCAACAGCTCTGATGAACTTGCATTTAGACACTGGGCATGTGGGTGGCAGGAACTGTATTTTTTTCTGCTGCAGCAGATGGTGCAGAGAAATTTGCTGGCTACAGTGTACAGCTGGTGGTGTGCTGCTAGGACCTGGGACACCCTGTGCTATATCATCATGCCTGTCAGTGGAGGCTGTTGAGAGGTAATGTCTCGGTATAGCAAGGGCAGACTGAAGTGGGTAAGGAGGAGGAGGAGGAGGAGGAACAGATTTGTGCCCCTTTTGTGTGGCTTTTAGGTGCTCTTGCCAAAGGTGGTTGGATGTTAAATGCCTTGTTAAGCATGTGGTACCCAAATGGTTGGCATTTTTCCATGCTTGATGTGCCTGACACACAGTTTACAGATAGCAACAGTGGGATCTACTGCAGATGTGCTGAAAAAGGCCTAGACAGCTGAGTTTTGGGGAGTGGGTCAGGAGATAACAGCTGCAGAATGTGATGGAATAGGATGGCTGCTCTTTACTCTTTATTGATGTTGGCCTCCTTGGGGTTGTGGCCCCTCACCTTCAGTTTCCTCCTCTGCTCTATCTTGCACTCAAGAGACTGGAGACAACTTGGCAATACACTGCGGCTGGGGAAACATGAATACAAATTTGTCTAAAAGTATCTACCAGTGTTCTTCCCTCTCTCTAGGCTCATGTTCCTGTCATCCTCAACCTCAGAACCAACAATTGAATCCAGTAATAACTGGGCATCATCAAGGAGCAAGTCGGTGAGGCTGTGGTCAAGTAACTCAGCTGACTCCTCCATGGCTGATGTTGGGGCTATGGCAGAAATAGATATGGACAATGAGGCAAGTTCATCCACTCACACTTGTTTATGCTTGCGTGACAGAGGATGAGGATGAGGACGGTTTAGTAAGCCAGTCCACCACCGCCTCTGCATGCTGTGGCTGGATAGCATGGGCAAACTCACTAAACAGAGGAAATGATGCCCTGCCTGAGCACTGACCACAATGTCTGCCTCTCCTTGTTGTCCTCCCAGACATTATTGGGAGGGAGGGGGCGGTGTCTATAAGCAAATGTAAAGAAGAAGTGGAAATATGTACGCAGATGTACTTTAATCAGTTTAAAGTGATGTTTTGTGCGCTTTAATTTTTTTGGTACTCATACACCACAGATACACTATAATATACTGCAATGTAATGCACCAAACATACAGTGACACACAGAACTACATGGTATTAAACTTGCAGTAATGCACACAGAAGTAAATGGCGTTAAACTTGCAGTAACGCACATAAAACTATATGGCGTTAAACTGGCAGTAACACACACAGAACTATATGGCGTTAAACTGGCAGTAACACACACAGAACTATATGGCGTTAAACTGGCAGTAACACACACAGAACTATATGGAATTAAACTGGCAGTAACGCACACGAAACTATATGGAATTAAACTGGCAGTAACGCACAGAACTATATGGCATTAAACTGGCAGTAACGCACACAGAAGTAAATGAAGTTAAACTTGCAGTAACTTACAAAACGATATGGCGTTAAACTGGCAGTAACGCACACAGAACCATATGGCATTAAAGTGGCAGTAATGCACACAAAACTATATGGCTTTAAAGTGGCAGTAACACACACAGAAGTAAATGGTGTTAAACTGGCAATCAAGTAGATGGGGTTCAACCGTCACTACACTGACGCTATGTGAACTCTACACTAATGTATGTATGAATTACATGGTCTCAATACACTACACTGAGTTGTCCCTACTCTAGCTGCACACTATGCAACGTTGAATGATCGTCCTCCTCACTACTCACGCTATTTCTAGACTGACACTAAACTAATATACTACACTGACAATTGAAGCAAAATAGCACAGTATAGCACAGTAACTAACTAATAGCACTAAACAGAGCCCTGTTCTATCTCTCTCCATGCCAAAATCACACTGAAAATGGCTGCCATTGAAAAAATACTTTTATACTCTGGGGCAGGAATGAGCCATGATTGGATAAAGTCATGATGACAGTGTCCAATCATGACTCTGACAGTGCTCTGTGCCCTGATTGGCTGAAGATGAGTGATGGACGAACTTCCGACTGGACGTTTTGTGAACGTGAACCGCGAACGCGGCCAAAAGTTTGCGAACCGCAAAGTTTGCGGCGGACCCCATTGACTTTAATGGCAGGTGAACCTTAAAAACCTACAAGTCATATTTTCAGCCACAAAATACTTACTAGCTGTGCACACATAGTCCCACAACATCTGGGATCGACAACGACAAGCATTCTTTTTTTGTCTGTGAAATTTTGACAATTCAGGAGCACATGAAGGCCATGGAGTAGAGGCAAGGTCAGGCCAGGCTATGAAGGGGGTGCAGGAGATGATCAGTGCCACAGTCAGGACTGTGCCAGTGTCCCAGTGTCCCAGTGTGCAAAACCCTCTGCCCGGCCCTTACCCCCACCTATGCAGAGCTCCACTGTGGTGGTCCAGAGGTGCCAGTCCAGTGCTGATCCTCAGCCATGGTGCTGGCACTGCCTGCTGATTGGCTTCTTCGCTGCTATCTCCCTCACTGTCTGAAACCAGCACCACGATAGAGATTGAGCACTGACACCAGCACCGTGATAGAGAGCACTGACATCAGCACTGAGATAGAGAGCACTGACACCAGCACCGAGCTAGAGAGCACTGACACCAGCACCGAGATAGAGAGCACTGACACCAGCACCGAGATAGAGAGCACTGACACCAGCACCGAGATAGAGAGCACTGACACCAGCACCGAGATAGAGAGCACTGACACCACACCAGCACCATGATAGAGAGCACTGACACCAGCACCATGATAGAGAGCACTGACACTAGCACCGAGATAGAGAGCACTGACACCAGCACCGAGATAGAGAGCACTGACACCAGCACCGAGATAGAGAGCACTGACACCAGCACCGAGATAGAGAGCAGTCCCTACACTAATAAAAGACAGCTGCAGAATCAGTCAGCACTCAGCACAGCAGTCAAGTATAATAGGCTTTCTATATTTGAAAGAAAGTATATTATATGTACAACCCTATATACTGTACACTTATACCAGTCCTTAAAAGGACCTTTGTGGACCTAGTAGCTAGTGATTTGCAGACTGTCCCTACACTGATAAAAGACAGCTGCAGTATCAGTCAGCACTCAGCTCAGCAGTCAAGTATACTGTAATAGGCTTTCTATATTTGAAAGAAAGTATATTATACGTGTACAACCCTATATACTGTACACCTATACCAGTCCTTAAAAGGACCTTTGTGGACCTAATAGTAATAGCTAGTGATTAAACTGACTGTCTCTGCTCCACACAGCGTCCTGTCCCTACACTGACAAAAGACAGCTGCAGAATCGGTCAGACACTCAGCAATCAGCAGTACAGCAGTCAGCAGCAGTGCACCAGAACCCTATTTTTGTGGACCTAATAGCTAGTGATTTGTGTCACTACAGTCTGTCCCTGCTCCACACAGCAACCTCTCCCTACACTGACAAAAGACAGAATGTAAAATGGCCGCCAGATCTGGTCTATTTATAAGGTAGGGGGAATGTCCAATTGTCCATGTGCTGAAATGTCTCAATTGGCTGTCCTGTACCCCATGAATAGTCTAGCCTGAATGTTCCCCTGCTTTTGTACCTTTACCAAGTACCTTACCCTTAGAAACAAGACCACACCTTTAATTGGAGTAAACTGGCCACAACAGCCTTTATTAAACACAAAATAAAACTCCAATAAACTTGTATATATAATAAATATATATAAATAACATTTTAACATCAACAACATAAAATGCCCATTCTGGTGATCTCTGACGGTGACCCCACTTAAACCAACACCAACTCACAGTGCGGTACACATGACCAACTTTCCAAGGCCTCCACCTGTGACCGGTCGGAGACAACTTCCGTCAGTGAACATAGCCGTATTCCATCCACCATTCCGGAATACCCAAAGGGGCTGATCTTTCGATGAGCCCCCCACACCCTCAGATCCCTTCTGAGTAACCGTCTACAGTCAGAAACCACCAGAAACACGGCCACAGCCCAAAAGGGTGACTACCTCAACCTTGAGGGCAACCCGACACCCGAAGAGCCTTCTGTATGCCCTCCTGCAGAGCCAAGGACCAGAGGTCTGTCTCCACGTCGGATAGATGAACACCATCCTTCCGCAGATAGAGCCCGACATTGACCTCCAGCTCACGATGCCGCACAACGATCCTACCATTCTCCACTACAAACCTCCCCACCATCTTGTTAATAGTGATGGCCGAACGGTTCGCCCGGCGGTCGTTTCGTGGCGAAATTCGCCCCCAACGGCGGACTATTGCCGACGTTCACCCGGCGGACTTCTGTGTTTACTGTGTAAAAGAACTTTGACCTATGATGACACATACATCATGGGGTACAGGACAGCCAATTGAGACATTACAGCACATGGACACTTGGACATTCCCCCTAACTTATAAATACACCCGATCCGGCGGCCATTTTACATTCTTTCTTCTGTCACTATAGGGAGAGGTTGCTGTGTGGAGCAGGGAGAGATTGCAGTGACCCAAATCGCTAGCTATTTGGTACACAAAAGTTCTTTTCAGGACTGGTATAGGTGTTAGGTGTATATAGGTTTGCTGTGCTACTGATTGTTGCAGCAGCCTGAGCGTCTTTTGTCAGTTTAGAGAAAGGGACAGGACGGTGTGTCTGCTGTAGGGACAGTCAGTTTAGTCATTAGCTGTTACTATCAGGTCCACAAAAGTGCTATTCCAGTTATTGTTCCAGTAGCCTCTGTTTTGTCAGTTTATATAGGGACAGGCAGGAAGCAGTGTGTGAGGCAGTGAGGGTCAGTTTAATCAGTAGCTGTTACTATATTAGGTCCACAAAGGTTCCTTTCAGGACTGGTATCAGTGGTATGGTAATAGGCTTGTACACGTATAATATTCTTTCTTCCAAATATAGAAAGAATATTATACTTGACTGCTGCCCTTCTGCTGCAGTCTGCTAATCAGTCACAACCTACTTGTTCCACAAAGGTCCTTAAGGACTGGTAATAACCTGGTGTAGGGTGCTATAGTACATAGGGTTGAGTGAGGTACAGTCTGCTATTCTATAAGGACTGGTATAGGTCCACAATACATAGGGTTGAGGTGCACTACTGCTGACCGCTGCCCTATACTGCAGCAGTCCTTCATCGGTATAGGGACTGACGTACAGTCTGCTAATCAGTCACAACCTACTTGTTCCACAAAGGTCTTTATAAGGACTGGTAAGGTATAGGGTACTACAGTACATAGGGTTGAGTGAGGTACAGTCTGCCATTCTATAAGGACTGGTATATGTCCACAATACATAGGGTTGAGGTGCACTACTGCTGACCGCTGCCCTATACTGCAGCAGTCCTTCATCGGTATAGGGACTGAGATTTTTGTCACAGGGTCATTTAAAAAATGACAGGCAGAGGAAGAGGCAGGCCCTTCCGCAGGGGTGGTAGGGGTAGGGCAGGAGCAACAGGCTTGAGCCAAAGTGGGAAGTTGCAGAAGGTGCGTTCAATTACTTTAAAGGACCTTCTTTCTTCATTTGGCTCACTTCCTTGTCCAAAAAAAGCACACCGTACTATATGCCCGTACCCTCCTGTTTGAAGAGGTTGAGCGGTGTCATATTTCTACTGGGGCTGCTTATTATGAGGGGCACCCACCATCCCTGTGCTGTGCTGACTTCCTCCTGGGGCTGCTTATTATGAGGGGCTCCCACCATCCCTGTGCTGTGCTGACTTCCTCCTGGGGCTGTACCTCTGCTGTGCATATTATGAGGGGCTCCCACCATCCCTGTGCTATGCTCATTATGAGGGGCTCCCACCATCCCTGTGCTATGCTGACTTTCTCCTGGGGCTGCTTACGGTGCAGGTGTCAGTGATGTATATCACAGTGCTGCTGTCAGTGCTGTATATCACGGTGCTGGTGTTAGTGCTTTATGTCACGCTGCTGATGTCAGTGCTCTCTATCACGGTGCTGTTGTCAGGTGACTCTATCACGGTGTAGGTGTCATTGCTGTATGTCACGCTGCTGATGTCAGTGCTCTCTATCACGGTGCTGCTGTCAGTGCTGCATTTCACGGTGCTGGTGTTAGTGCTTTATGTCACGCTGCTGATGTCAGTGCTCTCTATCACGGTGCTGTTGTCAGATGACTCTATCACGGTGCAGGTGTCATTGCTGTATGTCACGCTGCTGATGTCATTGCTCTCTATCACGGTGCTAGTGTCAGATGACTCTATCACGGTGCAGGTGTCATTGCTGTATGTCACGCTGCTGGTGATCATCTCCTGCACCCTCTTCTTTGCCTACCCTGGTCCCTGACCTTCCCTCTCCTCCATTGCCTTCATGCGCTCCACAGTCCTGAATTGTCACAACAATTTCCCATATAAAAAAAGAATGCTTGTAGTTGTCGATCCCAGATTCACCTCATACATGTGTTATGTCATTGGCCATGTGGTGGGACTATGTTTGCACAACTAGTAATTATTTTGTGGCTGCAAATTTGACCTGTAGGTTTGCGAAGTTCGCCTCCCATTGAAGTCAATGGGGCCCACCGCGAACGTTCCGGTCCGCGTTCGTGAAACGTCCCGTCGGAAGTTCGTCCATCACTACTTGTTAACCCTGATCCTGGTCTTGTTTATGCTGTCTACAGACCTAGCCCACCTCCACACCGTTCTGGCTACAATGTCCGACCAAACCAAAATGGACACGCAGGCGCAAAACATCCACCTTAATATCCGCCAGAATGTCCTTCACCTTTCGGATCCCCAGGTCATTCCCCCCTGCATGAATGACTAACACATCCAGGGGGCCTGTCTCTCAGAGCAAAGCGCTCAACCTCCCTCATCACTCGCTCCCACTGCATTCCTGGGAATCCCAACCACATCAAACAAGCCCCCTGCCTGGAAATCCCCAGTTGCCTGCCTGCTGGCCTTGCATCACCTCTCCTGGCCCCCCAGCACACGTAGGAGTGCCCTAGGATCCAAACGAGGCGTGTGGAACCTCCACCTGGAACGAAAAAAACACAACACATAACACCCAACCAACTTATATACAGCAAATACCTGCAAGTACCGAAACTGTCTCCCAACACCCCCGGCCGCACCCCAGTTACTCCAGGATCAACTGCGGCTGGACAAAAGAACGGAATCTCCTAGATTCCCAACGCCCGATCCGGTGAACAATCGCCTCATCCAACCCACATCTGGCATCCTCTGTGGCCGCCCCAATGCAGAAGGAGAACGAGTACTCCCGGCCATCCAAACCCAAATCCCACAGGCACCGTTGAAAAACCGACACAAATTGAAACCTAGAGAGAAAAGAGCCATCCACATGCCATAAGAAAGGACCCGCCCCCCCCCGGGCGCACTTCCCTAAATGCCGGTACCACAGCCACCGGGTACACCGCTGAATCCGGCAAGGCAAACAGTGCAACCACCGCCCCCCCCTGCTGAACTGATCGGTTTTTGACCTCCGCAGTCGGGTACTCACCTGATCACCAGCCACCTGCACATCCTGATCCAACAACCCCCCGGCAACCCGCTTAGACTGGTACACCAACTCCCCAATCCTAAATGCCCCATAAAACGCCAAAGGAAAAGCCACTGCAATCAGTAGCGCCTCGTAAGCGGAAGCACAGACTGACCCAAGCCGAGCACAAATCGCCACCAAGTTATCAAACGTGACCGGCCTACGCGGGTCCCGACACTTCCGTTGCCTCCTATACCCCTTCAAGGTTTGCCGCACCCAAAAATCCTTAGTCCCATCCGATTCACCCCATAGCTTGAATAAAAAGGCCAACCCCGCCAACTTTCGGTCAATCGACGCAGGCGCTAACCCCATTTCAATATTCCGAGCCACCGAATACAGCACCAACCAGCACTGGCCGGAGCCCCGACCAACCGCCCCTACCTCCCGGACCAATTCCAACCATTCCGACCACACCCTGGAATAGGCCACCCACGTAGACTCACTCAAAGACCTCCGGATCCAACCTGCGGCGACTCCAAGGGCAGCTCCCACATCCACCTGGGGCAAGAAGACCTCGACTCCTTCGCTCTCGGCGCCAGCTCCCGGAAATTTTCCCACTGAAAACGAGAGAGCGAGTCAGCCAAAGAATTCTCCACCCCAGGTATGTGCACTGCATACACGTAAACATTCAGACACAAACACCGAAACACCAGCTGCCGCAGGAGCCGAATGACCGGGGTGATGAAGCTGTCATACGGTTGATAACCTGCACCAGCCCCATGTTGTCGCAATTAATGCGCAACTTCAGATTGCGAAAATCCTCCCCCCACAACTCCAAAGCCAACACCCCCGGAAAGAGTGTGAGCAAAACCAGGTTTCCCAAAAAACCCACCTCCTCCCAGGACCGCGACCAAGGTTCCGCGCTCCAACGGCCCCCGAAAATACGCCCCATAACCCGCAGACCCTGCAGCGTCAGTGACCAATTCCACATTAAAATTGCTCACTGGCCTTGACATCCACATGGCCCGCCTGTTATAAGAGGCCAAAAATTCATGCCACGCCTACAGGTCTTCCTTGTGTTCCTTCCGCAAATGAAAAAATGGGTGGGTACAGTCACCCCGGCCGTGGCCACCGACAGCCGTCGGCAGAACACCCGCCCCATGGGGATGATCTGACAGGCGAAATTCAGCTTGCCCAGCAAGGACTGTAAGGCCCTCAGCTGGACCTTCTGCCGCTCCTGAATCTCCGCAAGCTCCCTCTGCAGATCAAGTAATTTATTCTCAGGCAATCGACACTCCATTGCCCTCGAATTAATCACTATCCCCAAAAAACTCAACTCCGTAACTGGTCCCTCCGTCTTGTCCCCCACCAACGGTACCCCCGAACCTGCCCGCGATGTGCTGCAACGTGGACAGAAGAATCGCACACACACCGGAGGCAGGTGGGCCCACACACAGAAAGTCGTCCAAAAAATGGATGACTGACTCCAGGCCCGAAACGTCTCTCACCACCCACTCCAAAAATGAGCTGAACGCCTCAAAGTAGGCGCAGGAAATGGAACAGCCCATAGGCAGGCATTTGTCCACGTAAAACTTGCCCCGCCAATGGCACCCCAACAGCCGGAAGCTGTCCGGGTAAACCGGCAGCAGGCGAAACACCGATTCAACATCCGCCTTGGCCATTAGAGCCTCACGCCCATAACGCCTGACCCATCTCACCACCGCATCAAACAACGTGTAAGAGACCGTACACACATCCGGGTCGATGAAGTCGTTGACCAACCCCCTTTGGGAAAGGACAAGTGATGGATCAGGCGAAATTTCCCTGGCTCTTTTTTAGGGACCACCCCCAGCGGGGACACCACCAGGTCACCCCAAGGTTGCGCCTCAAAAGGCCCACCCATACGTCCCAACGCCACCTCCTTGCCCAATTTTCCGTCCACCACCCCCGGGTGTTCCAGAGCCGATCGCAAATTCCGAGCCACTGGCGGGACCTCCGCCAACGAACAAGGAATCCTGAACCCGTCCCGAAACCCCGAGACCAACCCCCGCGCCGCTCCACTGTCCGGATACTTACTTAGGAAAGGAAGCATCCTTTCCAGGTTCACTGGCGTCATCCCTTTTGTGAGCAACATCGCCGGAACGCCTTCCCTTCTTAAAACACAAGGGACAGTGCGTGGGCGCCGCCGCACCCTGAGCACTCGTGCTTGAATCTGCACGCTCCCCCGAACTTACAAGCCCCCTCGTTAAAGGGCCAGCACACTCCCCACTTTTTCCCGGCTGGCAGCCCTGAGGACGGTGCACTCCCGGCCCCCCCTGAAGAAATGGAGGCAGAATCCGAGTCACAGACATAAGCCTCATCCAGAGGCTGATGCCCTTGTGGTCCCAGCGCAGCTCCGACCTCACCGCCTTCCGCTGCCTGAACTGCTCGTCATAGCACAACCAGGCCACCCCCCCCATACACCCAATAAGCCTCCCCAATTGCATCCATATAGCAGAACAACGCCGAGCAATGCTCGAGGTTCTTCTCCCCTATCACGCTAGCCAAGATAGCGAACGCCTGAAGCCAGTTGGAGAAAGTGCGCGCAATCAGCCGATACCTACGCTTCTCCTCGTCGTCCTCCTTGGAACTGTCAGGCTTAACCCTATCCAAATTGAACTTCTCCACAGAAAATCTCCACATACTCACCCTTGCTAATCTTGTCGCGCACCTCCTGCTTCAGGTGCGCCCCCAACGGGCAGCATCAGCAATCCTGACCACGTCGGTCCATACCACGGCTTCCGCAGCCACCAGGGCAACCCCTGCGCCCCCAAGCCCAGTGTCCGTGGTCCCCTCCAAGGCCTGCAGCCATCCAGGGCCCCACCTGTGGTGCCACCGAACCCCCGTAAAACCTGCCCACCAGGGCCCGCAGGCCCTCCAACAGATCCTGCAGCTGTCCCGTGGGCACCGAAGGAGCAGAACTCCCCACCCCCGAGGACATGCCCATCACCCCCATCTCCTTACCACCCTGCGACTCCGGGGCCCCTGAACCCCCCTGCACCACCCCTAGCAACTCCCACAAAGCGTCCGTCAAAATGAAAGGGTCATGCGACTTACCCGGCCGAACTGGAGCCCTGTCGACAGCCACACTGCCACTCTCCTGCGCCGTGGGTTGATGATCCTCCTTCTGCGAAAGCTCACCTTCTGACCTGTCCTCCGCGGTTCGCGCCGGGGACGCCGCCATCCCGCCTGTTCCTTGCTTCCAGGGGCAGCACGCAGTGCATCTGCTTCCCGACCACCCTTGACATGCTGGCATCTGGAACCAGCCCTGCCAGGCACCTTGGCGGTTCTCTTCCGGCCACATCCACCATCACCTGAACCAGCACCCCCCCTCGCCATGCCCCGCCCCTTGTCCATGCTCTTCCCCAGTCCTGAACCCCCAGGCCGTGCATCCCCCCGCCACTGCCCCCCTGATTCTCCCGCACCCCCCCTCTGTCACACGATATAGGCCCGGCGTGGAACCGGTGCCATGGCGGTCCGAAGCCCTGCCCCCTGCCAGTCAGCAGCGCGTTGACCGCCCAGACCAGGGAGAGCTATGTACCATCCTCTTTGCTGGGGGAACCGATCGGTCCTCCCCCGGGCTCCGACTCACACGAGGTGGCCGAGGTGCAGGCCCTGGTGAAAAACGACCGGTGCATCGTCCTCCAGGTCACCGACACGCTCCCGAAGCCAGTCCGCTCCTCGTACTTCTGCTGCCCGCCGCAGCTGCGCAAAGATCCCGTCCAGGTCGGCCATGGTAGAGGAGCAGTGAAAAACTGCCTCCTCTGTCGTCTTCCAGGCTCCGAATGGTCTCCTTCCGCTCCTCCCCTCCTCTTATTTGGCCCCTCCCCTTCCTCTAAAACAAACTTCCTTCACTCAACTTTTCACACCGCTCCACCTACAGCATTGTTAACCCTCTAAGTCCCTCAGTCACCCTGTCATGCCCAGCACTCCCTAGTCCCTTTGGTACCTATTCCGTGCTTCTCTTGTCGGATGTGTCATCATGGGTCAAAGTTCTTTCATAATACAAATGCATATGTCCACCGCGCGAACAGCACCAGAAGTCCACCGGTTTGGCGAATCGCAGTCAGATGGACAATCCGGCCGTGTGTGTGCTAGCCCGCTGTACTTTTGAAATGAACGGACTTTTCCCGCATGGAGAAAAGTCGGCTCATTTTAAGCTCAGCTCCAGGTAGCCGGGACCAGTGAAGGAGGCGTCTCTGGCCCCATCACCTGGTATGGAGTTAAAGGGGAAGCCCTACGCTGAAAAAACGGCGTGGGGGTCCCTCCCTAGGTCCATATCAGACCCTTATCTGAGCACGCAACCCGGCCGGTCAGGAAAGGGGGTGGGGAGCGAGCGCCCTCCCTCCTGAGCCATACCAGGCCACGTGCCCTCAACATGGGGGGGGTGCTTTGGGGAAAGGGGGCCGCACGGCCTCCCCACCCCAAAGCACCTTGTCCCCATGTTGATGAGGACGGGGACAGTGGGGACAGCGGCGACAGAAGACCGGGCCACCGCTTGTAAAAGAGCTAGAAGAAGGCGTGGAGGCCCGGCAAGAAGAACCGAAGAGGGGGACAAGACCCCGAAGTCGGAAAAAGAGGGCGGCGGCGACGAAGAAGAAAGCCGGGCTCCTCCGCTAGTAAAAGAGCTAGCAAAAGAGCAGAAGATAGCGAAGGAGTCTGGCAAGAAGACCCCTGAAGACAGAAGAAGACCCCCGGAGCTGTGCAATAAACTATTTTAACCCTTGTGTGTTGTGTTTTTTTTACATTTTTTTCACAGGTGAATGGGTACATTGTACCCCATAATCATTCATATAGGGTAGGGGGCCGGGATCCGGGGGCCCCCTTATTAAAGGGGGCTTATGGTTTCTGATAAGCCCCCCGCCCGCAGACGGCCAGGGTTGTCGGGAAGAGGCCCTTGTCCTCATCAACATGGGGACAAGGTGCTTTGGGGTGGGGGGCCACGCGGCCCCCCTTCCCCAAAGCACCCCCCCATGTTGAGGGCACACGGCCTGGTACGGCTCAGGAAGGGGGTCGCTCGCTCGTTCCCACACCCTTTCCTGACCGACCGGGTTGCGTGCTCAGATAAGGGTCTGATATGGACATAGGGGGGACCCCCACACCGTTTTTTCAGCGTAGGGCTTCCCCTTTAACTCCATACCAGGTGACGGGGCCAGCGACGCTTCCTTCGCTAGTCCTGGCTACCTGGAGCTGCTCTCAAAATGAACGGACTTTCCTCTGTGTGTGTGGGCAAGTCCATTCATTTCAAAAGTACGGCTGATAAAGTCACATGAGTGGGCATGTCTGCTCGTTCGGACAGTCCGGCGGACTTTACGGCGGTTTGTCAGCCAGACTAAGTCCGCCGGATAGTCTGATCATATGTACGCGGCATTAGAGAGTGTACAATAAGAAAAATTAGGCTCCAAAATCTTTGGCTGAGAAGTATAGTGGGATCAATATCAATACGTTTCATATTTGAAAGGATGTAACATAGTTCCCTAGTAGGCGAGGTTGAAAAAAGACAAGTCCATCAAGTCCAACCTATGTGTGTGATTTTATGTCAGTATTACATCGTATATCCTTGTATGTTGTGGTCGTTCAGGTGCTTATCTATAACTTTTTGAAATTATCGATGCCCCCCCACTGAAACCACTGCTTTTGGAAGGGAATTCCACATTCTAACCGCTCTTACCGTAAAGAACCGTCTACGCAGTTTAAGGTTAAACCACTTTTCTTCTAAATTTATTGAATGGCCGTGTCTTCTTCTAAATTCCCTTACGTGAAAAAGTTTCATCCATATTGTGGGGTCGGCCGTACGGTATTTTTACATTGAAATCATAATCCCTTTCAAGTGTCTCTTCTCCAGAGAGAACAAGTTCAGTACTCGTAACCTTTCCTCATAACTAAGGTCCTCCAGATCCTTTTTTAGTTTTGTTTCTCTTCTCTGGACTCTCTCCAGTTCTAGCACATTCTTCTTGAGAACTGGTGCCCAGAACTGGACAGCATACTCCAGGTATAGCTGGACCAAAGTCTTGTAGAGTGCGAGAATTATTGTTTTATCTCTGAAGTTAATCCCCTTTTTAATGCATGCCAATATTCTGTTTGCTTTGCTTGCAGCTGCTTGGCATTACATGCCATTGCTGAGTCTGTCATCTAGTAGGACCCCCAGGTCCTTCTCCATCCTTGCTTCCCCCCAGAGATTCCCCCCCCCAGGGAATAGATTGCATTCATATTTTTGCCACCCAAATGCAATATTTTAAATTTTTCCACATTAAAAGCTAATTTGCCATGTAGTTGCCCACCCCATTAATTTGTTCAGATCTTTTTGCAAGGTTTCCACATCCTGCGGAGAAGTTATTGCTCTGCTTAGCTTAGTATTGTAGTCAGAGTCTTCAAGAGGGAAATGCAATAATCCTAAGAACCAAGGCCTGAGGTGTGCCTTGGCCTAGCTGGTCAGTATGCCTGAAAAGAGGGCATACCCTGAATGTAAGAATAAAAACAAAATGCTATGAGAATGTATGAAAAGACTGGGGGAATAGGTGGGTGGGAACCCAGAAATCCCAACAACCCCAGCCCTAACAGAGGAGGAGGTTTAAATAGCCCTCTCAGGCTCCTCCTACAAATACAGGCTGGACTGCGGCCAGCCTTTCCACTTGTAGTCAGAGTCTTCAAGCGGGAAATCCGATAATCCTAAGAACCAAGGCCTGAGGTGTGCCTTGGCCTAGCTGGTCAGTATGCCTGAAAAGAGGGCAAAAAGACACAAATTTAGGTGAAGAAGGGAAGGTAATGAACCATCACGGATAACGGTGTGTTCCCAGACAGCAACAGTAAGTATCCAGCAAGAAACCGTAAGTATGCGCTGTGACAAAAAAACACACCGACCCCTGACTAGGTGATGAGAAGGGGCCCCCTATAAAACCCGTGAAACTCCCCTGAACCCAACTGAACCTCCCCTGAAAGATTGAATTGAGCCATGACGCCCGAGACACCCAGACCCAAGGACGAACTGTTTAAGAAATATGAGGATACGTGGGGGGAAAGGAACAAGGCCTGGCCCGAAGAACCCCCTGCAAATGATGGCGAACAAAACCTCAACAAACACCAGTGAAATAACTCAGACATACAACCCCCCCCCACCCCCCCGATGTGAAGGAGTAAACGGATAAGGCCCATGCACCATAGCAATAAAATCGACCAACATGGAGAAACCATGCCGGACACAGGACCCTGGTCCTACCAAATATGCTTGGGTCATGCTATATAGCCTGAGACCTAACAGCTGAGTCATAAATCCTGAACTGAGGAAGGAGTGCCAGACTCCCTCCCGGGGAAATAATCCCATGGCATGATACATTCCCGAGGTGGTTGAAGCCCCCCCCCCCACTTGGAACAGGCTGGGGATCGGAAAAGATGACTGGACTGAAGTCCTTAAGTAGAACTCCAGGCAATACGTTAGCCAAGATCAGAGCCAAGAGCGGAATCCAGAATCATTATGACTTTTGCCCAACCTACCACCCAAGGACCGTCACGGGGACGTGGCTTAGCACATACCCTGAGAGAGACTACACATCCCTGGGCGGTAACAGGGCCTCAATACAACAGGGCATCCAGTGAAGAAAAATATTTTCGACTGCTTCCGACCCAAGGGTGAGCCCAGTGGCGAAACGACATCAGCACTAATCAATTAGCCCCCAACAACGGCCAGGCTGACGGAAGTGAGTGCAAGCATGGTTGATATCGGTATAGCTGCCAAGACGGCCCAACCTGAAACACAAACTAGAGAAATGACAGACAACCAGACAGGAAAACAACAATGCCCCCCCCGCCTACCTGATAATGAAACATGAGCAGAAAAGTCAATACCACTGCGCGTGAATGAACTTGACGGCTGAAATACTAAAAACAGACATGCTGGCAGCAACACAAAACATCAACGCTATGACAGAAACAATGCTATGACAGACACCGCTATGACAGAGACACCGCTATGACAAAGACACCGCTATGACAGAAAAAAATGAAAACTGAATGCTGATGCAGAGACAGAGACAGTAGAGACAGAAATCCAGGGGCAGAACGCAATGACAGCAAACCAAGACTGAAACGCTGAGGCATAAATGCAATGCCAGAAATCCTGGGGCAGAAAATGCTACAACAGAAAAAACTGAGACAGAGAAGCCACAGCAGAAACCTGGCCAGAAATGCCGTGACCGAAACGCCGCTGAGACTGAACGCTGAGACAGAAATGCAAAGACAGCAATCCTGGGGCAGAAACGCTAAGACCGAAAAGCTAAGACTGAATGCTGGCAGAATTACTGAGACTGAACGCCGAGCTGAACACTATGACGGAAAAGCACGCAATGACAGAAATGCTGGGGCAGAGCACAATGATTGAAATACAGGGGTAGAGACGCAACGACAGAAAATGCTTGGCAGAAAGCTATGACAGAAATGCTGGGCAGCTTGCTGGGGCGGACCCCTGTGACAGAAAAGCTGGGGCAGACCACTGTGACAGAAATCCTGGGACAGAACACTATGACCGCCACCCTGGGGCAGAAAATGCCATGACCGAAATCCAGGGCCAGAAAACGCTATGACAGAAAACCAGGGGCAGAAACGCCATGACAGAAGTCCTGGGGCAGAAAAACGCTAAGACAGAAATCCTGGGGCAGAATGCTAAGACAGACAAGCCGGGCAGAATGCTGACCGGAATCCAGGGGCAGGACACTATGACAGGAATCCAGGGGCAGGACGCTATGACAGGAATCCAAGGGCAGGACGCTATGACAGGAATCCAGGGGCAGGACGCTATGACAGGAATCCAGGGGCAGGAATCCATGACAGGAATCCAGGGGCAGGACGTCATGACAGGAATCCAGGGGCAGGACGCCATGACAGGAATCCAGGGGCAGGACGCCATGACAGGAATCCAGGGGCAGGACGCCATGACAGGAATCCAGGGGCAGGACGCCATGACAGGAATCCAGGGGCAGGACGCCATGACAGGAATCCAGGGGCAGGACGCCATGACAGGAATCCAGGGGTAGAACGCTGTGACGGGAATCCAGGGGTAGAACGCTATGACAGGAATCCAGGGGCAAACACTGACAGACATACTGGGCCACACGTTAAGACAGAAATGCTGGACAGCACGCTACGACAGAAATGCTATGACAGAAATGCTGGACAGAAACGCTATGACAGAAATGCTGGACAGAAACGCTATGACAGAAATGCTGGACAGAAAATGCTACGACAGAAGTGCTGGACAGAAAACGCTACGACAGAAATGCTGGACAGAACGCTACGACAGAAATGCTGGACAGAAACGCTACGACAGAAATGCTGGACAGAACGCTACGACAGAAATGCTGGACAGAAACGCTACGACAGAAATGCTGGACAGAACGCAATGACAGAAATGCTGGATAGACCGCTATGACAGAAATGCTGGACAGAAACGCTATGACAGAAATGCTGGACAGAAATGCTGGACAGAAATGCTACGACAGAAATGCAGGACAGCACGCTACAACAGAAATGTTGGACAGAAAGCTATGACGGAAATGCTGGACAGAAATGCTATGCCTGAAAAACTGGACAGCACGATATGCCAGGAAATGCTGGACAGAACGCTACGACAGAAATGCTGGACAGAACGCTAATCCGGAAATGCTGGACCGAACGATACGACAGAAAAAACTGGACCGAACGACATGACAGAAACTGGACCAACAATATGACGGAAACCCCTGTACAGATCATGATGACAGAAGAACGCAGACAGAAACCTGGGCCGAACGCCATGATAAAAACCCCTGTGACTGAAAAAGGGGTGCCCGGACGTGCGGGGATCCCCCCCAGAGTACCGGGAGGTGAACAGGTGGGTGAGAGCCCCCCCCATGAAAACCGGGAAACGTGTGGGCATTCCCTCCATGGAGCATGGCGTGAGTTCCCGGGAGGTGAACTGGCTGGTAAGCGGCGGGTGTAGGGTGACGCTATGACTGCAAGGTGGACAGAAACGCTATGACAGAAAAACGCTGTGACAGAAAAAGCTGGACAGAAAACGTTTATGACAGAAAATGCTGGACAGAAACGCTGTGACAGAAAATGCTGGCCAGAAACGCTGTGACAGAAAATGCTGGCCAGAAACGCTGTGACAGAAAACGCTGGACAGAACATGCTGGACAGAAAACGCTTATGACCGAAAACCTGGACAGAACGCAGGCTGCGATCGACACATTGACCAAAGAAGCACATTCACAAGAGACCGCAGCACCTTGGCAGACCTGCAGTAGTCATGATTGCTGTGGGTGGTCTGACATCCTCCGTCACTGCAGCAGAGATGTCAGTGACCGTACACCCCCAGAGCACCGTGGTCCCCCTGGTGGAGCCAGAGGAGAGGAGCAGGAGGGGTCAGAACACTGACCCCCCACCAGGTGTGGCACAGATGTGGGTATAGAAGTAGCCGCCCCCCCCTCAGAAACGGCGGGAGGCAGCCAGAAGCAGCCAGAGTGCATGGGGAGAGAGGAGCTGTCGGGCGGCCAATCCCCCCCCCCACACTGGGAGAAACGGTGAGTGCTCTGCACATGTGAGGGGAGAGAGGGAGCCGGCAGTGGCCGGCCACCTCCCCCTCCCCCCCACCCTGAGAATCAGCTGGTACTATGCACATGTGAGGGGGGAGGGGGAGCCGGCGGTGGCCGATCACCTCCCCCTCCCCCCGTCAGAAGAATCGGCGGGTGCTGAGCACATGTGAGGGGAGAGGGGGAGCCGGCAGTGGCCGATCACCTCCCCCTCCCCCCCGGAAGGAGAATCGGCGGGTGCTCAGCACAAGTGAGGAGAGAGGGGGAGCCGGCGGTGGCCGATCACCTCCCCCTCCCCCCTCCAGGAGAAACAGCGGGCGCTCCATACCTGCGAGGGGAGAAGGGGAGCCGGCAGTGGCTGACTACCTCCCCCTCCCCTCACCAGGAGAATGGGCGAGAAAGAGGAGCCATGACCGGAGAACGTGGGTGGACAGCACAATGCACATGGGGGAGAGAGGAGCTGGGGGCGGCCAGTCACCCCCCTTCCCCCCCCACACTGGCAGCAACGGCTTGTGGACGGAGCAATACACATAGGGAGAGAGAGGAGCTGAAGGCAGCCGATCACTCCCTCCCCTCCTCCCATACCGGAAGAATCACCAGGTGGGATCACCCCCCCCCCACCCTGGAAGCCGGCATGGACGCAGAGAGGAGAGTGGTGGAGGATAGATTGACCACCCCCCCATGAGCGCCAGCTGCCTCCACCCAGAAATCCCAACAACCCCAGCACTAACAGAGGAGGAGGTTTAAATAGCCCTCTCAGGCTCTTCCTACAAATACAGGCCAACCTTTCCACTTGTCCGCAAATACAGAGATTGAACTGTTTATCCCATCCTCCAGGTCGTTTATGAATTAATTAAATAGGATTGATCTCAGGAGAGAACCCTGGGGAACCCCACTTTCCACCCGGACCGTTCCGAGTACTCCCCATTTATCACTACCCTCTGAACTCGCCCTTGTAGCCAGTTTTCAATCCATATACTCACCCTATGGTCCATGCCAACATACCTTACTTTGTACAGTAAACATTTATGGGGACCTGTATCAAATGCTTTTGCAAAATCCAGACACACTATGTCTACAGGCCTTCCTTTGTCTAGATGGCAGCTCACCTCCTCATAGAAGGTTAATAGATTGAGTCATGAAGAATCGTTCTTACAAAACCAATGCTGATTACAGCTAAGGATACAGTTGTCAATGCTAAAATCTTGTATATAGTCCCATATCGTCCCCTCCAAGGGCTTGCATACAATTGATGTTAGGCTAACTGGTCTGTAATTCCCAGGGATGTATATTGGCCCTTTTTTAAATATTGGTGCTACATTGGCTTTTCTCCAATCAGCTGGTACCATTCCAGTCAGTAGACTGTTCATAACTATTATGAAATATGTTCTGGTAATTACTTGACTTCCTTAGATTACTGAGTTCCTTAAAGTGGAAGTAAACCCTCCTATCGTTTTCAGTCAAGGAAGCTACCATCTTGGCCTCTAATAATTCTTCAACTGCCATAATGCTGCACATGTGATCAGTTATGACACCAGCCATTGGATGGTTTGAAAGTTTGGTTGAGAGCTATCAGAGCCTACATACCCGACCGGTGAGTCCACTTGGGCTGAGGGTGGTCTCCCTTACGTGTCCGACTCGCGCCCCTGGTAGAGAAGACAGGTGGCTCAGGAGTGCGGAGGAGTATGAGAGCCTGGTAGGTGAGTCCTGATGCTGGAAGAGGCTAGGTGGCAAGCAGGAATGCAGGCAGCGGATACTGAGCAGGAGATAGTAAGGTAAGTCCAGGTACAGGCCGGGTTCAACAATGTGCAGGCAGTGAGGTACAAGGGAGCAGAAAGGAACAAGGTCAAAAACAAGCCAGAGGTCAGGTGCAGGCGGATATCCAGGAAGGTCAGAAGAGAAAGCAGAGTCAATAGGTAATCAAGCCGGAATTCAGGTTCAGGAGCAAGGTCACGGGGAGCTGTTGATTAGGCAGCACTGATCAATGGGTTCAGCCAGACTAAATAGGCCAGCCGGCGCCAAACAGCATGCATGTGAGCGCGCGAACCCGCACGCGCACCAGCGCCCCCCAGATGCACACGAGTCGATATCCACAGGAACGCACACCCACGTTCGCGCACCAACATGCGCACCAGGGTCAGCCAGCACATGCACACAAGTGCCCACAGGAGTACGCACAGCCACGCGCACAGGAACACGAGTGCCAATGCACACCGGCGCCAGCCAGGGCGGCCAGCCATCCATCCAGTCAGGTAACCTCTCTGACAGTGCCCCCTCCTCAAGGGCAGACTCCGGATGCCCAAACGAGCCAGTTTGGAAGCATGTGAATTCTTGAACACCCGTAAGAGTTCTTCGGCGTGTAAATTGTTTTCGGGTTCCCATGAGTTATCTTTGGGCCCATACCCTTTCTACTTAATGAGGAACTCAATTTGGTTGCGACATCTTCTACAGTCCAGAATGGCTTCAACCTCGAATTCCTCCTCGTTGTCAACAATAACCGGACTCGGGGGGCCAATGCTATGGCCAGCAAAGGGATTCAGGACCACAGGTTTCAAGAGAGACACATGGAAAATTGGGTGGACTTTTAAAGAAGCAGGTAGGTCAAGTTCGTAGGTTACGTTGTTAATCCTTCTTTTCACAGAGAAGGGACCCAAAAACTTGGGACCCAGTTTCTTAGAGGGGCACACCAGCTTCAAATTAGTCGTGGATAGCCAGACCTGGTTGCCATTCTCCAAGACAAGTTCCCCACGCCTCTTCCCATCTTAAAAATTCTTATAGTATTCCTGGGATTTGGCCATGGTTTCCTGAAGCAGCTTGTTGTTGGCAGAGAAAAAGTCCAGTGTTTCAGAGACTGCTGGCACAGTACATTCGGGTACCGAACTTGGTAAGAAAGATGGGTGAAAGCCGTAATTGGCGAAGAATGGTGTCTGATTGATGGCTGAGTGCAAGGAGTTGTTGTATGAGAACTCGGCCAAAGGGAGCAAGGAGGCCCAATCATTCTGCGAGAAAGTAGAGAAACACCAGAGATACTGTTCTAAAGTTTGATTGGTTCTTTCAGTTTGGCAGTTCGTCTGGTATGTGGTGGTATGCAGAGGAGAATGCCAGTTTGATTTCCAGGGAACCACAAAGGGCTTTCCAAAACCTAGAGGTGAACTGGACACCACGATCTGATACAATGTTCATTGGGATTCCGTGCAGTCTTATCACTTCCTTGATAAAAAATTTCTCTGTTTCCGAAGCTGAAGGGGTGCCTTTCATAGGCAGAAAGCACCATCTTTGACAACCTGTCCACTACCACAAAGATGGAGGAGAAACCTTCTGATGGGGGAAGCTCAATGATGAAATCCATCGCAATCATCCTCCATGGCCTTTCCGGGACCAGTAAAGGCTTCAACAGACTCCATGCCCTTGCTCGGCTGACCTTGTTTTGGGCACAAACACTGCATGACTCAACATAGTCCCTGCAATCCCTGGTCAGATGAGACCACCAGAAGGTACGCTGCACCAGGTCAATAGTTTTTGATGGCCCTAAGTGACCACCAAGCTTATGGTCATGACACAGTACAAGCACGTGTACCCTTAGATCTTCCGGGACCACAATCTTGCCGTTATGCCAAAAAAGGCCATACTTGGCACAAATTTCATTGGATGGAGTCATTCCGATAGAAGCCTGTTTTATCCGAGACATGAGATCCCCTTGCAGGAGTAGAACATTTCCAGGAGGTAGGATGGTATCCGGGGGTTGAATTTCCTCAGTGTCATGGAGCATTCAGGAGAGGGCGTCAGGTTTGACATTCTTGGAGCCGTGTCTGTAGGTTATGTGGAACTGGAAGCGTGAAAAGAAAAGTGCCCATCTGGCCTGCAGGGGTTGTAGCCTCTTGGCTGTCCTCAGATACTCCAAGTTCTTATGGTCTGTGTACACCAGAACAGGATGTGCGGCACCCTCTAGTAGATAGCGCCATTCCTCCAGTGCCACTTTGATGGCCAGAAGCTCTTGGTCTCTTACATCGTAATTCCTCTCCGAAGAAGACAATTTACGGGAGAAAAATCCCACTGGGTAAAGGAGAGCTTTAGCACCCTGCCGCTGGGAGAGTACCGCGCCCACTGCGATTTCAGATTTGTCAACCTCCAGGACAAAGGGCAATGTTGGATCTGGATGCTTGAGGATGGGTGCTGATGTAAAAAGTCCCTTGAGCTTTTCAAAGGCCACCTATGCTTCGGGAGTCCAGCAGAATCGGATTCCTTGTTTAGTTAGCTCCATTATGGGAACGATTATGGAAGAAAACCCTTTAATAAACTTCCTATAGAAGTTGGCGAAGCCAATAAAGCGCTTTACCCCCCTTTTGTCAGCGGGTGCAGGCCAGTTCAGAATAGCGGCAACTTTCTCGGGATCCATCTTAATGCCCTCAGCCGAAATGACCAGGCCCAGGAATTGCACACATTGGATCTCAAATTCTAATTTCTCCAGTTTGGCGTAAAGCCCATGTTGCCTTAGACGAGCCAGTACGTTCTGGACATTCCTGCGGTGATCGGATAAGGATGAGGAGAACACCAAAATGTCATCCAGGTAGACAATGACATACAGGTCCAGGTAGTCATGAAAAATGTCATTGACGAAGTGCTGTAACGTCGCTGGGGCGTTACATAGTCCAAACTGCATAACAAGATACTCGTAATGACCAAATCGAGTACTGAAGGCTGTTTTCCACTCGTCTCCTTGCGAAGTTCCAGCTTAGTAAAGATAGTGGCCGTTCCCAATCTCTGGAAAAGTTCTGGCACCAGTGGTAGCGGATATCTGTTCTTAATGGTTATTTTGTTTAATTCCCAGTAGTCGATGTAAGGGCCTAGGGAGCGGTCTTTTTTTTTTCAGCGAAGAAGATGCCTGCACTGGCCGGGGAGGTGGAGGGGCGAATGAACCCCTTCTTCAGATTCTCGTCTATATAGTCCTTCAGAGTACCCAACTCCTGCTCGGTTAATGGAAAGATCCTTCCAAAGGGAACTTCCGTTCCTGGTAAAAGTTCTATTGGGCAGTCATATGATCTATGTGGAGGGAGAGTCTTTGCTCCTTTTTTGCTAAAGACATCCAAAAAGTCGTGATAAGGTTTAGGAATAGAGTGGCATAGCTCAGTATCCGACTTCACACAGTAGCTGGGATGGCTTGCAAGATGTCCCACAAAGGCAATGCTGAAGACAATACTCGGAAGGAAACTGAACTTCACCCGTGGCCCAGTCGATGCTGGGGTTGTGAGCCTGCAACCAGGGCATTCCCAATATAATCGCGAAAAGGGGAGAGGGAATGACATCTAGGCATAAAAGTTCTTGATGTTGAGAACCAATGGTGGCCAACAGAGGAATGGTTTCCTGGATGACTGGACCAGAGCTGAGAGCAGAGCCATCCGCCAGATGTACTGCAAGGCCCCGGGCCTTAGGTCGAAGGGGAATGCCATGGTTGGTAGTGAAGGCCAGGTCTATGAAGCAGCTACACGCCCCTGAGTCAACGATGACCGACACTGGGATATTTCTTCCGGAAATCTGTAAGACAACGGCAAGAGCCCAGGTGAGAACCAGTCTTAGTCAAGGCAGGTGCATTCAAGGAAGAGAGAGGTAGGCACTTACGTGTCTTGTTGGGACAAGATCTTGCATAGTGTCCAGGTTCTCCACAGTACAGGCACAGGTTGTGGGCCCGTCTGCGCATCTTTTCTTCCAGGGTAAGAGATGGGCGGAGCAGGCCAAGTTGCATGGGCTCTGGGGCCTCAGCAGTTGTGTTAGGAGAGACGGGAGGCACAGGACTAGGTGAACTGGGCACCCTTGGCAGCATCCAGATGGGGCAAGGGTGACCAGAAGATCTTTCAGAACGTCTCTCTCTCAAGCAGCGATCAATCTGAATTGACAGATTAATAAGTGTATCCAGGGTCTGAGGCATACCGCCACATGCCAGCTCATCCTTCAGGGGGTCAGACAGGCCCATGCGGAATTGATAACGCAGGGCCGCATCATTCCACTCTGTGTCAGAGCTCCAGCGTCTGAATTCCACTGCATAATCCTCGGCTGCTCTGTGACCCTGCTGTAAGGAATGCAGTGCAGCCTCGGCCATTGCAGTTAACTGGGGATCCTCATAGAGCTGTGACATAGCTGTGAAGAAACTGCCAAGAGAATCCAGAGACACTGATTTTTGCTCCAGCAGGCGGTGGGCCCAAGTTTGAGGCTCGCCGGACAGGAAGGAGATGACGAATTCCACATTTGTAGCCTCCAGGGAAAAGGTACTGGGTTGAAGAGCAAAATAGAGCTCACAGGCATTGCGGAAAGCGCGGTACTTGCTTCGTTCACCAGAAAACCTTTCGGGCGTGGGTACCCTGGGTTCAGGAGGGAGCATCACTACTGAGGGTGCTTGGGTGAGACTGGCAGAAGCTGCTCCTTGGGGGAAGGAGATGAGGACAGAGCCTGGACTTGTTCTTCCAATCTAGAGTAGCCATCCTGTAGGCTCTTGACCGCTTGGGTGAGGCAAGCTAAGTGCCTACAAAGTTCATCCATAGGGAAGCCCCCCTGTTCGGACTCGGTCATGGCTGCCTGATACTATCAGAGCCTACGTACCTGACCGGTGAGTCCACTTGGGCAGAGGGTGGTCTCCCTTACGTGTCCGACTCGTGGCCCTTGGTAGAGAAGACAGGTGGCTCAGGAGTGCGGAGGAGTATGAGAGCCTGGTAGGTGAGTCCTGATGCTGGAAGAGAAGGGTCTTCAGACAGCTAGGTGGAGAGCAGGAATGCAGGCAGCAGATACTGAGCAGGAGCCGGTAAGGTAAGTCCAGGTACAGGCTGGGTTCAGCAACGTGCAGGCAGTGAGGTACAAGGGAGAAGACAGGAGCAAGGTCAAAAACGAGCCAGAGGTCAGGTGCGGGCGGATATCCAGGAAGGTCAGAAGAGCAAGTCAATAGGTAATCAAGCCGGAATTCAGGTTCAGGGAGCAAGGTCACAGGGAGCTGTTGATCATGCAGCACTGATCAATGGGTTCAGCCAACTAAATAGGCCAGCCGGCGCCAAACAGTGTGCACGCACGCGCCAACGCGCACACCAGCACCTCCAGAAGCACACGAGTCGATGCCCACAGGAACGCGAGCTCGTTCGCGCACCAGCATGCACACCAGGGTCAGCCAGCACACGCGCATGAGTGCCCACAGGAGCACGCACAGGAACACGAGTGCCAATGCGCGCCGCCGCGCATCGGCGTGAGCCAGGACGGCCAGCCATCCATCCAGTCAGGTAACCTCTCTGACAAGAGCACAACCAATGTGAAAGTTAGCATTTCCGGCATGCCTGGAATGTAAGTGTTTTTTTAAACTGAGTTTACTCCCGCTTTAAGGACCCTCGGGCGCAAGCCATCTGGTCCCAGTGACTTATTTATGTTACGTTTTTCAAGTCCATTTGTAAATCTGTCCTCTGTTAGCCATGATGGTGCTTCCTGTGACATGTCTTGAGGATAAACATTGTAGTTTTGGTTACTGAAGCCCCCTGATTCTGTCTGAGGACTGTCTGACTGAGGAGAAGAATAAATTCAATACCTTCACCATCTCTCCATCCTTAGTACCAGATTCCCTTCTTCATTCTTTATGGAACCAATATGATCTGACATCCTTTTCTTAAAGGCTTACATTTTAAAGGCTTATATCCAAGTTATTATCATAAAAAGTGTTTGGGGGGGGGGGGGGGGGCGTGGCCTGGCGCGCGGAGAGCATGGACGCCTGAACGAGGAGCTCTGTGAGACCCGCAGCTGTTGAGCCTTCTGTCGGCGGACATTTCGTTCTAAGATGAGCGGATCCGGCAAGCGTAACACCGGGAGCTCTGCCCGCCGCTCGATGGCAGCTTCCCAAGCCCGCAGCATCCCGGAAATCTTTCGCAATAGACCCCGTCCCAGCCGTGGGACACCGCACAAGATGGCGCTGCCTCGTGGGGAGGAGGATGATCTCAGTGAGGGATCCCAGTCTGCAAACGAGGATACGGTAAGCGGAGCTGAGCTGACTCACCCACTTACACTAGGAGACATGACAGCAATAGCAAATTACATTAAGACCACTTTGTTTTCTGCTATCACGGACTTGAAAGCTGACCTCCTATCCTTAAATGAGAAAATGGCAGTACTTGAAAGGGCTGAGGACAAGAGGGACAGGGCCATCCGCAAATTAGAAGCCACCACTGCTGCGCACTCTGAACACCTGATCGAGATTAATCGCCACCTCGAAGATCTCGACAATAGGGGCAGAAGACAGAATATCAGGGTACGGGGGATCCCAGAAAGTGTTAATCCTGACCAATAACCCATGCCCTGCAGTCAATTTTTAATAACTTGCTGGAGAGGCCCTTGGACACTCATATCGAATTTGTGCAGGCGCACAGGGCATTGCGGCTGAAACCTCCTGACGAGGCGCCCCCTAGGGATGTTGTATGCTGCCTGCAGAGCTTCCCCTTAAAGGAGGACATTCTGTCACATGCCCGGAAAAACGACCAGATCTTATTCAATGATTGTGCCCTAGCCCTGTTCAAGGATTTATCGCCGATCACGTTGCAGAACAGAAGGGCACTGCGCCCACTACTGGAAGTGCTGAGGGAGAAAGGGATCATGTATAAGTGGCGCTTTCCGTTTGCACTGCAGGTCTCAACTGGCGGTAAACAATTTATTCTGAGGATGCCGAATGACCTCCCAGACTTTTGCGCCAATCTGAATATCCCATTGGTTGACCTGCCAGAGTGGTACGTGGATTTCAGGATTCCTTCAGTGGAGAGCAGCCCACCCAACTCGCCTAATACCACCCCTACTAAACCACCTTTCAAGAAGGGCAAGTTTAATAAGCAAAGGTCGTCCAGCATAGGCCGTGCTCCATTCGCACCAAGACAGTCCAAACAACGGAACCCAACCTGATGTTATTGTTGATGCTAACATCTACTCTTTTCTAGGGTTGTGCTATTAATCCCTAACAGCAGTGTTGACCAAAAGAAATTCCTTTTTTTTTTTTTTTCTACTGCTGAAGTTCGAGGACTGCGCTCAAGTGCACAGGACTTTTGGACAATGGATTATTAATGGGTCCGATCCATAATTTTTTTTTTTTCTTTTCTTTTTTTCTTTTCTTTTTTTCTTTTTTTCTTCCTTGCCGTGAAATGTTCCCCGACATACTAATATTTTGCTGCAATTAGGGCTGCGGGTCCTCAGCCAGTTAATGGGTTGTTTATTCTAATAGGTGTTGTTGTTTAATTGCTTACTTCGTTTGCAAGTTGTAGATGAAAACCTAGGGAGTCGCACCTCCCACGCCACCCCACAAGTAGGCACTGTACTGCTGACTTGTGCACAGTCAGTTCCTACAAGGCAATTGTGCGTTTACAGTTGTATGACTGTAGACGGTTGTTTTTTTTCGTTAAAAATTTGACGGTTGCCCTACCTTATTTAGGGCTTTCTTTGCTTTTCTTCTATACTATTCTGGTTATTCTACCCTCTTTTTCCTACTTCTCTTCTCCCTCCCTACCCTCCTCTTTTTTTTTTTTTTTTTCTTTTTTTTTTCCTTTTTTCTTCTTCTCTCTCTCTTCCTCCCTTTCCTCACCCATGCAGGTAACCCTACTTGTCCGAACCCAGGGAGCTGCAAGATGGCGTACTCATCTTTGGGCCGCTCTCCGCCTTTGATCTCCCATAATGCACAAGGCCTAAATTCACCGGAGAAAAGGTTGTCTCTTCTCAGAGAGCTTAAGAAGGTAAAACCTCTTTTCGTGTTTTTGCAGGAGACACACTTTCAGACGTCAAAAATACCTCATTTAGTACACAAAAATTTCCCCAAGATATATCATGCTACCAACTCAGAGGGTAAGACTAAGGGAGTCTCTATACTGGTACACAAGTTGGCGGGCTTTGAGGTGACCCAGCAATTGTCCGACCCGGGGGGACGGTTCTTGTTTCTGAGAGGGACTTGGGGTGCCTCACCATTGACGCTAGCCAATGTATATTTCCCCAACAGGGCCCACGTTTCCTTTTGCAGACAGGTTGTAGAGGAGTTGATGGGGTTCGCCAAGGGGAGGGTTATACTGGGGGGGGACTTTAACGTTCCCCTACACCCATTGCTGGACACGTCCTCTGGGAAATCTAATATCTCTTACCGTGCACTTAGACAAATTAAACTTTCCCTACATTCCCTTACCCTGATCGATACGTGGAGGGCTACGCACCCTAGTGATAAGGACTTTACATTTTACTCAGCGCCCCATAAGAAACACTCGCGAATAGATTATGTGTTCTTGTCACAAAGGGATTTGGCAGACGTCATAGAAGCGCACATTGGCATTAAGTCCCTATCGGATCACGCTCCAGTCGCCCTGACTTTAAAACAGTCGAATCCCTGTTCTAGGCCAAGTACTTGGAGACTGAACCCTGCCCTCATCACGGACATAGGTATGAAATCCAAGCTGACGGAAGTTATTTGTAATTATTTTTCAGAAAATAGTTCGGAAGGTCTCTCCCCTTTGACTGTTTGGGAGGCACACAAGTGTGTCGTCAGGGGGGAGTTGATCTCCTTGGGGGCAGCCCGCAAAAGGGCTGCTGACCGGGAGATCAATCACTTGGTTAATAAGATCAACAGCCTAGAGTGCCAACATAAACAATCTGCTAGTGCAGCAGTGGCGGAGAAACTTCTTCTCCTTAGACAGGATTTACAGAATATCTTTGATTCACAGAGTAAGAGGGCCCTTTTTTTAAGGAAGAAGGTATACTATGAATATGGAGACAAGGGGGGTAGGCTGCTTGCGAGGGCGCTGAAGGAGGCCTCCCTGACGAATAACATTTTGTCGATCAAAAACGCACAGGGCGGGGGCGTGGCCTGACCTTGCATGGAGTAGGACGCGTGTCTCCGGAGCTCCGCCGAGGAATCCTGTCTCCCACGCTGATCCTGTGACACCACAGCACCGATACTCACCTAACCACGTCTGGCAGGCGTCCCTCCATTCCGGCACGTATGTCTCCCTCGAAATCCCGACAATCGGCGGCGGCGCGATTGTCACAATACCGCCGACATGTGAGTGAGGAGGGGGAGGAAAATGGCGGCGCGGAGGAGCCGGGAGGGCCGCGTGTGATTGCTAAACAGGACGAAATGGAAAATCGTATACGCAGATGCAACATCCGATTGATTGGTCTCCCGGAGGGGGCTGAAGGTAAGGACCCCACAACTTTTCTGGAACAATTGCTGATAAGTACCTATGGCCGAGAGTCTTTTTCCCCCATGCTGGCGGTTGAACGCGCGCATCGTATGCCTGCTAGGCCTCCACCTCAGGGTGCACCTCCACGCACCTTTATTGCAAAACTCCTGAACTATAAGGACAGAGACGCGGCCCTCCGCATGGCTCGGGAAAAGGGTAATATTCCTGTGGGCAATATTAAAGTTGCAATCTTCCCTGATTTTTCCGCGGACGTCCAGAAACGCCGACAGAGTTTCATGGAGGCCAAACGATTACTGCGTGCACAGCAAGTGAAATACTCTATGCTATTCCCAGCACGCCTCAGGGTGGAGGCAGGAGACCGGGCGATCTTCTTTGAACAACCCAGAGAGGTCATAGCATGGTTGGAATGCAGAGGGCCTCAAGATGGAGCTGCCTGAGACCCAGTGGGACGTGTGAGCTAACAAATTTTTTTTCGTCTCTCCCCTGGTGTTCTGGAACTGTGGCAGGTCGCCTGATCTCTACTTGCTGCTCTATTATCGCCAGGGTGCTTGCATCTGCGGCGTATGTTACCTTTATGCCCTTTTCTACTTTGAGATCTGCTGAACTTTCCGATTCTGGGACATTTGCGCCGGCTGATGGTGTCAACGTTCATGGATCAACTTTTTTCCTTTTTTCTTAGTGTCCCTGTTGGGGGACCTTTTCTGCAATACATACCTGTTTGCTTTATTTCAACAATTTTGGTTTTCCCTTTTTTTTTTCTCCCGGAGCAAGGGGAGACATGTTAGGCCTACGGGCTAATTGCACGGTGCAGCGGAACACTGCTCCATTGTCTGCTGGGACTTCTTCTTGTCAAGAGGGAGCTGATCACTGGTATTGGACGGCAACCGGCACTTTTGCCTATTTACCCGGGTCACCACTGTGTACTGTTATACAGGGGGCTTTGCTTTGCCTTGCCATCTGGTGCCGATGGCCGCGACCCTCTTCCAGACTTATTGTTCTAAACCTTTTTATTGATTTAATGAAACTGGTTTTCCCAGCCAGACATGTTTGGTTTTTCAGGGAACATACCCGCACAAGTTGGGGTTGGTGCAGGGTAGGGTGGGGGGAGGGGGATGGTTTGGTTAGGGTTTCTATGCAGAAGATTACTATAAATATATCGAAGTATGTATCTGAACTAAGTGTTACTTTTACTGAATGTTTTTTACCACTACTCCCTATGCAGCCCCTGTTTGGGCTAGATCAAACACGACTGTATTGGGGTGTGTTTGTAGGAGGGCTGTTAGGGGGTAAGCCGACTGCACCTATTGCTTTATATGAATCTTTATGGCATCTATACGGTTTCTTACCTGGAACGTGAGGGGCCTGCGCGATAAAATTAAGCGCGCGGCAGCCTTCACGTTCCTCAAAAAGCAAAGGGCGGAAGTGATGGTGCTAGTTGAGACGCATGTGGAGGGTGGACTGCAGATGGCCCTTAAACGCCCTTGGATAGGGTGGGCATTTCATTCCACCTACACGTCTCATTCAAGGGGGGTTTCGGTACTTGTAGCTAAGTCTGTCCAATTTGAACTTTTTTTTTTCTACATGCTAAATTGTATGGGGAACCCTACCTTATTATGGCCTTCTATATCCCCCCTCCATTTACCATGACGTTGGTTGTTGAGGGTCTGTCTTTTATGGCCAGACATCCGGCGGTTCCTGTTATCTGGCTGGGGGATTTCAACACTACGCTTAACCCTTCCCTGGATGGGCTCAAACCCCCCGAGTTGATGGTGGGGCAAGCTGGGACCACTAGGTTGTCCAGGCTTATAACCACCATTCACCTTGTGGATACTTGGAGGCACAAATTCCCTCAAAAGAAGGAGTATTCATGCTTCTCACCCACACATGGTTCTCTCTCCCGTATTGACTTTATACTAATATCTAAACAACTCACTCCCAGACTCAGGGAAGTATTGTTCTGCCCCAGACTACTTTCGGACCACAGCCCCTACTCTGTAGTGCTTGACGTGCCCCTGGGTAGGCCTCCGCGGGCGTGGCGACTAAATCTGTTCTGGCTGACATTGTTACCCGAAGATGACACTATTGAAGCGGAGTGGATAAAAATTTTTGAGGATAATGACCACACGGCCTCAGTTCCAGCAGTGTGGGATACATTTAAATTACACGCTCGATCGGTGCTGACTGCCCACATTAATAGGCTCAAAGCTGACTCGGCCACTGTCATTATTGAGGCTGAGGCTGATTTGAGCTCCAGGGAACGCACCTACATAGATGACCCGTCTACGGCAAGCGCAGATGCACTTAGACTACAGTCGAGGGTGGTTTCTCAGCTACACCAAGACAAGGCCCGACAGAAACTTTTTTTTACCAAACAAAAATACTTTGAAAGAGCTGGTAAGTTGCTAGCATATTTGGTACACAGGGAAGACAGGCCCCCGGTTGTTATTTCTTTGCGGGGTCAGGGTGATACAATGATCACGGACCCTTCTGAAGTGACAGCTAGATTTCGGGACTTTTTCGCGGACCTATACACCACTACAGTCTCCGACGACACCACTCCGATGGACGGCTTTTTGGCTCAGGTTTCCCTCCCCCAGGTTACGGAGGAACAGGTGCAGGCTCTGGAGGCCCCCCTGACCACCGATGAAATAGTGGGTGCTATTGCGGAATTTGCAAAATCCAAGTCGCCGGGGTCAGATGGTCTTCCCATTGAATTTTATTCCCGTTACCAAGACGTGCTGGCGCCTAAGCTTCTTGCCCTCTACGGGAGTCTTTTTGATACACTGACATTGCCTCCGTCCATGAGGGAGGCAACGATAGTTTTGATTCCCAAACCTGGCAAAGATCCGGGTTTCCCGGAATCATACCGCCCAATCTCCCTATTGCAGGTAGATATTAAGATTTTAGCTAAAATACTTGCTACTAGATTGAACGGAGTGATCCTTAGCCTGATTCAGGCTGACCAGGCGGGCTTTATGCCGGGGCGGAATACATCGTTCAATCTACGCAGGCTCTATATAAATCTACAGGCAACGCATGAGGCAGTGGGTGAGCGTGTGGTGGTGACACTTGACACGGCTAAGGCATTTGACTCAGTGGAATGGGAGTATCTGTGGAAGTGTCTAGCGGGATACGGCTTTGGCCCGAACTTTATCCGGTGGGTGAAGCTGCTGTATCATCACCCAACGGCTAAGGTGGTGGCGAATGGGTGGTCCTCCCGGGAGTTTGGCCTTAGTAGAGGTACCAGACAGGGGTGCCCACTGTCCCCGCTACTATATGCCTTGGCTGCTGAACCTTTAGCGGTGTCGATTCGTGAGGACCCTGCGATCAGGGGACTGACGATGGGTCGACTAACCGAAAAAATCAGTCAATATGCTGACGACACGCTGTTATACCTGGCGGACTCGGGCCCTTCCCTCGCAAAGGCCCTACAAAAGATAGAGTGGTTCGGTAGCTTTTCCGGTCTTCGTATAAATTGGGAAAAATACCAAATTTTGCCTATTGACAGTTTTCCACAGTCAGAATCTCAGGCCAGTCTGCCTCTTCAGCGAGTCGGCACTATTAAGTATCTGGGGGTATATGTCTCTAGGAATCCAGCAGATTACATTGCGCTGAATGTAGAACCATTATTCTACCTGGTGCGTACTAAGATTCAGGCCTGGTCTCGTCTCCCCCTTGGGGTTTGGGGGCGCGTTAATCTGATTAAAATGGTCCTATTACCTAAAATACTGTATGTGTTGTGGCATGCCCCGGTGTATTTGCCGCTGAAATACTTTAAATCCCTTGAAAGTCTCCTTAGACCCTTTGTATGGGGGAATAATAGACACAAGCTTGCTTGGCAGGCTTTGAAAAGCCCGACTGATATGGGGGGCATGGCTCTTCCAGATCTAAATCATTACTATGTTGCCTCACAACTGTCTCAGCTTTTCCATGTAGACAAGACTGATAAACAACGTTTTCTTACCCTTCTCTCCCCTACTTGGGCACAAATGGCAGATGATCCAATAGCTGCTATCTCGACGGGGGCGGGGAGCTCAGTCATGGAGCCAGGTAAACACTCCATGCTTTTTCATTACAGAAAGATTTGGGATCTGGCATCCACTAAACTGAATGTTGCATCACCAAATGACTATACCCCACTTTGGCATAACAAACAATTGCCGGAACTTCAAAAGACCCAGAGTGTTCAGTTATGGGTATCGAGGGGAATATACTACCTGCATCACCTGATTCACCATGGTACTATTAAAACGTTTCAGGCGCTGCAGGAGGAATATGGTATTCCAAACACTATGCTATTTCAGTACATACAGGTTCAACATGCACTTAGAACACAATTCCCGCAGTCATTGCTTCGGTCTGCTCCCAATCCTATTGTCGCCATAGTGAAGGACACTGATCCCAAAAAGCTTATCTCGTGCTTTTATGGTATGCTTACGGCCCCTGTCTCGGCGAGACTAGCGTATGCTTTGAAGTCCCGCTGGGAGGGTGATGTGGGTGAACTGACAGACGAGGAATGGGAGGAGGCTTTGGAGACGTGCAAGTTGGTGTCCCCTAGGCTCCAGGACAGGCTTTCTCAGATTTACATAGTGCATAAAGCATACCTCACCCCACTCAGGACCGCCAAATATAATATGAATCAATCTGTGCTCTGCCCGATGTGTACTCTTGAGACTGGGACGTTCTTCCATCTTATCTGGTCTTGCCCCAAACTGCAGGAACTTTGGAAACAAGTAGTATCATTTCTACATGATGTTATGGGCTCGCCTTTGGCTCTAGACCCCAAACCTTGTCTACTAGGGATATTTCCTGACGTATTAGATAAAACTACTGGCACTTTCCTGCAGGAAACCTTGTTTTCTGTTCGAAAAGTGATAGCTAGACAGTGGATGAGACCCCTTCCACCCCGGGTTGAGGACTGGAAACGGGAAGTTAATCTTACGCTCCCGTACAAAAAATTCTTATATAAAAATAGGGGTTGCCCAGCTAAATATCATAGAATATGGGATAAATGGCTGCAGGAGGCTGCCACGTGTGATGAGGGAATTTGATGTACTGTTACAGTAAATAACATGTCAATGTTAGGACTTTCCTTGACTGTGATACATAATCGCTACTGTAATGGAAAAATGTCTTTTATCTACTGTTATGGTTATGACGCAACGCCTTTTGAATGTTCGGTGTATGCCACTGTGATTGTAATCTCTGCAATAATGTTCAATAAACATTACCTGTTTAAAAGTTTTAAAAAAAAACGCACAGGGCAAATTGACTAACCGTACGGATGAAATTGCCGCACACTTTCAACAATTCTACTCTAAATTGTATAATATTCCTCAACCTCATAGACTCCCGGAGCTGCAGGGAGATAGGGGCCATCTATTACAAGACCTTTGAAGACATTTTGAATAAGCCTTTATTGGACACGCTGAATTCTCTCAGGGAACCGACCACATTACCAGAGACATTTTTGGAAGCCCATGTGACGGTGATTCCCAAGCCGGGTAGGGACCCCACTAACTGTGCTAACTACAGGCCAATTTCTTTGTTGAACCTCGACTTAAAGATTTTGGCCAAAGTGGTGGCAAATCGTTTGAGTGTTTTTCTCCCTAAACTGATTGGGCTGGAGCAGGTGGGGTTCGTGCCCGGCAGGGAAGCTAGGGATAATGTGACCAAGGCGTTGGACTTAATATATATCATTGCAGGGGGGCGGGTGTCGAGGGCCTTCTCCTGTCTACGGATGCGGAGAAGGTCTTTGACAGAGTCTCATGGGATTTCCTTTTGGCCACCTGCTCACACATTGGGCTGAAATCGCATATGTTTTCTTGGGTCTCTTCCATGTACCAAAACCCAACGATGAAACTTAAGATTAATGGTTCTCTGTCTGATAAGGTCCAAGTTAGAAACGGCACTAGACAAGGTTGCCCGCTATCACCCCTTCTATTTATTCTGTCTTTGGAACCTTTCATACGTGCGGTTAATAACGCGCCCTCCATCTCGGGGTTTAAAGTCGGCCAAAATATTTACAAAATAGCCGCATATGCGGACGATTTATTGTTTTTTCTTACCCAACCGCACACATCCATCCCTAATTTGCTTCAGGCGTTTACGGAGTATGGTTATGTATCCCAATTGAAGATTAATTACGATAAATCTGAGGCCTTGAACCTTACTCTACCATCCTCGATGATGGCCCTTGCACGGCAGAATTACCCCTTTAAGTGGGTTCCAGAGGCACTCAAATACCTAGGTGTCAACTTGACTCCTTCCCTTGACTCTATTTTCCCCAAGAACTTTACACCCATCCTACGCCAAATAGGAGTTGACTTCGATAGATGGGCCCTGAGGCCCTTCTCATGGTTTGGAAGGGTGGCGGCGATCAAAATGGTGGTCCTTCCGAGACTGCTCTATTTGTTTTACACATTGCCGGTTCTTATACCGACAAGTTTTTTCCAAATCCTGCAGTCTATCGTTGGAAAATTTGTGTGGGCACGTAAGAAACCACGTATAAACTTCCGCATCTTGAGATTACCCAAAGATAGAGGGGGCCTGGGGCTACCGGATTTCAAACTTTACTACTACGCTTCACACTTGACTAGAATAGTTGACTGGCATTGCCATGCATCTCAGAAAGACTGGGTGACACTAGAGAAAACATGTTTTGACTTGCCACTGCAATATTCCCCTTGGATAACCCAATCATAGTGCCCTTCAGAAGTTTTACATCACCCGGTCATCGGGGCTTCTATTAAGGTTTTCCATAGAGTAGTCGCTCAACACAAAATAGCTTCCATTCCCGGTCCGCTCACGCCACTAGCGGACAATCTGGATTTTCTCCCAGGAATGCACTCACAGACCTTTAGATTACAGGACGGTACTCCGTATATAGTGGCTCATTTTACGGATAGAGGCCAGTTTGTTACTTACCCCAAGTTGTTGGAGAAACTCTCGCCTAGTAGGCTCCCATTCTGGAATTACAGACAGACACATCATTACCTAACCTTCCCGAATAAACGTGCAGAGGTGCTTAGAGAACCTACGGTGTTTGAGGCCATTTGCTTAAAGGGTGAACCTTTTGGGAAAACTACTTCATTCTTGTATGCACACCTCCAGCATGGTCCCTTGACGGATTCGGTCAGATTTAAGAAGCATTGGGAAACGGCCTTGCAGACCCAATTCTCTGACTTACAATGGCAGCATGCCTGTATTTTGTCGCATTAAAAGCTCCATTAGTACGAGAATTCAGGAGAACTCGTACAAGCTTCTTACAAGCTGGTATGCCACTCCAGCCAAACTGAAAAAGTGGTTTCCAGATGCGTCGGACACTTGTTGGAGGTGTAGCGAAGACGTAGGGGATATGTTGCATATATGGTGGAGCTGTCCCCGAATAGTTAACTTTTGGGATAAGGTTAAGGTCATTATCCGTCAAATTACAGACACTGATCTAAAGCTAACACCTGAGTGTTGTCTCCTGCAAATTTCAGATCTATCTCTGGCTAAGTTCCGGAAATCCCTAACCAAACACCTTCTTTTGGTCGCTAAATTGCTGATCCCCAAACATTGGAAGTGTACTTTGCCTCCTTCGATCGGAGAGTGGTTATGTACAGTGAACCAAATTTTTAAAATTGAGGAGACTCTGGCCATAGCAAAGGAGTCAGCTGATGGGTTTCATAGAACTTGGGCACCCTGGATCCAATTAAAATTTTCTGGTGCGTATGACGAATTGACCACTGGCTGAGATTTGCTCTGTTGTGTCCAGTGGAACTGGCGTCAATAGCCCCTTAACCAAGTTGTGCTGGGTTGCCTGCTTTAGACCCTGGTTCACCCTCCCCTCCTCTCCCTTCCCCTCCACCCCCCTCTCCCTTTTCTTACTTCTCTTTTTTTTCTTTTCTTTTCTACCTTCCTCTTCTTCTCTTCTGTTTCTAAGTACTCTGCTCCGGGGCTTATCCCGGGAAGCAGGAATCGGGTTTACTCCAGTGGACCTAAACCTACAATGTCGTATTAAAAATGTTACTGTGGTTAATGCCCTAGTTATTACGTGAGGTATTGACCCACAATTGGTCCAAAGATTTGGGCGCATGCGCAATTATGCTCTCTTGCAGTAAGCGATTGCTGTCTCCCTTAAATGCAATGTATAACTAGATTCGTGTTACAAAAGTAATTTAAACCTCTGTTCATGGAGCAATTCCCCTTTTTTTTTTTTTCCTGGTTCTATATCTCCATGGTCGTGGTACAGTGTGATCCCAGGCGGGGTGCCGGGCCAGAGGAGTTTTTCTTTGCAACGTTACAGTGTATCAATAATAAACAAGGGTTTTTTTTTTTTTTTTTTTTTTTTTTTTTGCTCCAGGGGAATATAGAGGGTTTTTTTTTTTTCTGTTTTTCTCTACTAATGGGAGATATAGATGGACATTCACTTTTACTGAGCATGACATTGTACTTGTCCTTTCCTTTTGTTTCTCTATTATACTTGTTACTGTTCTAATTTCTTAATAAATATATATTGTAAAAAAAAAAAAAAAAGTGTTTGGGGACCCGGGTCCTGCTCCAGGGAACATGTATCAATGCAAAAAAAAGTTTTAAAAGCTGACGTTTTTTCAGGGAGCAGTGATTTTAATAATGCTTAAAGTGAGATAATAAAAGTGAAATATTCCATTAAATTTCGTACCTGGGGCGTGTCTATAGTATGCCTGTAAAGTGGTGCATTTTTCTCGTGTGATATTTCTAAAGGGAAAAAAAATAATTTAAAACTAGTAGCGGCTATAATGATCGGGTCCCGGCAATACAGATAAAAGTATTTGAAAAAAATGGCATGGGATCCCCCCAGTCCATTACCAGGCCCTTCAGGTCTGGTATGAATATTAGGGACTATTCAAAACATGGGAAAAACTTTACAGGCATACTATAGACACCTCCCAGGTAAATTTAAAGGAATATTTCACTTGTATTGTTTCACTTTAAGCATTATTAAAATAACTGCTCCCGACAAAAAACTGATGTTTTTAAAACTTTTTTTTGCATTGATACATGTCCCCTGGGGCAGGATCCAGGATCCAGGTACCCAAACACTTTTTATGACAATAACTTGCATATTAACCCTTAAAATTAGCACTTTTGAGTTTTCAAGTTTGTGTCCCATAGACTTTAACCACTTCAATACAGGGCACTTAAACACCTTCCTGCCCAGACCAATTTTGAGCTTTCAGCGCTGTCGCACTTTGAATGACAATTGCGCGGTCATGCTACACTGTACCCAAATGAAATTTTTATCATTTTTTTCCCACAAATAGAGCTTTCTTTTGGTGGTATTTGATCACCTCTACGGTTTTTATTTTTTGCGCTACAAATAAAAAAATACCGAAAATTTTGAAAAAAAAAATGTTTTTTTTTGTTTCAGTTTCAAAACTTTGTAAATAAGTACGTTTTCTCCTTCACTGATGGGCACTGATGGGGCTACACTGATGGGCACTGATAAGGTGGCACTGATGGGCACCAATGTGGCACCAATGAAGTGGCACTGATAGGCGGCACGGATGGGCGACACGGATGGGCGACACGGATGGGCAACACGGACGGATAGGCGGCACGGATGGGCGACACTGATAGCTGGCACGGATGGGCGGCACGGATGGGCATGGATAGGCGGCACAGGTGGGCATAGATAGGCGGCACAGGTGGGCATAGATAGGCGGCACAGGTGGGCACTCATAGGCGGCACAGGTGGGCACTCATAGGCGGCACAGGTGGGCACTCATAGGCGGCACAGGTGGGCACTCATAGGCGGCACAGGTGGGCACTCAGGCGGCACAGGTGGGCACTCATAGGCGGCACAGGTGGGCACTCATAGGCGGCATCGGTGTTATAGTAATGGATGCCAATCAGTGCCAAACAATAATGCATGCCAATCAGTGATACCCATTGTGGGCACTGATTGGCATCCATTATGGGCACTGATTGGCACCCATTGTGCTGACTGGCATCCCTGGTGGTCTAGGGAGGATTATGGATTTTATTACCTTTTCCCTGGTGGTCTAGTGGTGTCCCTGGTGGTCCAGTGTGGGCATCCTCGGGGGGGCTGTGCTGATAATCGATCAGCACAGACCCCCCCTGTCAGAGGAGCAGCCGATCGGCTCTCCTCTACTCGCGTCTGACAGACGCGAGTGAGGGAAAGCCGATCACCGGCTCTTCCCATTTACACTGTGATCAGCCGTGATTGGACACGGCTGATCACATGGTAAAGAGTCTCAGACTGACACCCCGCAACAACGATCGCCGCGATGCGTGCCCCCGGGGGCGCGCAGCGGCTCATAATCCTAATCACGTCATATGACGTCCGGTTAGGATTATGAAACCACTTTGCCGCCGTCAATTCCCTATAGGGCGGGCGGCAAGTGGTTAACGGTGTTTGCGTGTTCAAACTAATTTTTTGCCTGTTCGCATGTTCTGTTGAGAACCAAACCGGGAGGTGTTCGGCTCATCCCTACCTACCACTAATGCCCCCAATACTACCCTTGGGAATATGTTCTGTGATGTATTATATTAAAATAGTTCATATTTAAACGGTCTGTTGTTAATATTGGGAATATTCTGAGAGGAATTCGATAATACTAGTGATAATAGTGGTGCATAAATCATTATTATATTATATCCTGATAAAGATTGTACAATATAAGATAAGAAAGCATAGATACCAAAATCTTGGCCAAAACACATGGAGAATAATTCAATATTTTAACCCAAATGTAAGCATGAATTAAACATAGAGGGTATCTGTTGTTAAAAGAGTAAACTTAGCCCCATCGTTCTTAAAATGTAACAGGCAAAAAATGAATCTGCAAAACGGCAATTAAAGCATGTTGCGCATATGAGAATGAGCATCTTAACCAGTATGCACACTAACTCATGGTGCCAAAATGGCAGGCAAAATATGCATGTGTGTCTAAATAAGAGTTCACACGTGTTGGTCCCACATCCAAAACTGGTGGAGCTGGTGTTGAGGGCCTGCGAAGAAAGGGCATAAGGACCAAGAGAAAAAAGATATGGCAATTATCTGGAATGGTGAAGGGCCATGGTAATAGAAAGATAGAGAGTTGCTAACGGATGGTGAGGTAGAGAAGGAATAAGATGGTGGGGAGCAAGGGACTAGGCCTATGATGAGGGTTAGATGATGGTGTTAATCTCTAACTCTTCATTCAGGTCTTCTGGTTAGGGATGAGCCAAACACCCCCCAGTTTGGTTCGCATTAGAACATGCGAACAGGCAATAAATTTGTTCGAACATCCGAACACCGTTAAAGTCTATGGGACTTGAACGTTAAAAATCTAAAGTTCTAATTTTAAAGGCTTAAACACCAGAAGTAGGGATGAAGTTAGAGTCGAACTCATGTTCGACTTGAACATTGCCTGTTTGCCGAACAGTGAACAATTTGGGGTGTTTGCGGCAAATTCGAAAAGCCGCGCAACACCCTGTAAAAGTCTATGGGAGAAATCTAAAGTGCTAATTTTAAAGGCCTATATGCAAGTTATTGTCATAAAAAGTGTTTGGGACCTGGGTCCTGCCCTAGGGGACATGTATCAATGCAAAAAAATTATTTCCGTTTTTTCGGGAGCAGCGATTTTAATAATGCTTAAAGTGAAACAATAAAAGTGAAATATTCCTTTAAATTTCGTACCTAGGGGGTGTGTATAGTATGCATGTAAAATAGCACTTGTTTCCCATGCTTAGAACTGTCCCTGCACAAAGTGTAATTTCTAAAGGAAAAAAAGTCATTTAAAATCACTCGCGGCTATAATGAATTGTTGGCTCCAGGCGAACAGTCATTGAAAGTCATTGATAAAAAAATGCATGGGGGTCCCCCCAAATTCAATTACCAGGCCCTTCAGGTCTGGTATGGATATTAAGGGGAACCCTGTGTCAAATTAAAAAAAAAAAATTACGCGGGGTTCCCCCCAAAAATCCACACCAGACCCTTTATCCAAGCATGCAATCTGGCAGGCTGCAGGAAAAGAGGGGGGGACAAGAGAGCGCCCCCCCCTGAACCGTAGCAGGCCACATACCCTCAACATGAGGAGGATGTTTTGGGGTTCTGTAACCCCTCAAAGTACCATGTCCCCATGTTGATTGGGACAAGGGCCTCATCCCCACAACCCTTGCCCGGTGGTTGTGGGGGTCTGCGTGCGGGGGGCTTATCTAAATCTGAAAGACCCTTTTAACAAAGGGGACCCCCAGATCCCGCCTCCCCTATGTGAATTAGTAAGGGGTACATTGTACCCCTACCATTTCACAAAGAAAGTGTAAAATATTGTGAAAAAAAAAACACCACAGACAAAAAAAAAAAAAAAAAAAAAAAAAGATTCCAGCAGTGGTAATCCACTCTCGGTATCCTGCGGTGGGTGATCTCCTCTACAGGGTCCAGTGATGGATGATCTCTCCTCTCCAGGTCCAGGGTCCAATGATGATATCCAGAGCAGCGCATCCTGTTTCCACCGGAGACACTGCTGGAATCCCGGCAGCCTGACAGGTCTCTTAGCTGAGGACGGGGCCACCCGTCATGTGACCCCATCCCCCTCTGATGCAAGGGAAAACCCGGGCTTCCCCAGTGATATGAGTGTGACCCCATCCCCCTCTGATGTAACGCAGGTTTCCATTAATGCAGACCCCCCCAACCAACGGGCAAGGGTTGTGGGGATGAGGCCCTTGTATGTTTCAGGGGGGCGCTCTCTCGTCCCCCCTCTTTTCCTGCAGCCTGCCAGGTTGCATGCTCGTATAAAGGGTCTGGTATGGATTTTTGGGGGGACTCCACCCCATTTTTTATTTTATTTGCCGTGGAGTTCCCCTTAATATCCATACCAGACCCTTCAGACCTGGTATGGATATTTGGGGAGAACCCCATGTAATTTTCTTTAAAAATTTGACACAGGGTTCCCCTTAATATCCATACCAGACCTGAAGGGCCTGGTAATTGAGTTCGGGGGGACCCCCACACATTTTTTTTTTTTAATCAATGACTTTTCTCTGTATTGCCAGGAGCCGACAATTCATTATAGGCACGAGTGCTTTTAAATGACTTTTTTTCCTTCAGAAATGACACTTTGTGCAGGGACAGTTCTAAGCACGAGAAACAAGCCCCACTTTACAGGCATACTATACACATCCCCTAGGTATGAAATTTAAAGGAATATTTCACTTTTATTGTTTCATTTTAAGCATTATTAAAATCACTGCTCCCGAAAAAACTGAAAAAAATGTCTTGCATTGATACATGTCCCCTGGGGCAGGACCTAGGTCCCCAAACACTTTTTAATGACAGTAACTTGCATATAAGCCTTTAAAATTAGCACTTTAGATTTCTCCCATAGACTTTTACAGGGTGTTCCGCGGCTTTTTTCGAATTTGCCGCAAACACCCCAAATTGTCCGCTGTTCGGGCGAATGGGCGAACAGGCAATGTTCAAGGTAAACATGAGATCGACTCAAACTCGAAGTTCATCCCTACTTCTGGTGTTTAATTTAAATATCCAGTATGTCTCTTGTGCATGCAATTTTTTGAATCTTTCTCGTAGTTCTTTATGTGTTGTTACACAGTTAGCTTATGGGCAGCCTTTTATATGCCAGCAGGGGATCCAGTTTGTCACGCTATGTGTGTGCCACTATGCATGCACCCACGTCGTCCTGTTCCGGCACGCACCGGCATGCGCCGAATCGCCATTCTTCCACACATTCCCACAGAAAAGTGCAGATATCGCCTGATATGGCCATTTCCCTGACAGATATTTTCTAGTTTAGCTTTACTGTTTCCTGGGTCAGTCCTGCACTGACTGGATGAAAAAGATGACTGGTGCTGAAGACATGACTTAGAAAATAGGATTTTTATATACAGCTTACCTGTAAAATCCTTTTCTTGAGAGTACATCAAATATTAGTATTTGATCACCTCTACGGTTTTTATTTTTTGCGCTACAAATAAAAAAATACCGAAAATTTTGAAAAAAAAAATGTTTTTTTTTGTTTCAGTTTCAAAACTTTGTAAATAAGTACGTTTTCTCCTTCACTGATGGGCACTGATGGGGCTACACTGATGGGCACTGATAAGGTGGCACTGATGGGCACCAATGTGGCACCAATGAAGTGGCACTGATAGGCGGCACGGATGGGCGACACGGATGGGCGACACGGATGGGCAACACGGACGGATAGGCGGCACGGATGGGCGACACTGATAGCTGGCACGGATGGGCGGCACGGATGGGCATGGATAGGCGGCACAGGTGGGCATAGATAGGCGGCACAGGTGGGCATAGATAGGCGGCACAGGTGGGCACTCATAGGCGGCACAGGTGGGCACTCATAGGCGGCACAGGTGGGCACTCATAGGCGGCACAGGTGGGCACTCATAGGCGGCACAGGTGGGCACTCAGGCGGCACAGGTGGGCACTCATAGGCGGCACAGGTGGGCACTCATAGGCGGCATCGGTGTTATAGTAATGGATGCCAATCAGTGCCAAACAATAATGCATGCCAATCAGTGATACCCATTGTGGGCACTGATTGGCATCCATTATGGGCACTGATTGGCACCCATTGTGCTGACTGGCATCCCTGGTGGTCTAGGGAGGATTATGGATTTTATTACCTTTTCCCTGGTGGTCTAGTGGTGTCCCTGGTGGTCCAGTGTGGGCATCCTCGGGGGGGCTGTGCTGATAATCGATCAGCACAGACCCCCCCTGTCAGAGGAGCAGCCGATCGGCTCTCCTCTACTCGCGTCTGACAGACGCGAGTGAGGGAAAGCCGATCACCGGCTCTTCCCATTTACACTGTGATCAGCCGTGATTGGACACGGCTGATCACATGGTAAAGAGTCTCAGACTGACACCCCGCAACAACGATCGCCGCGATGCGTGCCCCCGGGGGCGCGCAGCGGCTCATAATCCTAATCACGTCATATGACGTCCGGTTAGGATTATGAAACCACTTTGCCGCCGTCAATTCCCTATAGGGCGGGCGGCAAGTGGTTAACGGTGTTTGCGTGTTCAAACTAATTTTTTGCCTGTTCGCATGTTCTGTTGAGAACCAAACCGGGAGGTGTTCGGCTCATCCCTACCTACCACTAATGCCCCCAATACTACCCTTGGGAATATGTTCTGTGATGTATTATATTAAAATAGTTCATATTTAAACGGTCTGTTGTTAATATTGGGAATATTCTGAGAGGAATTCGATAATACTAGTGATAATAGTGGTGCATAAATCATTATTATATTATATCCTGATAAAGATTGTACAATATAAGATAAGAAAGCATAGATACCAAAATCTTGGCCAAAACACATGGAGAATAATTCAATATTTTAACCCAAATGTAAGCATGAATTAAACATAGAGGGTATCTGTTGTTAAAAGAGTAAACTTAGCCCCATCGTTCTTAAAATGTAACAGGCAAAAAATGAATCTGCAAAACGGCAATTAAAGCATGTTGCGCATATGAGAATGAGCATCTTAACCAGTATGCACACTAACTCATGGTGCCAAAATGGCAGGCAAAATATGCATGTGTGTCTAAATAAGAGTTCACACGTGTTGGTCCCACATCCAAAACTGGTGGAGCTGGTGTTGAGGGCCTGCGAAGAAAGGGCATAAGGACCAAGAGAAAAAAGATATGGCAATTATCTGGAATGGTGAAGGGCCATGGTAATAGAAAGATAGAGAGTTGCTAACGGATGGTGAGGTAGAGAAGGAATAAGATGGTGGGGAGCAAGGGACTAGGCCTATGATGAGGGTTAGATGATGGTGTTAATCTCTAACTCTTCATTCAGGTCTTCTGGTTAGGGATGAGCCAAACACCCCCCAGTTTGGTTCGCATTAGAACATGCGAACAGGCAATAAATTTGTTCGAACATCCGAACACCGTTAAAGTCTATGGGACTTGAACGTTAAAAATCTAAAGTTCTAATTTTAAAGGCTTAAACACCAGAAGTAGGGATGAAGTTAGAGTCGAACTCATGTTCGACTTGAACATTGCCTGTTTGCCGAACAGTGAACAATTTGGGGTGTTTGCGGCAAATTCGAAAAGCCGCGCAACACCCTGTAAAAGTCTATGGGAGAAATCTAAAGTGCTAATTTTAAAGGCCTATATGCAAGTTATTGTCATAAAAAGTGTTTGGGACCTGGGTCCTGCCCTAGGGGACATGTATCAATGCAAAAAAATTATTTCCGTTTTTTCGGGAGCAGCGATTTTAATAATGCTTAAAGTGAAACAATAAAAGTGAAATATTCCTTTAAATTTCGTACCTAGGGGGTGTGTATAGTATGCATGTAAAATAGCACTTGTTTCCCATGCTTAGAACTGTCCCTGCACAAAGTGTAATTTCTAAAGGAAAAAAAGTCATTTAAAATCACTCGCGGCTATAATGAATTGTTGGCTCCAGGCGAACAGTCATTGAAAGTCATTGATAAAAAAATGCATGGGGGTCCCCCCAAATTCAATTACCAGGCCCTTCAGGTCTGGTATGGATATTAAGGGGAACCCTGTGTCAAATTAAAAAAAAAAAATTACGCGGGGTTCCCCCCAAAAATCCACACCAGACCCTTTATCCAAGCATGCAATCTGGCAGGCTGCAGGAAAAGAGGGGGGGACAAGAGAGCGCCCCCCCCTGAACCGTAGCAGGCCACATACCCTCAACATGAGGAGGATGTTTTGGGGTTCTGTAACCCCTCAAAGTACCATGTCCCCATGTTGATTGGGACAAGGGCCTCATCCCCACAACCCTTGCCCGGTGGTTGTGGGGGTCTGCGTGCGGGGGGCTTATCTAAATCTGAAAGACCCTTTTAACAAAGGGGACCCCCAGATCCCGCCTCCCCTATGTGAATTAGTAAGGGGTACATTGTACCCCTACCATTTCACAAAGAAAGTGTAAAATATTGTGAAAAAAAAAACACCACAGACAAAAAAAAAAAAAAAAAAAAAAAAAGATTCCAGCAGTGGTAATCCACTCTCGGTATCCTGCGGTGGGTGATCTCCTCTACAGGGTCCAGTGATGGATGATCTCTCCTCTCCAGGTCCAGGGTCCAATGATGATATCCAGAGCAGCGCATCCTGTTTCCACCGGAGACACTGCTGGAATCCCGGCAGCCTGACAGGTCTCTTAGCTGAGGACGGGGCCACCCGTCATGTGACCCCATCCCCCTCTGATGCAAGGGAAAACCCGGGCTTCCCCAGTGATATGAGTGTGACCCCATCCCCCTCTGATGTAACGCAGGTTTCCATTAATGCAGACCCCCCCAACCAACGGGCAAGGGTTGTGGGGATGAGGCCCTTGTATGTTTCAGGGGGGCGCTCTCTCGTCCCCCCTCTTTTCCTGCAGCCTGCCAGGTTGCATGCTCGTATAAAGGGTCTGGTATGGATTTTTGGGGGGACTCCACCCCATTTTTTATTTTATTTGCCGTGGAGTTCCCCTTAATATCCATACCAGACCCTTCAGACCTGGTATGGATATTTGGGGAGAACCCCATGTAATTTTCTTTAAAAATTTGACACAGGGTTCCCCTTAATATCCATACCAGACCTGAAGGGCCTGGTAATTGAGTTCGGGGGGACCCCCACACATTTTTTTTTTTTAATCAATGACTTTTCTCTGTATTGCCAGGAGCCGACAATTCATTATAGGCACGAGTGCTTTTAAATGACTTTTTTTCCTTCAGAAATGACACTTTGTGCAGGGACAGTTCTAAGCACGAGAAACAAGCCCCACTTTACAGGCATACTATACACATCCCCTAGGTATGAAATTTAAAGGAATATTTCACTTTTATTGTTTCATTTTAAGCATTATTAAAATCACTGCTCCCGAAAAAACTGAAAAAAATGTCTTGCATTGATACATGTCCCCTGGGGCAGGACCTAGGTCCCCAAACACTTTTTAATGACAGTAACTTGCATATAAGCCTTTAAAATTAGCACTTTAGATTTCTCCCATAGACTTTTACAGGGTGTTCCGCGGCTTTTTTCGAATTTGCCGCAAACACCCCAAATTGTCCGCTGTTCGGGCGAATGGGCGAACAGGCAATGTTCAAGGTAAACATGAGATCGACTCAAACTCGAAGTTCATCCCTACTTCTGGTGTTTAATTTAAATATCCAGTATGTCTCTTGTGCATGCAATTTTTTGAATCTTTCTCGTAGTTCTTTATGTGTTGTTACACAGTTAGCTTATGGGCAGCCTTTTATATGCCAGCAGGGGATCCAGTTTGTCACGCTATGTGTGTGCCACTATGCATGCACCCACGTCGTCCTGTTCCGGCACGCACCGGCATGCGCCGAATCGCCATTCTTCCACACATTCCCACAGAAAAGTGCAGATATCGCCTGATATGGCCATTTCCCTGACAGATATTTTCTAGTTTAGCTTTACTGTTTCCTGGGTCAGTCCTGCACTGACTGGATGAAAAAGATGACTGGTGCTGAAGACATGACTTAGAAAATAGGATTTTTATATACAGCTTACCTGTAAAATCCTTTTCTTGAGAGTACATCACGGGACACAGAAGCTTCATTACATAGTGGGTTATATAGGCACCTCTGGTGATTGGACACTGGTTAACCCCCAATTAACCACTTGCTTACTGGGCACTTAAACCCCCCTCAGTCCCAGACCAATTTTCAGCTTTCAGTGCTCTCACATTTTGAATGACAATTACTCAGTCATGCAACACTGTAACCAAATGATTTTTTTGTCCTTTTCTTCATACCAATAGAGCTTTCTTTTGGTGGTATTTGATCACCTCTCGGTTTTTTATTTTCTGCGCTATAAATGAAAAAAGACCGAAAATTTTGAAAAAAAATGAATTTTTCTTCGTTTCTGTGACAAAATTTAGCAAATTAGCAATTTTTCTTCATAAATTTTGGCCACAATTTATACTACTACACATCTTTGGTAAAAATAACCCAAATTTTTGCATATTATATGATCTGTGTGAAATTTATAGAGTCTACAAGCTATGGTGCAAATCATAAAGATTTGCAAAAAAAGATCACATCTGATGTACTAAGGCCTATCTCCATTCTTGAGACCCTAACAAGCCAGGAAAGTACAAATGCCCCCCAAATGACCCCTTTTTGGAAAGTAGACATTCCAATGTATTTAGTAAGAGGCATGGTTAGTTATTTTAAGTTGTCATTTTTTCCCATAATTCTTTGCAAAATGACGATTTTTTTTTTATTTTTATTTTTTTCACAAAATTTTCATTGTAATAGCTTATTTCTCCCACACGGAATGTGCATACCACAAATAACACCCCAAAATACATTCTGCTACTCCTCCTGAGTATAACGATACCACATGTGTGAGACTTTTACACAGCCTGACCACATACAGAGGCCTAATTTTGAAGTAGCACCTTCAGGCATTCTAGGAGCATAAATTACACATTTCATTTCTCAACCACCTATTACAGTTTTGAAGGCCCTGGAACACCAGGGCAATGGAAACGTCCAGAAAATGACCCCATTTTGGAAAGCTAACACCCCAACGTATAATCTATGAGGCATAATGAGTCTTTTCAATGGTTCATTTTTTTCCAGAAGTTTTCGGAAAATGTGGAAAAAAATGAAAACGCATTTTTTTTTACACAAAGTTGTCCGTTTATAAGATATTTCCAACGCATAGCATTTACATAGCAAAAATAACACCCCAAAATACGTTCTACTACTCCTCCTGAATATAACGATACCAAATGTGTGAGACTTTTACACAGCCTGACCACATACAGAGGCCTAATTTTGAAGTAGCACCTTCAGGCATTCTAAGAGCATAAATTACACATTTCATTTCTCAATCACCTATTACAGTTTTGAAGGCCCTGGAACACCAGGGCAATGGAAACGTCCAGAAAATGACCCCATTTTGGAAAGCTAACACCCCAACGTATAATCTATGAGGCATAATGAGTCTTTTCAATGGTTCATTTTTTTCCCGAAGTTTTCGGAAAATGTGGAAAAAAATGAAAACGCATTTTTTTTTACACAAAGTTGTCCGTTTATAAGATATTTCCAACGCATAGCATTTACATAGCAAAAATAACACCCCAAGATACGTTCTACTACTCCTCCTGAGTATAACGATACCAAATGTGTGAGACTTTTACACAGCCTGACCACATACAGAGGCCTAATTTTGAAGTAGCACCTTCAGGCATTCTAAGAGCATAAATTACACATTTCATTTCTCAATCACCTATTACAGTTTTGAAGGCCCTGGAACACCAGGGCAATGGAAACGTCCAGAAAATGACCCCATTTTGGAAAGCTAACACCCCAACGTATAATCTATGAGGCATAATGAGTCTTTTCAATGGTTCATTTTTTTCCAGAAGTTTTCGGAAAATGTGGAAAAAAATGAAAACGCATTTTTTTTTACACAAAGTTGTCCGTTTATAAGATATTTCCAACGCATAGCATTTACATAGCAAAAATAACACCCCAAAATACGTTCTACTACTCCTCCTGAGTATAACGATACCAAATGTGTGAGACTTTTACACAGCCTGACCACATACAGAGGCCTAATTTTGAAGTAGCACCTTCAGGCATTCTAGGAGCATAAATTACACATTTCATTTCTCAACCACCTATTACAGTTTTGAAGGCCCTGGAACACCAGGGCAATGGAAACGTCCAGAAAATGACCCCATTTTGGAAAGCTAACACCCCAACGTATAATCTATGAGGCATAATGAGTCTTTTCAATGGTTCATTTTTTTCCAGAAGTTTTCGGAAAATGTGGAAAAAAATGAAAACGCATTTTTTTTTACACAAAGTTGTCCGTTTATAAGATATTTCCAACGCATAGCATTTACATAGCAAAAATAACACCCCAAAATACATTCTACTACTCCTCCTGAGTATAACGATACCACATGTGTGAGACTTTTACACAGCCTGACCAAATACAGAGGCGCAACATGCAAGAAACACCGTCGGCGTTCCAGGGACACATAGCCTGCACATACCAAGAATTACACCCCCAAATACATTATGCTGAGCAAAGGGTAAAGAAAAGATTACCTGTGGTTTTAGAAGCGCAGTTGTCCACAGGAGGATATCACTGGTCCAGGCAGCAGGCAGGGACTTGGTCAGCAACAGCGAACACAGTTTTTCAGGCAGCAGGCAGGGATACTGTCCATATTACAGTCCAGGGTTAGTGCAGAGATGTCAGCAGTGCCAAAAATATTGGTCCTGGTAGTAGGCAGGTCCTTGTGGTGTGGTCAGTGCGGCATGATGGCAGTAAGTCCTACAGGCAGCAGACAAAAGTAGAGCCTCGTTCAGGACAGAATGGGGATAGGGGTAGAGGCTTCTCCCTCCCAAATCTCTTTGAAGCCTCCGAGTCTCCAGACCCTAATCTAGGAATAAGAAAACAAAGAAAATTGTTTTCTTCTTCCAGAAAAACTATACTGGAGCCCCTCACATATGTGAGACCCCGTGTTGAATCCCACTAGTCCAGTTGCAGAATACAAGATCAGTCCAAGAGGCAGGCAAATATCATGGTCAAACAGTCCAAGGTCAGTTCCAGATCAGGCAGAGATATATACAGAATCGTTAGACAGAAGCATGGTCGAATAACAGTCCAGGGTCAGTTCCAGATGAGGCAGAGGTATGTACAGAATCGTTAGGCAGAAGCGTGGTCGAATAACAGTCCAGAGTCAGTTCCAGATCAGGCAGCGGTATGTACAGAATCGGCAGGCATAAGAGTGGTCAAATAACAAGCCAGGGTCCGTTACAGAGCAGGCAGTGGCATAAGGGGTGTGAAGGTGTATGAAGGCAGGAACTGAGGATTATGTTTACCATACTTCACTAAAAATTTATTGAAGTATGGTAACGCCGAAAACAGTCGCCTATACAGAGGCCTGGTTGGGAAGGACATTGTGCACAATAATAACATGTGTCTCTTCTGACTCCTGCTTTGGTACACACCTTACATCTTTTTTGGCGTCTTTTGCCTGCTGGTGTGGGGGGAATTTTATCCGGAAAGTGGCGCTCGGAGAGTCGACTAACAACGTCTGATCTGATATTTTCTGGTGGGCCGTTTGGGAAAATAAGAGCTGTGAAAACTTCCTCCTGGTAGCCAAAGAAACGTTTGGGGTTTTGGGTGGCGTTGCGGTAAATGACATATGAATTGTAAATGGCCAATTGAAAAAAATAAATTACTACTTTTTTGTACCAATGATATGTCCGTCTTGAGACCAGATATGGTTCCATCATTTGGTCGTTGAAGTCGACTCCTCCCATGAACAAATTATACTCTGAAATACATTTGGGTTTCTTTACGGGGCCATTCCTTCTGGGGATTTCTACGAAGGTATCGTTGTGGATAGAAGATAACATGTACACATCTCTTCTGTCCCTCCACTTCACTGCCAGAACCTCCTTGTTTCTTAGACTTGCGGTTTCTCCTTTCCGCAGCTTCTTGTTCACCAGACTTTGAGGAAAGCCCTTCCGGTTCTTTTTTACAGTGCCACATGCTGGCGTCTTCTTCCGGTGAAGGTTGTGGAACAGGGGCAGAGATGTGTAGAAGTTGTCTACATAGAGGTGGTAGCCTTTATCCAGTAGGGGGTATATGAGGTCCCAAACAATTTTTCCGCTGGATCCCAAATAATCCGGACAATTAGGGGGCTGTAGCTGGGTGTCCTTCCCTTCGTACACCTTGAAGGAATATGTGTGCCCTGTGGCTCGGTCACATAATTTGTAGACCTTCACCCCATAGCGGGCCCTTTTGCTGGGCATAAATTGCTTCATCCTAAGCCTGCCACTAAATTTAATAAGGGACTCATCCACACATATGTGTTGGTCCGGGGTAAACAATTTGGGGAATATTTCAGAAAAATAATTTAGTATTGGTCGAATTTTGTAAAGGCGGTCATAATTTGGATCATTTCGTGGAAGGCATTGGGAATTGTCACTGAAATGTAAGAACCTCAGGATCATCTGATACCTGGTTCTGGGCATTACCGCGGAGAAGAGCGGTGAGTGGTGGAGGGGGTGGGTTGACCAGTAGGTACGTAATTGTTTTTTTTTGTTGAGTCCCATATTAAATGTGAGGCCTAAAAAAAGCTTGAACTCCTCCACCGTTAGGTCTCTCCATTCGTAGGGACGGGCATAATAGGAGGTCGGATTTTGAAAAATAAATTGTTGTGCATACAGGTTGCACTGGGCCACAATTGACGCCAACATGTCCTCCGTAAAAATTAAATGAAAAAAATCGATGGGGCTAAAATTCTCCGTGTCCACCTGGACTCCTGGCTGGGCGGTGAAAGGGGGAACATTGGCCTCTCCTGAATTAGGAGGAAGCCACAAGGGGTTCTGAAGGGCATAAGGAAGGCCAGCATGGCTCCTAACCCTTTGGGGCTGAGATGACACCCCACTGGTACTTGGCCTTTCTTGCTGGGGCACTGCGGTGCTGGTGGACGGCATTGCGGTGCTGGTGGACGGCACTGCGGTGCTGGTGGACGGCATTGCCTCACTAGAACGCCTTCGCTTGATGGGCCGGATATCTTCCTCCTCGGATTCATCAGTCAGTGTTTCACTGCTGAGGACTGGCTCATAAGTTACGTCTTCAGAATCCGAATCCGAAAAGGAATCGGAAGAGGAGAGCTCCCCGTTGCTCTCGTCGGCCGCGGAAATAATTTGGTACGCCTCCTCAGCGGAAAAGACGCGTTTAGCCATTGTAGCACTGATGGGCACTGATGAGGTGGCACAGATGGGCGTTTTTGAGGTGGCACAGATGGGCGCTTTTGAGGTGGCACAAATGGACACTGATGGGTCGGCACAGATGTGCACTGATTTATTGCACAGATGTGCAGATTTGTTGCACGGATGTGCACTGATGAGGCGGCAGATGGGCACTGCTGAGGCGGCAGATGGGCACTGCTGAGGCGGCACAGATGGGCACTGCTGAGGCGGCACAGATGGGCACTGCTGAGGCGGCAGATGGGCACTGATGGGTCGGCACAGATGTGCACTGATTTATTGCACGGATGTGCACTGATTTATTGCACGGATGTGCACTGCTGAGGTGGCAGATGGGCACTGCTGAGGCGGCAGATGGGCACTGCTGAGGCGGCAGAGATGGGCACTGCTGAGGCGGCAGAGATGGGCACTGCTGAGTCGGCACAGATGGGCACTGCTGAGTCGGCAGATGGGCACTGATAGGTCGGCACAGATGTGCACTGATTTATTGCACGGATGTGCACTGATAAGGCAGCAGATGGGCACAGATGGGCACTGCTTAGGCGGCACAGATGGGCACTGCTTAGGCGGCACAGATGGGCACTGCTGAGGCGGCACAGATGGGCACTGCTTAGGCGGCACAGATGGGCACTGCTGAGGCACAGATGGGCACCGATTGGTACAGATGGGCACCGATTGGCACTGGCTGGCACTGGCTGGCACTGGCGGGCACTGGTGGTGCACAGATGGAGCACTGGTGGTGCACAGGTGGGCACTGGCGGTGCACAGGTGGGCACAGGTGGGCACAGGTGGGCACAGGTGAGCACAGGTGGCCACAGGTGGGCACAGGTGGGCACAGGTGGGCACTGGCAGGGTAGATCTGGGCACTGGCAGGGTAGATCTGGGCACTGGCAGGGTAGATCTGGGCACAGGTGGGGTTTTTATACGTTTACTGTTATAAGTTTACTGTTCACAAACTCACAGACACCTTCGGTCTCCTCACACGCTATCGCTGTGTGAGGAGACACGTTCGGCAATGGGTGATGATCTCATTTGTTTACATTTGAGATCATCACCCATTGGAGGAGGCGATCGCGCTGTAAACGGCCGCTGTGATTGGCCGTTTACAGCGATCTGTGATTGGCCGTGTCCAGCGGACACGGCCAACACAGATTTTCCCCGATGCGCGCTCCCGGGAGCGCGCGGGGAACTCTTAAAGGGGACGACGTCAATAGACGTAGTCCCGGAAATTGAGATCCGCGCTGTAGACGTCTTTTTACTATAGCGCGGATCTCAAGTGGTTAAGGAGAATTCCTCCCCTATATAACCCCTAACATATGGGAGGCACCTCAGTTTTGTAGCATAGCAATAAGAAACCATGTAAAACCCAAGAAGGGCGGGAGCTCTGTGTCCCGTCTGTGTCCCGTGATGTGCTCTCAAGAAAAGGATTTTACAGGTAAGCTGTATATAAAAATGCTATTTTCTTGATCATACATCACGGGACACAGGAGCTTCATTATATAGTGGGATGTCCTAAAGCAATGCTCAGTTTGAGGGGAGGGAGACACAGATCAGAAATATAGACCGCCATGGACCAGAGGATCTAAACTGCAGCCTGCAGTACACTACTCCCAAAGGCGGTATCCTCTTGCCCTCTGACATCCACCTGATAGAATCTGGTGAATGTATGGACTGATGACCAAGTTGCAGCCTTACAGATCTGAGCCAGGGAGGCCTGGTGATGCACTGCCCAAGAAGCACTTACAGCCCTAGTTAAGTGTGGTTTCACTTGAAAGGGAGGACTCTTTCGCTTTACACTATAGGCCTGAAGAATAACCTGTTTAATCCATCTTGAGAGAGTGGATTTTGATGCCGCTTGGCCCTTCCTAGGGCCTTCCAGCAAAATAAATAAGCAATCAGTCTTTCTTATCTGAGCAGTTGCCTGGAGATAGATACTGATTGCCCTTAACACATCTAAAGTGTGCAAAGACTCTTCTTCTGTGGACTGTGGATCCGGAAAAAAGGATGGTAGGATTATATCTTGATTCAAATGGAATCCTGAAACCACCTTAGGCAGAACGGACCTATTAGGACGCATTACTACATGGTCCTTATGAATAATTAAATAAGGTTCCTTGCTGGAGAGAGCTGCTAGTTCTGACACTCTTCTAGCCGAGGATATGGCTATCAAGAAAACCAATTTTTTAGTCAAAAGAACTAATGAAGCCTGATGCAAAGGTTCAAATGGTTGCCCCTGTAATGCTGAGAGAACCAAATTCAGCTCCCATGGGCATACCAGAGGTTTGACTGGCGGCCTTAACCGCATAGCCCCCTGGATGAAAGCCCGCACAAGGGAATGTGATGCAAGTGGCTTCTGGAAAAACACTGACAAGGCCGAAATCTGCACCTTGATAGTGCTTACAGCCAAATTTATTTCTAGGCCTGACTGGAGGAAAGCCAAGATCCTGCTAATGACATACTTTCTAGGATGCCATCCCCTGGATTCACACCAGGAAACATATGCCTTCCAGATTTTGTAGTAAATAAGCCTGGAGGCCGGCTTTCTGGCATTGACCAGAGTAGAAAGGACTGGCTCCGAAAGTCCACGATCTCTCAGAATGTGGGTCTCAGCAGCCAAACCGTTAAATTCAGATTGTGTAAAGCAGGATGGTAAATTGGACCCTGCGAGAGTAGATCTGGCTGGAGAGGAAGGATCCACAGCCTGCCTACTGCCAACTTCATGATCTCTGCGTACCAAGGTCGCCTGGGCCAAGCCGGGGCTACCAAAAGAACTGACTTTGTTTCCTTCTTGACTCTTCCCAGGAACCGTGACAGAAGCGGGTATGGTGGGAAGGCATAAATTAGATTTTACCGATCCCAGGGAACTGTCAGAGCATCTGACCCCTGAGCAAGTACATCTCTTGTCCTTGACACAAATTTGTCCAGCTTCCTGTTGAATCTGGACGCAAACAGATCTACGCCTGGAGTGCCCCACTTGTGACATATGTTCTGAAATATGTTGGGGTGTAGAGCCCATCCATTATCCTGGGCATAACTGTTGGCGGCTTAGAAAGTCCGCTTGCCAATTTTCCACTCCTGGAATGAAGACTGCAGAAAAGCATGGAACATGCCTTTCTGCCCAAGCAAGTATGCGATCCACCTCTCTTTGTGCAACCAGACTCCTGGTGCCATCCTGGTGATTGATATAGGCCACAGCTGGGGCATTGTCAGACTGAACTCGAACAGGAAGACCCTGTAGTCTGTAAGACCAGTTTATGAGAGCCATATAAACTGCCCGAATTTCCAGAATATTTATGGGCAATAACTTCTCGGTCGCAGACCATTTCCCCTCCGTGCACACCTCCTCCAACACTGCTCCCCAGCCTGTCAGACTGGCATCTGTAGTTATAATCTTCCATGGAAGAGGAAGAAAAGTTTTGCCTTTCAGCAGATTCTTGGTCTGTAACCACCAAACGAGACTCTTGCGTGTCCCTGGGGATAGACACATAGGAAGTTCCAAGGCCTGGGGCTTCCTGTTCCAGGCCGCAAGGATGCATCTTTGCAAAGGCCTTGAGTGAAAACTGGGCGAATGGAACGGCCTCGAAGGAGGCGATCATTTTCCCTAACAGTCTCATACACAACCGAATGGGGGAAGTTCTTCTGCCCAGAATTAGGCACACCAGACCCCTACAGCCATGGCCTTTGGCCTTGGTAGAAACACCCCGCCCTGAGCGTTGTCGATGACCATGCCCAGATACTCCAACCTGGTAGCAGGCTGAAGGGATGACTTTTCCAGGTTTATAATCCAACCTAGGTGTTTCAGGTGTTCTAATGTTTTGGTAACACTGTGGTTCAAGAGCGCTACTGTTTGCTCTACAAGTAGTAAATCGTCTAGATAAGCCATTACGGTTATACTCTGAGCTCTTAGGTTTGTCAAGAGAGGGTCTAGAACAGTGATGGCAAACCTTGGCACCCCAGATGTTTTGGAACTACATTTCCCATGATGCTCAACTACACTGCAGTGTATTTGAGCATCATGGGAAATGTAGTTCCTAAACATCTGGGGTGCCAAGGTTTGCCATCACTGGTCTAGAATCTTTGTGAAGAGTCGAGGAGCTGTAGCGAGACCGAACGGCAGGGCCACAAATTGAAAATGGCGCTGATCTACCACGAACCTTAGATTCTTTTGGTGTGCAGAAAAAATTGGCACATGAAGATATGTATCCTTGATATCTATCGATGCCATAAACTCTCCCCCTTGCAGGGAAGAGACCACAGAGCGTATTGACTGCATTCGGAAAGACCGGATGTGCAAAAACTGGTTCAGATCCTTCAGATCCAGGATAGGTCTGACACCTCCATTTGGCTTTGGAACAGTGAAGAGATTTGAGTAAAAGCCTGAACCCTGTTCTTTTGGGTCCACTTCCACTATCGCCCCTTGGGATAGCAAGTGATCTAAGGCTAGAAGTAGCGGTTTTTGCTTTACTGGATCCTTGGGGATCCTTGACCTTAGGAAGCGAGAAGGTGGAATCTCCTTAAACTCTAGCTTGTAGCCCAGAGATATCGAGGAGGTTACCCACTTGTCCTGAATCTCTACCCGCCAGGCTTCTGCAAACTGCAGGAGCCTTCCCCCCACTCGGCCAAGTGGGGGCGCCCCTTCACAAGGAAGCTTTTGGGCTCTGCTTGGCAGGCTTTCGCCCCACAAGTCTTTTTCTGCCCCTGGGTGTGACCTTGGGCTTTTCCTCTAGAGGGAGGTTGGGAAGGCCGTCACCACTGCTTAGAGCATGATGCTCCAGGAGAAAGAGAACGCCTAAATGATGGACGTTTGCTCTTTTTGATTGGAAGGAGAGTAGATTTACCCCCTGTAATCTTTTGGACGTATTTATCCAATTCCTCCCCAAATAAGCGTTCCCCCTTAAACGGGAACCCAGTCAAATACTTCTTACACGACAGCTCAGCTGCCCAATTTTTTAGCCATAGGGCCCTTCCCATGTGTACCAACAGGAGAGACAAGACGAGATGCTTGTTGGACAGAATCCAAAATCGCATCAATCATAAAACACAGAATTTGAGGAATTTCTGCACTTCCTCACTGGGAAGGAGGCCAAGCATCTGCTTAACCTGTTCCTTGAGGAACTGACACAACCCCACAGTTGCGACTGTAGGTTGCACTACAGCGCCAGCCATGGAAAAGGAGGCTTTCAATAACGTTTCCAGCTTCTTATCAGTTGGATCCTTAAATACCTGAACATTATCCAAAGGACAGGTCAGGTTTCCATTCACACAAGAAACAGCTGCATCAACAGATGGGACCCCCCATTTCTTGGTGAAACTTTCCTCCAGAAGATAAAGCATAGAAAACCATTTAGGAGGAGCAAACAGTTTATCGGGATGTCCCCAATCCTCATACAACAATTTATCCATTAAGGGATGAATTGGAAAGGAAAAGGCAGTCTGTGGGATTCTCCTGACCCCCAGGGAAGAAATAGAGGATGTAGCGGCCTCAGCAGCGGGCATTCTGAAAGTGGTACGCACCAACTCAATATAATATTGAACCTGTTTTCTAAGTGCCTGGGAGGAGGGGGCTCTCTCCTCTTCCTCCGATTCATCCGACTGCTCTTGATCCCTTTCCCATGATAGGGATCTCTCCTCATTGTCAGAAGTGTCATCTGAAAGAGGAATTTCAGAAGAGGGAGGGGGATCTACCCCTTTTTCTGCTATCTTTTATGGAAGCTGAAATAAAAGTCATAATTCTCCCTTCAAAACCCTCCAATGTAGCCTTAAGGGAGTCTTCAGTGACATACACTGGGGTTTTTAACATTAGGAGAGGCTGCAAAACCTGACAGGGGCACTGACTCATACTGTGAGGCTGGCTCCAGTCTTGCGGGGGGGATGGCATCTTTAGGACCCCTATACCTAGGCGGTGATTTACCAGTGCCCTTGTTACCTCCCCCTGAGACCCTCTTACGAGGAGACATAGTCCTAAGCTACAAAGCAGAGGTACTAGTACAAAAGTGCAATCACTGTTGTGCTACAAGTCTCACAATAAATATTGTAGACATGTCACTGGAGAAGTGATCGAGGGGGTGTACATCTCACCTAGGTTGCTACACAGTGTGAGATGGTAAATCCAGGATGGATCAGTTTCTCAGCAGCGATATGCTGCTGAGTTGTTATTTAATTTTGCCGGGCCTGGGTTTATATGGAATGGCAGGTAGGTTTGGTAGAGGGACCTGTCATTCCACATCCCCCGATCCAGTTCTGGGTTTGGGATCAGGTGAGCTTTGATCCTAATTAGCCTGGGAAGCTAAAGGCTCTGCAGGGTCTGCAGGTGATTGCTCTCAGCCAGGGAATGAACAATCTGTGTGTTGAAGGAAGCTGCAAGCACAGCCACTGCTGGAGCTAAAACTCACCCTGCGATATCCAGGTGAAAGACGCTGTGTTTGTAAGTGTCAGATAGGTGAGCAGAACCTGTTAGTAAGCGCCCAGCCGGGCTAGGACTTTTATTTTTGTTGTACTTAGAAAGCACGGTGTTGCTGTATATTTTGTTTGCTGGACTGTTTGTACCACGAATAAACGCCAAGATCTGCTTTATAAATTCCAAGTCTGCTGTGAACTGTGTCCAAACACACCCTACCCCGGGAAGATCCCTTACAATTGGTGGAGGTAGCGGGCAACACGGTTGCTAGGGGCAACGGTGTGGACAGACTTGGCTACAGCTGCTTATGTCTTGGGTGAAAGCTGCAACTACACTCCAAGAACAGTCCAGCAACATGGAGGAGATGCTGAAGCAGTTTATGCAAGTGAGTTTGCAACAACAGCAACGACATGAACAGTCCATGGCTGCACAACAACAACTTATCGAGCACCTGATAGCAATTCGAGAGGCGCCTGTGGTTGTTAATCCACCCACAGTGATGGGAGCCGCTCCAGAGATTGTTTTTTGGGAGAAGGACTGTGCAGAAAGCGCTGCAAAAGATGACTGCTGAGGACGATGTTGAGGCCTTTCTAACAGTATTTGAGCGCGTGGCTGAGCGAGAGAAGTTACCAGCCGCTGAGTGGGCAGAGGTAATTGCGCCCTATTTAACAGGTGAACACCAAAAGGCCTACTATGACCTCAGTGAGCAAGAGGTTAAGGACTATACTCGGCTAAAAGAGGAGATACTTGCCCGACTAGGAGTTACTACTGCAGTCCGTGCCCGGAGGGTACGCAACTGGAGCTACAGTCTGGACAAATCAGCGAGGTCCCAGATGTATGACCTAATCCATTTGGCAAGAAAGTGGTTGGAGCCAGACACTTCTACTCCTGCACAAATCCTAGAGAAGGTCGTGATGGATCGCTACCTCCGAGCGCTTCCTACTGACCTGCAACGCTGGGTGGGACAAGGTGATCCTAAGAATGCAAACGAACTTGTCAACCTTGTGGAGAGGTTCCAGGCGACTGAGGACTACCTCCGTGATGTTCCTGCAGCATCTTCACCTCCCCGGAGCGCCAGATCTGTGCCGTCAGCTGGTAAGAGACTTCCATCTATTGGGGGAGTGTGGAGGGGTGCTGATGGAGGGAAAAGGGCTCAAGTGGTGTCTCAGGGACAAAAGACTGGTGATGGTCCCGGGTGGCTAAGGGGCTCTGAAAAGGACTCCTTGCCAAAGAGACCAGGCCCTATCCAGTGTTGGAGATGCCATGAGGCGGGACACGTGTCGGCCCATTGCCCTCTTACCTCTGAACCCATGGAATGTGACGCTAGCCGGCGTTAGTCGCTATTTGCGGAACCATCTTGTGCTGCAGTTCCTGGACTAGAGATTGAACCGCAAATCTGCAACATCACAATCAATGACTTTCCTGTTAAAGCGTTAATGGACTCAGGAAGCCTTGTAACCTTGGTGCATGCTAGCCTGGTGACTGGGGACTTAGAGTCTAAAAAGCATATGAGCGTTGTGTGTATACATGGTGATACAAAAGTGTACCCTATAGTGCTGGCTAAAGTCGGGACTGAACAAGGCACAGTACAATATGAAGTGGGTGTGGTTAAAAACCTCATGCATAATGTAATATTGGGGCGCGATTTTCCTTTATTCTGGGCTCTCTGGGAAAAAAGAAAAATCCCCAAAAGGAGTGAGGATACCTCTAAGGTGGTTGCCTTGTCCACTGTGAATGATAAAAGTGTACAGGATGAAAATGATTGTTTTCCTTTGCAGGTCCTGGCTGGGGAGGAGGAGGCTCCTCCCACTGAGCAAAATATACTAGACTTAGAGGTGTCTAGCGATAATTTTGGGGCTGCACAATTACAGGACCCCACTCTCAAAAATGTGAGAGAGCAGGTTGCTGTTATGAACGGGGTACCTCAGGAACCAGATGCTGAAAAAAGATTTCCACATTTTTCGGTGACTAATGATCTTTTCTATAGAGTCAATAAGGTTAAGGATGAGATTGTGGAACAGCTTCTGGTACCTAAGCCGTACCGGCGTCAGGTGTTTGACATGGCACATAACCATGTTCTTGGGGGACACTTGGGGACTGACAAAACGCGAGAGAGGGTTCTCCAGAGGTTTTTTTGGCCGGCCATATATGATGACATTAAAAAATACTGTGAGTCGTGCCCCACATGTCAGGTTAGTGCCCCAGTGTCACATTTTCGCAGTCCTTTGGTTTCGCTCCCTATTATAGAGGTGCCTTTTGAGCGTATTGCCATGGATTTAGTGGGTCCCATTGTAAAGTCAGCTAGAGGACACCAGTATATTTTGGTAGTCCTGGATTATGCGACCCGCTATCCTGAGGCTGTACCCTTAAGAAACACTGCATCTAAAACAATTGCACGTGAGTTGTTTTATATGTTCTCTAGGACTGGGATCCCCAAAGAAATCCTAACTGACCAAGGTACGCCATTTATGTCGAAAGTAATGAAGGAATTATGCAGACTATTTAAAATCTCACACATCCGTACCTCTGTATACCACCCCCAGACGGACGGATTGGTGGAGAGATTTAATAAAACTTTGAAACATATGTTGAAGAAAGTGGTGGCAAAAGATGGTCGTGACTGGGATCATTTATTACCCTACCTCATGTTTGCTATTAGGGAGGTGCCCCAAGCGTCCACAGGGTTCTCACCATTCGAGTTGGTCTATGGTCATCACCCTAGGGGTCTACTAGACATTGCAAAAGAGACATGGGAGAATGAGTCCACCCCATACAAGAGTGTTATTGAGCATGTAGCACAAATGCAGGACCGTATAGCCACTGTAATGCCCCTGGTAAGGGAACACCTCCAGAGGGCTCAAGAGGCCCAAAGTAGAATTTACAACCGGTCCGCAAGAATCAGGACATTCAACCCAGGCGATAGGGTCCTTATACTAGTCCCCACTGTTGAGAGTAAATTCTTGGCGAAGTGGCAAGGTCCCTATGAAATTGTTGAAAAGGTCAGTGAGGTGAACTACAAGGTGCACCAACCAGGTAGAAGGAAGCCTTTCCAAGTTTATCACATAAACTTGATCAAGCCCTGGAAAGACAGGGAATCCTTGGTGGCGACAAATACTGTTAATAATTTGTCACCACCAATCCCTCCAGTCAAGGTAGGTGATACTCTATCAGTGTCACAGAAACAGGAGGCTCAGGAATTTTTACAGAAAAACAAAAACAAGTTCTCTGACCTCCCAGGGCGTACACACCTCATCCATCATCACATTGAAACTGAGCCTAGAAGCAGAGTAAACCTTAAGCCCTATAGGATACCCGAGGCACGTAGGGAAGCCGTATCTGCCGAGGTAAAACGTATGCTTGCTCTGGGGGTAATTGAGGTGTCACAGAGTGAATGGTCCAGCCCAATTGTGCTAATCCCAAAGCCCAATGGAACTTGGAGGTTCTGTAACGATTTCAGAAAGTTGAATGAGATCTCCAAGTTCGATGCGTATCCTATGCCCAGGGTAGATGAGTTGATTGAGAAGTTGGGTAACGCCAGGTACATAACCACCCTCGATCTCACAAAGGGCTACTGGCAGATTCCACTTTCTGGTGAGGCTAAAGAGAAAACTGCATTCTCCACCCCTGATGGGCTATTCCAGTATGTAGTGATGCCATTCGGGTTACATGGAGCGCCTGCAACTTTCCAGAGGTTGATGGACTTGATTCTGCGACCACATCGTGATTACTCAGCTGCCTACCTCGATGATGTGGTCATTTTTAGCCCTGATTGGGAAAGTCACCTCTGTAAGGTACAGGCCGTGTTGGATGCCATAAGTGATGCGGGGTTGACCATAAATGCCGAGAAGTGTGCTCTAGCCCTAGAAGAGGCCAAATATCTAGGCTACATTATTGGGAGAGGGTTGATTAAGCCACAGCTAAATAAAATTGAGGCAATACAGAATTGGCCTAGACCCCTGACAAGGAAACAGGTTAGAGCTTTCCTGGGTATTACGGGGTATTACCGTAGATTTGTGCCGAACTTTGCCTCAGTTGCTGCTCCACTAACTGACTTGACAAAGGGCGGAAAGACAGCAATGGTCACGTGGACCCCAGAGGCCGAGAAGGCTTTCCAAAGCCTTAAGTCTGCCTTGTGCCAACCACCTGTCTTAGTTACCCCCGATTTCAGGCGAGAATTTCTGGTCCAGACAGATGCCTCTAACACAGGCTTAGGTGCAGTACTCTCACAAGTAGTGAATGGTGAGGAGCATCCAGTGACATACTTGAGTAGAAAACTAACCCCGGCCGAGAAAAATTATGCCATTGTGGAGCGAGAATGTTTGGCAGTAAAGTGGGCCCTAGAATCGTTAAAGTATTACTTGCTAGGCAGGAAATTCAAGTTGGTGACAGACCATGCCCCCCTAACATGGATGAAGTTAAACAAGGAGAGAAATGCAAGAGTGACTAGATGGTTTCTCTCCCTACAAAACTTGAATTTCACTGTGGAACACAGGCCAGGGAAATTACAGGCAAATGCTGACGCATTGTCAAGAGTAAGTTGTCTGTGGGGACAAAAGGCTCAGCCCTCCGGTCTGAAAAAGAGGGGGGGGATATGTAGACATGTCACTGGAGAAGTGATCGAGGGGGTGTACATCTTACCTAGGTTGCTACACAGTGTGAGATGGTAAATCCAGGATGGATCAGTTTCTCAGCAGCGATATGCTGCTGAGTTGTTATTTAATTTTGCCGGGCCTGGGTTTATATGGAATGGCAGGTAGGTTTGGTAGAGGGACCTGTCATTCCACATCCCCCGATCCAGTTCTGGGTTTGGGATCAGGTGAGCTTTGATCCTAATTAGCCTGGGAAGCTAAAGGCTCTGCAGGGTCTGCAGGTGATTGCTCTCAGCCAGGGAATGAACAATCTGTGTGTTGAAGGAAGCTGCAAGCACAGCCACTGCTGGAGCTAAAACTCACCCTGCGATATCCAGGTGAAAGACGCTGTGTTTGTAAGTGTCAGATAGGTGAGCAGAACCTGTTAGTAAGCGCCCAGCCGGGCTAGGACTTTTATTTTTGTTGTACTTAGAAAGCACGGTGTTGCTGTATATTTTGTTTGCTGGACTGTTTGTACCACGAATAAACGCCAAGATCTGCTTTATAAATTCCAAGTCTGCTGTGAACTGTGTCCAAACACACCCTACCCCGGGAAGATCCCTTACAATATATATGCTTAAACTGCACAACCTGATGCTGAGTAGGTGTCTTAGGTTTGCCTGGATCCAATCCCTTAGGATGCTTACTGCCCACAGCTCTGTGTCTTCCACTTACAGCCCCCTGGCGTTCTGGGCTTTTTAAAATTGGCACTTTGGCGCCTGCGCAGTAACCACACCCCTCTCTTTCCATTAGTATGGGAGCGCGCTCAGCGCGCGTGCATGAGGACTGTCGGTCATCCAAGGGGGGAGAGGATCACCTACGGAGCCGCGCGGGACCCCTAGACTATGTGAGACCTCTCTCTTACCTCTATTGTGGAAGAGTCTGTAGCGGCAGACGTGAGCCATCTGAAAACAGTCTTCACTGAGCGTGTGCATTTGAAAGGCATGCAAGTATGCATCAGGCTGCTCTTACTCCCTCTAGTGGTGGAAACCAGGTAAGACATACAACTACTCACATGAAGAAATCCACAATATATGATTTATATAGGATTAACTTCTCTTACCTGTGCCTGCCGCAGGAATTGCTGAAAAACAGACACATTCCAGCCTTCACCCATCACGGCGGGCAGAGTTGTGCCAACCTTCAGGATTTTTTGGGTTCCTTCTCAGAGGAACCTCTTACCTGGACCTTGTAAAAGACTCTGCCAGAAACTTTCGTGCCACTATGTAAATAGTACACCAAGTCTGGTTTCCCAGAGCCCAGTCTTCCAAAAGGAGAGGACTTACAGGCAAAACCTAGTTTCTTCGGATGACGAGGCCCGGGTACCATATCATCTTGGGAGTCAAATATCGGCCCGAGATATGGATCTGGTTATCATAGACCTTAGACCTCCGCAGGGACTTGCACAGAGCTTTTGTCATGGTTTTGCAATAGAGTTTGTCTGCTTACCTCTTTCCATGTGTTCATCTCTAGAGACCAGCCGACCCTCACCTGACTGCTTTTGTAATCCATCCTCTGGCATGACTCTACCCTAGTTCCTATCAGAGAACTCTATATTAACCTGTGCACTGCAGGCCAACCCTGCTGATAAACCTTTGTGTGTTTAGCTTCCTGTTACCTGCCGTGTGCTCTTCTTTTGGTCCGTTACCGACTTTGGCGTGTCCTTGACTATCCTTGTTTGCCTGTGATCCTGACCTATTGGTGTGTCCCTGACTATTCCTGTCTGCTTGTGGCCCCGACCTTGGCTTTATTCCTCACTATCCCTATCCTCCTGTTGCCTACTGTGGGTGTGAGCTGGGGGACACTGGGGGTCGCGACCTGGAGCCAGTTGCAGCCCAGTCCATCCTCACCTCTAGAGGTTCTGGTGAACACCTGCTGGCTCTTAGACTCCGCGCTCAAGGGAATTTTACGCTCTAATCCCGGTGGGATCCCCCATCCGCAGCAGTCAGCCGTAGGGTCCACAACCTTGCGGTGCACTCCTGATCCCTATGGTGTGCATCTGTCACCTCGCCTCAAGGTGACCTGACAGCTTTCTTCATAGCACATGTTTTACGTGACCAACCACCTTAGACACTGGCGAAAAAACTGAGGTGCCTCCCATATGGGAGGGGTTATATAGGGGAGGAATTCTCCTTAATTTGGAGTTAACCAATGTCCAATCACCAGAGGTGCCTATATAACCCACTATGTAATGAAGCTCCTGTGTCCTGTGATGTATGATAAAGAAATCTGATTTGCTTACCTGGGAAGATGATTTTTTTAGTAAGGAACCAAATGGCTGTGCAAGGTAGAAAATGTGGGTAAACCATCAGATTAGCTGGACAGAATTAAAAATCCTGAGACAGGATAAAACACTAAATGTATATGTATTTCAACATTCAATTTAACTTTTTACTTGAAATTGCATTTTAATTTGCTTTGTAATGTGTGATGTAGGTTGTGTTCTGGAATAAAAAAAAGTTTAATACTGTATATTGGTTTAATGCTGCTTACCTTAACTGTACATCAGAGTTTTTACTAGAACTTTTCAGTTGCCTTTTAAAGTATCTGAATCTTTAATTATTACATATTAAAATATAAAACTCTGTAACATATGGGTAGTTACTTTATATTTTCTAAGAAAAAAATGTATCCATGTGGGCTAATAAAAGATCTGGTATGAAACTAAAATCTAATATTTCATTCAGTGATTAAAGCAGCATTACCATCTGGATTTTCAGTTCCTTTCAAATTCATCATATTAGAAGGGTAATACCTAATACAAAGCTATTTGCATCTTTTTTTCTTCTTCTAAAAACTTAAGTAAAAATGTCTAACATAAACTTTAAGATAAAAAAAAAAAAAAAAAAAAAAAATTCTTTAAAATTACATTGTTACACGTCTGGCTCTTTGGAACGGTAACATTTTTGAATAAGCCCTTGTACACACGGTCGGACATTCCGATGGACAATGTCCGATAGGAGCCAGGGCCGTCTTTAAGGCAGGGCAAAAGGGGCAGCTACCCAGGGCCCTGTCATTGTTGTGGGGCCCAAAGCAGCTGCCTCATACTTGACAACTATCCCAGTTTACATTCCCTTGTCCCTTGAAGTTTTAGTCCTGTGCTGCTACCAGTGCTGCCCAGCTCTGCCCTATTGTTGTGTACAGATGACTCACCTGCAGACCCAGTGTTTACATGTAAATACTGGCATTCATATGTAAATAGCAGTCACATGCATATGTAAATAGCTGAGGCCAACGGCATTGATATGTAAATAAAGGCAGCATTCATAGGTATAGCATGCCCCCCTGCAGTGAGGAGAAGATGTGCTGTAACCTATCGCAACCAGTGAGCAGTATTACTGTACAGTAATCTCTAGCAGCCAATCAACAAGCAGAAATGTGCTGTAACCTCTAGCAACTAATCAGTGAGCCTTACGGAGTGCTGTAACCTCTAGCAACCAGTCAGTAAGCAGTAATGATATGCTGTAACCTCTGGCAACCATTTGCAATGGCTGCCTGATCTGATACAGTAAACTGATTTTAAGTCTAGCTGCTATTTATTGTATGTCTCAGAGAAAGTGGAGAGTGAAATTGCATGGGGGGGGGGGCCCTAAGAAAATTTTTGCCCAGGGTCCAATCAATATTAAAGACGACCCTGATAGGAGCGTGTTGTCGGATAATCCAAGTGTGTGTGGGCTCCATCGGACTGTTTCTGTCGAAATATCTGACGGACAAAGTTTTAGAGCTGGGCTATAAAATTTTCAGACAACATGATCCGATCACGTCAGTTCCGATCGTGTGTAGCCTAGTCCGACGGACAAGGTGCCACGCATGCTCACAATAAAATTCTGAGATGGAAGCGCTCGCTCAGGTAAAACTACCGCTCTTAATCAATATCGCACATTCATCACGCTGCAATGTTAAAAATTCTTTCATGCAGCGCATTCTCTTTTTCTTTACAATGCTACAAGAGTGAAGTTGTTTTGCTGCTCATATTCACACACACTTCTCCCAAACGTATTTCTTTATTCTTTTTACTCATTTCATCAATACAATATTTTAATTCGTCACATCTCCCCAATCTTTATTTATTTATTTTTTTGTGGTTGTTTTTTTAAATCAAAAATCTCCTTTTTTGACATTTTGCTCATCTTTGCATTTTTTTTTGGTGTGTTGTGTGTCAGCTTACCACAACACCATTATTATCTTTTTAATTTATTGTTTTCTTTTTTAATCTACAGGAGGTTCTTTGGTGTTGGTGCCCCTTGTTATTCATTTGACTTTGTATTTTTGAAATGTACCTGCCTACTCACAAATAAACTGTGCTTTTTGAAGTAAAACACATAGGCAAGTATTTCTTCAACCAAAAAAAAAAACCTTTATTTAGGTGTCAAACAAATAAACAGGAAGGCAACGCTGGAGAAACTGGTCAATTTGGCAAAGACTTTGGCCCCCAGGGCAGACATGAACTAATTTGAACATGTGGCCTGGGGGCGTGGCCTGGACATGGCGGAGTAGAGAGGTGTTCGAGTGAAGCTCCCGGCCATCTCCTACCTTCTCCGGATTACTTAGCTCCTTTGTCAGCATAATGCTCTCCTCTCGTAAGAGCACATCCAAGAAGAACAGGAGAACTGATCACCGGCTTCCCTCGACTTCTCCCCGGGGCGAAATCCAGCGCTTGTTTGGGGCAGCCCTGTTGAGCTCCGCAGACACCAATATGGCGAAGGCGTAGGCCCCCCACGTGCAGGACTCAGAGTGCACAACTCCACTGACTACCCCATCGGGATCCCGGAGCCCGGAGCCGGCCCCTGACTTCCCACTTGCCTTCTCCTCACCTCCGGAGGGTTCACCGCAGCGACGGCCGACATGTAGTGCTGATGAGGAACTGAGAGCGATCCTGCGGGCACTGCCAACGAAGGCAGACATTGAGGACATGGTTGGCCGGGTGGAGGCGGCCCACCGTAAGGAGCTCAACGCGGTCAAGCAGGAGGTACACTCCCTGGCGGATAGGCTGACGGTGGGGGAGACATCCCTATCAGTACTGGACCGCAGGGTGACGGACCTAGAAGCACACCACCGTGCGCAATCGGAGAGATCGTTGGGTCTACAGCTCCATATGGAAGAAATGGAGGACAGGAGCCGCAGGAACAACCTGCGGCTTCGAGGCCTCCCTGAAGCAACTGGCCCGCAAGATCTGGAGGCGACCGTGGCGGATATCTTCCACAGGGTGGCGGGGTACCAAATACAGGGCAGATTGGAATTCGATTGTATCCATCGAGCGCTGGGTCCAAGATCTGAGGACCCTGCTAGACCATGTGATGTGATATGCCGACTGCACCACTACGCTCACAAGGAGCTTATAGCCCGCAAGGCTTGGGAGACTCAAGACCTGGAACTTGACGGGGCGCCTCTCAAGATCCTCCCAGACGTTTCCAGAGCTACGCTACAGCGCAGGGCGCTACTGAAACCGTTGCTGGATCTGGCCAGGAGAAGAGGAGTGACCTACCGTTGGGGTTCCCCCTTTCCGTTACCTTCCGGAAGGACCAGCGGTCCTTTACACTTCGATCCCCCGATTCGTTGCCGGCGCTTTTCTCCTTTCTGGAGGCTGAGCCAATAATGTTGCCCAACTGGCTGGACTACCTCCCGGACTATCCAGGGCACAGGAGCCGTGTCGCTGCGGGCGGAGGCTTGCCTCCCAGAACACAGAGGAGTAGACGACGATCCCGAGCGCCATCCCCGGAAGACGACAGAGAGGTGTGAGTTTTCTCTCTTTGTCCTTCTCTTTTTTGGTGACTGTTTTGTTGCTTCTCCGCCCCCCCCTTCCTGCTGCCTGGAGGCGTTTTGGGACCCCCCTGACCTTTTACATCTGATGGTTCACCTGGCTCCTTCTGGCTTCCCCCCCCCCGTCCTGCCGCCCGGAGGTGCTCCGAGGCCCCCCCTAACTTTCCACCTCGGTTGGTTTGTTTATCTGGCTCCTTCGAGACCCCCTTGTCCTGCCGCCCGGAGGCGTTCCGGGACCCCCCCTGACTCCTGACTCCTTACCTCTGAGGGTTTAGTTGCCTCCGTCTGGTCTCCCCCCCCCGGATTTGGAAGCTGACTGCTGCATACTTTTATTTGGACGGGCACCCTGCCGACATGCACCAAGGATAATGGTTGGGGGTGGTTTGTGTCCTCTTTGGGGGATGCCCGGCTGTTCAGGGCGCCCTCCGTGCACCCCCTGCGCCTCCTCTGGCATATTCTTGGGTGGGGGGCTATGGGGACCGCGGTCCCGGTGTCGGGGGTGGGGGAGGAGGAGGGTTGGTGATGGCGGGGTCGGTCTGCAAACCAAGCGGAGCGAGGCGGCTGGCACCTGCGGCCCCTTGTTTGCCGCCCACAGTTTTGATGGATATCTCGGGTGGTGGGTGGGGGTTGCTCTGAAGGCTGTCTTCCTTTTATGAGCCATTGATGCGGTGGACGGCCCCTTCCCCCCTCCCTGCCGGTCCGGTGGGTACGACCTTGCTCTGGCCTCAGAACACACGGTCCAGACTGTACAGAGTTGGAAGCCGGTCGATAGGTACTTGCCAATTAGTATCTGGAATCTTCCGCACGAACGTTGTAATTGATCTGAGCAGGTCGTTGACACCTCATTACGATATGGACTGTAGCCTCCGTTGGGCTCCGAGATGTTGGCTGGGGTGCTCTCCTGGAGGGTGCTTTGTTTTGCTGGGGGTGGGGGGGCTATGGTAGAGCTGATGGGGGACCCCCCCTGGGTGACATGGGCCCTGAGTGCTAGGCGGGGGGGCAGTGGTTGCGGGGTGGGGTTATTAGGTGGGAGGCGCTGGGGAGGTACGTTATGATGGGATGTTATGTTCGCTACAAGTTGTTGTATTGTATTGTACACTCTTACTTTTAGGTTCGTTTGCACAGACCTGTGGCCCTGCCACGCGTTCCCCCCCCCCTGTCTCAGGGGGCTGCGCCTCGGGTCTTCATAGGAATCTGGTGGAGTGCTATGCATTTAGTTCCTCTGCCTAATATTGCCGCACTGTTTGGAAATGCTCTGTATTGTTTATCTTGTTCTTTTATTTTTCTCTATTTTTTGTGTTCTCCCTCTCGTGGGGTTTACTAGGTTAATTATTGTTGCCGCTTACACTGGTACAGTGTAGTCCTGGGGGGGGGGTGGGAGGACGGGAGCTCCTCTTTCCTGCCAGAGTCCAACCCATCCCCCACATAGGCCGGCACACACCCCCGGATTTCTGGAGGTGACGTGCCTTCTCAAGGTTAGTCTTGATTAGATATTTGTGGGTCCTCCTTCTTTCAAGACCCACCCCTAACAAACTTTCTATCCCGAGTAGGAGGGTGGTCTCTGATATCCTATCGGGCCGCCCTTCTGCCCTTCCCCAACCCCCTCTCTGTTGATTTCCCTTTTTCTCTCTCCTATCTTTCACTTCTCCCTATCCTTTCTTCTCCTTTTCCCCCCCGCCCTCTGTCACTCCCCTCCCTCCCTCTTCATCAGCCAGGGGAGATGGACTCCATTAAGGTAGTCTCATTAAATGCACGGGGACTTAACATCCCCGAAAAAAGGCGCATGCTGTTAACAGATTTAAGGAAATCCCGTGTGGATATAGCGTTTATCCAAGAAACTCACTTGCAAAACACTAAAGTCCCACTCCTTCAAAACAGATTCTTCCCCACGACGTATCATGCTACCAACCCTTCCGCCAAAACCAAGGGAGTCTCAATAGTGATCTCCAGTGGCATTCCCTGGAAATGTCAAACAGCCCTCCGGGATACAGAAGGTCGGTACTTGTTCCTTAAAGGGTTGGTTGGGGACGTTGCAGTCACCCTTGCGACAGTATATGCACCTAGCGAACAACAGCACACCTTTATTGCAAATGTTTTAGATAGCTTGGACGACTTTACGGAGGGCCAGTTGATTTTAGGGGGGGGGGATTTTAATATCCCTCTAATTCCATCTTCAGATACCTCGTCGGGTTCCTCATTGGTCCCCATAGCCCACAGGAAACGGGTGGCTCAGTCCCTCCACAAGGCCCAACTAATTGACGTTTGGCGGTTACAGCATTCGGGTGAACGGGACTATACCTATTACTCAAACACCCATAAACTTTACTCCAGAATTGACTTTTTCTTGATCCCTCACAATCAACTACACGCAGTGGTAGGCTCCGCTATAGGACACAGTACATGGTCAGACCATGCCCCTATCTACCTTACATACACACTCACTGGTCGAACGGCGTTTTATTCGCGGTTCTGGCAGCTGAATGAGAGCCTCCTCCAATCGCCTGAGATACTAACAGAAGTGAACAAATCGCTGGAATTATATTTTCGGGAGAACGACACCCCTGACTGCGATCCGGGATCGCTGTGGGAGGCGCATAAGGTTGTCATTAGGGGGCTCTTGATCAGCTACGGGGCACGTATAAAAAAAGAAAGATCCGCAACTCTGCGTACACTCCTAAACACCCTAGCCTCACTGGAGGCACGACACAAACACGCCCCTTCTCAGACCTTAGAAGCAGAATTGAACACGACGCGCAAACAGATTACGGACCTGCTACACTACAGGGCTAAGGCAGCGGTGCAACGTAGCCGGCAAATTACGTATGAATCCGGAGACAAATGCGGGAAGTCGCTAGCTAGAATGATTCGTGTACAAAAACAGGCAGCCTACATTCCTTATATTGTGGGCTCGGACGGCCAGAGGGCTGCCCTGCCGAAACATATCTCGACGGCTTTTCGTGACTATTACAGCAATTTATATAACCTCCCACGAGTAGGCCCTTCCCAGACTGTAATCGATGCTTACGTAGCATCTTCCCAGATGCCCTCTCTCCCCGCGGAAGTAAGGGAGGAACTTGAAGCACCGATAAGTTTAGCGGACCTTCAGACTGCCATTAGTGCTATGAAGCCGGGGAAGGCCCCGGGTCCGGACGGATACACTTCTCAATATTATAAGACGTTGTTCCCCGTCCTGGGTCCACGCATGGTGAGATTCTTAAGTGCAGACACAGCCCTACCTAGGGATCTGCTAAACGCACATATCTCTTTAATCCCCAAGGAGGGTAAGGACCCCTCCGGATGGGGGAGTTATAGACCCATCTCCCTGTTAAACACGGATTTAAAATTATTCACTAAAATTCTATCGACACGACTTGCCCGCCACCTGCAGACACTAATCAACTTGGATCAAGTCGGTTTTATACCTAGAAGGGAAGCGCGTGATAACACTATAAAAGTTCTAAACCTACTTCATGTGGCCAGTACTAAAAAGTCCCCATGTATATTTCTTAGCACAGACGCTGAAAAAGCGTTCGATAGGGTGAGCTGGGCATTTTTGTTTTCGGTACTCCGTCATATTGGCCTAGGAGATAGAATGCTCACCTGGATCACCAAATTGTATTCCTCCCCCACGGCACAGGTGAAAGCTAATGGTATCCTGTCGACGCCCTTCCCTATCACAAATGGAACGAGGCAAGGGTGTCCTCTATCACCCTTACTCTTCGCACTCTCGCTAGAACCCTTCCTGTGTAACATTAGACGAAACCCTGACATTCAGGGTATTCAGGTGGGTGCCTTGCACTGTAAAATCTCGGCGTACGCGGATGATTTATTGTTCACTTTGACCAACCCCACAATCTCACTTCCCAACCTCCTTAAAGAATTCGATGCGTATGGGGAGTTATCGAATTTAAAAATCAACTATTCTAAATCGGCAGCCATGGGTGTAGCTGTTCCCCCATCAATCATGCAATCTATGCAAACCCACTTCACCTTTAGATGGACAAATGTGGCTCTGAAATATTTAGGGACTCAAATCCCCACGGACATCACACGAACGTTCGAGTTGAATTTCCCACCACTCTTGGTCACAATCCGCTCACTCCTGAATGGCTGGTCCAGGGGTCTCCATTCGTGGTTTGGCAGGTGCAACCTCCTTAAAATGTGTATACTGCCTAAGATCCTCTTTCTGCTCCAGGCCCTTCCAATACATATCCCATTATCATTCTTCAAGCAAACACACACCCTTTTCATAAGCTTTATCTGGGCCGGAAAAAAACCTAGGATTAATAGACACCAGATGTCCCTCCCCAAACACCAGGGCGGTCTGGCAGTCCCTGATATTAGGCAGTACTTCCAGGCAACGCACTTGGGTCGCATCCTGGACTGGAGACGGAACGGCGGAGTTAAACTGTGGGTACAGTTGGAACAGGCTCAGACAATTGTCCCACTGAAAGGCGCGCTATGGTGCTACGACTCCCTCCCCTTGGACACGAAACATCACCCCCTCCTGGGGACCACGCTGCGACACGGTAGACAGGTGGCTGTACAACACTCACTAACCTCGCTTAAATCCCCTCTTTACCCAATACTGGGTCACCCAGATTTTGCGCCGGGCCTTCACCCCAGGGAATTTGCTGCTCTGCGTGACAAAGCTTTTGATCATGCGGCTAAATTTGTGATACAGAACCGTTGGCCTACTCTCGCGGAACTATCCGACGGAACGGGTGAGATCCGACTAAATTTCTGCAAGGCGGTGCAGATACACCACTTCCTGCACTCGATCCCTGAGCCCCAGGACTTCTGTCGTCCACGGACAGTATTTCAGGAGCTTTGCGTAGGCACCGAACCTTTGACTAGTACGCTATCCAATATGTATGTACTACTTAACTCACCCGCCGCTCAACCACGCCTGATTGGCCTGGAAAAGTGGGAGAAAGACCTAGACCGAACGTTCTCAGACACGCAAAAACAGAGGATGATTAGCTACATACAACGTCCATATGTACTAGAATACAGGAGACAAACTATAAAGTTCTCTATAGGTGGTATCTCACTCCTTCAAGACTTCAAAAATGTTTCCCTGACGTCTCGGACCGATGCTGGTGCTGTGGCGAGGAAGAGGGCACCATGCTCCACATTTTTTGGACTTGCTCCAAGCTCGGAGATTATTGGGGAGCAGTGAGGCGCATTGTTCAGAAATTTGCGGAATATACAATCCCAGATGACGCCGCCTTCTTCCTCCTACACCTGTCAGCTATCTCCCTAAAAAAATATAAAAAAAGTAATTAGTACGCCATCTCTTGAATGCAGCAAAGTCATGTATTCCGCTTAGATGGAAACAACAGTCCCCGCCCACTGTTACAGATTGGCTGCGCAAAGTGGAGGAAATTAGGAAATTAGAGGACTTGGCCCTTACGGCACAGCATAAAAGTGAGCAATTCACGGCGACGTGGGCAATATGGATTGCCTTTATATATTCGGAGGAGGGGACCGCCCTACTGGGTTCGTAGTGGCCTTGCGACGGTGCGGGCCCGCGGATAGGGATGACCATCTCCCTGGCTGATGCCCCCCCCTTCTTTTCACTCTCTCTTTTCTCCCCCCCCCTCCCTGAAGAGTATATGGAAAATGGAAGGGAGGTTCCCGTCTTGGACTTGAGTAATTACGGTGGGATGATGGGTGGCTTAGCGCATTATCCCGGTTTACTGGCAGTTCACTGTGAGACGCCTGGCCCTGTGATTTTGCTAGTACTGTTTTTAAGTTATGCAAGCGCTTCATATGTATGTACCTCTGTATTGATTGTACTGTCGGGATACCTCCCTTTATGTGGTGTTTAATAAAAATTTATATTTGAAAAAAAAAAAAAATTGGTGGCCTGAGGAGTACATATCTCAGGGAGAACAGTCTGGTCCAGAAGTCCAAGAGATCAGGAAGAGCAGATGGCATCTATGTCCCCAGGCTGTGGTCCTACAAGAGGCTGCATCTTCTGTCAGACCAGACTGAACCCAGGCCATCACTCTCTGGTCTTCCTTGGGCACTTCCCTCCAGGCTTCCTTCCAGGCTGTGGCTCAGCTCCTGTAGTTGTGGCAGGAGGAGGAGGGCGATGGTCGACCTCCCAGCTGCCACTTGCCACAGCCTCCTCCCGGCTGCCACTTGCCACAGCCTCCTCCCTTCTGCCACTTGCCACAGCCTCCTCCCGGCTGAGGTCTTCCTGTGTATGAAAATGGGATATAGTTTTAGTTTTTTGGTCATCAATCACACAATTTTGTGTTCATGACTGTTGCAAATTGAATGTTGCCAAATAGAACAGACTATCCTTCTGAGCCCAGCATTTTTCATTCTTGTCCCAATCATTTTTGGTCACTACTGTCTACTGAGATGTAAACCACTTTGTTAAATCACAACTTACTGATCAATAATAACATCTAGTTAACATCATTAAATGTACAACAAGAAATATGTTCAACAATGCTATACCCGTCTCAAGCTGGGCCCCTCCACATGTTGCTGCCTGGAAAGCCCAGGTTGGACATCGAAAGCCTTAGTTGGGGGTGAAGGAAGCCTTGAAGGTAGACTGGAGAGTGGTGGCCTGGGTTCCCCCTGTTCTGCCATAAAATGCAGCCTCTGGTAGTACAACATCCTGGGGTAATAAATGTCATCTGGATCTCCTGATCTCAGGGAATTCTGGTGCTTCTTTCGCTCCCTGAGATATATACACCTCAGGGCACCAACTTTGCCCTTCACATAGGTCATGTCTGACGTGGGGACCATGATGTTCACCAAACCAAGCAATTTCTCCAGTGCTGCCTTCCTCTTTTTTAGGTCATTATAAAAGGGGTTGTTCTTCTGCCACAGGCAGGGCAGCTCCCTGAGCAGATCAATGAATAGCCCCATAAAAATTGAGTGCTTGAAGGAATCCATCTTGTCTGCAAAATACAACACAAGACAAACCCTAATAATAATGCCATGCTAAACTCTCCTAATCTTGTCCCAACATAGGCCTATATAGAAGCAGTATAGGCTAGTGATGTACCAAATAAAAAAATTGTACCTTCGTTTGCACGATCGTCCTCACTCTGCTCACAGATCGTACGCACGACACATGCGTGTTGCGTTTTATCTACAGTGCGCATGCGTGAAACTCCGCCAACCCTTGATGTTCTTTCTAGACTATTCCCCATCCCTTCTCTTTCGGCGCAGTGGGGAGAGCAAATGGTGGAGACACAGCAGGTGCGCACTAATAATAGTTCCACTAACGAGGAGGAGGGCAAGGAAAGCCTGGAGCCTGAAACGTTCCGATCCTGGAGGAGAAGATTTAAGGCCTCAAATATGTCTTTTGGAGAGATGTTGGAGATGGTGGACATATTGAAGAGGAACGACTATGATGGGAAGTATGGACCTTAACCAAACCCAAATATCAGAAAGGCCAAGATCATGACTAAAGTTGTGAAGAGACTTCAAAAGAATTTTGGGGTACGACAATACAAGGATCAACTGAGAAAAACGCTGGTCAGACCTGAAACTGAGGGAGCACGATCAGTACAGAAGAATCAAGCGAGTTCTTCAAAAAAGTAAGTAGTTGTCGTGTGTTCATATTATTATTATTGCTTGCATACTGCTCCATGTGCTTTGATTTAATGTTGTACAGTTTAAAATGGCCACTTTCAAGTTCATGGGTTTGTTCGTAATAAACATCGTTCGTTAGCCCACTCCAAAACAATGTTTTGCCAACTTACACTTCACTACATTTGTTCACACTACAGGTAAGTATTTCAGCTTTAGAAAGTGTCAAAAATAATGTTCTCACCTTTGAACTCGGCCAAAAAACAGAATTGTACAACACTTCCAAGCAATGTTTCATATTCCTATTTCTGCCCTCTGTGTGCTAAGTATTCCTTTTTTACATTCTCATAGGGGAGAGAAGACTCGGGACGTCTGAGGACACCAGGGACCCCACACCTCCCAAAGAGGGGGAAATACCAACACCAGAAGCAGAGGAGGAGGAGGAAGGAGAGATTGTAGAGATTGGCGAAATTGGCACAACAGGTGAGTGTCAGAGACCACAGCTTCTGGTAAGCTAATCAATGTATGCCTGCATATTTATAATACACTGTATTTTTTTTGGTTTATTTTTAGGTAATGTGGATGTTGTGGAAGAAGCTAAAAGCTAAAAGCCCAACAACAAGCCCCTGCACAGCACAAACTCTACGACTAATACGTACACATAATATGGCTTGAAAACGGTCGGCTGGTCAGAACGGACAACAGAAAGCACAGATAAACAGCAATGCTCGAAAGAACGACCTAAAAAACAGAAACGAGCAGACAATAAGCAATGAAAATCAAAGCGTACTATACCAAGATATAGTCCACAATGAGCAACAAATGCTTACTGACTACACGCACTGATGAGCAGATACGCACCCACAAGCACAAACTGAAGAGCAGTAACGAACTGAAGCACAAATCTGAAAAGCGTGAATCGTCTCTCACCAAACCTACTAACGCGTGATAAACACAAGATCAGCAGAAGGAGCCCAAAGGGTGCCGGATGTGGTGCTGAACTTCCCTTTTCTAGTGCCGTCATACGCGGCTTACGTCACCACGTTCTTGGCAGCCGGAAATTCCGACAACAGAGTCTGACCGTTTGTATGAAACACCACTCCTGGACCACTTCCGGACTAAATCCGTCGGAATTTATCCGATGTATTTGGCGGCCGGAATGTCCGACCGTGTGTACGGGGGCTAAGGCATTTATTCATTGCAAAATACACGTGCCAAAATTGGTGAATTAGTAAAGTTAATATATATTTCTGTCCATTTATTTAATCAGGCTTCTAATTTTCTTAAAAGGGCAGCTTTAAGAGTACTAACTTTAGAAATTTCCAATATCCAGTTATATTTTGTGCATTTAAAGAGAAAGTAAACCCTGATGTCTCCCTGCATCGCATAGTAGCCCATTATGTGTCACTTACCTGATACTGGAGCCAGCGATGTCACCGCTGTCCCCTGTAGTCCGGAGCATCCATCTTCTTCCGGGTATCGCTGCTCCGGCCACTCACAGCACCGGAGCAGCGATGACGTCACTCCCGCGCATGCGCAGGGAGCCGCCACTAACGGCATATCGCCATTAGCAGCTGCCATAGCCGGGTGCCCACAATTGCAATGCCGGCACCGCAGAGAGGAGGGGGGGACGAGCGGGGCTTCGTTCCCCCACATCGCTGGACCCTGGGACATGTAAATGTCCAATTTTTAAAAGTCAGCAGCTGCAGTATTTGTAGCTGTTGACTTTTATTTTATTTTTTTCTTAAGGGAAACTCCTCTTTAGCAAGTTCTCACAGAGACCTATCATCTTTGAATAATGGCCACTTGTGTATGCAGAAATTAGTGAATACATTTACAAACATCTTTTGTTCAGTTTGTTGTTTCTTCTCATGGCCAAACAATGGAAGGCCAGCTGGACTATCGATGCTGCGTACAAGTTATTTAATTTGTTTGGGGGGGTCAATTTCCTCCATTGTTCATTACTTGAGAAGTTACCTTTTTTTAATTCATCTGTACATAATCTTGCTTGCAGACCAAATTTCTCAAACCAATGTATCTGTGATCTAATTCTGGCATTGGGCAACCTTAAAATTAACCAATTTTTTTTTTTTTGGGGGGGGGGTTTATTTTATATAATTTTGCAGTAGCAAACAAAAAGAAACATATAGAACAATTAAATGTCAGCCTGACAACCAGGCCTCACACAACACAAAAGACCTCAGCACTAGGCCCTCAGTATAACTCCAAGGATGGAACATGAGCATAGTAACAACAAGTTACACTGCATATATACATTGAATGCAAGTCCTTACATAATGACAGATATTGGCTCCACAAACTTAATACATATAGACATGTGCGGTTTGTTTTGTTCTGAATTACAATTCGGATTAATTAAAAAAAATTCGTAAATCCGGATGTACCCAAACTTCCAGATTACAATAGTTCCGAATCTAACCACTTCCCAAACGCTGCACACCGCACAATGGCAGTGGTGGGCAAATGGGTGTCCCCTTTAAGAGGCGGGGATAGCAGGCACGCCCGCGGCATACAGCGTGACCGTGCCCGTAGGACCGGAAGACTCAATGTCCGCCAGTCTCCCGGCGAGATGCAGAACGGGGAAGTGCCTATGTAAACAAGGCATTTCCCCATTCTGGCTTGTGTCATGACAGAGATCACTGCTCCCTGTCACTGTTATGTGACTTGAAGCCCACCCCCCCACAGTTAGAATCCCTCCCTATGATACCCTTAACCCCTTCATTGCCCGCTAGTGGTTAAACCCTTCCCTGCCAGTGTCATTTATACAGTAACCAGTGCATTTTTATAGCACTGATTGCTATATAAATGACAATGGTCCCAATGTAGTGTTTGATGTGTCCGCCATAATGTCGCAGTCCCAATAAAAATTGCAAAAGTCCAGATCACCACCATTACTAATAAAAATAAAATAAAAATGCCATAAAACTATCCCTTATTTTGTAGACGCTATAACTTTTGCACAAACCAATATACGCTTATTGGAATAATAAAAAAAAAAAATATGTAGAAGAATACATATCGGCCTAAAGTGAGGGAACAATTTTTTTTTTACATATTTTTGGGGGAGATTATAGCTAAAAATGTAAAAAATATTGCTTTTTTTTTTTTTAATTGTCACTTTTTTTTGTTTATAGCGCCAAAAAAAAAAACACAGAGGTGATCAAATACCACGAAAAGAAAGCTCTATTTGTGGGAAATAAAGGATGTCAATTTTGTCTGGGTGCAACTTCGCACAACTACGTAATTGTCAGTTAAATCAACGCCGGAATTCAAATTTCAAATACTTTTTTAATACACTTCAAATTCAAAAAGTTTTTCGAATTCAAAATGTTTTCCACTTTCCAAAGAGAATAAAATATAACAGAAAATAAAGGAATAGAATAGAAAAAATAAATAGAATATAAAATAATATAACAGAAAATAAAAGAATAGAATATAATAGAGTAAAACAGAACAAAATAGAATTGAAAATAAAAGAACAGAATTGACTAGAATATAATAGAAACAAGTAGAAACATAGAAAGAATATAACCATCTTCTGAAATTCAAATTTCAAATGGAATAAATTTGAATTTTAATATATAAGAAAGTAATTGAATGGAAAACAATAGAATAGAAAAAAAAGAATAGACTATAATAGAATAGAAAAGAATATAATTAAAAAAATAGAATAGAATAGAAAAAAAAATATAACCATTTCCCAAAATTCTAATAGAATCTATTCAAATTTGCATAGAATAGAAAAGATAAGATTAGAAAAAAAAAATGAAAATAACAGAATAGTATAGAAAAAAAACAACAAAAAAAAAGAAAAGAAAAATATAACCACCTTCCGAAATTAACATTTTTGAATAGAATAAATGTGAATTTGAATAGAAAAGAACAGAATAGAAAAGAGTATAATAGAAAGTAAAATAATATAATAAAATAATGGAATAGAACAAATAGAATAAACAAATAGAAAAAGAATATAATTAAAAAACAAATGAATAGAATACAAAGAATATAACCACTTTCCAAAATTCACATAGAATCAATTTGAATAGAAAAGAATAGATTAGAATAGGAAGATGGCTATATCAATCCTATTCTATTCTATTGTTTTTTTCTATACTATTGTGTTATTTTCTCTTCTATTCTACTCTATTCTTTTCTAATCTATTCAAATTTGAATTGATTCTATTCTAATTTTGGAAAATGATTATATTATTTCTATCCGATTCCATTTTTATTTTTAAATCTATTCTTTTCTATTCTGTTTTGAATTTCGGAAGATGGTTATCATCTATTTAATTAAATTCTTATTTTTAATTCTATTCCTTTCTTTTCTATTCTGTTCTTCTATTCTCTGTTATATTGTTTTCTAGTCTATTTTTTTCTATTCTATTTTATTCTCTTTACAAAATCTAAAAACTATTCGAATTTGAAAACTTTACGAATTGATCAGAATTAAATTTCCAAAATTAGAATCGATTCAAATACAAATAAACATACCAAATTTCTGAAAACAAATTAACCACTTGCTTACTGGGCACTTAACCACTTTCAGACTGGACCAATTTGCTGGTCAAAGACCAGACCACTTTTTGCGATTCGGCACTGCGTCGCTTTAACTGACAATTGCGCGGTCGTGCGACGTGGCTCCCAAACAAAATTGACGTCCTTTTTTTCCCACAAATAGAGCTTTCTTTTGGTGGTATTTGATCACCCCTGCGGTTTTTATTTTTTGCGCTATGAACAAAAATAGAGCAACAATTTTGAAAAAAACGCATTATTTTTTACTTTTTGTTATAATAAATATCCCCCAAAAATATATAAAAAAACATTTTTTTCCCTCAGTTTAGGCTGATACGTATTCTTCTACATATTTTTGGTAAAAAAAAAAAAAAAACGCAATAAGCGCTTATTGATTGGTTTGCGCAAAAGTTATAGCGTTTACAAAATAGGGATAGTTTTATAGCATTTTTATTAATAATTTTTTATTATTTTTTTTACTAGTAATGGTGGCGATCAGCGATTTTTATTGTGACTGCGACATTGTGGGGGACCCATCGGACATTTTTGACACATTTTTGGGACCATTGTCATTTATACAGTAATCACTGCTATATAAATGCAGTGATTCCTGTGTAAATGACACTGGCAGTGAAGGGGTTAACCAGTGGGTGGCAGTGTAGGGGTTAATTGTTCCTAGGGGTGTGTTACTAACTGTGGGGGGGTTGGGCTTTCATTTAGTGAACACTGATCTCTGCTCCAATCACATGGAGCAGAGATCAGCGTCACTAGTTGCTAGGCAGAATGGAGAAATGCTGTTTACTCGGCATTTCCTCCATTCGGCCGCTCCGTGAGACGATCGCGGGGATGCCCGCGGCGATCGAGTCCGCGGGTCCCGCGACCGGACTCACGGGGGTCCCGACCAGCGTGGGAGCGTGCCGCCGGCGGTGCGCTCCCGATGGCAGGGCGGCATTGAATATTGGACGTACCTGTACGCCAATATGCCTGCCCGTGCCATTCTGTCGACGTACATTGTCGTGCGCTGGTCGGGAAGTGGTTAAACACCCTTCCTGCCCAGACCAATTTTCAGGTTTCGGTGCTCTCACAATTTGAATGACAATTACTGAGTCATGCAACACTGTACCCAAATTCATTTTTTGTCCTTTTTTTCCCACAAATAGACCTTTCTTTTGGTGGTATTTGACCACCTCTGGGGTTTTTATTTTTTGCGCTATAAATGAAAAAAGACCGTACATTTTGAAAAAAAAACACATATTTCTTTGTTTCTGTGACAAAATTATGCAAATTATTAATTTTTCTTCATAAATTTTGGCCACAATTTATACTGCTACATGTCTTTGGTAAAAATAACCCAAATTAGTGGATATTATTTGGTCTTTGTGAAAGTTAGAGAGTCTACAAGCTTTGGTGCAAATCATACAAAATTGATCACATCTGATGTACTGGTGGCCTATCTAATTTCTTGCGACCCGAACAAGTCAAGAAAGTACAAATACCGCCCAAATGACCCCTTTTGGGAAAGTAGACATTCCAAGGTATTTAGTAAGAGGCATAGTGAGCTTTTTGATGTTGTCATTTTTTTCCCACAATTCTTTGCAAAATTAAGATTTTTTTTTTCCACAAAATTGTCATTGTAATAGGTTATTTCTCTTACATGGCATGTGTATACCCCAAATTACTCCCCCAAAAAAATTCTGCTACTCCTCTTGAGTATTACAATACCACATGTGTGGGACTTTTTCACAGCCTGGCCACATAGAAAGGCCCAACATGCAGGGAGCGCCATCATGTGTTCTAGGAGCATAAATTACACATCTAACTTGTTGACTACCTATTACATTTTTGAAGGCCCTGGAGCACCAGGATAATGACACGTGACACTGATGACAGATGGCACTGATACGTGGCACTGATGACACTTATACGTGGCACTGATGACAGATGGCACTAATATGTGGCACCGATGACGCGTGACACTGATGACAGATGGCACTAAGTGGCATTGATGACACATGACACTGACAACAGATGGCACGTGACACTGACAGGTGGCACTGATGACAAATGGCATTGATACGTGGCACTGATACGTGGCACTGATGATAGGTGGCACTGGGGACAGATAGCACTAACAGGTGGCACTGGGGACAATAGCACTAACAGGTGGCACTGGGAGCAGGTAGCACTAACAGGTGGCACTGGGGGCAGGTAGCACTGGGGAGCATGGCACTTTTTTTATTTATTTTTTTTACTTACGGCCGCTGCAGCCGTTCATCTGTCCCTTCTCACACGCTGTCTGTGTGAGGAGGGAGAGCGGCGCTGAGAGATGATGTCATATGTTTACATATGAGATCATCTCTCATTGGATAGGCCGATCGCGCTGTAAATGGCCACTGTGATTGGCCGTTTACAGTGATCTGTGAATGGCTGTGTCCGAGGCACACGGCCAGCACAGAACTTCCCCGATGCGCGATACTCGCAACCGGCAGTTAGCGTCCGCTCTGTAGCCGTCAGATTAAACAAATTTAACAAAACAAATTTATGTGAATAACGAATCGAAATGAAACAAAACAAAACAAATCTTTTCGTTCTGCACATGTCTAATTACATACCAAATGTCATAAAATAAAATCAACATTATACTGTAAATAGTGCATAGGCCCACAACTCACCCCCAGGAAAGTTTAATACGCAATCCCCCCAACCCCAAACCTGCCTTCACACATGTAAGACATTGAAATTCCATAAGCATCATAATAAATCAGTTTAATCTGACATTATTTATCCCCTTGCCGCCGAGCGTACGCAGATGTGCATACTCGGCTTTCGGGGGGTATACCGGGATGATGCCCACACCTGCAGGCATCATCCTGGTACCGTTTTTCTGAGCGGGCAATTGGCTTTCCAGCCATAACAACCAATGCGGCTAAAAGCCACTCGGCTGTTATGCCGGAGGAGCCGGAGGGGACTCCCCCCCTCCCGCTGCTCTTACCGGTGCACCGATCTCACATCTGCCACTCCCAGCGGCTACGGAGGGACTGGAATGACGCCGTAAGCGGCATCATTCCAGTCTCCTAATTGTAAACACGGAAGCGACGTCATGACGTCACTTCCCGATTACTCGGCTGCCAATGGCGCCAGATTTAAAAAAATATATACAGTATTCAGAATCGCTGATTTCAGCGATCTGAATACTTTGAAGTGTAAAGGAGGGATCGGGGGTCTTTTAGATGTTTACATTCCTTGTGACAGCAATAAAAGTGATCACATTTATTTATTTTTTTAAAACAATTTATTAATTTAAAAATTAATAAATTAAATAAAATTTTTTTTTTTTTAAAGCCCCCCCCCCCCGTCACCGCAAGCTCGCACAGCAAAGGAAACGCATACGGAAGTTGTGCCCGCATATGTAAGCGGTGTTCAACTCACACATGTGAGGTATCACCGCGATCGTCAGAGTGAGAGCAATAATTCTATTACTAGAGCTCCTCTGTAACTCTAACCTGGTAACCGGAATTTTTTCTTAAAGCGTCACCTATTGAGATTTTTAGGTACCGTAGTTTGTCGTCATTCCACGAGTGCGTGCGATTATAAAGGGTGACATGTTTGGTATCTATTTACTCGATGTAACATTATCTTTCACATTATGCAAACAAATTGGGCTAATTTTATTGTTTCGTTTTTTTTAATTCATGAAAGTGTCACTTTTCCCAAAAGGTTGCATTTAAAACACTGCTGCGCAAATACCACGTGAAATAAAATATTGCAACAATCGCCGTTTTATTCTCTAGAGTCTCAGCTAAGAAAATATATATAATGTTTGGGGGTTCCAAGTAATTTTCTAGCAAAAAATATGGATTTTAGCTTGTAAACACCAAATGTCAAAAATAGGCTTAGTCATGAAAGGGTTATTCATCCATCCCACATGTTACCAACCTTTTGGGTACTCCCCCTACTTGTATACTTGTATACCTGGCTTTATATAAGGGGAGCCATCACGGAACAGCCGGAGGGGTAAACTTTTTCCAGGAAACCACTATTAACTTCCTAGCATAATAAAACAATAAAGTCAAAAGAGTACGTGCCAGTTTCTAAGGGGCTAGGGCATCAACAAGTCCCAGGAGACACACCTCAACAGCTGGCCATTAGGGATGGGTGAACGGTTCGGCCTGAGCATAATTTCGGGCTGTACTTTCGTTGTTCGGACGTTCCACGAACATCCAAACAAACAGGTTGTTTGACCGTTTGTTTGGCCCCTTGACCCGACCACAATGCAATGTGGTGCTGAACAGAGCACTGTCAGAGTCATGACTGGACACTGCCATCATGACTTTATCCATTCATAGCTCATTCCCACAGTATAAAAGTATTCTTTCAATGGCAGCTATTTTCAGTTTGATTTTGGCGTGGAGAGAGATAGAACAGGGCCCTGTTCAGTGCTATTAGTTAGTCTGCAGGAGTTATTGGGTGTTGTGTGCCTTCAGCGCAGTATACACCTGTATCTACCTATATTGCTGTTCTCTAATTGAGCCATCTGCAGGAGTTAGTTGGTGTTGTGTGCCTCCAGCGCAGTATACCCCTGTATCTACCTATATTGCTGTTCTCTAATTGAGCCATCTACAGGAGTTAGTGGGTGTTGTGTGCTTCCATCACAGTCTACACCTGTAGCTACCTATATTGCTGTACTCTAATTGAGCCATCTGCAGGAGTTAGTTGGTGTTGTGTGCCTCCAGCGCAGTATACACCTGTAGCTACCCTTTATTACTGTTCTCTAATAGAGCCATCTGCAGGAGTTAGTGGGTGTTGTGTGCCTCCAGCACAGCACAGTATACACCTGTATCTGCCATTTAATTGCTGGTGTTCTATAATAAAGGCATCTGCAGGAGTTAGTGGGTGTTGTGTATCTCCAGAACAGCACAATATACACCTGTATCTACCCTTTATTGCTGGTGTTCTCTCATACAGGCATCTGCAGTAGTTAGTGGGTGTTGTGTGCCTCCAGCACAATATACACTACCCAACTGCTGGTTTTCCCCATCTCCCTGCAGGCCATTACCATGTCTGGAAGGCCAACAAGGAGAGGCAGAAAGGCACAAGCCAATAAAAGAGGGCAAGAAGGCTCTGTGTCTAAAGACAACAGTGCTGGTCGTGGATGCGGTGCATCATCATCAGCACGTGGCCATGGGACACGCTTGTCCTTATTTTCGGCAGCTGGACGTGTTGAGCCACATCATGCCGAAGGCTTGGTAGAGTGGATGACCAAGCCCTCTTAATCGTCATCATCTCTCACCCAGGCTCAGGGTACTAGCAAAGCAGCTGCCAACGCATCCTTTGCCCTCGTCTCAATGTCATCATCAGTCACTCCTTCCCTAGACCCACCATGTCCTCCTGGGGAGTCCCCCAAACTGTTTGAGCACAGTGTTGGGTACATGCTCCAGGAGGATGACCAGTGTTTTGTAGGCTCTGATGATGATACCCAGATAGAGGAAGGCAGTAGCGTGAGCGCAGAGAGAGGGGATGCTCAAGAAGGACAGCAATCTGGCAGTCATGTTCCACAAGCTGCAGCATACTGCCAGGTTTGCTCTAGTGATGAAGAGGGAGGGGATGATGAGATCATTGACTCCAGGTGGGTGCCTGGTAGCACAGAGGAGGATGAGGAGGAGGAGGCACATCTCCAATGAGGAAGGATGCCCTCCGGGGACCAGCTTAGGGACAGCACACTGACTGAATCACACCGCAGAGCTCCTCCTGTGCAGGGCGCTGCCTCTGCGCGTTATTCTAAAAGTTCTTTGGTGTGGGCCTTTTTTGAGATGAGTGCATCAGATCGCACCTCTGCTATTTGCAACATATGTCTCAAGCGTATCTCGCGTGGCCAAAACCTCGGCCTCTTGGGCACCACATGCTTGACCAGACATATGTTGACCTGCCATGCAGCTCGTTGGCAAGCTTACCCCAAAGACCCACACCAAAGAACAAAGCGGACCTCTCCTTGCTCCTCATCAGCTGGGATCTCCAACCCCACTAGACCTTCAGTCCTCTCTGAAACCTGCTCTGAGAGGAATGAAGGTGTAGAATTAGGTGTGTTACAGCCAAGTGCTTGCGGGCACTCTGCTAGCAGTACACCGACGTCCGATTGTACCAGGCAAATTTCCCTGCCCCAGCTGCTGGACCGGCGACAAAGAAGTTCACTCCCAGCCATCCACATGCCCAGCGGTTGAATGCTAGCTTGGCTAAATTGTTAGCATTTCAACTGCTGCCTTTTCAGTTGGTAGACTCGGCCACCTTCCGTGAGTTTGTGCAATGTGTTTTTCTCATGGAAGGTGATTCCGGTTCTCTACCAGCATGTGGAAGGCAATGTCCTTGCCTCGCTGGACAGGGCGGTCGGCGGTAAGGTGCATATTACCACTGACTCATGGTCCAGCAGGCATGGACAGGGACGCTACCTGTCTTTCACGGCCTCAGGCCGCGTACACACGGGCGGATTGTCTGTCCAACTTAGTCCGCTGAACCGTGTTTCAGCGGACAATCCGCTCGTGTGTGGGCTTCAGCGGACTTTTTCAGCGGACAATCTGACGAACAAAGTCTTACGGAATTTCTGTAAGACAGTCTGTTCAAACTTGGTTTTGTCCGTCCAAACTTGGTTTCAGCGGACAGTCCGCTCGTGTGTAGGCAAGTTGGACGGACTAAGTATGGCGCATGCTCAGAAAGGATTTACACGGCCGAAGGTTGCATTGCAGTGTATAGGACGTCATTTTTCTAGTCCCGTCGTACGTGCTGTAGACGTCATCGTGCACGCTTTCAGCGGACTGTCTGCTCATCGTGTGTGGTCAAGTCCGTTCATGCAAATTTTGAACGGACTGTCTGTCGGATTGTCTGACGAACTTAGTTGGCCAGACAATCCGCCCGTGTGTACGCGACCTAACTCTTCTGGCAGCTGGGAAGGATGCAGGACAAGGTGCAGTAGTGTTGGAGGTTGTTCTGCCACCACGTCTCCAAAATGCTACTACTGGTTGTGACACCTCTTTCCTCCATCCCCTCCTTTTCTTCCTCTATGGCCTCTTCCAGTGCTCTGTCCTCGGAATCAGCGGTGCTCCGTAGGTGTTCAAGGGGCTACGCAAGTACGCAGGAAAACGATGCCATGCTGTGCTTGCGCTGGTTTGTTTAGGGGACAGGAGCCACACTGGGGCAGATATTTTGTCAGCTCTGCAGGGGCAGTCCGAGAGCTGGTTGACACCATGCCAGCTTAAGCCAGGATTGGTGGTTTGCGACAATGGCACCAACCTCCTCTCCGCCCTCTGACAGGGACAATTGACCCATGTGCCCTGTGTGGCTCACGTCCTTAACCTGGTGGTGCAGCGGTTCTTGGGCAGGTACCCCGGCTTACAGGATGTCCTGAAGCAGGCCAGGAAAGTCTGTGTGCATTTCCGCTGATTATTCAATGCCAGTGCTCGGCTGGCTGAGCTCCAAAAGGAGTTGAACCTGCCCAAGAACTGCCTTATATGTGACATGCCCACCAGGTGGAACTCAACGTTGGCCATGCCACAGTGGCTGCACATGCAGCAGAGGGCCATCAATGAGTACCTGTGTGACTATGGCACCAGAACAGGGTCAGGGGAGCTCGGTTTTTTCTCACCACGCCAGTGGGGCATGATCAGGGATGCATGCACTGTCCTGTCACTGTTTGAGGAGGCCACAAGGATGGTGAGCAGTGACAGTGCATGCATCAGTGACACTGTACCTCTTGTCCACCTGTTAGAGCATACGCTGCGTGGAATAATGGACAGGGCACTTGAGGCAGAACAGAGGCAGGAAGAGGAGGACTTCCTTGCCTCTCAAAGCCCCCTTTATCCAGACATTGTTCCTGCTATCCCACCCATCACACAGGAAGAGGACGAGGAGGAGGAGGATGATTGTGTCAGCATGGAGGTGGAGCCTGGCACTCAGCATCAGCAGTAGCAGTCTTGTAGGGATGATTTACAGTCCCAAGAAACCCGTGGACTTGTACGTAGCTGGGAGGAGGTGGCTGCGGAGCATGTTGTCCTTAGTGACTCAGAGGACTCTGGACCGAATGCCTCAGCTAACCTATGCTGCATGGCCTCCCTGATCGTGCAAAGCCTGGGGAAGGATCCTCGTATTCTTCGGATCAAGGAGAGGGACCATTACTGGCTGGCCACTCTCCTTGATCCACGGTACAAGGGTAAGGTTGCGGACCTTATCTTGCCATCGCAGAGGGAGCAGAGGATGAGACATCTCCGGGAGGCCTTGCAGAAAGGTCTGTGCAACGCGTTCCCAGAGACTGGGAGGTTACAAACTCCTGGTCCTGGACAACGTGTTGCTGAGACTTCGGTCAGAAGGAGCGGTGGAGAAGGTGGCCATCTGACCGATGTGTTCAGACAATTTTTTAGTCCGCAGCCCCAAGGTATGATCGGTTCCAGCAACCATCGCCAGTGTCTGATTTACATGGTGCAGGAATACCTAGGGGCAAGGTCAGACCTGGACACCTTTCCCACCAAAATCCTCTGGCTTACTGGGTCTCGAGGATGGATCACTGGCCAGAGCTTACACAGTATGTAATTGAGCTACTGGCCTGTCCTGCATCCAGCGTTCTTTCGAAACACACGTTCAGTGCTGCTGGTGGCTTTGTAACCGATCACAGGATGTGCCTGTACACCGGCTCGGTTGATCGACTGACCTTCATAAAGATTAATCAGTCTTGGATTGCCACCAGCTACCAAACACCTGAAGCTGATGTAACCGAATAATTTTTTTTGAAATATCAAATCCCTTCAAGTCTGCCTATGCTAATGCTGAGTGACTGTCCTGTTATGTTGGCTGTCTATCCTCTTCCTCCTCTGCTGATATGTTGGAAGAACATTTTTGGTTCTGGGTGATGCCATCAGCCCAATTTTTCAGCCCCTGTTTAACAGGGGCATGTAATTACAATTCTTGATATAATATTTCACAGCAGGGCCGTTCCTGCGCCCACCAAGTGTAACTGTAAAGCCGCGTACACACGGGCGGACTGTCTGGCCAACTTAGTCCGTCGAAACACATTTCAGCGGACAGTCCGCTCGTGTGTGGGCTTCAGCGGACTTTTTCAGCGTGCAGTCTGGCGGACTAAGTATTTCGGAATTTCCGTAATATTGTCCGTCATACTTTGGTTTCAGCGGACAATCCGCTCGTGAGTAGGCTAGTTCGACGGACTAAGTATGGCGCATGCTCAGAAAGGATTTACACGGCGAAAGGTTGCATTGCTGTGTATTCGACATCATATTTCTAGTCCCGTCGTACGTGCTGTACACGTCATCGCGCAAGCTTTCGACGGACTGTTTGTGCATCCGTGTGTGGTCAAGTCCGTTCATTCGAAAGTAGGATGGACTGTCTGTCGGATTGTCTGACGGACTAAGTTGGCCATACAGTCCGCCCGTGTGTACGCGGCTTGAGGCTTTATAGTGTTGTGGCACCAGCACCACTATACTACTGTGATGCAATGCTTTGCAGCAGGGCTCATTCCTGAACTCCAGCTAGAGTATATGGTAGAGGTTGCAGTGCATATGCCCAATTTTTCAGCCCCTATTTAACAGGGGCATGTAATACAATTTTTGATGCAATGCTTTGCAGCAGGGAGTATCTGGGAGAGGTTTCAGTGTTGTGGCACCAACAAGCAGTGCCTAAGGCCCAATTTTTCAGCCCCTTTTTAACAGGGGCATGTAATTACAATTCTGGATATAATATTTCACAGCAGAGCCCGTTCCTGTGCCCACCGAGAGTAACTGTGAGGACTTATAGTGATGTGGTATCAGCACTACCACCACCACCACCACCACCAAAGGCCCAATTTTTCTACCACTGTTCAACAATGGCATGTAATTAAAATTCTTGATATAATCGTTCACAGCAGGGTGCTCCAGCGCCCACCAAGAGTCACTTTGAGGGCTTACAGTGTTGTGGCAACACCAACACCTTGTTCCGCCATTTCTGAAGAGCATATAGGGCAGGCCCCTACTTTCAAACATCCAACTTACAAACGTCTCCTACTTGCAAACAGAAGGAGACAACAGGAAGTGAGATGAAAAAAAGACGACAAAACAAATTATACAGGGGTGATAACCCTTTCCTATGTTTTCCAAAAAGCTTAAAAATAGATTTTTTGACTGGAGATACACTTTAAAAATGTACCAGTTCAAAATTACAAACAGATTCTACTTACACAACAAACCTACACAGTCCCTGTCTTGTTTGCACCGCCTGTATACTCCTGTTCTGAGTCTATAGGGCCTGGGGGTCCCACGCCTTTCCTTTTTTTAATATGGGTACGGGGTTCCCCTTAATATCTGTATAAGACCCAAAGGAGCTGTTAATGGGCGGGGGGCTACTTATGCCATTTTTCTCAATGATTTTCATCCATATTGCTGGAACCAGATATTACATTAAAACCGCAAGCAGTTTTAAATTACTTTTTTTCTGTTAAATGTCAGTTTGTGCAGGGACTGTTCTAAACACGGGAAACACATGGCACTTCACAGGCATACTATAGACACTCCCCAGGCACGATATTTAAAGGAATATTTCACTGGGACAACAAGGAGAGGCAGAAGTCCCCTTGGTACTGTAAGGAGGCTAGCAACAAATGTGTCCACAGGCAAAGGCAGACATGGTGGTCAGTCCTCAGGCAGGGCATCATTTCCTCTGTTTAGTGAGTTTGCCCATGCTATCCAGCCACAGCATTCAGAGTAGGTGGTGGACTGGCTTACTAAACCTTCCTCATCCTCTGTTATGCAAGCAGAGACAAGTGTGCAGTCCCCTGCAATTGCCAGAGTGGATAAACCTGCCTCCTTGTCCACATCTATTCCTGCCATAGCCCTAACATCAGCAATGGAGGAGTCAGTTGAGTTATTTGACCACAGCATCAGCCACTTGCCCCTTGATGATGCCCAGCCATTATCGGATTCAGATGTTGGTTCTGAGGTTGAGGATGACAGGAACATGAGCCTAGAGAGAGGGGAGAACACTGGCAGACAAATTGGCATTCATGTTTCCCCAGCTGCAGCGTATTGCCAAGTTGTCTCCAGTGGTAATGATGATGATGGAGGAGATGGAGATGATGACGATGATATCACTGATGCGACTTGGGTGCTGGATAAAGCAGAGGAGGAAACTGAAGGTGAGGCGGCACAACCCCAAGGAGGTCGACTTCAAGAAAGAGTAGAGAGCAGCCACCCTAGTCCATCACATTTTGCAGCTGATCTCCTGACCCACTCCCAAAAGCTCAGCTGTCTGGGCCTTTTTCAGCACATCTGCAGCAGATCGCACTGTTATCTGCAAACTGTTTCATGCACATCAAACGTGGCAGAAACACCAGCCATTTGGGTACCACATGCTTAACAAGGCATTTAACGTCCAACCACTCAGCCTGTTGGCAAGACCACCTAAAAGCCACACAAAAGGGGCACAAATCTGTCCCTTCTCCTCCTTACCAACTTCAGTCTGCCCCTGCTGTACCGAGTCATTACCTTTCAGCAGCCTCCACTGACAGGGATGATGGTATAGCACAGGGTGTCCCAGGTCCTAGCAGCACATCTGCCAGAAGCACACCACCAGTAGTAGACTGTAGACGGCAAATTTCTCTGCCCCATCTGCTGCAACAGAAAAAAAAATATAAAGTCCCTGCCATCCCCATGCCCAGCGTCTAAATGCAAGCTTGTCAAAGCTGTTGGCTCTCCAATTTCTGCCTTTCGGCCTGGTGGATTCTGCCCCCTTCCGAGAAATCACACAATGTGCTGTACCACAGGTAGGCAGGTTCCCAGTCGCTACTACTTTTCACATAAGGCCGTTCCATCTCTCTATCATCACTTGGAAGGGAATGTTCTGGCATCGTTGGGCAAAGCAGTCAGCTGTAAAATCCCCCTTACTGCTTACATGTGGTCCAGCAAGCATGGGCAGGGACAATATACTTTGTTCACAGCACACTGGGTAACGCTGCTTGCAACTCGAAAGGATGCAGGGCAAGGCTTGGTACTACAGCTTGTTGTGCCCCCACGTCTCCATACAGCTCGTGATGATGATTCCAGACCTGTGAGCTCTACCCCTTCCTCCTCCTCTTGCTCTGCCCTCCATGCCCTCCTCTGCAGAATTTTCCTATGAACATCAGGTACCCCCTAAGCATTCAAAGGGCTATTCCATGAGTCAGACTAAAAGGTGCCATGTAGTGCTTGAGCTGGTGTGTTTAGGAGACAGGAACCATACTGGAGCAGAGATTCTTGCAGCTCTGCAGGGACAAGCCCAGAGTAGGGTGTCAACATGTCCCGGAATTGCCCGGGATTGTCCCCGATTTGAGATTTTTGTCCCGTGTCCCAGGCACCTTCATTCCGAGACAATACAGTGTCCTGGAATGTAAAAAAAAAAAAACAGTGACCAGACCAATCCACTCTACCAACTCACTCCGCCTGTCTGCCGCCACCTTTATAAAGTTTAACACATCTCAGACTCTCACATATGACATGACACATCATAGGCTGGCTGGCTGCCAGGCTGGTTGCTAGGCTAGGGGCCGCCCCACGTCTATCAGCAACCAGGGACGTCAGCTGAGGCCTAAGGGGCGGGCTAACAGACACTTGGGCACTGGCAGTCAGTGTGGGCAGTGCACCCGCCCGCATGCTACGGGTGAGAGCAGCGTGCGCGCCCACCGCTCAGTCCAAGAGAGAGAGCAGCCATACCAGCCAGCAGTGCACAGAGTGATGCCAGTGACGGTGACCAGACTCATCACCAGTGCTCCAGGCTCCTCCCGTCCATGAGGCCCGCAGGTTTGCCACCTGCAATCAGTGCCAGACATTCTTCCGGGACCAGGACAGGTGTACTGTACTGTCTGTGTTACACTCACACTTTGTCCCCCTCCATTCTGCTGTCCCCCTCCGTTCTTCCTCCTTGTCCCCCTCCGTTCTGCTGTCCCCCTCCATTCTTCCTCTGTGTCCCCCTCCGTTCTTCCTCTGTGTCCTCCTCCGTTCTGCTGTCCCCCTCCATCGGACAGCAGAACAGAGGGGGACACCAAGAAAAAGGAGGGGGACAGCAGCAGAACAGAAGGGGACAGCAGAACTTTCCAGAGTAAGTGATGTACAAAGTATGCCGTTGTCACTAAGTGACTTAGTTAAAGCAGGTGCACATTGCATACCACCTGTCTAAACTGGTTACCACTGTTTGCTTTCCCCCCCAAAAATTGGCAAAAAAAGTATCAAAAACTATCTTTTTTGAGAGGGTTCGGGGGGGAGGGGCCGTCCCTGAATCACAGTTTGGAAATGTGGTCACCCTAGCCCAGAAGTGATTCACACCATGCCAGCTGGAGCCCGGAATGATGGTGTGCGATAATGGCTCAAACCTCCTGTCCACCCTTAGCCCTTGTACACACGATCGGACCACAAAATCCATCGGATAATTTAGTCTGGAAGTGGTGTTGCAGACACACGGTCGGACAAAGTTGTCAGAATTTCCGGTCGACAAAGAATGCGGTGACATAAACCGCATATGACGGGACTAGAAATGGGAAGTTCAGCACCACGTGCGGCACCCTTTGGGCTCCTTCTGCTGATCTTGTGTTTATCGCGTGTTAGTAGAAGTTTGGTTACAGGCGATTCGTGCTTTTAAGATTTGTGCTTCGGATCTTTACTGCTCTTCATTTTTTGCTTGTCTGTGCGTATTTGCTTATCAGTGCGTGTAGTCAGTTTGCATTTGTTGGTCATTGCGGACTATATCTTCCTATAGTACGCTTTGATTTTCAGTGCTTATTGTCTGCCCGTTTCTGGTTTTCAGTTCGTTCTTTCAGGCCTTGCTTCTTATCGGTGCTTTCTGTTAGTCCGTTCTGACCAGCCGACCATTTTAAGCCATGTTTCGTTTACGTACTTCATCGTAGAGTTCGTGCTGTGCAGGGGCTTGGTGTTGGGCTTTTAGCTTTGACAAAAGCCCAGTCCAGGAACAGGGTGAGGAGGAGTTCGTGGAGCAAGAATTGGTTGCTCCAGTGTGACCAATTCTCGCACATGCCTTTGCTTCGTGAGATCCGGGAGAATAATCCTGATGATTTCAGGAATTATCTCCGGATGACGGACCCCGTTTTTCACCGTCTGCTGGCTTTGCTGTCCCCTTATATCAGCAGGCAGGATACCTGCATGCGGCAAGCAATCACTACGGAGCAGAGGCTCATCGCCACGTTGCGGTACTTGGCGACAGGAAGAAGTCTTCAGGACCTCAAGTTCTAGACAGGCATCTCCCCCCAGTCTTTGGGAATCATTATTCCAGAGACCAGTTCTCCCATCACACAGGTCCTGTAAAAGGACTATATTAAGGTAAGTTTGCTCCTTTAACATTACATTCTATGTATTTAATGTTTGCTAATGTATTGTATTTCTTTCCTCATTCCCTAATTACCATGATTGCAATATGCTGTAAATGATATGCTGTGCCCCTTTGTCTTCATGCATGCTGGAAGCTTTTAAAGTTCCTTTTTTGTCCTTCATGCATATTTGCCTTCACTAACTTCCCCAGCATGTGCTTCTGGGCCCATAAACCTATAGCCTAATCACTTAGCAATGTATTTTGTCAGCTCCATAGTATTGCTTTCCCCTAAACACCCCCTAAAATGTGTACAAATGTTATGTGTGTGCTTAAATTCATGCCAGAGTTTTTTTTTTGGTGGCCCAAACTCATTAGGAACCCCCCAACTGCTAGGTCAGCTGATAGCAATCCTCTATCTGCTGACTTTGCCAAACCCAATACACACTACACCTACCTCTTTTGTGGTCAGATTTATGGATGAATTCACCAAAGCATGTAGTGCAAGGGCCTACCTCAATACTTTCAAACGCTACTGTTTAAAGTTTTTTTTCTCCTATTATTATCTTGATAGATAATAGCAGAATGTCAAAATGTGCTTCCATTTGTTTCTTTTTTTGTATTATGACACTTCTGACCTGTCCGGTGGGCTGCCAATTGTGTAAGTAAGGAGGGGCTGGCCAAAGTATCACACATTATTTATGCATTCAGCTCTCAATGAAGCGGAGAGGGTTACCTGTCCAAAACATCCCCCCCCCCCAATTTTTTGCAATGGGCTATCAGATGGAGGGGTGAGGAATCTGATCAGGGGACCTTATACTTTTGGCTTTAAATACTAATTTCCAAAAATTTTATACTGATCTTGGTCAAAAATGTTTGTGTCTAATCTGCTTACAATGTTGATGTGCAAGATGACTATTTTTTTTTTCTTGTGTTTGGCTCCACAGTTTCCTTCAAAGCCACAGGAATGGCAGAATGTGGCCTCCCACTTTGCCAGCAGTTGGGACTTTTTTCAATTGTGGAGGTGCAATTGATGGGAAACACGTCCGCATCGTCCCACCCCCCAACTCGGGGTCCTACTATAATAATTACAAGGGGTATAATAGTATCAGAGGAGAATGTGGAGGGACTCCCCTTCGTTTTCGTCACGGATGAGGTGTTTGCTCTGGCAAACCATCTGATGCGGCCTGTCTCGATGAGGACCCTCACCCCGGACCAGAATATCTTTAATTTCCGGCTGGCCAGAGCCAGAAGAGTAGTGGAGAACACTGGGATAATAGCCAGCCGGTTCTGCTTATTTTTGACTCCAATCCACATGGCGGAATATAAACTCAATTATATTGTGTTTTCGTGCTGCGTTCTGCACAATTTTTTGAAAAAACACTCACCAAACTATGTGGCCTCAGTTGGGCCTGATGCAGCCTTACCTGAAAATGCCAACCTGACGTCCCTTGAAGGTGGCCATCCTGGCTTGCCTCCCCCCCCCCAAAGCACCCACGAGGTCAGAACAAGATATGTGGAGTACTTTGTGGGTAGGGGGGGGGCATTGATATTCCAGACAATGTCTGAGAGTTTTTTTTAATACATTTTTCTTTCAAACTCCAATAATCTTTATTTTCATTTACTGCTTGACTTTGTTTTAGGTGTCTCGTAGGGTTTTTTTGTGTTTTTTTGTGCCTTTTTCTAAAACAGTGCAAACCCAATTTCAGAGCGAGATGAGGTGACAGTCTCTTCTTCAGACAATCTTATTATGTTGTGGGTTTGCTACACACACACACACACATTGTTTGTGTTGTTAATGTATGTAGTGCATTACTGACAAAAATATTGCCAATTTTCAGCACCATGGCAGAAATATGTGGGGTCTTGAAAATGGCGTGATTGGGGAAATTTAAAAAGCACTGTGGATGTTATTTACTAAAGGCAAATCCACTATGCACTACATGTGCATTTAGAAAAGGGTTTTACAACAAACCAACATATTTGGTGTATGTAAAACATTATTTTTGGTAACATTTTTCTAACTTGCCGTTTTTATGTAAACAGGCATGTATCAAAAGCATAACATACAGAACACAGGAACTTACAAAGTTCAACTTTGAAAAGTGAAGACAATATCAGACATGAGTATGTACAAACTGTGCTGATATTGCCTTCATCAGATGGGGTGTCACCCCTGGAAAAGCCAAATTTGGAAGATGCACACAATCAAAAAGTGGCCAGTTTCCTCTTGATCCCATGCCTAATGTCAACATGTGCTATCTCCCATCATGGGGTATCAATGTACGTGTTTTGCGGGTGCAACTTAAGTAGCAAGGAAGGGGTTGCACCCACAAAACGCGTACATTGATCCCCCATGATGGGAGATAGTACATGTTGACACACTGTGTGCATCTTCCAAATTTGGCTTTTTGAAAAATATAAAAGTGTTTTGGAAAAATTTAAATGGATGCTAGCTAGTTTTGGGTGTTTCAGATTCTCCCTAAAACATCAATGATGTTCTTCATTTTTTGCTGAACATCATTGATGTTTTTCTGGATATTCTCTAAATCGCGATTGCACCCCATTATCTCCCCAATGAGAATCTGGGCACTTTCACTGGTAAAATGTGATTCTTCTGCCACAACATCCACATCACCTAAAAATAAACCCCAAAAATACAGTGTATTATAAATATGCAGGCATACATTGATTAGCTTACCAGAAGCTGTAGTCTCAGACACTCACCTGTTGTGCCAATTTCGCCAATCTCTACAATCTCTCCTTCCTCCTCCTCTGCTTCTAGTGTTGGTATTTCCCCTTCTTTGGGAGGTGTGGGGTCCCTGGTGTCCTCAGACGTCCCGAGTCTTCTCTCCCCTATGAGAATGTAAAAAAGGAATACTTAGCACACAGATATTTGAGGCAGAAATAGGAATATGAAACATTGCTTGGAAGTGTCGTACAATTGTGTTTTTTGGCAGAGTTCAGAAGTGAAAAATTAATTTTTAACACTTTCTAAAGCTGGAATACTTACCTGTTGTGTGAAAAAATGTAATCAAGTGCAACTTGCCAAAACATTGTCTTTAGACTCTTCACAACTTTAGTCATGATCTTGGGCTTTCTGACATTTGGGTTTGGGTAAGGTCCATACTTCCCATCATAGTCGTTCCTCTTCAATCTGTCAATCATCTCCGACATCTCTCCAAAAGACATATTTGAGGCCTTAAATCTTCTCCTCCCTGATCGGGACATTTCTGGCTCTGGGCTTTTCTCATCCTCCTCCTCATTACTGGTATACTTAGCGCGCACCTGCTGTGTCTCTGCCAGATCCAGATGACATTTATGTCCCCAGGATGTTGTACTACGAGAGGCTGCATTTTCTGGCAGACCAGAGGGAACCCAGGCCACCACTCTCCAGTCTTCCTTCAAAGCTTCCTTCACCCCCAGCTGAGGCTTCCAATGTCCAACCTGGGCCTTCCAGGCAGAAACATGTGGAGGGGCCCAGCTTGAGACAGGTATAACATTGTTCAACATATTTCTTGTCGTACATTTAAGGATGTTAACTAGATGTTATTATTGATCAGTAAGTTGTGATTTAACAAAGTGGTTTACATATCAATAGACAGTAGTAACCAAAAATGATTGGGACAAGAATGAAAAATGCTGGGCTTAGAATGATAGTCTGTTCTATTTGGTAACATTCAATTTGCAACAGTCATGAGCACAAAATTGTGCGATTGATGACCTAAAAACTAAGACTATGTCCCATTTTCAGACACAGGAAGACCTCAGCCAGGAGGAGGCTGTGGTAAGTGGCAGCCAGGAGGTCGACCATCGCCCTCCTCCTCCTCCACCTCCTGCCACAACTACAAGAGCAGAGCCACAGCCTGGAGGGAAGTGCCTAAGGAAGACCAGAGAGTGATAGCCTGGGTTCAGTCTGGTCTGAAAGAAGATGCAGGCTCTTGTATGACCACAGCCTGGGGACATAGATGCCATCTGCTCTTCCTGATCTCTTGGACTTCTGGACCAGACTGATCTCCCTTTAGATATGTATAAAAAATTATACAGTTATTCTACAGAATATAATACAACATCATTAACAATGCAAATGCATAGACACACTCATCCATTCATAAAATCAATAAACATAAGCAATTGCTCATGGTAAGCCAGGCTGTTCTGGGCATCAGTTGGATATATACTCGCACGTTTCAAGGCTCTTGCCAATCATAAGGAGTAAAAATGCTCTGAAATTAAATCAAGAATATCTAAAAATATGGTATATAATAACCTTTAAACGGAGAACCATCCTTCAAGAAAAAGGGGGTGCTATAACTTACTATCCGGCCCAAAGGTGGCTCAATTTGGTGGTGCAGCATTTCCTAAATACGTATCCAGGGTTGCATGATGCGCTAAAGCTGGCCAGAAGAGTCTGTAGCCATTTCAGGTGGTCTTACACAGCTAGTGCTCGGTTGGCTGAAATTCAGCGGGAATTCCACCTGCCCATAAACCGCCTGAATTGTGACATGCCCACCAGGTGGAACTCAACTTTGGCAATGCTGCATGGCATTATGGACAGGGCACTGGAGGCAGAGCAGCAGGAGGAAGAGGAGGAATTACTTTCCTCTCAAGGCACACATTATCCTGACACCAGTGGTGGCTGGTGCTCAAAATTTTTGTTCTGAAAGTTCTGAAAAAAATCCCTCAATCGCAGCCACTGTGTCGTCACAACGCAGCCACTGTGTCGTCACAACGCAGCCACTGTGTCGTCACAACGCAGCGACCGTGTCATTAAAAAGCATCCAATGTGTCATCAAAACGCAGCCACTGTGTCATTAAAAAGCATCCAATGTGTCATCAAAATGCAGCAACTGTGTCCACTGATCCCAGACACCATGATTGTCTCCTTAATAGCAGCCAGCATGTCTTTAAACAAGGGGGAAGGGGGGCAAGTTATCAAAGAAGGATACTCACAGTGATTTGGGGGGCTGGAAGAGGATGCTGTATGTGCTAGGGGCCACTTTGGGAGCAGAGAGGGTTTGTGCTAGAAGGGGAGTCAAATTTTATATTCAACCTCCTTCTAGCAAAAATCCTCTCTGCTTCCAGTGACCCCCAGCACATACAGCATCCTCTTCCAGCCCCCCAAATCACTGTATTTTTCTTTGATAACTTGCCCCCTTCCCCTGCAAGTGTCATATTGCATTCAGACCTATAACCTCAGATCAGCACGTCCTATTGATGCTGTGTCCATGCTCCTCCCCCTCTGTCTCTGTCTGTGTATAGGTAGGCACTCGGAGGTGGCTTCAGTCCATGTGTTAGTGTGAGACAGGAGGGGGGGGGGGGAGGATGGAGAAGAGAGGGACAGATGCAGCTGTGCTGTGCTGGAGCTCACCCTCCTCTCTTACCTTCTCTACTGCAGCTCCGCTCGGGCCGAAGAACGGAGCTGCCTTTTGTCTGAAACCCAGAAGTGACCTCGAGATTTCAAAAACAATGCTCATGCCCATAGAATCACATTGATTTTACGAGCAGAAGCTACTCAGCGCTTTGTATTGCGCCATAAGGCAGGTTAAAAGCCTAAAAATGAAGCGCCACATCTGCAATCTTGTGATTGCATTGACGTGGCGCTTCCCAGTACACTTTGTTAAAGGACTTTATTTTTTGTTCTTAAAGGGGCCGCTTTTTACATTTTTGTTCTTTTTTTGACTACCGGGGGGGGGGGGGGGGGGGGTGCCTGGGCACCCCCTATGGACAGCCCACCACTGCCTGACACCATCATTCCTATGTTACAGAATACACAGGAAGAGAGAGGGGAGGAGGATGAGGAGTAGGTTTCTAGCACTTTCATAGGCTTTGAAGAAGAGGAATACGTCGTGCGTCAATCTGTAAGAGATGGCTTTTCCAACCCCAGGACCCGTGAAAGTAGTACGTGGCTGGAAGGAGAAAGTTCCAAATGCTGTCAGCCTGAGTGACCCCAAGAAGTCTGCTTCTCAAGCCTCAGCAAATTTGAGGTGCATGGGCAACTTCATGCTTCAAAGCTTGTGAAAGGACCCAAGAATACCTGGCATAAAGGAGAAGGATGATTACTGGTGGAAACCCTCCTTTACCACCGTTATAAGGCGAAAGGTCTCAGAACTCATCCCCTCCCCACAGAGCGCAGAAGATAAAATCCCTTGAGGACACCTTAAAGAAGATTTTTTTTAACATTTTATCCTGACTCCAGTAGGTTACAGTGTCATGGAAAATATAGTTTTGAGTCTTCTTTTGGTCAAGAGAGGAGCGTTGGAGAAGGCTTCCGCCTAAATGAGACATTTCTGATTTTTTTTTTAGTTCTTGCCGCCCAGGGCTGTCAGCTTCTGCATCACATGGTGGACAATTACCTCTGGGCCAAAATAAAGATGGAGAGCTTTCCAGCTGACAATTCACTGACTTACTGGGTCATGAGAATAGATCACTGGCCAGAATTTGCCCAGAATGCTATTGAGTTGTTAGGCTGCCCTGCATCCAGCGTGCTTTTAGAATGGGCATTCAGTGCTACAGGAGGTTTTGTTACTGATCATACAACGCATCTGTCCTCAGAGTCTGTGGACAGGGCCGGATTAACCACAAGGCCACCAAGGCCAGGCCTCTGGGCGGCAGTGATGCAGGGGTGGCGCCACATGCAGGGCCAATCTGCTCAGGGTGCAGTGTCCTCAGGCGCCAGAGGGGTGCGGGCGCTGAAGCGCCAGAGTGCTGCCTTCCTTCCTCCTCCCTCTTGTTCAGTTCCAGAGGCAGCTCTCTCTGCCGCTCACTGTCGCTGCGTTTCCTGCTCAAGCCCTTCCCCGCCCCCCTCCTCCTGTCAGAGGAGGCGAGCCGCTAGGGATGAGATCAGAGGCGGAGTGGCTGGTCTCTGTGTGGAGGGAGACCAGCGGCAGCAGTGCAGTGATGTCACGGGGGCAGGGAGGTCCGTGCTTGACACGTTCTCCTCCTCCTCTCTGTGTCTCTCCTACCTGCTGTGAAAAACTACTCTCCACCCGGGCGGCCCTGCTGCACACTGTCCTCTCCTCTCCAGCTGCCACCCGGGTGTTTCTATGTACCCTAATGGAGGGGGGTCTGTACTAATGGAGGGTGGTCTGTCCAGGGGGCTGTGCTAATGGAGGGGGGTCTGTACTAATAGTTTCATAGTTAGTAAGGTTGAATAAAGACACCAGTCCATCCAGTTCAACCTGAGTGAGTGTCCACAATTGTCCCTATCCCTGTACATTGCACACTCACATCGGTCCCTACCCTCAAGGAGCCCACAATCCAAGGTCCCCATTCATATACTAGGGCCAATTTTGGTCAGAAGCCAATTAACCTACCTGCATGTCTTTGGAGTGTGGGAGGAACTGGATTACCCGGAGGAAACCCACACAGGAACAGGGAGAACATGCAAACTCCAGGCAGGTAGTGTCATGGTTGGGATTTGAACCAGCGACCCTTCTTACTGCTAGGTGAGAGTGCTAACTACTACACCACTGTGCCACCCTAACACCACTGTACCACCCTGATGGAGGGGGGTCTCTCCAGGGGAGTCTGTACTAATGAAGTGGGGGGGTCTGTACTAATGGACGGGGGTCTGTCCTGGGGGGTCTGTACTAATGGAGGGAGGGGGTCTGTACTAATGGAGGGAGGGGGGTCTCTCCAGGGGGTCTGTACTAATGGAGTGGGGGTTTTCCTGGGGTCTGTACTAATGGGGGGGTTTCCTGGGGGGTCTGTACTAATGAAAGGAGAGAGAGAATCCCCGCTGCCCTGCGCCACCAGAGGGAAAGCCACACAGCCTAGCGTCATCCCTGGTGGAGAAAGGAATGGAGTCATTGCAGGAATACATATCTGGGTGCTACCCAGCAGAGTTGCCATGGGCAATTCAGTGTGAGCTGACTCCTGATCAGAGGAACCGTTGCTGTATCGCTGGGTAAGGTGAGAGGGCCGATCGGCCATTATCTACTAACGTCCATAGGAACTTTAGTCTCTGACCATCTCCTGTACTATGTCTGCAGTCTCTGACCGTCTCCTGTAGTATGTCTGCAGTCTCTGACCGTCTCCTGTAGTATGTCTGCCGTCTCTGACCGTCTCCTGTAGTATGTCTGCCGTCTCTGACCGTCTCCTGTAGTATGTCTGCCGTCTCTGACCGTCTCCTGTAGTATGTCTGCCGTCTCTGACCGTCTCCTGTAGTATGTCTGCCGTCTCTGACCGTCTCCTGTAGTATGTCTGCAGTCTCTGACCGTCTCCTGTAGTATGTCTGCAGTCTCTGACCGTCTCCTGTAGTATGTCTGCAGTCTCTGACCGTCTCCTGTAGTATGTCTGCAGTCTCTGACCGTCTCCTGTAGTATGTCTGCAGTCTCTGACCGTCTCCTGTAGTATGTCTGCAGTCTCTGACCGTCTCCTGTACCATGTGTGCAGTCTCTGACCGTCTCCTGTACCATGTGTGCAGTCTCTGACCGTCTCCTGTACCATGTGTGCAGTCTCTGACCGTCTCCTGTACCATGTGTGCAGTCTCTGACCGTCTCCTGTACCATGTGTGCAGTCTCTGACCGTCTCCTGTACCATGTGTGCAGTCTCTGACCGTCTCCTGTACCATGTGTGCAGTCTCTGACCGTCTCCTGTACCATGTGTGCAGTCTCTGACCGTCTCCTGTACTATGATTGCAGTCTTTGATCATCTCTTGTATCATAACCACAGTTTCTGACCATCTCCTGTTCTATGTCTGCAGTCATCGATAAAGGACGAGAATGGTGGTGTGTGTGTGTGTGTGTGTGTGTGTGTGGGCATTGAAGGACGTGGCCTTGGGGCGGCAAAGGGAGTAAATCCGGGCCTGTCTGTGGACCATTCGACTTTTATAATAATGAATCAGTCCTGGATTACTAGCTATGAAGCCCCTGATGCCGATATCACTAATGAAGTCTTTTTGGCATGTGGAATCTCTGCAGGACTTCAAGGCTACCTAGCTTTGAGGGTGTTCAATCATTTCATCTGGAAGAATTTTTTGGTATAGGTTTCATGGGCACAATTAACACCCAGAGACCAATTTTTCATCACCTGTTTGACAGGTACATATCATTGCAATTTTTACCAGTAATCAGTAATGCAAAAGACCAGGAGACATGCGGCAGCCTTGGTGAGTACCCCTGTCCACTGGAAAGTCAGACAGCAGACCATTTCATTTAATGGCAGTTGACAGCTCCCGTTCCTCACACCTGAGGAGACTGCATCTGAGGAGAGAGAGCAATCTGTGAGTGATCTGCAACATTATTAGCATTTGTTTCAGTGCCCTATACAGTGTCCAAAAAGTGCCCATCAGTGTCACAGTTAGAGTGACCACATTTCCAAGCTGCCATTCAGGGACCCCTACCCCCCCCCCCCCCCCCCGAAAAAAAGATGTTTTTTGATACTTTTTTTGCCAATTTTTTGGGGAAAAAATACAAACAGTGGCAACTAGTTTAGACAGGTGGTATGCAATGTGCACCTGCCTTAACTAAGTCACTTAGTGACAATGGTGTACTTTTTACATCACTTACTCTGGCAAGTTCTGCTGTCCCCCTCCATTCTGCTGCTGACCCCCTCCATTCTGCTGCTGACCCCCTCCATTCTGCTGCTGACCCCCTCCAGTTTTTCTCCGTGTCCCCCTCTGTTCTGCTGTCCGACAGAGGGGGACAGCAGAACAGTGGGGGACAAGGAGGAAGAACGGAGGACAGCAGAACAGAGGGGGACACAGAGGAAGAACGGAGGGGGACAGCAGAACGGAGGGGGACACAGAGGAAGACAGCAGAACGGAGGGGGACACAGAGGAAGACAGCAGAACGGAGGGGGACACAGAGGAAGACAGCAGAACGGAGGGGGACACAGAGGAAGAATGGAGAGGGACAGCAGAACGGAGGGGGACAAGGAGGAAGAACGGAGGAGGGCAGCAGAACAGAGGGGGACACAGAGGAAGAACGGAGGGGGACACGGAGGAAAACTGGAGAACAGCAGCAAAATGGAGGGGGGACAAAGTGTGAGTGTAACACAGACAGTACAGTACACCTGTCCTGGTCCCAGAAGAATGTCTGCCACTGATTGCAGGCGGCAATCTTGCGGACCTCATGGGTGGGAGGAGCCTGGAGGAGGACTCAGTCAAACGAGGCTCAGGCTGGCTGGCTGCAGTGCTCAGGAGGAGAGAAGTTGAACAACTGTGGCTCTGTCTGGTGGTGATGAGTCTGGTCACCGTCACTGACGTCACTCTGAATTGCTGGCTGGCTGGTGTGGCTGCTCTCTCTCTCTCTCTCTCTCTCTCTCTCTCTCTCTCTCTCTCGGACTGGGCGGTGGGCGCACACGCTGCTCTCAGCCGTAGAATGCGGGCGGTGCACTGCCCACACTGACTGCCAGTGCCCCTGTGTCTGTCAGCCCACCCCTCAGGCCTCAGCTGATGTGGCTGGTTGCTAGACACGGGGCGGCCCCTAGCCTAGCAACCAGCCTGGCAGCCAGCCAGCCTATGATGTGTCATGTCTTGTGTGTCTGAGTCTGAGATGAGATGAGTCTGAGATGTGTTAAACTTTATAAGGGTGGCGGCGGATGGGCGGAGTGAGTCGGTGGAGTGGACTGGTCTGGTCACTGTGGTTATTTTTTTAATTCCAGGACACTGTATTGTCCCCGAACGAAGGTGCCCGGGAATCGGGACAAAAATCTCAAATCAGGGACAATCCCAAGCAATCCGGGACACGTGGGCACCCGAGTCACAGTGCCCAGCCGTGTCACAGTGTCCAACAGTGTCACAATGCTAATCGGTGCCACTGTGTCATCAGTGCCACACTGTCATAAATGCCATCAGTATCACCTTGTCACTGAGCCATCAGTGTCACCGTATCATCAGTGTCACCGTATCATCAATGTCACAGATCTCACAGATCGTACGTACATGTTACGTTTTATATACACTCCGCATGTGTGAAACTCCGCCCGCCCCTGACATTCTTTCTAGTTTAGTGCATGATAATTCCGGTAACGAGGATGATGAGGAAAGCCTGGAGACAGAAACGTCCTGATCAAGGAGGAGGTTTAAGGCCTAAAATATATCCTTTGTAGAGATGGTGGAGATGGTGGACATCTTGAAGAGGGCCGACTATGATGGAAAGTATGGACCTTACCCAAATCCAAATGTGAGAAAGGCCAAGATCTTGACTAAAGTCTGCAGAAGAATTTTAGGGTACAACGATCCAAGGATCAAAAAATGCGTGGGGGTCCCAGCAATTCCATACCAGGCCCCTCAGGTCTGGTATGGATATTAAGGGGGACCCCAAGCCAATTTAAAAAAAAAAATGGCGTGGGGGTCCCCCTCAAAATCCATACCAGACCCTTATCTGAGCACGCAACCTGGCAGGCTGCAGGAAAAGAGGGGGTCGTACCAGGCCACATGCCCTCAACATTGGGAGGATGCTTTGAGGTAGCCCGTCAAAGCACCTTATCCCCATGTTGACAGGGAGAAGGGCCTCATCCCCACAACCCTTGCCTGGTGGTTTTGGGGGTCTGTAGGTAGAGGGGGGAGGGCTTATTGAAATCTGGAAACCCCCTTTAACAAGGGGGCCCCCAGATACCACCCCCCCCCCCCGTGTGAACTGGTAATGGGGTACCCCTACCCTTTGACAAAAAAAGTGACAAAAAGGTTAAAAAAGACAAGAGACGTTTTTTGACAAGTCCTTTATTAAATTCTTCTTCTTTCTTCTGTTCCTCCATTGGTGTTCTTGTTCCTTCATCTTCTTCTTTCTCCACTCTTCTCATCCTGCATCTTGCTCCGGCTTCTTCTCTGCACCGTCCGCACGATCCGCCTCTGTGGGAGTCTTCAGCCGCGTGACGCTTCGATTCTTCTGACTTTTCTTAAATAACAGAGGGTGGGGCCCACTCGGTGACTTCCCTATGGCTTTCCCCGTGATGTCAGAGGGGATGGGTCACTCGTTTACGTAAACGAGTGACCCCACCTACCTCTGACAACAAGGGGAAAGCCATAGGGAAGTCCCTGTGCATTGGAGGAGGGTGGGGTCACCGGGTGGCACCATCCTCCATTTTTTTAAGAAAAAAAGATTTGAAGCGTCACATGGCTGAAGACTACCACAGAGGCGGATCGTATGGACGGCATGGAGAAGAAGCAGGATGAGAAGAGCGGAGGAAGAAGAAGATGAAGGAACAAGAACACAAAAGGAAGACCAGAAGATGAAAGAAGAAGAATTTAATAAAGGACTTGTTAAAAATAGTCTCTTGTCTTTAACCTTTTTGTCACTTTTTTTTGTGAAATGGTAGGGGTACATTTGTACCCCATTACCAATTCACACGGGGGGGGGGGCAGGATCTGAGGGTCCCCTTGTTAAAGAGGGCTTCCAGATTCTGATAAGCCCCCCGCCCACAGACCCCCACAACCACCGGGCAAGGGTTGTGGGCATGAGGTCCTTCTCCCCATCAACATGGTGACAAGGTGTTTTGAGGGGCTACCTCAAAGCATCCTCTCAATGTTAAGGGCATGTGGCCTGGTACGGTTTCGACGGGGGGGGCGCTTTCCTGTGGCCTGCCAGGTTGCGTGCTCAGATAAGGGTCGGTATGGATTTTTGGGGGTCCCCGCGCCATTTTTTTTTTTAACATTTGGTGCAGGATTCCCCTTAAAATCCATACCAAACCTGAAGGGTCTGGTATGAATCTTTAGGGGGTCCCCTCACACTCTTTTTTTAATTTTGGTGTGGGGTTCCCCTTAATATCCATACCAGACCTAAAGGGCATGGTATTGAATTTAGGGGGACCCCCACGCATTTCTTTTCAAAATTTGGGTTCGGGGGCTCCCCTGAGGTGAAATCCCCATGTCGTTTTTATCAATGAACTTTTATGTTTATTGTGGACCGACAATTCATTGTAGCCACGAGTAGTTTTAATTGACTTTTTTCCTTTAGAAATGTAATTTTTTTCTGTCAGAGTGTTCTAAACATGGGAAACATGCACCCTTTACAGGCATACTATAGACACCCATCAGGTAAGAAATTTAAAAGAATATTAAACTTTTATTGTTTTGCTTTAAGCATTATTAAAATCACTGCTCCAGTCAAAACGTCAGTTTTTAAAACTTTTTTTTGCATTGATACATGTCCCCTGGGGCAGGACCCAGGTTTCCAAACATTTTTTATGACAATACCATTAAGGATGAGCCGAACACCACCCCCCCCCCCCCCCCCCCTGTTCGGTTTGCACCAGAACCTGCTAACAGACCTAAACTTCATGTGAACTTTAGAACCCTATTAATGCAGGTTTCCGTTACATCAGAGGGGTGCGGGGTCACCCGCACATCACTGGGGAGGCCCTGTCCTCCTCAGCTAAGATGTGTCAGGCTCCCGGGATTCCCGCAGTGTCTCCAGTGGAGACAGGATGGATGCACTGTGCTGGACCATCGGGAGAGAACACCCATCACTGGATCAGATCACCCATCGCTGGACCCCGGAGAGATCAGCCATCGCTGGATAGCAAGAGTGGATTACCACCGCTGGAATCTTTAATTTTTCTTATTTTTAATAAAGGACTTTTCCATACAGTGTGTATGTGTTTTTTAACATTTTTTTACACTTTCTTTGTGAAATGGTAGGTACTTTTGTACCCCCTTACCATTTCAAACAGAGGGCTGGGATCTGGTGGTCCCCTTGTTAAAGGGGGCTTCCAGATTCTTATAAGCCCCCTGTCCGCAGACCCCTACAACCCTGGCCAATGAGGCCCTTGTCCACATCAACATGGGGACATGGTGCTTTGAGGGGTCACAGACCCCCAAAGCATCCTCCCAATGTTGAGGGCATGTGGCCTTGTACGGTTTAGGAAGGGGGGCGCTCTATCGCCCCCCCCCCTTTTTCCTGTGGCCTGCCAGGTTGTGTGCTCTGATAAAGGGTCTGGTATGGATTTTTGGGGGGGGGAACTCCACTTTTTTTTTTTTTTTTATTTGATGTGGCGTTCCACTTAAAATCCATACCAGACCTGAAGGGCCTGGTAATTGAATTTGGGGGAACCCATGCTTTATTTTTATTTTTTTAATCCATGACTTTCAATGACTGTTCTCTGTATTACAATGCACAGACAATTCATTATAGCCGCAAGTGCTTTTAAATGACTTTTTTTCCTGCAGAAATGACACTTTGTGCAGGGACAGTTCTAAGCACGGGAAACATGTGCCCCTTTATAGGCATACTATACACACCCCCCAGGTATGAAATTTAAAGGAATTTTACATTTTTATTGTTTCACTTTAAGCATTATTAAAATCACTGCTCCCAAAAAAACTGGCGTTTTTAAACTTTTTTTTGCATTGATACATGTCCCATGGGGCAGGACCCAGGTCCCCAAACACTTTTTATGACAATAACTTGCATATAAGCCTTTAAAATTAGCACTTTAGATTTCTCCCATAGACTTTTACAAGGTGTTTCGCTGCTTTTCAAATTTGCTGTGAACACCACAAATTGTTCACTGTTCGGCGAACAGGCAATGTTCGAGTCGAACATGAGTTTGACACAAACTCGAAGCTCATCCCTAAATACCATGCATATGAGCCTTTAAAATTAGCACTTTTGATTATTCATGTTTGTGCCCCATAGACTTTAACGGTGTTCGCGTGTTTAAACAAATTTTTTGCCTGTTAGCATGTTCTGGTGGGCTGTGTTCGGCTCATCCCTAATGGCAACTTTCATGTTCATGGGTTCAATCGGTCTTAGGAAACATTGTTTGTTCGCCCACTAAAATACAATGTTTTGGGAACTTGCAGTTAACTACATTTGTTCAGGCCTATTTCTATTAAAAAGAAGTTTGTTGTCTAAATGTGAGGGCTTACCTAGGTTGGAGTCCATGGCGCAGAGATGTAGGCTCACCCTTGCAAATAGACACAGCCCACAGTAACAAACAGATAAGCTACCTGGGCTGTGAATCTATGCATGGGGGCTTGACAGGAATTGCCAAAGGATTGTCCAAGTAAAGCCGTAGTCAGGGATTCCAGAAGTCAGAATAAACGATAAAGAAGCCAGGGTCAGAAGCCAGGGTCAGTCTTGGAACACTGTAAATTGAACACAGGAACCTTTGGCAATGACAGAGACAGAGAAAATGAACTGACAAAGCCCTTAGAGTGAGGCAGTGCTTTATACCCAACTGATTGGATAAACTGCCTCAGCTGAACCAGGAGTGAAAGGTACTATTGCAACAAGATCCAGAGTATGGTCCTAGTATTTTATACATAGCTGTGCAAAGCTGGAAAGCAGGCTGAAAGGAACTGAGGTGTGGCTCAGAGGCAAGGCAACAGGAGCACCAAACATGCAGTCACAGGTTCAATACCTCCTTGAGCCACTTGGGGTGTGAACACGCCTGGCGGTATGCATGACACGGTTGGGACCATGACACTAGATGGGTTTGTAACCAGAATGAAATGCAAACTTGATTAAGCATAAAGGAGAGGACACTCAGCAGCTGATCTGGACTCACGAGCACTAGTGTGGGACACCAGAACACCCTTTTTATTAGGGTGTCCCACACACGTGCTCCAGTGGATACTATAGGGGTGTCTCCATCTTTGAAACTTGCATGAAACAGGTAAGTATTCCAGCTTTAGAAAGTGTAAAAAATAATGTTTTTAGCTTGGAACTCTGCCAAAAAATACAATTGGACAACACTTCCAAGCAATGTTTCATATTTCTATTTCTGCCCTCAAATATCAGTGTGCCAAGTATTCCTTTTTAAAATTCTCATAGGGGAGAAAAGACTCAGGGACGTCTGAGGACACCAGGAACCCCCCACATCCAAAATATGGGGAAATCCCAAAGCCACAAGCAGATGAGTAGGAGGAGGAGGAAGAGGAGGGAGAGGTTTCTGAAATTGGCAAAATTGTCACCACAACAGGTGAGTCTCTAAAACCACAGATTCAGGTAATAGATGTATGCCTGCATTTTTATAATACATGATGTGTTTTTTGTTTATTTTTAGGTGATGTGGATGTTGTGGAAGAAGAATCACCAGTGAAAGTGCCCAGATCCTCATCGGGGAGATAATGAGGTGCAATCGCGATTTAGAAAATCTAACGAAAAACATCAATGAAGTACAACAAAAAATGAAGAATATCATTGAGGTTTTAGGGAGAATCTAAAACACACAAAAATACCTAGCATCGATTTGTGTTTTTAAAAACAAGTTTTAACGTTTTTTAAAAACCACATTTTGAACACGTCAACATGTGCTATCTGCCATCACGGGAAATCAATGTACACGTTTTGTGGGTGCAACCCCTTCCTTGCTACTAAAGTGGCTGAGATGAAGGGGTTGCACTGCCAAAACATATCCATTGATCCCCCATGATGGGAGATAGCACATGTTGACATTAGGCATGGGATCAGGAGGGATCAGTTTGAATCCCAATTTGTGTGCATCTTCAAAATTTGGCTTTTACAGGGGGGACATCACCCCATCTGATGAAGGCAATATCAACACAGTTTTGACATACTAATGTCTGATATTGCCTTCACTTTTCAGAGTTAAACTTTGTAAGTTCCTGAGTCGTGTATGTTATGCTTTGAAACATGCCTGTTTTAACAAAAAAGGCTAGTTAATATTAATGTGACAAAAAATAATGTTATAAACCAAAGATGTCAGTTTGTTGAAAAACCCTTTTATAAACGCACATGTGAATGTGCTTTGAGTAAAAAGTTTTATCATCAATGTGTGGCTTCTTCTTTCAATGTTCAAAAGCAGTTTTTGTAGAAAAGTTGGCGTTTTCAGTGACAGTGGGGGGTTATTTACTAAAGGAAAAGCCACTTTGTACTACAAGTGCAGTTTCAAGTGCATTTTTGCAGTGCACTTGTAGTGCAAAGTGGGTTAGCCTTTAGTAAATAACACCCACAGTGCTTTTTAATTTGCCACAATCACAGCATTTTCATGACTCCCCAAATTTCTGTCATGGTACTGAAAATGATGAATATTTTTGTCAGTAATGCATTACATACATTAACAACAAAAACAAGATGTGTGTGTAGCAGACCCACAACATATTATAATATTACCCGAAAGAAGAGATTGGGGGTTATTTACGAAAGACAAATCTACTTTGCACTGCAAGTGCACTTGGAAGTGCAGTCGCTCTCAATCTAAGGGTTAGATCTGAAATGAGTGGGAGCTCTGCTGATTTTATCATCCAATCAGGTTCAAGCTAAAATGCTGTTTTTTAATTTCCTTGCATGTCCCCCTCGGATCTACAGTGACTTTACTTCCAAGTGCACTTTCAGTGCAAAGTGGATTTTCCTTTAGTAAATAACCCCCATTGTCACCTCATGTCTCAAAGAAATTTGGTTTGCACTGTTGAAGAAAAAGGCCACACAAAATAAGACAAAATATAACCTAGGAGACAGCTAAAAGAAACCCAAGCAGTAAACCAAAGCAAATATTAGTCTAGTTTCAAAAATAAATTTATTTTCTTCTGACCTCGCTGGTGCTTTGGGGGTACAAGCCAGGACGGCCAGCTTCAAGTGCCGTCAGGGTTGAAGGTTCTGGAAAGTTGGCCTTAGGCCCAACTGAGGCCACATAGTTTGTAGAATTTTTTCTAAGAATATTGTGCAGAATGCAGCAGGCAAGCACAATATGGTTCAGTTTATATTCCGCCATGTAGATTGGTGTCATAAATAGGCGGAACCGGCCCCCCAAAAGCGTTCACCACTCTTATGGCTCTGGCCAGCCGGTAATTAAAAATCCTCTGGTCTGGGGCGAGGACTGCATAAGATGGTCCAGTCTGCCATTCCTGTGGCGTTGAAGGAAACTGTGGAGTTGAACAAAAAAAATAAAAAAATAGTTATTTTGCACATAAACATTTCAAGCAGATTGGACACAAAAATTCTTGGCCAACATCAGTATAACATTTATTGAAATTAGTATTTCAAGACAAAAGCAAAAGGTCCACTTATCAGATTCCTCACCCCATCTGATGGCCCATTGCAAAAATTTAAGGGGGGGGGGGGGGAGATGATTTGGACAGGTAACCCTCTCTAATTCGTTGAGAGCTGAATGCATAAATAATGTGTGTTAACTTTGGCCAGCCCCTTCTTACTTACACTATTGGCAGCTCACTGGACAGTTAAGAAGTATCATAAGAAAAAAATAAAAATACACACTGAACAAATGGAAGCACATTTTTACATTCTGCTATTACCTATCAAGATAATAATAGGAGAAACAAACTTTAAACAGAACCATTTGAAAGTATTCAGACAGGCCTTTGCACTACATGCTTTGGTGAACTCATCTATAAATATGACCACAAAAGAGGTAGGTGTAGTGTGTGTATGGGTTGCCAAAGTCAGCAGATAGAGTATTGCTATCAGCTGACTTAGCAGTTAGGGGGGAGGGGTTCCAAATGAGTTTGGGCCACCAAAAAAAAGCCTCTGGCACTCTGCATGAATTTAAGGACAAAAAATAACATCTGTACACATTTTAGTGGGTGTTTAGTGTAAAGCACTACTATGGAGCTGACAAAATACATTAAGTGACTAGGCTATAGGTGTATATGGGCCGGGAAGAGCATGCTGGGGAGGTTAGTGAAGGCAAATATGCATGAAGGACAAAAAAGGAGCATTAAAAGCTTAGGATAAAGGGGACATTCACAGCATATTACAATCATGGTAATTATGGAATGGCGAAATAAACACAATACATTAGCAAACATTAAATACATAGAATGTGATGTTAAAGGAGAAAACTTACCCTAATATAGTCCTTCTGCAGGACATGGATGATGGCAGAACAGGTCTCTGGGATAACGAACCCCAGAGCCTGGGTGGAGATGCCTGTCTAGAACTTGAGGTCCTGCAGGCTTCTCCCAGTCGGCAAGTACCACAACATAGCGACTAGCCTCTGCTCCGGAGTGATGGCTTGCCGCATGCAGGTATCCTGCCTGCTGATATAAGGGGACACCAAAGCCAACAAATGGTGAAAAACGGGGTCCGTCACCCAGAGAGAATTCCTGAAATCATCAGGATTATTCTCACAGATCTCACGAAGCAAAGTCATGTGTGAGAATTGGTCGTGCTGGAGCAACCAATTCTTCGTCCATGAACTCCTCCTTCCCCTGTTCATGGAGTGGGCTTGTGTCAAAGCTAGAAGCCCAACACCAAGCCCCTGCACAGCACAAACTCTACGACAAGTAGGTACTCGCAACATGGCTTCAAAACGGTCGGCTGGTCAGAACCAACAGAAAGTACTAAAAAACAGCAAGGCCTGAAAGAATGAGCTGAAATCAGAAATGAGCAGACAAGAACGCACTGAAAATCGAATACGGTACTATAAATAGCACGTACTGACAAACAAATGCAAACTGACTACACGCACTGAAAACCAGATATGAACCCACAAGCCCAAACTGAAGAGCAGTAACGATCTGAAGCACAAGTCTGAAAAGCGCAAATTGTCTCTAACCAAACTTCTACTAACACGAGATAAACACGAGATCAGCAGAAGGAGCTCAAAGGGTGGCACACTTGGTACTGAACTTGCCTTTTATAGTCCCGTTGTGCGTGTTATACGTTACCGCGTTCTTGACGTTTGTAAATTTCGCCAACTTTGTGCGACCGTGTATATGCAGGACAAGTTTGAGCCAACATACGCTGGAAAAAATCAGATGGATTTTGTTATCAGAATGCCCGACCGTGTGTACAGGGCATTAGACTTTATGCGTGGTTCCCTCCGCCCAGTTTATGTCTGGATAATTAAAATCCTCCATTATTATAACACTTCCCATCCTTGCTGCTAATCCAAATTGTGATAGGAGGTCAGTCTCCCTCTCCTCTCTCTGGTTAGGGGGCCTATAGCATACTCCCAATATTATTTTCCCCTTAGCCTCATCCCTTTGGAGCTCTACCCATATGGATTCCACCTCCTCCCTAGTTACCTTAGTGCTGTCATCTCTCATATTCACTTTTACATTATTCTTGATATATAGACATACCTCTCCCCCTTTTTTACCCTCTCTGTGCCTGTGATAAAGTGTATACCCTTGAATGGTTGCCAGCCAATCATGAGAGCTGTTGAACAAGGTCTCTAAAATTCCCACAAAATTCAAATCCTCCTCGTACAACAGTATCTGTAGTTCGCTCATCCTGTCTGGCAGGCTCCTGGCATTGGTGAACATGCCACATAGTTTAGAGCGGTCCCGTACTATTCTCTTATTGGGTGTTACGAGATTGCAACTAGGACTTGTTACTATACTTACCTTGGGTTTATGTGCTTTAGTCAACCTACCACTAATGCCCCCAATACTACCCTCTGGACTATGTTCCACACTGACTATCTCTACCTCTGGACCCCCCGTCGCTTAGTTAAAAAACCCTCAAACTTTTTGCCCACCTTTACTCCCAGCATATCGGCACCCTCATTTAGGTGCAGCCCGTCCCTTCTATAGTACTGGTGACCCACGGAGAAGCTACTAGGTCGACAAAGGTCCTTTTAAGGACTGGTATAGGTGTACAATATATAGGGTGCTGGTGCAGGGCTGTGTTGCAGATTACTGCTGGTTTCTGCAACAGTCTTTTATCAGTGTAGAGACTGAGGGACAGTCTGCAAATCACTAGCTACTAGGTCCACAAAGGTCCTTTTAAGGACCGGTATAGGTGTACAATATATAGGGTGCTGGTGCAGGGCTGTGCTGGTGATTTGCTGAGTGCACTGCTGACTGATTCTGCAGCTGTCTTTTGTCAGTGTAGGGACAGGACGCTGTGTGGAGCAGGGGCAGTTAGTTTAATCACTATTACTATTAGGTCCACAAAGGTCCTTTTAAAGAGTGGTATAGGTGTACAGTTTATAGGGTGCTGGTGATTTCTGAATGCACTTCTGCCCGATTCTGCAGCTGTCTTGTCAGTGTAGGGACTGAGGAACAGTCTGCAAATCACTAGCTACTAGGTCCAAAAAGGTCCTTGTAAGGACTGGTATAGGTGTACAATATATAGGGTTGTGGTGCACTGCTGTGCTGCAGATTACTGCTCGTACTACAAAGAGTGCTGGTGTCGGCGCTCTCTATCACGGTGCTGGTGTCGGCGCACTCTATCACGGTGCTGGTGTCGGCGCACTCTATCACGGTGCTGGTGTCGGCGCACTCTATCACGGTGCTGGTGTCGGCGCACTCTATCACGGTGCTGGTGTCGGCGCACTCTATCACGGTGCTGGTGTCGGCGCACTCTATCACGGTGCTGGTGATCATCTCCTGCACCCTCTTCATAGCCTACCTTGACCTTTCCTCTCCTCCATTGCCTTCATGCGCTCCTGAGTCCTGAATTGTCAAAATTCCACAGATAAAAAAGAATGCTTGTAGTTGTCGATCCCAGATTCACTTCATACATGTGTTATGTCAGTGGCCATGTGGTGGGACTGTGTGTGCACAGCTAGTAAGTATTTTGTGGCTGAAAATATGACCTGTAGGTTTTTAAGGTTCGCCTGCCATTGAAGTCAATGGGGCCCGCCGCAAACTTTGCGGTTCGCAAACTTTTGGCCGCATTCGCGGTTTGCGTTCGTGAAACGTCCCGTCAGAAGTTTGTCCATCTCTACTCCTTATTACACCAACTTCTCAGCCACTTGTTTACTTTTCTAATCTCCCTCTGCCTTTCTGCTGTGGCTCGAGGTACCAGTAGTATTCCAGAGAATACTACCTTGGAGGTCTTTTTCCTCAATTTAGCTCCCAGCTCCCTAAAATCGTTCTTTAGGACACTCCATCTGCCTCTGACTTTGTCATTGGTGCCAACGTGCACCATGACAGCCAGTTCTTCCCCAGCCCCTCCCAGTAATCTGTCCACCAGATCCATGGTGTGCCGAACCCGAGCGTCCGGTAGACATACTGTTTAGCGCTTCAGGTCTTTGTCACAGATTGCCCTCTCTGTCCTTCTAAGAATTGAGTCCCTTACCACCAGAATCTGTCTGTTCTTTCCATTTGCTTCCTCTCCACTCTTACTGGAGGTGTTCTTCCTCTGGCAGGTAGGAGAGTCCCTCAGCTCTAGCAGTGCTGGTCCCTGACTGGTTTCACCAATGTCACTCAATGGAGCGTACTTATTGGGATGCTCCAGCCCTGGATCGGCCTCCCTAGCACTTCCCCCTCTAACCTTCCTGACTATCACCCATCTACTCTTTTCTGGTGCCTGTACCTCTGTCTCTACCAGCCTCTGTGCTGGCACCTGCTGGGTACGTTCCCCACTGTCCTATAGTATAGAGGGTCTTCTCAGTGCTGTCAGTTACTTCCCTAGACTCAGAACCTTGACTTCCAGGGAAACAATGTGTTTACATTTTGCACAGCAGTATTCGCCCTACCTCAGATGATCAGGGAACGCATACATGCTGCAAGATGTACACAGAGTCACATCTCCACACACGCCGTTCATTGTACCTACTAATTTAATGAGGATCGGGGATTATACCCTGTCCAAATTACCTAACAACTAGCTTCCTGACACTAATACTCAACAGTACAATACACAGGTACTCAAAACAATACACAGGTGCTCGGTGACCACGTGCACTCGCAACCTACTTGCACTCGCAGTCACGTGCACTCGCAGACTACGTACAGGCATCTGCAGTACACAAGGCATTACTAGTACAAGTTACACGGTCAGTTTCAGTTACTGAAATGTAAGAAGGCTCATTCTGTGCGATTTTGACCACAGTTTGGTTCTTTGATTCAGTGTACTGAGAATTAAGAGGGCTCATTCAGGACTGGATACAGATCACTGACTCTCCTTTCAGAAGAGGCCTCATCCTGTGAGCTGTGGGGATGAGGTGGGGGGGGGGGGGCTGGAGAGCACACAGGGGGCAGCAGAAAGAAGCTACATAGAAGAAACTGTGGGGGTGGCTGCATTAAAGGAACCGATCTCTCAATTTTCCACCCACTTCTTCTCTGCCTCCTGCAGACATTCAGCGACTGCAGGAGGAAAATGGAGAGATCATTTCCCCTATGCCAGTGTTTCTCAATATTTTTCCAGTCAGGGCACCCTTGAAGTATACCCCTAGGTGAATATGGGGCTGTACTGCAACCACCCCACAACTTTGTACATTGCACGCAGTTACAGCATAGTGATGATGCATTTAGGGGGTTAAAACAGGCGGTGCGGGGACGACATATTGCCTCTTTACTGCCTGTCATAAAAAGTGATCTGAGCATGGATCAATTTTCAGAGGAATGGCAATTTCTTGCTGGTACTATGAACAAGCAGAAAAAAAAAGTTCATGATTGTACACATATAAGGGGTCAGGATTAAAAGTAATGTGCATACATACACATGCAAGCACACACACACATATATATAAAACACATAAACACACACATATAAAAACACACATACATGTACACACACATATAAACACATACATGCACACACAAACACGCATAAACACACATACACACTCTCACACACATATATGCGCACACACAAATACATACATGTACAACACACATATGTAAACACACACATGTACACAAATACATACAGATAGTCTTTTGAACAATTGCAGTCCTTTACCTTACCTCTTCCCGCTGGGTATTGCACTATAGGGGAGGCAGAGAGCACAACACACACTGTGCTTTCACTTTAGGTGTAATTAGTGTGATGAGCTACCTGCAGTGCTGATTTATGGCATTTAATGGCATCCCAGTCTTATGCCGGCCATACACGATGCGAATTCCGAACGAAAATCCGAGCGAAAATAAAATCGACCGATTTTCGTATCGTTAGTGTGGTATGCGCGACATGCGATTTTCGTACGACAGGGCAAATTGACAAATCCAACATGTTGGTTTTTTTTCCAAAAATCGTCCAAAAATCGTATCGTTAATGGCAGAGTTGGACGATTTGACATAAGAAAAAGAACTGCGCATGACCTCTGGAAAGTTCGAACCGGAAGGAAAACATATAGAAAACAACGAACGAATGGTCGAACGCAACTTTAACCACTTGCTTACTGGGCACTTAAACACCATTCTGCCCAGACCAATTTTCAGCTTTCGGTGCTCTCACAATTTGAATGACAATTACTCAGTCATGCAACACTGTACCCAAATGAATTTTTTGTCCTTTTTTTTTCCCACAAATAGAGCTTTCTTTTGGTGGTATTTGATCACCTCTGGGGTTTTTATTTTTTGCGCTATAAATGAAAAAAGACCGAACATTTTGAAAAAAAACGCATATTTCTTTGTTTCTGTGACAGAATTATGCAAATTATTATTTTTTCTTCATAAATTTTGGTCACAATTTATACTGCTACATATCTTTGGTAAAAATAACCCAAATTAGTGGATATTATTTGGTCTTTGTGAAAGTTAGAGCGTCTACAAGCTGTGGTGCAAATCGCACAAAATTGATCAAATCTGATGTACTGGTGGCCTATCTCGCTTCTTGTGACCCGAACAAGTCAGGAAAGTACAAATACCCCCCAAATGACCCCTTTTTGGAAAGTAGACATTCCAAGGTATTTAGTAAGAGGCATGGTGAGCTTTTTGATGTTGTCATTTTTTTCCGACCAAATTAAGATTTTTCATTATTTATTTTTTTCTCCACAAAATTGTCATTGTAATAGGTTATTTCTCTCACGTGGCATGTGTATACCACAAATGATAACTCCCAAAAAATTCTGCTACTCCTCCTGAGTATTACAATACCACATGTGTGGGACTTTTTCACAGCCTGGCCACATAGAGAGGCCCAACATGCAGGTAGCGCCATCATGTGTTCTAGGAACATAAATTACACATCTAACTTGTTGACTATTTATTACACTTTTGAAGCACCAGGACAATGACACGTGACACTGATGACAGATGGCACTGATACGTGGCAATGATGACACTTATACGTGGCACTGATGACACGTGGCACTGATGACAGATAGCACTAATATGTGGCACTGATGACAGATGGCACTAATATGTGGCACTGATGACGCGTGGCACTAATACGTGGCACTGAAGACACATGGCACTGAAACGTGGCACTGATGACAGATGGCACGAATACGTGGCACTAATATGTGCCACCGATGACAGATGGCACTAATACATGGCACCGATGACGCGTGACACTGATGACAGATGGCACTGATAAGTGGCATTGATGAGAGGCAGGTAGCACTGGGGTGGATGGCACTGGGGGCAGGTAGCACTGGGGTGGATGGCACTGGGGTGGATGGCACTGGGGCAGATGGCACTGGGGCGGATGGCACTGCTGGGGGTGGATGGCACTGCTGGGGGTGGATGGCACTGCTGGGGGAGGATGGCACTGCTAGGGGAGGATGGCACTTTATTTTATTTTTTAAATTTTTTTTCTCTCACAGGCAGAACGGCTGCCGCTGCAGCCGTTCATCTCTCCCCTCTCGCACTGTCTGTGCGAGGAAGGAGAGCGGCGCTGAGAGATGATCTCACATGGCAGATTCTCCAGATGCAGGGCCCCAGATACATTTCAAATCATGTATAACATCAAGTGTGGGGAATAGAGGTGACATAATGCACATAATGATTAAAATAAAGACACTACACACCAAATTCAAACAAGCACAGATTTATTGTGCCAAACCAAAAAAAAGGAATGGTTTCATGCGTGTACCCGTTTTTTGAAAATATAAAGTTTCAAATACAAAAATATAATATAAACTCTTTTTAAAAAATAACTATGTGATTTGTACAGTAGTAGTGCAGCCAAAACATTGCCTACAAATAGACAAGAACACTATAGGAGTTATTTATGATAGGCAAATCCACTTTGCACAAGTGCACTGAAAGTGCACTTGGAAGTAGTTGTTCTAGATCTGAAATGAGGGGAAGCTCTGCTGATTTTAACAACCAATCATATGCAAGGTAAAATGCTGTTTTTTTATTGTCCTTGCATGCCCCCGTCAGATCTACAGCAACTGCACTTCCAAGCGCACTTGTGCAAAGTAGATTTTCCTTTAGTAAATAATCCCCTATTGGTATATAAAACAAAAGTTGCATGTGCAAAAAAGAACCAGGGTATGCATGAAAAACAAGCTAAACGTCTAAACCCATTCAAAATGTAGATAATTGCTCAAGGATCTCTGAAATTCTGCGTGGAAAAGAATTCAGGGTAGTGCGAACATTCTCAATGTCAGCATGTAATGACTTTAAATCTGCAATAATTCGGTTTGCTGATGTACTACTGTCAGAAGTTGAGCTGCTTGAAGTAGATGATCGAACAGCTATAAAAAAAACAAAAACTTAAATAAAAATTTTGAAAATAAATTTCAAAAATAGCTCATTTAAACAAAAATAATAAAAATATAATTTACCTGAAGTGGACACATGGCTGCTCTCATCTTCAACAGGCGTCAGTACGATTACAGTTGTGTCTGTTGCCATGTCAGTCTGTGCACTTGTCTGCTCCACATCCTCATGTACTATTTCCACCTCTCCATGTTTCTTTTTTCGGCTTCCTATTAAATGCAATATATATATATATATACTTTTAGGTGCAAGTCAAGCATTGCAATACCATTGGTACATTTTCAAACATAAAGTCAAGCAACCTACTGCAATTCCCAAGTAAAATGAGTGAAAGCAGACACGCACATAAAGATTGCATATACAGAACATAACACTCAGAAAATATGAGTGTTATGTTCTGTATATGCAATCTTTATGTGTGTGTCTGCTTTCACGAATTGCAGTAGGTTGCTTGACTTTATGCATACAAAAACATAATAAATACATGCACACCAAAAATAAAGTACTTACTTTTGTCGATTATTTTGTTGATCTTTCTAAGCTGACTTTCTTCTCTTAATTTCAGGTCAGACCATCGCTTTCTTAACTGGTCTTTTGTGCGTTCACTGCCATGGCGTTTGCGTAAAACATGTTGCACCTTCTCTAATATTGCATCTTTGCGTATGTTCATGTTGCTGTATACATGCTCACGACAATCATAATCCTTCTTCTGCAGAATATTCACCATGTCCACCATCTCCTCGAAAGTCATATTGCTGGCTTTCTTCCTTCTTCTTCTGGTGACTGCACTTACTGGCCGACTTCCCTCCACAATCTCCTCTCTTTGCACTATCTGGGGCCCTGCATCTGGAGAATCTGCCATGTGCTCTGCCATGAGGTCTGCAACTGTGCACTGTATTAAAGAAGAGGTGTGGCTTGTACAAGATACATCGCATGTGATAATACGAACATACGCGGTTTCGTGACGTCACGTATGAAAGAATATTCGAGTAATATTCGTTTGATAAACGATAATACAAACGGAGATACCTGAGGTAAGTTTGATCTGGGGACTATACTTTGATTATTTAATGTGCCCGTGGATGTGTGTGTGATTGATGTAAATACCTTTGATTGTTTTATTGTATTGTATTATTGCTACACTACAATTTTTGTATTATTGTATTGTATTATTGCTACACTTTAATTATTGGAGCTGGATGTTCTAAATGGCCATTTGTCCAATTCTAGACATGTATTATAAAACTTTAAGCATGTAATTTAGATATATATATATATTTAATTCATGTTTTTTTTTATTTAAAGGACAATGGCTTCCAAATTTACATCACCCGATTTCCTACCCCAATTTATCGACAAATACCGTGAATTATCCTGCCTATGGGATGTGAGATCCAGAGATTATTCCAATCGTTATAAGCGTGATGAAGCTTTAAAAGAACTCAAAGAGTTATGTAAAGCAGTGTGTATTGAACCAACTGAAGATTATGTAAAAAACAAAATTGCAAACTTGCGCACTGTGTTTAAAAAGGAATATAAAAAAATACAAGCCTCCAAGAAATCTGGTGCAGGAGCTGAGGATGTATATGTGCCACGTTTGTGGTACTTCAAAGACCTCATGTTCCTAGCTGATTCCGATAATCCCAGAGAGTCCCATTGTACTCTGGAAGCAAGTGGCCCATCAGACTCCGGTGCATTATCTGAAGCGGAGGATATATCCCAAACACAGACACAGGTAACTATATGTTGTATATTCTTTATTTAAACAACTGGCAATAGGGTAGTGAAGAAATTGTGCACTACTGTACTTTTTTGCATGAATATTTTTAAACTGAAAGTCTAACCAAAACTTCTTCCACTGTCTTCCACTGTCCCCAATCCATATTATCTAAAGCTAGATACAATCCTGCCATGCAACTGCCCCCCTGCCTACAAAATAATCAGTATAATTTTGTCGATTCTGACGTGCACTGGCAGTTGGTAAGCTAGGCCTTGCAGGAGCTAAATTTTGCAAACCAGTGCTGTCGTTTCGCCAGTCACCTGGTACAATTGTCCCACTGGTAAGGTCTTCCATATCAACTGCAGATGTTGGCATGTATGACACTGTTGTGCTTCGTAAAAAATTGTGTAGCATACAACAGCACTTCACGATGATGTCCACTTTTTCCACTGCTACATTCATAGCAGTGTGGAAGATTCTGAATCTGCTGGCCATAATGCCGAACGCATTTTTAACCACCCGCCTTGCCCTGGACAGACGATAATTGAATATCTTCTGTTGAGCTGTTAAATTACATAAGGGATACGGTTTCAAAAGATGTTCATGCAAAGCAAATGCGTCATCCCCAATAAAGACGAAATTTAGTCCTTCCACGGTTTCACTTGAAGATGGAAGATGCAAAACACCTCCTTTCAGTCTGTTTAGGAATTCACTCCGCTGTATTACTCCTCCATCTGAGTTTCTACCATTTTTCCCTATGTCCAGGTATATGAATTCATATTTTGCATTGACGATCGCCATTAATATTATGCTAAAGAACCCTTTGTAGTTGTAATAGTAGGATCCTGAATTCGCTGGTGGGATGATCCTTACATGTTTCCCATCTATTGCACCACCACAATTCGGGAAATTCCACATATCCTGGAATTCTTTAGCAAGCTCTTTCCATTCCTGGGAATTTGTGGGAAACTGTTGGCAAAAAAGACATAGGAATATTTAGCATTCATGGTAATTGATTTATTAATTACTTTTTACATTATTTTCTATAGGATACTCCAAGCCCAGTACCAGAACAGCCAGGGCCATCGGGTCTGAGTGCTCAGAGGGGAAAAAAAAGGAAGACTTCAGATTTGGACACTTCCACTTTATTAAGGAATGCATCATCCATTATGGAACAGAAGGATGATGAGTGTGATGCTGTGGGTTATCTTGTTGCACACAAGTTACGCAGGATGACTATGCAGCAGCGTGACTTATTTGAACCTCTGCTGCATAAAATGATGGGCATTGGACTTAAGGGGCATCTTACCCCAAACACCGATGTTATAGGGTATCAAGGTTGTACATACCATCAACCTGCACCATCTGTCCCAAACTGGCAGACATCCCAACAACATGGAACCACGAGCTGGCCAATGAACCAGGAACACCATCAAGGTCCTTGGTTTCGTGATCCCCATTATACGAATTTGTGAATAAAAAAAAATTTCTTTACTGTTCTTGTTAAAATTAAAATGGTTATTGTTGTTAAATAAAAAATAGATTCTGTTTCAAAACGTCTCTTTTTGGAAATGGTGTACTTCTTGTTATGTATTTTCTTAGAAGAAATTGTGTTTTTGGCCATTTTAGACACATTGTTGATTTTACATATTTAAACTTTGTTTCATTTTTAGTCATGTAATAGAACTCTGACAGTTCAACATGTTTTCATACCTTTAAATACTGTGGTTGGAGCACTTTTATTATGGCCTCACACGTCTCCGGTATAATTCGACCTAATGATTGGGCAGAAATTCCAGTTGTAAACTTCATGTCCTCAAAAGACCTGCCTGTAGCCAAGAAACGGAGGGTTGCCATGAGCCTCTCCTCTGCGCTGACAGCCTTTCTCATACAGGAGTCTTGTTTGGTGATATGTGGCCGCACATGCGATAACAGCATCTCAAATGACTCCTGTGTCATCCGTAAATAATTTCGATAATCCTCAGGATTATTTTCCCTCAGGTTTGACAATAGATTTACATGTGAGAATTTCTCACGCTGCAGGAGCCAGTTTTTTGTCCACACTCTGCTCTTCCTTCTTTTTCTTCTTTTTTTCTTCTCTTCCTCCAAGGCTATTATTGCAATTACCATGGCTGCCATTTTCTGCTTTCTATTGTACCTCTTGAATGGCATTTTCTCAGAACGTATGAATGTGCAATGCGCGAAACGACCGCTCGTTTCGTACGCGGCGTGACCCGATTTTGTACAGTAGGGGGTGTGGTTAAAAGGTTAATAAATATTACATCACTTCCTCTATTGTCAAGAAAACATAGTGTTTTAACGTACGATTTTCGTACTTAATTGATGGCACATTCGGATGTTGTTGTGAGTGCCGCTTTCGTTTATCGCTCGACGGGTCGTTCGGAATTCGCATCGTGTATGGCCGGCATTAGTTTGTAGGGTCAAATATTGAGCTGCCATTTTTTTTATTTTGAGAATCTGGCAAACAAGAAACACATTCCATTTTATACAAAAATACAAAAAATAAATATTATACATTTTTTTCTCCTTTTTTTTTATATGCATAGCATATTGTATACATGACTAAACATAATAATAAAGGCTTACTTCAACCTATAATATATGAACAAAAGGTTTTTTTTTCAACCAAGAGAAATATTACTGTATTATATTATACTAGATTATATATATATATATCCCTAAATAGCACAGACATCTTCAAAAATTCTACACATTACTCAACTTGATTAACATTCAGACCAAGAAACAGATTATCATGTGTATGTGGCCTTTCTTCAAAAATTATGTTTGTCCTTGAAAATCGAAGGGAGTGTAAGGAGAGAAAAAAGGAAATAACCCAACACCCAGAGATCAACAAACAGCAGCTACAGGCCTGATATTCATCCATGCCTTTAGCCAGACCCTTTGCCGCCATCTGTCTTTTCTGAGACCCGAAATGTTCCCTACCTCACCAAGAATCTCACACACCACTACCGGAACAGGAAGGACTTTCTTCCGAAGGGATACCTGACACCGTGCATTCCAGGTGTAATATCGGACTACTAAGCTGACTAGGGATGAGCCGAACACCCCCCGGTTTGGTTCGCACCAGAACTTTCGAACGGACCCCAAATTCGTACGAACGTTAGAACCCCATTGAAGTCTATGGGACTCGAACGTTCGAAATTAAAAGTGCTAATTTTAACTGCTAATATGCAAGATACTGTCCTAAAAAGGGTTTGGGGACCTGGCTCCTGCCCCAGGGGACATGGGTCAATGCCTAAAATGTTTTTAAAAATGGCTTTTTTTGGTGGGAGCACTGATTTTAATGACGAGTAAAGTGAAAAAAAAGTGAAATATTCCTTTAAATATCGTGCATGGGGGGTGTCTATAGTATGCCTGTGAAGTGCCACGTGTTTCCCGTGTTTAGAACAGTCCCTGAACAAAATGACATTTAACGGAAATAACGTCATTTAAAACTGCTTGCGGTTTTAATGTTATATCTGGTTCCTGCAATATGGTTGAAAATCATTGAGAAAAATGGCATGGGTAGCCCTCCCTGCCCATTACCAGCCCCTTTGGGTCTTGTACGGATATTAAGGGAAACCCCGTCCCCATATTAACCACTTACAGACGGGACCATTTTGCTGGTCAAAGACCAGACCCCTTTTTGCGATTCGGCACTGTGTCGCTTTAGCTGACAATTGCACGGTCGTGCGACGTGGCTCCAAAACAAAATTGACGTCCTTTTTTTCCCCACAAATAGAGCTTTCTTTTGGTGGTATTTGATCCCCTCTGTGGTTTTTATTTTTTGCGCTATAAACAAAAATAGAGCGACAATTTTGAAAAAAAACGCATTATTTTTTACTTTTTGTTATAATAAATATCCCCCAAAAATATATAAAAAACTTTTTTTTCCGTCAGTTTAGGCCGATACGTATTCTTCTACATATTTTTGGTAAAAAAAATCGCAATAAGCGATTATTGATTGGTTTGCGCAAAAGTTATAGCGTTTACAAAATAGGGATAGTTTTATGGCATTTTTATTAATAATTTTTTATTATTTATTTTTTTACTAGTAATGGCGGTGATCAGCGATTTTTATTGTGACTGTGACATTGTGGCGGACACATTGGACATTTTTGACACATTTTTGGGACCATTGACATTTCTACAGTAATCACTGCTATATAAATGCAGTGATTCCTGTGTAAATGACACTGGCAGTGAAGGGGTTAACCAGTGGGTGGCAGTGTAGGGGTTAAGTGTGTCCTAGGGGTGTGTTGCTAACTGTGGGGGGGTTGGGCTTTCATTTAGTGAACACTGATCTCTGCTCCAATCACATGGAGCAGAGATCAGCGTCACTAGTTGCTAGGCAGAATGGAGAAATGCTGTTTACACGGCATTTCCTCGATTCAGCCGTCCCGTGAGACGATCGCGGGTATGCCCGCGGCGATCGAGTCCGCGGGACCCGCGACCGGACTCACGGGGGTTCCGACCGGCACGAGAGCGCCGCCGGCGGCGTGCTCGCGATGGCAGGGCGGCATTGAAGATTGGACATACCTGTACGCCAATATGCCTGCCCGTGCCATTCTGCCGACGTACATTGGCGTGCGCTGGTCGGGAACCGGTTAAAAAAAGGAAATACGTGTGGCCCCCAGGCCCTATATACTCAGAACAGCAGTATACAGGCGGTGCAAACAAGACAGGGACTGTGTAGGTTTGTTGTGTTAAGTAGAATCTGTTTGTAATTTTCAACTGGTACATTTTTAAAGTGTAGCTCCAGTCAAAAAATCTATTTTTAAGCTTTTTGGAAAACATAGGGAAGGGTTATCACCCCTGTATAATTTGTTTTGCCGTCAGTCTTTTTTCATCTCACTTGCTGTTGTCTCCTTCCGTTTGCAAGTAGGAGATGTTTGTAAGTTGGATGTTTGAAAGTGGGGCCTGCCCTATATGCTCTGCAGAAATGGTGGAACAAGGTGTTGGTTTTGCCACAACATTGTAAGCCCTCAAAGTGACTCTTGGTGGGTGCTGGAGCGCCCTGCTGTGAACGATTATATCAAGAATTGTAATTACATGGGGCTGAAAAATTGGGCTGCTGGCACTGGTGCTGGTGCCACGACACTGCAACCTCTCCCATATACTCTATTTGTAGTGCAGGAATGAGCCCTGCTGCAAAGCATTGCATCAAAAATTGTAATTAAATGCCCCTGTTAAACAGGGGCAGAAAAATTGGGCCTTAGGCACTGGTGCTGGTGCCACGACACTGCAACCTCTCCCATATACTCTAGTTGTAGTGCAGGAATGAGCCCTGCTGCAAAGCATTGCATCAAAATTGTAATTAAACGCCCCTGTTAAACAGGGGCAGAAAAATTGGGCCTTGGGCACTGGTGCTGGTGCCACGACACTGCAACCTCTCCCATATACTCTAGTTGTAGAGCAGGAATGAGCCCTGCTGCAAAGCATTGCATCAAAAATTTTAATTAAATGCCCCTGTTAAACAGGGGCAGAAAAATTGGGCTGGTGGCATTCCCCAGAACCAAAAATGTTCTTCCAACATATCAGCGGAGGAGGAAGAGGATAGACAATCAACATAACAGGACAGTCACTCAGCATCAGCATAGGCAGTCTTAAAGGGATGTGATATTTCTAAAAAAATTATTAGGTTACATAAGCTTCAGGTGCTTGGTAGCTGTGGGTGATCCAAGACTGATTCATCTTGATGAAGGTCAGTCGATCAACTGAGTCGGTGGACAGGCGCACCCTGTGATCGGTAACAAAACCAGCAGCACTGAAGGTGCGTTCCGAAAGAACGCTGGATGCAGGACAGGCCAGTAGCTCAATTGCATACTGTGCAAGCTCTGGCCAGTGATCCATCCTCAAGACCCAGTAAGCCAGAGGATTTTCGGTGGGAAAGGTGTCCAAGTCTGACCTTGCCCCTAGGAATTCCTGCACCATGTAAATCAGACGCTGGCGATGGTTGCTGAAACCGATCATACCTTGGGGCTGCGGACTAAAAAATTGTCTGAAAGCATCGGTCACCTTCTTCACCGCTCCTTCTGACCGATGCCTCAGCAACACGTTGTCCAGGACCAGGAGTTTGTAACCTCCCAGTCTCTGGGAACGCGTTGCACAGACCTTTCTGCAAGGCCTCCCGGAGATGTCTCATCCTCTGCTCCCTCTGCGACGGCAAGATAAGGTCAGCAAGCTTACCCTTGTACCGTGGATCAAGGAGAGTGGCCAGCCAGTAATGGTCCCTCTCCTTGATCCAAAGAATACGAGGATCCTTCTGCAGGCTTTGCAGGATCAGGGAGGCCATGCAGCATAGGTTAGCTGAGGCATTCGGTCCGGAGTTCTTTGGATCACTAAGGACAACATGATCCGCAGCTACCTCCTCCCAGCCATGTACAAGTCTACGGGTTTCTTGGGACTGTAAATCATCCCTACAAGACTGCTGCTGCTGATGCTGAGTGCCAGCCTCCACCTCCATGCTGACACAATCCTCCTCCTCCTCCTCCTCACCCTCTTCCTGTGTGATGGGTGGCACAGCAGGAACACTGTCTGGATAAAGGGGGCCTTAAGAGGCAAGGAAGTCCTCCTCTTCCTGCCTCTGTTCTGCCTCAAGTGCCCTGTCCATTATTCCATGCAGCATATGCTCCAAGAGGTGGACAAGAGGTACAGTGTCACTGATGCATGCACTGTCACTGCTCACCATCCTTGTGGCCTCCTCAAACAGTGACAGGACAGTACATGCATCCCTGATCATGCCCCACTGGCGTGGTGAGAAAAAAACGAGCTCCCCTGACCCTGTCCTGGTGCCGTAGTCGCACAGGTACTCATTGATGGCCCTCTGCTGCGTGTGCAGCCGCTGCAGCATGGCCAAAGTTGAGTTCCACCTGGTGGGCATGTCACATATAAGGCGGTTCTTGGGCAGGTTCAACTCCTTTTGGAGCTCAGCCAGCCGAGCACAGGCATTAAATGATCGGCGGAAATGCACACAGACTGTCCTGGCCTGCTTCAGGACATCCTGTAAGCCCGGGTACCTGCCCAAGAACCGCTGCACCACCAGGTTAAGGACGTGAGCCACACAGGGCACATGGGTCAGTTGTCCCTGTTGGAGGGCGGAGAGGAGGTTGGTGCCATTGTCGCAAACCACCATTCCTGGCTTAAGCTGGCGTGGCATCAACCACCTCTCGGCCTGCCCCTGCAGAGCTGACAAAACATCCACCCCAGTGTGGCTCCTGTCCCCCAAACAAACCAGCGCAAGCACGGCATGGCATAATCTTGCCTGCGTACTTGCGTAGCCCCTGGAACGCCTACGGAGCACCACTGGTTCTGAGGACAGAGCAGGCAATGGAGGAATAAGAAGAGGAGGGGGTGGAGGAGAGAGGTGTGTCACAACCAATAGTAGCATTTTGGAGGCGTGGTGGCGGAACAACCTCCAACACTACTGCACCTTGTCCTGCATCCTTCCAAGCTGCCAGAAGAGTGACCCAATGGGCCGTGAAAGACAGGTAATGTCCCTGTCCATGCCTGCTGGACCACGAGTCAGCAGTAATATGCACCTTACCACTCTGTCCAGCGAGGCAAGGACATTGCCTTCCACATGCCGGTAGAGAGCAGGAATCGCCTTCCGTGAGAAAAAGTGGCATTTGGGGACCTGCCACTGAGGAACCGCACATTGTACAAACTCACAGAAGGGGGCCGGGTCTACCAACTGAAAAGGCAGCAGTTGAAGTGCTAGCAATTTAGCCAAGCTAGCATTCAACCGCTGGGCATGTGGATGGCTGGGAGTGAGCTTCTTTCGCGGGTCCAGCAGCTGGGGCAGGGACATTTGCCTGCTATAATCGGATGTGGGTGTACTGCTAGCAGAGTGTCCGGAAGCACTTGGCTGTGACACACCTAATTCTACACCTTCATTCCTCTCAGAGCAGGTTTCAGAGAGGACTGAAGGTCTAGTTGGGTTGGAGATCCCAGCTGATAAGGGGCAAGGAGAGGTCCGCTTTGTTCTTTGGTGTGGGTCTTTGAGGTACGCTTGCCAACGAGCTGCATGGCAGGTCAACATATGTCTGGTCAAGCATGTGGCCACACAAGATACGATACATATGTTGCAAATAGCAGCGGTGCGATCTGATGCACTCGTCTCAAAAAAGGCATACACCAAAGAACTTTTAGAATAACGCGCAGAGGCAGCGCCCTGCACAGGCGGAGCTCTGCGGTGTGATGCAGTCGGTGTGCTGCCCCTAAGCTGGCCCCCAGAGGGCATCCTGCCTCATTGGACATGTGCCTCCTCCTCCTCCTCCTCTCTCCTACCAGGCACCCACGTGGAGTCAGTGCCCTCATCATCCCCTCCCTCTTCATCGCTGGAGCAAACCTTGCAGTTTGCTGCAACTTGTGGAACATGACTGCCAGATTGCTGTCCTTCTTGAGCATCCCCTCTCTCTGCATTCAAGCTACTGCCTTCCTCTAGCTGAGTATCATCATCAGAGCCTACAAAACACTGGGCATCCTCCTGGAGCATGTACCCAACACTGTGCTCAAAGAGTTCAGGAGACTCCTCAGGAGGACGTGGTGGGTCTAGGGAAGGAGTCACTGATGATGACATTGAGAGGAGGGAAGACGATGCGTTGGCAGCTGCTTTGCTAGTACCCTGAGCCTGGGTGAGAGAGGATGAGGAGGATGAAGAGGGCTTGGTCATCCACTCTACCAAGTCGTTGGCATGTTGCGGCTCAACATGTCCAGTTGCCGAATAGAAGGACAAGCGTGTCCCATGGCCACGTGCTGATGACGATGCACCACGTCCACGACCAGCACTGTTGTCTCTAGACACAGAGCCTGCTTACCCTCTTTTATCGGCTCGCGCCTGTCTGCCTCTCCTTGCTGGCCTTCCAGACATGGTAATGGCCTGAAGGGAGATGGGAAAACCAGCAGTTGGGTAGTGTATATTGTGCTGGAGGCACACACAACACCCACTAACTCCTGCAGATGGCAGATGGCTCAATCAGAGAAGAGCTATGTAGGTGTATATAACGGTGTATACTGAAGTCAGGGCGCGCAGACAGCATGTACAATCTCCTACAACTGACTTCAAGCTCTATTTAAAAAGAGCAAGATAGTTAGCTATATAGGTGGATATAGCGGTGTATACTCGCTTCAGGGCACGCAGACAGCACGCACAATCTCCTACAACTGACTGCAAGCTCTATTAAAAAAGAGCAAAATAGCTAGCTATATAGGTGGATATAGCGGTGTATACTGGGTTCAGAGCACGCAGACAGCACGCACAATCTCCTACAACTGACTGCAAGCTCTATTTAAAAAGAGCAAGATAGCTAGCTATATAGGTGGATATAGCGGTGTATACTGGGTTCAGGGCACGCAGACAGCACGCACAATCTCCTACAACTGACTGCAAGCTCTATTAAAAAAGAGAAATATAGCTAGCTATATAGGTGGATATAGCGGTGTATACTGCGGTCAGGGCACGCAGACAACAACCACTACACAAGAGAAAGAACGCAAAATCGGCCGATAACGATCGGTGTATACTGTGTTGAAGGTACACAGAACACCCACTAACTCCTACAGACGCCAACACACTACACAAGGCCGCCACGCTGGTGGCCTTATATAGTGTGGGGCGTGTACTAAACCCCCTGTGGCCAATCATGGCTCTCCTTGCTGCCGGCGCTGTGATTGGCCAAGCATGCGGGGTCACAGTGCATGCTTGGCCAGTCATGAGCCAGCAATGCACTGCGATGGCGCAGTGCATTGTGGGCCGTGAGCGCCACACGAATTTGGCGTGAACGGCCCATAACGTTCAGAATTCGCCGAACGGGCGAACAACCAATGTTCGAGTTGAACGTATGTTCGACTCAAACACGAAGCTCATCCCTAAAGCTGACTAAAAAAATAGTGTCCAAATCAAATCCCTTGAGATTCTGCAATGCTCCATACACCTGGTCAGCACAAGACATGCTAGGCAAGAAAGGAATATTCAGAGCCCTCCCCACCTTTTTATAGTCCTCTATATTGAAAGGACACTGAATCAAGAAGTGATCCATGGTTTCCACTTCACCCTGACACTTGGCTAGGGATGAGCTTCGTGTTCGAGTCGAACATTGGCTGTTCGGGCGTTCGGCGAAATCCGAACTCTTGGTCCGTTCGCGTGAAAATTCGTATGGCGCTCACGGCCCACAATGCACTGCGATGGCGCAGTGCATTGCTGGCTCATGATTGGCCAAGCATGCACTGTGACCCCGCATGCTTGGCCAATCGCAGCGCCAGCAGCAAGGAGAGCCATGATTGGCCACAGGCATCCTGCCTGTGGCCAATCATAGCTCAGGCTGTGTAGTGCACGCCCCACACTATATAAGGCCGCCTTTGAGGCGGCCTCGTGTAGTGTGTTGGCATCTGAAGCAGTGGGTGTTCTGTGTACCTTCAACACAGTTATACACCAATCGTTTTTGGCTGATTTCCTATCTTGCCCTTGTGTAGTGGTTATTGTCTGTGCCCTGACCGCAGTATACACCACTACACTATATTCACCTCACCTATATAGCTAGCTAGTGATCTATCTTTAACCACTTAACAACCGCCCATTGCCGATTAACGGCTTCAGGGTGGTTGTTTAACTCTGAGAGGCCGTTAATTGTAGTACTGTACTGTAGTACTCCCCAATACTCTGCAGTACCCTGCTATTACTCTGTAGTACCCCGCCATTACTCTGTAGTACTCCCCAATACTTTGCAGTACCCTGCTATTACTCTGTAGTACCCCGCCAATACCCCGCCAATACTCTGCAATACCCTGCCATAAATTGCCATACCCAGCCATACTCGGAGATACCCAGCCATACTCGGTGATACCCTGAAATACCCAGCCATAGACGCCCCCCACCCCTCACCGCCCTCCGATGCTTCTACCAACTCGCCAGTACGATCAAAGCCAGAATCTTTTTTTTATTTTTTATTTCAGGCTTCCCAGCCTAGAGGTGAGATGTGGGGTCATATTGACCCCCAGATTTCACTGTAAAGAGGACCTGTCACCCCATATTCCTATTACAAGGGATGTTTACATTCCTTGTAATAGGAATAAAAGTGATCAAAAATATATTTTTGGGGAAAAAAATGTCAAACTAAAATAAATAAAGTAAAATGAACAATAAAAATAAAATAAAATAAATTAAAGCGCCCATGTCCCCATGTGCTCGCATGCAGAAGCGAACGCAAGCGTAAGCCCCGCCCACATATGAAAACGGTGTTCAAACCACACATGTGAGGTATCGCCGAGAACGTTAGAGCGAGAGCAATAATTCTAGTTCTAGACCTCCTCTGCAACTCAAAACACGTAACCAGTAAAAAAAAAATTGTGAAGAAAAAATTACTAATCTGCTAAATTTTATAACAGAAACAAAGAAAAATTCATTTTTTCGCAGAATTTCCGGTCTTTTTTCTTTTATAGCACAAAAAATAAAAAAAACTGAGAGGTGATTAAATACCACCAAAAGAAAGCTCTATTTGTGTGAAAAAAAGGACAAACATATCATATAGGTCCAGTGTTGCATGACTGAGTAATTGTCATTCAAAATGTGAGAGCACCAAAAGCTGAAAATTGGTCTGGTTATTAAGGGTGTTTAAGTGCCCAGTGGCCAAGTGGTTAAGAATAGAGCTTGCAGTCAGTAGTGTTAGGAGATAGTGCGTGCTGTCTGCGTGCTCTGTACCCAGTACATACCGCTATAATATAGGGCAGGCCCCTACTTTCAAACATCCAACTTACAAACATCTCCTACTTGCAAACGCAAGGAGACAGCAGCAAGTGAGATGAAAAAAGACGGATGGCAAAACAAATTATACAGGGGTGATAACCCTTCCCTATGTTTTCCAAAAAGCTTAAAAATAGTTTTTTTGACTGGAGCTACACTTTAAAAATGTACCAGTTGAAAATTACAAACAGATTCAACTTAACACAACAAACCTACACAGTCCCTGTCTTGTTTGCACCGCCTGCATACTGCTGTTCTGAGTATATAGGGCCTGGGGGCCACACGCATTTCCTTTTTTTAATATGGGTACAAGACCCAAATGGGCTGGTAATGGGCAGGGAGGGCTACCCATGCCATTTTTCTGAATGATTTTCAACCATATTGCAGGAACCAGATATAACATTAAAACCGCAAGCAGTTTTAAATGGTGTTATTTGCGTTAAATGTCATTTTGTGCAGGGACTGTTCTAAACACGGGAAACACGTGGCACTTCACAGGCATACTACAGACACCCCCCAGGCAACATATTTAAAGTAATATTTCACTTTTTTTTTTTCACTTTAATCGTCATTAAAATCAGTGCTCCCGCCAAAACGGACGTTTTTAAAACTTTTTTTTGCATTGACCCATGTCCCCTGAGGCAGGAGTCAGGTCCCCAAACCCTTTTTAGGACAGTATCTTGCATATTAGCCGTTAAAATTAGCACTTTCCATTTCGAACGTTCGAGTCCCTTAGACTTCATTGGGGTTCTAACGTTCGTAACGAACGTGGGGGCCGTTCGCAAGTTCTGGTGCGAACCGAACCGGGGGGTGTTCGGCTCATCCCTACACTTGGCTCTTGGACAACCACAATTGTCCAAAGAGCGGCACTTCACGTTCCCCCTCACATAGAGCCTACCATGGAAAGCAATCCAGGCCTGGTCCCTAAATTTCAAGGGAATCAGCTCAGAATTTATAAAACGTAAGCTCTCTCTCACAGGGATGAGCTTTACATGTGCTTTTCTTTACTGTTGTACAGTTTAAAATGGCAACCAGGGATGAGCTTTATGTTCAAGTCAAACTCATGTTTGACTTGAACATTGGCTGTTCGCCAGTTCGCTGAACAATTTTGGGTGTTCATGGCAAATTCAAAAGCCGTGGAACACCCTTTAAAAGTCTATAGGAGAAATCAAAAGTGCTAATTTTAAAGGCTTATATGCATGGTGTTGTCACAAAAAGTGTTTGGGGACCTGGGTCCTGCCCCAGGGGATATGTATCAATGCAACATTTTTTTTTTTTAAATGTTTTTTTTTTCGGGAGCAATGATTTTAATAATGCTTAAAGTGAAACAATAAAAGTGTAATATTCCTTTAAATTTCATACCTGGGGGTGTCTATAGTATGCCTGTAAAGAGGTGCATGTTTCCTGTGTTTAGAACAGTCTGACAGCAAAATGACATTTCTAAAGGAAATACAATGTTTTGTCATTCCGCAATGTTTTGACGGTCCGCAATACACATAAAAGTTCATTGATAAAAACAGCATGAGGATTTCCCCACAGGGGAAGCCTGAACCAAAATTCGATTGAAAAAAAATGGTGTGGGGGTCCCCCTTAAAATCTATACCAGACCCTCAGGTCTGGTATGGATTTTAAGGGGAACCCGCAACAAATTGGGTCAATTTGGGTCCCCCCCAAAAATCTATACCAGACCTTTATCCGAGCACGCAACCTGGAAAGCCACAGGAAAAGAGGGGGGACAAGAGAGCGCCCCTCTTGAACCGCACCAGGCTACATGCCCTCAACATTGGGAGGGTGCTTTGGGGTAGCCCCAAAGCACCTTGTCCCCATGTTGATGGGGAGAAGCACCTCATCCCCACAACCCTTGCCCGATGGTTGTGGGGGTCTGTGGGCGGGGGGCTTATTGGAATCTGGAAGCCCCTTTTAACAAGGGGACCCCCAGATCCCGCCCCACCCCGTTTGAAATGGTAACGGGTACATTGTACCCCTACCATTTCACGAAGAAAGTGTAAAAAATTGTTAAAAAACGCATAGAGACCGTTGGGATAAGTCCTTTATTAAAAAATAAAAATAAAATAAAGATTCCAGCGGTGGTAATCCACTCTTGGTATCCCGCGATGGCTGATTTCTTCTCCGGGGTTCACAGCGTGAATTGGTAATGGGGTACAAATGTACCCCTACCATTTCACAAAAAAAAGTGACAAAAAGTTTAAAAAATACAAGAGATGGTTTTTGACAAGTCCTTTATTAATTTCTTCTTCTTTATGCTTCTTCTTTCATCTTCTTTCTTCTGGTCTTCCTTCAGTGTTCTTCTTGTTCCTCCAACTTCTTCTTCTCCATCTTCTTCTTCATCTTCTTCTTCCTCCACTCTTCCCACCCCACAGCTTGCTCAGGTTCTTCTCCACTCCGTCCGCATGATCTGCTTCAGTGGGAGTCTTCAGCCGTGTGACACTTCGATTCCTCTGACACTTCTCAAATAATGGAGGGTGGGGTCTCCGTGTCATCAGAGGGGGACGGGCTCCCCTGTGGGGAAATCCCCATGCCGTTTTTATCAATGAACTTTTATGTGTATTGCGGATTGACAATTCATTGTAGCCACGAGTAGTTTTAAATTACTTTTTACCTTTAGAAATGTAATTTTTCTGTCATACTGTTCTAAACACGGGAAACATGTGCCCCTTTACAGGCATACTATAGACACCCCCCAAGTACGACATGTAAAGGAATGTTACACTTTTATTGTTTCACTTTAAGCATTATTAAAATCACTGCTCCCGAAAAAACTTCTGTTTTAAAAACTTTTTTTTGCATTGATACATGGTCCCTGGGGCAGGACCCCGGTCCCCAAACACTTTTTATGACAATATCATGCATATAAGCCTTTAAAATTAGCACTTTTATTATTCATGTTCGTGTCCCATAGACGTTAATGGTGTTCGTGTGTTCGAACAAATTGTTTGCCATGTTTCTGGTGTGAACCGAACGGGGGGGGGGGGGGTGAGTGGCTCATCCCTACTCTCTCATAATATGACCTGGGCAATCCCTTAAGGCCAGTGGCACATGACAGACAGTACCCACAATCTAATCACCCAAGAATCCTCATATCCTCCGCTGTCACATGCTACCGTTTAAGAATTTTCAGGCAGGGGGCAACATAACCCGGGAGCTTAATATGCTTGATCCTTAGGCTTTTCACTGGCCCGCCACTCTCCCAACAGCCCAGAAAAGGTCTAAACCAAATCTGGAAAACACCTACCCATCCAGGCACTCTCTCTGCTAGCATGTTACCAAAATTGTGTTTCAAAAACACAATCAGAAAGAAGTTGACCATCCCTAGGCCACCCTTCCACCTAGATAGGTAAGTCACATTCCGCTTCACAAGATTCAGCCTGTTCCCCCATAATAATTGGAAAAAAACACCTACAAATCTTAGCAGGACTCTGGCAAGATGCAAACAAAGCTAACATGCAGAAAGATAGGAATCAGGTAGGTCTTAATCAAGTACACCCTTTCCCTCAAGGAGAGCCACCACCCTTTCCTGTATTTCACCTTCATCATTTAGCCTGGCTTCCCAATTTGACTTACTGTAATCATCAGGGCCAATCTCGATGTAATACTACTGAGGCCTCGGGAAGGTGTCCAGAAGTGTCCGGAAGTGCAAAGCTCTCACCTCCCTCGTTCATCCAAAAATCTTCACTTTTATCATGGTTGATCTTGGAGCCTGATGCCTCGGAATACTGCTCTATAACTGAGACCACTTCCTGCGTCTCCTCTGTCCCAGAGATAAAGACAGAAACATCATCAGCATAGGCTACAACTCTCAAGGGCAGCTCACTAGTAATGTCCACTGGCACCCCGCACAATGGTCCATTCTCTAGGCTTCTGATGAAGGGGTCACTTGCAAACACATATAGCAAAGGGCTCAGGGGACACCCCTGGCGCACCCCCGATCCAACCCTGAAGGGCCATCCAATCCAACCGTTAACAAGCATGAAGCTCTCTGCATCTCTGTATAAAGTCTTAAGCCATCCAATAAACTAACCCTCCAGGTCATACTTGTCAAGGAGAAGCCAGAGGTACTCATGACTGACACAATCAAAAGCCTTCACCTGATCCAATGCCAGCAAATACTTTCCTCAGCCTTCAGCCCTGCAACATTCCAGAGCCTCTCGGACAGCTAAAACCACAAATAAAGTGCTCCTGCCCTGGCTCGAACAGTGCTGCTGACGAGAAAGCAATCTGTCTCCTAATGATGACAAGCGCCAGAAAATGATCTTAGCCAGAATCTTTCTATCCACATTGAGAAGGCTAATGGGGCGCCAATTCTCAATCATCAAGGGATCCTTGCCTTTTGACAACAGAATCACAGCAGATTGTCTCATGGAGAGAGGGAGCGAACCCTCTTGCAAACAGCCGTTAAATAAGTCCACAAGATAAGGTATCAAGCTGAATTTGAAAGTCTTATAAAATTCAGCCATCAATCCATCTGGCCCAGGTGTTTTCTTAATAGCCAGACTATAGCTTTGACTACCACTTCTGCTGTGATATCCCCCGTCAAAAATGCCAGCGGAATGTTATTTCCCAGACCTGGTGTAGAATCCATAAAACTCAACATCTTTGCTCAATCAAGGTACTTGTACCCCAAAAGATCCACATAAAAAGACCCTGAGACCTTCAGGATCCCTTACCTGGATTTTGTCAAAGAGCCTGTACTATCCCTTAGCCCAACAGCTGTCTTAACTGCTGTGCTTTGTTTGCAGTTCTGATAAGGGTCGGGCGAGTGGTATTTCCCATAGTCCCTTTGCAGAACCAAAGAAGCGTGCTGGTCATACTGAGACTTCCTAAGGAGAAGTGTCACCTCAGAGATTGTGCCTTAATCTCATCCATTCGAGACAAGGCCATCAAGTTTTCTCCGCAGCTGCTGCTAGGCAATGTACTTAACAAGCTGTTTCCTTTTTCTTATGGCCTTGAAAAACCTAATAATCTGCTTTTGGCAAGCTCCCACCACTCCGACTTCATGCTGCAGAAATCCAGGATGGTTACCTGAGCCTGAAAAAAAATCATCAAAAGATTGTCTTACCTCCTCGTCATCCAGCAGAGCCAAATTCATCCTCCAAATACCCTTTCCTTTAGGTGGCATTATCTGAAGCATTGAGAATAACAGACAGCATAAGGTACTCCACTATACGACACTCAGGAGCCGAAAAGGCAGAGTCCCCCTTATCCTGCTCTCCCAACTGTCTTGCTTAAATGTGTACACCTTGCTGTCTGGACAACGCTTAATATGCGCATCTTGCAGACCTGCTTCCCTGGCTATCATATTAAGAAAGAAACTATCATATCTCAGGCTGTCAGTGGGGCCTTTCCTGTCTTTTGCCCTAGTAATGGTGTTGAAATCATCTCCAAAGACAACTTGCAGAGATCTAAAAAGGAAAGGCTTAATCTTTGTAAAGAGGCATTTCGTCTCCCATCTAGTTTGTGGTCCATAAATATTTATGAAACATAGATCATGCCCCTTCTCAGAGATGTCCATGAACAATACACATTCCAGTCTCTATCTCGATAACCCGCCAACACGTTACCATGCCAGTAAAAAGTACTGCAACCCAGCTGTAAGGCTCAGCCGCAAGAGACCAGAAGGAGGGCCCATGCCTCTACTCCGTCTTTGCCAGGTGGACATTGGCAAGGCTATTTAGCTGGGTATCTCACTGAGCAAAAATAAGGCCATGTTACTAACCCTTACAGAATTTATGCTGGCAACATTAACCACTTTCAGACCGGACCATTTTGCTGGTCAATGACCAGAGCTCTTTTTACAATTTGGCACTGCGCTGCTTTAACTGGTAATTGCGCGGTCATGCAATGTTGTACCCAAACAAAATTTGCGTCCTTTTTTTTCCCACAAATAGAGCTTTCTTTTAAAGGTATTTGACTGACTCTGCGATTTTTATTTTTTGCGATATAAACGTAAAAAGACCGCAAATTTTGAAAAAAAAATGATATTTTCTACTTTTTGTTATTAGAAAAATCCAATAAACTCAATTTTAGTCATACATTTAGGCCAAAATGTATTCAGCCACATGTCTTTGGTAAAAAAAAAGTCAATAACTGTATATTTATTGGTTTGCGCAAAAGTTGTCACATCTACAAACTAAGGTACGTTTTCTGGAATTTACGCAGCTTTTAGTTTATGACTGCCTATCTCATTTCTTGAGGTGCTAAAATGGCAGGGCAGTACAAAACCCCCCCAAATGACCCCATTTTGGAAAGTAGACACCCTAAGGAAATTGATAAGAGGCATGTTGAGCCCATTGAATATTTTATTTTTTTGCCGCAAGCGATTGAATAATGACACAAAATTTTTTTTTATTTTTTTTTTACACAAAGTTGTCACTAAATGATATATTGCTCACACATGCCATGGTTATATGTGGAATTGTACCCCAAAATACATTCTGCTGCTTCTCCTGAGTACGGGGATACCACATGTGGTCGACTTTTTGGAAGCCTAGCCGCGTACGGGGCCCCGAAAACCAAGCACCGCCTTCAGGATTTCTAAGGCTCGGTTCACACAGGACGCGGCACGACTTGCAGCGCCGTGACCTGCCGCGACCTCAGCGGCGACTTGCAAAACGACTTCTGTATAGAAGTCAATGCAAGTCGCCCGAAGTCGCCGCAAAAGTAGTACAGGAACCTTTTTTCTAAGTCGGAGCGACTCGAGACACTCCTATTAGAACGGTTCCGTAGTACAGAACGGGGGTGACTTGTCAGGCGGCGAAGTCGCCTGGACAAGTCGCCCCTGTGTGAACCGAGCCTTAGGCCATACATTTGTAATTTCACTCCTCACTACCTATCACAGTTTTGAAGGCCATAAAATGCCAAGATGGCACAAAACACCCACAAATGACCCCATTTTAGAAAGTAGACACCCCAAGCTATTTGCTGAGAGGCATGTTGAGTCCATGGAATATTTTATATTTTGCCACATGTTGCGGGAAAATTACAAACTTTTATTTATTTTTTATTTTTTTTCACAAAGTTGTCACTAAATGATATATTGCTCATACATGCTATGGGCATATGTGAAATGACACCCCAAAATAAATTCTGCTGCTTCTCCTGAGTACGGGGATACCACATATGTGGGACTTTTTGGGAGCCTAGCTGCGTACGGGGCCCCGAAAACCAAGCACCGCCTTCAGGCTTTCTAAGGGCGTACATTTTTGACTTCACTCCTCACTACCTATTACAGTTTTAAAGGCCATAAAATGCCAAGATGGCACAAAACACCCACAAATGACCCCATTTTAGAAAGTAGACACCCCAAGCTATTTGCTGAGAGGCATGTTAAGTCCATGGAATATTTTATATTTTGCCACAAGTTGCGGGAAAATTACAAACTTTTATTTATTTTTATTTTTTTTTCACAAAGTTGTCACTAAATTATATATTGCTCACACATGCTATGGGCATATGTGAAATGACACCCCAAAATAAATTTTGCTGCTTCTCCTGAGTACGGGGATACCACATATGTGGGACTTTTTGGGAGCCTATCCGCGTACGGGGCCCCGAAAACCAAGCACCGCCTTCAGGCTTTCTAAGGGCGTAAATTTTTGACTTCACTCCTCACTACCTATTACAGTTTTGAAGGCCATAAAATGCCAAGATGGCACAAAACCCCCACAAATGACCCCATTTTAGAAAGTAGACACCCCAAGCTATTTGCTGAGAGGCATGTTGAGTCCATGGAATATTTTATATTTTGCCACAAGTTGCGGGAATATTACAAACTTTTTTTTTTTTTTTCACAAAGTTGTCACTAAATGATATATTGCTCACACATGCCATGGGCATATGTGAAATGACACCCCAAAATAAATTCTGCTACTTCTCCTGAGTACGGGGATACCACATGTGTGGGATTTTTTGGGAGCCTATCCGCGTACGGGGCCCCGAAAACCAAGCACTGCCTTCAGGATTTCTAAGGGTGTAAATTTTTGATTTTACTCCTCACTACCTATCGCAGTTTTGAAGGCCATAAAATGCCAAGATGGCACAAACCCCCCCCCCAAATGACCCCATTTTGGAAAGTAGACACCCCTAAATTTAGGGGTACACTAGTGAGACTCACAGGTAAAAAAGCACCTAGGCTGTCAGCGACTGTATCAAAACGCTACAAAAAAAACTGTTAGCGATCGCGGGGATCAGGCCTGACTCTGCGAACGCTGCAGTTATGTGTGTTGTGTTTTGTAAGTGACAGTGATCGATCGATACTGCACTTGGGTGGGCTGGGCTGGGCTTGGCGGAGGGGCTAAACGCAGGTGCTAGCAGGTATCTGGGCTGATCCCGCTAACAATGCGTTTTGGGAAACCTAAACTGCTGGCGACGCTAATATAGATCTGATCAGATACTATATTACTAAGGGAGGTGTATGCTTTGTGCGTGGGTGTTAGCGGTACTGGCACTAACCTGACGCTGCCTGGGGCGACGCAGACCTTATCTGACCCTCAAACTTATATCACCCGCCGGGTGATCAGGGGGTTAAACCTTTATTAGGTAATAAATGGCGGGTGCCCTGAAACTATAAAAAAATAACTAACCAACCAGCGTCACCTGTAACAGTTATATGGTGATCACTGGTGAAAGGGTTAACTAGGGGGCAATCAGGGGGCTTTATGCGGTAGTATATGGGGGTCCCTGGCGCTATAAAAAGCTGCGGCGAACCTAAATACCTACCTGCCTAACTAGCGTCACCTGTGACACTAATACAGCGATCAGAAAAACGATCGCTTATTAGGCTGGGTTCACACTGGAGCGATGCGGGAACGCCACGAATCCGCGGCGGGTTCCCGCATTACACTGCCCTATGCGAACTGCTGGGAGTGTCAGTGAAATGTTAATGACACCCCCAGATCAGTTCGCATATCGCAGTGCGATCTGCAAACTCGGACAGGAATCGGATCGCATGGTGTGAACACCCATGCGATCCGATTCTGCTGCGGACCAAAAAAAGGGTCCCGTGCGAGTTTGCGGCGGGTGCGGTGGGTGCGGCGGGTGCGATGCGAATTCAGCCATACTATCTGTATGGCTGAACTCGAATCGCACAGAGATCGGATGTGATTTGCACTGCAGTGCGGTGCGAATCACATCCGTTCTCATAAACCGCTGCAATGTGAACCCAGCCTTAGTGACACTGGCGACGGGGGGTGATCACAGGGTTAAACCTTTATTGGGGGGTTAGGGGGGTACCCTAGAACTAAAGGGGGCTAACCCTAACTGCCCTAACAGTTATTACAGTCACAAATGACACCAATGCAAAAAAAAAAAATGCAATTGGTGTCACTGTGACTGGGGGTGCAGAGGTGATTGGGGGGGGTGATCGGGGGGTGAAGGGGGGGTGAGAGTGTGCCTGGCATGTTCTACTGTATTGTGTAGTGTTGGTGCAACTCACCGATCCTCTCTCCTCGGTGCCGGAACGAAAAATACCGACACGGAGGAGAGATTACATCACTTCCTCTGCCTGTGTTTACATTACAGGAGAGGAAGTGATGTCACGCTGCACTTCCATTCGCCAGGAGCGATCGTGAGGGGGTGGCCATGAACGAATGGCCGCCCCCTCATCCCGGATTAAGGTTGCCACCTGTCCAGGATTCACCCGGACAGTTCGGGTTTGGAATCATGTGTCCGGGTTTCAAACTGCCTGAAACCTGGACACATTATTCAGACTGGACTTGCCTAAGCTGAGAGTGTCTGTTACACTCTTTCACACTGCCCAAAGCCGGCACTAACAGATCCCCAACATACAGATGGGAGAGGAGAGAGGGTTCGATCTGCTCCTCCCTCTTCCCCCCATGCCTACCCCGCTGTGTCTGCCCACACTCCAATCCCCGGCACTGTGCCTCAGAAAAGGAAAGTAGGGCCTCTAAATTTGAAGTCTAGCAGCCTCAGATACATCAGGATGAGAGGTGCTGACTGTCAAGGGGTGAGTGAGCTCACCATCCATCCCTGTCTGTGACTGAAGTCCCACGTTATCTCTCCTGCCTCTGAGTGAGTACACTAAGGTAAATCAGGGTTCTCAGAGCACCCCTTACATCACAGTTCCCCTTTACACCAGAGGCCACAGTGTTCCCCCTTACATCAGAGTCCTCTCCGTACATCAGAGTACTCAGTGTTCCCCCTTACATCATGGTTCCCAGAGCATCCCTTATGTTGGAGTCCCCAGAGTTCTCCCTTACATCAGAGTCTGCAGAGTCCCCCCTTACAGTGTAAGGGAAGTGTTCTGGTTTGACTTGAAGAAAAGGTGGCAACCCTATCCCGGATCGCTCCTGAACGGATTCCGACCGCCGCTGGCACCGGGGGGGGGGGGGGGGGGGCCCGATCCCACCCCCGGGAAGGCAGGGACGTACATGTACGCCCATATGCCTGCCCGTGCCATTCTGTCGACGTACATCGTCGTGCGGCGGTCGGCAACTGGTTAATCGTTGCCACCTTTACCGCAGTGGGAACTGCCATCAGGATGATTGAGGTAGGCGTTTCTTAGCCTGAGCTCCCTCCCCCCCTCACTGGAGACCTTGACCTCTTTAGGGAACACTCTACCTCATCCTCCTCCATCTGAGACACGGATTTAGAAGACTCCTCCTCCCCCTCAGATAAGGGCCCAACACTATTTCCCAGAGGTAGATCATCTACCTCTAAAGATGAAACCGAGGAGGCAGAGGTCAGGACTACCTTATTCCTCCTTCTCCTCACCTTGGTCCACTCTCCCTGCTCCCCTGAAATATTACCCTGAAATACCTCATCTACATCATTAGGTGTGGCAACTTTCCCCCTTCTTCACCTTAGAACCTCCACTAGAGGTCTTACATTGCCTCGAGGGAGGCCCAGATGAAGCTGCCACCTCAGATCTGCACGAATCTGCCTCTTTGGCAGCCTCAGCCAATCCGGATGACTTAGCCACATCTGGAACACTGAGCATCTAAAAAAAATGTGGAAGAACACACACAACACAAGTAGACACTGACACAGAAGGGGGCACAGACTGGGGAGCAGACACAAGAGGAGTCACACCTTCAGATTGGGAAACAGCTCCTCCAACTCCTTGCTACACCCCATGTTCCTCCTCCTCCATCCTCAGGAGTTCTTCCACCACCTCTGCTGATTATGGAAGGCTTCAGGGCAAAGGTTATAGGGGTGACCTAACTTGTTACAGAGATTACAATGAATATTATTGCAGTCCTTTGCAAGATTCCCTGAGCCTTGACAGAGGAAACATTTCTGCACAGAACATGAGCTCAAAAAATGCCCCTTATCACCACAGTGATGACACAGTTTTGGTTGCCCTGCATAAAAGGCAATAATCCTGTCATGGTGACCTATAAAGGCAGACAAAGGGATGTGCTTCATACGAATTTAGAACCCCATTGAAGTCTATGGGACTCGAACGTTCAAAATAAAAAGTGCTAATTTTAATGGCTAATATGCAAGATATTGTCCTAAAAAGCGTTTGGGGACCCGGCTTCTCCCCAGGGGACATGGATCAATGCTAAAAAATTTTTTTTAAAGGCTGTTATTTCGGGAGCACTGATTTTAATGACGATTAAACTGAAAAAAAAGTGAAATATTCCTTTAAATATTATGCCTGGGAGGTGTCTATAGTATGCCTGTGAAGTGGCACATGTTTCCCGTGTTTAGAACAGTCCCTGCACAAAATGACATTTAACGTAAAAAAAGTAATTTAAAACTGCTTGCGCTTTTAATGTAATGTCTGTTTCCGGCAATAACATAATTGAGAAAAAAATGGCATAGGTAGCCCCCTCTGCCCATTACCAGCCCCTTTGGGTCTTGTATGGATATTAAGGGGAACCCCGTACCCATATTAAAAAAAGGCGTGGGGCCCCCAGGCCCTATATACTCTGAACAGCAGTATACAGGCGGTGCAAACAAGACAGGGACTGTGTAGGTTTGTTGTGTAGAACAGTAGAATCTGTTTGTATTTTGAACTGGTACATTTTTAAAGTGTAGCTCCAGTCAAAAAATCTATTTTTAAGCTTTTTGGAAATCATAGGGAAGGGTTATCACCCCTGTATAATTTTTTGGGCTGTCTGTCTTTTTTCATCTCCCTTCCTGTTGTCTCCTTCCGTTTGCAAGTAGGAGACGTTTGTAAGTTGGATGTTTGAAAGTACGGGCCTGCCCTATATGCTCTGCAAAAATGTGGGCCTAAGGTGTTGGTATTGCCACAACACTGTAAGCCCTCAAAGTGACTCTTGATGTGTGCTGGAGTGCTCTGCTGTGAACGATTATATCAAGAATTGTAATTACATGTCATTGTTGAACAGTGGTAGAAAAATTGGGCCTTTGGTGGTTGTGGTGGTGAAGGTGACATAACCCTATAAGTCCTCACAGTTATTCTCGGTGGGCGCAGGAACGGGCCCTGTTGTAAAATATTATATCAAGAATTGTAATTACATGCTCCTGTTAAACAGGGGCTGAAAAATTGGGCCTTAGGCACTGGTGCTGGTGCCACGACACTGCAAGCTCTACCAGATACTCTACTACTCTACTTTAACTCCTGCAGATGCCTATATTACAGAACACCAGCAATAAATGGTATCTTCAGGTGTATACTGTGCTGGAGGCACACAACACCCACTTTAACTCCTGCAGATGCCTGTATTACAGAACACCAGCAATAAGGGGTATCTTCAGGTGTATACTGTGCTGGAGGCACACAACACCCGCTTTAACAGTGCTAGGTTCACAAGAAAAGAACACACTGTCCCTGCCTATCCTGCTCTCTCCCTGAACACCGCAACACACTACACAAGGCCGCCGTGCTGGTGGCCTTATATAGTGTGGGGCGTGTACCAAACCCCCTGGGGTATAATTGGCTACAGGCATCCTCTGTTATATAAGCGCATTCACCAGAACAGAAGCATCACACAGCGGGAGAATCCCATTGAGGCAGATCGTCCGGAGGCTACCCCAAAGCACCCTCCCCGTTTGAGGGCATGTTGCCTGGTATGGTTCAGGGGGGCACTCTCTCGTACCATCCCCCTCTCTTTTTCTGCGGCCTGCCAGGTTGCGTGCTCGGATAAGGGTCTGTTATGGATTTTTGGGGAGACCCCACACCATTTAAAAAAAATTAATTGGTGCGGGGTTCCCCTTAAAATCCATACCAGGCCTGAAGGGTCTGGTATGGATTTTGAAGGGGAACCCCATGCCATTTTTTTTTTTTTTTGGCATGGGGTTCCCCTTATTATCCATACCAGACCTGAAGGGCCTGGTATGGAATTTGAGGGGACCCCCACACATTTTTTTTTTTAATTTTGGTTCGGGGTTCCTCTGTGGGGGAATCCCAAGCCGTTTTTTCAATGACTTTTATGTGTATTGCCCTCACCTTTTCGGTCCTCCAGGGGGCACGCGCGCGCCCGGCGTATCACTGGGGACTCGATGCGCATGCCCGGTGGCCACGATGTCCGCCGGGCACCCGCGATTGCACGGAAACACAGCAGGACCGTGGATCTGTGTGTGTAAACACACAGATCCACGGTCCTGTCAGAGGGGAGTACATCGATGGTGTGTTCTCAGTACAGAGAAACACCAATCGGTCTCCTCCCCTTGTCCATACCCTCCCCCTACAGTTAGAATCACTCCCGGGGAACATATTAACCCCTTGATCACCCACTAGTGGTTAATCCCTTCCCTGCCAGTCACATTTATACGGTAATCAATGCATTTTTATAGCACGGATCGCTGTATAAATGTGAATGGTTCCAAAAAGTGTCAAAAGTGTCCGATGTATCCCTCGCAATACCGCAGTCACAATAAAAATCGCAGATCACCGCCATTACTAGTAAAAAATAAATAAATAATTAAAATGCTATAAATCTATCCTCTATTTTTTAGGCACTATAACTTTTGCGCAAACCAATCACTATCAACTTATAGCAATTTTTTACCAAAAATGTGTAGAAGAATACGTATCAGCCTAAACTGAGGAAAAAAAATTTGTTTAAAAAAATAAATAAAAAAATTGGCTTTTTTTTTGTTTCAAATAATTTTATTAATATAAAACAGAATATTGACAAAGAACAAATGACATATACAAAGAATAGTTTACACAGCACAGTCATAATTTCCATTCCAACAAAAGGAGTAATTATTACTACTATAGAAAACTAGTAGTAGGCGAAACCGGAAATGATAATGAACCCAATTGTTCAACAGGATTGTGTGCCCACATAAAAGCTAGAAGAACAACAGGAGGATCGTTTAACCCCTGATTAACCAAATAAGAAACCCGCCTAGTCCTAAAGTTGCATCTATTGTATACCCTCTTTGTATACAGCTGTAGACAAATTGTCCGGGTATGTTCTTGTATGATCTGAGGGAACGTGATCTAGGCAGATCCGCAGTGGCGTGGGATGTAGGAGGAGTGTGCTAAACTGGAGGCTAAAGAGGGTCATTAGAGTACATGGGAAATGGTGAATACAGTAGGGTCTTAAACCTTTCAAATAGTGCATAGGTGAAAAATTGCATAGCACGTGGTGCACTATTGTCGTGAAGTTGAATATTAAAGAGTACGAAGTCTTGAGATATATGTCAATATGGGGTATAAATGGCAGAGATAAGTTTGAAGATAGAGAAAGAAAAAAAAGGAGGGGGTGTCATGGAGGGGGTAAGGGGGAAAGGGGGTGCAGGTAGGGTGGGTTAGGGGGGGATGACTATGATATGGTCTGCAGGTGTGGGGAAACATGGGGGAGAGGTCTCTGGCTTACCTCCATCACATAGTAAAGGAGAGGAGTGACAATACTTAGGGACTGGACACATAGTTATGAGCGAGTTGCCATATGTGACAAATATTCTTGTGAAGTCTGAAAGTGAATCCAGCAGGCCCACTTCGTGTTGTACTTAGATGGGGTGTCTCGGGAAATATTAATATGCTCTCCATTTCCGCAACTTTTTGAATTCTGAGAAACCAATCCTTGATGGTGGGAACTCGGGAGGATTGCCAATGAATAGGTATGCATTGCTTGGCCGCGTTAATTAGATGCATTGTCAGTGATTTGTGGTAAGTGCTATGTGGTAGGCTGGAATGGTGCAAGAGAAATTGGGCTGGAGTAAATTCTAGTGTGTAGGAAGAGATTTTTTCTGTGAAACGGTGTACTTCCATCCAAAAATGCTGGATTGATGGGCAGGACCACCATATGTGTAATAACGTTCCCCTGTCCTGGTTACATCTCCAGCAGGTCTCAGGAACGTTAGGTTTGTATTTATGGACTACCACCGGAGTATGATACCATCTGGATTGGATTTTAAATCCGTTCTCTTGGGTGCTCACATTAGAGGACCCTTTATGTATGTTGACATGAATTTGTTCCCACTGGTCTTCCGAGAGTGAGATGGTCAAGTCCCTTTCCTATTTCTTGCAAGCTGGTGTGTCATTCGCTCTGAGTTCCGCGAAGAGCAAATTGTGTGTAGAGGAGATGAGGTGTGTTTGGGGGGGGGGGGGGGTTTGAGTGCAAAGCGTTTCGAAGGGAGAGAGTCGTCTGGAGCAACAGGAGTTTTTGTCTAGGTGTCAGGAAAGGTTCCCTCCGCTGGTAATATCAATCATTTGGCATGCAGTACTGCGATCCACCAGCAGGTGTCTCCTGCTGGAATTATGTCATCTTTGGTCCGCAGTACTGGTGTCCACCAGCGGAGGGATCCTGGCAGTATGGAGCAGGTATTGCCCTCTGCAGTCAGGCGTCACATGACTGACAGCAGCCATTATAAATACCCGGCAAGTTCATATACACTTCGCCTTGGTATTGTCCTTGAGCCCTGACCTGTCACCTGTCACCTGTCACCTGTCACCTGTCACCTGTCACCTGATACCTGATCCCCGATCCCTGTTTCCTGTATCCTGCCTCTTGTACCTGTTCCCTCTCTCCTTGTCCCCCTATTCTGCTTACCTCCTATTTATGACCCCGGCCTGGCTTGACTACGATTCTGGTTCTCCCTTTTGTTACATTATACTGGTTTACTTGCTTATCTGCACTGTTTGGTTGTTAGTTTGTTCACTTACCGTATATACTCGAGTATAGGCCGACCCGAATATAAGCCGAGGCCCCCAATTTACCCCCAAAAAAACTGGCAAACTTATTGACTCGTGTATAAGCCGAGGGTGAGACATGCCTGTCCATCCCTGTGCGTGTGTCCGTCCATCCCTGTGTGTCCGTCCATCCCTGTGTGTCCGTCCATCCCTGTGTGTCCGTCCATCCATCCCTGTGTGTGTGTGTGTCCATCCATCCATCCATCCCTGTGTGTGTGTGTCTCCATCCATCCATCCATCCATCCCTGTGTGTGTGTGTCTCCATCCATCCATCCATCCCTGTGTGTGTCTCCATCCATCCACCCATCCCTGTGTGTGTCTCCATCCATCCACCCATCCCTGTGTGTGTGTGTATCCATGTGTGTGTGTGTGTGTGTGTGTGTGTGTGTGTGTGTGTGTGTGTGTGTGTGTGTGTGTGTGTGTGTGTGTGTCCAGCCTACCTTTGTCCCGAGCCTCCGTCCCGTGCCTTGCCTCCTTGCCTCCGTTCCGTCCCGTGCCGTCCCGTGCCGTGCCGTGCCTTGCCGTCGTGTCGTGCCTTGCCTTGCCTCCGTCCCGTCCCGTCCCGTCCCGTGCCGTGCCTTGCCTTGCCTTGCCTTGCCTCCGTCCCGTGCCCTCTTCGGCGGCCATTGTAAAATTCAAAAGCCGCGCCTCCTCCTTCGCCTGTGATAGGCGGAACACTGAATTTCCCAGCAGCCTGTGTTCCGCCTATCACTGACGTCGTATCATCCTCGTCCGTAGTACGAGGATGATACGATGTCCGTGATAGGCGGAACACAGGCTGCTGGGAAATTCAGTGTTCCGCCTATCACAGGCGAAGGCGGAGCCGGAGGCGCGGCTTTTGAATAGAATGGCCGCTGTCTGTCTGCTCGACACGCTGATCGAGCGGGCAGACAGCGATGACTCGAGTATAAGCCGAGGGGGGCACTTTCAGCCTCAAAAAAGAGGCTGAAAATCTCGGCTTATACTCGAGTATATACGGTAGTTTGTATTGGTGGTGTGTTCACATTTATATGCGTTTGCTTAATAAATTTACCTTCACTTATTTGTGTCTGGTTCACTTGTCACAGTCACACAGTTCTGGTCACATCTGGTTCATGACAGAATACCAAGGCCATTCCTGACCAGAAGTGGCTGCACAGGGGAACCATTTGCTTTAGTTTGGTTGCAAACATGAATGCTGATGAGATCATTTATTTTTCTCTGCTGGCATCTGAGAGTGGTGATTATTGCCGCCAGGTTTTGAAAGGATGGTCTAGTGACCAGTTGTTTGCAGCTATGCGTTTGGCTCACTCCCTGGTCGATCAGGGTTATACATTGTTTGAGGAGGTGCAGCCTTTGATAAAGATCTGTACTGAGCTAGCCCTGCCCTGTATCCCAGATGGCCGTGATGATTTCAATCCTCCTTTCCAGTCTGCTGCACCCCTTATTTACAGTCCTGTAGTCACCTACAGAGCTTCCCAACCAAAATGGTCTTACCATTAACCCAACCTGCCTCCACACCTACCAAACTGTCCCAGCCCGGAGTGCCAGAGCCAGAGCTCCAGCCCGGAGTGCCAGAGCCAGAGCTCCAGCCCGGAGTGCCAGAGCCAGAGCTCCAGCCCGGAGTGCCAGAGCCAGAGCTCCAGCCCGGAGTGCCAGAGCCAGAGTTCCAGCCTGATGCCTTCCAGCCTGATGTCCCGGCCTTCCAGCCTGACGCCTTCCAGCCTGACGCCTTCCAGCCTGATGTCCCGGCCTTCCAGCCTGACGCCTTCCAGCCTGATGTCCCGGCCTTCCAGCCTGACGCCTTCCAGCCTGATGTCCCGGCCTTCCAGCCTGACGCCTTCCAGCCTGATGTCCCGGCCTTCCAGCCTGACGCCTTCCAGCCTGATGTCCCGGCCTTCCAGCCTGACGCCTTCCAGCCTGATGTCCCGGCCTTCCAGCCTGACGCCTTCCAGCCTGATGTCCCGGCCTTCCAGCCAGACGCCTTCCAGCCTAATGTCCCGGCCTTCCAGCCAGACGCCTTCCAGCCTGATGTCCCGGCCTTCCAGCCAGACGCCTTCCAGCCTGATGTCCCGGCCTTCCAGCCAGACGCCTTCCAGCCTGATGTCCCGGCCTTCCAGCCAGACGCCTTCCAGCCTGATGTCCCGGCCTTCCAGCCAGACGCCTTCCAGCCTGATGTCCCGGCCTTCCAGCCAGACGCCTTCCAGCCTGATGTCCCGGCCTTCCAGCCAGACGCCTTCCAGCCTGATGTCCCGGCCTTCCAGCCAGACGCCTTCCAGCCTGATGTCCCGGCCTTCCAGCCAGACGCCTTCCAGCCTGACGTCTTGCAGTCTGATGTCCCGGCCCTCCAGTCTGACATCTTGCAGTCTGATGTCTTGCAGTCCGATGTCCCGGCCTTCCAGTCTGATGTCTTGCAATCTGATGTTCCGGCCTTGCAGTCCGATGCCTTCCAGTCTGATGCCCCGGCCTTCCAGTCCGATGCCTTCCAGTCTGATGCCCCGGCCTTCCAGTCCGATGCCTTCCAGTCTGATGCCCCAGCCTTCCAGTCCGATGCCTTCCAGTCTGATGCCCCAGCCTTCCAGTCCGATGCCTTCCAGTCTGATGCCCCGGCCTTCCAGTCTGATGCCTTCCAGTCTGATGCCCCGGCCTTCCAGTCTGATGCCTTCCAGTCTGATGCCCCGGCCTTCCAGTCTGATGCCTTCCAGTCTGATGCCCCGGCCTTCCAGTCTGATGCCTTCCAGTCTAATGCCCCGGCCTTCCAGTCTGATGTCCCGGCCTTGCAGTCTGATGCCTTCCAGTCTGATGTCCCGGCCTTGCAGTCTGATGCCTTCCAGTCTGATGTCCCGGCCTTGCAGTCTGATGCCTTCCAGTCTGATGTCCCGGCCTTGCAGTCTGATGCCTTCCAGTCTGATGTTCCGGCCTTGCAGTCTGATGCCTTCCAGTCTGATGTTCCGGCCTTGCAGTCTGATGCCTTCCAGTCTGATGTTCCGGCCTTGCAGTCCGATGCCTTCCAGTCTGATGTCCCGGCCTCGCAGTCTGATTCTTTCCAGTCTGATGTCCCGGCCTCGCAGTCTGACTCCTTTCAGTCTGATGTCCCGGCCTCGCAGTCCGACGCCTTCCAGTCTGATGTCCCGGCCTCGCAGTCCGACGCCTTCCAGTCTGATGTCCCGGCCTTCCAGCCAGACGCCTTCCAGTCTGATGTCCCGGCCTTCCAGCCAGACGCCTTCCAGTCTGATGTCCCGGCCTTCCAGCCAGACGCCTTCCAGCCTGATGTCCCGGCCTTCCAGCCAGACGCCTTCCAGCCTGATGTCCCGGCCTTCCAGCCAGATGCCTTCCAGCCTGATGTCCCGGCCTTCCAGCCAGACGCCTTCCAGCCTGATGTCCCGGCCTTCCAGCCAGACGCCTTCCAGCCTGATGTCCCGGCCTTCCAGCCAGACGCCTTCCAGCCTGATGTCCCGGCCTTCCAGCCAGACGCCTTCCAGCCTGATGTCCCGGCCTTCCAGCCAGACGCCTTCCAACCTGATGTCCCGGCCTTCCAGCCAGACGCCTTCCAGCCTGATGTCCCGGCCTTCCAGCCAGATGCCTTCCAGCCTGACGTCTTGCAGTCTGATGTCCCGGCCTTCCAGTCTGATGTCCCGGCCTTGCAGTCTGATGCCTTCCAGTCTGATGTCCCGGCCTTGCAGTCTGATGCCTTCCAGTCTGATGTCCCGGCCTTGCAGTCTGATGCCTTCCAGTCTGATGTCCCGGCCTTGCAGTCTGATGCCTTCCAGTCTGATGTTCCGGCCTTGCAGTCTGATGCCTTCCAGTCTGATGTTCCGGCCTTGCAGTCTGATGCCTTCCAGTCTGATGTTCCGGCCTTGCAGTCCGATGCCTTCCAGTCTGATGTCCCGGCCTCGCAGTCTGATTCTTTCCAGTCTGATGTCCCGGCCTCGCAGTCTGACTCCTTTCAGTCTGATGTCCCGGCCTCGCAGTCCGACGCCTTCCAGTCTGATGTCCCGGCCTCGCAGTCCGACGCCTTCCAGTCTGATGTCCCGGCCTTCCAGCCAGACGCCTTCCAGTCTGATGTCCCGGCCTTCCAGCCAGACGCCTTCCAGTCTGATGTCCCGGCCTTCCAGCCAGACGCCTTCCAGCCTGATGTCCCGGCCTTCCAGCCAGACGCCTTCCAGCCTGATGTCCCGGCCTTCCAGCCAGATGCCTTCCAGCCTGATGTCCCGGCCTTCCAGCCAGACGCCTTCCAGCCTGATGTCCCGGCCTTCCAGCCAGACGCCTTCCAGCCTGATGTCCCGGCCTTCCAGCCAGACGCCTTCCAGCCTGATGTCCCGGCCTTCCAGCCAGACGCCTTCCAGCCTGATGTCCCGGCCTTCCAGCCAGACGCCTTCCAACCTGATGTCCCGGCCTTCCAGCCAGACGCCTTCCAGCCTGATGTCCCGGCCTTCCAGCCAGATGCCTTCCAGCCTGACGTCTTGCAGTCTGATGTCCCGGCCTTCCAGTCTGATGTCTTGCAGCCTGATGTCTTGCAGTCCGATGTCCCGGCCTTCCAGTCTGATGTCTTGCAGTCTGATGTCCCGGCCTTCCAGTCTGATGTCTTGCAGTCTGATGTCTTGCAGTCTGATGTCCCGGCCTTCCAGTCTGATGTCTTGCAGCCTGATGTCCCGGCCTTCCAGTCTGATGTCTTGCAGTCTGATGTCCCGGCCTTTCAGTCTGATGTCTTGCAGTTTGATGTCCCGGCCTTCCAGTCTGATGTCTTGCAGTTTGATGTCCCGGCCTTCCAGTCTGATGCCTTCCAGTCTGATGTCCCGGCCTTCCAGTCTGATGCCTTCCAGTCTGATGCCCCGGCCTTCCAGTCTGATGCCTTCCAGTCTGATGCCTCGGCCTTCCAGTCTGATGCCCCGGCCTTCCAGTCTGATGCCCCGGCCTTCCAGTCTGATGCCCTCCAGTCTGATGTCCCGGCCTTCCAGTCTGATGCCTTCCAGTCTGATGTCCCGGCCTTGCAGTCTGATGCCTTCCAGTCTGATGTTCCGGCCTTCCAGTCTGATGCCTTCCAGTCTGATGTTCCGGCCTTCCAGTCTGATGCCTTCCAGTCTGATGTTCCGGCCTTCCAGTCTGATGCCTTCCAGTCTGATGTTCCGGCCTTGCAGTCTGATGCCTTCCAGTCTGATGCCCCGGCCTTCCAGTCCGATGCCTTCCAGTCTGATGCCCCGGCCTTCCAGTCCGATGCCTTCCAGTCTGATGCCCCGGCCTTCCAGTCTGATGCCTTCCAGTCTGATGCCCCGGCCTTCCAGTCTGATGCCTTCCAGTCTGATGCCCCGGCCTTCCAATCTGATGCCTTCCAGTCTGATGCCTTCCAGTCTGATGCCCCGGCCTTGCAGTCTGATGCCTTCCAGTCTGATGTTCCGGCCTTGCAGTCTGATGCCTTCCAGTCTGATGTTCCGGCCTTGCAGTCTGATGCCTTCCAGTCTGATGTCCCGGCCTCGCAGTCTGATTCTTTCCAGTCTGATGTCCCGGCCTCGCAGTCTGATTCCTTCCAGTCTGATGTCCCGGCCTCGCAGTCCGACGCCTTCCAGTCTGATGTCCCGGCCTCGCAGTCCGACGCCTTCCAGTCTGATGTCCCGGCCTCGCAGTCCGACGCCTTCCAGTCTGATGTCCCGGCCTTGCAGTCCGACGCCTTCCAGTCTGATGTCCCGGCCTTGCAGTCCGACGCCTTCCAGTCTGATGTCCCGGCCTTGCAGTCCGACGCCTTCCAGTCTGATGTCCCGGCCTTGCAGTCCGACGCCTTCCAGTCTGATGTCCCGGCCTTGCAGTCCGACGCCTTCCAGTCTGATGTCCCGGCCTTGCAGTCCGACGCCTTCCAGTCTGATGTCCCGGCCTTGCAGTCCGACGCCTTCCAGTCTGATGTCCCGGCCTTGCAGTCCGATGCCTTCCAGTCTGATGTGCCTGCTGTCCAGCCTGATGTGCCTGCCTTCCAGCCTGACGTGCCGCTGCCCGCCTTCCAGCCTGACGTGCCGCTGCCCGCCTTCCAGCCTGACGTGCCGCTGCCCGCCTTCCAGCCTGACGTGCCAGCTTCCCGGCCCGATGTGGTTCTGTCTGCTGCCCTGCTTGAAGTGTCTGTTACCCAACCTAATGTGACTTTGCCCATAGCCCAGCTTGACGCAGTGGACTTTCCCCAGCAACTGCTAGTTGGAGCGTCCGGAGGTCGCTCCTTTGAGGGGGGGTACTGTCAGGAAAGGTTCCCTCCGCTGGTAATATCAATCATTTGGCATGCAGTACTGCGATCCACCAGCAGGTGTCTCCTGCTGGAATTATGTCATCCTTGGTCCGCAGTACTGGTGTCCACCAGCGGAGGGATCCTGGCAGTATGGAGCAGGTATTGCCCTCTGCAGTCAGGCGTCACATGACTGACAGCAGCCATTATAAATACCCGGCAAGTTCATATACACTTCGCCTTGGTATTGTCCTTGAGCCCTGACCTGATACCTGATACCTGATACCTGATACCTGTTACCTGTTACCTGATCCCCGATCCCTGTTTCCTGTATCCTGCCTCTTGTACCTGTTCCCTCTCTCCTTGTCCCCCTATTCTGCTTACCTCCTATTTATGACCCCGGCCTGGCTTGACTACGATTCTGGTTCTCCCTTTTGTTACATTATACTGGTTTACTTGCTTATCTGCACTGTTTGGTTGTTAGTTTGTTCACTTAGTTTGTATTGGTGGTGTGTTCACATTTATATGCGTTTGCTTAATAAATTTACCTTCACTTATTTGTGTCTGGTTCACTTGTCACAGTCACACAGTTCTGGTCACATCTGGTTCATGACACTAGGTTCTGCAAGTACGAAGCCAACAGGAGGTAGGACCAGGGAGGAATAAGGGTGTCCCCTGTCTGAGTCGCTAGCTGGGTTCTGGTTTGTATTTTCCCGCAATGGAAAAATTGGTGTGCTCTGATGTGGGTCGAGGACCAATAGTCTGCTAAATAATCTTGCTTCATTCCCGGCGGGAAGTCGGGGTTAAGTTTTAGAGGCGTTAGAGGGCCCGGAGAGGATGAGATGTTCGATTGTCTGCAGACGTGGTGAAAGCATCTTAAAGTTGGGCCTATAAGAGGGTGTTGTAGCAGGCTCGGTGGAATGAGTCGATAAGGGATCCACGGTGAGGAAGATAAGGACAATTCTGTGAATGAGGCTTCTAGGGGTATCCAGTCTTTACTGGTGGCGTGCACATTCCAATCTACTATCCTGGTCAAGTGTGTTGCAGTATGGTATTTATGGAGGTTTGGTAGTCCAATTCCCCCCAGATTCTTTGGGAGTGAGAGTAGGTCATAGTTTATTCTGTGCTTACGATTACTCCAGAGAAATCTGGAACAAAGTTGTCTGTAACTTCTAAAAAAGGAGCTGGGGATGTGGATGGGAATCGTTTGGAGCAGGTAAAGCATTCTCGGAAGGGCATTCATTTTCAAAATAGCTGCTCTACCAAACCATGAAAATATGGGCTTGTCCCACCCTTTGAGATCTTTAGTCAATTGATTCAAGAGGGGCGTAGAGTTTTTTGCATATAAGTCGGATAATTTGGAGGGGATCTGGATGCCTAAGTATGTGATGGAGTCAGTCTTCCAATGAAAGGGGAAATTTGTCTTACATTGGTCAACTATTTTTTGGGGTAAAGAGATGTTGAGGGCAAAGGATTTCGACAGATTAATTTTAAGATTCGACAGGTATTGGAACTGTTGGAATTCTGAAAGCACTACCGGGAGTGTGATCAATAGATTCGAAAGAAATAACAAGATGTCGTCTGCAAAGGCGACATATTTATATTCCTTGATAGGGGACTTAATGCCTTGAATATCGGGATTTGCTGCTATTTTACGGAGGAAGGGTTCAAGAGTCAAGACAAAAAGGATGGGAGACAGGGGACATCCCTGTCTTGTTTCATTGCGGGTGGGGAAGGCGTCCGACAGAGTGTGGTTGGCTCTAACTCTCGCAGCTGGATTGTTATATAGTGCCATGATTAGGTTGATTAAATTAGGTCCCAATCCAATCACCTGGAGCACTGCTTGCATGTATCTCCAAGACACTCTGTTGAACGCCTTCTCCGCATCCAGAGAAAGGAAAAATCCTTTCTGGTTGGTGCTGGTTATAAGATGGTATAAGTTTATGGCCTTAATAGTGTTATCCCTGGTCTCCCGGCCAGGGATAAAACCGGTTTGATCCTGAGAAATGAGGAATGGGAGAAAAGGGAGCAACCTATTTGCTATAATTTTAGAAAAGAGCTTGATATCCGAATTGAGGAGGGAGATAGGTCTGTAATTGCTGGGTTAGGACGGATCCTTCTCTTCTTTTGGTATAACAACTATATGTGCTTCAAGCATTCTTTGTGATATGGGGGAGGAGGGAGAAATAGAGTTAAAAGCTTTGAGGAAGGGGTTCCGCAATGAGTCTGAAAAGGTTTTGTAGTAGACTGTGGGCAGACCGTCCGGGCCCGGACTTTTCCCGGGTTTCATATTCTTTAGTGCAAGATTCCATTGTAGGGGGGATATTGGGGATTCTAGGCCCTCTGAAACTTCAGGTGAAAGTTTAGCTGGGGCGAATTGGGTGAGGAAGGAGGAGATAGCTTGTTCGTGCGTTAAATGATCACCTGTCATACGAGTAGAGTTGTGGAGATCGTACAGTGAGGAATAATAGGTCTCGAACTCTTTGGCGATATCTCTATTGTGAAGAAGTAGTTCTCCCGAGGGGGAGCGCAGATGGTGTATAACGTTATTGTTTTTTTTCTTACGGAGGGCTTGGGCAAGAAAACGACCACTTTTATTCCCGTGCTCATAAAAGAGCCTTTGGGATAGAATTAAATTTTTTTTAAGGGTGAGGTTCAGGGTCTCATTAATTAGGACTCGAGTGTCGGTTAGTTCTGTTAGGGTATGTTTTGCCAGTGTTAGTCTGTGACGTGTTTCTAACTTCTAACTTTTGCCTCTTATAACACATTTATGTGCCTCCCACTGAGTCATTTTGTAAATGTCCGGGGAGTCATTTTCTGAGAAGTAGTCTGTCAGGCATTTATTTAGGTCACTTTCAATTGATTTGTCGGCTAAGATAGTGGGGTCTAACTTCCATATGAAGGTGCGGTCACTAATCTCTGGGAAGGTAAGCGTCAAGGAGACAGGGTGGTGATCGGATAATGTCATGGGTTCAATAGTTGCGGTCTTAAGTAATGATAGGTCCTGTTGCGATAAGAAAAGGTAGTCTATGCGAGAATATTTGTTGTGGGGGGCAGAGAAGTAGGTAAAGTCTTTGTCTTTGAGATGCGAGATGCGCCATGTGTCGTGTAAAGAGAGGTCATGAAGGCAACGCCTGATTTGTTTGAGTGCTCTATAAGTAAGATGTGATTTGCCTGATGAAGTGTCCAAAAGGGGATCGAGGGGTAGATTGAAATCTCCCCCCCAGTATCAGTATTCCCTCCTGAAAGGAGAGTAGTTGCTGAGACATAGCACGAAAGAAAGGGACTTGTAAAGAGTTGGGGCTATATATGTTTGCTAGGGTGATGGGTCTATTTTTGAAGGTTCCTTTGAGAAAGACAAATCTCCCTTGTTCATCTAGAAGAGAATCTGTAATGTTGATTGGCGAGTTTTTGGAGAGAAGAATAGAGACTCCCTTAGATTTGGTGGCTGGGGAAGTGGCGTGATAACCATGGGGAAATTGAGGATTCGTCATTTTCGGTGTGTGTTTAGAGCAGAAGTGGGTTTCTTGCAGGAAAACCACATCTGTTTTAGACTGTTTTGCATAAGATAGCAATCGGGAGCGTTTTTCTGGGGTGTTCAGACCCCTAACGTTCAGGGAAAGAACTTTAAAGCGGTTCTTCACCCTAAAGGGGAAGTTCCGCTAATCTGATCCCTCCCCCCCTTCGGTGCCACAATCGGCACCTTTCAGGGGGGAGGGGGGTGCAGTTACCTGGATGATCCAGGTAACTGCACCCACTTCCGGCCAGACCGCCACAGACCCCCGCAGACGCCCCACCCCCCCCGTTGTGTTCTGGGAAACACACAGTTCCCAGAGACACAGCGGGGGACCATAAGAGACGCGCAGCGCGACTCGCGCATGCGCAGTAGAGAACCAGGCAGTGAAGCTGTAATGCTTCACTTCCCAATTTCCTGACAGAGGATGGCGGCGGGGGCAGCAGCGAGACGAGCGATCGCCTGTCACCTGCCGCCGACATCGCTGGACCCTGGGACAGGTAAGTGTGATTATATTAAAAGTCAGCAGCTGCAATATTAGTAGCTGCTGGCTTTTAATATTTTTATTTTAGGTGCAGAACCGCTTTAAATGTGAGATGGTCCGAGTTGGGTTGAACTCGTGACATGGTGATTTGGGAGGTGGCCCAAGGGGCAGAAGGGGAATATAAACGGGGGTAAGCCAGAGACCCGTGCAGGCAGAAGGGGCGTTAGATGGGGAGGGGGGGCAAGAAGAGAGGAGGGGGGGAGTTGTAGATGAAAGTAGATGGGGAGGAATGAGAGTGTGAATAAAGGAGAGCAAATGGGGATTAAGGGGCACTAAATTACCCTGGGGGGGAATGAGAGAACAACCGGTTGGCGGGGTTGACCTGCAAACCTACGCCTTATGAGGGGATTAACGGTAAAAGGTCAGTCAAGACTACCAGAGTCTCCTGCGTGGGAGGCTGAGTGCTGGGTACGGACCGAGAGGGGAGGGCTCCATGTCCTGTCGAGGCTTCGAAGGTAAGGGATCAGGAGGAGTTTTAGGTAGACCTGGACCCAGTTAGAGCTAAAGCTCCCCCTGAGACCGGCCCACTCGCTCGTCTGAGACCGACCATGGTGAGGTGAGAGCAGTGGTTTGATTGTCGCCACAACCATGTAAACACCTTCTAGATATACATGGAGTAAACCAAACTTTCAGGAGAGGGACAATGTTGAATGCTCCTAAAGAGGGATCGTCTCTCAGGAGGATGTGGGGGTTAGGGAATGTGTGATCTAAGCCAGACTGTTATAAAAAGGAGGGTTGAGTGTTAGATGGATCGTCTTGTGTGTCCTATACTCAGAAATTAGTATGAGGCTAGGTTCATGGGACTGGGAAGTGGTATAAAAGAGAAACAAACCAATCACATAATACATATACATATATTTTCATTTACCTATCTTAGTAGATTGCTACCCATCTGACAAACGTGGCTGAAAAAGCATCATAGTTATCTTATAAAGATTATTACAACAACAGAGTTATCCGCCTAACTTTATATATTTGAATTATGAATTTTTAACTAAAACTTTCCCTACCTTGTGAAGAACTGAGGTTTTGGCATGCTCTAAAGCAGGGTCATACCCCTCTTGATGCTGCAACTTACAAATAGATTCTATGCTGAGGTGGAGAAGGTCATGCTCAGGCCCGGGCTCCAGTAAATAATGGTAGGCCAGGAGATATGCTTGCCCTCCGGGAGAAGTGGGGAGTATCATATTGCCAAACATGTCAATTAGGAGTCAATCCCGATCGGGGGAGACCCACTTAGGTGTTTTTGAGGCAGAAGAAGGAAAGGAAGCTCCTTTCTGAGCAGGACCTACTCTTTGCTGGCTATTGAAACTAAAAACTCAGCTTTGACCTCTTCAGTCTGATAGGAACTCAGGTCTATAGAAGGAGCCAGTGAAAGCCTAAACCTAACATGTCAAGTTATTGACCAGAGAGTGTCTATGAAAGGAGGTAACAGGTATTTAGAAGGAAAAAGAAGGAAGAAGGAAGGAAGGGGGGGATGGAGGAAGGAGGAATGGAAGAGGAGAGGAGCAGTTAGGAGAGGGTGAGGAAGGGGAGAATAGATCAGGGATGCAAGGAGTGGAGGCTAGGCAAAAGGCACAATGTAGATTCTGTTGTATTCTACATAAAATTGTTAACAAATGATAGACCAGTAAATCAAACCCGATGCAGGAATATAGGTGTTCGGTACCAGAAAACAATAAGCTTGGGGGCCTGTCACAACCCCTCTGTGTCCATCTTGAATGGCCCAAAGTTATTGGAGATAAATTCTGGTAAGTTAAGTACCTTCACATCTTTGAACCATCGTGGGGGGGGGGGGGGGGAGGGGGGGATAAGAGAGGGAAGGAGAAAACAGGCTAAATGCTTATGGAGCTGTGGGCTAATCCTGAGGTCGTGGAACCATACGAAGGGATTTGAGGGTTGACTTGGGGGGTCCGTTGAGGGTCCGTTGAATGATCAGGCTGAACGGGTCATAACGCAGTCTGAAAACCTAGACAATACAGGGTTTGGCCCGCAGATGAAGTAACCGGGTAGTGCATGGAACTTTAGACAAGGTAAGGTAAACGGGTGGCAGGAAACAGGGAATGAATCACAGTACCTTAGAGTCAGATGGGAGCAGAAGTCGGTGTCGTGATGATGAGATCAGTGAATCCCGGCCCTGCGGTGCGCCGGGGAAGCCGTGGGGCTACCATTTCTTGGTGCTCCGATATCTTGCGGAGGCGAGCGAGGAGGAAGGGGGTGAGGGCGGTGGCGGCCAATGCTGAAATTGCCCGCTTCTGCGATACCATCCATAGAAATAGCTCGGGTGAGTGTTGAGAGGCGAAAGTCGCTGTACCAGTCTGGCAGTTCCACTGGTGGGATGTCTAGCGTGAAGAAAAAGTGATCCAGGTCTGAGATTGAGATAATTAGGAGGGTTCTATGGCCTCCGGAATGCCTCTTACTCGGAGATTGCGTCGCCTTCCACGATTGTCCAAATCCTCTAGGTGCCGGTTTATATCCCTGAGATGTATGGCATGGGATTCTGTTATCTGCTGAACTTGGCATAAGGCAGTGTCCTGCCGCGCTTGTACTGCTTCTACCTCCTCCACTCGCAAAGTCATAGCATGTATGTCAGACCTCATGTCAGATATCGCCGCCATTAGCGTGCTTTTGATGTCAGCAGCAACGCTGCGGAGGTCATCTATGTTCACCGCCGCTGCATGGCTATGAGGTCGGTCAGTACCAGGGTTTGCAGCGTGTGATGCCTCCGGTTGGTTAGGACTGACGCTCGGGGATCTATGATCCCGCGCTTCTGCCTGTGAGGCCTGCATCCTACCTGAGGGCCGCGCTCGCAATATCTCCGGTATATGTCTGGCGGAGGGGTCGTCTGAGCCTCTAGGCGTTCGGGACCGTGTAGCGGAGGTAGCTCTGGGTGTCCTCACCATGGCAGGGTTAAGCATAGGGTAAAAACGCTGAAGTAGCTGGCCTCAAGGACGGGAGCTCCAGATCTAAGCGTCCATCTCGGATCGGATCCAGGCCACGCCCCCAATTGGCTATTTATTATAGCAAATTTGTCACTATTCTTTTGTTTATATACAAAAAATAAAAACCGCAGAGGTGATCAAATACAACAAAATGAAAGCTCTATTTGTGGGGACAAAATGATAACTATTTCATCTGGGTACAGTGTTGTATGACCGTGCAATTGTCATTCAAAATGTGACAGTGCTGAAAGCTGAAAAATGGCTTGAGCAGGAAGGGGGTGAAAATGCACTGTATTGAGATGGTTAAAGGGTGTTCCGCGGCTTTTGAATTTGTCGCGAACACCCAAAATTGTTCGTTATTCAGCGAACAGGCGAACAGGCGAACAGCCAATGTTCGAGTCAAACTCATATTTGACCACGTGCAAAGCCCGCTAGGAAGTCGGCACAGCGCTGCGCTAAATCACAGGCAGTGAGACATTGCCCCGATGTGCGGCTGCAGAGATCGAGGAATGTCTCACTGCCTGTGATTAGCGCAGCACTGTGTGGACTTCCTGGCGAACATAAAGCCTATCCCTAGTCCTTATCAGCACTCTTCACAGCAAAGTCTGCAAACCCTTCACTGGCTTTCTGTACACAGGTGGGAGTCTCAGCCAGATGAGCTTGCTCTCTGCTGCCCACTACTGCACCTTCCATCCATAGGAACTACACCACCATTATATTGTATCGGCAAGTCATAAACAAAAACAGCTTTTTCTGTACCCCGTTGTTTCAAAAGTTTTGGGGGGACATAATTATCCTCTTCATCTTCAGATGATCTAGACACAGCAAACTTGCGACCATGCAAAGGTGATTCCATTTATGAAATTAACTTCCTCCACTGGACTCTATGGGCCCTCTGCGCATTGCACAGACTCTGCTTTTCCACTTTGGCCTCCAAAGCCATTAACTCAGGCCTCATCTGTCTTCTCTTGGAACTGTGAAGCCGGTCATTTGCCATTTTTTTATGTTTGAAATAAAAACATTCAATTCGCCAATACCTCTTCCTCCTTGGCAATTCTCGCAATCCTAGCACAAACCTTCTTTCTGTAGGCTGCCAGGCTTTCACCTTTAGCTTGGCCATTTCCCAGGTCCTCAAACACTGTTATGGGAAGACCGGTACTCTGGCCATCTGGGGGATCCTCCCCTGGGTCCACTCCAGATTCCTGCATCCACTCTGGGTATAGGGAGTAAACAAGCTCCCTGGATCAATAGGCCTCACTGGAGCTTAGGAGATCAGCAGTAGGGATGAGCTGAGGCGTGTTTGCATGGTCCACGTGCAGAGCCTGCCAGGAAGTCGGTGCAGCTCATCACAGGCAGTGAGACATTGCCCAATCTCTGCGGCTGCGCATTGAGGCAATGTCTCACTTCTCACTGCCTGCGATTATCGCAGCACTGCGCCAACTTCCTGGTGGGCTCTGCACGTGGACCATGCGAACACGCCTGAGCTCATCCTTTATCAGCAGTAGTGCAGCCACACCCTTTGCAGCTATAACAGCTTTAACTCTTCTGGGAAGGCTGTCCACAAGGTTTAGGAGTGTGTCTATGGAAATGTTTGAGCATTCTTCCAGAAGTGCATTTGTGAGGTCAGGCACTGATGTGGACAAGAAGGTCTGGTGCACAGTCTCTGCTCTTATTTATCCCAAAGGTGTTCTATCAGGTAGAGGTCAGGACTCTGTGCGGACCAGTCAAGTTCCTCCAGCACAAATTCCCTCATCTGTGTATTTATGGACCTTGCTTTGTGCACTGGTCCAAATCATTTGGTGGAGGAGGATTACGGAGTGGGGTTATTTTTCAGAGGTTGGGCTTGGCCCCTTAGTTCCAGTGAAGGGAACTCTTAGTGCGTCATTATACCAATATATTTTGGACAATTTCATGTTCCCAGCTTTGTGGGAACAGTTTGGGGGTGGCCCCTTCCTGTTCCAACTTGACTGAGCACCAGCACACAAACAAGGTCCATAAAGACATGGATGAGCGAGTTTGGGGTGGAGGAACTTGACTAACCTGCACAGAGTCCTGACCTCAACCCGATATAACGTCTTTGGGATGAATTAGAGTGGAGACTAAGAGCCAGGCCTTCTCCTTTACATCAGTTTTTTTTCCTCACAAATGAGCTTCTGGAAGACTGGTCAAACATTCCCATAGACACACTTCTAAACCTTGTGGACAGCCTTTCCGGAAGAGTTGAAGCTGTTATAGTTGCAAAGGGTGGGGCAACTCAATATTGAACCCTACAGACTAAGACTGGGATGCCATTAAAGTTCATGTGCGTGTAAAGGCAGGCACTCCAATATTTTTGGTAACGTAGTGTATATATAAATATATAGTACAGTAATATATACAGTGGGGAGAACAAGTATTTGATACACTGCCGATTTTGCAGGTTTTCCTATTTACAAAAAAAACCTAGAAAATCACATTGCATGATTTTTAAGTATTTAATTTGCATTTTATTGCATGACATAAGTATTTGATACATCAGAAAAGCAGAACTTAATATTTGGTACAGAAACCCTTGTTTGCAATTACAAAGATCATACGTTTCCTGCAGTTCTTGACCAGGTTTGCACACACTGCAGCAGGGATTTTGGCCGACTCCTCCATACAGACCTTCTCCAGATGCTTCAGGTTTTGGGGCTGTCATTGGGCAATACAGACCTTCAGCTCCCTCCAAAGATTTTCTATTGGGTTCAGGTCTGGAGACTGGCAAGGCCACTCCAGGACCTCGAGATGCTTCATACGGAGCTACTCCTTAGTTGCCCTGGCTGTGTGTTTCGGGTCGTTGTCATGCTGCAAGACCCAGCCACTACCCATCTTCAATGCTCTTAGCCCTTGTACACACGGTCGGACATTCTGCCAACCAAATCCGTTGGATTTTGTCCGACGGATTTTGTCCGACGGATTGTGTCCGAAACTGTTGCATACACACGGTCGGACCAAGTTGTCGGAATTTGCGGTTGCCAAGAACACAGTGACGTAAGCCGTGTACGGCGGGACTAGAAAAGGGAAGTTCAGCACCACGTCCGGCACCCTTTGGGCTCCTTCTGCTGATCTCGTGTTAGTAGAAGTTTGGTGAGAGATGATTCACGTTTTCCAGATTTGTGATTCAGATCGCTACTGCTCTTCGGTTTGTGCTTGTCTTTACGTATCTGATAATCAGTGCGTGCAGTCATTAAGTATTTGTTGATCATTGTGGACTATATCTTGGTATAGTACACTTTGAAAGGCATTTTTTATTGTCTGCTTGCTTCTGCTATTTAGGTCGTTCTTTCAGGCCTTGCTGTTTATCGGTGCTTTCTGGTGTCCATTCTAACGAGCCGACCATTTTCAAACCATGTTTCATCTACGTACTCGTCATAGAGTTTGTGCTGTGCAGGGGCTTCGTGTTGGGGTTCTTACTTTGACACAAGCCCGGCCCATGGACAGGGAGGGGAGGTGTTTGTGGACCAAGAATTGGTTGCGCCAGCGTGACCAGTTCTCGCACATGCCTTTGCTCCGTGAGATCCGCGAGAATAATCCTGATGATTTCAGGAATTATCTCCGGATGACGGACCCTGTTTTTCGAAATGATAGAGGGAGGGTGTGTTGCGCTTCCTTAAATACCAAGAGAAAAATAAATAAACAATAAATAAATAAACATAAACAATAAGCTTATGTGATAAAGAATGACTGTCAATCGTTCACTAAGTATCAAAAAAACTGTGCAAAAAAGTGCATAGAAATGAACATCTGAAAAAAAAAAAAAAATATATATATAAGTATATTAATAGTGCATCATACCAGTGCCTATATAATAAAGGACAATAAAAAACGGGGGGACTCCAGCTATACAGTGTAAAAAGTGGATTGCAATAGCTATATAAAATAGAGTGAATCGTCTAAGATAAAACAGAAAAAGGGGGGAAAAAATCTAACATCTAAAATAAAACTACAAACATTGTATATCAATAGCTTAGTGTAATAAATAGTCCAAAAAAATATCTATGAATGGTTTAAAAGTGCAAAGACCATAGAAACCAACAGTATGATCCTTAGTGAAAAGAAATAAAAATAGCAAAAAATTGTAACGACAAATGGTGAATCTCGATAGTGTCCCATACACAGTCCAATCGTGCAGATCTAAAATGTGATTTCACAACCAAACATAAAGTGCAAATGTGCCAAGGTAGCTCTCCTCCAAGCGGTATCCCGTGTTAATGTGGATAATCCTAAATAATTACCTCACAGCTGTAAGGTTACAGCGAGAAAGTAAATTTGCAGGGGAAATTCCAGGGGATCAGATGAGCTGTGACTGGGACTTCTGACAGTGCCACTCTTCCTTGTAGTTTTAGCCGACCAACAATGCTCAAAATAACAAGTAAAAGATATCCTCCATTGTGTAGTAGTTTTTAAAAGAACAATTTATTTGTAAAACAAACTATATCTACTCACAAACAGGAGCGAATAAACAGGCACACACAACTAGACGGATTGATAAAAGATACGAACGTCACTTCCGATTTCCTACGCGTTACGTCTCGAATGGACTTCAACTGGGATAATTCTAAACGGATCGGAAGAGCTTATATGGGAGTACTGGGCGGATCACGTCCGCCCATTATTTACGTAGTTAGAGTGTGTAAATCACACAAACGGGAAATTAAATCAACCTGCATTAGCATAACTCAGGCATGAATTCGTAGGACAGGTAATTCGAATGCCGGAGATATGTACCGTTCTTTATCTCAACTCCCTCCGTACTTAACAATAAATTCGTTAAAAATTAAAAAAATAATAGCGAGTGGGTACAGACAATCTAGGAAAAAAAGAAAGGCAGCACAACGACCGAATAAAAATTTAAGAGAAATATTATTTTATAATACGAATCCACCGTAAGACTATATGTCTAGGGTAACGATTCGCATCGTATAACGTATTTATGTCACTCTGTCGGACATACGATCACATCGTCGGCCATTTTATCGAAGTCCTAAATTGCCATCAAATATAATGGTCTTTATTCTAGTGACAGTGGCTGAATTAGGATCATCGCAAAGACAGCTATTAAAAAATTATAATTATTTTACTAATTAAAAACACAATCAAACATCCCGGAATATAAAACCTATTACCTTTAATTATTCCTTTTAAAATTAGGGAATGGTTCAAAACGTTCGTATATATAACTAAATCTTAATACGAGTAAAATGTCTTATACTAGTGTCTGTGTAAACAAAGTATTAGATAAAAAGTAGCAATTTAATTAAAAATTATTAAATTAAAAAATTCAATAAAAAGAGATGAGACCAATCACATAGAAAAAAAGGGGGGGGGGGGTTTCAAGTTCAATTCAGAGGCCTAAAATTAAACGTATAGGGGAATTTCGGAAATGACGTATGTATTTACAGTGCAATTAGCATATAAAAATTCAATCATATTCCATAAATTAATCCTCTAAAATACAATTCTAAATTTTAAGACCAAGAATTAAAAAATTATTAAATTATTAATTTATTAAAATATATATCATAGTGTGTAATTGAGGCAAAAGATATGTAAAAGAGAAGATAAAAACGTTAAAAATTACTGATAAAACAGTTTAAGTCGAACTCAATATTTAATCCTCTGGGGATGAAAGTGTCAAGCGTGAATATCCACTTCGATTCTATTTGGCTTAGGGTCCTCACTTTATGTCCACCCCTCCAATGTTTAGCATACGGGACAATGCCCCAAAATTTCAAATCCCTGGGGTCTTTTTTGTGATGAGTGGCAAAGTGCTTAGAAACACTATGTTTATCATACCCCTTTAGAATATTCTGTATGTGCTCCTTGAGTCTAATCCTTAAAAGTCTCTTTGTGCGGCCAACATATTGTAGGCCGCAACTACATTCTAAAACGTAAACCGCACCTTCTGTATTACAGCATATGAAGTCTTTGACTTTATATGAATTACCAGTACTTGTGGACGAAAATTCAAAAACTTTTTCAGGTTTACTTGCTCTTGTGCATGCGTAGCACCTCTTACAGGGATAAAACCCCTTACCTGTGAAGAACGTATAGTTCGTCACAGGGGGATCTGGTATATTTTTTACCAGCATATCTCTCAAGGTTGGGGGAAGCCTATAGGTAAAGTGCGGCCTAGGTGGTAAAACCTCATGCAGGTCCCTATCATTCAATAGAATGTGCCAATGTTTTTTTATTATATTTTCAATGCTTTTGTATTGGCTATTATAGTCAAGTATTAATGTCCCTTCTTTACATCTCTTATTTTTGTCCAGTTCTGTGGTTTTTTCTTTCTCTTTAAGAAGATTTCGACGATCGATATTTTCGACTTCTGCTATTTTTTCCAGAATTATGTCCTTATCATAGCCTTTTTCACAGAATCTCTGTCCCATGGAATTAGCCTGGTCCAAAAAAACTTCCTTTTTGCTACAATTTCTCCTCAGTCTCATAAATTGGCCTTTCGGAATGTTGAAGAGCCAATTATGATGGTGGCAACTTGTTACTGGGAGGTAGCTGTTTTTGTCTACGCTTTTGAAATGCGTTTTGGTCTGCAATTTACCTTCTTCCTGTAGAATTGTCAGATCCAAGAAAGTTATTTCTTTTTCATCTGTGTTCCATGTTAGTTTTATATTTAGATCATTAGAGTTCAATTTCTGTTTAAAATCATTTAGGCTAGCGCTGTTTCCTTTCCACAGAATTATTATGTCGTCGATATATCGTCTATATCGATATCGATATCGATATCGATATCGATATATCGTCTATATCGATATATCGTCTATACATTACCAACTCGGGTGGTATGTTAGAGAAAACTGTATTTTCCTCCCATTTTGCCATAAATAAACCGGCGACGCTGGGAGCAAATTTTGCTCCCATTGCGACGCCAGTCGCCTGATGATAAAACTTACGGTTGAACCAGAAATAATTATTCTTTAGGCAAAAATCGAGACACTTGACTATAAACTTCCTTTGGGAACAGGCAAGTTGAGAGTGGGTTCTCAGACCCCATTTTACAGCTTCGCAGGCCTCATAGTGGGGGATTATCGTATAAAGGGAAGTTACATCTGCTGTGGTCAAGATAAATGGACCATCATTCGAGACAGTTTCCAAAATCTGCAGAATGACGCCAGCGAAGCTGTAAAATGGGGTCTGAGAACCCACTCTCAACTTGCCTGTTCCCAAAGGAAGTTTATAGTCAAGTGTCTCGATTTTTGCCTAAAGAATAATTATTTCTGGTTCAACCGTAAGTTTTATCATCAGGCGACTGGCGTCGCAAATTTGCTCCCAGCGTCGCCGGTTTATTTATGGCAAAATGGGAGGAAAATACAGTTTTCTCTAACATACCACCCGAGTTGGTAATGTATAGACGATATATCGACGACATAATAATTCTGTGGAAAGGAAACAGCGCTAACCTAAATGATTTTAAACAGAAATTGAACTCTAATGATCTAAATATAAAACTAACATGGAACACAGATGAAAAAGAAATAACTTTCTTGGATCTGACAATTCTACAGGAAGAAGGTAAATTGCAGACCAAAACGCATTTCAAAAGCGTAGACAAAAACAGCTACCTCCCAGTAACAAGTTGCCACCATCATAATTGGCTCTTCAACATTCCGAAAGGCCAATTTATGAGACTGAGGAGAAATTGTAGCAAAAAGGAAGTTTTTTTGGACCAGGCTAATTCCATGGGACAGAGATTCTGTGAAAAAGGCTATGATAAGGACATAATTCTGGAAAAAATAGCAGAAGTTGAAAATATCGATCGTCGAAATCTTCTTAAAGAGAAAGAAAAAACCACAGAACTGGACAAAAATAAGAGATGTAAAGAAGGGACATTAATACTTGACTATAATAGCCAATACAAAAGCATTGAAAATATAATAAAAAAACATTGGCACATTCTATTGAATGATAGGGACCTGCATGAGGTTTTACCACCTAGGCCGCACTTTACCTATAGGCGTGCCCCAACCTTGAGAGATATGCTGGTAAAAAATATACCAGATCCCCCTGTGACGAACTATACGTTCTTCACAGGTAAGGGGTTTTATCCCTGTAAGAGGTGCTACGCATGCACAAGAGCAAGTAAACCTGAAAAAGTTTTTGAATTTTCGTCCACAAGTACTGGTAATTCATATAAAGTCAAAGACTTCATATGCTGTAATACAGAAGGTGCGGTTTACGTTTTAGAATGTAGTTGCGGCCTACAATATGTTGGCCGCACAAAGAGACTTTTAAGGATTAGACTCAAGGAGCACATACAGAATATTCTAAAGGGGTATGATAAACATAGTGTTTCTAAGCACTTTGCCACTCATCACAAAAAAGACCCCAGGGATTTGAAATTTTGGGGCATTGTCCCGTATGCTAAACATTGGAGGGGTGGACATAAAGTGAGGACCCTAAGCCAAATAGAATCGAAGTGGATATTCACGCTTGACACTTTCAGCCCCAGAGGATTAAATATTGAGTTCGACTTAAACTGTTTTATCAGTAATTTTTAACGTTTTTATCTTCTCTTTTACATATCTTTTGCCTCAATTACACACTATGATATATATTTTAATAAATTAATAATTTAATAATTTTTTAATTCTTGGTCTTAAAATTTGGAATTGTATTTTAGAGGATTAATTTATGGAATATGATTGAATTTTTATATGCTAATTGCACTGTAAATACATACGTCATTTCCGAAATTCCCCTATACGTTTAATTTTAGGCCTCTGAATTGAACTTGAAACCCCCCCCCCCCCCTTTTTTTCTATGTGATTGGTCTCATCTCTTTTTATTGAATTTTTTAATTTAATAATTTTTAATTAAATTGCTACTTTTTATCTAATACTTTGTTTACACAGACACTAGTATAAGACATTTTACTCGTATTAAGATTTAGTTATATATACGAATGTTTTGAACCATTCCCTAATTTTAAAAGGAATAATTAAAGGTAATAGGTTTTATATTCCGGGATGTTTGATTGTGTTTTTAATTAGTAAAATAATTATAATTTTTTAATAGCTGTCTTTGCGATGATCCTAATTCAGCCACTGTCACTAGAATAAAGACCATTATATTTGATGGCAATTTAGGACTTCGATAAAATGGCCGACGATGTGATCGTATGTCCGACAGAGTGACATAAATACGTTATACGATGCGAATCGTTACCCTAGACATATAGTCTTACGGTGGATTCGTATTATAAAATAATATTTCTCTTAAATTTTTATTCGGTCGTTGTGCTGCCTTTCTTTTTTTCCTAGATTGTCCGTACCCACTCGCTATTATTTTTTTAATTTTTAACGAATTTATTGTTAAGTACGGAGGGAGTTGAGATAAAGAACGGTACATATCTCCGGCATTCGAATTACCTGTCCTACGAATTCATGCCTGAGTTATGCTAATGCAGGTTGATTTAATTTCCCGTTTGTGTGATTTACACACTCTAACTACGTAAATAATGGGCGGACGTGATCCGCCCAGTACTCCCATATAAGCTCTTCCGATCCGTTTAGAATTATCCCAGTTGAAGTCCATTCGAGACGTAACGCGTAGGAAATCGGAAGTGACGTTCGTATCTTTTATCGATCCGTCTAGTTGTGTGTGCCTGTTTATTCGCTCCTGTTTGTGAGTAGATATAGGTTGTTTTACAAATAAATTGTTCTTTTAAAAACTACTACACAATGGAGGATATCTTTTACTTGTTATTTTGAGCATTGTTGGTCAGCTAAAACTACAAGGAAGAGTGGCACTGTCAGAAGTCCCAGTCACAGCTCATCTGATCCCCTGGAATTTCCCCTGCAAATTTACTTTCTCGCTGTAACCTTACAGCTGTGAGGTAATTATTTAGGATTATCCACATTAACACGGGATACCGCTTGGAGGAGAGCTACCTTGGCACATTTGCACTTTATGTTTGGTTGTGAAATCACATTTTAGATCTGCACGATTGGACTGTGTATGGGACACTATCGAGATTCACCATTTGTCGTTACAATTTTTTGCTATTTTTATTTCTTTTCACTAAGGATCATACTGTTGGTTTCTATGGTCTTTGCACTTTTAAACCATTCATAGATATTTTTTTGGACTATTTATTACACTAAGCTATTGATATACAATGTTTGTAGTTTTATTTTAGATGTTAGATTTTTTCCCCCCTTTTTCTGTTTTATCTTAGACGATTCACTCTATTTTATATAGCTATTGCAATCCACTTTTTACACTGTATAGCTGGAGTCCCCCCCGTTTTTTATTGTCCTTTATTATATAGGCACTGGTATGATGCACTATTAATATACTTATATATATATTTTTTTTTTTCAGATGTTCATTTCTATGCACTTTTTTGCACAGTTTTTTTGATACTTTGTGAACGATTGACAGTCACTCTTTATCACATAAGCTTATTGTTTATGTTTATTTATTTATTGTTTATTTATTTTTCTCTTGGTATTTAAGGAAGCGCAACACACCCTCCCTCTATCATTTCTATTTCTATTGAGAGTTCACTCATAACAGTGTCTGCTGCTCCGATTAGAACCTTTTTTTCACTCCACTTCCAAAATTGTTCTTTTTTTGCCATAGAGCGCAGGAGCCTTTTTACATACATTGGACCCTGTTTTTCACCGTCTGCTGGCTTTGCTGACCCTTTATATCAGCAGGCAGGATACCTGCATGCGGCAAGCCATCACTCCGGAGCAGAGGCTCATCGCCACGTTGTGCTACTTGGCGACTGGGAGAAGCCTTCTGGACCTCAAGTTCTCTACAGGCATCTCCCCCCAGGCTCTGGGGATCATTATTCCAGAGACCTGTTCTGCCATCATTCAGGTCCTGCAGAAGGACTATATGAAGCTAAGTGTTATATCCTCTGTGTTGTGAGAGACACAAGACTCTGGTCTGGAACAATGGAAGTTTATTTCCAGTACTCACTGTACACTGCAACATGCATCTCAGGACAGTACATCTTATTAGGCTGCTTACATGTGTCCAAGATGGCTACTATACCCCTTGACCCTTGGCATCACTCCTGGGTGGAGCCAGCCTTAAAGTGGCAGTACATGTGGAACCCTTCAGGTATAACACCTTCCATCCATCCCTAAAAAAAAAAAAACGAGAAAAGGCACAAAACTTAAAATTAACTAATAACTGTCCAATAACAGTCCTCCAAACACAGGAGATGCACAGGACTTTTCCTGCATCCAGATTCCAGGGACAGTTGCGGGGATATAATGTCATTGGATCACTTTCGGCGGCCCCGTCGAAAGTCTCGTAACCGGTCTTGAAGCTGAAACCGGTCAGGAGGGCGACAGTGTCGTTGAGGGCGGGCACCCATCGACTCGGGATCGGACGAAACAGGGTCGACTGGAATGGGCACTGGCGGTGCCAAGAAGGGATCCCCCAGCTCAGTGGGTGAACCAACCTCCAGACCAGGGCTGGAGGGCTCTGTTGGAGCTAAGTTCAAAAGTTCAGAGTCCCCCCAATCATCAGTTCCAATGCATCCTGATCCGCTGGGAGCAGTTCCTTGCAACACTGGTGGTTCAGCCGGCGTCAGGGATTCATGCAGTTGAAAACGAGGGCGCAGTTGGTCCGCATGCCTTCTGCAATGGGAACCATCTTCCAGGCAGACCCTATACATCTTGGGTCCCAAAGTCTCTGCAACCGCTCTGCTTGACCATTTGTAGCTGGGTGGTAAGGTGCGGTCAACTTGTGCTTGATGTTGTGGGCAGTCAAGAAACGCTGAAACTCCTGACTGGTGAATTGGGCACCGTTGTCTGTGACGATTTCTCTGGGGTATCCAAATGTAGCAGCGAGATGTAACAGTATGGAAACTGTTGCCTTAGTTGTTGGCTGAGTAACAGGAATGACCTCAGACCACTTTGAATGGGCGTCCACTACGATCAAGAAGGTGTGTCCTTTGATCGGACCTGCAAAGTCCAAGTGTAGTCGAAACCAAGGAACCGTGGGCCAAGTCCAGGGCTGGACGCACCCTCGAGGAGGGTCTCTTGCAGTTTGTGCACATCCAGCACAAGCATTCACATATGTTGTGATATCCGAGTCTAAGTTTGGCCACCACACATAGCCTCGGGCCTTTTGTTTCATACGTGTGCCCCCGGGATGACCAGTATGTAGCAAGTCCAGAATGTGTCTCTGGAGGGTCTGTGGAATGATCACTCGGTCTCCCCATAAAACACAGTTACCAGCCACAGTTAATTCCATACGCCTACGGAAATAAGGTTCATAATCCTGTGTGACGGTTGCAGGCCAACCAGACCGTACCCAGGAGAGTATTGTTTTCAGAAAGGTATCCTTGGCTGTATGGGCTGCTATCTCCCCAGAAGACAAGAAGGACAGGCTGGTGTAACGACAACTCTTGACCGGTGGAGAGGAGTCCATTGACCTCCCTGTCAGTCGGGACATTGCGTCTGCATTAGCATTGGCATCATGACCGCGATACTGGATTTTATAACTGTACGCTCCCAAGAACAGGGCATAGCGTTGGAGGTGGGCCGCAGTAGTCTGAGAGATGCCTTTGTCAGGGCTAAAGATTTGAAGGAGTGGTTTATGGTCTGTCAGTATGGTGAATTCCCTACCATACAGGTAAAGATGAAACTTCTTAATTGCCCATATCAGCGCAAGAGCCTCTTTGTCAATGTGAGAGTAATTGCTTTCTGCTTTTGTCAAAGACCTGGAGGCAAATGCCACTGGTTTTTCTGACCCATCAGGTAAGATGTGAGACAGTACAGCCCCCAGACCATAGGGTGAGGCATCACAAGCCAAGGTCAGAGGCTGCTGGAGGTCATAGTGAACAAGCATGCGTGACGCCAACAGCTTCCGCTTAGAGACTTCAAAAGCGCGTTGGCATGCACCCGACCAGTCCCATCTGGAGTGTTTCTCCAAAAGCTTGTTCAACGGAAACAAGGTGTGTGCCAGATCTGGCAGAAATTTGTGGTAATAGTTCAGCAAGCCAAGGTATGATCGCAGCTGCTGGACATTGGTTGGGGCAGGAGCTTTGACTAAGGCATCAACCTTGGCTTCTGTGGTGTGTATACCGTCTGCATCCACAAGGTGGCCACAAAACTCCAATTTCGGCACCATGAATTGGCATTTTGCTAAGTTCACTTTCAGACCCTGCTCTTGGAGTCTTTCCAACACAAGCTCCACGTTTTGCTTGTGTTCCTGGTCCGTCCGTCCCGTGATGAGCATGTCATCTAACAGGCACTGAGTGAAAGGAATGTCTGCCAAAATCTCATCCATCTTCCGTTGCCAAATGGCTGGGGCAGCGGCTACACCAAACACCATCCGATTGTACTCATACAGTCCCTTGTGGGTGTTGATGGTCAGAAATTTGCGGGAAGAAGGATGGACCTCAAACTGTAAATATGCTTGTTTGAGATCAAGCTTGGTGAACTTTGACCCCCTGCAAGAGAGGCAAAAATGTCATCTACTCTGGGTAGGGGATACTGGTCTATTTCCAGTTGGGAGTTCAGTGCCATGCGGAAATCGCCACAAATGCGCAAGTCCCCATTCGATTTCTTCACTGGTACAACAGGTGATGCCCACTCGCTGTGCTCTACCTTTGAGATGACACCTTGTTCCTCCAGCCGACTTAGTTCTGCTTCCACTCCTGCTCGGAGTGCGAAAGGTACTGTGCGAGCTTTGAAGAACTTAGGCTGGGCGTTGGGTTTCAGCTTGAGTCTCACACAGTCATGCTTTATTTTCCCCAACTGGTCATCAAAGATCTTTGGGAACCGCTGCTTCAGGGACACCACCCATCCCTCATTATCTCCTAATGGAATTGTCACAGTGTTACAGGGATTTATGGCGATGTCTGGCATACCAAAGTGAGCAATCCAGTCTCTCCCAAAGAGAGGGGGTCCCCCATTCTCTAGTATATATAATGGCAGTCTCTTTGTCTGACCCTTGTACAATACCTGCACTTTTGCATAACCCAGTGGGTGGAGTATCTGCTTTGAGTATGTCTGCAGTTTGATTGGCGTTGGGCGGACAGTTGTTCGGGTCTGAAGTTGTCTCCATTGTTTCTGAGTGATAACTGAAACTGCTGCTCCTGTGTCTACATCCATCTTTAGTTTCTTTCCCTCAATGGTTACCTCTACAGTCATTGCAGAGGGTGCTGAATGCATATGATGTATGTCTAAACTGTGGAGCACTTCCTCATCCTCTGACTCAGATGATGATGTATATCTTCCCACCATATAGGTCTTTGTCTTGGGGTTCAGAGGTTGTTTATCTCGCACCTTCTTGCTCCGGCAAACTCGTTTCAGATGTCCTGTTTTACCACAGTTATGACAGGTCTGATCCTTAAACCTGCAGACTTTGTGATCATGGTCTGTATTCCCACAACGGTAGCAAGCTGACCCCCGGCTTGGTGGAGGTCTGTATTTCCAGTTTGCAACTGTGGGCTTGACTGCTGTTCTGAAAACTTCTTGTTTCACCTCTTCTCTTCTGCCCTGGGGGTTCAATTCCTCTGTATCTTTCACAGCCATTTCCATCATTGAAGCTATATCAATTGCCTTTGCAAGGGTAAGGTCTTTCTCTGTTAACAGTCTCTTTTGGCTAGAGTCACAATTCAGTCCCATGACAAACTTATCTCTCAGTGCAGTAGGTAGGTACTCCCCAAAAGAACAGGTAGAGGCTAGTCTGCGAAGGGCGAGCACATAAGCTTTAATTTCTTCACCTGGCTGCTGTTGCCTCTGATAAAAACGAAATCTTTCTGCAATCTCTAGTGGTTTAGGCTGGAAGTGACCCTCTAACAGTGTCAGGAGTTCTGCCAATGTCTTAGTTGCTGGTTTTACAGGGGAAAGGAGATCCCTGAGAGTGTCATATGTCTGAGCACCGACCACTGTCAGAAATACTGCTACTTGCCTTTCACCTGGGATGCCATTTGCACTGAAATACTGTTCCAGTCTCTCCACCCAGGAACTCCAGGATGTCTGTTCTCCATCAAATTCACTTAATGTCCCAATCAATGGCATTTTCCTGCTGGGATCTGTGATTGCTTTTATCCAGGTAACAATCCACAATGTCTTTGTCTCTCTCTCAGACTGATAGACACTTTGTAAATCCCATCCTCGTCGCCACTGGTATATCCTCTGTGTTGTGAGAGACACAAGACTTTGGTCTGGAACAATGGAAGTTTATTTCCAGTACTCACTGTACACTGCAACATGCATCTCAGGACAGTACATCTTATTAGGCTGCTTACATGTGTCCAAGATGGCTACTATACCCCTTGACCCTTGGCATCACTCCTGGGTGGAGCCAGCCTTAAAGTGGCAGTACATGTGGAACCCTTCAGGTATAACACTAAGTTGTATCCTTAAACATCACATTCTATGTATTTCATGATTGCTAATGTCTTGCATTTCTTTCCTCATTCCCTAATTACCATCATTGCAATATGCTCTAATTCATATACTCTGACCCTTTGTCCTCATGCAGATATGCCTCACTAACGTCACCACTAGGGATGAGCTTCGTGTTCGAGTCGAACATACGTTCGACTCGAACATCGGCTGTTCATCCGTTCGGCGAAGTCCGAACATTTTGGTCCGTTCGCGCCAAATTCGTGTGGCGCTCACGGCCCACAATGCACTGCGATGGCGCAGTGCATTGCTGGCTCATGATTAGCCAAGCATGCACTGTGACCCCGCATGCTTGGCCAATCGCAGCGCCAGCAGCGAGGAGAGCCATGATTGGCCACAAGCAGGATGCCTGTGGCCAATCATAGCTCAGGCTGTGTAGTGCACGCCCCACACTATATAAGGCCTCCAGCGCGGCGGCCTTGTGTAGTGTGTTGGCGTCTGAAGCAGTGGGTGTTCTGTGTACCTTCAACACAGTACACACCGATCGTTTTTGGCCGATTTTCGATCTTGCTGTTGTGTAGTGGTTGCTGTCTGTGTGCCCTGACCGCAGTATACACCGCTATATTCACCTCACCTATATAGCTAGTGATCTATCTTTTATAATAGAGCTTGCAGTCAGTAGTGTTAGGAGCTTGTGCGTGCTGTCTGCGTGCTCTGTACCCAGTACATACCGCTATATCCACCTACTTAGCTGTTCTCTATTTGAGCCCACTTGCCATCTGCAGGAGTTATTGGAAGTTGTGTGTGCCTCCAGCACAGCACAGTATACATCTGTATATACCCCTTTATCTCTGGTGTTCTATAATAAAGGCATCTGCAGGAGTTAGTGGGTGTTCTGTGTACCTTCAACACAGTACACACCGATCGTTTTCGGCCGATTTTCGATCTTGCTGTTGTGTAGTGGCTGTTGTCTGCGTGCCCTGACCACAGTATACACCGCTATATTCACCTCACCTATATAGCTAGTGATCTATCTTTTATAATAGAGCTTGCAGTCAGTAGTGTTAGGAGCTTGTGCGTGCTGTCTGCGTGCTCTGTACCCAGTACATACCGCTATATCCACCTACATAGCTCTTCTCTATTTGAGACCACTTGCCATCTGCAGGAGTTATTGGAAGTTGTGTGTGCCTCCAGCACAGCACAGTATACATCTGTATATACCCCTTTATCTCTGGTGTTCTATAATAAAGGCATCTGCAGGAGTTAGTGGGTGTTGTGTGCCTCTAGCACAATATACACTACCCAACTGCTTTTTTACCCAACTCCCTTCAGGCCATTACCATGTCTGAAAGGCCAGCAAGGAGAGGCAGACAGGCGCGAGACGATAAAAGAGGGCAAGCAGGCTCTGTGTCTAGAGACAACAGTGCTGGTCGTGGACGCGGTGCATTGTCATCAGCACGTGGCCATGGGACACGCTTGTCCTTCTTTTCGGCAGCTGGACATGTTGAGCCGCAACATGCCAACGACTTGGTAGAGTGGATGACCAAGCCCTCTTCATCCTCCTCATCCTCTCTCACCCAGTCTCAGGGTACTAGCAAAGCAGCTGCCAACGCATCGTCTTCCCTCCTCTCAATGTCATCATCAGTGACTCCTTCCCTAGACCCACCAAGTCCTCCTGAGGAGTCTCCTGAACTCTTTGAGCACAGTGTTGAGTACATGCTCCAGGAGGATGCCCAGTGTTTTGTGGGCTCTGATGATGACACTCAGCTAGAGGAAGGCAGTAGCGTGAGCGCAGAGAGAGGGGATGCTCAAGAAGGACAGCAAACTGGCAGTCATGTTCCACAAGCTGCAGCATACTGCCAGGTTTGCTACAGCGATGAAGAGGGAGGGGATGATGAGGGCACTGACTCCACGTGGTTGCCTTGAAGGAGAGAGGAGGAGGAGGAGGCACATGTCCAACAAGGCAGGATGCCCTCCGGGGGCCAGCTTAGGGGCAGCACACCGACTAAATCACACCACAGAGCTCCACCTGTGCAGGGCGCTGCCTCTGCGCGTTATTCTAAAAGTTCTTTGGTGTGGGCCTTTTTTGAGATGAGTGCATCAGATCGCACCGCTGCTATTTGCAACATATGTCTCAAGCGTATCTCGCGTTGCCAAAACATCAGCCGCTTGGGCACCACATGCTTGACCAGACATATGTTGACCTGCCATGCAGCTCGTTGGCAAGTGTACCTCAAAGGAGACCACACCAAAGAACAAAGCGGACCTCTCCTTGCTCCTAATCAGCTGGCATCTCCAACCCCACTAGACCTTCAGTCCTCTCTGAAACCTGCTCTGAGAGGAATGAAGGTGTAGAATTAGGTGTGTCACAGCCAAGTGCTTCCGGGAACTCTGCTAGCGGTACACCCACGTCCGATTATAGCAGGCAAATGTCCCTGCCCCAGCTGCTGGACCGGCAAAAGAAGTTCACTCCCAGCCATCCACATGCCCAGTGGTTGAATGCTAGCTTGGCTAAATTGCTAGCACTTCAACTGCTGCCTTTTCAGTTAGTAGACTCGGCCCTCTTCCGTGAGTTTGTACAATGTGCGGTTCCTCAGTGGCAGGTCCCCAAACGCCACTTTTTCTCACGGAAGGCGATTCCAGCTCTCTACCGGCATGTGGAAGGCAATGTCCTTGCCTTGCTGGACAGGGCGGTCAGCGGTAAGGTGCATATTACCGCTGACTCATGGTCCAGCAGGCATGGACAGGGACGTTACCTGTCTTTCACGGCCCATTGGGTCACTCTTCTGGCAGCTGGGAAGGATGCAGGACAAGGTGCAGTAGTGTTGGAGGTTGTTCCGCCACCACGCCTCCAAAATGCTACTATTGGTTGTGACACACCTCTCTCCTCCACCCCCTCCTCTTCTTCTTCCTCCATGGCCTCTTCCAGTGCTCTGTCCTCAGAACCAGCGGTGCTTCGTAGGTGTTCCAGGGGCTACGCAAGTACGCAGGCAAAACGATGCCATGCCGTGCTTGCGCTGGTTTGTTTGGGGGACAGGAGCCACACTGGGGCGGATGTTTTGTCAGCTCTGCAGGGGCAGGCCGAGAGGTGGTTGACGCCAGCTTAAGCCAGGAATGGTGGTTTGTGACAATGGCACCAACCTCCTCTCCGCCCTCTGACAGGGACAAGTGACCCATGTGCCCTGTGTAGCTCACGTCCTTAACCTGGTGGTGCAGCGGTTCTTGGGCAGGTACCCCGACTTACAGGATGTCCTGAAGCAGGCCAGGAAAGTCTGTGTGCATTTCCGCCGAGCATTTAATGCCTGTGCTCGGCTGGCTGAGCTCCAAAAGGAGTTGAACCTGCCCAAGAACCGCCTTATATGTGACATGCCCACCAGGTGGAACTCAACGTTGGCCATGCTGCAGTGGCTGCACACGCAGCAGAGGGCCATCAATGAGTACCTGTGCGACTACAGCACCAGGACAGGGTCAGGGGAGCTCGGTTTTTTCTCACCACGCCAGTGGGGCATGATCAGGGATGCATGCACTGTCCTGTCACCGTTTGAGGAGGCCACAAGGATGGTGAGCAGTGACAGTGCATGCATCAGTGACACTGTACCTCTTGTCCACCTCTTGGAGCATACGCTGCGTGGAATAATGGACAGGGCACTTGAGGCAGAACAGAGGCAGGAAGAGGAGGACTTCCTTGCCTCTCTAAGCCCCCTTTATCTAGACAGTGTTCCTGCTGTGCCACCCATCACACAGGAAGAGGATGAGGAGGAGGAAGAGGAGGAGGAGGATGATTGTGTCAGCATGGAGGTGGAGGCTGGCACTCAGCATCAGCAGCAGCAGCAGTCTTGTAGGGATGATTTACAGTCCCAAGAAACACGTGGACTTGTACGTGGCTGGGAGGAGGTAGCTGCGGATCATGTTGTCCTTAGTGACCCAGAGGACTCCGGACCGAATGCCTCAGCTAACCTACGCTGCATGGCCTCCCTGATCCTGCAAAGCCTGCGGAAGGATCCTCGTATTCTTCGGATCAAGGAGAGGGACCATTACTGGCTGGCCACTCTCCTTGATCCACGGTACAAGGGTAAGGTTGCCGACCTTATCTTGCCATCGCAGAGGGAGCAGAGGATGAGACATCTCCGGGAGGCCTTGCAGAAAGGTCTGTGCAACGCGTTCCCAGAGACTGGGAGGTTACAAACTCCTGGTCCTGGACAACGTGTTGCTGAGGCATCGGTCAGAAGGAGCGGTGGAGAAGGTGGCCGTCTGACTGATGCTTTCAGACAATTTTTTAGTCCGCAGCCCCAAGGTATGATCGGTTCCAGCACCCATCGCCAGCGTCTGATTTACATGGTGCAGGAATACCTAGGGGCAAGGTCAGACTTGGACACCTTTCCCACCGAAAATCCTCTGGCTTACTGGGTCTTGAGGATGGATCACTGACCAGAGCTTGCACAGTATGCAATTGAGCTACTGGCCTGTCCTGCATCCAGCGTTCTTTCGGAACGCACCTTCAGTGCTGCTGGTGGCTTTGTTATCAATCACAGGGTGCGCCTGTCCACCGAATCAGTTGATCGACTGACCTTCATCAAGATGAATCAGTCTTGGATCACCCACAGCTACCAAGCACCTGAAGCTGATGTAACAGAATAATTTGTTTTGAAATATCACATCCCTTCCAGACTGCCTATGCTGATGCTGATAGACTGTCCTGTTATGTTGATTGTCTATCCTCTTCCTCCTCCGCTGATATGTTGGAAGAACATTTCTGGTTCTGGGTGATGCCATCAGCCCAATTTTTCTGCCCCTGTTTAACAGGGGCGTTTAAGTACAATTTTTGATGCAATGCTTTGCAGCAGGGCTAATTCCTGCAATCAAACAAGAGTATATGGGAGAGGTTGCAGTGTGGTGGCACCAGCACCAGTGCCTAAGGCCCAATTTTTCTGCCCCTGTTTAACAGGGACGTTTAATTACAATTTTTAATGCAATGCTTTGCAGCAGGGCTAATTCCTGCAATAAAACTAGAGTATATGGAAGAGGTTGCATTGTGGTGGCACCAGCACCAGTGCCTAAGGCCCAATTTTTCTGCCCCTGTTTAACAGGGGCGTTTAAGTACAATTTTTGATGCAATGCTTTGCAGCAGGGCTAATTCCTGCAATAAAACTAAAGTATATGGGAGAGGTTGCAGTGTGGTGGCACCAGCACCAGTGCCTAAGGCCCAATTTTTCTGTCCCTGTTTAACAGGGGCGTTTAATTACAATTTTTGATGCAATGCTTTGCAGCAGGGCTAATTCCTGCAATAAAACTAGAGTATATGGAAGAGGTTGCAGTGTGGTGGCACCAGCACCAGTGCCTAAGGCCCAATTTTTCTGCCCCTGTTTAACAGGGGCGTTTAAGTACAATTTTTGATGCAATGCTATGCAGCAGGGCTAATTCCTGCAATAAAACTAGAGTATATGGGAGAGGTTGCAGTGTGGTGGCACCAGCACCAGTGCCTAAGGCCCAATTTTTCTGCCCCTGTTTAACAGGGGCGTTCAATTACAATTTTTGATGCAATGCTTTGCAGCAGGGCTAATTCCTGCAATAAAACTAGAGTATATGGCAGAGGTTGCAGTGTGGTGGCACCAGCACCAGTGCCTAAGGCCCAATTTTTCTGCCCCTGTTTAACAGGGGCATTTAAGTACAATTTTTGATGCAATGCTTTGCAGCAGGGCTAATTCCTGCAATAAAACTAGAGTATATGGGAGAGGTTGCAGTGTGGTGGCACCAGCAGCAGTGCCTAAGGCCAAATTTTTCTGCCCCTGTTTAACAGGGACATGTAATTACAATTCTTGATATAATATTTCACAGGAGTGCCCCTTCCTGTGCCCACCCAGAGTAACGGTGAGGACTTATAGTGTTGTGGCACCAGCACCACAACCACCAAAGGTCAATTTTTCTACCACTGTTCAACAATGGCATGTAATTACAATTCTTGATATAATCGTTCACAGCAGGGCGCTCCAGCGCCCACCAAGAGTCACTTTGAGGGCTTACAATGTTGTGGCAAAACCAACACCTTGTTCCGCCATTTCTGCAGAGCATATAGGGCAGGCCCCTACTTTCAAACATCCAATTTACAAACATCTCCTACTTGCAAACGGAAGGAGACAACAGCAAGTGAGATGAAAAAAGATGGACGACAAAACAAATTATACAGGGGTGATAACCCTTCCCTATGTTTTCCAAAAAGCTTAAAAATAGTTTTTTTGACTGGAGCTACACTTTAAAAATGTACCAGTTGAAAATTACAAACAGATTCAACTTAACACAACAAACCTACACAGTCCCTGTCGTGTTTGCACCGCCTGTATACTGCTGTTCTGAGTATATAGGGCCTGGGGGCCACACGCATTTCCTTTTTTTAATATGGGTACAGGGTTCCCCTTAATATGCGTACAAGACCCAAATAGGCTGGTAATGGGCAGGGAGGGATACCCATGCCATTTTTCTCAATGATTTTCAACCATATTGTAGGAACCAGATATAACATTAAAACCGCAAGCAGTTTTAAATGGCGTTATTTCCGTTTAATGTCATTTTGTGCAGGGACTGTTCTAAACACGGGAAACACGTGGCACTTCACAGGCATACTACAGACACCCCCCAGGCACCATATTTAAAGGAATATTTCCCTTTTTTTTTCACTTTAATCGTCATTAAAATCAGTGCTCCCGCCAAAATGGCCATTTTTAAAAACATTTTAGGCATTGACCCATGTCCCCTGGGGCAGGAGCCAGGTCCCCAAACCCTTTTTAGGACAGTATCTTGCATATTAGCCGTTAAAATTAGCACTTTTAATTTCGAACGTTCGAGTCCCATAGACTTCAATGGGGTTCTAAAGTTCGTTCGAATTTGGGGTCCGTTCAAAAGTTCTGGTGCGAACCGAACCGGGGGGTGTTCGGCTCATCCCTAGTCACCACCATGCTCTTCTTGGCCCATAGAACTATAGTCTAGTCACTTACCAATGTTTTTTGTCAGCTCCATAGTATTGCTTTCCCCTAAACACTCCCTAAAATGTCTACAAATGTGATGTGTGTGCTTCAATTCATGCAGAGTGACTTCTTTAAAATTTTTGGGGTTGTGCCAAACTCATTAGTAACCCCCCTCCCCCCAACTGCTAGCTCAGCTGATAGCAATCCTCTATCTGATGACTTTACCAAACCCAATACACACTATACCTACCTTTTTGATGATCACATTTATGGACGAGTTCACCTAAGCATGTAGTGTAAGGGCCTGCCTCAATACTTTAAAATGCTTTTTTTTTTAACATATTAATTATCTTGATATGTAATAGCAGAATGTCAAAATGTGCTTCCATTTTGTTTTCATTTTGTTATTATGACACTTCTTACCTGTCCCGTGGGCTGCCAATAGTGTAAGTAAGGAGGGGCTTCCCAAAGTATCACACATTATTTAGGCATTCAGCTCTCAATCAAGTGGAGAGGGTTACCTGTCCTAAACATCCCCCCTCATTTTATAGCAAGGGCACATCAGATGGGGGGTGGGTGGGGGGGCTAATGACTCTCATATGGGGACCTTATACTTTAGGCTTTAAATACTAATTTCCCAAAATGTTATACTAATTTTGACCAAAAATGTGGGTGTCTAATCTGCTTGCAATGTTGATTTGTCAAATTACAAATTTTTGTTCTTGTTTCACTACACAGTGTCCTTCAACGCTACAGGAATGGCAGACTGTGGCCTCCCACTTTGCCAGTTTTTTTCAAGCTGTGTCTTTTTCACCAACAGTGCAAACCCAAGTTCAGAGCGAGATGAGGGGACAGTCTCTTCTTCAGATAATGTTATTATGTTGTGGGCCTGCTACACACACACCTTGTTTTTGTAACTAATGTATGTAGTGCATTACTGACCAAAATCGTGCTAATTTTCAGCACCATGGCAGGAAAATGGCATGATTGTCCAAATTTACACCTCACTGTGGGTACTTTTTACTAAAGGCACATCCACTATGCACTACAAGTGTACTGCAAAAGTACACCTGAAACTGCAAAGTGGAGTTGCCTTTATTAAATCACACTCCTTCTCAGCACAAACTAAAATTGAACTACAAATACATTTTTGGCGCAATGAAATAAGGAAGCCACACATTGTTGATAATTAAACTTTTTAATACAAGCACATTCACATGTGCGTTTCAAAAAGGTTTTTACAACAAACCAAGAAATTGTGTGTATCCAAAACAGAGTTTAATCAGAATTTTGTTTACTTGTTGTTTTTGTGTAAACAGGCATGTATCAAACCGTAAAATACAGAACACAGGAACTTACAAAGTTCAACTTTGAAAAGTGAAGACAATATCAGACATGAGTATGTACAAACTGGGCTGATATTGCCTGATATTGCCTTCATCACATGGGGTGTGATCCCTGAAAAATCCAAATTTGGAAGAGCCACACAGTGTGTCAACATGTGCTATCTCCCATCATGGGGTATCAATGTACATGCTTTGGGGCTGCAACCCCTTCATCTCAGACACTTTACACAAAACATTGATCCCCCATGATAGGAGATAGCGCATGTTGACACACTCTGTGCATCTTCCAAATTAGAAATTTCGATAAATACAACATTTTGTTTTTAAAATAGCAAAAATAAAACCCTATCTATTTTTTTGTGTTTCACACTCTCCCCAAAACATCAATGATGTTCTTCATTTTATTTTTAACATCATTGATGTTTTGCTGTATATTTTCCAAATCCCAATTGCACCCCATTATCTCCCCAATCAGGATCTGGGCACTTTCACTGGTAAAACGGGAATCTTCTTCCACATCACCTACAAAACAAAGCAAAAAAACACACCATGTAATAAAAATATGGTGACATACATTGCTGAGCTTACCGGAAGCTGTGTTCTCCAACACTCACCTGTTGTGGTGACAATTTGCCCAACCTCCACGATCTCTCCTTCCTCCTCCTCCTCCTGCTCCTGCTCCTCTGTTTGTGCTTTTGGAAGTTGGCCTTCTTTGGGAGGGGTCTGGTCCCTGGTGTCCTCATACTTGCCGAGTCTTCTCTCCCCTATGAGAATGTAAACAAAGAATAATTAGCACACAGAGGGCAGAAATAGGAATCTGAAACATTGCCTGGAAGTGTTGTACAATTGTGTTTTTTGTCCGAGTTCCAAGGTGAGAACATTATTGGGAACACTTTGTTAAGCTGGAATACTTTCCTGCAGAACGATGTTTCTTACGAACGAATGAAACCATGAACTTGAAAGTGGCCATTTTAAAATGCACAACATGAAATCAAAGCACATGGAGCAGTATGCAAGCAAGAATAATCATATGAACACACGACAACTACTTCCTTTTTTTAAGAACACGCTTGATCCTTAGGTACTGCTCGTGCTCCCTCAGTTTCAGGTCTGACCAGCGTTTTCTCAGTTGATCCTTGGATCTTCGTACCCCAAAATTCTTATGAAGACTCTTCACAACTTTATTCATGATCTTGGCCTTTCTGATATTTGGTTTGGGTAAAGTCCATACTTCCCATCATAGTCGGTCCTGTTCAATATGTCGACCATCTCCAACATCTCTCCAAAAGACATATTTGAGGCCTTAAATCTTGTCTTCCTGGATCGGGACGTTTCAGGCTCCGGGCTTTCCTCACCCTCCTCCTCGTTAGTGGAACTATTATTAGTGCGCATCTGCGTTCTCTCCGCCATGTGCTCTCCCCACTGCGCTGGAAGTGAAGGGACGGGGAATAGTCTAGAAAGAACATCAGGGCGGGCATAGTTTCACGCATGCGCACTGTATATAAAGCGAAACACGCGTGTATCGTCCGTACGATCTGGGAAGAGAGTGAGGCGTGGACGCGACGAACGTGCAAACGAAGGTGACATTTTTAACTTGGTGCTTCACTAGACTAGACTGCTTCTATATAGGCCGATGTTGGGACAAGATTAGGAGGGTTTTTAATGGCATTATTAGTATTTGAGGGTTTGTCTTGTGTTGTGTCTTGTAGACAATATGGATCCATTCCAAAACCAAATTTTGGCTATTCCTAGAACTCTACAAGGAGATGCCCTGCCTGTGGCTGACATAACAAAGAGGAACGCAGCGCTGGAGAAACTGCTTTCTTTGGTGCGGATCATGGTCCCCACGGCAGACATGGCCTATCTGAATAGGAAAATTGGGGCCATGAGGATTACATATTTCAGGGAGAGAAAGAAGCACCTGGAGTCCTTGAGAGCAGGAGATACAGATGCCGTTTATTACCCCAGGATGGTTCACTTAAACAGGCTGCATTTTCTGGTAGACCAGGGGGTACCCAGGCCACCACTCAGGCCACCACTCTTCAGTCTTCCTTCAAGGCATCCTTCACCCCAAGGTGAGGCTTCCAACGTCCAACCTGGGCCTTCCAGGCAGCAACAAGTGGTGGGGCCCAGCTTGAGACAGGTATTGCATTGTTGAACATATTTCTTGTGTTACATTGAATGATGTTAAATAGATGTTTTTATTGATCAGTAAGTTGTGATTTATCAAAATGGTTTACATCTCAAGAGACAGTAGTGACCAAAAATGATTGGGACAGGAAAGAAAAATGCTGGGCTCAGAATAATAGTCTGTTCTATTTGGTAACATTCAATTATCAAAAGCCAGGAGCACAAAATGGTGTGATCGATGATCAAAAAACTAAAACTATGTCCCCTTTTCATACACAGGAAGACCTCAGTCGGGGGAGGCTGTGGCAAGTGGCAGCCAGGAGGTTGACCAACGCCCTCCTCCTCCTGCCCCAACTACAGGAGACCAGCCACAGCCTTGAAGGATGCCTGGTGGGAAGTGCCCAAGGAAGACGAGTGAGTGATGGCCTGGGTTCAGTCTGGTCTGCCAGAAGATGCAGCCTCTTGAAGATCCACATCCTGGGGACATAAATGGCATCTGAATTTCCTGTTCTCTAGGACTTCGGGACCAGACTTCTCTCCCTGAGATATGTACTCCTAAGGCCACCAATTTTTTAGATTCTAATTTGTTCATGTCTGCCCTGGGGGCCAAAGGCTGCACCAAAGTAACAAGTTTCTCCAGCGCTGCGTTCCTCTTTTTAGTTTATTGCGACCAAAATAAAGTTTTTTTTGTTTGATGAAATACTTGTGTATGCGTTTTCCTTCCAAAAGGCCAGTTTATTTGTGAGCAGGCAGGTACATTTCCAAAAAAATAAGTGAAATGAATAACAAGGGGTACCAACACTAAACAACCTCCTGTAGATTAAAAAATAAAAACAAAATATCAAAAATACAATAATGTTGTGGTAAGTTTACAACACAAAACACCCCAAAAAAAGAAGAAATGAACAAACTGTCTTTAAAGGAGATTTTTATTGAATCCAAAAAAAAAACATCCAAAAAAGAATAAACAAAATCTAAAATTGTGTAGATGTGATGCAAACTAAAATTGTATTGCTGAAATGGTTAAAAAAGAGTAATGAAATACGTTCGGGAGAAGTGTGTGGGACTATGAGCATCAAAAGAAGTTCGTTCTTGCAGCATTGTAAAGAACAAGAGAATGCGCTTCATGAAATTTTTTTTAACATTGCAGCGTGACGAATGTGCTATATCGCTTACGAGCAGTAGTTTTACCTGAACGAGCGCTTCCGTCTCGGAATTTGAATGTGACCATGCGTGGCACTTTGTCCGTCGGAGTAGGCTACACATGATTGGAGTATGTCCGATCGGACCAGTTTGTCTGAAAATATTTCCAGCAAGTTGGAAAATTTGGTTCGACGGATATTCAGACAGAAACAGTCCGATGCATACCACACACAGTCGGATTATCCGACAACACGGTCCGATAGGACACATTCCAACGGATTCTCCGACTGTATGTACAAGGGCTTACTGGGGGAAGGAGGTTGTTGGCCAAGATCTTGCAATACATGGCCCCATCCATCCTCCCCTCGATACGGTGAAGTCGTCCTGTCCCCTTTTCAGAAAAGCAGTCCCAAAAATGATGTTTCCATGCTCCATGCTCCATGCTTCATGGTCGGGATGATGTTCTTGAGGTTGTACTCATCCTTCTTCTTCCTCCAAACATGGCGAGTGGAGTTTAGACCAAAAAGCTCTATTTTTGTCTCATCAGACCACATGACCTTCTCCCATTCCTCCTCTGGATCATCCAGATGATCATTGGCAAACTCCAGACGGGCCTGGATATGTGCTGGCTTGACCAGGGGGACTTTGCGTGCGCTGCAGGATTTTAATCCATGACGGCGTAATGTGTTACTAATAGTTTTCTTTGAGAGTGTGGTCCCAGCTTTCTTCAGGTCATTGACCAGGTTCTGTTGTGTAATTCTGGGCTGATTCCTCACCTTCCTCATGATCATTGATGCCCCATGAGGTGAGATCTTGCATGGAGCCCCAGACCGAGGGAGATTGACCGTTATCTTGAACTTCTTCCATTTTCTAATAATTGCCCCACTAGTTGTTGCCTTCTCACCAAGCTTCTTGCTTATTGTCCTGTAGCCAATCTCAGCCTTGTGCAGGTCTACAATTTTATCCCTGATGTCCTTACACAGCTCTCTGGTCTTGGCCATTGTGGAGAGGTTGGAGTCTGTTTGATTGAGTGTGTGGACAGGTGTCTTTTATACCGGTAACAAGTTCAAACAGGTGCAGTTAATACATATAATGAGTGGAGAACAGGAGGGCTTCAGAAAAAATAACAGGTCTGTGAGAGCTGGAATTCTTACTAGTTGGTAGGTGATCAAATGTCATGCAATAAAATGCAAATTCATTTTTTTTTTAATCATACAATGTGATTTTCTAGATTTTTGTATTAGATTCCGCCTCCCACTGTTGAAGAGTACCTATGATAAAAATTACAGACTTCTAAATGCCTTGTAAGTAGGAAAACCTGAAAAATCGGCAGTGTATTGAATACTTGTACAATACGAGAGCTTTTATTTAGTTCATTCTCTAGTGTTTTCATTATTGTAGATGCATTACTATGTCCTGAAAGACATAACCAATTACAACCAGATTAGTGTTCTGTCCTCAATGCCACTATATCAGTGAATCAATAAACACTTGCAAACCATGGTCTCCAGGAGTCTCACGAGTATGCGATAGAGTATCCACTAAGTGCTGACAGATACATCTGTCAGCTGCAGCATTAGCTTATAGTACATGAATAGTGATACTTGCTGAAAGAGATGCAAAAGGTGGGGAAATCTGTATAAAGCTGTGGTGCCAGCATCTGAACTATATAAAATTACCTGCTAAGAATGCTTTTCTGCTCTGAAAATATTTTCTGTAGTCAACAATAATTTGCTGGATGTTTTCTGGATTCTATAAAAAGTGCTAAGAATCAGTGGCAGGGTGTGGCAAACAATACACCCACAGCCACCCCCCCCCCCCCCCCAGTCAGTTGGTCACCAGCCCCACACTTACCTATCGGGTAGTGCTTCCTCTGAGTGATGGGCGGTGGCTTCCCCTGCATATCCTCCCTCCTCCTCCTAGGTGGCCAATATGTTTGGTTCTCCTTTCGGCCTCTTGGTAGTGTCACACAACTGGGTGGGCTTGGGGAATAGCTTTTTAAATAGAAAAACTTGCACCAGAATAGCATCTGCATTTCCCACTAGCAAATATGATGCAAAATTGCTAAATGTTGAAGTGGTGTACAGTAGGTTTCCATGCCATGTGGAATTTTTGAGACTAGCAGAAATTACAGTTTTAGACAGCTTAGAACTTAGACAACAAAGAAATCAATGCCTTTAAAATGAGAAGTTTGGAGTTGTTTAAAAAAAAAAAAAGTCATACTCTCTCTATGCCCTCATCTCTAAGCCCGAGAACTGAGCAATCACATAGTTACATAGTTAGTGAGGTTGAATAAAGACAACAGTCCATCCAGTTCAACCCGAGTCAGTGTCTACAATTGTCCATATCTCTGTACATTGCACACTCACATTGCCCTCAAGGAGCCCACAATCCAAGGTCCCCATTCATATACTAGGGCCAATTTTGGACAAAAGCCAATTAACCTACCTGCATGTCTTTGGAATGTGGGAGGAAACTGGAGTACCTGAAGGAAATCCGCACAGGGAGAACATTCAAACTCCAGGCAGATAGTGTTATGGTTGGGATTTGAACCAGTGACCCTTGTTACTGCCAGATGAGAGTGCTAACCACTGCACCACTGTGATGATCACTTAGTTCTCAGTCAGCTCTGTGCAGAGAGTGGTGACTATCAGTCATTATTCTCTGCTCTGTTCCTCCAACACTCACTGGAGTGTTTTGTCTTTCAGTCACACTTTCAGAGTTGGAGCCAGCTGCCAGCTGGAGTGGCCCTATGACATCACCCGACAGCAAGCTTTTTAGAAAAAGTGGAGTAAGTAAGTAAAGCAAAAAAGAAGAGCAAAAACAAATGCACTCTTATGACCCACAAGATAAGTACGGCCAAAAAAAGCTTTGGACATACTTCTCTTTTAATTACCTGTTAATGGTACAAGAGTTAGGCCTCATGCACATGGACGTTTTTACAGCCGCTTTTTTGAGCTTTTTTTGCAGCTTAAAAACGGCTGTCCATGTTAGTCTATGGCTTCATGCCCACCTAGGCGTTTTTGAGCTGCAAATGGCATAGGCGTTTTTAAGCTGTAAAAAAAACCCAGGACCGGTGCGTTCCGTGGCGCGGAGCTAGAGCTGTAAAAACGCGAATCGTGCAAAAACGCGCATAAACACGATTAACCCGCTTAACATATTTTCTTTGTTTTCTGTGGCATTGTGGGAAATTTGGGAGTGCTATAGCCATGAGATGTGTTTCTTTAAAAAACGCTACTTAACGCTAATGCTAAAAAACGCGCAAAAACGCCAATGCAAAACGCGGTAAAAATCACGTTTTTAGCGCCAATTTTTCCAGGTGTCAGAGCTAGCTTTGCAGCCAGTTTTTTAAAACGTCCGTGTGCATAAGCACTTAGAAATGTTCTCTTTAACAATATGTTGCACCTGTGAGATTCTGTAAGGTTGTACGCATATTTTTATTTTTGGGTAATTGTTCTTGCATCAGTAAATTCGATTTAAGGGGTTAAACTGTTTATGTGAATAGAACAGGACATCCGATCTGCCTTTTTGGGTTAGAGATAAAGAGGAATTAGCCAAGTAAACATCTCCCTTCAATAAAACATGGCGGTGATTAAGTCTCCGATCATTTTGCAGACTTTAGCCTAAAGTACTTTGAGTTAAGTGAAGAGAGAGAATTGTGTCCATATTTGGGTGAAACTTTCTTCATGTTCCCTATTCTGAAAAGAAAAGTAAGGAAAGGGTAGAGGAGAAAATTAAATAACAATAATGCCACGTACACACAACCGTTTTTTCCATCAGAATAAACTCTGCCAGTCTTTCCAACAGAGTTCAGACGGAGTTCCGCTGAAACGGACACACGGTCACACCAAAGTCCGTTTGTTTAGAATGAGATAACATACAATGGGACTAGAAAAAGGAAGTTCAAAAACCAGTAGCCAATATCTGTCCTTGTGTCTTTTTTGGTCTGTTGGAATAGCATACAGACGAACAGTTTTCCCGAAAAGAATTTATTCCGTTGGAAAGATTTAAAACATGTTCTATTTCTAGGTCCGTCATAATTTTTGAAAATAAAAGTCAGATGAAGCCCGCACACGATCGGAATATGAAATGATTCTGTCTGACATTTTCTGCCGGAAAGTCCGGTCATGTGTACGCAGCATTACAGTTGGTTTTGAGTATCAGTGGGTGTCAGGTGCTACAAATGATACACATATACATCTGACATTTCTAAAAACATCCTTTTCATTACACAAATATTTAAAAACACCTAAAAGAATGGGAGGGCTTGAAATGGCTTTTAAAATATTGCATGATAACAACAAGTAATTTTAACAGTGGCTAATTGAACATATAATTCCCTCAATACGCCATGGTTCAGCACAATTTACATGTTGCAGTGCATAGAAATTCTATCAGTTTATCTGAAGCTGATTCTGATCATGGGTAGAGGTAATATTCAAAGTGTTTCTCAGTTCAACGAATCTGCTTAGTCGAGAAATATGGAGAGGATCACTAAAATAGTACATCAAGAAATAATGACATAACATTAACAACATATCAAAATGTTACATCCCATATTCTTCAATAATAGTTATATAAAACTTACATCAACCCCTGTTTTTAACATAAATTGTTAGACAATGCCATTTTGAAGTGCTTGCAGGCTAGCTGGTACGTGTACTGTGAAATCTTTTGTTTGTGTTGTGCAATGCCCTGCCATTGGCACCTTACTTGGGGTGGCTGACATTTTTTGTATAGTAAAGTCTGTCCTTGTGCCTTTAAGGAAGAATGGCACCCTCCAGGCATATCTGCCATTAATGTATCCACTGCTATATATGATCCAATTTGGAAACCCTCAAATGTAGAGTTAGGACTACACTTTACAGAGGAGCTAGGCAGTGCAGTTTGCAAATGTGTGCAACTAAAACCTCTGTAAAATTTTAGACAGTACCATTTTGTTTTGTTTTCTTTTGCAGACTAGCTGGTACGTATACTGGGAAATCTTTTGCTACCCATCATCACAAGCCCAAGCAGGTGTGTTGTCACATCCATGCACATCATGTTTAATACGTTTTTAATATTATTATTTCTTCAAGGTATATATTAGGAATGCGGTGTGGTCACAACTTGCTAGTTTCTGGTAAATAAAAAATCTGAGGGGGTGAAAAAGTGTGCCATACCTTTTATTGCCAAGCATGAGACATGCCAACATAAAAACTAGAACATGCTATAGGGAAAGTATAGTATCACAATCCCAAAGATGTAGAAATCACAAAGGACGTTCACACAAGGGCAGCACAGTGGTGTAGTGGTTAGCACTCTCATCCTAGCAATAAAACGGCTCATTGGTTCAAATCCCCACCATGACACTGCCTGCCTGGAATTTGCATGTTCTCCCTGTGCCTGCATGGCCTTCCTCCCACGCTCCAAAGACATGCTGGTAGGTTAATTGGCTTCTGTCTAAATTGGCCCTAGTATATGAACAGGGACCTTGGATTGTGGGCTCCTTGAGGGTAGGGACAATATACAGGAGGGTGAGTGTGCAATATACAGGGATAGGGGCAAATGTAGACACTCACTGAGGATGGACTGGTGTCTTTATTCAATCTTACTAACTATGTAACTCAAAAGAATATGAATAATGGCCTAAGAAACTAATGTACATTTATAGAAAAATATTTTTTTTTAATTTTTTTTGGTATAGAGTGTGAACTTGTTATTATGCTTGTCAATTATATTGTTTTGTGTGTGTATCAGCATTTATGTCAGTTGGAGAGTTTTCTCCAACCTTTACAAAGCAATGAGACTTACCTGCTTAGACAGATGTCACCAAAAGTGGTGCCCCCCAGGGGTCAAGTCCTGGGGAAAAAAGTGTGGGAACTCCCACCCAAGATCCACTCCCCCCACCAAAAAAAAAAAAAAATGACACGCTGAAATGCACAAACGCTTCAAAAGTGGTATTTTTCATCCAATTTTCGTATTGTGTGTATGAAACGTAACTGTTAGTACATAAAAAAAAAAAATTCTCAATAAACATAAATACGGTAATTCTCTGAAAAATTTGCATTCAGTCAATTGTGCTTCCATGCAAATGTGAACATTGTGTTCTTATCTTTATTGGGGAATGTTATTTTGTATATAGAGTGTTTATGTGGTGAGTAGGGATGAGCCGAACACCCCCGGTTCGGTTCGCACCAGAACTTTCGAACGGACCCCAAATTCGTACGAACTTTAGAACCCCATTGAAGTCTAAGGGACTCGAACGTTCGAAATTAAAAGTGCTAATTTTAACGGCTAATATGCAAGATGCTGTCCTAAAAAGGGTTTGGGAACCTGGCTCCTGCCCCAGGGGACATGGATCAATGCCTAAAATGTTTTTAAAAATGGCCGTTTTGGCGGGAGCACTGATTTTAATGACAATTAAAGTGAAAAAAAAGTGAAATATTCCTTTAAATATCGTGCCTGGGGGGTGTCTGTAGAATGCCTGTGAAGTGCCACGTGTTTCCCGTGTTTAGAACAGTCCCTGCACAAAATGACATTTAACGGAAATAACGTCATTTAAAACTGCTTGCGGTTTTAATGTTATATCTGGTTCCTGCAATATGGTTGAAAATCATTGAGAAAAATGGCATGGGTAGCCCTCCCTGCCCATTACCAGCCCCTTTGGGTCTTGTACGCATATTAAGGGGAACCCCGTACCCATATTAAAAAAAGGAAATACGTGTGGCCCCCAGGCCCTATATACTCAGAACAGCAGTATACAGGCCGTGCAAACAAGACAGGGACTGTGTAGGTTTGTTGTGTTAAGTTGAATCTGTTTGTAATTTTCAACTGGTACATTTTTGTGTAGCTCCAGTCAAAAAAACAATTTTTAAGCTTTTTGGAAAACATAGGGAAGGGTTATCACCCCTGTTTAATTTGTTTTGCTGTCCATCTTTTTTCATCTCACTTGCTGTTGTCTCCTTCCGTTTGCAAGTAGGAGATGTTTGTAAGTTGGATGTTTGAAAGTAGGGGCCTGCCCTATATGCTCTGCAGAAATGGCGGAACAAGGTGTTGGTTTTGCCACAACATTGTAAGCCCTCAAAGTGACTCTTGGTGGGCACTGGAGCGCCCTGCTGTGAACGATTATATCAAGAATTGTAATTACATGCCATTGTTGAACAGTGGTAGAAAAATTGACCTTTGGTGGTTGTGGTGCTGGTGCCACAACACTATAAGTCCTCACAGTTACTCTGGGTGGGCACAGGAACGGGCCCTCCTGTGAAATATGATATCAAGAATTGTAATTACATGTAATTACATGTCCCTGTTAAACAGGCGCAGAAAAATTGGGCCTGGTGCTGGTGCCACGACACTGCAACCTCTCCCATATACTCTAGTTGTAGTGCAGGAATTAGCCCTGCTGCAAAGCATTGCATCAAAAATTGTAATTAAACGCCCCTGTTAAACAGGGGCAGAAAAATTGGGCCTTAGGCACTGGTGCTGGTGCCACCACACGGCAACCTCTCCCATATACTCTAGTTGTAGTGCAGGAATTAGCCCTGCTGCAAAGCATTGCATCAAAAATTGTAATTAAACGCCCCTGTTAAACAGGGGCAGAAAAATTGGGCTGATGGCATCACCCAGAACCAGAAATGTTCTTCCAACATATCAGCGAAGGAGGAAGAGGATAGACAATCAACATAACAGGACAGTCTATCAGCATCAGCATAGGCAGTCTTGAAGGGATGTGATATTTCAAAAGAAATTATTCGGTTACATCAGCTTCAGGTGCTTGGTAGCTGTGGGTTATCCAAGACTGATTCATCTTGATGAAGGTCAGTCGATCAACTGATTCGGTGGAAAGGCGCACCCTGTGATTTGTAACAAAGCCACCAGCAGCACTGAAGGTGCGTTCCGAAAGAACGCTGGATGCAGGACAGGCCAGTAGCTCAATTGCATACTGTGCAAGCTCTGGCCAGTGATCCATCCTCAAGACCCAGTAAGCCAGAGGATTTTCGGTGGGAAAGGTGTCCAAGTCTGACCTTGCCCCTAGGTATTCCTGCACCATGTAAATCAGACGCTGGCGATGGTTGCTGGAACCGATCATACCTTGGGGCTGCGGACTAAAAAATTGTCTGAAAGCATCGGTCAGATGGCCACCTTCTCCACCGCTCCTTCTGACCGATGCCTCAGCAACACGTTGTCCAGGACCAGAAGTTTGTAACCTCCCAGTCTCTGGGAACGCGTTGCACAGACATTTCTGCAAGGCCTCCCAGAGATGTCTCATCCTCTGCTCCCTCTGCGACGGCAAGATAAGGTCGGCAACCTTACCCTTGTACCGTAGATCAAGGAGAGTGGCCAGCCAGTAATGGTCCCTCTCCTTGATCCGAAGAATACGAGGATCCTTCCGCAGGCTTTGCAGGATCAGGGAGGCCATGCAGCGTAGGTTAGCTGAGGCATTCGGTCCGGAGTCCTCTGGGTCACTAAGGACAACATGATCAGCAACTACCTCCTCCCAGCCACGTACAAGTCCACGGGTTTCTTGGGACTGTAAATCATCCCTACAAGACTGCTGCTGCTGCTGATGCTGAGTGCCAGCCTCCACCTCCATGCTGACACAATCATCCTCCTCCTCCTCCTCCTCATCCTCTTCCTTTGTGATGGGTGGCACAGCAGGAACACTGTCTGGATAAAGGGGGCCTTGAGAGGCAAGGAAGTCCTCCTCTTCCTGCCTCTGTTCTGCCTCAAGTGCCCTGTCCATTATTCCACGCAGCGTATGCTCCAAGAGGTGGACAAGAGGTACAGTGTCACTGATGTATGCACTGTCACTGCTCACCATCCTTGTGGCCTCCGCAAACGGTGACAGGACAGTGCATGCATCCCTGATCATGCCCCACTGGCGTGGTGAAAAAAAAACGAGCTCCCCTGACCCTGTCCTGGTGCCATAGTCACACAGGTACTCATTGATGGCCCTCTGCTACGTGTGCAGCCGCTGCAGCATGGCCAACGTTGAGTTCCACCTGGTGGGCATGTCACATATAAGGCGATAAGGCGGTTCTTGGGCAGGTTCAACTCCTTTTGGAGCTCAGCCAGCCGAGCACAGGCATTAAATGATCGGCGGAAATGCACACAGACTTTCCTGGCCTGCTTCAGGACATCCTGTAAGCCCAGGTACCTGCCCAAGAACCGCTGCACCACCAGGTTAAGGACATGAGCAACACAGGGCACATGGGTCAGTTGTCCCTGTCAGGGGGCGGAGAGGAGGTTGGTGCCATTGTCGCAAACCACCATTCCTGGCTTAAGCTGGCATGGCGTCAACCATGGTGAAGAATCTAGTTAAAACAGGTTTAATATATTCAATAGGTACTCAAAAGATTCGAAGATAAATGTAATATCGTCTCCACTACAGATAATAAATGGAACGTAGAAAAAGAAAAGACAATATATGTATATAAAAAATATAAAAAATATATATATATATGTATATATAGTGAAAGACCCTCACTCCTATGCGTAGTAGTATTTTGAGTGGTAGACAAATGGATAAGAAAAACAATTAATGATAAATAAGACTGGTGGTCCCAATGCGATTTTTTAGGTAGCAGAGTTGCATAAAGTGGCAGTGCTGAATATAAAGAAAGTCCGTGAAAATAACTACTACTGTATTTGTTTCAGTGACTAAAGTACTATACATAAAATAGTGGATGAAATAAAAAATATATAAGGTGAATCACCATGCGATTTGTTAAAAATGACGAAAAACGCATACAAAGTGCTAGTGCTGAACAATAAATAAATCTGAAAAGAAGATCTGCTAAGTCAAAGTATATGTGTAACAGTGTACAAAAGTAATCATTAGCTAGATAAGGCAAAAGATGTAAGTAATGCTTGCCTTGTGACTAAAGAAATCGCATATGGTGTTAAAGCCAAGGGAGGGTTAAGCAAAGTGACTCTGTGCGGGTGTCTTTATACCATAGACTTAAATATCGGTGCAGTGCACTAAATTGAATCATACAATCAAAGAAAATAAATCAAATTGTTGAATCAAAACAAAAACGCATAAACGATCCAAGTGTTGGTGAGAGGGAAACAACCCTCTAGGAATAATCCAAAACAGAAGGAAAAAGGTGCACAGTGTTTGAAGCTATAAAAAATATAAAAAACAACAATGGAACAGTAATCCTAGTTGAAATTGTCCATTCAGCTGGTGCAACAACAAGTGGCGATTAGCCCAAAATCGCATGTAAAAAGACAGTCGCCTGCAGTGCTGGTGCTTAAAATATATGTGCACTATAAGGTAGAGATTTAAACAGTGATAATGGTGATGGTGGATATCTCCCACGTGGTCCTGTGTAATCAGAATATGGGTGTCCCCTTACCTTACAGCTGTAAGGTAACAGCATATGGTATATGTATCCTCAGGGTTCCTGGTGGTCCTTATCCCTCGAGGTCCTATTCACGTGTCCCCGGGTCCTGGCGTCTCCTGCCTACTGTGCCATATTGGGCTCTGTAAGTGGTCCCTCAGCGGTACTTCAGCGTGGGGGGGGGAATTGGTGGTATACCTCGGCGGTTTTATGCAAGGGGTTAAACAGATAAGGAGGAAGGGAGCCCCATAGTATAGTATTTTTCAACAGTATTGAAATTTATTTATAAAAACAGCTTTTGGTCACGTGAGTTCATCAGGGGATGTCTAGTGCTCAGGGAAGTGTCTTTAAATAGAGCCATTAATTGCTTATTTGGCAGCCATTTTGGGGAAGACCCGGAAGTATCCCGGCGGCCATTTTGCGGTGTATCAGGTCGCCGGAAGTGCGCGGACGGCCATTTTTTTGGTGGTCACACCGGGTTTGTTGTATTGTTAGCCGGAAATAAACAAGTGGCCATTTTTTTGGAGGTATCTCAGACGGATTTGCATATAGATATCACCGCCCGACTTAAGCAGCATATTCACTCGTAGAGAAGGGAGAGGCAGGCGGAGTTAATCAGAATATGCAAACCGGATGAGTTATATGGCCTTGTGGTGGAGATACTTAATCCTCTGTTTAAAAATAAAACTAGTTAACGAAGATCTGAATAAATTGGATAATGATAACCATAATAATAAGTCTAGGACTCTGTAAAACGGGGCACTCATGGTTAATTGTATATGCAGTGGAAAATGGGGAAATATCCAACTGATGTATAAAATTGTATACTGGAATAATCTATCTAAAAAGATTACTATTTAATTATATATTTATTTACATATTAAAAATTACTATTTAATTATATATTTAATTCATATGGAGAGGAAAATGACAATAGTAAAATAAATTTGAATAATAAGTGGTAAGATCTTACTGATGAGGAAAGTTAATATAGCAAGATCCAAGAAAATTAAAAATTAAAAATAATTAGAATAATCTAAAATTCATTAGTATAAAAAATCAGTATAAAAAATTATATCGGATACAATATATTAAAAATAGGAGAAAAGAGGGGGAGAACGAAAAAACGAGGGAAAAAAATAAATAAAAAATATCCCCATTACTCCCGGAAATGACGTTTAGAGCGGGGTTATTCAAACATATTCAAACATATTCCGAGTATTTTTAAACACAAATACCAAAAATCCATAAAACGGTGCATACATATGTGTGAGCCCATCCATATATAAATGTGTCGTATAAACATGCGACTAATGCGATTTGGTGACTCAGGTGATCATATTGCATGCAGATAGTCAGAGTATATGGTGTTTGGCTATTCTGAAAGAGTGGTTATAGTGCACCAAGGATCTAGTATATGGACTATAATATATATATATATATAAAATGGTCTAAAAATTATATGTAAAGAGGAGTTGACAGAGGTTTTGAAAAAAGGTTAAAAGTCGCTAATAAAACAATTCAAGTCAAATTCCACGTTAAGTCCCTTTGACGAGAAAGTGTCTAATGTAAAAATCCATTTGGACTCGATTTGGCTGAGGGTTCTTACTCTATGACCCCCTCTCCAATGTTTAACATAGGGCTCGATTCCCCAGAATTTAAGTTGGGAGGGGTCTTTCATGTGGTGTAGCGCGAAATGCCTAGATACGTTGTGCTTGTCGAATCCCTTCAGTATGTTCTTTACGTGTTCTTTTATGCGTACCTTGAGTGGTCTCTTGGTACGGCCTATGTACTGAAGGCCACAGCTGCATTCCAATGCGTATACCACACCAATCGTATTGCAGCAAATGAACTCTTTGATGCCATAGCTATTTCCTGTGCTGGTTGAGGTAAACTCATTTCTCTTTTCATTAGGACGCTTTGTCTTAGTGCATGCGTAGCATCGTTTGCAGGGGAAGAATCCTTTCCCTGTAAAAAAGGAAAAACCCCTACTTGGTGGATCTGGTATATTCTTTACCAGTTTATCCCTGATGGTTGGGGCTCGCCTGTACACAAATTTTGGGCGAGTAGGCAAAATATCTTTGAGGCATGTATCTGCGCGTAATATCTCCCAATTGCGTTTGATAATTTTTTCAACTTGTTTGAACTGCACATTAAAGTCTAAAATAATGGGAATGTTGTCCTGTGTAGTCACGTTGTGGGGTTTATTTTTTATAAGGTCTTTGCGATTTAAATTGGCGACTTCTGATATTTTCTTATTGATAAATCCTTCATCGTAGCCTTTTTCTATAAATTTTAATTTCATATTGCTAGCTTGGTCAAGGAAATGCTGTTCTTGTGTACAATTGCGCCTCAGGCGCATGAGTTGGCCTTTTGGTATATTGTACAGCCAATTCCTGTGATGGCAGCTTTCCAATGGTAAGTAGCTATTACGGTCTACGCTCTTAAAATGTGTTTTAGAAAGAAGTTTATTGTTGTCCTGTATTATTTCAAGATCCAGGAAAGTGATGGCTTCATTACTTATCTCCCATGATAGTTTAATGTTTCTGTTGTTTATGTTCAATTTTTCTAGAAAAGTCGTCAAACTTGATTGTTCCCCCTTCCACAGTATGATGACATCATCAATGTATCTCCGATATGTGTGCAGTTCGTTTGGGGGGTTGGCGAATACTTCTTCCTCCTCCCATTGGGCCATAAAAAGGCCTGCGACGCTGGGGGCGAATTTCGCTCCCATAGCTACGCCCGTCTTTTGGTGATAATAGTTCTTATTATACCAAAAGGAACTGTTTTTCAGACAGAAGTCGAGACACTTTATAAGGAATTTTCTCTGGGGGCAGGGGAGATCTGAGTACTTCCGTAGTCCCCATTTTGTTGCCTCGCAGGCTTGGTGGTGTAAGATGATTGTGTATAGTGAGGCTACATCTGCTGTAGCGAGCCACCAGGATCCTTCTTCTGTTGGTACTTCCTCTATGATTTGTAATATGTGCTTGGTGTCTCTCAGGTATGCTCGTGTCTTCTGTACTGCCGGCTGAAGATAATAATCTATATATTGTCCCATCCTCGCTGTCAGAGAGTCAATCCCATTGACTATTGGTCTGGGAGGTGGATTATCCCTATCTTTATGGATTTTTGGGAGTGAATAAATAATTGGTGTTCGACATGCCTCAGGTATTAAATATTTAGCTTCTTTTTTGTTAAGGATATCCTTCTTCAGGCCTAAATGTACCACTTGTTCAAGTGCTTTCCTGCATTTGAAAACTGGGTTACTCAACAGTTGGACATAAGTGTCTTTATCTTCAAGTAGGGAGTTCATGCTTGCATTATATTGATCTTTGGATAGTATTACAATGCCTCCTCCTTTATCTGCTGGTCGTATGACCAGATCTTTTCTTTTTATTAGTTTACGAATACCGCTTTTAATGTGTTTCGGTTCATCGCGCTTCTTTATCTTTAGTCCTTTCACCTCCTCTAGGACAATCCGTTTGAATACTTCAATATGTTTGTTGTCTTTTGTTACTGGATTAAAAGTAGATTTGTTTCTCAGGGTACTATGCATAATTTCATTAGTGGATCTTGTGGGCTTGGGTTTACATGGGTTGCTAATCAGGTACTTTTTAATGTTCAATTTCCTCACGAATTTCTGGATTCCGATATAGGTTTGAAATTTATCGAGATTTTTTGTAGGTGCGTATTTAAGACCCTAATCCAGAACCCCTATTTCTTCGTGAGAGAGTGGTTGTCCACTGAGGTTAAAAATTCCCTCTCCCTTCACTCTCTTTTTCTTTTGTGATCTCTTCCCCCCTCTGCATCCTCTCTTTCTGGTGTTCTTCTCATATTCCTTGGGTTTTCGTTCCTCCTTGCTGGATCGTTCTCTCGACCTCTCTCTAAAAAAGACCTCTCATATTCCATGTCAGATTGTCTGTGTCTATCCGCTCTGTCATCTTCCCATCTTTGCTCCAGGGGTGCGTAATAGTTATATGTCGGAATTGGGCTTCTCTCATATGTGTGGTATGGTGTTTGAGGAGGGGGGTATGAACGAACTAGATCCGATACGATGAGGAACGAAGACAGACAAGGCAACCATCACCAATACACCCCTCGAACTAATGATAGAGGACATACACCCTACAGAAACCAGAGGAGACCGTACCATCAAGACAGGACACCCAGAAACGGTTGGAAAAAACCTTTTTGGAAGAACAACAGGAGGAACAACGGACCAAGACCTCATTATGACAATAGAAATTACCATCAACAAAGAGATAACAGAGGAGCAAATAATGATAACAGAGGGCGCCCCTATGACACACAAGTACCAAGGGGAAGGAGCCCCTATAGACAACACGAGAGAAGAGATGAGGCATACCACACCATACCACACATATGAGAGAAGCCCAATTCCGACATATAACTATTACGCACCCCTGGAGCAAAGATGGGAAGATGACAGAGCGGATAGACACAGACAATCTGACATGGAATATGAGAGGTCTTTTTTCGAGAGAGGTCGAGAGAACGATCCAGCAAGGAGGAACGAAAACCCAAGGAATATGAGAAGAACACCAGAAAGAGAGGATGCAGAGGGGGGAAGAGATCACAAAAGAAAAAGAGAGTGAAGGGAGAGGGAATTTTTAACCTCAGTGGACAACCACTCTCTCACGAAGAAATAGGGGTTCTGGATAAGGGTCTTAAATACGCACCTACAAAAAATCTCGATAAATTTCAAACCTATATCGGAATCCAGAAATTCGTGAGGAAATTGAACATTAAAAAGTACCTGATTAGCAACCCATGTAAACCCAAGCCCACAAGATCCACTAATGAAATTATGCATAGTACCCTGAGAAACAAATCTACTTTTAATCCAGTAACAAAAGACAACAAACATATTGAAGTATTCAAACGGATTGTCCTAGAGGAGGTGAAAGGACTAAAGATAAAGAAGCGCGATGAACCGAAACACATTAAAAGCGGTATTCGTAAACTAATAAAAAGAAAAGATCTGGTCATACGACCAGCAGATAAAGGAGGAGGCATTGTAATACTATCCAAAGATCAATATAATGCAAGCATGAACTCCCTACTTGAAGATAAAGACACTTATGTCCAACTGTTGAGTAACCCAGTTTTCAAATGCAGGAAAGCACTTGAACAAGTGGTACATTTAGGCCTGAAGAAGGATATCCTTAACAAAAAAGAAGCTAAATATTTAATACCTGAGGCATGTCGAACACCAATTATTTATTCACTCCCAAAAATCCATAAAGATAGGGATAATCCACCTCCCAGACCAATAGTCAATGGGATTGACTCTCTGACAGCGAGGATGGGACAATATATAGATTATTATCTTCAGCCGGCAGTACAGAAGACACGAGCATACCTGAGAGACACCAAGCACATATTACAAATCATAGAGGAAATACCAACAGAAGAAGGATCCTGGTGGCTCGCTACAGCAGATGTAGCCTCACTATACACAATCATCTTACACCACCAAGCCTGCGAGGCAACAAAATGGGGACTACGGAAGTACTCAGATCTCCCCTGCCCCCAGAGAAAATTCCTTATAAAGTGTCTCGACTTCTGTCTGAAAAACAGTTACTTTTGGTATTAATAAGAACTATTATCACCAAAAGACGGGCGTAGCTATGGGAGCGAAATTCGCCCCCAGCGTCGCAGGCCTTTTTATGGCCTAATGGGAGGAGGAAGAAGTATTCGCCAACCCCCCAAACGAACTGCACACATATCGGAGATACATTGATGATGTCATCATACTGTGGAAGGGGGAACAATCAAGTTTGACGACTTTTCTAGAAAAATTGAACATAAACAACAGAAACATTAAACTATCATGGGAGATAAGTAATGAAGCCATCACTTTCCTGGATCTTGAAATAATACAGGACAACAATAAACTTCTTTCTAAAACACATTTTAAGAGCGTAGACCGTAATAGCTACTTACCATTGGAAAGCTGCCATCACAGGAATTGGCTGTACAATATACCAAAAGGCCAACTCATGCGCCTGAGGCGCAATTGTACACAAGAACAGCATTTCCTTGACCAAGCTAGCAATATGAAATTAAAATTTATAGAAAAAGGCTACGATGAAGGATTTATCAATAAGAAAATATCAGAAGTCGCCAATTTAAATCGCAAAGACCTTATAAAAAATAAACCCCACAACGTGACTACACAGGACAACATTCCCATTATTTTAGACTTTAATGTGCAGTTCAAACAAGTTGAAAAAATTATCAAACGCAATTGGGAGATATTACGCGCAGATACATGCCTCAAAGATATTTTGCCTACTCGCCCAAAATTTGTGTACAGGCGAGCCCCAACCATCAGGGATAAACTGGTAAAGAATATACCAGATCCACCAAGTAGGGGTTTTTCCTTTTTTACAGGGAAAGGATTCTTCCCCTGCAAACGATGCTACGCATGCACTAAGACAAAGCGTCCTAATGAAAAGAGAAATGAGTTTACCTCAACCAGCACAGGAAATAGCTATGGCATCAAAGAGTTCATTTGCTGCAATACGATTGGTGTGGTATACGCATTGGAATGCAGCTGTGGCCTTCAGTACATAGGCCGTACCAAGAGACCACTCAAGGTACGCATAAAAGAACACGTAAAGAACATACTGAAGGGATTCGACAAGCACAGCGTATCTAGGCATTTCGCGCTACACCACATGAAAGACCCCTCCCAACTTAAATTCTGGGGAATCGAGCCCTATGTTAAACATTGGAGAGGGGGTCATAGAGTAAGAACCCTCAGCCAAATCGAGTCCAAATGGATTTTTACATTAGACACTTTCTCGTCAAAGGGACTTAACGTGGAATTTGACTTGAATTGTTTTATTAGCGACTTTTAACCTTTTTTCAAAACCTCTGTCAACTCCTCTTTACATATAATTTTTAGACCATTTTATATATATATATATATTATAGTCCATATACTAGATCCTTGGTGCACTATAACCACTCTTTCAGAATAGCCAAACACCATATACTCTGACTATCTGCATGCAATATGATCACCTGAGTCACCAAATCGCATTAGTCGCATGTTTATACGACACATTTATATATGGATGGGCTCACACATATGTATGCACCGTTTTATGGATTTTTGGTATTTGTGTTTAAAAATACTCGGAATATGTTTGAATATGTTTGAATAACCCCGCTCTAAACGTCATTTCCGGGAGTAATGGGGATATTTTTTATTTATTTTTTTCCCTCGTTTTTTCGTTCTCCCCCTCTTTTCTCCTATTTTTAATATATTGTACCCGATATAATTTTTTATACTGATTTTTTATACTAATGAATTTTAGATTATTCTAATTATTTTTAATTTTTAATTTTCTTGGATCTTGCTATATTAACTTTCCTCATCAGTAAGATCTTACCACTTATTATTCAAATTTATTTTACTATTGTCATTTTCCTCTCCATATGAATTAAATATATAATGAAATAGTAATTTTTAATATGTAAATAAATATATAATTAAATAGTAATCTTTTTAGATAGATTATTCCAGTATACAATTTTATACATCAGTTGGATATTTCCCCATTTTCCACTGCATATACAATTAACCATGAGTGCCCCGTTTTACAGAGTCCTAGACTTATTATTATGGTTATCATTATCCAATTTATTCAGATCTTCGTTAACTAGTTTTATTTTTAAACAGAGGATTAAGTATCTCCACCACAAGGCCATATAACTCATCCGGTTTGCATATTCTGATTAACTCCGCCTGCCTCTCCCTTCTCTACGAGTGAATATGCTGCTTAAGTCGGGCGGTGATATCTATATGCAAATCCGTCTGAGATACCTCCAAAAAAATGGCCACTTGTTTATTTCCGGCTAACAATACAACAAACCCGGTGTGACCACCAAAAAAATGGCCGTCCGCACACTTCCGGCGACCTGATACACCGCAAAATGGCCGCCGGGATACTTCCGGGTCTTCCCCAAAATGGCCGCCAAATAAGCAATTAATGGCTCTATTTAAAGACACTTCCCTGAGCACTAGACATCCCCTGATGAACTCACGTGACCGCGACGAACACTAGTCGGGACGCTACCGGAAGTGACGCAATCGAGCTCGAGGCTCGTTTATACACCATACAAAAACTCTGTCTGTTTGTGAGTACCAAAGCTGTTTTTATAAATAAATTTCAATACTGTTGAAAAATACTATACTATGGGGCTCCCTTCCTCCTTATCTGTTTAACCCCTTGCATAAAACCGCCGAGGTATACCACCAATTCCCCCCCCCACGCTGAAGTACCGCTGAGGGACCACTTACAGAGCCCAATACGGCACAGTAGGCAGGAGACGCCAGGACCCGGGGACACGTGAATAGGACCTCGAGGGATAAGGACCACCAGGAACCCTGAGGATACATATACCATATGCTGTTACCTTACAGCTGTAAGGTAAGGGGACACCCATATTCTGATTACACAGGACCACGTGGGAGATATCCACCATCACCATTATCACTGTTTAAATCTCTACCTTATAGTGCACATATATTTTAAGCACCAGCACTGCAGGCGACTGTCTTGTTACATGTGATTTTGGGCTAATCGCCACTTGTTGTTGCACCAGCTGAATGGACAATTTCAACTAGGATTACTGTTCCATTGTTGTTTTTTATATTTTTTATAGCTTCAAACACTGTGCACCTTTTTCCTTCTGTTTTGGATTATTCCCAGAGGGTTGTTTCCCTCTCACCAACACTTGGATCGTTTATGCGTTTTTGTTTTGATTCAACAATTTGATTTATTTTCTTTGATTGTATGATTCAATTTAGTGCACTGCACCGATATTTAAGTCTATGGTATAAAGACACCCGCACAGAGTCACTTTGCTTAACCCTCCCTTGGCTTTAACACCATATGCGATTTCTTTAGTCACAAGGCAAGCATTACTTACATCTTTTTCCTTATCTAGCTAATGATTACTTTTGTACACTGTTACACATATACTTTGACTTAGCAGATCTTCTTTTCAGATTTATTTATTGTTCAGCACTAGCACTTTGTATGCGTTTTTCGTCATTTTTAACAAATCGCATGGTGATTCACCTTATATATTTTTTATTTCGTCCACTATTTTATGTATAGTACTTTAGTCACTGAAACAAATACAGTAGTAGTTATTTTCACGGACTTTCTTTATATTCAGCACTGCCATTTTATGCAACTCTGCTACCTAAAAAATCGCATTGGGACCACCAGTCTTATTTATCATTAGACATGTGCAGAGTAAAATATTTCGTTTCGGAATTTCGTTTTCGTCTGAAAACTTAATTTATTTAGTTACTCCCGAAATTCGTTTTTATTTATTTCGTTTTTCGTTCAAAAATTGCATTCGTCCGAAAATCCACATGAATTACGGTCGAATCTGTCTTGGAAGGCTTATGGTGTCTGTGGAATGTATAAAGAAGATTCGACGGAGCTAACTATATAGCATACTTTAGAACTCTATTAAAGTCTATGGGACTCCAACGTTCAAAATCTAAAGTGCTAATTTTAAAGGCTAATTTGCAAGTTACTGTCCTAAAAAGTGTTTGGGGACCCGGGTCCTGCCCCAGGGGACATGTATCAATGCAAAAAAAAGTTTTAAAAACGGCCGTTTTTTCGGGAGCAGTGATTTTAATAATGATTAAAGTGAAACAATAAAAGTGTAATATTCCTTTAAATTTCGTAGGGGGGGGGTTGTCTATAGTATGCCTGTGAAGGGGCGCATGTTTCCCGTGCTTAGAATTGTCCCTGCACAAAGTGTCATTTATGCAGGAAAAAAAGTCCTTTAAAATCACTCGCAGCTATAATGAATTGTCGGCTCCCGTAATACAGAGAACACTCATTGAAAGTCATTGATAAATAAATAAATAAATAAAAAAAAAGCGTGGGGGTCCCCCAAATTCAATTACCAGGCCCTTCAGGTCTGGTATGGATATTAAGGAGAACCCTGCCTCAAATTTAAGAAAAAATTTGACGTGGGGTTCCCCCTAAATATCCATAACCAGACCCTTCAGGTCTGGTATGGATATTAAGGGGAACCCCGCGTCAAATTAAAAAAAAAATTGACGTGGGGTTCCCCCTAAAAATCCATACCAGACCCTTTATCCGAGCACGCAACCTGGCAGGCCGCAGGAAAAGAGGGGGGGACGAGAGAGCGGCCCCCCCTCCCTCCTGAACCGTACCAGGCCACATGCCCTCAACATTGGGAGGATGCTTTGGGGGTCCGTGACCCCTCAAAGCACCTTGTCCCCATGTTGATGAGGACAAGGGCCTCATCTCCACAACCCTGGCCGGTGGTTGTGGAGGTCTGCGGGCGGGGGGCTTATCAGAATCTGGAAGCCCCCTTTAACAAGGGGACCCCCAGATCCCGGCCCCCCCCCCTGTTTGAAATGGTAAGGGGGTACAAAAGTACCCCTACCATTTCACAAAGAAAGTGTAAAAAATGTTTAAATAAAACAAACACACTTTTTAAAAATTCCTTTATTAAAAATAAAAAAAAGATTCCAGCGGCGGTAATCCACTCTTGCTATCCAGCGACGGACGGTCATCTCTCCAGCGATGTCTAATGTCATCCAGCACAGCGCAGCGAATCCTTCGTCCTTCTGTCTCCTCCACGGAGACACTACAGGCATTCCGGCGGATGACGTTTCTTATATACGGAGGGCGGGGCCACCCGTCACCTGACCCCGCCCCCCTCTGACGCAAGGGGAAACCCGGGGTTCCCCGTGACGTATGGGTGACCCCGCCCCCCTCTGATGTAACGGAAACCTGCCTGTGTTACATCAGAGGGGTGCGGGTCACCCCTACGTCACAGGGAACCCCGGGTTTCCCCTTGCGTCAGAGGGGGGCGGGGTCAGGTGACGGGTGGCCCCGCCCTCCGTATATAAGAAACGTCATCCGCCGGAATGCCTGTAGTGTCTCCGTGGAGGAGACAGAAGGACGAAGGATTCGCTGCGCTGCGCTGGATGACATTAGACATCGCTGGAGAGATGACCGTCCGTCGCTGGATAGCAAGAGTGGATTACCGCCGCTGGAATCTTTTTTTTATTTTTAATAAAGGAATTTTTAAAAAGTGTGTTTGTTTTATTTAAACATTTTTTACACTTTCTTTGTGAAATGGTAGGGGTACTTTTGTACCCCCTTACCATTTCAAACAGGGGGGGGGCGGGATCTAGGGGTCCCCTTGTTAAAGGGGGCTTCCAGATTCTGATAAGCCCCCCGCCCGCAGACCTCCACAACCACCGGCCAGGGTTGTGGGGATGAGGCCCTTGTCCTCATCAACATGGGGACAAGGTGCTTTGAGGGGTCACGGACCCCCAAAGCATCCTCCCAATGTTGAGGGCATGTGGCCTGGTATGGTTCAGGAGGGAGGGGGGCCGCTCTCTCGTCCCCCCCTCTTTTCCTGCGGCCTGCCAGGTTGCGTGCTCGGATAAAGGGTCTGGTATGGATTTTTAGGGGGAACCCCACGTCAATTTTTTTTTTTTAATTTGACGCGGGGTTCCCCTTAATATCCATACCAGACCTGAAGGGTCTGGTTATGGATATTTAGGGGGAACCCCACGTCAAATTTTTTCTTAAATTTGAGGCAGGGTTCTCCTTAATATCCATACCAGACCTGAAGGGCCTGGTAATTGAATTTGGGGGACCCCCACGCTTTTTTTTTATTTATTTATTTATTTATCAATGACTTTCAATGAGTGTTCTCTGTATTACGGGAGCCGACAATTCATTATAGCTGCGAGTGATTTTAAAGGACTTTTTTTCCTGCATAAATGACACTTTGTGCAGGGACAATTCTAAGCACGGGAAACATGCGCCCCTTCACAGGCATACTATAGACAACCCCCCCCCTACGAAATTTAAAGGAATATTACACTTTTATTGTTTCACTTTAATCATTATTAAAATCACTGCTCCCGAAAAAACGGCCGTTTTTAAAACTTTTTTTTGCATTGATACATGTCCCCTGGGGCAGGACCCGGGTCCCCAAACACTTTTTAGGACAGTAACTTGCAGAATCTTTTCTCTCTGTCAAATCTTTTTTCTCTGTCGAATATTTTCTCTATATAATCTTGGACTAATAGAGGTAAGGTTAGGCACATTCGACCACAGGTTCTATAGACAGATTGTTGTCAGTAGGGATGAGCCGAACACCCCCCTGTTCGGTTCGCACCAGAACCTGCGAACAGACCTAAACTTCGTGTGAACTTTAGAACCCTATTAAAGTCTATGGGACTCGAACGTTCACAATCTAAAGTGCTCATTTTAAAGGGTAATATGAAAGTTACTGTCCTAAAAAGTGTTTGGGGACCTGGGTCCTGCCCCAGGGGACATGGATCAATGCAAAAAAAAGTTTTAAAAACGGCCGTTTTTTCAGGAGCAGTGATTTTAATAATGATTAAAGTGAAACAATAAAAGTGTAATATTCCTTTAAATTTCGTAGCTGGGGGGTATCTATAGTATGCCTGTGAAGGGGCGCATGTTTCTGGTGCTTAGAACTGTCGCTGCACAAAGTGTCATTTGTGCAGGAAAAAAAGTATTTTAAAATCACTTGCGGCTAAATTGTCGGGTCTCCGTAATACAGAGAACACTCAATGAGTGTTCTCTGTATTAGCCGACAATTCATTCATTCATTGATTAAAAAAAAAAAAAAAAAGCGTGGGGGTTCCCCTAAATTCAATCAAAAGGCCCTTCAGGTCTGACATGGATATTAAGGGGAACCCCGTGTCAAATTTAAAAAAAAAATTGACGTGGGGGTCCCCCCAAATATCCATACCAGACCCTTCAGGTCTGATATGGATATTAAGGGGAACCCCGCATCAAATTTTAAAAAAAAATTGACGTGGGGGTCCCCCTAAATATCCATACCAGACCCTTTATCCGAGCACGCAACCTGGCAGGCCGCAGGAAAAGAGGGGGGGACGAGAGAGCGGCCCCCCCTCCCTCCTGAACCGTACCAGGCCACATACCCTCAACATTGGGAGGATGCTTTGGGGGTCTGTGACCCCTCAAAGCACCTTGTCCCCATGTTGATAAGGACAAGGGCCTCATCCTCACAACCCTGGCCGTTGGTTGTGAGGGTCTGCGGGCGGGGGGCTTATCAGAATCTGGAAGCCCCCTTTAACAAGGGGACCCCCAGATCCCGGCCCCCCCCCTGTTTGAAATGGTAAGGGGGTACAAAAGTACCCCTACCATTTCACAAAGAAAGTGTCAAAATGGTTAAATAAGACAAACACACTTTTGAAAAATTCCTTTATTAAAAAAAATAAAAATAAAAAAAAAATTCCAGTGGTGCTAATCCACTCTTGCTATCCAGCGACGTGTCTCCGGGGTCCAGCGATGGATGATCATATCCAGCGACGGGGGATCTCTCAGTCCAGCGCTGTCCATACCTCCTTCTTCTGTCTCCACTGCGGAGACACTGCAGAGAGCCGAGCGCTGACATTTCTTATATTGGGAGGGCGGGGCCACCCGTCACCTGACCCCGCCCCTCTGACGCAGGAGAGGGAAGCCAGGGGTTCCCCAGTGACGTGTGGGTGACCCCGCCCCCTCTGATGTAACGGAAACCTGGAATTTTTTTTTTATTTTTTTTATTTTTAATAAAGGAATTTTTCAAAAGTGTGTTTGTCTTATTTAACCATTTTGACACTTTCTTTGTGAAATGGTAGGGGTACTTTTGTACCCCCTTACCATTTCAAACAGGGGGGGGGCCGGGATCTGGGGGTCCCCTTGTTAAAGGGGGCTTCCAGATTCTGATAAGCCCCCCGCCCGCAGACCCTCACAACCAACGGCCAGGGTTGTGAGGATGAGGCCCTTGTCCTTATCAACATGGGGACAAGGTGCTTTGAGGGGTCACAGACCCCCAAAGCATCCTCCCAATGTTGAGGGTATGTGGCCTGGTACGGTTCAGGAGGGAGGGGGGGCCGCTCTCTCGTCCCCCCCTCTTTTCCTGCGGCCTGCCAGGTTGCGTGCTCGGATAAAGGGTCTGGTATGGATATTTAGGGGGACCCCCACGTCAATTTTTTTTTTAAATTTGATGCGGGGTTCCCCTTAATATCCATGTCAGACCTGAAGGGCCTTTTGATTGAATTTAGGGGAACCCCCACGCTTTTTTTTTTTTTTTTTTTTTTTAATCAATGAATGAATGAATTGTCGGCTAATACAGAGAACACTCATTGAGTGTTCTCTGTATTACGGAGACCCGACAATTTAGCCGCAAGTGATTTTAAAAGACTTTTTTTCCTGCACAAATGACACTTTGTGCAGCGACAGTTCTAAGCACCAGAAACATGCGCCCCTTCACAGACATACTATAGATACCCCCCAGCTACGAAATTTAAAGGAATATTACACTTTTATTGTTTCACTTTAATCATTATTAAAATCACTGCTCCTGAAAAAACGGCCGTTTTTAAAACTTTTTTTTGCATTGATCCATGTCCCCTGGGGCAGGACCCAGGTCCCCAAACACTTTTTAGGACAGTAACCTGCATATTACCCTTTAAAATGAGCACTTTAGATTTCTCCCATAGACTTGTATAGGGTGTTCCGGCTTTTCGAATTTGCTGCGAACAGCCCAAATTGTTCACTGTTCGCCGAACAGGCGAACAGGCAATGTTCGAGTAGAACATGAGTTCGACTCGAACTCGAAGCTCATCCCTAGTTGTCAGAGTCATGTCGAATCTCCTATTCTATATCGAACTGTTGTAACAATGAAAACGAAAATAAAGCATTTATTTATGTCGGATCTTTCGTTTTTCGGATTTTGTGCTTTCGTTATCGTTTGTCAAAACGAAAACGAAAATAGCTGAAATTCGGACGAAAATGCATTCGGACGAAAACGAATGCACATGTCTATTTATCATTAATTGTTTTTCTTATCCATTTGTCTACCACTCAAAATACTACTACGCATAGGAGTGAGGGTCTTTCACTATATATACATATATATATATTTTTTATATACATGTATTGTCTTTTCTTTTTCTACGTTCCATTTATTACCTGTAGTGGAGACGATATTACATTTATCTTCGAATCTTTTGAGTACCTATTGAATATATTAAACCTGTTTTAACTAGATTCTTCACCATAGTACCGCGCACCACTACCTTTTTACCTTTTGTCTTCTCCAATTGGGGTTCAAGTACCCCATTTCAGTGTGTGCAGCGGTGCAACAATTAGATTACTCTTTGATTAGGCGCAGGAATATTCTCTTTTATACATGGCGTCAACCACCTCTCGGCCTGCCCCTGCAGAGCTGACAAAACATCCGCCCCAGTGTGGCTCCTGTCCCCCAAACAAACCAGCACAAGCACGGCATGGCATCGTTTTGCCTGCATACTTGCGTAGCCCCTGGAACGCCTACGGAGCACCACTGGTTCTGAGGACAGAGCACTGGAAGAGGCCATGGAGGAAGAAGAAGAGGAGGGGGTGGAGGAGAGAGGTGTGTCACAACCAATAGTAGCATTTTGGAGGCGTGGTGGCGGAACAACCTCCAACACTACTGCACCTTGTCCTGCATCCTTCCCAGCTGCCAGAAGAGTGACCCAATGGGCCGTGAAAGACAGTAACGTCCCTGTCCATGCCTGCTGGACCATGAGTCAGCGGTAATATGCACCTTACCGCTGACCGCCCTGTCCAGCGAGGCAAGGACATTGCCTTCCACATGCCGGTAGAGAGCCGGAATCGCCTTCCGTGAGAAAAAGTGGCGTTTGGTGACCTGCCACTGAGGAACCGCACATTGTACAAACTCACGAAAGGGGGCCGAGTCTGCCAACTGAAAAGGCAGCAGTTGAAGTGCTAGCAATTTAGCCAAGCTAGTATTCAACCACTGGGCATGTGGATGGCTGGGAGTGAACTTCTTTCGCCGGTCCAGCAGCTGGGGCAGGGACATTTGCCTGCTATAACTGGACGTAGGTGTACTGCTAGCAGAGTGTCCGGAAGCACTTGGCTGTGACACACCTAATTGTACACCTTCATTCCTCTCAGAGCAGGTTTCAGAGAGGACTGAAGGTCTAGTGGGGTTGGAGATCCCAGCTGATGAGGAGCAAGGAGAGGTCCGCTTTGTTCTTTGGTGTGGGTATTTGAGGTACGCTTGCCAACGAGCTGCATGGCAGGTCAAAATATGTCTGGTCAAGCATGTGGTGCCCAAGCGGTTGATGTTTTGGCCACGTGAGATACGCTTGAGACATATGTTGCAAATAGCAGCGGCTCGATCTGATGCACTTGTCTCAAAAAAAGGCCCACACCAAAGAACTTTTAGAATAACGCGCAGAGGCAGCGCCCTGCACAGGCGGAGCTCTGTGGTGTGATTCAGTCTTCGTGCTGCCCCTAAGCTGGCCCCCGGAGGGCATCCTGCCTTGTTGGACATGTGCCTCCTCCTCCTCCTCCTCTCTCCTACCAGGCACCCACGTGGAGTCAGTGCCCTCATCATCCCCTCCCTCTTCATCGCTTGAGCAAACCTGGCAGTGTGCTGCAGCTTGTGGAACATGACTGCCAGATTGCTGTCCTTCTTGAGCATCCCCTCTCTCTGCATTCACGCTACTGCCTTCCTCTAGCTGAGTATCATCATCAGAGCCTACAAAACACTGGGCATCCTCCTGATGCATGTACCCAACATTGTGCTCAAAGAGTTCAGGAGACTCCTCAGGAGGACGTGGTGGGTCTAGGGAAGGAGTCACTGATGATGACATTGAGAGGAGGGAAGACGATGCATTGGCAGCTGCTTTGCTAATACCCTGAGCCTGGGTGAGAGAGGATGAGGAGGATGAAGAGGGCTTGGTCATCCACTCTACCAAGTCGTTGGCATGTTGCGGCTCAACATGTCCAGCTGCCGAAAAGAAGGACAAGCGTGTCCCATGGCCACGTGCTGATGATGACGATGCACCGCGTCCACGACCAGCACTGTTGTCTCTAGACACAGAGCCTGCTTGTCCTCTTTTATCGGCTCGCTCCTGTCTGCCTCTCCTTGCTGGCCTTCCAGACATGGTAATGGCCTGAAAGGAGTTGGGAAAACCAGCAATTGGGTAGTGTATATTGTGGTGGAGGCACACACAACTTCCATTAACTCCTGCAGATGGCAGATGGTTCAAATAGAGAAGAGCTATGTAGGTGGATATAGCGGTGTATACTGGGTTCAGAGCACACAGACAGCACGCACAATCTCCTACCGCTGACTGCAAGCTCTATTTAAAACGAGCAAGATAGTTAGCTATATAGGTGAATATAGCGGTGTATACTGGGTTCAGAGCACGCAGACAGCACACACAATCTCCTACCGCTGACTGCAAGCTCTATTTAAAACGAGCAAGATAGTTTGCTATATAGGTGGATATAGTGGTGTATACTGGGTTCAGAGCACGCAGACAGCATGCACAATCTCCTACCGCTGACTGCAAGCTCTATTTAAAACGAGCAAGATAGTTAGCTATATAGGTGGATATAGCGGTGCATACTGGGTTCAGAGCACGCAGACAGCATGCACAAGCTCCTACCGCTGACTGCAAGCTCTATTTAAAACAAGCAAGATAGTTAGCTATATAGGTGGATATAGCGGTGTATACTGCGTTCAGAGCACGCAGACAGCACGCACAATCTCCTAACACTGACTGAAAGCTCTATTTAAAACGAGCAAGATAGTTAGCTATATAGGTGGATATAGCGGTGTATACTGCGTTCAGAGCACGCAGACAGCACGCACAATCTCCTAACACTGACTGAAAGCTCTATTTAAAACGAGCAAGATAGTTAGCTATATAGATGGATATAGTGGTGTATACTGCGTTCAGAGCACGCAGACAGCACGCACAATCTCCTAACACTGATAATATATAGCTAATATATAGATATATTATAAAAGATAGATATATCGCTAGCTATATAGGTGAATATAGCGGTGTATACTGCGGTCAGGGCACGCAGACAACAACCACTACAGAAGAGCAAGAACGAAAAATCGGCCGATAACGATCGGTGTATACTGTGTTGAAGGTACACAGAACACCTACTAACTGCTACAGACGCCAACACACTACACAAGGCCGCCGCACTGGCGGCCTTATATAGCCTGAGCTATGATTGGCCACAGGCATCCTGCCTGTGGCCAATCATGGCTCTCCTCGCTGCCGGCGCTGTGATTGGCCAAGCATGCGAGGTCACAGTGCATGCTTGGCCAATCATGAGCCAGCAATGCACTGCGCCATTGCAGTGCATTGTGGGCCGTGAGCGCCACATGAATTTGGCGCGAATGGCCCATAACGTTCGGAATTCGCCGAACGGGGGAACAGCCGATGTTCGAGTCGAACATATGTTCGACTCGAACATGAAGCTCATCCCTAGTGTGGAGTTTACACTTTTCATTGAAAAGAGTTTGGATAACACAGGGTTAAACAGGAAGGTCATAAATGAAGTGCACATTATCTGGACAGAATGCTTGGGGAGATAGTGATGTGCTCCTGCTTAGGGGATGTATGTTAGCTTGGGGGGGCTGCAAACTCTGCAGGGGCTCCAACACACACTCACTGCTATTCCAACCTAAGCTATTTCCACATAAACTTCCCTCCTGGCATTAAACTTTGCCAGGTATTGTGCTCAGCTTACCACCCCAAACTGATGTTCCTCCCTCAGCTCACCTCTCTCCCTACATGTCCTGTGAGCAGAATAGCTGTGCTCCTGCTCTGCGCTCTCTCATCATATGGCACCGAAGATAGAGGAGGGGGAGATTCAGCAGGACACACAGAGCAAGTATGCAGGACAAGGGGGGGGAGGATGAGGAGACAGAAACTCAGGAGGGGCTGGCGGGGAGGAGCATCATGAGAGGTCTGACTAAATACAATCTCTTAGCAGCAGGGACCTGATCTACCCGTCAGCTAGCTGTGATTGACAGGTAGATCGAAGCGGAAACTGTCATGGGGCCCCCTACTGGCAATGCCTGAATGGTCAGGTATGCGGCACTTACTATTGCGAGCTGTGTCGGTGGCTGCTGGTGTAGCACCTGCCACACAGCTCGCATACTTCATAGTCTTGCAGGACATGGCTGCTAATGGGAACTGAGTTCCTGTTGTGGAAAAAGTACAGGAAATCCGTTCCCATGCGTTCCTGCAGGACTTGAGCCCTGGTGCCCCCCATTGGAACATTTCACTTTACCTCTTGTTTTGGTGGGCACTCTAAAATTCTGGATTAGAGTAATCAAAATGACAAATAGAATCTATATAACTCAGATACAGCCAGCAATAAATACTTGACAGGGGTTTTAACCCATCCCTACTCTATCCAAAACAAACATCTGGATTATACATACAGTTGACTTCTATGCTGAAGTGCATGCAGATTCTTATTGCCAATGGCAGGATGGGATATAGAGAGCAACACCGCTGGAAGCCAATTCTGCTAACGATCACCCCCAACAGGTGTCGGCCTGGCTCGCCACCACAGTAAGCCAGAAAAAGAAGAAAGCGGCCACACTCGGCAACATTATGATTGTTTTATCACCAAACTGACAGAATAAATAGCACAGGCACACAGCAAAGTGCTTGATCACAACAAAGAGTCAGAGGTCCGTTCACTGGTTAACCACTTCCCAACCAGTGCACGCCGATGTACGTCGGCAGAATGGCACGGACAGGCATATTGGCGTACAGGAATGTCCAATCTTAAATGCTGTCCTGCCATTGCGAGTGCGCGGCGGCGGCGGGCTCGCATGCTGGTCGGGACCCCCGTGAGTCTGGTCACGGGTCCCGCAGGCTCGATCGCCGCGGGCATACCCACGATCACCTCACGGGGTGGCTGAACTGGGAGATGCCGTTGTAAACAGCATCTCCCTGTTCAGCCTTGCAACAAGTGAAGCTGATCTCTGCTCCATGGAGCAGAGATCAGTGTTCACTAAAAGAAAGCCCAGCCCCCAACAGTTAGTAACACACCCCTAGGAACACTTAACCCCTTACACTGCCACCCACTGGTTAACCCCTTCACTGCCAGTGTCATTTACACAGAAATCACTGCATTTGTATAGCAGTGATTGCTGTATACAGTGGGAATCGAAAGTTTGGGCACCCCAGGTAAAAATGTGTATTAATGTGCATAACGAAGCCAAGGAAAGATGGAAAAATCTCCAAATGGCATCAAATTACAGATTAGACATTCTTATCATATGTAAAAAAAGTTAGATTTTATTTCCATCATTTACACTTTCAAAATTACAGAAAACAAAAAAATGGCGTCTGCAAAAGTTTGGGCACCCTGCAGAGTTAATATCTTGTACTGCCCCCTTTGGAAAGTATCACAGCTTGTAAATGCTTTTCCCAGTGGATTTTGAGGTGTGTTTAGGATAATTATCCATTTGTAGAAGCCATCCTCTCTTTAACTTCAGCTTTTTCACAGATGGCATCAAGTTACCATCCAAAATTTGCTGACATTTTATTGAATCCATTTTTCCTTCTACTCGTGAAATGTTCCCTGTGCCACTGGCTGCAATACAACCCCAAAGCATGATTGATCCACCCCCATGCTTAACAGTTGGACAGAGGTTCTTTTCATTAAATTCTGTGCCCTTTCTTCTCCAAATGTACCTTTGCTCATTCCGCCAAAAAGTTCTATTTTAACCTCATCGGTCCACAGAACTTGTTTCCAAAATGCCTCAGGCTTGTCTATATGTTCATTTGCAAAGTTCAAACGCTGATTTTTGTGGTGAGGACGTAGAAGAGGTTTTCTTCTGATGACTCTACCATGAAGACCATATTTGTACAGGTATCTCTTTATAGTGGAATAGTGTACCACAACGCCAGTGTCTGCCAGATCTTTCTGAAGGGATCGTGCAGTCAAACGTGGGTTTTGAATTGCTTTTCTCACAATCCTGTGAGCTGTTCTGTCTGATATTTTTCTTGGTCTTCCAGATTTTGCTTTAACTTCCACTGTTCCTGATGACTGCTGTTTCTTAATTACGTTCCGAACAGAGGATATTGACATCTGAAAACCCTTTGCTATCTTCTTATAGCCTTCTCCAGCTTTGTGAGCGTCAACTATTTTCAGTTTCAGTTTTCTAGACAACTGCTTAGAAGAACCCATGGTGCTGATTGTTGGGGCAAGGTCAGATGAGTCTGGCCATTTAAAAACTTTGAGATAGACATCACCTGGTCTTCCCAGATGATGATTGAGAACAATCCATGACACTGGCAGGTCTCAGCTTTGCAAAGGGGGCAGTGCATGCTGTAAATGCTGTATAAATGACAATGGTCCCAAAAATGTGTCAAAAATGTCCGATGTGTCCACCATAATGTCGCAGTCACAATAAAAATCGATGATCGCCGCCATTACTAGTAAACAAAAAAAATTATTAATAAAAATGCCATAAAACTATCCCCTATTTTGTTAACGCTATAACTTTTTTTTACCAAAAATATGTAGAAGAATACGTATAGGCCTAAATTGAGGGAAAAAACGTTTTTTTATATATTTTTTGGGGATATTTATTATAACAAAAAGTAAAAAAATAATGCGTTTTTTAAAAAAAATTTCAAATCTATTTTGAAAAATATAGCGCAAAAAATAAAAACTGCAGGGGTGATCAAATACCACCAAAAGAAATCTCTATTTGTGGGAAAAAAAGGACGTCAATTTTGTTTGGGAGCCAGGTTGCATGACTGCGCAATTGTCAGTTAAAGCGATGCAGTGCCGAATCCCAAAAAGTGGTCTGGTCTTTGGTCAGCAAAATGGTCCGGGGGTGAAGGGGTTAAAAGGGTAAAAACTCAGCCAGGGCTGAATGGCAGTATGGGTGCAACATAAGAATTTTCTTTGAAAACTGCAACAATGTGACAAATGAGATTGCAAAGAAGGCTAAGGTTGTGTTAGTTGATCCTGTCTTGGTGAAGCTAGCCAACTGGGCCCACAAAAAATCAGGACATTTGGGGCAGAAAACTATATATGAATGGGTGCAGCATAGAGGATTACCTACAACCATTGGCATGATAAAGGCTGTGACAGGGAATAGTGCAGTGTGTAGAAAATTGTAACAGTGGTCATTGCCAAATTACACCAACAAGGACAATTAAAGCAGTAGTAAACCGCACTTTTTTAAAACCCTGCTAGGTAAAGGCATAATGTGCTAGTTTGCATTGCATACTAGCATATTATGAATTACTTACCTTAGAACAGAGCTCTGAAGAGACATTGCGGGTATACTGTCCCTTCAGAGCGCTTGCACCAGTGACATCACTGGCTGCATGCAGTGTGAATATCTCCTACATTGTGCACATTTAGGAGATATTCACTGTACCTACAGGTAAGCCTTATTATAGGCTTACCTGTAGTACAAGAAAAAAAGGGTTTACTCCCACTTCAAGAGGGATGTGTCCTAAAATGTGTGTAACTGAAATGTCTGTAAAGGACCAAGTAAGTGGGGCTTGTGGTCAAAATAATAATAAAAAAATAATAATTACACTAATGTGTATGGTGTTGTCAGTGCTGGCTCCAGACTTCCTTCATAAACAAATGAAACATATTTTCTCTTCAGACTTCCGTAGTGTGTTTGTTGGGTACATTTTCCAGTTTTCAGCCTTTGTCATGCTGGTAATGTCTCACTCCATCTCAACAAGCAGTTTTATTGCATGATGAAGGACTTGCTGATATCTTTCCAGGTGTTAATGTAGCTCTTAGAATATATTTGAACATGATATGGTGTTCATGAGAAAGGTTATTCAGCAAATTGGCACAGATAAAGCATGATCTGAGAACAGTGATCACCCATGAAAGACTAAGTGATCTGTGCCTACTGTTGGGAGCAATGTCCTCAAGATGATACAGTTCGATGAGTTAGATAAAGATTTTGCAGATGCTAAGTGCAGGAAGAAAGACTTTTTTGTAATTATTGTAGCTTAATGAATAACTGTGATGTATGCCTTGCCAGTTTCAATTACCTGTGCAATGTGTATTCTCACAGTCAATAAAATTGAAAAAAGATCAGACAAATGTCTTCTTTGGAACCTACAGCCCCTTACACATGGGACAGGCTCCGCTGAAGTCTGCCTTCTAACTGGGGAATCTGTCCACTAATCATTCCACGCTGAGCAAGTGGATGTGGGTCCGTGTCCATTCCACTCGTGCACAGTGGACACAGACACAGCCCACTCTCCTCTATGGGCATAAATGAACCGCCTGGCCATTTACACCTGACTGCCATCTGATCTGATCCGCTAGACTGGTGGGGATCGCCATCTATCTGTTTTCAGTGGATAGGATTGGATCAGATGTTGACACCCGCTGTTTCTATAAAGGAGACTGGAGGGTCTGATTGGATGCGCCTGGAAAATGGACAGGAGGCCCCAATTGGTCAACCTGTGTGAATGGCCCCTCTCTTATATATTTTTTAGATAATGCAGTGCATTCAAGGTCACTTTTTCTGCAGTGCCTTGAAAAAGTATTCACACTCCTTGAAATTTTTCATATTTTGTAATGTTACAACCAAAAGGGTAAATGTATTTTATTGGGATTTTATGTAATAGACCTACACAAAGTGGCACATAATTGTGAAGTGGAAGGAAAATTATAAATGGTTTGCAATATTTTTTACAAATAAACATCTGAAAAGTGTGGCGTACATTTGCATTCACCCCCCCCCCCCCCCCAAGTCAATGCTTTGTAGAACCACCTTTCATTGCAATTACAGCTGAGGGTCTTTTTGGGGATGTCTCTACAAGCTTTACACATCTAGAGAGTGACATTCTTTGCCCATTCTTCTTTGAAATATAGCTCAAGCTCTTTCAGATTGGGTGGAACAGCAATTTTCAAGTCTTACTACATATTCTCATTTGGATTTAGGTCTGGACTTTGACTGGGCCATTCTAACACATGAATATTCTTTGATCTAAACCATTCCATTGTAGCTCTGGCTGTATGTTTAGGGTCATTGTCCTGCTGGAAGGTGAACCTCCGCCCCAGTCTCAAGTCCCTTCCAGACTCTGAAGCCCCATATACACTATACGTTTTTCAGCTGAGTTTTTCCTTCAGATTTACCAAAATCATATAATATGAGGTCAAACCTTAGCAGTTTAAATTTGTATGCAATCATGCAGGCCCTTGCACTATGTGGTTTTGAAGGAAAAACTCAGCATAAAAACTGATAGTGTGTATGGGGCTTAACATGTATTCTTCTAAGGTTGTCTTGTATTTGGCTCCATCCATTTTCCCATCAACTCTGACCAGCTTCTCTGTCCCTGCAGAAAAAAAGCATCCCCACAACATGATGCTGCCACCATCATGTTTCACGGTGGGGATGGTGTGTTCAGGGTTATGTGCAGTGTTCATTTTTTTCCGCCATACATAGCGTTTTGCTTTTAGGCCAAAAAGTTCAGTTTTGGTCTCATCTGAGCAGAGCACCTTCTTTCACACGTGTCTCCCACGTGGCTTCTCACAAACTGCAAATGGGATTTCTTATGGATTTCTTTCAACAATGGCTTTCTTCTTGCCACTCTTCCATAAAAGTCCAGATTTGTGGAGTGCACGCTAATAGTTGTCCTGTGGACAGATTCTCCCACCTGAGCTATGGATCTCTGCAGTAGGGATGAGCTTCGTGTTCGAGTCGAACGTACGTTCGACTCGAACATTGGCTGTTCGTGCGTTCGGCGAATTCCGAACGTTTTGGCCGTTCGCGTCAAAATTCGAGTGACGCGCGCGCGGACCACAATGCACTGCGTTGGCGCAGTGCATTGCTGTCCGATGATTGGCCAAGCATGCACTGTGACCCCGCATGCTTGGCCAATCGCAGCGCCGGCAGCGAGGAGAGCCATGATTGGCCACAGGCATCCTGCCTGTGGCCAATCATAGCTCAGACTGTGTAGTGCACGCCCCACACTATAAAAGGCCGCCTTTAAGGCGGCCTCCTGTAGTGTGTTACTTTGCATCTGAAGCAGTGGGTGTTCTGTGTACCTTCAACACAGTACACACCAATCGTTTTTGGCTGATTTCCTATCTTGCTGCTGTGTAGTGGTTGTTGTCTGTGCCCTGACTGCAGTATACACCACTATATTCACCTCACCTATATAGCTAGTGATCTAGCTTTAACCACTTAACAACTGCCCATTGCCGATTAACGGCTTCAGGGCGGTTGTTTAACTCAGAGAGGCCGTTAATTAACGGCCTCCCAGAATTCTGCTCTCGCGTGCCCCGAGGTGTGCGCACTCGAGAGCATTTGTGACCGCCGGGTCCATAGGACCCGGCGCATCACGGTAAACGCCCGCTCATAGCGGCCGTTTACCACGTGATTGCTCCGTCAAATGACGGAGTGATCACTTGGAAACAAACCGGCGTCATGTTATGACGCCTGTTCCTCCCTCCCCTTTCTGTACCGATTGGTACAGCGGAGGGGAAAGAGATCGGTGTCAGCAGCGATGTGGGCTGCATCTGCAGTGCCCACATCGCTGCTCACCGAATTTAACCCCTCAATTCCCTGCCAATACTCTGCAATACCAGTGCATACTCTGCAGTACCCTGCCATTACTCTGCAGTACCCCGCCATTACTCTGCAGTACCCCGCCATTACTCTGCAGTGCAGTACCCCGCCATTACTCTGCAGTGCAGTACCCTGCCATTACTCTGCAGTACCCTGCCATTACTCTGCAGTACCCCGCCATTACTCTGCAGTACCCCGCCATTACTCTGCAATGCAGTACCCTGCCATTACTCTGCAGTGCAGTACCCTGCCATTACTCTGCAGTACCCCGCCATTACTCTGCAGTGCAGTACCCCGCCATTACTCTGCAGTGCAGTACCCTGCCATTACTCTGCAGTGCAGTACCCTGCCATTACTCTGCAGTACCCCGCCATTACTCTGCAGTACCCCGCCATTACTCTGCAGTGCAGTACCCCGCCATTACTCTGCAGTGCAGTACCCCGCCATTACTCTGCAGTACCCCGCCATTACTCTGCAGTGCAGTACCCCGCCATTACTCTGCAGTGCAGTACCCCGCCATTACTCTGCAGTGCAGTACCCTGCCATTACTCTGCAGTGCAGTACCCTGCCATTACTCTGCAGTGCAGTACCCTGCCATTACTCTGCAGTACCCCCCAATACTCTGCAGTACCCCGCCATTACTCTGCAGTACCCCGCCATTACTCTGCAGTACCCCCCATTACTCTGCAGTAACCCCCATTACTCTGCAGTACCCCCCAATACTCTGCAGTACCCGCCATTACTCTGCAGTACCCCCAATACTCTGCAGTACCCTGCTATTACTCTGTAGTACCCCGTCAATACCCCGCCAATACTCTGTAATACCCTGCCATAAATTGCCATACCCAGCCATACTCAGAGATACCCAGCCATACTCGGTGATACCCTGAAGTACCCAGCCATAGACGCCCCCCACCCCTCACCGCCCTCTGGTGCTTCTACCAACTCGCCAGTACGATCAAAGCCAGAATCTTTTTTTTAATTTTTTATTTCAGGCTTCCCAGCCTAGAGGTGAGATGTGGGGTCATATTGACCCCCCAGATTTCACTGTAAAGAGGACCTGTCATCCCATATTCCTATTACAAGGGATGTTTACATTTCTTGTAATAGGAATAAAAGTGATCAAAAATATATTTTTGGGAAAAAAAATGTCAAACTAAAATAAAGTAAAATGAACAATAAAAAAATAAAATAAAAATTAAAGCGCCCAATGTCCCCATGTGCTCGCATGTGCCACACATGTGAGGTATCGCCGAGAATGTTAGAGCGAGAGCAATAATTCTAGTCCTAGACCTCCTCTGCAACTCAAAACATGTAACCAGTAAAAAAATATTTAAAGCGTCGCCTATGGGGATTTTTTAAGTAGCGACGTTTGGCGCCATTCCACGGGCATGTGCAATTTTGAAGAGTGACATGTTTGATATCTATTTACTCAGCATAACTTCATCTTTCACTTTATGCAAACATTGGGCTAACAAGTGGTTAATAATAGAGCTTGCAGTCAGTAGTGTTAGGAGATAGTGCGTGCTGTCTGCGTGCTCTGTACCCAGTACATACCGCTATAATATAGGGCAGGCCCCTACTTTCAAACATCCAACTTACAAACATCTCCTACTTGCAAACGCAAGGAGACAGCAGCAAGTGAGATGAAAAAAGATGGACGACAAAACAAAATTATACAGGGGTGATAACCCTTCCCTATGTTTTCCAAAAAGCTTAAAGATATTTTTTTTGACTGGAGCTACACTTTAAAAATGTACCGGTTGAAAATGACAAACAGATTCAACTTAACACAACAAACCTACACAGTCCCTGTCTTGTTTGCACCGCCTGTATACTGCTGTTCTGAGTATATAGGGCCTGGGGGCCACACGCATTTCCTTTTTTTAATATGGGTACGGGGTTCCCCTTAATATGTGTACAAGACCCAAATAGGCTGGTAATGGGCAGGGAGGGCTACCCATGCCATTTTTCTGAATGATTTTCAACCATATTGCAGGAACCAGATATAACATTAAAACCGCAAGCAGTTTTAAATGGTGTTATTTCCGTTTAATGTCATTTTGTGCAGGGACTGTTCTAAACACGGGAAACACGTGGCACTTCACAGGCATACTATAGACACCCCCCAGGCACCATATTTAAAGGAATATTTCACTTTTTTTTTTTCACTTTAATCGTCATTAAAATCACTGCTCCCGCCAAAACGGTAGTTTTTAAAACTTTTTTTTGCAGTGACCCATGTCCCCTGAGGCAGGAGGCAGGTCGCCAAACCCTTTTTAGCACACTATCTTGCATATTAGCCGTTAAAATTAGCACTTTCCAATTCGAACGTTCGAGTCCCATAGACTTCAATGGGGTTCTAACGTTCGTACCGAACGCGGGGGTCGTTCGCAAGTTCTGGTGCGAACCGAACCGGGGGGTGTTCGGCTCATCCCTACTCTGCAGCTCCTCCAGAGTTACCATGGGCCTTTTGGCTGCTTCTCTGATTAATGCTCTCCTTGCCTGGGCTGTCCGTTTAAGTAGACGGCCTTGTCTTGATAGGTTTGCAGTTTTTGTCATACTCTTTCCATTTTTGGATCATGGATTGAACAGTGCTCTGTGAGATGTTCAAAGCTTGGGATCATTTTTTAGAACCTAACCCAGCCAGCTTTAAACTTCTCTACAATTTTATCCCTGAACTGTCTGGTATGTTCCTTGGCCTTCATGATGCAGTTTGTTCACTAAGGTTCCCTAACAAACCTCTTAGGGCTTTTACAGAACAGCTGCATTTATACTGAGAATAAATTACACACAGGTGGACTCTATCTACTAATCAGGTGCCTTCTGAAGCCAATTGGTTCCACTAGATTTTAGTTAGGGGTATCATAATAGAAGGGGCTGAATACAAATGCATGCCACACTTTTCACATATTTGTAATAAATGTTGACAACCATTTATAATTTTTCTTCCACTTCACAATTATGTGCCACTTTGTGTTGGTCTATCTCACAAAATCCCAATCAAATAAGTTTACCTTTTTGGTTTTAACATGACAAAATGTGGAAAATTTCAAGGGGCATGAATACTTTAAGGCACTGCATAGTGCCCCTGGCCTCAAAAGTCTAAATCCGGCACTTGGTGTTGTATCCCCCCGAAGAACTCTAAACTTCAGCTACAAATAAGCACAAAAGGGTGCCTTGAGCTTATGGTGTACCACTTTTATAACATTCACAGGCGGTGAATCAATTACTATAATTTAGAACGCTTACACCTGGAAGATTGCCCAATAGTGAATTTTTGCTGAATGTCCGATTTGCAGCTTTATAAATATGCCCCTTAACGTGGGAGTAAACACCAATGCATCATTTTTACCTATAGGTAAAATGGAATGGTAGGAATTGTCAGCTGAAACCCAGAAAGCAGACCGGGTAAAGACGGCGGCACCTTCAGCGGTGACAGGGCGCCGCTTGAAGGCTTCGTTGTAAGGTAAGTCTCGCATGATGTGCTATTGTGTGATGCATACTTGCACATTATGACATTGTCTTGCAGGTTGCAAAAAAAATAAAAAATAACAGTAGTTTACTACCGCTTTCGGTGTCTAATAATAAGTTGCAATCTAATACAATTTAAATGTCTGCTTTTCTCACAAATAGATTCATTTAAAACAATTACAACATCAAATACTTTTAAATAGGTAATGTCCAGGTCAAATACAGTTCAGTGCTGCAGAAACAGAGCTGTCAAATGCTGAATAAAGCTGTTTCTGCTCTCTTGAGGATTTCAAATGCTAGAATCCAATACTGAATTTCTAGAAACTGCCTGTTCCCTGAAAGTCAGGATCATAAGACTATGCTGAACACAATATGAGTTACTAGAGGTTATTTTGTATGTAAACCCTAACAAGTAACTTATCTTATTTGTTCTCTTTTAAATAAATTAAAAATATTTTGCTATGTCTGTGTAAAAAATCCAAAAAAATACTTATTGTTCTTGTCACACATTCCGCGCCATCCTGTGTCCTGTCCATACTTCCTATGTTACCTCAAGGAGCCTGATTAGCCCCTCCCGGTCTTATCTTGCATTACAGTTCAGTGAGTTCTTATCTTGTGGACATAAAAAGAGGGGTCATGATTCAGTAATTTACAAAAAAAATCGGCCAAGGATTGCACTCAATTCTCATAAAATACTATGGCGGTTATTTACGAAAGGCAAATCCACTTTGCATTGCAAATGAACTTGAAAGTGCACCGAAATTGCAGTCGCTCTAAATCTAAGGGGTAGATCTCAAATGAGTGGAAGCTCTGCAAGCTAAAATGCTGTTTTTTATTTTCCTTGCATGTCCCCCTCGGATCTACAGCAACTTTACTTCCAAGTGCACTTTCAGTGCAAAGTGGATTTGCCTTTAGTAAATAACCCCCTATGTGTTCTAAGCACACAAGAGGACTATGCAAAACAGTGGAGCCAAGTGCATTTCTGACACATCAGCATGTATTTTTCTGTACTTGTAGGTTCTTTAAAGGGATAAAATCTTGAAAGTTTGGAAATCTATATTTGCAGAGATGCACTGCAGTTGTTTTTATTTTGCCCCATCATACGCTGCATGTACATCTTGTCAAAAGAACCATCATATGACTTATCATATAAACAAATAATAAATAGTTGAAAATACACAGTAGTGTGTTTTCATTGATGTCATTGATTTAAATAGTGATCACAGTCAACCATTTAAAAAGCAATGAATACTGAGGGGCATTTTTTTTACTAATTTGAATGCAATAAGTTAAAGGATATTTAATTTTATTATTAATGATTTATATAGGATTTATTTTACATAAAAAAACACACAACTTCAAGGCATGATTCAAATATTTTATCAACGGAATTCTATTAGAAAAAAGTGTGAATTTTGTGTGAAAGTTATGTGAATCTTGTGTTGAAACATTTAAAACCAGACTCCAAGTGTACAAAATGGGTAAATGTTTACAAATAAATATCCACCCCCCCCCCCCCCCGCCTCCTATCCACCCTGCTGCTGTAATTCTCCAGTGCCGCAGAGGTTATTAGAATAAAGACACCTGTCATTTGCACTCATCAAGAGTGCTGACTATGCCCATTCTTTCTGCCCATCTCCTCCATTCAAAGAAGCTATACTTTACTTTCTATGAATGAAAGATGATCTCTGAATGGAGGAGGCCGACATTTCATTAATTTAACCGTCTGCCATTCTAAGACATTTTTAAGCACTGGGCACTTAAACCCCCTTCCTAACCAGATAAATTTTCAGTTTTCGGTGCTCTCATACTGTGAATGACAATTACTCAGTCATGCAACACTGTACCCAAATGACATTTTTTATTTACACAAATAGAGCTTTATTTCGGTGGTATTTAATCACCGCTGGGTTTTTTATTTTTTGCGCTATTAATCAAAAAAAACTGAAAATTCGGTAAAAAAAAAAATATATATATATATATATATATATATATATATATATATATATATTGTTTCTCTTAAAATGTATTGGCAGAGTATTGGCAGAGTATTGGCAGAGTGTTGGCAGAGTATTGCACAGTGTTGCAGAGTATTGGCAGATTATTGCACAGTACTGCAGATTATTGGCACTCAGCAGCGCTGTGGGCACTTCACATCCAGCCCTCAGCGCTGCTGCCATCTCTCCCCCTCTCACTGTACCGATCGGTACAGAGAGGGGAGGAAGGAACCGGCGTCATGACGTGACACCGGTTTGTTTACAAGTGATCAATCTGTCATTTGATGGAGCAATCATGTGGTAAACGGCCGCTATCAAAGGCCATTTACCGTGTTCCGTGATGCGCCGGGTCCACGGATGTTCCCGGGGGAATGCCCCAGGGGGCGTGCGGGAGCAAGATTCTGGGAGGATGTCCCACAGACATCCACCCAGAATAAACCGACCGCGCTATAGCTATCTTTCGGCTATGGCATGGGGTTAAAGCGGTGTTGAACCCAAAATCAAAAATGTAACATATTGAAGTTTACCCATCATTAGATGTGGTGGCTGCATTAGGTTTCTTTTCTTTAGCTTTTTTCCTGTTTGTTTTCACCTGGTCACCTGGCCAGAAACACACCTCCTGTATTAGTGAGACACAACTCCAGAGGAATGAGCAAATGAGCCACAACAAACAGTATAATTGTTAAGTCTCATACACACGGTTCGATTGTCGTACGTCCAAGTGTCTGATTTCTGTGAAAAGCGTGTGTGCATGATTTTTTCTAGCATACTAACTATCCGCAAATTGTCATTGGACAAACATGAACGTAGTGACATACTATGACAGTATAAAGAGGAAGTTCATTTCTCGACCACCACCCTTTGGCCCCTTCTGCTACTTTCATGTTAGTAGAAGTTTGGTGAGCATTGATTCACAATTTTCAGATCGTTCCTGATCTTCAAATGACAGTTTGGGAGTAGGCAGCTACATTAAAAACATACTTCCGATTCCAGAGCCACATCTAGCAGAACGGAATTTCCGGGAGAAATCAGCATACAAAAACGGCCCTGCAAAGCCTGCCAATAGCAATCATCCCTCCTCTGTGACATCCCTGGGCTCAGCAGAGATAGATCTTTATGTGGTGCACGGCTGCGGCCATATGCTTGGAGCCCCCTCAGTCTGCCTCACATGCAGCCAACATGGCCAACGCTGTGGGGATGTCCAAGTCAGCAGTTCCAGCACATCCTGTGGCCACAGCTCCCATCCTCCCCGAAGACCAGTATAGCGGTCTGGCTCAGGCAGTAGCAGCCCTCCTCTCTCCCACCATTACTGCAGCAGTAGACAGAGCTATAGCTACAGACATCACAAAGCTCAGAAAATAGCTGGGAGATTGTGCCAAATGCCTGTCTGATCTGGAAAACCGCATGTCAGACCTGGAGGATGAAATCCAATGTTCACATACATCAGATCAACAGTCAAAACATACACAGCAATTCATCCTGGATAAACTGGACGATCTCGAAAATCGTTCTCGCACAATGACCTGCAGATTATAGGTCTAATGGAGTCCTTCAACTCGGACTCCCTCCAGTAAATCTGTACATTGGATTTACCCGGGTGCCCTGGGGATACCAACTCCATGTGGAAAGGGCTCACCATTAGGGGTGAGCCGAACACCCTCCATTTCGGGTTGGCAGCAGAACATGCAAAAAATGTGTTCGAACAGGCGAACACCGTTAAAGTCTATGGGACACGAACATGAAAAATCAAAAGTGTTTGTTTTAAAGGCTTATATGCATGTTATTGCCATAAAAAGTGTTGGGGGCTGGGTCCTGCCCCAGGGGACATGCATAAATGCAAAAAAAAGTTAGTATGCCTGTAAAGTAGCCCATCTTTCCCATGTTTATAACAGTGCAACAGCAAAATGGCCTTTCTAAAGGAAAAAATGTGATTTAAAACTGATCGCGGCTATAATGTTTTGTCGAATCCCAGCAATATAGATAAAAATATCAAAAAAATGGCATGGATGTCACCCCCAAAATCCATACCAGGCCCTTTAGGTCTGGAATTGATATTAAGGGGAACCCCGCATCCAAATAAAAAAAAAATGGCGTCCCCCAGGCCTCCAGGCACTATGTTCTGTGAAGAGTAGTATATTTACTATATGACCTGCCTTATATACTCTACAGACAATTGGGCCTTAGGTGTTGGTGGTACCAGAACACTGTTACTCTTTTTGGGAGCAAAAATGGGCCCTCCGTTGAAATATTATATCAAGAATTGTAATTACATGTCCCTGTTAAACGGGCATAAAAACTAGGCCTTTGGTGGTGGTGGTGCCAAAACACTGTAAGCCCTTACAGTTACTCTTGTTGGACGCAGGAACGGGCCCTGCATTGAAATATTATATCAAAAATGTAATTACATGCCCCTGTTAAACAGGGGCAGAAATATTGGGCCTCTGGTGGTGCCAAAACACTGTAAGCCCACACAGATAATCTTGTTGGGTGCAGGAATGGGCCCTGCTGTGAAATATATCAAAGACTGTAATTACATGCCCCTGTTAAACAGGGACAGAAAAAATGGCCTTAGGTGATGGTGGTGGTGCTACAACACTGTAACCCCTCACAGTTACTCTTGTTGGGTGCAGGAACAGGACCTGCTGTGAAATATAAAGCCACGTACACACGGGGCGGACTGTCTGGCCAACTTAGTCCGTCAGACAATCCGACGGACAGTCCGTCATACTTTCGAATGAACGGACTTGACCACACACACCACTTTTTGAGCGGACTAATACGGCGTACTAAGTCCGCCATACTAACCGCCCTACTTTTGAAATGAACGGACTCGCCCACACACGCGGAGGAAAGTCCGCTCATTTCGAGCGTGTCTCCAGGTAGGCGGGGCCCGCGAAGGAGACGTCGCTGGCCCCGCCGCCTGGAATAGACTTAAAGGGGAAACCCAACGCCGAAAAAAATCGGTGTGGGGGTCCCCCCCAAGTCCACAACAGACCCTTGTCCGAGCACGCTACCCGGCCGGCCAGGAAAGGGGGGCGAGCGAGCGCCCCACCTCCTGAGCCGTACCAGGCCGCGTGCCCTCAACATGGGGGGTGCCTTGGGAAACGGGGGGCCGCGCGGCCCCCCCACCCCAAAGCACCTTGTCCCCATGTTGATGAGGACAAGGGCCTCTTCCCGACAACCCTGGCCGTTGGTTGTCGGGGTCTGCGGGCGGGGGGCTTATCGGAATCCGGGAGCCCCCTTTAATAAGGGGGCCCCCGGATACCGGCCCCCCACCCTATGTGAATGAGTATGGGGTACAATGTACCCCTATCCATTCACCTGTAAAATAAAAGTACCAAAAAAAACACAACACACGAGATAGAATACTTTATTGCACAGCTCCGGGGGTCTTCCGTCTTCGGGGGTCTTCTCGCCGGACTCCTCCGCTATCTTCTTGTAGCTCTTTTACTAGCGGAGGAGTCCGGCTTTCTTCCTCGCCGCCGGCCTCTTCTCCCGACTTCGGGGGTCTTGTCCCCCTCTTCGGTTCTTCTGCCGGGCCACCGCGCCTTCTTATAGCTCTTTTACAGGCGGTGGCCCGGTCTTCTGTCGCCGCCGCCGCCGTCGCTGTCGCCGCCGCCTTCCGTTCTTCTTCTTCTTCTTCTTCTTCTCCAGAAGATGTTGCCTCGACGATCTCTCCGGCCGGAATGCCAGGGACGCACTGCGTGGCCACTTATATAGGGACAAGGGGCGGTGTCACATGGCTTTATGTCACATGGGTTGGTGTCACATGGTGACCCCGCCCCCTTACGATGTCATAGTCCCCATGTGACATCAACCCATGTGACCAACCCATGTGACATAAAGCCATGTGACACCGCCCCTTGTCCCTATATAAGTGGCCACGCAGTGCGTCCCTGGCATTCCGGCCGGAGAGATCGTTGAGGCAACATCTCCTGGAGAAGAAGAAGAAGAAGAAGAAGAATGGAAGGCGGCGGCGACGGCGGCGACAGAAGACCGGGCCACCGCCTGTAAAAGAGCTATAAGAAGGCGCGGTGGCCCGGCAGAAGAACCGAAGAGGGGGACAAGACCCCCGAAGTCGGGAGAAGATTCCGGCGGCGAGGAAGAAAGCCGGACTCCTCCGCTAGCAAAAGAGCTACAAGAAGATAGCGGAGGAGTCCGGCGAGAAGACCCCCGAGCTGTGCAATAAAGTATTTTATCTCAAGTGTTGTGTTTTTTTTGGTACTTTTATTTTACAGGTGAATGGGTAGGGGTACATTGTACCCCATACTCATTCACATAGGGTGGGGGCCAGTATCCGGGGGCCCCCTTATTAAAGGGGGCTCCCGGATTCCGATAAGCCCCCCGCCCACAGACCCCGACAACCAACGGCCAGGGTTGTCTGGAAGAGGCCCTTGTCCTCATCAACATGGGGACAAGGTGCTTTGGGGTGGGGGGGCCGCGCGGCCCCCCCTTCCCCAAGGCACACCCCCATATTGAGGGCACGTGGCCTGGTACGGCTCAGGAGGTGGGGCGCTCGCTCGCCCCCCTTTCCTGGCCGGCCGGGTAGCGTGCTCGGACAAGGGTCTGTTGTGGACTTGGGGGGGACCCCCACGCCGATTTTTTTCGGCGTTGGGGTTCCCCTTTAAGTCCATACCAGGCGGCGGGACCAGCGATGTCTCCTTCACGGGCCCCGCCTACCTGGAGACCCGCTCTAAATGAGCGGACTTTTCTCCGGGCGGGAAAAGTCCGCTAATTTCAAAAGTACGGCGGACTGGCACACACACGGGCGGATTGTCTGCCGAAATGCGAGTCCGACGGACAGTATTACGGAAATTCCGAAATACTTAGTCCGCCAGACTGCACGCTGAAAAAGTCCGCTGAAGCCCACACACGAGTGGACTGTCCACTGAAATGTGTTTCGGCGGACTAAGTTGGCCAGACAGTCCGCCCGTGTGTACGCGGCTTTAGATTCAAAATTGTAATTACATGCCGCTGTTAAACAGGGGCAGAAAAATTGGGCCTTGGGTGGTGGTACCCTAAACCAAAAATGTTGTTGGAAGCTAAAGTCATCAAGATTGAGGGGGAATAGGATAGTCAGCATAGGCAGTCTTCAAAGGATCCCACATCCATAGCAAATTCAATCAGCATCAGGTGCTTGATAGCTGCTGATCAAAGATTGATTAATTTTTATGAATGTGAGCCTATCAATGGAGTCTATGGACAGGTGCACTCTTTGATCCATTACAAACCCTCCAGCAGCACTGAATGTGCATTCAGAAAGCACGCTGGATGCAGGACAGGCCAGTAGTTCAATTGCATATTGAGCAAGTTCTGGCCAGTGGTCCATCCTCAAGACCCAGTAACCCAGTGGATGCTCTGTTGGAAAGATCTCCAAGTCTGCTCTTGCCCCTAGAGATTTCTGCACCATGTAATGCAGACGCTGGCAATGGATGCTTGAACAGATCAGACCTTCGTGCTGAAGACTGAAATATTGTTTAAAGGCATCGGTCAGCCGGCCACCTTCTCTACAGCTCTTCCTCTGACTGAACGAAGCCTCAGCAACACGTTGTTCAGCACCAGGAAATTGTAGCCTCCCAGGGTCTTGCAATGTGCTGCAAAAACCTTTCTTCAAGGCCTCCTGAAGATGTTTCATCCTCTGCTACCTCTGCGAAGGCAGGAGGAGTTCTGCAACCTTACCCTTGGAACGTGGATCAAGAAGGGTTGCAAGCCAGTAATGATCCCTCTCCTTGATACCATGAAACCTAGGGTCCTTTCGCAGGCTTTGTAGAATCAGGGAGGCCGTGCAGTGTAAGTTTGCAGAGACATTCAATTCGGAGTCCTCTGGGTCACTGGGGATGAAGTTTCTGGGGACTGAAAACCATCCCTTGAAGACTGCTGCTGAGTGTTATCCTCTACATCCATGCTGACACAATCTTCCTCCTCTTCTTCCTGTGTGTTTAGCGGGCCTGCAGGAATACTATCTGGATAAAGGGGGCCTTGAGAGGCAAGGAAGTCCTCCTCTTCCCCCCGCTGTTCTGCCTCAAGTGCTCTGTCCATGATTCCATGAAGTGTGTGCTCCAAGAGGAAGACTAGAGGGACAGTGTCACTGATGCATGCATTGTCATTGCTCACCATCCTTGTGGTCTCCTCAAATGGTGACGGGACAGTGCATGCATCCTTGATCAGTAGTCACTGGCGTGGCGAAAAGAAGCCAAGCTCCCCTGACCCTGTCCTTGTTCCATACTCGTACAGGTACTCATTGATGGCCCTCTGCTGTGTGTGCAGCCGCTGCAGCATTGCCAACATTGAGTTACACCTGGTGAGCATGTCACAAATTAGGCGGTTGGTGGGCAGGTTGCATTCCGTTTAAATGTTAGTCAGCCGAGCACTGGCATTGTATGACCGGCGGAAATGACCACAGACTTTTCTGGCCTGCCTCAGGAGATCCTGTAAGCCAGAGTACCTGCTCAACAATCACTGCACCACCAAATTCAGGACATGTGCCAAACATGGAACATGGGTCAAGTGTCCCTGTCAGAGGGTGGAGAGAAGGTTGGTGACATTGTCGCATACAACCATTCCTGGATGGAACTGGCATGGCGTCAACCACCTTTGAGCCTGCCCCTGCAGAGCTGACAGAATCTCTGCTCCAGTGTGGCTCCTGTCCCCTAGGCAGACCAACTCAAACACTGCATCGCATCTTTTAGCCTGACTGATTGTGAAGCCCCTTGAGCGCTTACAGAGAACCACTGGTTGAGAGGACATATCTGCAGAAGAGGCCATAGAGGAAGAAGAGGAGGGGGTGGAGGAGAGACCTGTGGCATAATCACCACTAGCATTTTGGTGGCGTGGTGGCGGAACAAGCTCCAACAACACTGAACCCTGTCCTGCATCCTTCCCAGCTGCCAGCAGAGTTACCCAGTGCACCGTGAACAAAAGGCAATGTCCTTGCCCATGCCTGCTGGACCATGACTCAGCGGTAATATGAACCTTACTGCTGACCGCCCTGTCCAACGAGGCCATAACATTGCCTTCCACATGCCTGTAGTGAGCCAGAATGGCCTTCCGTGAAAAGAAATGGTGTTTTAGAACCTGACACTGAAGTACAGCACATTCCACAAATTCACAAAAAGAGGGCAGAGTCTACCAGCTGAAAAGGCAGCAGTTGCAGTGCTAGTAATTTGGCCAAGCTAGCATTTAGGTGCTGAGATGTGGATGGCTGGGACCAAATTTATTTTTATGGTTCAGCAACTGGGGTAGGGAAATTTGCCTGCTAAAATCAGATGGTGGTGTACTGCTAGCAGATTGACTGCAAGGGCTTTAGGGCATATCTGCTATACCTTCATTCCTCTCAGTGCAAGTTTTTGAGAGGACTGGAGGTATAGTAGGGTTGGAGATCCCAGATGAGGAGCAAGGAGAAGTCCGCCTTTTCTTTGATGTGGGTCTATCAAGTGTTGTTGCCAATGGACTACATGGCAGGTCGTCATATGTGTGGTCCAGCATGTGTTGCCCAAGCAGCTGCTTTTCTGGCCACGCTTGATCTGCTTCAGAAATAGGTTGCAAACAGCAATGGTGCAATCTGCTGCAGATGTGTCAAAAACGGCCCACACCAGGGAACTTTTAAAAGTCAGCAGGTGTCATAGGATGCGCACGGGTAAAGCGCTCTGGCACACAGCTGTGTGCAATAGGAATAAACTAAAGCACACAAACACACACACACAGGGTGTGACCCCTCACTGACCTATAAAGGAAGTGAGGTCATCCAAACACACTGCTGGTTTGTCTTCAGCTTCCTGTGATTCCCACGTCTGTTCCTGTGATCTGTATTACCCGCTGTGACCCGGATTGCCTCATCGACCTCGCTGATCTTCTCCTGACTCGACCTCTGGCTTGACCTTGGACTCCCGCTTTCTAAACGTGTTTCACCCTCAGCCTGCATCTGGACTTACCTGCTATCTCCTGTGTTCGACCCCCGGCTTGTCTTGGATTATCCTTCTGTCTCAGCGTACCTGGTACTTGTTGTCTTCTGATCTGGACTGTGTTTGACCCCTGGCCTGTCTCCTGGATTCTGCCTTTGCCTTACGGACTTGCTACCTTTGCTTCTGGACCTTCCCATGGGACATCACCTTTCAGCTCTGCTCAAGCTACCTGCTGATCTACTAGCAAGTGACTGTCCTACTGGTAGCTTGTGCCTCTTGGTACAACCACCCTCTGTGCCACCTTCAGGGGTGGTCTGCGCCGAGTCGCAGCAGCGACCACTCTCGGCATCTTGGCCTCGGTGAGTACATTTATATGATAGCAGGTAGTCAGGCATCCAAGAACAGTCAGTGACCTCATCACCCCCTCTCCTCGTCACTGGAGCAAACTTGGAAGTATGCTTCAGCTGGGGGAAGATAACTGCCAGTTTCTTGTCAATCTTGGGCAACCCTTTTCTCTAGGCTCACGTTACTCCCTTCCTCAACCTGGGAACCAACATCGGAGCCTTCAAATCACTGTGCATCCTCCAGCAGTATGTACCCGACACTGTGGTTGAATAATTCTGGGAACTCCTCCGTGCATGATCGTGGAGCTACGGAAGGAGTGACTGTGGTCAAGGAGCTGGTGAAATAGGCCACTTTGGCAGCTGCGTTGAAAGGCAAACTACTCTGAGCCTGGTTGACAGAAGATGGGGAGGAGGACAACGGCTTTCTTATCCACTCTACCAACTCTTCTGCATGTTCTGGTTCAATAACATGGCCACCAGCAGAAAAAAAGCACAAGCGTGCCCCACGGCCATCTTCAGAGGATGCACCATGTCCATGACCACCACTGTTAACTGTAGACACAGAGGCTGCTTGCCCTCTTTTAGTATCCTGTGTGCATCTGCCTCTCCTTGGTGGCCTTCCAAACATGATGTATTTTTTGTTTTGCAACACCACACTACACTTAATTACGGTAGATACTGTGTACAACATCTGCACTGTATTAGCAACTATACAATGGCTGCACTGTATTGTATACTGTGTACACCACTAAAAGTGTAATAGAAACTGTACACACTGTATTAGATACTGTGTACACACCAGAAAAGTAGTAGAAACTGTACTATGGCTGCACTGTATTATAATGTATAGGAGATAGTCAAGCATAAATGAATGATATCTCCCCCCCCCCCCCCCCCCCAGTGCTCATAAAATAACAATGATGTTAGTTCAACCAAACATCATAAGCAGCTACAATAAAAATAAATAAATTATCTCAAAAATATGCTACAGTGAAGCTATAACATTAGCAGTGCTAGAAAATCAAAGCAAAAAGCTATAGGAATTGTATCCAGATTTTGGTACATATATTATAAGTCCATCAGCAAATGTTCATATGGGGTTAAAATCCAGCTGTATCCCTTCACCACACTGCATGTGAGAACTCCCCTATGGTAATGAACTTACCAGATAAATCAAGGTATTTAGGCTTGTGTTTAAAGTGGTTGTAAGCCCTTACAAACCACTTTAGCCCACAGGTAAGCCTAGATTAAGGCTTACCTGTAGGTCCAAGAAATATCTCCTAAACCTACACGGTTTAGGAGATATTTGCCGAAAGACATGCACATGCGCCATAGACAGCGGCGCGCAGGCACACTGAGCGCGCCGCAGTTAACGGCGATATGCCGCAAGTGGCGGCTCCCGTGCGCATGCACGGGAGTGATGTAATTGCGGCTCCAACGAATGACAGCGCTGGAGCAGCGAGACCCACCAAGAAGATGGAGGCTCCGGACTACAGGGGACAGCAGTGACTTCGCTGGCTCCTGTGTCAGGTAAGGGACACATAATGGACTACTATGCGATGCATAGTAGTCCATTATGCTTTACCTTTGCAGGGAATCAAAGAGGAAGTAAACCCATCAGGGGCCTTTCAAAAAGGTATGTGATGACTAGGGTTGAGCGGACACCTGGATGTTCGGGTTCGATGGGTTCGGCCCAACTTTGCAAAAAAGTTCAAGTTCGGGACCCGAACTTGACCCCGAACCCCATTGAAGTCAATGGGGACCCGAACTTTTGAGGACTAAAATGGCTCTAAAAAAGAGGGCTGCAAATGGCAGCAAAATGTTGTTAAGAGCATGGCAAGTGCTCTGCAAACAAATGTGGATAGGGAAATAACTTAAAATAACATAAAATACATAAAAATTTAAAATAATATGCTGGAGGCCCCCTTCTCAGAAGAAGAGGTACAGGAAGTCATTAAGAACCTCAAATCAGGTTCTGCTCCAGGCCCCGATGGTCTCCCTAACCCCTATTACAAGACAAGACATTTACCACCACCCTGACTCCACATTTGACACAAATTTTTAAACACAAAGACACAGGGAACCCACTTGATCCTCACCTAAACACAACCTACATTGCAGTAATACCGAAACCGGATAAAAATCCGGAATAAATCAGTAATTATAGACCCATCTCCCTCATCAATAGCGACTTAAAAATCCTTACCAAACTCCTTGCAAATCATCTAGCTTCCTTCATTAACCAATATGTTCATAAGGATCAAGTGGGGTTCATCCCAGGCAGACAGGGCCCTGATCAGAGCCATAGACATAGTTTCCATCCTCCAGACAAACTGGCCAGGGGGTCTAAAACAATCAGGCATGCTTTTATCACTGGACCTTCAAAAGGCCTTCGATTCGGTCTCCTGGCCATACATGTTTACAATCCTTGAACGTTGGGGCTTTGGCGACAAGTTTATGGGCCTGATTCTAGCTATTTATTCAAATCCTAAAGCCTATATTAGACTTCAAGGCCACTACTCCAAACCAATACATATAGCCAAAAGGCACCAGACAAGGCTGTCCTTTATCTCCGCTAATCTTTGCAATAGCAATTGAGACATTCGCCATCTCCATTCGCCAGGACACCAACAAACAAAGGCGTTCAATGTGGCTCTCAGGTTTACAAATGTGGCCTGTTTGCAGACGACAAACACTGATGCCTAGTCACGGATTCCTATCTTAGGGAAAAAGACACATGGTCATTTCCGTCCCTCTCCTTACATTCACACCTAGGGGTTGGTGGTTAAGTTCCTCTTCTCGGGCACAGCTAGATCCCATTGGGGGTGTCCAGGGAGGAGGTACACCTCCCACTATTAACAGGAATACCAACCCTTCACGCTTGCCTGTGATAACGCTCCCTGCCGTGCTAAATACACGTTCAGATAATACACTGGCTGCAGGGCAGGCCAGCACCTCCAAGGGCAAGCTCAGGCCATGTGCCCAATTTGGAGACCCAGAAGTTGAAGGGGGCAGACCCGTCATTCAGTACGTGTAGGCGTGTGCACACATACTGCTCCACCATGTTGGTGAAATGCTGCCTCCTGCTAACACGTTCCATATCAGCTAGTGGTGCTGGTTCTTGTGGCGTGCTGACAAAGCTTTTCAACATTTCGGGCATGATAGCCCTGCCTTCTGAGATGCTGGCGGTGCCCTGGCTGCGTCGGTGACCTCTTCCTCCTCCTCTACCTTCGCCTTGTGCTTCCACTGTGCCCCCGCTGTCAGGTGGGAATGCCACTAGCAGCGCTTCTACCAGCGTGCGCTTGTACTCGCGCATCTTACGATCATGCTCCAGTGAGGGAATTAAGAATGGTTTGTTGTCCTTGTGACGGGGATCCAGCAGCGTGGCCACCCAGTAATCAGCACCAGTTAGAATGTGGGCAGACACTGCAGCATGTAATCGCTCATGTGTGCCAGGCTGCCCAGAGGCAATGAAAAGCTGTCCTCTGTGGGAGGTGTATCGTCTGTGTCCTCTGTATCCCCCCAGCCATGCACCAGTGATGGCCATGAGCTGGTCTGGGTGCCACCCTGCTGTTAACATGGTTCCTACTCCTCCTCTATCTCCTCCTCCTCATCCTCCACCTCCTCATCCTCCAGAACTGTGTCCTTGTTGGACAATTGTGTACCTGGCGTTTGTTGGTGCAGGAACCCACCCTCGGAGCCACTTGTGAATGACTGCCCTGAAAGCCTTTGAAATTATCCCACTTCCTCCTCCTCCTCCTCCTCCTGTGCCACATCCTCTTCCGAAATCGGCCAAAGCATTTTTTCAAGGAGGCATAGAACTGGGATAGTAACACTGACAACGGCGTCATCAGCACTGGCCATGTTGGTGGAGTACTCAAAGAGCGCAACAAGGCACACAGATGCAAGGTGGAGTTCCACCTTGCGGGCATGTGACATATGAGGCGGTGAGCGGGAAGGCCAAAGTTACACTGCAGCACTGACAGGCGAGCAGCAGCAGGATGAGAATGCTGAAAGTGAGCTCTGGCATATGGGGGTAATTTTTAAGGAACCTCTGGACCACCAAGTTCAGCACATGCGCCAGGAAAGGGATGTGCGTCAAACCGGAGAGGCCCAGAGCTGCTACGAGATTTCACCCACTATCGCACACCACCAGACTGGGCTTGAGGCTCACTGCCACCAACCACTCATCGGTCTGTTGTTCCATGTCCCTTCACAACTCCTGCACGGTGTGGGTTTTTTTCCCCCAAACAGGAACGTTTTAAAACTGCCTGCTGTAATTTACCCCTGGCTGTGCTGAAGTTGGTGGTGAAGGTGTTACGCTGACTGGATGAGGAGGCGGCAGAGGATGGGGAAGTGGAGTAGGAGGAGTTGGCAACAGGAGGCAAACTGAAGCCTCCTGCAATCCTCGGTGGTGGAAGGATATGCGCCAAACTGGTCCACTTATCCGTAGTTAGGTTGACCTTGTCACAGATGGCGTTGCACAGTGCACACCTGATTTTGTCCCCTACTTGGTTGTGCAGGGAAGGGATGGCTCACCTGGAAAGGTAGTGGCGGCTGGGCATGACGTACTGTGGGACAGCCAATGCCATCAGGCTTTTAAAACTCTGTGTCTCCACCAGATTGAATGATTGACAGCATTTCAAAGGCCAGGAATTTTGAAATGCTGGCATTCAGGGCCAGGGATCGTGGGTAGGTAGGGGGGTACGTCCTCTTCCGCTCCAGTGTTTGGGAGATAGAGAGCTGAACGCTTCCATGGGACATTGTGGAGATGGTTGGTGACCCAGGTGGTAGTGTTGCTGGCAGATCCTCTGTTTGCGGGTTGGCAGGTGCCACTGTCACTACAGAGGTGGATGAAGAGGCCGAGACTGCAGCAGAAGAGGAAGCAAGAGGAGCCAGAGACCTTTCTTGGTTTTTGAGGTGTCTACTTCACTGCAGCTTGTGCTTTGCACTTAGATGCCTGGTCATGCAGGTTGTGCTCAGGTTGAGAACGTTTATGCTTCGCTTCAGGCTCTGATTGCACAGCGTGCAAACCACTCAGATCTTGTCATCAGCACATTGTCTGAAGAACTGCCATGCTAGGGAACTCCTTGGACCTGGCTTTGGTGTGCTCGGTCCCTTGCTGCATTGGGCAGTAGCAGGCATACTGTCTAGGGGATGGATGCTACGCTTTTGCACCCTGCTCCCTCTTTTGCTGTGCTGGTGGCTCTGTGCGACCACCGCCTCTTCCTCCGAACTACACAGGTCACCTGCATGATGATGATTCCATGTGGGGTCGAGGACCTCATCGTCCTCCACATCATCCTTCACCCAGTCTTCACCCCTGCCCTCCTTGTCGGTCTGCACAATTGCAAAAGCAGCAGCAGTTGGAACCCGTGTTTCATCATCATCCGAGACGTGCTGTGATAGTCCTCCCATGTACTCATTTTGAAACATAAGTGGTTGGGCATCTGTGCACACAAGCTCTTCCACTTCCGGGGCAGGGCTAGGTGCATGGCCCTGGGAAACCCTGCTAACAGTCATCAAAAAGCAGAAGAGACTGCTGCATGATTTGGGGCTCAGACTGCTTGGCTGATTCGCAAGGGGGTGAAGTGAAAGACTGATGGACATCAGCTGCAGATGCCAACTCTGACCTTTTAGCAGTAGATTGGGTGGGAGACAATGTGAAGGAACTGGAGGCACTGTCAGCAACCCAATCTACTATCGCCTGTATCGCTTGTCCTGGCCTCAACATTCGTAAAGCTGCATTAGGCCCGACCAAATACCGATGCAGGCTCTGTTGCCTACTTGCACCTGAGGAAGGCGTTTCACTTGTGCGTATAGCTGGCACAGATCGACCATGTCCTCTCCTTGCAATAGGAGCTCCACCAGCAGCACCACGACCAGGACCACATCCCTTATTTGACGTTCTCCTCATATTTCTCAAATTTAATTTATTACTTGCCCTAAATGGGTGTTTTTTGAATAGCAGAATAGAAGAACAGTATCTAAAGGGTATATCTCACACGTACAGATATGCAAAAAACACTGCAAAATATCAGTTTTTGCCCTAAATGGGTGTTTTTAGAATAGCAGAATAGAGCAACGGTATCTAAACTGTGTATCTCACAGTACAGACATGAAGTAAAAGCTATTCCTAAAAAAAAAATGTTGCCCTAAATTATTATTTTTTTGAATAGCACAATACAAGAACAGTATCTAAAGTGTCTATCTCACACATACAGATATGCAGGAAACACTGTAAATATTAATTTTTGCCCTAAATGGGTGTTTTTAGAATAGCAGAATTGAAGAACAGTATCTATAGTGTGTATCTCACACGTACAGATATGCAGAAAATGCACCCTGCCTTTGGCCAATTATGGCTCTTTTAGCAGAGCACACTGTGATTGGCCAAAGCATGCAGGTCAGATGTGGTTTAACCACCTTGCTGCACTGTGGAATCCGATCCCTCCCCCCTCTTCTGAAACACAATTTACTTATACATGACACGTTGTTGGGCTGGAGGGAGATCAGGAAGAAACTGGGACCATCTCCCCTCCTCTCCCAGCATCTCCCTATTCTCGGGCATCCTATATTCCCACAGGCACAGCAATATGTGGTATTTTCCGCATGGGCCTCACATGGGTTACCCACATTTGTGCAATTGTTTGATATATCAATAGGCACAGCCCTCCCTTTTCTACAGCTTAGGCCAGGGATCCTCAAACTACGGCCCTCCAGCTGTTGCGAAATTACCCATCCCGCATTGTAAAGCTGACATTCACAGACATGGCTAGGCATGATGGGAATTGTAGTTCCTGAACAACTGGAGGGCCATAGTTTGAAGACCCATGGCTTAGGAAATTGTATAATCTACCCTCACACCATCTCCTGCATGTTCAACAAGCGATCAGCTTTTTGAGCAGATCTTGCCCACCCAGAGATCTCAGATTTCACGCATATCTCCTGGACACCCTTCTGGATCATCATCGCCATAAAATATCTGACTTATATAAACCTCTGATCTCCTGCCTCTTAAAACCTTTACATTCCTGCTCAGCTGCCTCCTGGAATAAAGATTTACGCTCTCCTAAAGCTCTGACACGGATAATGGCTGGTTTTAATTCTACTTGTGTTTTCATCAAGAATGAGTTCTGGCAAGAACAACAATAAAAAATTATGCACTGGGCTTAAATCCCCTACCTAACTTCTAAAAATCTACCGGATCGGCAACACTGCCAACTATGTGGTGACCACAGGCCTTCTCTACTACACAGACTCTAGTCTTGCCCACGTCTTTCAAAATTCTGGAACCAAGTTGAACTATTTTCTGCATCAGTGACAAGCCTTCAACCTCACAAAGATCTCTATTCCCTGCTGTTTGGATATCTAGAGACTCCCTCCCTCAGTACACCAAAACCACTGGTCAAAGCTATCCAGCAAAACAAGGATTGGCTATCCACCTGCTAAATGGCTGCCAGAATGTCTATCCTCAACAGACATCCTCTTCTCCTCCAACTATCAGTAAGTAAAATCTGTAAAATCTGACCTCTTGTGGTCCTAAATAAGGAAAAGTGTGACCTGATCCTGTTACATCACCACCAGTTAACTCGCTTTAACTGCAAATGGGACTCATTTGGCAATAAAGTCTTACTGCCCCAGCTCAAGTTACGCATCCTATCCCCTCTGGTTAGACACCGCTAATTCACTAACTCACCGATCCACCTGCTATTTTACTCTTATATTGATTTAACTATGTTACTGGACATTATGTTTAATGTGAACAGATGTTTTATTCTCCCCACCTGTACTTGTTGGTATCTTCCTAAAATATGGTTCACCATTGTATAGTTTACAGTTTACTCCCCCCCCCCTCCTACCTACTTCCTTTCCTTTCCCTCAGATACAACCAAATTTGACATATAATCTGCTCCATGATAGTGTTATGCATATGTGTATTTGCTGCATTGTCCTTGGTATTGTACAGTATCTCACAAAAGCAAGTACACCCCTCACATTTTTGAAAATATTTTATTATATCTTTTTATGTGACAACACTGAAGAAATTATGCTTTGCTACAATGTAAAGTAGTGAGTGTACAGCTTGTATTACAATGTACATTTCTGTCCCCTTAAAATAACTCAACACACAGTCATTAATGTCTAATCCGCTGGCAACAAAAGTGAGTACACCCCTAAGTGAAAATGTCCAAATTGGGCCCAATTAGCCATTTTGGAATTTAGGGGGACCCCCACGCATTTTTTTTAAAAAAATTTTGGTTCGGGGTAGTTTTAAATTACTCCTGTAATTTTGCTGTCAGACTGTTCTAAACACGGAAAACATGCACCCCTTTACAGGCATACTATAGACACCCCCCCAGGTATGAAATTTAAAGTAATATTACACTTTTATTGTTTCACTTTAAGCAATATTAAAATCACTGCTCCCGGAAAAACAGCCATTTTTAAAACTTGTTTTTACATTGATACATATCCCCTGGGGCAGGACCCAGGTCCCCAAACACTTTTTATAACAATACCATGCATATAAGCCTTTAAAATTAGCATTTTTGATTATTCATGTTCGTGTCAAATACTCAGCGTGGTATCCAGAGGTTGTCTTCGGGAAATAGACATATGAGTGCTGCCAGCATTGCTGCAGAGGTTGAAGGGGTGGGGGGGGAGGGGGGATCAGCCTGTCAGTACTCCCAGAAGGAAGCCTCTTCTAAAGATGATGCACAAGAAAGGCCACAAACAGTTTGCTGAAGACAAGCAGACTAAGGACATGGATTACTGTAATCATGTTCTGTGGTCTGATGAGACCAAGATAAACTTATTTGGTTCATCTGGTGTCAAGCGTGTGTGGTGGGATCCAGGTGAGGAGTACAAAGACAAGTGTGTCTTGCCTACAGTCAAGCATTGTGGTGGAAGTGGTATGGGCCATTGGCTGCATAAGTGCTGCTGGCACTGGGGAGCTACAGTTAATTGTGGGAACCATAAATGCCAACATTTACTGTGACACACTGAAGCAGAGCATTATCCCCTCCCTTCAGAGACTGGGCCAAAGGGCATTATTCCAACATGATAAGGACCCCAAACACACCTCCAAGATGACCACTGCCTTGCGAAAGAAGCAGAGGGTAAAGCTGATGGACTGGCCAAGCATGTCCCCAGAACCTAAACCCTATTGAGCATCTGTGGAGCATCCTCCAATGGAAGGTGGAGGAGCACAAGGTCTCTAACATCCACCAGCTTCGTGATGTCGTCATGGAGGAGTGGAAGAGGACTCCAGTGGCAACCTGTGAAGCTCTGGTGTACTCCATGCCCAAGAGTTAAGGCAGTACTGGAAAATAGTGATGGCTTCATAAAATATTGACACTTTGGGCCCAATTTGGACACTTTCACTTAGGGGTGAGTACTCACTTTTGTTTCCAGTGGTTTAGACATTAATGGCTGTGTGTTGAGTTATTTTGAGAGGACAGCAAATTTACACTGTACACTCACTACTTTATATTGTAGTAAAGTGTAATTTCTTCAGTGTTGTCACATGGAAATATATAATAAAATATTTACAAAGATGTGAGGGGTGTGCTGACTTTTGTGTGATGCTGTATGTAAGAAAGACCAATACAGTTTATTAAAAAAAAATACGTTACTACCCCTTTCTCTCCACCTAATTTCCCCCCCCTTGTCACGTACCTGGTTAGAGAGCCCCAACGTGCAGGGAGCGGCGCCTCGTAAACCTCCGGCTCTCGAGCCCCTGGTGATGGAGACAGGGGTTCAGGAGCCCGGAGGACACAAGTGCCTAGCCGGATAGCAGATAGCGGATACAGCTGGAACAGATGGTAACTGGAACGGCAGGTGCACCCGGCGCTGGATGTCGGTCAAGGACTGCTGGACGGCTGGCACAAGTGGACCGGCAAGGTGGCAGAGACAACGGGTGCCGGACTTCGGGCAGACAGGCGTAGTCAATCAGGCTGGGTCGGTAACTATCTGGCAGCGGAGGTACAGAAGCGGGAGGCAGAGGCGTGGTCAGTCAGGCTGGGTCGGCAACTATCTGGCAGCGGAGGTACAAAGGCGGAAGGCAGAGGCGTAGTCAATCAGGCAAAAGGTCAAGGGCAGGCGGAATACAGGCAGAGTCCAGGAACAGGTCGGGTATAATATCAGGAACACGATCACAAACAAACAGCAGAAGTCTCAGGAACGCTGTAGACCGAACAGCGCCGAGGAGCAGGAGCTGTGGCCTTAAATAGTCTATTGGGCACCAGGATTGGTCGTACGGCCCGTTTGCGTACCCCCGTAGGTGGCCGTGGTTACGCTCGTGACCCCGCGCACGTCCGTACGGTGCGAACGCCCGCTTGTGTCGACGCGCACCTGCGAACGTCTGTTGGAACCTGCGTGCACCCGCGCGTGTTTGTTCGCGTCAACCCGCGTCCGAGGGCGTCGGAGATCCCGTCGTACAGGAACCCTGCAGGTAAGTCTCTTCTGTACGATCGGGGTAGCGGAACGACCGTGACATTGCCCCCCCCCAAAGGGCAACCTCCGGATGCCCAACTGCGTCATCCTATCAGGATGGGACCTCTTAAAGGCTTGGACTAGTTTTGCAGCATGCAGGTTGGACTCTGGTTCCCACGAGTTCTCCTCAGGGCCGTAGCCCTTCCACTTAACCAAGAACTGGATCTGGTTCTGTCTCTTCCTGCAGTCCAGGATGGACTCGACCTCGTACTCCAGTTCCCCATCAATTGTCACGGGCTCAGGAGGATTGGTATTCCGGTCAACAAAGGGATCAGGAACCGCAGGCTTCAGTAGCGAGACATGAAAGACCGGGTGTATCCTAAATGACTCCGGGAGTTTCAGCTCAACGGCCACGTCATTTAGTTTCCTTATGATGGGAAATGGACCCACAAACCTCGGGCCCAGCTTCTTGGATGGGCAGGCTAGCTTCAAATTTAGTGTAGACAACCAGACCTGGTCCCCGACCTGGAGGTCAAGTTCCCCTCTTCTCCTCTTGTCAAAGGCCTCTTTATAGCATTTCTGGGTCTTCGCCAGGGTCTCTTGAAGAAGCTTGTTATTGTTCAAAAAAAAATTAAGGTCCTCCAGGACTGCAGGTACTGAACATTCGGGGAGACTACCGGACAAAAAGGACGGATGGAAACCAAAATTTGCAAAAAATGGTGACTGTTTAGTGGCAGAATGAGTAGAATTATTATAAGCAAACTCTGCAAGCGGTAAAAGTGATGCCCAATCATCCTGAGAGAAGGAGGAGAAACAACGCAGATATTGCTCTAACGTCTGGTTGGTTCGCTCGGTCTGGCCATTGGTTTGAGGGTGATAGGCCGAGGAGAGACGAAGCTCAATCTTCAGAGCTTCACAGAGAGCTTTCCAGAACCTGGACGTAAATTGTACTCCTCTGTCAGAGGTAATGTCAGCAGGAACACCGTGGAGCCTTACTACTTCCTTAATAAAGGCCCTGGCTGTTTCTGTGGCCGACGGGGTCCCCCTCATCGGTATGAAGTGGGCCATCTTGGTAAACCTGTCTACCACTACCAGGATAGAGGAGAAGCCTTCAGAGAGGGGCAGATCCACTATAAAGTCCATAGATATCATCTTCCATGGTCTGTCCGGGATGGGTAAAGGTCTCAACAAGCCCCAAGCCCCTAATTTGCTACCTTTATTCCTGATGCAGGTGGTGCATGCCTCCACATATTCCCTGCAATGCTTCCTCATCTGGGGCCACCAGAACGTGCGCTGGAGCAAGTCCGTGGTCTTGAACACCCCAAAATGACCGGCCAGTGGATGGTCGTGACAGGAACTGAGGACCGCCGTACGTATCTCTTGGGGGACGAAGATTCGGTCCAGATGCCAGAGAACTCCGTCCTTGGAGGTTAAGGAGATGTCCGGTGGGATGGCTGGATCGCTGGAAGCCTGTTTAATTTGGGATAGGAGGCCTTCCTGGAGCAGAAGGAAGTTTCCTGGAGGCAGGATGGTGTCGGGGGTAGGAGGTTCCACAGCTTCGTTGTACATCCGGGAAAGAGCATCAGGCTTCACATTCTTTGACCCGGGCCGGTATGTGATGTGGAACACAAATCTGGAAAAGAAAAGTGCCCATCGGGCCTGCCGAGGTTTCAGTCGCTTGGCTGCTTTCAAATACTCGAGATTTTTATGGTCGGTATAGACCAGGATTGGATGAGAGGCGCCTTCAAGGAGATAGCGCCATTCCTCCAATGCTGCCTTGATCGCTAGGAGCTCCCGGTCACCGACATCATAGTTGCGCTCGGCTTCTGAGAGTTTGCGGGAGAAGAAAGCCACCGGGTACAGAAGTGACTTAGGTCCCTGTCTCTGGGAAAGTACTGCCCCGACGGCCACTTCCGAAGCATCCACCTCCAGGATATAAGGCAGCGAAGCGTCGGGGTGTTTGAGAATTGAGGCAGAGATAAACAGGTTCTTTAGAGTTTCGAAGGCCTCCTGAGCCCTAGGGGTCCACTGAAATTTCTGGTTCTGTTTGGTCAGTTCAGTGATGGGGGAAATAATGGAAGAAAATCCCCTGATGAACTTCCTGTAAAAGTTCGCGAATCCCACGAAGCGTTGGACCCCTTTCTTGTCCGAGGGAGCGGGCCAGTCTACGATGGCTGAAATCTTCTGTGGGTCCATTTCTATGCCGTTTACAGAGATGATCAAGCCCAGGAATTGGATACTTTGCTGTTCAAAAACGCACTTCTCCGGTTTGGCGTAAAGGCCATGGAGGCGGAGACGGGCTAGGACACTCCTCACATGCTCCCGGTGTTCAGCTAAAGAGGAAGAGAAGATTAAGATGTCATCGAGATATATAACAACAAACAAATCAAGGTACTCTCTAAAGACATCGTTAACAAAGTGTTGAAATGTAGCGGGAGCGTTACAAAGTCCAAAGGGCATAACTCGGTACTCATAATGTCCGAAGCGGGTACGGAAGGCGGTCTTCCATTCGTCGCCTTTGCGAATGCGAATGAGGTTGTAAGCGCCCCGTAAGTCCAACTTGGAGAACACCTTGGCCGACCCCAGTCTCTGAAATAATTCGGGCACTAACGGTAGAGGGTAACGGTTCTTAATTGTGACTTTGTTGAGTGCTCGGTAGTCCACACAGGGCCGTAAGGAATGGTCTTTCTTCTGAACAAAGAAAATCCCTGCGCCTGCTGGGGAAGTGGATGGTCGTATGAAACCCTTCTTCAGGTTGTCGTCCAGGTAGGTTTTCAAAGCACCCAGCTCGGTTTCAGATAAGGGGAAGATCCTCCCGAACGGGATCTCTGCTCCAGGGAGTAGGTCAATAGGGCAATCGTATTGCCTGTGGGGAGGTAAAGTCTCTGCGCCCTTTTTACTGAACACATCTAGAAACTGGTGGTAAGCTTCGGGCACAACCTGTCGGAGCTCGGTGTCTGTCTCCATGCAGAGCAGAGAAGAAGAGGCAGGGTCCGTGTTGGTGGCTGGGAAGCAGTTTTGATGACAATACGCAGACGGGAACTCTACTTCTCCAGTGAACCAGTTAATCAGAGGGTTGTGGGCCTTCAACCAGGGCATGCCCAGGATCACGGGAAACAGGGGGGATTTGATGATGTCCAGACTCAGGAATTCCTGATGAGTTCCGGCTATGGTGACAAAAAGCGGGGACGTCTCCTGGGTAACGGGTCCGGATTTAAAGGAAGGAGCCGTCGGCCAGAAAGATTGAAAGTCCCTTTACCCTAGGCCGAAGAGGGATGTTGTTTCTCAGGGCAAAAGACAGGTCCATGAAGCCGCTGCAAGCTCCAGAGTCTATGATGGCGTCAACGCTGAGAGTCTCTCCGGAAAACTGTAGGAGAAGAGGTACAACCAGGTGAGAGGTGGTGTTGGTGCTGGGCAGAATGGCAGGAGAAGCAGAGGGTGCAAGAAGGCACTTACGTGACTTGGCGGGGCAGGTGCGAACGTAATGTCCAGATTCCCCACAATAAAGGCAAAGGTTGCCAGTTCTCCGGCGTTGGCGCTCCTCGGGCGTCAAGGAAGGGCGAAGTAGACCCAGTTGCATAGGCTCCGAAGGATCCAGAGCAGGTGGAGCAGGAAGGACCGGAGGGTTGGGACTTGGAACCCGCGGCATCATCCAGACTGGGCGAGAAGTGGAAGTTGAGCGCTCTAAACGACGCTCCCTCAAACGCCTGTCAATCTGAATCGAGAGATCGATGAGGGCTTCGAGGGTTTCAGGGGTTCCCACGCGAGCCAATTCATCCTTCAATGCCTCCGAAAGTCCCATGCGGAACTGGTAGCGAAGGGCTGAGTTATTCCACTCTGTGTCGGCACTCCAACGCCTGAACTCAGACACATAGTCCTCTACTGGCCTGCGACCCTGTTGGAGTACATGCAAAGCGGCTTCTGCAGTGGCGGCAAGTTGCGGGTCCTCATACAGTCGGGACATGGCTTGGAAGAAATCGTTCAAAGAGTCCAAAGAGGGGTCCTTTCGTTCGAGGAGACGATGTGCCCAGGCCTGAGGTTCGTCGGTTAATAGAGAAATGACGAACCCCACTTTTGTTGCCTCGAGAGAAAAAGTCCGGGGTTGGAGGGCGAAAAAGAGCTCGCAGGAGTTCCGGAAGGCCCTGAACTTATTCCGGTTACCGGAGAAGCGGTCTGGTGTAGGTACCCTTGGTTCTGGCGGCATCATGACCACTGACGGTGGGCCTGGAGACCCAGAGGCAGCCGGGGCTGCGGCAGATAGGGCCTGGACCCGTTCCTCCAAACGTCCGTAGCCTTCTTGTAGGCTCTTCACGGCCTGGGTGAGGCCGGCTAGATGATGGCAGAGTTCATCCATGGGAGACGCTCCCTGCGAGGGCTCAGACATCCTGGCTGTTCGGTACTGTCACGTACCTGGTTAGAGAGCCCCAACGTGCAGGGAGCGGCGCCTCGTAAACCTCCGGCTCTCGAGCCCCTGGTGATGGAGACAGGGGTTCAGGAGCCCGGAGGACACAAGTGCCTAGCCGGATAGCAGATAGCGGATACAGCTGGAACAGATGGTAACTGGAACGGCAGGTGCACCCGGCGCTGGATGTCGGTCAAGGACTGCTGGACGGCTGGCACAAGTGGACCGGCAAGGTGGCAGAGACAACGGGTGCCGGACTTCGGGCAGACAGGCGTAGTCAATCAGGCTGGGTCGGTAACTATCTGGCAGCGGAGGTACAGAAGCGGGAGGCAGAGGCGTGGTCAGTCAGGCTGGGTCGGCAACTATCTGGCAGCGGAGGTACAAAGGCGGAAGGCAGAGGCGTAGTCAATCAGGCAAAAGGTCAAGGGCAGGCGGAATACAGGCAGAGTCCAGGAACAGGTCGGGTATAATATCAGGAACACGATCACAAACAAACAGCAGAAGTCTCAGGAACGCTGTAGACCGAACAGCGCCGAGGAGCAGGAGCTGTGGCCTTAAATAGTCTATTGGGCACCAGGATTGGTCGTACGGCCCGTTTGCGTACCCCCGCAGGTGGCCGTGGTTACGCTCGTGACCCCACGCACGTCCGTACGGTGCGAACGCCCGCTTGTGTCGACGCGCACCTGCGAACGTCTGTTGGAACCTGCGTGCACCCGCGCGTGTTTGTTCGCGTCAACCCGCGTCCGAGGGCGTCGGAGATCCCGTCGTACAGGAACCCTGCAGGTAAGTCTCTTCTGTACGATCGGGGTAGCGGAACGACCGTGACACCCCTTCTCACTTTCTCTGTTCATAAACCTCTCTACTCCCACCCAACCTTCATCCCCCTAACAACCCTAACCCACTATCTCTCCTTCCTCTCTTTCTTCCCTCCTCATCCCAAATTCTAATTATGGCATACATAGAACTAGGCAAGACACCTACTTTAATATCACACAATGTGAATGGCTTAAACATACCTGCGAAAAGACATAAGTTGTTACGTGAACTCCAAAAGAGTAATTCTCAGATTATATTTTTACAAGAAACACATTTTATCAGCACACAAGTCCCCAAACTAACAAACAACCTTTTCACACAAGCATATCATGCAACAAACTCCCAAGCCAAGACAAAAGGAGTCTCCATACTCATAAACAAGAACTCTAAACTAGATATCCAACATCAACTCATAGACCCAGGTGGCAGGTATCTTTTCCTAAAGGGGACTATAGGCAATAAACCGATCACGCTGGCGAACGTTTATTTTGCCAATTCCTCCCATGTAACCTTTTGTAAACTGATAGTAGACGAGCTTAAGGGGTTTGCAGAGGGTTGCATCCTACTAGGGGGCGATTTTAACATTCCCTTAGAACCGCACCTAGACACTTCCTCAGGCAAATCAAGTATAGCCTACTCCACACTAAAAAAAATCAAAAGTCTCTTACAATCCCTCACCCTCATTGACACATGGAGATCACTAAACCCAACTGAGAAAGATTACACGTTTTTCTCCCCGGTCCATAATAGATACTCTAGAATAGACCACCTTTTTATAACACAAAGAGACATCCAAAACTTATCCAAAGCCAGAATCGGCTCGATAGGCCTTTCTGACCATGCCCCGATAGCGATTAAACTCAATTTATATAACAACCGCCCTTCCTCCTTTAGTTGGCGATTAAATCCTTCACTTCTGGCAGACTCAGATGTTCAGGCCCAAATTCTCAAAACATTGAAAGATTATTTCTCTGAAAACATTAACCAAGAAACCTCCCCAATGACAGTGTGGGAAGCACACAAAACGGTCATAAGAGGAGAACTGATCAGATGGGGGGCCAGAAAGAAGAAGGAGAAAGAAAAAAAAATTTCTGACATAGCCCAAAAAATTAACAAACTGGAATTAGTACATAAAAGATCCCTGGCCCTTTCGAGCTTTACAGAACTCACGTCAGCCAGGAAGGAACTTCAAGACCTTCTTGACAATAAAACTAAACGAAATCTATACTTCCAAAAATCCCTTTATTACGAACACGGAGATAAGGGAGGGAAACTCCTAGCTAGAGCACTTAAAGACACCTTGAATGCAAACAACATCTATAGGATACGCACTAGAAGTGGCTCCATTACCCATGACACACGAAAAATAGCAGAAACATTCCATAACTACTACTCAAACCTATATAATATTCCGACACAAACAAGAAAACAACCAGGCTGTTCCACGAGAGATCAAGCTATCTCCTCTTACCTAACTAACTGCGCAATGCCTTCTATCCAAGCCACTGACACCGAATCCCTAGAATCATTGATCACCACAGAGGAAGTGTCTAAAACTATCCACGACCTCACAAATGGGAAGAGCCCAGGCCCTGACGGGCTGACAGCCCAATATTACAAATCCTTTGAACACATTTTAACAAAACATTTGACCACAGCACTCAATTCCATCATTTCAGGCAGCAGACCCTCTAGTGAATTCCTAGCAGCACACATAACTATTATCCCCAAACCCAACAAAGACCCTTCAGAATGCACAAACTATAGACCCATATCACTCCTAACCTAGACCTTAAAATTTTAACTAAAATTATCGCCAACAGACTCAGACCACTCCTAGGTGATTTAATAGGTCCTGAACAGGTGGGCTTTATGCCCAACCGAGAGGCTAAAGATAACACTACCAAGTCCATTAATATAATCCACAGGATGGAGAGGGAGGGGATCGGAGGCCTTCTCTTGTCCACGGACGCGGAGAAGGCCTTCGATCGCGTCGCCTGGGACTTTATGTTCAGGGTATGTGAACATGTGGGATTTGGACAAAACCTAATGAAATGGATCCATGCCATATACGCAAACCCTAGTGCTAATATTAAAGTAAACGGCTCCCTATCTAACAAAGTCTTAATCAATAATGGCACAAGACAGGGGTGTCCACTCTCACCCTTGCTCTTCATCCTGTCGATAGAACCTTTAATAAGAACAATAAACAAACAAGAAGCGATACACGGAGTCAAGTTGAATAACAAAGAATACAAAATCGCGGCCTACGCGGATGATCTCCTTTTCTACATCACTCAACCACACATATCTATCCCCAATCTCCTAAAAACATTCCAAGACTTTACTCGTATCTCCAACTTCAAAATAAACCAAAAAAAATGCGAGGCTTTGGGCTTGAACCTAGATCCGAAAACAGAGAAGCTGACCAAATCCAACTGCCCATTTAAATGGGAATGAAACTCCCTGACATACCTTGGGATCCACCTCTCCCAGAACGTGAGTTCCTTATATTCAATCAATTTTCAACCTCTCCTGACAAAAATAGAAGCAGACTTAAATAGATGGACAAAAGGGCGGTTTTCCTGGTTCGGCAGGGCTGCAATCCTGAAAATGGCAATACTACCCAGACTTCTATACCTATTCCACACTCTCCCGATAGAACTACCAGGAACTTTCTTTACAAGACTTTCCCGAATACAAAGAAAATTCCTGTGGGCAAACAAAAAACCACGTATTAAACTCACATATTTGTTTAAACTAAAGCGAGAGGGTGGGATTGGTTTGCCAGATTTCAGGAAATACTACCAGGCCGCGCAATTATCCAGAATTATAGATTGGCACTGCCATGCGGCTCATAAGGACTGGGTTAACCTGGAAAAAACATACTCCAACCTAAATATATCACATCTTCCCTGGTCAGAATATTCAAACATCCCACTTTTAATAAAACAACACCCCACTATTAACAACACACTCAAAATATTTCACAAGGTAGCAGTCCCCTTGGGATTATCCTCAAGCCCAAGCCCTCTCTCGACCTTAGCTAATAACCCAGATTTTATCCCAGGTCTCAACAACCCCAAGATGTACACTACCTTCCCTTCTGACCCACTATTAATCACAAACTGCACACAAAATAACAAACTGAGATCCAGACAAGATATAAATAGGATCTTTACCTCCCTTTCCTTATCGAAATGGTCATACTTACAAATACATGATTTTATATCTAATAATAAACACAGGGACGCAATTTTCAGACCCATGACCCCGTTTGAACTTATCTGTCAAAAAAAAACCCCAATCAGAAAAACAACCTCTATCCTTTACAAATGGTTACTAACCCAAAACAGAAATGGAAGAGATACATACAAAGACAAATGGGAGAGGGATCTCAACATTCAGATCTCCACCAGTCAATGGGAAAAAGCCAACATTTTCACCCACAAATGTGCACTCAGCACACGTATGCAAGAAACTTCATATAAGCTTCGCACGCAGTGGTATATTACACCACTTACCAAACACCACTGGTCTCACCAGTATTCTAGGGTCTGTTGGAGATGTGAATCTGAGATTGGTACTTTCCTTCACATCTGGTGGAGCTGTGAGAGACTGAAACCTTTCTGGAATCAAGTCCGACATTGGACCAATTCTATTTCAGGTTCTCAGGCAACTCTTGACGCGGCTTGGTGTTTACTACACTTAAATGACCTTTCCTACAGAACTTATAAAAAATCCTTGATCAGACACTTTCTTAATGCAGCTAAACACCTGATCCCACTCCATTGGAATACACGATCCACCCCCTCTATCGGGGACTGGTTTCTAAAAAATCCAACATATTTACGACATGGAAGAAATCATTGCCATCAAACAAGGATCTACTACTCAATTCGCGCAAATTTGGGAACCTTGGCGGAATTTCGTCAAAACAAAGATTTACCATACTCTAACGATATGAGATATAACTCCAAACCTCCAATTACTTACCTGGAGACTGTTCCTGAGAACTCATTTATAATCCCAACGACACCTGGCTACTAAAGCTATACCCACCTTATAACTTAAGTCTAGTAAATTTAATTTCACCATAACATTAACATGAGAACCATTTCGCAACGTTATGATTATTTTCATCATACCCTTTTTCTTTTTCTGTCATAGTTAATGTATCAGCCTCATTATGTGTTTTCAGCTTTTAGATATTACCCTTGTAATTACAAATCTTATAGCTATGTCCATAATTTTCATACTATTTTTCTCTATTTGATACAATGTTATTCTCTGTATTAACTTTATTCTTTCTAAATAAACTTTATTGTGAAAAAAAAAAAAAAACAGGCACAATGAAAAATTAACAAGGGACACCAACATATTTGTATCTTGAATCTTAAAAACTCGGGGATAACGGTTTTGTGGTAACTTCCCCCAAAAAAATCAAACAACCATAATATTAATATTATTTATATCACTACAAAACAAATGCCTTTTAAAATGACATAACTACATCAGTATCACCAACAAAGCATTATTATTATCCCATTAAAGAAGATGAGAATGTGCACTGCATTTCAACATTTCATCAATTGCTACCTCACGAATGTTAATTCTAGATTATGAACAGTAGTTTATAATAGGCATGGATGAACGGTTCAGTCCAAGCATAAGTTCGGGCCAAACTTTGTTTTTTCGGATGTAGGGAAATGGGTATTCCAATATCCCAGAGTAAAACATGCAGCACAACGTCAGTCTGGGAAAGATATGACATGAACTTAGAAAACTCCTTGCAAACCCTGAACATAGCAAATTTAATTCTAGCTACTATAATGTCTTGATAGGTAGAGAAAATTAAAAAGCAAAGAAAATCAGGGAGAGATAGAGCACCATTATACCTGAGCTAACAGAGGAGCAGTGGGAGGAAGTATTGGCCTCATATACGCCCATAGTTATCTCAGCCAGAGACAAAATGATACAACTTAAATACTTAGGCCTCATGCACACTAGACGTTAAAATAACATTATAAAAATGCCAGTAGCTTTGCAGTGAGTCTTTCAACGTTTCTTTACTTTTATTAGCATTCTTTAGCGTTTTTTATGGATCAAAAACATTTAAAAAACACTGGTTGGCCACGTTTTAGGGCATTCAGACAACAGCCCATAAACTCCACTACTGATAAACATCCAAAAACCTCCATGTGTGCATGAACACATAGGATATAGGATAACATAGAAGGGAGTTTATGTGCTGTTAAAAAAACGCCCAAACTCCCAAAAACTTCCATTTATGAGCTTCAGTGTCCATGGAGCCTTGCACCAAATGTACTCTACATCCCTTCGACTATATAAAATGGGGAGAAGAGAGACCTCCACATGTTATAAATGTCTAACGGCAGAAGGATCTTTTATACATATGGTGGGGGAATGTAATAGGATTCAACATTTATGGTCACAGGTGACTAGGGATATGCTTCGAGTTCGAGTCAAACTCATGTTCGACTTGAACATTGCCTGTTTGCCCGTTCGCCGAACAGCGAACAATTTGGGGTGTTTGTGGCAAATTCGAAAAGCCGCAGAACACCCTGTAAAATTCTATGGGAGATATCTAAAGTGCTAATTTTAAAGCTTATATGCAAGTTATTGTCCTAAAAAGTGTTTGGGGACCTGGGTCCTACCCCAGGGGACATATATCAAGGCAAAAAAAAGTTTTAAAAACGACCGTTTTTTCGGGAGCAGTGATTTTAATAATGCTTAAAGCGAAACAATAAAAGTGTAATATTCCTTTAAATTTCATATCTGGGGGATCTGTAAAGTATGCCTGTAAAGGGGCGCATGTTTTCCGTGCTTAGAACTGTCCCTGCATAAAGTGTAATTTCTGCAGGAAAAAAAGTCATTTAAAAGCACTCATGACTATAATGAATTGTCGGCTCCCCGTAATACAGAGAACAGTCATTGAAAGTCATTGATAAAAAAATAAAATAAAAAAAAGACATGGGGTTCCCCCCAAATATCCATACCAGACCTGAAGGGTCTGGTATGGATTTTAAGTGGAACTCCATGCCATTTTTTTTTTTTAAATGGCATGGAGTTCCCCCAAAAATCCATACCAGACCCTTTATCCGAGCCCGTAACCTGACAGGCCTCTAGAAAAGAGGGGGGACGAGAGAGCGCCCCCCCTGAACCGTACCAGGCCACATGCCCTCAACATTGGGAGGATGCTTTGGGGGTCTGTGACCCCTCAAAGCACCATGTCCCCATGTTGATGGGCCTCATCCCCACAACCCTGGCTGGTGGTTGTGGGGGTCTGCGGGCGGGGGGCTTATCAGAATCTGGAAGCCCCCTTTAACAAGGGGATCCCCAGATCCCGCCTCCCCGTTTGAAATGGTAACGGGTACATTGTACCCCTACCATTTCACAAAGAAAGTGTAAAAAATTGTTAAAAAACACACAGACACCGTTGGGATAAGTCCTTTATTAAAAAAAAAAAAGATTCCGGTGGTGGTAATCCACTCTTGGTATCCAGCGATGGGTGATCTCTTCTCCGGGGACCAGCGATGGGTGATCTGATCCAGCGATGGATGATCTCTCCTGATGGTCCAGCGCAGCGCATCCATCCCGTCTCCACTGGAGACACTGCGGGAATCCCGGCAGCCTGACACGTCTTAGCTGAGGAGGACGGGGCCACCTGTCACCTGACCCCGCCCCCCCCTCTGACACAAGGGGAAAGCTGGGCTTCTCCAGTGACGTGTAGGTGACCCTGCATTACATCAGAGGAGGGCAGGGTCACCCGTACATCACTGGGGAATCCCAGGTTTCCCCTTGTGTAAGAGGGGGGGCGGGGTCAGGTGACGGTGGCCCCGTTCTCCTCAGCTAAGATCTGTTAGGCTGCCGGGATTTCCGTGGTGTCTCCAGTGGAGACAGGATGCGCTGCCCTGGACATCATCGGGAGAGATCACCCATCGCTGGACCCCGGAGAAGAAATCAGCCATTGCAGGATACCAAGAGTGGATTACCACCGCTGGAATCTTTTTTTTAATTTATTTTTTAATAAAGGACTTATCCCACCGGTGTCTGTGTGTTTTTTTAACAATTTACACTTTCTTTGTGAAATTGTAGGGGTACAATGTACCCGTTACCATTTCAAACAGGGGGGGGCCAGGATCTGGGGGTCCCCTTGTTAAAGGGGGCTTCCAGATTCTGATAAGCCCCCGCTCGCAGACCACCACAACCACCAGCCAGGGTTGTGGGGATGAGGCCCTTGCCCCCATCAACATGGGGACATGGTGCTTTGAGGGGTCACAAACCCACAAAGCATCCTCCCAATGTTGAGGGCTTGTGGCCTGGTACGGTTCAGGAGGGGGAGGGGCGCTCTCTCGTCCCCTCTCTTTTCCTGCAGCCTGCCGGGTTGCGTGCTCAGATAAAGGGTCTGGTATGGATTTTTGGGGGAACTCCACGCCATTTTTAAAAAAAAATTGGCGTGGAGTTCCCCTTAAAATCCATAGCATACCTGAAGGGCCTGGTAATTGAATTTTGGGAGAACCCGACGCATTATTTTTTTTTTTATTAATGACTTTCAATGACTGTTCTCTGTATTATGGAGAGTCGACAATTCATTATAGCGGCGAGTGCTTTTAAATTACCTTTTTTGCCACAGAAATTACACTTTGTGCAGGGACAGTTCTAAGTAGGGAAACATGTGCCCCTTCACAGGCATACTACAAATACTCCCCAGGTATGAAATTTAAAGGAATATTACATTTTTATTGTTTCACTTTAAGCATTATTAAAATCACTGCTCCTGAAAAAACTGAAGTTTTTAAAACTTTTTTTTGCATTGGTACATGTCCCCTGGGGCAGGACCCACGTCCCCAAACACTTTTTATGACAATAACTTGCATATAAGCCTTTAAAATGAGCACTTTTGATTTTGATTTTCGAGTCCCATAGACTTTAATAGGGTTCTAAATTTTAGGTCTGTTCGCAGGTTCTGGTGCAAACCGAACCGAGGGGTGTTCGGGTCATCCCTACAGGTGACCCAACCCATTGTTGGGACTTCTGGGCATAGTTGAGGGTGAAGTTATGAGTAAGGCCTCATGCCCACGGGTGTTTTAAAAAACGAGCTGTAAAGCTTGTACCGACGCCTGGAAAAAAGCGTTTTTTTCTCTGCGTTTTCCTTTGTCGTTTATTTGCATTTTTGAGTGTTAGTGTTTTAAAAAAAAGACCTCGCTCTGCTATATTACACTCTCAAGTTGCCCACAATGCCACAGATGATAAATACAATATGTTAGAGGGCATGTGTATGTGCCATTTTGGTAGGAGAGAGAGAGAAGAGAGCATTTGAGAGTTTGTTAGAGTCTTTTTGTGTTTAGGTGTTTTTTCCGAGTTTATCTCCTGGACGACAGAATCCAAACTAAAGACGAGCCAATCCTTCTGATTGTCCTGTGGAGGCTATGGAGACGGAAATAGGTGGAGGAGGAGAGAAGCAGGAAATGTTGTCCGTTTTGGATGCATCCAATGGTATCCCATCGGGTGTCTATGGGGTACTTTACAAATATGTATTCCCAACTGCGCTTATATCTGGCAAAACTCCACAACTTCACAAGGATGTCTGTGTCACTCTTTGATGAGCTGTTGGAGAGTCTCAGGCCAAGGCTGTTGAGGATGGACACTGTGATGCAGAGCTCTGTGTCACCAGAGGAACTACTGCTAGTGACACTCAAGTAAGTGCAATTTACACATATGGGTTAGGGTTAGTGGATGGGGTAGGGGATAGAGGTTAGGGGATAAGGGTTAGTGGATAGGGTTAGGGATAGGGGTAGGGGATAGGGTTAGTGGATAGGGTTAGGGCTAGGGGATCAGGGATAAAGGTTAGGGTTAGTGGATAGGGGATAGGGGATGAGGGTTAAGTTTAGGGGTAGAGGCTAGGGTTAAGGGTAGGGTTAGGACTTCTTATTTATATGCAATTTATTTTTCTTGAAACATATTTTTATTAACATGCATCATAACAGTTACACAGCGTGGATCAATAGTTGGTGTGCAGGATTACATAACTTTTTGTGACAATGTATCAAGTACTTTGTGTATACAACGGGTGTCAAGACCCAAACAGTAAAGCAGAGTGGGCATGAAATGATACATTCAAAAATGCACAACAGATGTGAGAACTGGAAGAATATAAGGTAATAGACACTCAAGGACGAGGTAATGAACCTTCCTAAGTTTGTGGGTCAATCCCGGATAGGGATCGTCAGCTTGCGTGATAGACAATTTTCAGTGAGGGGGACATAACAGAGGTCGGGGAAGGAAGGAAAGAGGTGTGAAAAAGAGACAAGGAGGAACAGGGATGGGGAAGTGGAGAGAGGCAGGAGGAGTAGGGCCGGCCGGCGCGCCCGGGCACAGGGGCTCATAAAGAAAAAAAGTTTCGAGTAGTGGTGCGCATGCGCGGAGTCTCCAATATGGACGCTTGAGCCGGAGCTCCGCCGAACCCAGCGCCACCGACACTTATTACGCACCGCAGACAGCGAGCCCGAGGAAGAAAACGAGCGATCCGCTACCCCCTCACCCCGGGGAAGCTCTCCGCATGCCCAAAAAACAGGTCCGCAGAGACCTGGTCCCGCAATTCGACGGACCCCCGCCGTCTGGGTGTACCAAGATGGCCGCCGCGGCCCTGAAGCACGCTGCAGGGAGAGAAGCACTCCCAGAAGTAAGGCAAGTGATTGCTCCGGCCTCCCTCAACTATACCCCATCTCACCAAAGTGGAGCAATGCATCCACCCACCCCATCACCAGCCTCCACAGAATCACTGCTGGGCAGAAATTTTGGGGACTCACCGTATTCCCCAGCAGGCCCTATCCTCGATCCGCCCCCAGGGGGATCCTCTCCTTTCCCTCAGTCTGACCCCGGCTCACACACGGATGACCTTCTCCTTAAAATGTCAGCCCTTCTGGAAAGGGGCTTAGCATCCACAGCCGCGAAAATAACAGGAGACATTAAGACAGACTTTCAAAACCTGGGAGCCAGGATGGAAGCGATAGAACAAAAACTGGACATGACAGTGTCAGCAACCAACCAGAACTCAGAACATATCCAGACTTTACAAGACAGACTGGACACCGCCATACTTAGAATCGACGAACTGGAAAACAGATCCAGAAGATACAACTTCCGAATCAGGGGAATACCAGAATCCATAACTGATGTGGCGCAAGCTACCCAGGAAGTCATCACATCCCTGATCCCGGACATACCGCAACACCGCCTGGAGCTGGATAGGGTCCACAGAACCCTCGGACCTCCACGTAAGGATGGGTCCCCCCGGGACATTATAGCCAAGCCACACTTTTACCAGGTGAAAGAAGAAATTATGAAACAGTCCAGAGCGGCTAAACATCTGTCCTATCACGGCCATTCAATCCAAATTTTCGCCGATCTGTCCCCCTCCACAATCCAGAGAAGAAGAGCCTTGAAACCTCTCCTATTGGTGCTCACCCAAAAGGAAATCAAATATTGGTGGACATTCCCCTTTGCTGTCAAATTCCAACATATGGGCAAGACCCATTTTTTCACCACTTTCCATGATGGCGAAAAGATTCTCCTATCCCTGAAGCTCATCTCAACGGAAGCAGACATGGACACCTCAAACCCGAACTACAATCCAGCTAAACGCCCGCCCCCTGCTAGCCCAATTACCCCCCTGTGGATTAAGCAGCAGTCAAAACGATCCAAGGAACATACTCAGACCTGAGGCTGGTCTTTTTCTAAGTTTTTCATTTTCCCTAACCCTATTCTCACTCCATGCCGGAGTGCCACGGGGAAACCTCCCCCCACCACTTGAGAGCTTCGGCTCTTTGAACTTCCTGTGGCTGATCTTCCACTTACTGCGGGCCCTTTTTGTTTCCCCTTCTTTAACTAACTGGTTCTCATGATGGCCCTCTCATACCATTAACCAGAAAATACTGCTCGGTTTTCACTAAGCCTGCAATTCATACGGAATTTTGTTCTCATCGGATGATACAGAACATTCCTTCATGCTGGATCTTTCTCAAGAGAGACATTTGCACTTCCTTTAAGAACTGATGTTGGTTCTCTCTCATACCTTAAGCTCTCTGTACCCCCCTCCCTCCCTCTTCTCCTTCCCCCCAATACCCCTTTCCACTTTTCCCTTGCCTCCGACCCATTCCCCCCCCCCCCCTCACTTCTCCCCCCCTTCCCCCCCTTTCTCTTCCTCATTTTTTCCCTAAAGCAGGAAATCTTCCTTAAACCTCGCCAGGTTGATATTGTTTCGATCCAGGTCCAATATTAGGGCCCGCAGCGGGATATTACCCCGCTCACAGTTCTTCCTTTCATTCATGATTGTTAAAAGGTTTAATTTGATGTCTAAGATTCTGGTTAATATTCCTACATACAATGTTAGACTCTATGATACTAATCATCTAAGTATTTCATGCTATTGGTGCTTACTTTACAACTATTACTTTCTCTTCAAAGTGTTGGGCGCTGGATTCGTTCTATGTGCCCTCCCCTATCCCACAGACCCCCTATGACTTGTGGGCTAGGGTGCCTGCCTTTAGTTATGCAGGCGTTTTTGGTTGGGGTCTCCTCCGGGGGATGTTTGGGTCCCCAGGGGCTGACCTTGATTTACCAGAGGGGGTATCCTCTGGATTTTTCACCCTCTTCTGTCTTCTACCTTCTTCTTTCCTCCTACTCTGATTCTTCATCTCTGTTTTCTGCTCACCTTTCAATATTCTCAGTGGTCACTCAACTTTTACTCTCCCTACAGGCTCGCATAGTCGCCTCTTCTACTGCTATGATCGTAATTTATGGTTTACAATTTGGGACGTACGATCTACGGGACCTTCCGCAGAATTGTGTAGATGGACTGGTAAGCATCCCTTTTCTTTGTTTTCATGGCTGACCACCAGGGCTCCAGACTCAGAATAGCCTCTCATAATGTTCAGGGATTAAACTCCCCTATCAAGAGGAAAAAGATATTTGACAGTTATAAATCCCTTAAATTGGATGTAGCCCTAATCCAAGAAACCCATTTTCCTGATCGGTACAGCCCTAATTTCTTACACCAACATTTTCCTCAATTCTTCCTAGCAAAATCGGTAAACAAAACAAAAGGAGTAGCAATACTATTTGCTAAATCTAGTAATTTTGTCTGGCAGATGGATCGCAAAGATCCAAACGGGAGATATATCCTCGTTAAAGGGACAATAGACGGTCAGCTCTATTCCTTCGTCTCTTATTATGCTCCTAACAAAGGTCAACATAAATTTTTCCAATCCATGATGGTCACTCTTGCCCCCCTAATGGAGGGCAAGGTGGTCATGGGAGGAGACTCCAATGTCGCTCTAGACCAAGGTCTGGACAAATCGAACCCATCTAAAAGTAGGCTCACTCGCCCCTCCAACAACAGTCTCAGATTCGCTAAATTAATCCATACCCACGGTTTGGTAGACGCATGGCGTGAAGCCAACCCGACAAATAGAGACTTTACCCACTTTTCCGTTCCGCATCAGTCCTATTCTAGGATAGACCATATTCTACTTCCTACAAGACTACTGCCCAATCTCATCAACTCCAAAATTATTGACACTGTTCTCTCAGACCATTCTATAGTTACTATCACTATACAGAAACCTTCCCATACGGCCAAGCTTTCTCACTGGAGACTCAATGAGTCAATATTATCAGAGCCCTCTAGGGTGGTCGACATTAATAAAGCGCTCCTGGACTATTTTAATCTCAACAAGACGGACGATATCTCAGCGGAAACCTTGTGGGCTGCCCATAAGGTCTCAGTTAGGGGGAGGATCATACAAATAGCTTCTCAGATCAAACGGGAAAGGGAAGCAGACATCCGCAGGCTCGAAACCACTTATGCTGACCTCAGGGCCAAACACAAAAGAGATCCCCACAGGTTCCCCACCTCTCTTCTAGACTCCACTAAGCTAGAACTAAATTTAGCATTAACGGCGAGGGCTGAGAAACAGTTGAGATGGTCAGGGGCCAAATTTTATTCTCACACAGACAAACTGGGGCGAATGCTAGCCAATAAACTCTCTCCAAAAATGAGATGCAGGACTATCCCCAAAATCAGGACTCATGACCACATAACCACTTCTGACCCCACAAAAATCATCTCGGCCTTTCGGGAATTTTATGCCAAATTGTATAAAGACGACTGTCAGGGACCCCCTAGTCTCTCCGCTAACTTTTTGGACTCTTTACCTATCCCATCCCTCTCAGATGAACATAGAGCAATCATGGAGGAGAGGATTACCGTAGAAGAAACACTAGCGGTTATACGGAACTTAAAGACGGGCTCTGCCCCTGGCCCAGACGGCCTGTCGGTACCCTATTATAAGTCTTTTGCGGAGACACTGGCCCCATACTTGACAAATTTCTTTAATGAAAAAGTCTCTGGTTCTCCCTTACACCCGGACTTGAACTCTGCTTTCTTGACAGTGATCCCAAAACCAGACAAAAACCCAGAAGAAGTAAGTAATTACAGACCCATTTCATTGATCAATAACGATCTCAAAATCCTCACTAAAATACTCGCAAATAGATTAAACTCCTTTATCCGAACATATGTGCATAAAGATCAGGTTGGATTTATCCCAGGCAGACAAGGCCCAGACCAGACTAGGCGAACCATAGACGTGATCTCCATTCTCCAATCAAATTGGCCTAGTGGACCCAAACAACAGGGGATGATTCTTTCATTAGATATACAAAAGGCCTTCGACTCAGTGTCTTGGCAATACCTTTTTGGGCTCCTGGAGCGTTGGGGATTTGGAGATCGCTTTAGGGGATTGATAAAAGCACTTTATTCTACACCCACAGCAATTATTAAATCGCAGGGATTTTTATCCACCCCTTTTAAGATTGCTAGAGGTACTAGACAGGGGTGCCCTTTATCCCCGCTACTCTTCGCAATTGCGATCGAAACTCTAGCAATTGCGATCAGGGTGAACCCTGACATCAAAGGGGTTTTCTGTGGGCAGCAGGAACACAAATGCGGACTGTTCGCTGACGACTTGATACTCTTCATCACCTCCCCCCTTATCTCCCTACCAAATCTTTGCAACACTTTATCATCCTTCGCGAAAATTTCTGGATTGGAAGTAAATTTCTCTAAATCACAAGCCCTCAACGTCTCCCTCCCCCCACCTACGGTGGCTTCACTTAAATTGAATTTTCAGTTTGACTGGAATGACCAGACCATCAAATACCTCGGCATAAATCTTACTCCCAGGTTCGAAACCCTATATGAAAAGAACTATCCTCCCATGTTCCGCAAACTCGAACAAGACCTAAAGGTGTGGTCTTCACATCATATCTCCTGGATGGGTAGAATCAATGCCATTAAGATGACCCTAATGCCAAGACTCCTATATCTCTTTAGAGCCCTCCCGATCCCGATACGGTTGGATCATCTCCGTGCTTTCCAAAGCAAGGTTCTGAAATTTATCTGGGGTGGAGCAGGTTACAGATTGCCCCAACAAACACTTTACTTAACACGTAAAAAAGGGGGCTTAGGCCTCCCACACTTATATAAATACTATCAAGCAGCCAGACTTGCGCAAATCTCAGTTTTATATTTTAAGGGGGAGAAGCCTGACTGGCTACAAATAGAAAGCTTAGCAGCCCCACTCAATACTATAGACTTCCTACTTTGGTCCTCACCCAAATGCAGACCTCCAATCATGGCTCCCACTCTCTCCCACTCCTTAGCCTTATGGGACAAATTAAAGCGGAACCCTTATATCGTCTCCAACACAACCCCCCTGTCACACATTTTCCGGAACCCCAAATTCCCCCCCGGTTTAGAGATCCAAGCTTTCCAATGGTGGCTTGATAAAGGGCTGTACCGAATAGGTCACTTCTTTTCTAACATTGGACCAATTTCCCTTGCTCATTGCATTAGCAAATTGGACCTCCCGAGTTCGGAGAAGTTCAGATTCGGACAAATTAGCCATTTCCTACACAGCTTGTGGTTAGAAAAACCAAATCCCCCTTGTTTTTCAGAGTATGAGCGTTGGTGTGGTCAGGCGGTGGAACAAAGGGGGGGGATATCCATTATCTACACTTCACTGCTATTCCCTACGGGGAAGTCCTCTTATATGTCGTCCTGGGAGGAAGATCTTCAGTTCCACTGGACCTTGGAAACCTGGCAATCAGCCTTCTCTATGGCCTTTAAAGGAATAATTAATACTTCCCTAATGGAAGCTAGCGTAAAAGTAATTTCCAGATGGTACCTCACTCCCGCAAGGCTGGCCAAGATGTTTCCTTCGGCTGACCCTTTGTGCTTCAGGGGCTGTCATCTGCAGGGAACATTATCTCATGTATGGTGGGAGTGTCCTAGAATTAGACACTTCTGGAAAAAGATATTCACTATTATCAAAAAAGTAACCGGCCACGAGTTATCCAGGCTACCCGAGACTGCTTTACTTAATGCACATCTCCCTCTCATCTCTAAATATAAGCGGAAGCTAATCCACTTTATTTTATTAGGGGCTAAAATGACCATAGCTAAATCATGGAAACAACCCGGGGTCTCCGTCAGACTCGCCATTAGAAAAATCTCCTGGATTATGTCCCAAGAAAAACTAGCTAGTTCTCTCTTGGATAGGAAGCAAAGTTTTGAATTGACCTGGGAGCCTTGGGCCCAGTATGTGGGGATCTCTCTGATTCCTGGGATCCCCGCAGTACAAACACTAAGTTAGAGTGACCACTGAGAATGCTTTATCTCCTTCCTATTATCTTTACTTCTTTCTTTCATCTTTCCTTCTCTTTATCTATCCCTTCGGAGGGCTATCCTCCTCTTCCCTCAGGGATACTGATCAACCATAACAACAACCCCCTCTAGTTGGATGCAGTTATGACAAGGGGAGGGTTACCCATTTTCAGTTCTGATGGGAGGAACCTGGTTCTCGTGCAGCGTGATCCCAATTGGGGCGCGGGAACAAGGTTTCCTCAGTTATTCTTTCCAAGTTTATCTTTTCTGGGGCTCTTATATATCTCTTACCTCACTTTAAGAAGCCTTAACTATTACTTCCGGTAGAACCCCTTTGAGGTCCCCTCCTCTAATAGGAGAAACGGTAACCTATCTAGTTCAGATCTCCCTACATTATTGTCTCGCTACCAAACCTCCCCAACAGGCTTCTAAGATTGACTTTACTGTTATATGATTTTTCGAATTATCTTTGTTGTTACTTGAGCTTGTTTAGCTCTATTTGATGTGTCAGCATCTCTGTACTACTTCATTTCTGAACAAAATAAAATATTTTGAAAGAGGAAAAAAAAAAAAAAAAGTTTCGAGTAGTATTGAACATGCTATATCAGTAGTCTGATGTATCCAAATGGACATCCACGGGCAAAAAGTGATTGGCCCATGGTTGCCAGATTTTATTGTGTTTGGGGAGACGGTCTAAGAGTTTGGCTTCAGTCCTACTGTGAATCATGGCCTGTGTTACCCTATTTTTAACGGCAGCCAGGGGTAAAGTTGGGGATTTCCAGGCGTGCGCTATGGTTTGTTTCGCTGCAGTGGTAAGCTGGAGAAAAAGTTTCAGTTGATTGCGAGTGCAACATTCGGGTGATTTATTAAGTAAAGCGAAGACAGGGTCTGGCTGTAAAGTGAGTTTAAATAAAGTGGATGCCATGTGGAACACCGCTACCCAGAGTTGCTGGGCTACCGGGCACGTCCACCAAATGTGCAGGTGGGTGCCAACAGTGTTACAGCCCCTAAAGCATAATGCTGAGTATCCTGGAACGTATTTGGCGATTCTAGCTGGAACTAGGTACCAACGCATTAATACTTTAAAATTGGCCTCAGAGGCGACAACATTTTGAGATGCGTTCTTGGTATTAGTCCAAATCTCGCTCCAGGTGTCAATGTCTAGGTCTTTAGACAGATCAGTCGACCATCTTGTTGCGTATGGTGGGAGGGACGGGGGGGAGATTAAGGTAGGAGTATAGTTGCGAAATGATACCTGGGGCATGTGGGTCTGAGTCGCATATTTTTTCAAAGAGTGATATGTGGTGTTGGGTCGGACTGGGCTTAGGAAGGGATTGTAAGAAATGTAATACCTGAAGGTAACGGAAGTATTCCGCACGGGGGAGGTGATACTGTTCTTGGAGTTCGTGGAAAGTTTTTGGCACTCCGCCCCTCAAGAGGTCTAGGACTCTGGTCATGCCTGCTCCGAACCAGGTTGTAAAGAGGCCTGGTTCAGTGAGAGCCGGGGGGAAGAGCGGGTTGCCAAAAATAGATAATAGTGGGGTGTGCGAAGAAATGAGTGCGGAGGATTTGCGAGTGGCGTCCCAAATTTTCAGGGAGTGCGTAGTAACTGGGTTTGTAAGGGAGCCCCTCTTGGAATGGGGCAACCAGAGTAGGTTAGAAATGGCAATGGGGTGGACATCTACAGCTTCCAGGCTAACCCACAGGGGGATTTCCGACTTAGCATGGTAAAGAGCTAGTTGAGCCACCTGAGCAGCTCTATAATACAGTAAAAAATTGGGCACCCCTAGGCCGCCCTGTGTCTTGTGGCGGAAGAGAACCGATCTAGCAATTCTCGGTCTGGTCGGTTCCCAAATATATTTAAGTGTTTTATTTTGCATGATACGATGAAAGTATGGGGGAACCGTGATAGGGAGAACTCTATACAGATAGAGTAATTTAGGTAGAAGAGACATCTTGACCGCTGTAATTCTACCCAGCCACGAGACACAAAGCGGCTGCCACGAAGCCATGATGTTCGTAAATCTCTTGAGTAAGGGAAGGTAATTTGTACGGTAGAGGGAGGACGGGTCGTTCGTCAATTGGATGCCTAGGTAAGGGATGGATGATGTGGACCATAAGAAAGGGAAATTACTTTGTAGCTGTTTAAGGTCAGCTGTTGGCAGGGACACATTGAGGGCCTTGGACTTAGTTTGATTGACTTCTAGGCCTGATATAGCAGCAAAGCTATCTAAAAGTTTACAGAGGTTTGGTAAAGTAATGTGAGGGGTCGTGACGAAAAGTAGAGCGTCGTCGGCAAACAAGCATAACTTATGTGATGTTGAGGCTAGCTCGAGACCACGTATGTCGGGATGTGCTCTAATAAGAGCCGCCAGAGGTTCTATTGCTAACGCGAATAGGATGGGGGAGAGGGGGCATCCCTGTCTCGTCCCCCTTTGAATGGGAAAGGGCGATGAGCGTGAGCCGGCATATCTAACGTAGGCTTGGGGATAGGCATACAAAGCATTTATCCAACTTAGAAAATGAGGGCCGAAACCCCAACGTTGTAAAATATAGTGAAGGTATTGCCAGGATACTGTGTCGAATGCTTTGCGTATGTCAAGCGAAAGCAAATGCATTGGGATATTTCTTGATTTTGCTATATGCTGGATGAGAATCACACGACGGATATTGTCACTAGCTTGCCTCTGGGGGATGAATCCCACTTGGTCTTTATGTATCAATCTACCTATAAGCGGGTTCAGGCGTAGAGCCAAGACCTTGGCGAGGATCTTGACGTCCACATTGAGCAAAGAGATGGGCCTAAAGTTGGACCAAATTGAGTGGTCGGAATTGGGTTTGGGGATCATGGTAATGATAGCTGTCAATGAGTCCCTGCCCAGAGACTGACCCTGAAGGATAGAATTAAAGGAATTTGTAAGAATTGGGGCCAATGTGTCGGAGAATTTTTTGTAGTAGGCTGCAGGAAGGCCGTCGGGTCCAGGGCGCTTATGGGGTTTGAGAGACTTGATGGCCGCCAGTACCTCAGTCAAAGTGATGGGGGCTTCCATTATGTCGAGATTTGTAGGGGATAGCTGGGGTAGTTGTAGAGGATGAAACAGGGCATCAGCTTGAGAGGTAGAGAAAGATGTTTTGGCTGTGTATAGCTTCGACAATTGAGTGCTAAACTCAGTAAGAATTTTAGCTGGGTTACTAGTGGGACCTCTCTGTGGTAATCGAAGTCTGATGGGCTTATATGATTTCTCGGGGTTCCTCAAACGCATCGCTAAAAAGGTATCAGGTTTGTTAGCTTTGATGTAGGCAGTATGAAAGGATCTACGGATCTGTTTGTCGGCCTCTTCAGTTAAAAGTAGGTCCAGCTCTAGTTTTGATTTCTCAAACGCCAACCTATTAGAAATGGTAGGGTCAGATTGGAAAGAGAGATAGTGTCGGTGGAGAGTGGCCTCTAATTGGCAGGATCGCTCTTGCCTGATCTTCTGGAGATGTGAGGCGACAGAGATACACGTGCCCCTAATAACCGGTTTGTGAGCTTCCCAGAGGAGAGTGGGGGAGATACCTGGGGTGGTGTTATGGGTGAGGTATTCCGTGAGGGCAACTTGGATATCTAAACAATATGATGGATTGGAAAGGAGAGTTTCGTTCATGCTCCATTCTCTGCTAACGGGAGGAGGGATAATGGAGGAAACAGCCGTGATTGTAGCGCAGTGGTCTGACCAAGTGATGGGGTAAATGCGTGAGTGGAGGAGAGTGGGAGCAGAAGTTACGGGTATAAAGATATGGTCTATTCTAGAGAAAGACTTATGGGGATTAGAATAGAAGGTATAGTTTTTCTTAAGGGGGTTACATTCTCTCCAGGTGTCTACCAGTGCTGCTTTTTGGAATTGTTTACGAAGTTTCATAGAAGGAGCAAGTTGCTCTGGGGAGTAAGGTGACCTATCCAGGTGAGGGTAAAGTACTTGGTTGGAGTCACCGCACATGAATAGGGCTCCTACTTGGTGAGTTCGGATGACCTGGAGAAGGTGGGAGAAAAAAGGGTTGGGATTCGTGTTAGGAGCGTAATAAGAAACTATTGTAACAGCCGTGTCCTGAAGTAGACCTGTGAGTATAAGGTATCGACCCTCAGGGTCTTTAATTTCGGTTCTTGGGGTGAATAGGAGGGTGTGATGAAAGGCAAGAAGGACCCCTCTGTGTTTTGTGTCTGCAGAGGCTGTAAAGACTTGGGGGTATTTAGAGTGAAAGAATTTGGGAGTAGCGTGTGTAGAGAAATGGGTTTCCTGAAGGGCCACTACGCCTGCCTTCAAGGTAAGAAAAGTGCGAAATGCCTTGACCCGTTTTTGTGGTGAGTTGAGTCCTTTAACATTTAAGGACAAGATGTTTAGGGGGGCCATCGCGTGAGGGAAGGAGTATGTTCGAGGGACCCGTCAGGGCCCGAACGCGCCGACCAGCCAAGGAGGAAGAAAGGGAGGGGAGAGGTAAAGGAGAGGTAAAGAAAAGGAGAGAGCAGGAAGAGGTTGTACAGGGGAGAGGGGAGAAGTGTGAGGCGGTGTGAGCAAAGGCACACCGCCCAACAAATTGGTGTTGCGGTCCGCTTGGCCTGTGGCCAGGCAAGCGGAGTGTGCATCAACAAATGGGGGGAGCAGTGACGGCTCACCGCCGCATACCCGTAAAAGTAACATTAAACAGTACGGTTTAAGAAAACAAAACTTAATAATAACAAGCTCTACCAGGTAAATGTGGTATTTCAAGTATACGTAAAAAAATTGTAAAGAGATTCCAGTCATAATAAAAAGTAAACCGTAAAGGAACAGTACGGGGGAGGAAAAAAAAAAAAAAAAGGGGGGGGGGAGGTGGGGGGTTATACAATTAGCTTTACGGTATGGCTTTGGAAAAGTTATTGTAAGAATCATATGAATGGTAGAGATGTCCATACTAAAACAAACAATAAAAAAGGGAGAAAAAGAAAAAAAAAAAAAGGAAAAAGAGATAAATGGAGTACCGTAAGAATATCAGGGTTTGCAAGTCCCAGTAACCGGCGGCTCAAAAAAAGAGAGGACGCCTAAGCAAAAAGTTGGGCAAAAAAGCTGGTAAGGGCGTTTTTCAGCGGGGGATAAAAACCTTCGGGCTAGGGAAGCCTACGCTGGAGGAACGCTTCGGAGTGTCCCGCTTAGCAGAAGAGGAGCTTGGGGTAGCTTGACGATTCCGTCTTGGTGTAGCTGCGTAGGAGTAGGGAGCAGGACGAGCTGGGGTGCGGGGGAGAGATGTATCTTGAGGATCAGGTGCCACGAGGTGGAGTGATTCCAATAGGTTCTGTAAGGCCTCAGATGACGAGCAGGTATGTTGCTGACCTTGGAAGGAGAAGTGGAGCGCAAAAGGGAAGCGCCAAGCATATTTTATCTGATGTTGCATCAATATTTGAAGCTGCGGTTTCATGGCACGTCTCTTCGCAATCGTCGAGGGTGCAAGATCAGTGAAGAGTTGATATGTGTGGCCTTGGAATAGCAGGTCTTGCTTGTTTCGTGCGGCCGAAATCAGTTGCTCTTTCGTTCGGAAGTAGTGGAGTTTCACTATTATATCTCGAGGAGGGCCTTCGGGTTGACGACGCGTAAGCGCCCTATGAATCCGATCGAATTCAAGATGTTCGATCGGAATCGACGGGGACAGTTCCTGAAAAAGAGCGGTCGTAAAAGACTGCAGGTCGTCCACTGTCTCGGGAATGCCACGAAGACGAAGATTTGATCGTCGTGAGCGGTTTTCTGCGTCCTCCAAACGAGATAAGAGGACTACGTTGTCATCACGGAGACTAGCTTGGTCACGGACCAGTTCTTGTATAGTGAGTTCTGTGTCGTCCGCCCTCGTCTCGAGGTCTGCTGTGCGCTGGCCTAGGTCACGGATCTCGCGGGTTAGTCTATCTGTTATTTGGTCAGATGTGGCTTTGAGGGCCTTGTGGAGCATGGTCTCCATGTGTTTCAGAAAGTCTGCTTGAGACATACCTGTCTGTGGGGTAGATTGCGGTATGCTCGTGGGTTCTGTAGGGATATCCTCCTCATCGCTGCTCTCCTGGTGCTGCGGGTTGGTAGTGAGCTGGGCCGCCGCTGAGGCCTTCGCCGCCATCTTGGAGGAAGCACGCGCCAGTGCTTCTTTGATTGGTTTCGGCTTATTTTTGCCCCGGTGGCCGGTCAGAACCATTCCGGGAGAGGCACAGGGCGATCCGCAACGTGGGTCCTCAAGAATCGAGGTGATTACCGGCTGGGTATGCGGTGCTATTGCTCGGGATAGCGGCGGTGAGAGCGGAGCTCTAACGGGATGCGTCCGTCATGGTGAGCTTCGCGCATGCTCCCCGCAATTTATTTTTCAATATGTTAAATTTGTATGTTATCTTAGATTCTTTGCTACAGGACAAAGTTATGTCTCGTGGCATCACTACTTCCTCCTTGGTCTCATAACGGTGTCCAGAGTAACAAAAGAAACGTGTGGCAATATGGGAGGAGTTGCATGAAGTTGTAATGCCGGCACCCACAGAAGACAAAATCAGTTGTCGACACTTTTTGGGAGAAAACTCAGTTCCCAAATTGTATCGGTGCCCTTGATGAAGAAGCCTCCCCACTCTGGATCATTCTGTTTCAAGTATAAAAAATTTTTTTTGGTGGTCCTCCTGGCATTGGCTGATGCACATCTGAAATTCCTTGCTGTGGATGTGGGAGCATATGGCAGGCAGGGTGATGCCTGCATATTCTGTGAGTCGGCCTTCGGACATCATCCATTGGTCATGGGGGCAGATGAAGCCTTTGGACTGGCTGAAAATCTCCTGAAGCCCTACAGTGCCTATTGCGTCAGCCATCAACAAAAAAATCTATAATCATAGGCTCAGCCATGCACGCCATGTTGTTGATTGTGCTTTTGGGGTGTGCACAGCCAAATGGCGAGTTTTTTCTGTCCTGTATGCAGCTTGATGTTGAGAACGCCATTAAAGTGGTCCTGGCATGCTGCGTTCTGCACAGTTTTCTGCAGGACAATGACAGAAGCAATGTTGAACCTGAGCCCAGTAACCAAGCTCAGAGAGTGCAATTTATGGACTTGCGCTCAACGGGACGTGTCTTGAGCATCCGAAACAAATTTGCTGAATTTTTTGTATCCCCTGATGGAGAGGTGTCATGGCAAAATGATTATGTGTAAAAAAAGTTTGGAATACATCAAGCTCTGCTTTCTTGTATTTTTTTTTTTTTAATAAAGCACTTCAAAAATCAAGTTTGTTCTTTTTTATGTCCATTTTTCTTTGTTTGTTCAAGTCCTTTTCACTCTGCGTGAGGCAAGCGTATGCTAGCGATTTTTGGGCTTAGCATACATTTGTCCGAAGGAGTCCTTTGCACTCCGCATGAGGCAAACGTATGCTAGCCCCTTTTTGGGTTTAGCATACGTTTGTCCTAGGCAGAGTACAAAGGAGTGCTGTTGTGTATCATATAAAACACAAATAAAACAAATGTATTAACAGGAAAAAAAGATATTTATTTCTCAAAAATAAAATGGTTGATCACAACTGGTGATAGGTGGGGGTGGATGCTTGCTCACCATGGGGATGTGAAGATTGGGGACGGGGTAATGATTGGGGCTGGCGTTCAGGCAAAAAATCATGCTGGTAGCGGTGTACAGGATATGATGGAGCTGTTCTATCATGATGAAAAAAAAGGCAAGGTGGAAGGTGCAAATTCGCCATAGGAGTGTGGGGCGTAAAATGAGGTCTGGGATGGGATAAGTGGTGGCTGGCGTTGAGGAGGGTGCTGATATTGAGAGGGGTTTGCTAGTGCTACTGAGGTCCCGGGGGCCATTGATTGGGGGATCATGAGAAGCAGTATATGGATCACATGGTGGTGGCCCACCACTTAATTTTGCTTGTATGTATTGCATAGCAATAGCATACATGCGGTCCATACAATGCTTCTCTAGGTCTCCCCCAATGTCCTCCAGGATATGATATAAGCTGTGGCAAAAGCAGGCATGCCGGTTGCTGGTATCTAAGAATGCATCCACACTGCGCCTCTCCTGCCGCACTTCCTGCAGCAGTGCTAGCACCCTGTCATCTGACTCAATATTGCAGCCGTCCCTCCTCTGATGTCCATGGTCATGAACACCGCCACGACCACGCAGATCCCCATGTTCTTGCCTGCCAGCAGCCAACTCCAAGGCCCTGGATTCCTGCAAAAGAACAAAAATGTTTAGATTGACATGTACATAGACAGACATACAATGAGATAGACAGGCAGACATATTGAACAGGCAGTTACCTCATCTGTTGTCAGGGCTGGGCTCAGCCCTTCCTTCTCTGAGCTGACAGCTGAGCTGTCGGCTCACCTGTTGATGATATTCTGCTCATCAGTCCTGCCTACTTAAAGCGGAGCTCCACCTTAAAAAAAAGTTATTAAAAGTCAGCAGCTACAAATACTGCAGCTGCTGACTTTTAATAAATGGACACTTACCTGTCTAGGCAGCAGATGACGAGCAATCGCTCGTCTCTCAGCTGCCCCCGCCACCATCTTCTGTCAGGGAATCAGAAAGTGAAGCTTTGCAGCTTCACTGCCTGGTTCCCTACGGCACATGCGAAAGTCCTCTGCGCTACTTGACTGGTCCGCATTGTGTTCTGGGAACTGTGTTTCCCAGAACACAATGGGGGGGGGGGGGCGGCATCTGCGGCTAGCTATTCCCGAAAGTGGGTGCAGATACCTGGATTATACAGGTATCTGCACCACCTCCCCCTTGAAAGGTGCCAATTGTGGCACTGGAGGGGGGAGGAATCCGATGAGCGGAAGTTCCACTTTAGGGTGGGACTCCGCTTTAAGCTGTCCAGCCCAGATGATCTCTGCCTTCGCCAGCATCACAGAAATCTCCTGCTTTCCTGTTAAAGACTTGCTTGGCTGACATTCCTTCTGGCTCCAGATCCTACTCTGTGGCTTCCTGACTTCTGGCTTGTCTGACTATCCATTCCGGTTACCGAACTATGCTTTGTTATGCTATGGCTATGTTTTGACTAAGTTTGTTCTATTTACTTTTATTATTGAACAAATGTGTGTTTAAGGGCCGGTTCACACTGCAGGCGAGGCGAGGTGACTCCGACTTGCCTCGCCGCGACCTGCAGCGGCCTCGGCGGCGACTTGCAAATGACTTCTGTATAGAAGTCAATGCAAGTCGCCCCGAGGTCGCCCGAAAGTAGTACAGGAACCTTTTTTCTGAGTCGGAGCGACTCGAGTCGCTCCTCTCAGAACGGTTCCATTGTACAGAACGGGGGCGACTTGCGGGAGCGAGGCGAGGCGAGTCGTGTCGCCTCGCATCGCCCGCTGTGTGAACCGGCCCTAACTGTACTTCTGTCTCAGTCTGATTCATGGTTTCTGACATCTGTGTACTCAACACTTGCCACACTCATGTCATGTGGTGATGCATTTCCAGTGCTCAATATGGGACTGGTGGGTCTGTCAACCTGGCCCTCTTCCGCAGCCACCTCCCTTTGTCGAGCAATGTTATCCTGCAGACAATAAAAAATGTAAAAAGTTAAACAATATCCATGGAAAAGCAATGCACATAGGGAAATATATGATGAAAAAAGAACAAAAAAAATAATAACTTACTGTCTGCTGTTATTTTTCATTATCACCCCCCGGTTCAGTTCGCAGCAGAACATGCGAACTGGCAAAAAATTTGTTCAAACACGAAAACACTGTTAAAGTCTATGGGAAACGAACATGAAAAATCAAAAGTGCTAATTTTAAAGGCTTAACTGCAAGTTATTGCTATAAAAAGTGTTTGGGGACCTGGGTCCTGCCCCAGGGGACAATGCAAAAAAAGTTTTAAAAACTGACGTTTTTTGGGAGCAGTGATTTTAATAATGCTTAAAGCGGGAGTCCGCCGGGACTCCGCGTTTTTTTTTTTTTTTAAAAGCCAGCAGCTACAAATACTGCAGCTGCTGACTTTTAAAATAGTGACACTTACCTGTCCAGCGTGCCCGCGATGTCGGCACCCGAAGCTGATCTCTAGATCGTCTCTCGGGTCTTGCCGCCGCCATCTTGGGTATGGGAATCAGGAAATGGAGCCTTTTGCTTCATTTCCCGGTTCCCTACTGCGCATGCGCGAGTCGCGCTGCGCAATAAGGACGGTCCCCGCTGCCTCTGGGATCTGTGTGTTTCCCAGCAGGCAGCGGGGCACTTGCGGAAAGGGGCGTAATCGACGCCCCTTTCCGCAGAGAGCTATCCCGGAAGTGGGTGCAGATACCTGTACTGTACAGGTATCTGCACCCCCCTCCCCCCTGAAAGGTGCCAATTGTGGCGCCGGAGGGGGGGAGGGTTCCGATGAGCGGAAGGTCCACTTTAGGGTGGACCTCCGCTTTAAAGTGAAACAATGAAAATGTAATATTCCTTTAAATTTCGTACCTGGGGGGTGTCTATAGTTTGCCTGTAAAGTGGCGCATGTTTCTAAAGGAAAAAAAGTAATTTAAAAGTATTCGCGGCTATAGTGAATTGTCGGTCCTGGCAATACACATAAAACTCATTGAAAAAACCACATGGGATTCCCCCACAGGGGAACCCCAAACCAAAATTTAAAAACAAAAATGCGTGGGGGTCCCCCCAAATTTATCCCATAGACTTTTAAAGTCGAACATCCGGCTCATCCCTATTTATCATGTTTTGTCGTAATAAAGCCAAATTGTTGTGATACACGTGTATTTTTTTGGCAGGGGCTGGTGCTACATTCCGTGCTGCCTTCTTGTCTGTCATGTCCCCCCTGATGCGATCGCAAAATTCTGCCTAAAGAAAAGTGGAAAACAAGGGTCAATAATATGCATTCTTCATTCTTCATTTACATTATACAACAAACAGATCATGCATTTCATGAAAATAGACTTACTTGTCTCCTTTCTGGCTCCATTAGTCTTCTCTTCCCAGCCAGGGCTTATAGCCCCACTAATATCCTCCCATGATTAACTTTTTATATGGTCACCATGTAGTGCCACATCCCAAATTTCAGGATGAGCCTCAACTGCACTAATCAGGTCCACCTGAGACACAGCACTGGCCATCTCATCTATCCTTTGTTGCTCCTCTGTCCTACCCACAGTCACATGGCTGTGCAAAGTACTGTTGGGTAATGTCCAGACAGGAATTTCCTGTTTTTACAGAGATTACAGTGTCCAATCAAATGTTTACAGCTTAAAAACGTCATAGCTTAAAAATGCTGATACAGAGTTTTTTTGTGCGTTTTTGAGCTATGGCATTTTTACAGCTCTAGCGCTGATCCTGGGTTTTTTTTGGACCTTAAAAATGCCTATGCCATTTACAGCTCAAAAACGCTATGGTAAGCATGAGGTCATTAGCTAACATGGGGAGGCGTTTTTAAGCTGCAAAAAACGCTCATAAAAGCAGCTGTAAAAATGCCTGTGGGCACGGGGCCTAATAATATGAGGACCTTACTGCAACTACTGTTCTTTTATGTCCGCAAGTTGATTGCAGTCAATTTTATTAGGAGAGACTACCTTACATTATCCTCTTGGAAGGTCCTGGTCAATGCCAATGTTACACTGCATAAACTCACTTATGAAGCCAGGGGATGCCCAAACAAATGTAATAAAGTTTGGGGTAAATGGATTAACTCTGAGGATACAGTGCCAACCAATACTTATGCCCTATACACACAAAATTCCGATTGTAGAGAATTCCGATCAGACAAAGTGCCACGCATGCTCAGATCAAATTACGAGACCAAAGCTATTGGCTACTAGCCTCAACGTAGTTCCGTCATAAACAAATGTCATCACGTTCCGAACGATCGGATTTTCCAACAACTTTGTGCTTTATCTATGGCCACATAATAAATGTTCGAATAATTTAGAGAATGTATCAAAATACACAGAGTGGTACTGTGGATACATAAAGGTATAGACCTGTGCCACGTCCCAATATATCAGGAAATCGTGTAGAGGAGAAGGTTTAATGTAGATTGTAATGTATTTAATCAATGTAATAATTGTAGATTTAATCATCTGCAGAAAAAAAAAAAGCACATTTTTTTTTCCTGCAGATGATTAACCACTTCAGCCCCGGACCGTTTTGCTGGCCAAAGACCAGACCCCTTTTTGCGATTCACCACTGTGTCGCATTAACTGACAATTGCGTGGTCGTGCGACGTGGCTCCCAAACAAAATTGACGTCCTTTTTTTCCCACAAATAGAGCTTTCTTTTGGTGGCATTTGATCACCCCTGCGGTTTTTATTTTTTGTGTTATAAACAAGATTTAGAGCAACAATTTTGAAAAAAAAAAAAACACATTATTTTTTACTTTTTGTTATAATAAATATCCCCCAAAAATAAATAAAAAAATATTTTTTTCCCCTCAGTTTAGGCCGATACGTATTCGTCTACATATTTTTGGTAAAAAAAAATCGCAATAAGCGATTATTGATTGTTTGCGCAAAAGTTATAGCGTTTACAAAATAGGGGATAGTTTTATGGCATTTTTATTAATATTTTTTTTTTACTAGTAATGGCGGCGATCAGCGATTTTTATTGTGACTGCGACATTATGGCGGACACATCGGACATTTTTGGGACTATTGTCATTTATACAGCAATCACTGCTATACAAATGCAGTGATTCCTGTGTAAATGACACTGGCAGTGAAGGGGATAACCAGTGGGTGGCAGTGTAGGGGTTAAGTGTTCCTAGGGGTGTGTTACTAACTGTTGGGAGCTGGGCTTTCATTCAGTGAACACTGATCTCTGCTCCAATCACATGGAGCAGAGATCAGCGTCACTTGTTGCTAGGCAGAACGGGGAGATGCTGTTTACAATGGCATCTCCCCGTTCAGCCGGCCCGTGAGATGATCGTGGGTATACCCGCAGCAATCGAGTCCGCAGGACCCGCGACTGGACTTACGGGGGTCCCGACCAGCACGCGATGGCAGTACGGCATTGAAGATTGGACATACCTGTATGCCAATATGCCTGCTCTTGCCATTCTGCCGACGTACATTGGCGTGCGCTGATCGGGAACCGGATAAATCTACAATAATTGTGATATAGTACTACATAGTCTTGATATGATTTATTTACAGTAATCTCTCATGGATACAGTGGTTCTGGATACTGGGTGTTAATGGGGTGTCACTTGCCCTTATGGAGGGTGAGGGTGCTGATACCATGTGGCCGCCCAGCGCCCCAATATGCAGGGAAGGTATCTTCCACTGCGGGTGCGGCGCAGGTATTGCTCCACCGGGGACTGCTGTGTTGACCCCTAGGTTACCGCGCGACGCTGAGTGTGTCCGTGCTTATTGATGTCGGGGCTCATGTAAGCATCATGTTGTGACAGCCTGGGTGGAGCTATGCAGCCCGGTGGCCAATCCCTTGTCGCTCCGTATGTCCGGCCGGCTATTGTGCTGAGCGTGATGCGCAGGCACATTGTGTCGGCCGGGCGCATGCGCAGGGACATTACGGCTGACTCAGATGACGTCACATCGGCTCGTACGCCGATTGGTTGATTACGAGTGGGACATGTATACGAATAGCATGCTCTGCACAAGCTCTGCACGAGCTCTGCACAACTGACTTGATCTGGATACACTACACGCGCTGGGACACTTTGTTCACTCGCACATTGTTTATGATACTATGGCACTGTTTGGGGCTTAATATACTTTATAATGTGATTACAGATACTTGGCTGGCTTCACATTAATTGCCCAGCGCCTACCCCTGGTGAGGGTTTCCCTTGTCATTTTGCCTTTTAACCCAGAGATCCTATGTACCTATATCTTCAGAGTTAAAAGAAATTCAGGCTATATACGGTAACAGTTTTCATCTGTGGTGAGTCTTCATTATTATAATTCTTGAATAAACCTTTTTACCAAGGGATCTATAAGTAATTTATGACATGCAGCATTGAACTATCATTTACTTTTCTGCAGCAAAAATATTTATATTATATCTTTTATGCCCACAACTTAAAAATAGATTGATATTGTAAACATAATTATATAATTATATAATAATAATAATAATAATAATAATAATAATACATATACTTTTATATAATTTTTATAATTAATACAAATAATAATAAACAAAAATGCTAGAATTATCTATTTGATTGCTACATTATAATTTAAATTCATTATAATTCTCTCTACATAATAAAAATTATAGGTTATGATTTGTTTAACTTTTCTCTATTTATAGGCCCCTCTAGGATTCAACCTTGTTCGGGCTGCGGCCTGATTCAAGGATCATTAAACCTTCTCCTCTACACGATTGTTTTGATTGATGGATATACTGTAGAGTGCTTCCTGTATGTGGTATAATCCAGCCTTCAATAATCTCTATACAGAAACAGCTCTTTTAGTAAGTTCTTGATAATACATCTTTCTAAACAATTGAGCACCTCTTGTATCGTGTTATACACGCCCCCATGGTGTCTAATTGCTCCTTACCTCCTCCCTTGGTTGCTGGGCCCCTGACACTCTGGGGAATCCTAGACACAGTATATGCATGAGTTTTGACTTACTACTTTTCTTGTTAATATGTTGAATGTGATTGATATTTATGTCTATACTTATACATGTTTTTGTTTATGTTTATTTCTTTATTGTCTTGCTAGTCACACTAATACAATCTCCAGAAGAAGAGTGCAATTCACACAAAAAATGTTGAGCCTTTTCTTCAAACAGAATACATCATGCCGCGAATACTATTTCTATATATGAGAACAGTAAAGTAAGTGTATATTGTTTATTACTATTTCCAAAATAATGTCGGAAAATGAATAGAGTATAGTAGCGGTAATTATTGTATGTTATACAAGAAACCATGAGTATTGCTGTGAAACTTGGTTTTAAGCTATGTTGTATTAAATATGATACAATAATATTTTAAACAATAAAGTTTATGATTTTACATTATTGATATTGTTTTGTGTATGGTGCCTAAAAATTCCATAAGCCCCCTGCCGTTCTTTATTTCCTGACATAATAAATGTTACTTTATGGTTTATATGGAAGCAAGTTTTATTTGTTTATTCATCATCCTCCAATTTATCTACTTTTTCTAACAGATGCCCTGATATTACCAGTGCGCAGCATATAGCCTTTGTGTTGTAGATTAAAAGGCCTTCTTTCTTAAATGCACATAATATAACTGGATACTAATATTTATAGGTAATGTTGATCCAGGGAATATCTGATTGCATCTTGGGGGATCATGCTTTTTCTTTTTTTCTTTTGCCTTCCCCTCAATCAACTGTGGGTATAGGATAGTGTCTATGGAGGTGTTCTATTCTGTGTGTTGTTTTTGATTGAACTGGATGGACTTTATTCAATCAGAATATTTATGTAAATGTAGCAGGTGTCCCATAATTTCTGCAGTCTGAGACTTATATTAACCCCTCTAGAGCAGACAGCACTGAGTTCACCCACTGACTGTCACAATAAGCGCTAGCGTGCATGCGCACAGAGGTGCGCAAAGGAGTGCACAAGCGCACCCTCAGCAATCTCCCAACAGGAACTAAAGTTCTGTAACTACCATTTTGGTTGCTGGCATGGGCTTCCTGACACAACATTTGGGGATATAAAAAAGGGAGGGGGGTATAGGCCGACGAGGCCCAGGCCTAGGGCGGCCCGCACGGAAAAAGCCCCCCTGGTCCATCCTCCCGAGTCCTGCCTCACACGGCTGCCTCCCACACATACACAATCCCCAGCAGCTGGCGGCTTGCTGGGCAATATTGAGCATACTTGGCAAGGTGGTGGGGGGGGGGGGACTAGCGCTCCCATTGAGCTTCTGGTGACTGGCCATTCAACTGGCGGAGGCAGAGTAACGCTCCACCTACCTTCCTTCACTGGCATCCTTAAACATTGCAACTCCTCCCCAGGGCGGGGTCTGTCTGTGTCCAGAGGAGGAGGTGGATAACCTCCAGGCAGTGGCGATGCGGTGGGAAGGCGGAACACACCTGGATGACACCATCCAGGAAGCAGTTGTAGTGGCGGGGTGCTGTCGAGCCCTCCCTCTCCCCATCAGTGACAGCACGCTGCTTCTCAGGAGAACTCAGCGGCACTGTGATAGGGGAGAGGCGAGCTGCCAGAAGGTTTCCCCTGCTTCCTCCCTTTTCCTGTCCGCAGGATAAGAGAGGGCTATTTTCAGATTCATCACCCAGCTTCCTGCCCATTTTTTTCCCCTCCCCATTGGCCACAGCGGAGGCCAATCAAAAGAGACTAAGGGAGCATCATGGGACATCTAGTCCCAGAAGATTGGGGCCCTGTAGTTCTCCAGAAGGAGCCGGCTACACCCCTTAGCATACATTCTGCTGGTGGAAAAGCAAGAGATCCTGGGAACAAGCTGAGGGAGTGAGTGCCACACTGTAGCAGCCAGTTACAGGAGACACAGCACACAATACAGCGCAGTGTGGTGTTGCCAAACAAAATATACATCATGTCTGGAAGGCCACCGAGGAGAGACAGACACTCACAGGCCACTAAAAGAGGGCAAGCAGGCTCTGTGTCTACAGTCAACAGTGCTGGTTGTGGACATGGTGCATCCTCTGCAGGTGGTTGTGGAGCACGCTTGTCCTTTTTTTCTGCTGCTGGCCATGTTATTGAGCCAGAACATGCAGAAGAGTTTGTGGAGTGGATAATAAAGCCGTCCTCATTCTCCTCATCTATGTCACCCAGGCTCAGAGTAGTTTTCCTTCCAATGCAGCTGCCAAAGGGGCCTATTCCACCGACTCCTTGTCCACAGTCGCTCCTTCCGTAGCCCCACCATCATGCACGGAGGAGTCCCCCGAACTATTTGACCATAATGTCGGATACATGGTGATGGAGAATGCACAGCGATTAGAAGGCTCTGATGTTGGGGAAGGGAGTAACGTGAGCCTAAAGAGAGGGGGTGCCCATGAAGGACTAGAAACTGGCAGTCATGTTCCTCCAGCCGCAGCATACTGCCAAGTTTGCTCCAGTGATGAGGAGGGAGGGGTGATGAGGTCACTGACTCTACTTGGGTGCCTGATATAAGAGCGAAGGAGGAGGCACAACTCTAATGAGACAGGATGTCCTCTACGGGGCAGCTTAAGGGCAGCCATCCTACTGCATCACGCCGTAGAGCTCCGCAGGTGCAGGGCGCTGCTGACTCCCCACTGATTTTGATAAGTTCCTTGGTATGGGCCTTTTTTGACATGTGTACAGCAGATCACACCGTTGCTCTTTGCAACGTATGTCTGAAGTGGATAAAGTGTGGCAAGAACAGCAGCCGCTTGGGCACCACATGCTTGACCGTTGTATGACGACCTCCCATGCAGTCCGTTGGCAACAACACTTGAAAGACCCACATCAAAGAAAAAGGCGGACTTCTCCTTGCTTCTCATCTGGGATCTCCAACCTCACTATACCTCCAGTCCTCTCAAAAACCTGCACTGAGAGGAATGAAGGTATAGCAATAGGTGTCCCAAGTATTTGCAGCCAATCTGCTATCAGCACACCTCTATCTGATTTTAGCAGGCAAATTTCCCTACCCCAGTTTCTAAACCGGAAAAAGAAATTTGGTCCCAGCCATCCACATGCTCAGCGCCTGAATGCTAGCTTGGCCAAATTGCTAGCACTGCAATTGCTGCCTTTTCAGCTGGTAGACTCTGCCCCCTTCCGTGAATTCATGTAATGTACTGTACCTCAGTGGCAGGTTCCAAAACGCCATCACTTTTTAATGATGGCCATTCCGGCTCTCTACTGGCATGTGGAAGGCAATGTTTTGGCCTCATTGGACAGGGCAGTCAGCAGTATGGTGCATATTACTGCTGACTCATGATCTAGCAGGGATGGGCAGGGACATTAACTTTCCTTCACGGTGCACTGGGTAACTCTGCTGGCAGCTGGGAAGGATGCAGGACAGGGTTCAGTATTGTTGGAGCTTGCTCCACCGACATGCCTCCAAAATGCTGGTAGTGGTCATTCTGCCACAGCTCTCTTCACCACTCCCTCCTCTTCTTCTTCCTCTATGGCTTCTTCTTGTAATTTCTCCTCTAAACCAGCGGTGCTCCATAAGCGATCAAGGGCCCACGCAAGCACTTAGGCAAAAAGATGCCTTGCGATGATTGAGTTGGTCTGCTTAGGAGACAGGAGCCACTCTGGGGCAGAGATTCCGTCAGCTCTGCATGGGCAGGCTCAGAGGTGGTTGACGCCAGGTCAGCTCCAGCCAGGAATGGTTATATGCGACAATGGCACCAACCTTCTCTCTGCCCTCCGACAGGGACACTTGACCCATGTACCATGTTTGGCACACATCCTGAATTTGGTGGTGCAGTGGTTCTTGAGCAGATACTCAGGCTTACAGGGTCTCCTGATGCAGGCCAGAAAAGTCTGTGGTAATTTCCGCCAGTCATACAATGCCAGTGCTCGGCTGGCTGACATTCAAAGGGAATGCAACTTGCCCACCAACTGCCTCATTTGTGACATGCCCACCAGGTGGAACTCAACGTTGGCAATGCTGCAGTGGCTGAATTCAAAGCAGAGGGCTATCAATGAGTGCCTGTGCAAGTTTGGCACCAGGACAGGGTCAGGGGAGCTTGGTTTTTTTCGCTACTCCAGTGGCTACTGATCAAGGATGCATGCACTGTCCTGTCACCATTTGAGCAAGCCATGAGGATTGTGAGCAGTGACAATGCATGTATCAGTGATACTGTCCCTCTTGTCTTCCTGTTGGAGCACATGCTTTGTGAAATATTGGACAGGGCACTTGAGGCAGAACATCGGGAGGAAGAGGAGGACTTTCTTAAGTCTCAAGGCTCCCTTTATCCAGATAGCATTCCTGTGGGCCCACCAAACACACAGGAAGAAGAGGAGGAGGAGGATTGTATCAGTATGGATGTAGAAGATAACACTCAGCAGCAGTCTTCAAGGGATGGTTTTCAGTCCCCAGAAACCCAAGGAGTTGTACGTGGTTGGGAGGAGGTAGTTTCTGACAATGTCATCCTCAGTGACCCAGAGGACTCACAATTGAATGCATCTTCAACATACGCAGCATGGCCTCCCTGATTCTGCAAAGCCTGCAAAAGGACCCTGGGATTCGTGGTATCAAGGAGAAGGATTATTATTGGCTGGCAACCCTTCTTGATCCACATTACAAGGGTAAGGTTGCAGAATTCCTCCTGCCTTCACAGAGGGAGCAGAGGATGAAACATCTTCAGGGGGCCATGAAGAAAGGTTTGTGCAATGCGTTTCCAGACCCTGGGAGGTTACAATTTCCTGGTGCTGGACAACGTGTTGCTGAGGCTTTTGTCAGTCAGAGGAAGAGCGGTGGAGAAGGTACCAGCTGACCAATGCCTTTAGACAATTTTTTAGTCCTCAGCGCCAAGGTCTGATAGGTTCAAGCAACCATCGCCAACGTCTGCATTACATGGTGTAGGAATATCTTGGGGGCAATAGCAGACTTGGAGACCTTTCCAACAGATAATCCACTGGGTTACTGGGTCTTGAAGATGGACCACTGGCCAGAACTTGCTCAATATGCAATTGAGCTACTGGCCTGCTCTGCATCCAGCGTTCTTTCTGAACACACATTCAGTGCTGCTGGATGGTTTGTAATGGATCACAGAGTGCGCCTGTCTACAAACTCCGGCTCACATTCATAAAAATGAATCAGTCTTGGATCAACAGCAGCTATTAATCACCTGATACTGATGTAACTGATTGATTTTTCTATGGATGTGGGATCCCTTGAAGACTGCCTATGCTGAGTGACTATCCTATTCCTCCTCAATCTTGATGATGCTAGCTGACTAACAATATTTTTGGTTTAGGGCACCACCACAACTGCCTAAGGCCCAATTTTTCTGCCCCTGTTTAACAGGGGCATGTAATTACAATTTATGATCAAATAATTCACAGCTGGGCCCATTCCTGCACCCAACAAGTGTAACTGTGAGGGGTTACAGTGCTGTAGCACCACCACTGGCTAAGGCCCATTTTTTCTGCCCCTGTTTAACAGGGGCGTGTAATTACAATTTTTGATCAAATATTTCACAGCAGGGCCCGTCCCTGCGCCCATCAAGCATAAATGTGAGGTGTTAGTGTTGTGGCACCACCATCACTGCCTAAGGCCCGATTTTTCTGCCTCTGTTTAACAGGAGCATGCAATTACAATTTTTGATCAAATATTTCATAGCAGGGCCCGTTCCTGCGCTGAACAAGCGTAACTGTGAGGGGTTAAAGTGTTCTGGCACCACCAACACCTAAGGCCCAATTTTTTGCAGAGTATTTAGGGCAGACCGTATAGTATATATACTTCTGTTCAGAGTATATAGTGCCTGCCCCCCCACCAGTGTTAATTTTGTCAGCAAACTTCAATTTAATTTTAGTCTTAATCTTAGCCCTTGTACACACGGTCGGAAATTCTGACAACCAAATCCGTCGGAGTTATTCCGACGGATTAATTCCGGACGAGGTCCGGAAGTGATGTTGCATACACACGGTCGGACTAAGGCCGCGTACACACGGGCGGACTATCCGTCCAACTTAGTCCGTCAGACAATCCGACAGACAGTCCGTCCTACTTTTGAATGAATGGACTTGACCACACACGATGAACAGACAGTCCGCTGAAAGCTTGCGCAATGATGTGTACAGCACGTACGACGGGACTAGAAATATGACGTCCAATACACTGCAATGCAACCTTCGGCCGTGTAAATCCTTTCTGAGCATGCGCCATACTTAGTCCGTCCAACTTGCCTACTCACGAGCAGACTGATCAAGTCCGTCAGTCCGCCCGTGTGTACGCGGCCTAAGTTGTCAGAATTTCTGGTTGCCAAGAACATGGTGACGTAAGCCGCGTACGGCGGGCCTAGAAAAGGGAAGTTCAGCACCACGTCCGGCACCCTTTGGGCTCCTTCTGCTGATCTCGTGTGCATCGCGTGTTAGTAGAAGTTTGGTGAGAGACGATTCGCGCTTTTCAGATTTGTGATTTAGTCCGCTACTGCTCTTCAGGTTCTGCTTGTCTTTGCGTATCTGAAATCAGTGCGTGTAGTCAGTAAGTATTTGTTTCTCATTGTGGACTATATCTTGGTATAGTACGCTTTGATTTGCATTGCTTATTGTCTGCTTGCTTCTGCTATTCAGGTCGTTCTTTCAGGCATTGCTGTTTATCAGTGCTTTCTGTTGCCCGTTCTGACCAGCCAACCGTTTTCAAACCATGTTTACTCTACGTACTCGTCGTAGAGTTTGTGCTGTGCAGGGGCTTCATGTTGGGGTTCTTACTTTGACACAAGCCCGGTCCATGAACAGGGAGGGGAGGTGTTTGTGGACCAAGAATTGGTTGCGCCAGCGTGACCAGTTCTCGCACATGCCTTTGCTCCGTGAGATCCGGGATAATAATCCTGATGATTTCAGGAATTATCTCCGGATGACGGACCCCGTTTTTCACCGTCTGCTGGCTTTGCTGACCCCTTATATCAGCAGGCAGGATACCTGCATGCGGCAAGCCATCACTCCGGAGCAGAGGCTCATTGCCACGTTGCGCTACTTGGCGACAGGGAGAAGCCTTCATGACCTCAAGTTCTCTACAGGCATCTCCCCCCAGGCTCTGGGGATCATTGTTCCAGAGACCTGTTCTGCCATCATTCAGGTCCTGCAGAAGGACTATATGAAGGTAAGTTGTATTTTAACATCACATTCTATGTATTTAATGATTGCTAATGTCTTGCATTTCTTTACTCATTCCCTAATTACCATCATTGCAATATGCTCTAATTCATATGCTCTGCCCCTTTGTCCTCATGCATATTTGCCTCACTAACTTCCCCACCATGCTCTTCTTGGCCCATAAAACTATAGTCTAGTCACTTACCAATGTCTTTTGTCAGCTCCATAGTATTGCTTTCCCCTAAACACCCCCTAAAATGTCTACAAATGTTATGTCTGTGCTTCAATTCATGCAGAGTGACTTTTTTTTTTTTTTTTGGTTGTGCCAAACTCATTAGGAACCTCCCCTCCCCCCAACTGCTAGGTCAGCTGCTAGCAATCCTCTATCTGCTGACTTTACCAAACCCAATACACACTCTACCTACCTTTTTTATGGTCACATTTATGGACAAATTCACCAAAGCATGTAGTGCAAGGACCTGCCTCAATACTTTCAAATGCTATCATTTTTTTTTTGTTTTCCCCTATTATTATCTTGATATGTAATAGCAGAATGTGAAAATGTGCTTCCATTTTGTTTTATTTTTGGTATTATGACACTTCTTACCTGTCCGGTGGGCTGCCAATAGTGTAAGTAAGGAGGGGTTTCCCAAAGTATCACACATTATTTAGGCATTCAGCTCTCAATAAAGTGGAGAGGGTTACCTGTCCAAAACATCCCCCCCCCCTCATTTTTATCAAGGGCCCATCAGATGGGGGGATGGGGGGGCGATGACTCTGATAAGGGGACCTTATACTTTAGGCTTTAAATACTCTTTTCCCAAAATGTTATACTGATCTTGGCCAAAAATGTTGGTATCTAATCTGCTTGCAATGTTGATTTGCAAAATTACTAATTTTTGGTCTTGTTTCACTCCACAGTGTCCTTCAACACCACAGGAATGGCAGACTGTGGCCTTCTAACCAGTTGTTGGGACTTTCCCAATTGTGGAGGTGCAATTGATGGGAAACAGGTCCGCATTGTCCCACCGCCCAACTCGGGGTCGTACTATTTTAACTACAAGGGGTTTAATAGTATTGTGATGTTGGCGGTGGTGTCTGCGACCTATGACTTCTTGTATGTGGACGTGGGGCAAAATGTGGACGGATGTCGGATGGTGGAGTATTCGCACGGACGGAGTTCTACTGGTGTCTCCAGAGTGGCAGTCTGGGCTTGCCACCCCCAGAAGAGAATCAGGAAGGACTCCCGTTCGTCTTTGTCGCGGCCTTTCCCGATGAGGACCCTCAACCCGGACATGAGGATTTTTAATTTCCGCCTGTCCAGAGCCAGAAGAGTGGTGGAGAACACTTTTGGAATACTGGCCAGCCGGTTCCGCCTTTTTTTAACGCCTATCCACATGGCGGAATACAAAATAAATCACATTGTGCTGGCCTGCTGTGTTCTTCACAATTTCCTAAAAAGACATTCTGCAAACTATGCGGTCTCAGTTGTCCGAGAAGCAGACTTGCTTGAAAATGAGAACCTCACGGGCCTTGAAGCTGCTCCTCCTGGCTTGTCCCCCCAAAGCGCCCGTGAGGTTAGAAACCAATACATGGAGTACTTTGTGGGTAGGGGGGCCATTGATATGCCAGACAATGTCTGAGCGGCATTTTTGCAATACATTTTTCTTTGAAACTCCAATATTTGTTTTCATTTACTGCTTGGCTTGGTTTTAGGTGTCTCCTAGGTAAATTTATGTTTTTTATTGTTGTGCCTTTTTCTACAACAGTGCAAACCCAATTTCTGAGCGAGATGAGGGGACAGTCTCTTCTTCAGATAAGCTTATTATGTTGTGGGTCTGCTGCACACACCTTGTTTTTGTTAAATAATGTATGTAGTGCATAACTGACCAAAATCTTGCTCATTTTCAGCACCATGACAGAAATATGTGGGCTCAGGAAAATGGCATGATTGCGAAAATTAACACATTACTGTGGGTGTTATTTACTAAAGGCACATCCACTATGCACTACAAGTGCACTGCAAAAGTACACCTGAAACTGCACTCGGAGTGCAAAGTGGAGTTGCCTTTAGTAAATAACAGCCATTGTCACCGAAAACAACAATTTTACTACAAATACTGCTTTTGCGCATTGAAAAAGGAAGCCACACATAATATAATTTAACTTTTTAATCCAAGCACATTCACATGTGCGTTTAGAAAAGGGTTTTACAACAAACCAACATATTGGGTGTATCAAAAACATTATTTCAGATAATTTTTTGTAACTTGGTGTTTTTGTGTAAACAGGCATGTATCAAAGCGTAACATACAGAACACAGGAACTTACAAAGTTCAACTTTGAAAAGTGAAGACAATATCAGACATGAGTATGTACAAACTGGGCTGATATTGCCTTCATCACATGGGGTGTCACCCCTGGAAAAGCCAAATTTGGAAGATGCACACAGTGTGTCAACATGTGCTATCTCCCATCATGGGGGATCAATGTACATGTTTTGGGGCTGCAACCCCTTCATCTCAGCCACTTTTCCCAAAACGCGTACATTGATCCCCCATGATGGGAGATAGCGCATGTTGACACACTCTGTGCATCTTCCAAATTTTGATTTTTATAAAAGAGAAAAGTTGTTGTTTAAAAGCCAAAAAATAAAACCCTAGCTAGTTTGGGGTGGTTCACACTCTCCCCAAAACATCAATGATGTTCTTCATTTTATTTTTAACATCATTGATGTTTTGCTGTATATTTTCTAAATCCTGATTGCACCCCATTATCTCCCCAATCAGGATGTGGGCACTTTCACTGGTAAAATGTGATTCTTCTTCCACATCACCTACAAAACAAAGCAAAAAAAACACACCATGTATTATAAATATGACAACATACATTGATGAGCTTACCGGAAGCTGTGTTCTCCGACACTCACCTGTTGTGGTGACAATTTGTCCAACTTCAACGATCTCTCCTTCCTCCTTCTCCTCTTGCTCCTCTGCTTCTGGTTTTGGAATTTTGCCTTCTTTGGGAGGGGTGGGGTCCCTGGTGTCCTCAGACTTCCTGAGTCTTCTCTCCCCTATGAGAATGTAAAAAAGGAATAATTAGCACACAGAAGGCAGAAATAGGAATATGAAACATTGCTTGGAAGTGTTGTACAATTGTGTTTTTTGGCCGAGTTCAAAGGTGAGAACATTATTGTGGACACTTTGTTAAGCTGGAATACTTACCTGCAGAAGGATGTTTCTTACGAACGAATGAAACCATGAACTTGAAAGTGGCCATTTTAAACTGCACAACATGAAATCAAAGCACACGGAGCAGTATGCAAGCAAGAATAATCATATGAACACACGACAACTACTTACTTTTTTGAAGAACACGCTTGATCCTTCTGTACTGATCGTGCTCCCTCAGTTTCAGGTCTGACCAGTGTTTTCTCAGTTGATCCTTGGTTCGGCGTACCCCAAAATTCTTCTGAAGACTCTTCACAACTTTAGTCATGATCTTGGCCTTTCTGATATTTGGGTTTGGGTAAGGTCCATACTTCCCATCATAGTCGGTTCTGTTCAATATGTCCACCATCTCCAACATCTCTACAAAAAACATATTTGAGGCCTTAAATCTTCTCTTCCTGGATCGGGGCGTTTCAGGCTCCGGGCTTTCCTCACCCTCCTCCTCGTTAGTGGAACTCTGATTGCGCACCTGCGTTCTCTCCGCCACGTGCTCTCCCCACTGCACTGAAAGCGAAGGGGTGGGGAATAGTCTAGAAAGAATGTCTGGGGCGGGCGGAGTTTCACGCATGCGCACTGTATATAAAACGCAACACGCGTGTGTCGTCCATACAATCTGTGAACAGAGTGAGGAGCTGACGTGACGATCGTGCAAACGAAGGTAAAATTTTGAACTAGGTACATCACTAGACTAGACTGCTTCTATCTAGGCCTATGTTGGGACAAGATTAGGAGGGTTTATCATGGCATTATTAGTATTTTAGGGTTTGTCTTGTGTTGTGTCTTGCAGACAAGATGTTGATCAGGGAGCTGTCCTGCCTGTGGCAGATCAACAACCCCTTTTATCATGACGGAAGAAAGAGGAAGGCAGCGCTGGAGAAACTTCTTTCTTTGGTGCGGATAATGGTCCCCACGGCAGACATGGTCTATGTGAAGATGAAAATTGAAGATGAAGATTTCATATCTCAGGGAGATCAGTAGATCCAGATGCCATTTATTACCCCAGGATGGTTTACTTCGAGAGGCTGCATTTTCTAGTAGACCAGGGCGAACCCATGCCACCACTCGACCGTCTTCCTTCAAGGCTTCCTTCACCCCCAGCTGAGGCTTCCAACGTCCAATCTGGGACTTCCAGGCAGCAACAAGTGGTGGGGCCCAGCTTGAGACAGGTATTGCATTGTTGAACATATTTTTTGTGATACATTTAATGATGTTAACGAGATGTTATTATTGATCAGTAAGGATGAGCCGAACACCCCCCTGTTCGGTTTGCACCAGAACCTGCGAACAGACCTAAACTTCATGTGAACTTTAGAACCCTATTAAAGTCTATGGGACTCGAACGTTCACAATCTAAAGTGCTAATTTTAAAGGCTAATAAAAAAGTTTTAAAAACATCCGTTTTTTCAGGAGCAGTGATTTTAATAATGATTAAAGTGAAACAATAAAAGTGTAATATTCCTTTAAATTTCGTACCTGGGGGGTGTCTATAGTATGCCTGTGAAGGGGCGCATGTTTCCCGTGCTTAGAACTGTCCCTGCACAAAGTGGCATTTGTGCAGGAAAAAAAGTTATTTAAAATCACTTGCGGCTATATTGTCGGCTCCCGTAATACAGAGAACACTCAATGTGTGTTCTCTGTATTAGCCAACAATTCATTCATTCATTGATAAATAAAAAAAAAAAAAAAAAGCGTGGGGGTTCCCCTAAATTCAATTACCAGGCCCTTCAGGTCTCGTATGGATATTAAGGGGAACCCCGCATCAAATTTTTTAAAAAAAGTTGACGTGGGGCTCCCCCTAAAAATCCATACCAGACCCTTTATCCGAGCACGCAACCTGGCAGGCCGCAGGAAAAGAGGGGGGCGAGAGAGCGCCCCCCCTCCTGAACCGTACCGGGCCACATGCACTCAACATTGGGAGGATGCTTTGGGTGTCTGTGACCCCTCAAAGCACCATGTCCCCATGTTGATGTGGAGAAGGGCCTCATCCCCACAACCCTGAGCGGTGGTTGTGGGGGTCTGCGGGCGGGGGGGCTTATCAGAATCTGGAAGCCCCCTTTAACAAGGGGACCCCCAGATCCCGCCCCCCGTTTGAAATGGTAAGGGGGTACAAAAGTACCGCTACCATTTCACAAAGAAAGTGTAAAAATGGTTATATAAGACAAACACACTTTTGAAAAATTCCTTTATTAAAAATAAAAAAAAAGATTCCAGTGGTGCTAATCCACTCTTGCTATCCAGCGACGGATCTCCGGGGTCCAGCGATTGATGATCATATCCAACGACGGGGGATCTCTCAGTCCAGCGCTGTCCATACATCTGTCTTCTGTCTCCACTGCGGGGATCCCAGCGCTGACATTTCTTATATTAGGAGGGCGGGGGCCACCCGTCACCTGACCCCGCCCCCTCTGATGCTGGTGAGGAAAGCTATGGGGTTCCCCAGTGACGTATGGGTGACCCCGCCCCCTCTGATGTAACGTAGGTTTCCGTTACATCAGAGGGGGCGGGTCACCCATACGTCATTAGGGACGTAGTCAGGTGACGGAGGGGGCGGGGTCAGGTGACGGGTGGCCCCGCCCTCCTAGTATAAGAAACGTTAGCGCTGGGATCCCCGCAGTGTCTCCGCAGTGGAGACAGAAGACGGATCTATGGACAGCGCTGGACTGAGAGATCCCCCATCGCTGGATATGATCATCCATCGCTGGATAGCAAGAGTGGATTAGCATCGCTGGAATCTTTTTTAAATTTTTTTATTTTTAATAAAGGAATTTTTCAAAAGTGTGTTTTTCTTATTTAACCATTTTTACACTTTCTTTGTGAAATGGTAGGGGTACTTTTGTACCCCCTTACCATTTCAAATGGGGGGGCGGGATCTGGGGGTCCCCTTGTTAAAGGGGGCTTCCAGATTCTGATAAGCCCCCCTCCCGCAGACCCCCACAACCACCGCTCAGGGTTGTGGGGATGAGGCCCTTCTCCACATCAACATGGGGACAAGGTGCTTTGAGGGGTCACAGACCCCCAAAGCATCCTCCCAATGTTGAGGGCATGTGGTCTGGTACAGTTCAGGAGGGAGGGGCGCTCTCTCGTCCCCCCCTCTTTTCCTGCGGCCGGCCAGGTTGCGTGCTCGGATAAAGGGTCTGGTATGGATTTTTAGGGGGATCCCGCGTCAACTTTTTTTTTTTTAATTGATGCGGGGTTCCCCTTAATATCCATACCAGTCCTGAAGGGCCTGGTAATTGAATTTAGGGAAACCCCACGCTTTTTTCTTTCTTTTTTTCTTTTTTTATCAATGAATGAATGAATTGTCGGCTAATACAGAGAACACTCTTTGAGTGTTCTCTGTATTACGGGAGCCGACAATATAGCCGCAAGTGATTTTAAAAGACTTTTTTTCCTGCACAAATGACACTTTGTGCAGGGACAGTTCTAAGCACGGGAAACACGCACCCCTTCACAGGCATACTATAGACACCCCCCAGGTACGAGATTTAAAGGAATATTACACTTTTATTGTTTCACTTTAATCATTATTAAAATCACTGCTCCTGAAAAAAAGGCAGTTTTTAAAACTTTTTTTTGCATTGATCCATGTCTCTTGGGGCAGGACCCAGGTCCCCAAACACTTTTTAGGACAGTAACTTGCATATTAGCCTTTAAAATTAGCACTTTGGATTTCTACCATAGACTTGTACAGGGTGTTCCGGCTTTTCGAAGTTGCCGCGAACAGCCCAAATTGTTCGCTGAACAGGCAATGTTCGAGTCGAACATGAGTTCGACTTGAACTCAAAGCTCATCCCTATTGATCAGTAAGTTGTGATTTAACAAAGTGGTTTACATATCAATAGACAGTAGTGACCAAAACTGATTGGGACAAGAATGAAAAATGCTGGGCTCAGAATGATAGTCTGTTCTATTTGGTAACATTCAATTTGCAACAGTCATGAGCTAAAAATGGTGTGATTAATGAGCAAAAAATTAAAACTATGTCCCATTTTCATACACAGGAAGACCTCAGCCGGGGGGGAGGCTGTGTCAAGTGGCAGCCAGGAGGTCAACCAACGCCCTCCTTCTCCTCCTCCTGCAACAACTACAGGAGCCCAGCCACAGCCTTGAAGGATGCCTGGTGGGAAGTGCCTAAGGAAGATGAGAGAGTGATGGCCTGGGTTCAGTCTGGTCTGACAGAAGATGCAGCCTCTTGAAGAACCACATCCTGGGGACATAGATGGCATCTGCTTTTCCTGATCTCTAAGACTTCTGGACCAGACTTCTCTCCTTGAGATATGTACTCCTCAGGCCACCAATTTTTCTTTTTCTAATTAGTTCATGTCTGCCCTGGGGGCCAAAGGCTTTGCCAAATTGTCAAGTTTATCCAGCGCTGCCTTCCTCTTTTTAGTTGTTTGAGACCAAAATAAAGGTTTTTTTTGTTTGTAGAAATACTTGCGTATGTGTTTTACTTCAAAAAGGCCAGTTTATTTGTGAGCAGGCAGGTACATTTCAAAAATACAAAGTGAAATGAATAACAAGGGGCACCAACACTAAACAACCTCCTGTTGCTTAAAAAAAGAAAAAGAAAATATAAAAAAGATAATAATGTTGTTGTGGTAAGTTGACACACAAAACACACCCCAAAAAATGCAAAGATGAGCAAACTGTCAAAAAAGGATATGTTTATGAAAAAAACAAACACAAAATTCACCCAAAAAAAAAAATTGTGTAGATGTGACGATTTTAAAAATTGTATTGCTGAAATGAGTAAAAAAAAAAGGCTCAGGAAATACGTTCGGGAGAAGTGTGTGACTATGAGAATCAAAAGAAGTTCATTCTTGCAGCATTGTAAAGAACAAGAGAATGCGCTTCATGAAAGAATTTTTAACATTGCAGTGTGACGAATGTGCTATATCGATTACGAGCAGTAGTTTTACCTGAGCGAGCGCTTCCATGTCCGAATTTGATTGTGAGCATGCGTGGCACCTTGTCCGTCAGAGTAGGCTACACATGATCAGAGTATGTCCGATCGGAGCATTTTGTCGGAAAATTTTACCGACAAGTTGGAAAAGTTGGTCCGTCAGGTACTCCGACGGAAACAGTCCGATGCAGACCACACACAGTCGGAATATCCGACAAAATGCTCCGATCGGAAACATTCCGTTGGAATCTCCGACCGTGTGTACAAGGGCTTAGGACTAACATTGCATTTTAGTTTTAGTCCCATTTTAGTCTTCTGCAATTGTTTTAGTTTTAGTTGTATTTAGTTGACTAAAATCTCCAGTACATTTTATGCGACTAAAACTCATTTTAGTCATCTAAAATCTAATGGGTGTAATTAAATTGTAATGCATTCGTTAACATTTTTCTACAATTTCCAAACTCATTATATACTGCTGGAGTGAAAAATCTCATATATTTATTATTATTAAAAAAAAAATTGGCTGCGGGGTTCCCTCAATATCCATACCAAACCCAAAGATCCTTGTAATACGCTGGGGGGGGGGGGGGCATGCTGTTTTTCTCAATGATTTTCATGTATATTGCCAGGACCCGACAATACATTACAACCGCAAGCAGTTTTAAATTACTTTTTCCTTTAGAAATTACATTTTGCTGTGGTATTGTTCTAAACATGGAAAACTGCGTCACTTTACAGGCATACTATAGACACCCCCCAGGCACAATATTTAAAGGAATATTTCATTTTTATTGTTTCACTTTAAGCATTCTTAAAATCACTGCTCCCGAAAAATGTTTGGCTCATTCCTAATGCATTTTTACTGCAGTAAATTTAACTGCATTAGTACATATTTACTGCAGTGGATTGAGGTGTGTTAGTGCACGTGTACTGCAGTAAATTGAGGTATGTTAGTGCGCATTTACTGCAGTATATAGAAGTGTGTTAGTGCACATTTACTGCAGTATATTGGCATGCATTAATGCACATGTACTGCAGTATATTGAGGTTTGTTAATGCACGTTTACTGCAGTATATTGAACTGTGTTAATGCATTCTGTATTTACTGCAGTGGATTGAGGTGTGTTAGTGCACGTGTACTGCAGTATATTAAGTTATGTTAGTGCACATTTACTGCAGTATATTGAGGGGGGTTAGTGCTCCTTTACTGCAGTATATAGACGTTCATTAATGTATGTATACTGCAGTATATAATATTGTGTAGTTATTCCTGCGCTACCATGTACAAAAGGATGGAACTGCTGCAGACACCAAATGTGGGTCAAACCGTACCCTCCAAGCAATGAGATGTATAAATAAGTGGTGCTGAGCTATTCCTACTAAAGTCAGAAGATATCCTGCTAAGGGTAGCAGTATAAATCAATAATGTGCTACTAGCAGTAAAATAACAGGCGCTAAAGTTAGCAGTGCAGAGTAAAAAACAGATCAGAAAGATATACTGCTAAAAGTAGCAGTGCAGATGTAATAAGGTGCAGAGTGCAAAGGATTTTGCTAATACCTCCGTATAAATGATAATATGCTATACGGTGGAAATACATTTCAGACGGAATGAATGACCATTCGAATGCAACAGTGCAAAAAATTGCTAATTGCACCTGAAAATTACAGTTTTAGATGAACTGTGACATTTAAAAAACAAATAAATACATAGTTAAATAAATAAATAAATGGTGACCTCAAAGTGCAAAAATTAGATGAAAAGTGCAAAAAATAAATAAACCTGAGAATCAATAGTACAAATACATCCAATAAGGGTTATGGGTGCAAAAAACACAATAAAGTGCAAAATAAATAACAGTGTGTATGCTGATCGTTAAGAGCAAGAATGCACAATCAGCAATAGCAAATATAGGGCAATATAAAACCTCATGTTCTGAGTGTGAATGCACTGTGTAAACCATAATATAAAGTAAAAGAACGCAGAATATGTAACACACTGAAAGCGTAGAGTAGATAGCACAGTATATGGTGCTATATACAAATAAATGTGTGCAAGTCCGCAATGTGCAAAAAGATGTAAATATACAGGTGACAACAGTCTCTAAAATAACATTCTTCTTTAAGTGAATAAGCATTCAAGGGTGCAGGTGTCACAAATGGAGTGCTGAAGGAATAGTGAATCCTCTTCGTGTAAGTACACACTAGTAAGTAATGGCCTCTTACCTTGCAGTAAAGAGGTAACCGCATATAGATCAAACACACTGGCAATAACCGCTTCTTCTCCCCTGGACCTAAATGGATTTTTTATCCCTGGATCGCAATGGGTTCTCCTTTTACTGTCTTTGTCTCTCAGCAGATGCGGGAGCTCTCACCCACCGCCCAGCCGCTGCCCGGAACTCTCCGCACTGATAACACGTGTTCCTCTACACCGGCTTCTCTCTGGAGCTTGCCCGGAGAGCGGTGTAAGGGACATATCAGGGCAAGCTCCGGAGAGAAGCCGGTGTAGAGGAACACGTGTTATCAGTGCGGAGAGTTCCAGGCAGCGGCTGGGCGGCAGGTGAGAGCTCCTGCATCTGCTGAGAGACAAACACAGTAAAAGGAGAACCCATTGCGATCACTATTCACTATTATTCCGTCAGCACTCCATTTGTGACACCTGTACCCTTGAACACTGTTAAACAACAAATTGGCAGTCATATTGCCAGGTTGGCTCCAGTGATGATGAGGATTGAGGGGATGATAAGGTCACTGATATGACTTGGGTGCGGGATAGAGCAGATGAGGAAAGTGAGGGTGAGGCACAACCCCAACGAGGCAGCCATCATGAAAGAGTAGAAAGCAGACATCCTATTCCCTCACATTGTGGAGCTGTTATTCCCTGGCTCACTTCCCACAGCTCAGCTGTCTGGGCCTTTTTTATCACATGTGCAAACTTTCAAGCAGATCAAACAGAAGCAAAAGCACCAGCCATTTGGCTACTACATGCTTAACCTCCCACCACTCAGCCATTGGAAAGAGCACCTGAAAGCCTGCCATACAAAAGGGACACAGTTCTGCTCCCCTTCACTGTTCAGGTCTACCCATGCTATATCTCATGACCTCTCAGCAGCCTCCACTGACAGGGATGATGGTATAGCCAAGGGTGTCACAGGTCCTTGCAGCATACCTGCCAGCAGCACACCACCAGACTATAGCAGGCAAATGTCGCCTCCCGCGCTGTTGCAGCGGAAAAAAAAATACAGTCACTGCCACCCCCGCAGGTACTGAAAGTTCAGTGAATCCACAACAGATCTCCCTCCACCTCATTCAGCAGAGATAAGGATAGTAGGGGTCCCATCACCATCACCCAACACGACAGACCCTTACCATGAGTGCAACGATAATGCACAAATAGAAAAATCACTCTGCTCCACTACTCCTCACAAGCAGTACGCTGGAACCAGAAATCTCTCCAATCAGGAACAGATATTTAGATTCCCATGCAGTTCAGCAGTCATGTGGGTAGAGAAAAATAACAACGTTCATTGCGCAAATATCTTAAGAAACGATGCCCAATTTATTAAGGAAAAACAATTCCACTCACATTTAAGTTGATTAAAACAGGCAAATAACTGAAGCGTCCAGCGCTTCAATGATAGTCGCTGTAGTGCCCCTGTGGATTGCAATATATTGGAGGCACGATACGCATGTTAGACGTCAGGCTTGGCGAACATGTGGGTAATATTAAGAGGGGATACCCGAAGCATAGTTTGTCAAAGCACTACGCGTTAAAACATAATCGCAACCCGGAGGGTACCACCTTTTTGGATATTGACAAGTTTGATGGTCATTGGAGGGGTGGCAGCAATATTCAGAGGGTCTCCCAGTTAGAAACCAAGTGGTTCTATCAGGCCCAGACATACCATCCACATGGAATGAACATCGAATGGGATCTAAATGCCTTTATCAATAATAGCTGAATTTTTTTCCATGTGTGATGGTATGTTATTAATGGATTCTGACTATATTAGCCTTGATGGTTTATTCTCACTATTATGATGTTTATTTTAGTTGTATTGTTTATCATTATGTATTATTATTTTTGTATATTTTTTTTTTTTCATTCTATATTTTTATTTTTATTTTTTATTTTTATTTTCATTTTTATATTTATTTTTATTTAGTATTATTGTTATTATTTTCTCCTCTTTATATTCATAATTTTTTAGGATTTTTTTTGTATGTATAATTTCTTGATGTACTTATTTTGTGTTTATATTGTTTTAGTGGAATATTCCCATCTTTTCATATGCTTTGTATGCATATATATTCTGTTGGTAATTAATGTTTCTGTGTATGAGTTTACTATTTTACCACAAGATGTCGCTGTTCTGTGATCAGTCTATATCCCATGCTAATCTGGCTGTTTTGACAAAGTTTTTAAGCAAATTTAAAAAAACTTTACACATGACGCCTTCATTTTTATGGAGGATGTGTTAAGTTCATCACTGAGTACTCATGGTATCTTGTTTTTTTTATTCTTTTATTATTTTTGGGGTTTTTCTTTGCAGTGGAACAACTGTGACTCTTGATTGAGATCACTTCCTGTCTTGCTGGTTCTTCCTGCTTGATGAGTGGAACGCAGGGCACTTCCTGTTCCAATGTTGAGGGCATGTGGCCTGGTATGGTTCGGGGGGGGGCGCTCTCTCTCCCCCCCTCTTTTCCTGCGGCCTGCCAGGTTGTGTGCTCGGATAAAGGGTCTGGTATGGATTTTTAGGGGGACCCCCATGTCAATTTTTTTTTACATTTCAAGTGGGGTTCCCCTTAATATCCATACCAGACCTGAAGGGCCACGCTTTTTTTTATCAATGACTTTCAATGAGTGTTCTCTGTATTACGGGAGCCGACAATTCATTATAGCCGCAAGTGATTTTAAATGACTTTTTTTTCTGCAGAAATTACACTTTGTGCAGGGATAGTTCTAAGCATGGGAAACATGCGCCCCTTCACAGGCATACTATAGACACCCCCCAGGTACGAAATTAAAAGGAATATTACACTTTTATTGTTTCACTTTAATCATTATTAAAATCCCTGCTCCCGCAAAAACTTCAGTTTTTAAAACTTTTTTTTTGCATTGATACATGTCCCCTGGGACAGGACCCAGGTCCCATAGACTTTAATAGGGTTCTAAAGTTCACACAAAGTTTAGGTCTGTTCGCAGGTTCTGGTGTGAACTGAACCAGGGGGTGTTCGGCTCATCCCTAATAATAAGGCTTACCTGTAGGTAAATAGAATGTCTCCTAAATCTGTATGGTTTAGGAGATATTCCCCTCGCAATGAGCCTCTGACTTCAGTAGCGCATGCACTCCGGGGATTCTCGGCTGAAAGTCCGGCAGACGCCAAACCCTGCTTGGAAGAAAACTCCTTCACGCATGTGCAAGAGTGACGACACTCACATCGCCGGAGCCGCGATATCCGGAAGACACGCCAAGGGAACATGTCAGACCGAGTGAGATGCCGGCGCCTCGTTCTAAGGTATTTCATAATGAGCTAGTATGTGGTGCATCCTAGCTCATTATGCCTTTTCCCTTACAGGTGTAGAAAAAAAAGTCAGCTGGTTTACTCCCGCTTCCAAGAGGAGTTTATGCTAGAATCTTATACTAGTCTCATGGAAAGGCTAGTTTGGAGGCTTCTGTTGGTCAATAGAGGAGCAATGGAGAAGGGGAAACTATAGGGTTAAGGTGTGAAGGGATCAACAATGCTCAAAGCCTGATTTTTCCGCACCTGTTACTTCTATCCAAAGTCTACGAAACAGTCACCAGAATTTATCAAAAAATCATCTCTAATCTTGTTCTGAGTTGACTAAATTGTGGCCTCATCATATAGACTGGTTCCCCAAGCCATTGTTTATAAAATTAAGAAAGCTTGCAGAGAAAATGTCATTTTGTTGGTTTTATTAATTTAATCTTTGCTGCAGCGGGTTCTGTACGCAGTACAGATGCGCCACTTTACAGGCAGACTAAGGGGACCCCCATGCACTACTGTATATTTAAAATAATGTTTCATTTTTATTATTTCACTTTAAGCATCAGTAAATCACTGCTCATTTAAAAATTATGTTTTTTACAAACTTTTTTTTCATTGGTACATGTCCCCCAGGGCAGTGTACCTGGACCCCCATAGCGTTTGTATGCCCAATAACTTCATAGTTTCATAGTTAGTTAGGTTGAATAAAGACACCAGTCCATCAAGTTCAACCTGAGTGTCCACAATTGTCCCCATCCCCGCACATCGCACACTCACATCGGTCCACGCCCTCAAGGAGCCCACAATCCAAGGTCCCCACCCACACACTATGGCCAATTTTTTTGACAGAAGCCAATTAACCTACCTGCATGTCTTTGGATTGTGGGAGGAAACCGGAGCACCCGGAGGAAACCCACGCAGGCACAGGGAGAACATGCAAACTCCAGGCAGGTAGTGTCGTGGTTGGGATTTGAACCAGCGACCCTTCTTACTGCTTGGTGAGAGTGCTAACCACTACACCACTTGCATCTAAGCCCTCAAAATCTGCACTTTTAATTTTTCCAGTTCTGATTCCATAGACCTTAATAGGGTTCATTATTTGGCTCTGAATTTTCACAATGTTCAAGAGTCCTGGCGTGAACTGAACAAGGGGTCATTCAGCTATCTCTACTATCAAGATATATACGCATATATTTTGGTTACTTCTAGGAGAGGGCACCTGCAAACAAGCACCTGCAAACAAATAAATATCAGGAAAAAATAGACATCTTTCTAGAAGCACTTTATTGTACACAAACCTCTAAAAACATAAATCTCCTTTCTCGAGTCCCTTTATAGTAACAAATGGTATCAACAAATGACTTCCTCTTCCAGCTACCTGGAGATACATAATGGCTTTTGATCAAATAACGGAACAGTATACTGACTAGATAAGGCTGCTTTCAACTGGAGTGATTTGCGCTCACTCCACTACATGGATCTATATTACACGTGGCCATCAGAATACAAATTATTTTGCCACAATGTATAAAATAGCACACCTCTACACAGGGTGAAAGAATCATAGGTTGAATGTATATTAAACATAGTTCCTCTGATTGCTATCAGGCAGATAAATTAGGCGAATTAAGGACTGGGTTTTTAACCCCAATTTTTTTAAAATCCAGTTAGTTCAAAAGAAGCATTCAGTTTGATTCACCAAGATGGATGGATTTTAATAACAGCACTACTTATTATATTTCATGATAATTTTCTGCTAAAATGTTTTATTCACAAACATAAATGTCACTAAAATGTGTAATCTGTTAATTTCTCATAAATATTTATTTTATCTCATAAGGAGTTACTGTGTTTTATCACCCCATCAAATGGCTTTTTTTCCTGCTCTCCTGCATAACCTCCTCCAGTTATTATTATGCTGAAGTTGGTGTTATTTTAGGGCTTAAAACCTGTTTAGTAATCTTTATGAATTGATTTTGACATAGATTTTTTTCAGAAGGGCTGATAAAATAACATTGACGGTGTTATAATAATGCTAGTAGTGGTAAGGTACCATTACATACAAAAATGTAAAAATGAAGTGCATTATGCATGACTTGAGATTTAAGAAATATAGAGATAAGGCATGGTATAAAGGAAATAACCAAACAAAAAGGCATCAAAGGCATGCAAGGGATTATGTGGAGCTCCTTTGGCAACGAATATAGTGAGCACATAAAGAAACATGGTTTAGGTGGATTTATTTGCTTATCACTGTATGCAAAATTCTGCCTCCAGCAACTCAAACCAGTCCGCTGAGAATCAGAGTATAAATTTATCAATTTGCTATTTATCATATGCTGAGTAATGACCCATACTTGTTAAAACATATTATATATTTATAAATGAAAAATTGCAGGAATAAACCATTGTTACTTGTAAAGGTAATGGAGGAAGGAAATAGCTGTAGAACAAAGCTGACAAGAAACAAAGGCAATCTGGAAGAACAGAAAGGTAGGATCTTTATAGATAAAAACCAAGGACTTGACATTCAGACTAAAATGAACAGGATCGATTTTAGGCCAGTAAATATACCTGGAACTGTTGTGTTTCATGATCTAACTCCTGCTGATGTTTTTCAGCCATGCAAATTCTGCTGGTATCACACTGTTATTCTTACATTAACTGAATAATAACTGCATCTGTACCATATTTATCACTACGAATTAGGGATGATCCTGCGTTTTGACACGAACCTAAGTTCAACTCGAACATCTGGTGTTTGTTCTAAAATGAACCAAACCTATGGGGCGTTCGCGGGAAATTCAAGCCCCATAATGCACTTCGAATTCGTAGTGCATTGCTGTATGATGATTGCCAAAAGCATCATCATGACCTGCATGCTTTGGCCAATCACAGCATGTTCTGCTGAGAGAGCCATAATTGGCCAAAGACAGGTTGCCTTTGGCCAATCATTACTCAGGGGGACTAAGCCCATGCTCCACACTATATAAGGCTGCTTACTAGGGATGAGCTTGAACATCGGGTGATCGCCCGTTCGCTGAATTTAGAATATTAGAGGGCGTTCACGGGAAATTTGAGCACCTGCAGAACACCCCATAATGAACGGCGAGACCTGCATGCTTTGGCCAATCAGCGTGCTGTGAGAGCCATGATTGGCCAAAGGCAGGGTGCCTTTGGCAAATTTTGGCTCAGGGGGCTGAGTCCACGTCCCACACTGTTAGCCTGCTTACATAGCAGCCACACATAGTTTTATGAATGAGAGTAGAAAAATTACATTTTTAAATGAAAAAATGTCATTTAAAACTGTTTGCGGCTGTAATGTATTGCAGGATCCCGGCAATATACATAAAAAATCATTGAAAAAAAAGCGGCATGGGTCTCCTTCCTCCAGTCCATTACCAGGCCCTTTGGGTCTGGTATAGATAGTAAGGGGAACCCTGCACAAAAATAAAAGAAAAAAAGGTGTGGGAGGTCCTCCCTAAAATCTATATCAGGCCCTTCAGGTCTGGTATGGATTTTATGGGGAACCCCGTGCCAAAATAAAAGAAAAAATCTATACCAGACCCTTATCTGAGCATGCAACTTGGCAGGCCAAAAGGGAGGGGGATGAGAGAGGGCCCCCCCCCTCCTGAACCGTACCAGGCCACATGCCCTCAACATGGAGAGGGTATTTTGGGGTCCCCCAAAACACTTTGTCCCTGTGTTGATAGGGACAAGAGCCTCTTCCCCACAACCCTTGCCCTGTGGTTGTGGGGGTCTGTGGGTGGGGGGGCTTATCGTAATCTGGAAGCTCCCTTTAACAAGGGGACCCCAGATCCCGGCCTCCCATGTGAATGGGTATCAGGTACATTATACCCCTACAGATTCATCAAAAAAGTGTCAATAAAAGTAAAAATGGCAGGAGACAGTTTGGGACAAGTCCTTTATAAAAAAAAAAAGTCCCGCAATATCCACCTATCTTCGATCACAAAGCAGACGGTCCAAGAGAAATAAATAAAAAAGGACTCTGATTTTATGGGTTATATAGCTGAGGGCAGGGCCACCCGGTGATATAAACAGTGACTCCATCCCCTCTGACGTTCTTTGATGTCTCATGATGTCAGAAGGGGCGGGGTCACCCGTGTACCTCACCAAGTGGCCCCGCTCTCAGATATATAACGGCTGTCAAAGCAAAAAGGCTGCAGTCGCGGGACGTCTCCCATCGAGGCAGAGTTTTTCAATTTTTTTATTTCGGGCCGTCGGATGAATGGACATCACAGGCATTTTTTTTGTTGTTATTAATAAAGGAATTATCCCAATCTGTCTACTGTTATTTTTACTTTTTTGACTTTTTTGGTGGGGTACAATGTATCCATTCACATGGGGGGGGGCAGGATCTGGGAGTGCCCTTTTAAAAAGGGGGCTTCCAGATTCCAATAAGCCCCCACCCACAGACCTCCACAACCACCCTGGGCAAGGGTTGTGGGGAAGAGGCCCTTGTCCCAATCAACATGGGGACAAGATGTTTTGGGGGGACCCCAAAACATCCTCCTCAATTTGAGGGCATGTGGCCTGGTACGGTTCAGGAGGGGGGCCCCCCTTTTCCTGCAGCCTGCCAGGTTGCATGCTAGGTTGATAAGGGTAAGGGTCTGGTATGGCTTTTAGGGTCAGGGTTCAAATCCAGACCCGAAGGGCCTGGAGTGAACCGAACCGGAGGATGTTCAGCTCATCCCTACTACCAATGTGATACTCGTGCTCCTTCATGAAGCAAATAATTCCTGTGAAGTTTTAAAGCAGAAGTAAACCCATCCATAAAACAGTTTTATTTCCAGCGCATGCCACAGTTGTAACACTCCTATTATGCTCTTAACTAAACTGATCACATGTGCAGCACCAGAGCATGTGGACAGGCAAAAAATTTGTGCGAACACGTGAAAAAGGTTAACCACTTCAGCCCGGAAGAATTTACCCCCTTCCCGACCAGAGCACTTTTTGCAATTCGGCACTGCGTCGCTTTAACTGACAATTGCGCGGTCGTGGGATGTGGCATCCAAACAAAATTGACGTCCTTTTTTTTCCCCCACAAATAGAGCTTTCTTTTAGTGGTCTTTGATTACCCCTGTGGTTATATTTTGCGCTATAAACAAAAAAAGAGCGACAATTTTGAAAAAATAATAATAATTTTACATTTTGCTATAATAAATATCCCCCAAAAATACATTCTACATATTTTTGGTAAAAATAAATAAAAACCAAACAGACCTGCCCTTACTTCACCGAACGACCATTGAACCAATGTTTTTGTCTGACCACCATCCTATAACGATCACACTCACGTTCCCTGACAGGACCACCAGATCTAAAACATGGAGATTGAAACCCTCTGTTCTCTCTGATCCAATGACACTAGATTACTTGAAGAGCCGTATCACCCTCTACTTCAACGACAACGCCTCCCCAGAGATATCAGCTGTATCCCTGTGGGAATCGCACAAATGCGTTATTCATGGGGAGCTCATCGCGCTAGCCGGGAAACCCAAGAAACTGCACCAAGAGACTATCTCTGACCTGACCAAAAAGATTAAAACCCTAGAAATAATACACAAACAATCACAAGCCCAGTCCACTTTGCAAGAACTACTACACACACGATCACTTCTCCTAGATGAACTGGGCAAATGAACCAGGCGCCGCTATGTAGTGGGACAAAGAGTGTTCTACGAGCATGGGAATAAGAGTGGCCGCCTTTTAGCCCATACAGTCCAAGCCTCTAAAGCCTCGCCCACTATACACCACTTGACGAATGCTCATGGATCACTCTTGAACAAAAATGAAGAGATGGCTAAGGAATTTGAAACCTTTTACTCCAATCTATATAATTTATCCAAGAAGCACTCTGGTTCACCCTCATCTAATACCCGGCTAGAGCTCATCAGGCATTTCCTCTCACGCAATTCCCCGACACCCATATCCCCCCAACAAGCTCAAGCCATGGAAACTCCGCTTACCAGGGATGAGCTGGACCTAGCCATTAAACAAATGAAACCCTGCAAGAGCCCAGGCCCGGACGGATTCACACTCCAATATTACAAACTTTTCCTAAACTCGCTGGCTCCCAATCATTTTGCGACCCTTAATACCCTTTCAGATCCTCAGATGCTGCCTCAGGACATGCTCATGGCGCATATAGCCGTTATCCCAAAAGATGGGAAGGACCTGTCCCAAGTTTCCAATTACCAGCCCATATCACTCCTGAATGTAGACATAATTTTTTTTTTGCTAAAATGCTAGCGAATAGACTGCTCCCTTTGATCCCCGAGATTATCTCCCCCGACCAGGTGGGATTAGTCCCGGGAAGGGAGGCGAGGGACAACACAATACGTACCCTAAATATACACCACTGGCTCATATCCTCCTCCTCAAAGGGTTTCCTTCTATCGCTGGATGCTGAGAAGGCATGCGACAGAGTGGCCTGGGACTACATGCGGAAGACGCTCGTGGCTGTTGGTCTGGCTCCCCGCATGCTTGCTTTCGTGATGTCCCTATATTCCAACCCTTCGGCACGGGTGAGGGTCAACGGCCACCTGTCGAATGCCTTCTCTATCAGCAATGGTACACGCCAGGGATGCCCCTTGTCCCCCTTAATATACATTATGACCCTTGAGCCCCTACTCAATAGCATTAGGACCAACCCTGATATCGAGGGAATCACAGTGAGTGGCAGGGAGTTTAAAGTTGCCGCGTTTGCAGACGACGTGCTGCTGTCTCTGCGCTCGCCTCGCATTACATTGCTCAACCTACTGAAGGAGCTGGAACACTTCAATACCCTTTCTAATCTGAAGATTAATTACACTAAATCCCAAGCCCTGAACGTTACCCTTCCTGCCTCAGAGGTGGCCCACTGCTGGGCAGCCTTCCCCTTTAGATGGGAGGAGGAAGCCATTACATACTTGGGGATTAGGATCACCTCCAAACTAACGGACTTGTACGCAGCCAACTTCCAGGTGGCTATCGCAAGGATTCAGTCCCACTTCAAGGAATGGATGGGACTTAATGTTTCTTGGTTTGGTCGCTCCGCACTAATCAAGATGATCATCCTACCAAGGCTACTCTATTTAATGCAAACCATCCCAATTCACCTCCCCCCAGTTTTTTTTCCACCTACCGCAAGGCATGCTCGGCGTTTATATGGAGAGACTCAGCCCCCCGTATTAAATATTCTATGCTCACACGGCGGAAAAGACTTGAGGGTATTTGCCTCCCAGATCTCCAAAAATACTATCTAGCAAGTCATCTAACAAGACTGGTAGATTGGAGCGTCCATGTCTCCGGGAAAACCTGGATTGCCTTGGAGAAATCGGCTTCACCGAGCCCTCTGCACCAACTCCCCTGGCTTTCCCCAAAGCATTGGCCACAAGAAATCCGTTCACACCCTTTCATCTATCCCTCCCTCTCTGCCTTTAGGTGGGCACCAAAGTCCGGCTTGGCTGCCTCGGAGCCAGGCCTCTGACTCCCTTAAGAGGTAATCCAGCCTTTCCCCCGGGCGAAGCACGTTCCTTCCTGCTCCGAGAATGGCCCCATGAAGATGTTTTGGCTCTCCATTTTTACTCCCGGGGAGTCCCCCTCTCTTTTGAAGCTCTGGTAGCTACTTCTAAAACAGCCTTGTTCCCTTTCTAAAGACCCAAACCGACCAGTCCTGCTGGACCAGACAGCTCACACAGTTCGAGTCCCTGTGCCACCAGAAAATGATGCAGAGGCACCTGATTTCCATCATATACGCGCTCCTCGCATCGAACCTGCCCTTGTCCCTGACCTCTGCACAAATAGCCTGGAATAGAGACCTCAGCTCTCAGCTTTCGGCGGATCAATGGGAAGCGGTCAATGATTACACTCACAGATGCTCCCTAAACGTAGCCGTCCAGGAGAATGCCTATAAGATTGCCACTAGATGGTACCGAACACCTGCGCATCTCCATAAATTCTCTCCCTCCATCCCCGACACCTGTTGGAGATGTGGCGAGAGCGGAGGCACTATGCTACACATCTGGTGGTCCTGTGAAAGGGTACAACCCTTTTGGAAAGAGCTCATCACCCAAGTTACAACATACACCTTGGATTATACACCCGAACAGTTTCTCCTACACCACTCTTCTCTGCCAAAAAAGGCATATTACAAATGCCTGGCTATGCATATGGTAAATGCTAAACTTTGTATCCCAATCCATTGGCGCTTGGCTCACACACCCACAATTGGTGAATGGCTTAGGAAGGTCTCCACTATTAGAGAAATGGAAGAACTAATACACACTTCACAAGACAGGATGCACATATTTTCACTCACCTGGGCATGTTGGATTCATTTTACGACCACTGGACAATACCGACGGCTGATGGGGTAAAAACAGTGCCCTGCTCGGGGATCTTGGTGGCGGGGCGGCTCGGGGGGGGGGGGCCCACCGGGGCTGACCTACGCGCAGCATCCCCAGACTCCTCTTCCTTTCTCTCTCTGTTTTCCTATTTGCTATCTCCCCTTCCCACCCCGTCGGCCTGTCCGACGATCACCCACAGGTAGTAGGCCTCTGTTGGGCTCTACCCATTTAATCTGAAGGATACTCTTTGCAAGCTATTGGAACCGGGACCATCTGTTTGAATCCCTCCTCTCGTGGGCTGGGTATTGCTGCCTGGGGAGAGGGGGGGATTGATTAAAGATCCTCCCTCCACGCGCTATGTTCTATGATCTTATGAATGTGGTGCCGGTTTCGTATTATTAGCCTGTATACCCTGCTTATTGACTAGCTTAATTTGTTCAACAATGATCATTGTCATGTGTTTTTTCAAATATAATAAAATCTTTATGGAAAAAATTTATAAATAAATAAATGAAAAACCGCAATAAGCGTTTATTGATTGGTTTGCACAAACGTTATAGCGTTTACAAAAGAGGGGATAGTTTTATGGCATTTTTATTAATTTAATTAATTATTTTTTACTAGTAATGGCGGTGATCACCAATTTTTATTATGACTGCGACATTATGGCAGACACATCAGACATTTTTAACACATTTTTGGGACCATTGTCATTTATATAGAAATCAGTGCTATACAAATGCACCGATTACTGTGTAAATGACACTGGCAGTGAAGGGGTTAACCACTAGGGGGCAGTGTATGGGATACGTGTGTCCTGGGGAGTGTTTCTAACTGTGAGGGGGTGTGGCTACGTGTGAGATGTCACTGATCTCTGCTCCTGATCACAGGGAGCAGAGCTCAGTGACACTGTCACTAGGCAGAATGGGGAGATGCTTGTTTACATTAGCATCTTCCGGTTCTTCCTCCCTGTGAGGCGATTGCGTGTATCCCCGCAGTGATCGAGTCCGCGGGTCCCAAGACCCGACTCACGGACCTTGGCCCCCTCTTATAGGGCAGCGTACAGGTACATTAATTCGCCTGTACGAGCCCTTCTGCCAACGTATATCGGCATGAGGCGGGGTTGGCAATCGGTTATAGTCTATGGGATGTGTACGTGAAAAATCAAGCGTGATCATTTTAAAGGCTCATATTCAAGTAATTGCCAAAAAAGTGTTTGGGGACCCATGTCCTGACCCAGAGGGCATGTATTAATGCAAAAAAAGTTGTAAAAACTGAAATTTGTTCGGGAGCAGTTATTTTAATAATGTGTGAAACAATAAAAATGAAATATTATTTTAAATATCGTGCCAGGGGTCCCCTTAGTCTGCCTGTAAAGTGGCGCATCATTCCCATGTTTATAACAGTACCACAGCAAAATATTAATACGCCGCCTGATGTGTTTCAGAAACGGTATACACTGTATTAGATACTGTGTACACCACCTGCACTGTATTAGAAACTGTACAATGGCTGCACTGTATTGTATACTGTGTACATCACCAGAAGTGTACTAGAAACTGTACACACTGTATTAGATACTGTGTACACCGCCTGAAGTGTATTAGAAATGGTACACCACCGAATGCTTTGTATATATAGGCTACAATGAATGCAGAGAATATATATACATGTGTATATATATTAGGGCTGTTACTGATTACAATTTTCGCGTTCAATTAACCAATTTTTTTTTTTAACCGATTAATTGACTAATTTTGATTAATTATAATGCACATGCATATCCAACTACTTTTAGATGATCTCCTTCCATTGCAACTCTGCATTAGTCAGTGGCAAATGTGGTATACACTATATACAATCACCCAACACTAGTTTACACAATCCATGACTTAACATCACAGCTCACACAAATACATTTTAAAATCAAGCTGTAGCTCTGATGTAAGTATTTTTTTTTTCCACAGCAGCGTGACAATCCCTCCAACCTCCAGTCTAACTAATCACTTTCACCTTATGGCATGAACACCTGTGCAAACAGGTGGTCATGCAAGCGGTATCAAAAGAGTTAACACGGACTATAAACTTCTCCGTCCTAACGTCTCCTTAGATCTCAGCAAGGATGCCAGGTCATGGGTAGAAAGAAAAGATCTAAGTGCTTAAGTATAAGATTTAATTTTTGTGTTCAAACACAAACTACTTACATAAAGATGATACGACAGGGTGGTATGTTGAAACTCAGATGCAATCATTCACTACGCACCAACACTATTTTTTTGTTCATACAGCAGTTGGCAATCTGCTACATATGATTTCCTGTGATCACCAGGCAAACTGAATAGGTGAGCTTCTCCTTTTGACATTACCATGCGATACTGGTGTTCTTGGTGAGCACCTATTGGCACCTCTGCTGGAAATGTCTCATTCATTTGTTCAGGTTGCATGATGGAACATTTTTCATGGTAGGTGTCGCTTACAGTAACTATCGTTCACTTGCCCCCCACAGTCATCAATGTCCATTTTTTTTGCTATGATGTTTTTTTCTATTTTTGTAGTAAGACAAAACTATGACTGTCTATATTCTTACCAAATTTCCCTGATGAAGGTGCTTGAACCAGAAAAGTGTCGGGTAGGTGAGACTCCTCTGTACCAGAGAGTAATTTTTATGTTATGCAAATCATGTAACCTGTCGTGTGTTTTTTGTCTTTTCTGATTTTGTAACATGTATATTTTTTGATATGTCTTTTTAAACAAACAATAATTTTATGATTGAACGATTTTATGTATACACAATAAATATATTTTCTAATCTATTTATGTGTGGTTGTTGCCTACAAAGTCCCAACGAAGGGGGTTCTTCTTTTCTAATACAATAGGGATGTGGCAACAACACACTAGTCTGACACAGTGAAATACCTTCTTTGCTAGATGGAACTATAGTCCTATTAGAGGGTTAGAGACAATATATATCTGTATGATAACAAATGGCAAATTTGGAACACATGGTATAAGAGTACTCACCTGCTGTGAACCCACACCCTAGTGCTCAGCTCTTCCTGTTATAATGTAATAATCTTTCTGTGACTTACATTACTGCTATTATGCATATAGGCTTCCTCCTTTGGATATCAGGGGCGGATCCAGGGGGGGGCAATGGGTCAATTGCCCCCTCCGAGAATACCGCCAGCTGATGACAGAACGGCCGGTTCCGCGGGTCCAATCGCGGCCGGTTCCGCGGGTACCCGCGGGCCGGTTCCGCGGGTCCAATCGCGGCCGGTTCCGCGGGTACCCGCGGCCGGTTCCGCGGGTACCCGCGGCCGGTTCCGCGGCTCCAATCGCGGCCGGTTCCGCGGGTACCCGCGGGCCGGTTCCGCGGGTCCGATCGCGGCCGGTTCCGCGGGTCCAATCGCGGCCGGTTCCGCGGGTACCCGCGCGGCCGGTTCCGCGGGTACCCGCGCTGAGTGGACGGGTGAGGGGGGGGCAGCTGGGCGGCTTAGGAGGGCTGCTGGCCAATCAGGAAGCCAGCAGGCAGGGGAGCAGGGAGATTACATCATCTCTCACTGCCCTGCGTCCCTCCAGTTCCGCCCTCACTGTGTAGGAAGCTGTGTGCAGCAGAGAGATTGCATCATCTCTCTGCTGCCTATGTTCACTCTGGGACCCAACAAAAGACCACTAGTAGGTGACAATCCGCAATGTGTGGCAGGCTACGTGGCAAGTGGCAATCCGCAATGTGTGGCAGACTACGTGGCAAGTGGCAATCCGCAATGTGTGGCAGGTGACGTGGCAAGTGACAATCCGTAATGTGTGGCAGTTGACGTGGCAAGTGACAATCCGCAATGTGTGGCAGGTGACGTGGCAAGTGACAATCCGCAATGTGTGGCAGGCTACGTGGCAATCCGCAATATGTTGCAGGCAACGTGGCAAGTGACAATCCGCAATGTGTGGCAGGTGACGTGGCAAGTGGCAATCCGCAATGTGTGGCAGGCAACGTGGCAAGTGACAATCCGCAATGTGTGGCAGGTGACGTGGCAAGTGGCAATCCGCAATGTGTGGCAGGCAACGTGGCAAGTGACAATCCGCAATGTGTGGCAGGTAACGTGGCAAGTGACAATCCCCAATGTGTGGCAGGTGACGTGGCAAGTGGCAATCCGCAATGTGGGTCAGGCAACTTGGCAAGTGACAATCCGCAATGTGTGGCAGGTGACGTGGCAAGTGGCAATCCGCAATGTGTGGCAGGCTACGTGGCAATCCGCATCTGGTGGCAGGCGACGTGGCAAGTGACAATCCGCAATGTGTGGCAGGTGACGTGGCAAGTCACAATCCGCAATGTGTGGCAGGTGACGTGGCAAGTGACAATCCCCAATGTGTGGCAGGTGACGTGGCAAGTGGCAATCCGCAATGTGGGTCAGGCAACTTGGCAAGTGACAATCCGCAATGTGTGGCAGGTGACGTGGCAAGTGGCAATCCGCAATGTGTGGCAGGCTACGTGGCAATCCGCATCTGGTGGCAGGCGACGTGGCAAGTGACAATCCGCAATGTGTGGCAGGTGACATGGCAAGTGGCAATCTGCAATGTGTGGCAGGCTACGTGACAAGTGACAATCCGCAATGTGTGGCAGGTGACGTGGCAAGTAACAATCCGCATTTGGTGACAAGTGACAATCCACATTTGGTGGCAGGCGACATGGCAAGTGACATCCTCAGGGCTCCCACTGATTCTGCATTATGGTGAGTTGAACCATTTAATTTTATATTACAATGTATTAATAGAAATAATGCGCTTCAATCATCCTGACACCATAACAACCATGGTGCCGTAATGATTGAAGCGCCAATACCAGCCATTTCCCATATAAATTGCCCCCCAAAAAACATATTTTATAGCAGTGCCCCTCCCGAGATTAGACTCTGGATCCGCCCCTGTTGGATATATGACAGACCAACCATTTCCAGTTCTTTGTTGCTTTGTTTAATGTTTTGTTTCTTTTTGTTCTACAGTATGTCCATCAGATTGCTCTTTCCCTCTCCCCACCGCCTGATTGTACTATGCTATGTAATGTTGTGACAGCATGGGGGAGATATTTGTGACTATTCCCTCATTGTACTGTAAAGTTTTGTGAAAATCTTTCAATAAAAACTATTTACAAAAAAATATATATCTGTACATTCATTTTGCAAATGTACTTATGTATATCCATATAGGTTTCAAATTTATTTAAAGGGCGGGGAGGAACAAATTTAAGGCCATGGTTTAATACCACCTTGCTCAGATTTAATAGCCCAGTGTCTGTTCAACCCTTCTTTTTTGACCTTGTCCTCCTCCCCTTAATATCCCTTAATAATATTGATATGAAAATCCTCACCAAAATTTTGGCTAATTGTTTCAATTCATTTCTCCCCAGTTTAATTAAAAAAGACAAAGTTGGATTTGTACCACAGAGACAGTCAGGGGATGCCATTAGGAGCATCATACAATTGCAGCATCTTGCCCATGGCCGCAACCTGGAAACTATCCATTTATCGTTGGATGTGAACAAGTTCTTATCTTTTTTTTTTGTAATTGTATGTTTATTTGTTTTTTTCCCAAAAAATTACAAGACAAATATGTTGTAACAGTCATATACAGAAAAGAAAGTAGCATAGCTCATTGGAAGGTAACGTATACATATGACAATCTCTCGATAGTGTGTAGTCCATCTCTTATAAAATTTGTATAACATTTAAAAGAACTGTCATCTAGGTTGGACTGAAGACATTGTGAGTGGACAAATCGTAAGCAGAACAATATATAAAGAAACAAAAAAAGGGAGGGGGGTACACCATGGATTTCAGCATTGTGCATATATATTAATAGGAATAGGATTAGGTCATTTGAGTAGGTAAGGATTGGCTAAGGGTATGACTTTTAATCAGATGTATGAGATATTGACTCTGGATTGAATGGAGAATCATCCCGGGGTCCCATATTTTGGAAAATTGAGGTAAGGAGTCATGTATCCCTGCTGTCATACATTCTATCCTACGTATTTGTGCTATGGACAATATTAATTGGGACCGTGTTGGAGAATTAGAGGATAACCAGTGGGTAGGTATTACTCTCTTGGCAGCCAGCAGAATATAAGACATCAATTTTTTCATGTGTTTAGATATTCCAAGGACTGGAAGGCCTAGTAAATAATGGACCTGGTCCAACGGGAAATCCATGTCTCAAGTAAAGATTGGACCGAGGGCCAAAAAGGTATAAAAAGGTATAATTAGCAAAAGATATGGTAATGTGTTCCCAGATCTTGTAGGCATCTCTAACATTTCTGGGATACAGAAGGGTCATATTTGTGAAAAGCTTCTGGAGTCCTATACCAGAACATGAGGACCTTGCATCTGGAAGCCTTTGATGTGGAATCCTAGATCTTTTGCCATTGAGGGAGGGATATAGGGGTCTGAATTATCTTAGCCCATTTTCGCATGTATGCATGTGAGTTTATCGTGAGTGTGTTTGATTCATGGAGAATCTTGTATATAGAAGATGAGACCAGGTTGATATGGACCTTGAGCAAATAGAACTTCAAAGGCTGTAGGTTTTTCTAACTTTAGGTAAGGTGATATAGAGTAAAAATAATGTCTAAATTGGAGATAAGAAAAGAAGGGATATCAAATTTGTTTTGGAGGTCTTGGAACGAGAGTAGTTTATGAGTCACAGGGTGTACTAGATGACGGAGCTGAAAACTGCCCGCCTGTGACCATGCATACATGTTGATGTAGGACAGGCTGTCTGGAATATCCGGGTTGAAAAGTATGTTTAGGAGAGGTGGGCATGGAGAAGAGAGAGAGAGAACCTCTTTTGGCATTTTTTCCAAATAGCAAATGTAAATAACATCAGTCCTAAGCATATATTTCTCAGCTGGAATATAGAGGTGGTCAAGTCAGACCAGAGCATGGAGCAAGGATGTACAAGGCTGGTAACGCTCAAGTCTAATGCTGACCATCTGTTTGTTGCAAATCGTGTAAACCAGGAGATAGTCGCTGTGAGGTGGGTAGCATAATAGTAATTATTAATATCAGGGGCTCCCAGCCCTTCATGAGACCAAGGGGCAAAAACTACTGTTTTAGCAATTCAGTATGCTTTGTTACCCCAGATAAATTTAGTAAAGGCCCTTTGGATAGTTTGAAGTTGTGACATGGGAACTGCGATTGGAAAGGTTTCAAAGAGGTATAAAAGTTTTGGGAGTATAGACATTTTGAGGACATTTATCCTACCTAAAAGAGACAGAGGACACGCCTCCCAGTTACGTAATAGCCTGTGTGTTTCCAGAATTAAAGGGGGATAGTTAGCTTGATACAGGGTAGAGTAGGATGCAGTTAAATGTATACCCAAATATTTAAGGGAGGAAGGACACCAGTGGTACGGAAAGTTATTTTGCAATATGGTGAGAAGTGTAAGTTTGTAGCCGGAGAGTTTGCTAAATGTGTTTAATAAAGTGTGGAGGTTGGGAAGAGAGATGTGGGGTTTTGTTAACGTTAGCAGTATATCGTCTGCTAATAGAGACAGCTTGTACTCCCTTTGCCATAAGGTGACTGCACTTATGTCTGGATGTATGCGTATGGCTTAAGCTAGGGGTTCAAGGCACAGTATAAACAGTAAGGGGGATAGGGGGCAACCTTGTCTAGTTCCATTGCTATGGGAGAAGGATGGGGACAGAAAGGAAGCCATTTGTACTTGGGAAGTAGGACAGGAGTATAAGGCCTGGAGAGCTGCCATGAATGAGCATGTAAATCCAAACTGTGCAAGTGTAGCAAAAATATATGCCCATCCAAGCCTGTCAAATGCTTTCTGAGCATCTAGGCTTAGAATAAGAGCAGAGCGGGAGGTCTTGTCCAGTAGGTCTATCAGGTCAATAGTGCGTCTGGTGTTGTCACCTGCATATCTACCTGAAACAAAGCCTACCTGATCATTATGAATACGTTTAGGGATTATGGAGGTGAGTCTATTGGCTAGGATTTTTGTAAATATTTTATAATCTGAATTGAGTAGGGCTATGGGCCTATAGTTGTCTGGCATTGAAGGGGGCTTCCTGGGTTTTGGAAGGACTGTGATGTGGGCATGCATTGAAGATGAAGAATGGTGCCTTTCTGTAGGGAGGTAAAAAGATCTAGTGGATAAGGACTTGGGATAGGAAGGAACATCTTATAATAGGAATAGGGCAGGCAATCTGGTCCTGGCGATTTATGTAATGGTAGATCTTTAATTACACCAGCTAATTCTTCTTCTGCAGCATTAATGCTGCGTACACACGATCAGACTATCCGGGGGACAAACCGCCATAAAGTCCGCCGGACTGTCCGAATGAGCGGACCTGCCCCCACACGGGACTTTTCCAGCGGACTAGGTCCGAAAAAACGGCATGGGGGTTCCCCCCTAGGTCCATATCAGACCCTTATCCGAGCAAGCTACCCGGCCAGTCAGGAAAGGGGGTGGGGACGAGCGAGTGCCCCCCCTCCTGAGCCATACCAGGCCACGTGCCCTCAACAAAGCACCTTGTCCCATGTTGATGAGGACAAGGGCCTCTTCCCGACAACCCTGGCCGTTGGTTGTCGGGGTCTGTGGGTGGGGGGCTTATCGGAATCCGTGAGCCCCCTTTAATAAGGGGGCCCCCGGATCCCGGCCCCCCACACTATGTGAATGAGTATCGGGTACAATGTACCCCTACCCATTCACCTGTGAAAAAAATGTAAATAAAACACAACACACAAGGGTTAAAAATATTTTATTGCACAGCTCCGGGGGTCTTCTTCCTTCTTCGGGGGTCTTCTCGCCAGACTCCTCCGCTATCTTCTGCTAGCTCTTTTACCAGCAGAGAAGCCCAGCTTTCTTCTTCGACGCTGCCCTCTTCTTCTGACTTCAGGGGTCTTGTCCCCCTCTTCGGGGGGTCTTGTCCCCCTCTTCGGTTCTTCTTGCCGGGCCTCCACGCCTTCTTCTAGCTCTTTTACAAGCGGTGGGCCGGTCTTCTGTCGCTGCCTTCTGTTCTTCTCTTCTTGAACTGTTGACTCGTTGCTGTCTGTGACCACAATGACAGGCACTCTGTGTGCGGCGACTTATATATGGACATTGCAGGGTGATGTCCCCACCCATTATGATGTCACAGTCCTAGAGGATGCTGACATCATAATGGGCGGAGACATCACCCGGCGATGTCCCTACATAAGTCGCAGCGTGCCTGTCCTGACCGGCCGGGTGCTCGGATAAGGGTCTGATATGGACCTGGGGGGGACCCCCACGCGTTTTTTTGGCGTAGGGCTTCCCCTTTAACTTCATACCAGGTGACGGGGCCAGCGATGTTTCTTTCGCTAGTCTCGGCTACCTGGAGCCGCGCTCAAAATGAACGGACTTTTCTCCGTGCGGGAAAAGTCCATTAATTTCAAAAGTACGGCGGATTAGCACACACACGGACGTATTGTCCACCGGACTGCGAGTCTGGCGGACATATTTTAGTGTAAAACTACTTTCTTAGTCTTAGCCCACACACGGCGGGAGCCCACACACGGGGAGATTGTCCGGCGGACTCGAGTCCGCCAGACTTTTCCACTGGATTGTTTGATCTTGTGTACACGGCATAAGTGTTGATTTTTGAGAGGATGACAATTTGGGTAGTTTTAAAGGGTGAAAGAAGGAATTAAAGTCGTCTTGGGAAAAGAGATGTTTAGGGTCTGTGTGTAGACAGTTATCTAGCTTTTTATAAAAAATCCCCAAAGACTTTAGACATTGTTTGCAGACAGTGAGGTTTAAGAATTTGTGTAAGAAATTCAGGGTAGGGATGGAATGGGCATGACTTAAGCTTATTTACCAACATTCTATGTGGTTTATTAGCATATTCGTAACATTTCTGTTTAGCCCAAAGAAGGGATATGGAGCATCTGTTCATGTCAATGGATTTCAACCGTTCGCGTAGGGAGATGACTGTATGCAGACATGTCACCATAGGGGAGGCCAGCAGCAGGTTTTCTGCTTTACGTATCTGGGAAAGAATATCAAGTCTATGAGCAGCAGAGTCTCTTTAAATGAGAGACAGCCGAAATACACTGGCCTCTTAAGTAGGCCTTACGTGCCTCCCATAGGGTAGACACGTCGGCCACAGTGTGCTCATTTAGTTTGAAGAACTTGGATAATCCTTGAGACAGTTGAGTTTTAGTGACAGGGTTGTGGAGGAGGGAATCATTAAGTCTCAAATGGCAGGTTCTAGTTGAAGATAAGGAGAGTGTGAGGTCAAGCTGAACAGAGGACTGGTCTCACCAGGTTATGGGGTTCAATTCTGATGTGACTGTGGATGTCGCAAAAAGGTAATCTAGTCTAGAGTACCTCTTGTGGGGAGGGGGGAAAAAAATAAAGTGCTTAATTCTCCATATGTCTAGTAAGTTGTAAGATCTGATGATTTTATGGAAAGAGGTGGATTGACGTTCTACCTCAGAGGAGGTTTTAGAAAATAGTGTGTGTCTGTCTCTTCTAGGGGACATTGCCATGTTGATATCAGCCCCAACAATCGTGAACGGTTGAGCATATTTTCCAAGTTTGCCAAGCACATCAGTGAGAAACTGAATTTGGCGTGAGTTGGGAGCATAAATATTGACTAGCGGCGTAAAAGAGTGTGAGAAATAATCGCAGTCCAGGAAAATGTATCTACAATGGGGGTCCATAAATGAGGATTTCTCTCTCAGGGGACATGATTTTTTGAACAATATAGCCACATCTGCTTTACCGTAGGGGGTCAGAGGCTGTAAATGACATAGGGAAATGTTTTGCCGCAAACTTAAAGGATCCCCCAGGGTGAAAGTGAGTCTCCTGGGCCAGGATTATGTCAGCAGCTGATGATTTGAACTCCTTCAAGGCTAGCCATCTTTTATGAATGGAGTTCAAACCTTTCACATTATACATAAGAACACGTAAAGCCATAGTGGTATAACATGGTTATGCTGTAGTTAACATTAGAAATCAGAAACAGAGTAAAAAACAAAGGTAAGAGAAAAACATATAAAAAAGTCCATGGTGTATCCTGGGGGGGGCATGAGGTAACAAAGTATCATTGAAAGTCAGCAATCCAAAAAAGGTTTGAGCAACAACAAAGGAAATAAAACAAAAAATGAACAATAGGTCAAAAAAGGACCTATAACAACTATTTTTGAAACCATAGCCTGAGGGGTTAGGACCGCTCAGGATTCCACAGCCATGGCCATGGATCAAAGGGTGGTACTTGGGGGGGGGCTCCAACTTGTCTGGAGTGTTCTCCCAATGTCTTCCAGCAAAATATGTGAAAGCTGGGAAAAAAAATTTGGAACATGAACCATCATAGAGTCAACTCATGGGTAAGGGTGATAAACTCCCCAAATCAGGGGGAACTCAGTAAGGCATGGGCCGAAGCAAAATCAAACAAAAATGGGGGGTATGTCAGGCTGCTGCAGGAGGTCGCTGGGTTGCAGGATTGATGTGAGGAAAGGGTAGTAGATGGAGCTCGGGTCCTGCACGTCCTGCTCCTTGCTGTTCCAGGTTAGTGATGGCCGAACGGTTCGCCCGGCGGTCGTTTCGCGGCGAATTTCCGACTTTCGCCGTCCGCGGGTTCGAACGCCTTTTTCCGTCGTTCGCCCCGGCGGACTTACGTGTTTAATGTATACAAGAACTTTAACCTTTCGTGACACGTTTATCATGTGTTACAGGACAACCAATTGAGACATGACAGCTCATGGACACTTGGACATTCCCCCTAACCTATAAATACACCCGATCCGGTGGCCATTTTACATTCTTTCTTCTGTCACTGTAGGGAAAGGATCCTGTGTGGAGTAGGGACAGAGAAAACGCTAGCTATTTGGTACACAAAAGTTCTTTTCAGGACTGGTATAGGTGTTAGGTCAGCAGCCTGAGTTTCTTTTGTCAGTTTAGATAAAGGGACAGAGCGCTGTATGCTGCTATTTTAGGGACAGCTCAGCCAGATTAGTCTTTCTTCATCATCATCATCATCATCATCATTAGCTGTTACTATCAGGTCCACAAAAGAGCTGTTCCAGCTAATCGTTCCAGCCTACTCTTTTTTGCCAATTTGTATAGGGACAGGCAGGAAGCAGTGTGTCAGGCAGTGAGGATAATTTTAAAGACTTGCTGTTACTATTAGTTCCACAAAGGTTCTTTTCAGGACTGGTATCAGTGGTACGGTAATAGGCTTGTACACGTATAATATTCTTTCTTCCAAATATAGAAAGAATATTATACTTGACTGCTGCCCTTCTGCTGCAGTCTGCTAATCATTCACAACTCACTTGTTCCACAAAGCTCTTTATCAGGACTGGTAACTTGGTCTGTCTAGGGTGCTACGGTACATAGGCTTGGGTGCGGTACAGTCTGCTGTTCTGTAAGGACCGCTATCGGTCCACAATACATAGGGTTGCCGTGCACTACTGCTGACCGCTGCCCTATACTGCAGCAGTCCTTCATTGGTATAGGGACTGACGTACAGTCTGCTAATCACTAACACACAACCTGCTTGGTCCACAAAAGTTCTTATAAGGACTGGTAACTTGGTATAGGGTGCTACGGTACATAGGCCTGAGTGCGTTACAGTCTGCTGTTCTGTAAGGACCGCTATCGGTCCACAATACATAGGGTTGCCGTGCACTACTGCTGACCGCTGCCCTATACTGCAGCAGTCCTTCAGCGGTATAGGGACTGACGCACAGTCTGCTAAACACTAACACACAACCTGCTTGGTCCACAAAAGTTTTTATAAGGACTGGTAACTTGGTATAGGGTGCTACGGTACATAGGCCTGAGTGCAGTACAGTCTGCTGTTCTGTAAGGACCGCTATCGGTCCACAATACATAGGGTTGCCGTGCACTACTGCTGACCGCTGCCCTATACTGCAGCAGTCCTTCATTGGTATAGGGACTGACGTACAGTCTGCTAATCACTAACACACAACCTGCTTGGTCCACAAAAGTTCTTATAAGGACTGGTAACTTGGTATAGGGTGCTACGGTACATAGGCCTGAGTGCGTTACAGTCTGCTGTTCTGTAAGGACCGCTATCGGTCCACAATACATAGGGTTGACGTGCACCACTGCTGACCGCTGCCCTATACTGCAGCAGTCCTTCAGCGGTATAGGGACTGACGTACAGTCTGCTAAACACTAATACACAACCTGCTTGGTCCACAAAAGTTCTTATAAGGACTGGTAACTTGGTATAGGGTGCTACGGTACATAGGCTTGAGTGCGGTACAGTCTGCTGTTCTGTAAGGACCGCTATCGGTCCACAATAGATAGGGTTGACGTGCACCACTGCTGACCGCTGCCCTATACTGCAGCAGTCCTTCAGCGGTATAGGGACTGACGCACAGTCTGCTAAACACTAACACACAACCTGCTTGGTCCACAAAAGTTTTTATAAGGACTGGTAACTTGGTATAGGGTGCTACGGTACATAGGCCTGAGTGCGTTACAGTCTGCTGTTCTGTAAGGACCGCTATCGGTCCACAATACATAGGGTTGCCGTGCACTACTGCTGACCGCTGCCCTATACTGCAGCAGTCCTTCATTGGTATAGGGACTGACGTACAGTCTGCTAATCACTAACACACAACCTGCTTGGTCCACAAAAGTTCTTATAAGGACTGGTAACTTGGTATAGGGTGCTACGGTACATAGGCCTGAGTGCGTTACAGTCTGCTGTTCTGTAAGGACCGCTATCGGTCCACAATACATAGGGTTGCCGTGCACTACTGCTGACCGCTGCCCTATACTGCAGCAGTCCTTCAGCGGTATAGGGACTGACGCACAGTCTGCTAAACACTAACACACAACCTGCTTGGTCCACAAAAGTTCTTATAAGGACTGGTAACTTGGTATAGGGTGCTACGGTACATAGGCCTGAGTGCAGTACAGTCTGCTGTTCTGTAAGGACCGCTATCGGTCCACAATACATAGGGTTGCCGTGCACTACTGCTGACCGCTGCCCTATACTGCAGCAGTCCTTCATTGGTATAGGGACTGACGTACAGTCTGCTAATCACTAACACACAACCTGCTTGTTCCACAAAAGTTCTTATAAGGACTGGTAACTTGGTATAGGGTGCTACGGTACATAGGCTTGAGTGCGGTACAGTCTGCTGTTCTGTAAGGACCGCTATCGGTCCACAATAGATAGGGTTGACGTGCACCACTGCTGACCGCTGCCCTATACTGCAGCAGTCCTTCAGCGGTATAGGGACTGACGTACAGTCTGCTAAACACTAATACACAACCTGCTTGGTCCACAAAAGTTCTTATAAGGACTGGTAACTTGGTATAGGGTGCTACGGTACATAGGCTTGAGTGCGGTACAGTCTGCTGTTCTGTAAGGACCGCTATCGGTCCACAATAGATAGGGTTGACGTGCACCACTGCTGACCGCTGCCCTATACTGCAGCAGTCCTTCAGCGGTATAGGGACTGACGTACAGTCTGCTAAACACTAATACACAACCTGCTTGGTCCACAAAAGTTCTTATAAGGACTGGTAACTTGGTATAGGGTGCTACGGTACATAGGCTTGAGTGCGGTACAGTCTGCTGTTCTGTAAGGACCGCTATAGGTCCACAATAGATAGGGTTGACGTGCACCACTGCTGACCGCTCACCTATACTGCAGCAGTCCTTCAGCGGTATAGGGACTAAGAGTTTTGTCACAGGGTCATTTAAAAAATGACATGCAGAGGAAGAGGCAGGCCCTTCCGCAGGGGTGGTAGGGGTAGGGCAGGAGCAACAGGCTTGAGCCAAAGTGGGAAGTTGCAGAAGGTGCGTTCAATTACTTTAAAGGATGCACCAGACTTGGTTGAGTGGCTCGCTCAGCCTTACTCTTCTGCACCCTCCTCATCCTCTCGATCTGCACCCTCTTCTTCACTCTCTGCTATGTGCACCCCCAAAGACACTACCACCAACAACACGACCACCACCACCACCACCACATACCTTCCGCTTGAGTCACTGGAATTATTTTCCGATCCATATCAAGAGGACATTTCTGATGCGCAGCCACTCTTGGTATTGGATCAGGAAGAGGAGGTAGCAACAAGCGCTACTCAGCAGTCTGACGCCAGTACCCAGATCAGCCCAAGGAGGAGGTTGGTCCCCGGTGTTGCTGCCTACTCTACTTATAGCGGTGGGGAAGGTGACGTTGATGATGACGTGTCTAGTGATGTCACGTGGGTGCCCACAAGAGAGGAAGAGGAGGGGAGTTCAGAGGGAGATATGGACCAGCAGATAGGGAGGAGAAGCAGCAATGACTTACATTGCACAGCAGGGACAAAGCAGACTGCAAATGTATCAGGAGCGAGTCATCGACCATGTACGGTCACATCTGGCGCTCCCAGGACACCGGCACATGGCTCCGCAGTGTGGGCTTTTTTTAACGTGTCCGCTGCTGACAATAGCGTTGCCATCTGCAATCTTTGCAGTCAACGCGTTAGTCGCGGTAAGCCCAATACTCACCTAGGGACGACCGCCTTAAGAAGGCACATGAGCAGCCATCACCGAGCCCAGTGGGAGCAACGGAACACACAAAGCCACACTGCAGGCTCTCACCGTCCAGCCTCGTCTTCTACTTCTCCTTCTCCTCTCTCCTCACAATTGTCCTCCACTCCACCTTCCATCACGCCAAGCTCACATTTTTCTGCAAAAAGGCAGGCTTCCGTGGGCCTAATGTTTGAGCGTAAAAAAATGATGACGCCGGATAACCCTCTTGCCCAACGGTTGGCGGCTGGCTTGTCAGAACTCATAGCCCGCCAACTACTGCCATATAAACTGGTGGACTCGGAGGCCTTTCGCAAATTTGTGGCCATTGGAACACCACAATGGAAGGTCCCAGGAAGGAAGTATTTCTCAGAGAAGGGCATCCCAGAGCTATATGGCCATGTTCAGCGGCAAGTGAATGTATCTCTGGCACACAGTGTCGGTGCCAAGATACATCTGACCACAGACACGTGGTCTAGCAAACACGGGCAGGGAAGGTATATCAGTTTTACTGCCCACTGGGTGAACCTTCTGACGGCCGTCAAGCATGTAACCCGTGGCACCCGTGTAGATTTGGTTTTACCGCCACGGATTGCATGCAGGCCTGACTCTTCTTCTCCTCCTCCTACTCCATCCTCCTCCCTCTCCTCCTCAGCTGCCTCCTCCTTTTCCGCTGCTAGCGTCTCTTCCACTGCACCGCCCAAGCTCCCCAGAACCTATTCCACATGCCAGGTGAGACGTTGCCATGCCGTGCTGCGTCTGTTGTGCCTGGAAGCAAAGAGCCACACTGGCCCGGCACTCCTTTCAGCTTTGCGTTCACAGGCAGATGAGTGGCTAACACCGCTCAATTTGACAGTTGGTAAAGTGGTGTGTGACAACGGTGCCAATCTGCTTAGCGCATTGAAACAGGGCAAAATCACGCACGTGCCGTGCATGGCACACGTCTTAAACTTGGTCGTGCAGCGATTCCTTGTCAAATACCCTGGGGTCCAGGACATCTTGCGGCAGGCAAGGAAAATCTCGGCCCATTTCAGAAGATCTTACACGGCCATGGCTCGCCTTGCTGACATTCAGCGGCGACACCATCTGCCGGTCAGACGTCTTATTTGCGATTGCCCGACGCGATGGAACTCAACCTTCTATATGCTTGATAGGCTGCTCCAGCAGAAACGTGCAGTTAACGTCTACCTGTATGAACTCTGCGAAAGAAACGGTTCTGGGGAGCTGGGTTTTTTTTCACCGCGCCAGTGGCTGCTCATGCGCGACACATGCAGACTTCTGCGGCCATTTGAGGAGATCACCAAACTGGTCAGTCGCAGCCATGGCGCCATCAGTGACATGGTACCTTATGCCTTCTTTCTGGAGCGTGCATTGCGTCGTGTCATTGATCAGGCTGTGGAGGAGCAGGAGCGGGAAGATGAGGAAGTCGCAATGCTGGATGAATTCCCAGGGGGGGCTACTCTATCTGAGACAAGTCAACAACAGGAGTCTGATGAGGAGTCAGAGGAGGATGGTGCCGGGGCGGATGAGCAGGAGCAAGAAGAGCATGCTTTAAACCTTTCTGGGATCCCTGTTGTGCGAGGATGGGGAGAGGAGAATGAAGAGGACGACATTATCCTGGATGATGAGCAGGAGCCAGGCCACCACACCGCTTCCACTTTAGTGCAAATGGGGGCCTTCATGCTCCAGTGTTTTAATAGGGACCCCCGTATAAAAAGCATGAGGGTCAAGGACCAGTACTGGGTGGCAACGTACTTAGACCCCCGGTACAAACACAAAATGGCGGAAATGTTACCGCCGTCGCAGAGGGCTGTCAGAATGCAGCACTTCCAGGCCTTGCTTCGAGAAATGCTGCATTCTGCTTTTGCGTGCGCTGGCAGAGGAGCAATTCCCACTCCCAGAGAAGGATTTGCGGGTACCAATCCAACAGCGCCTGCAAGAAGAGGCCGGTTTGAAGATGTGTTGGTGACTTCGGATATGAGGTCATTCTTTCAGCCGACCCATCGACAGGTGTCATCCGGATCCAGCATCAGGGAACGCCTAGACCGTCAGGTGTCCGACTACATTGGGTTAACGGCCGATGTGGACGCTCTGAGGAGTGATGAACCCCTAGACTACTGGGTGGGCAGGCTTGACCTCTGGCCAGAGCTTGCCCAATTTGCAATCGAACTGTTGGCTTGCCCCTCATCCAGTGTCCTGTCCGAAAGGACGTTCAGCGCAGCAGGGGGGATTGTGACCGATAAGCGTACTCGCCTAGCTCACCACAGTGTTAACTACCTCACATTTCTAAAAATGAATGAGGCATGGATCTCGGAGGAATTCAACACATGTGATCAGTAGACCATGTATATGTCTATAAACAATTTTTGGAATCAAGCACACAGACCTTCTTAATTCATTTGGCTCACTTCCCTGACCCAAAAAAGCACACCGTACTATATGCCCCTACCCTCCTCTTTGAAGAGGTTGAGCGGTGTCATATTTCTACTGGGGCTGCTTATTATGAGGGGTTCCCACCATCCCTGTGCTGTGCTGACTTCCTCCTGGGTGTTCTTATTATGAGGGGCTCCCACCATCCCTGTGCTGTGCTGACTTCCTCCTGGGGGTTCTTATTATGAGGGGATCACACCATCCCTGTGCTGTGCTGACTTCCTCCTGGGGCTGCTTACGGTGCTGCTGTCAGCGCTGTATGTCACGGAGCTGCTGTCAGCGCTGTATGTCACGGAGCTGCTGTCAGCGCTGTATGTCACGGAGCTGCTGTCAGCGCTGTATGTCACGGAGCTGCTGTCAGCGCTGTATGTCACGGAGCTGCTGTCAGCGCTGTATGTCACGGAGCTGCTGTCAGCGCTGTATGTCACGGAGCTGCTGTCAGCGCTGTATGTCACGGAGCTGCTGTCAGCGCTGTATGTCACGGAGCTGCTGTCAGCGCTGTATGTCACGGAGCTGCTGTCAGCGCTGTATGTCACGGTGCTGCTGTCAGCGCTGTATGTCACGGAGCTGCTGTCAGCGCTGTATGTCACGGAGCTGCTGTCAGTGCTGTATGTCACGGAGCTGCTGTCAGCGCTGTATGTCACGGAGCTGCTGTCAGCGCTGTATGTCACGGAGCTGCTGTCAGCGCTGTATGTCACGGTGCTGCTGTCAGCGCTGTATGTCACGGAGCTGCTGTCAGCGCTGTATGTCACGGAGCTGCTGTCAGCGCTGTATGTCACGGAGCTGCTGTCAGCGCTGTATGTCACGGAGCTGCTGTCAGCGCTGTATGTCACGGAGCTGCTGTCAGCGCTGTATGTCACGGTGCTGATGTCAGCGCTGTATGTCACGGAGCTGCTGTCAGCGCTGTATGTCACGGAGCTGCTGTCAGCGCTGTATGTCACGGAGCTGCTGTCAGCGCTGTATGTCACGGAGCTGCTGTCAGCGCTGTATGTCACGGAGCTGCTGTCAGCGCTGTATGTCACGGAGCTGCTGTCAGCGCTGTATGTCACGGTGCTGCTGTCAGCGCTGTATGTCACGGAGCTGCTGTCAGCGCTGTATGTCACGGAGCTGCTGTCAGTGCTGTATGTCACGGAGCTGCTGTCAGCGCTGTATGTCACGGAGCTGCTGTCAGCGCTGTATGTCACGGAGCTGCTGTCAGCGCTGTATGTCACGGAGCTGCTGTCAGCGCTGTATGTCACGGAGCTGCTGTCAGCGCTGTATGTCACGGAGCTGCTGTCAGCGCTGTATGTCACGGAGCTGCTGTCAGCGCTGTATGTCACGGAGCTGCTGTCAGCGCTGTATGTCACGGTGCTGCTGTCAGCGCTGTATGTCACGGTGCTGCTGTCAGCGCTGTATGTCACGGAGCTGCTGTCAGTGCTGTATGTCACGGAGCTGCTGTCAGCGCTGTATGTCACGGAGCTGCTGTCAGCGCTGTATGTCACGGAGCTGCTGTCAGCGCTGTATGTCACGGTGCTGCTGTCAGCGCTGTATGTCACGGAGCTGCTGTCAGCGCTGTATGTCACGGAGCTGCTGTCAGCGCTGTATGTCACGGAGCTGCTGTCAGCGCTGTATGTCACGGAGCTGCTGTCAGCGCTGTATGTCACGGAGCTGCTGTCAGCGCTGTATGTCACGGTGCTGCTGTCAGCGCTGTATGTCACGGAGCTGCTGTCAGCGCTGTATGTCACGGAGCTGCTGTCAGTGCTGTATGTCACGGAGCTGCTGTCAGCGCTGTATGTCACGGAGCTGCTGTCAGCGCTGTATGTCACGGAGCTGCTGTCAGCGCTGTATGTCACGGTGCTGCTGTCAGCGCTGTATGTCACGGAGCTGCTGTCAGCGCTGTATGTCACGGAGCTGCTGTCAGCGCTGTATGTCACGGAGCTGCTGTCAGCGCTGTATGTCACGGAGCTGCTGTCAGCGCTGTATGTCACGGAGCTGCTGTCAGCGCTGTATGTCACGGTGCTGATGTCAGTGCTCTGTATTACGGTGCTGCTGTCAGTGCTCTGTATCTCCTGCACCCTCTTGTTTGCCTACCCTGGTCCCTGACCTTCCCTCTCCTCCATTGCCTTCATTAGCTCCATAGTCCTGAATTGTCAGAACAATTTCCCAAATAAAAAAAAAATGCTTGTAGTTATCGATCCCAAATTCACCTCATACATGTATTATGCTATTGTCCAGGTGGTGGGACTACGTGCTACCCCCTAATAATTACCCCGTGGCCGCAAATTCGACCTAAAGGTTTGCGAAATTCGCCTCCCATTGAAGTCAATGGAGCCCGCGGCGAACGGTCGTTTTCGCGAACGTTTGTGTCCGTTCGCGTTTCGCGTTCGCGAAACGTCCCGTCGGAAGTTCGTCCATCACTATTCCAGGTCATGCCTCTTCCTGTCCTTATCTTTTTTTTTTTTTCAGGTTGTTTGTTAAGCTTGGGTGTCCTTGTGTTTTGAAATTAGTCTCTTGGATGCACATTATGTGACAGTTTTGGGCTCGCGTCTCTTTCCATAACATGTGCCGCTTCTGTGGGCTGTTCAGTCCATTTACATTTAAGGAAGTAATCTTAAAAGCCATGTCTGTAGTCTTTGTAGTGTTCAACCATGTCAGAAAAAAAAAGGAAAGAAAGAGCTAGCTTACCCTATCGAAGCTCTGGCTGGTAGAGGGAGTCGTAGTCCAACCAGACGTTCTGACGCTCGCTGGACTGCGCACTGGGAAGTGCAATGCAGTTGAAACTCCTCGTATGGTCCAAATAGTTGCAAAGCTGGAGCGGCAAAAAATAAAAACCGCAGGGGTGATCAAATACCACCAAAAGAAAGCTCTATTTGTGGGAAAAAAAGGACATCAATTTTGTTTGGGAGCCACGTCGCACGACCGCGCAATTGTCAGTTAAAGCGACGCAGTGCCGAATCGCAAAAAGTGGTCTGGTCTTTGACCAGCAAAATGGTCCGGTCTGCAAGTGGTTAAGCAGGGAGCATCGATAGTTTCAAAAAATGAGTTAATTAGATAAGCACCTGAATGACCACAACATACAGAGATATACAATGTAATACTGACATATAATCACACATATAGGTTGGACTTTATGGACTTGTGTTTTTTTATCAACCTCACCTACTATGGTAGGCTCCTGGTGACCCCTTGTTATAGGGGGTCGATATACACCTGTGGCTTAACACCCTTTGTCCGTAAACTCACAGAATGCGAAATAGAAAACGTTTTAGGCGTTCATTTTTATTTTGCATGCTGTGAGTTTATGGATTTTACACAATAAAACCTCCTAAAGGATGTGTATGCTATGTGGAGCCTCTTGGTCTTGGTCTCTTTCTTGGTACCAAACTTCATTCCTACTTTACGGGTGACTAGGGATGAGCCGAACACCCCCCGGTTTGGTTCGCACCAGAACTTTCGAACGGACCGCAAATTCGAACGAACGTTAGAACCCCATTGAAGTCTATGGGACTCGAACGTTTGAAATGAAAAGTGCTAATTTTAACGGCTAATATGCAAGATACTGTCCTAAAAAGGGTTTGGGGACCTGACTCCTGCCTCAGGGGACATGGGTCAATGCAAAAAAAAGTTTTAAAAACGGCCGTTTTGGCGGGAGCACTGATTTTAATGACGATTAAAGTGAAAAAAAAAAGTGAAATATTCCTTTAAATATGGTGCCTGGGGGGTGTCTGTAGGATGCCTGTGAAGTGCCACGTGTTTCCCGTATTTAGAACAGTCCCTGCACAAAATGACATTAAACGGAAATAACACCATTTAAAACTGCTTGCGGTTTTAATCTTGTATCTGGTTCCTGCAATATGGTTGAAAATCATTGAGAAAAATGGCATGGGTAGCCCTCCCTGCCCATTACCAGCCCCTTTAGGTCTTGTACGCATATTAAGGGGAACCCTGTACCCATATTAAAAAAAGGAAATGCGTGTGGCCCCCAGGCCCTATATACTCAGAACAGCAGTATACAGGCGGTGCAAACAAGACAGGGACTGTGTAGGTTTGTTGTGTTAAGTTGAATCTGTTTGTAATTTTCAACTGGTACATTTTTAAAGTGTAGCTCCAGTCAAAAAAACAATTTTTAAGCTTTTTGGAAAACATAGGGAAGGGTTATCACCCCTGTATAATTTGTTTTGTCGTACATATTTTTTCATCTCACTTGCTGTTGTCTCCTTCCGTTGGAGATGTTTGTAAATTGGATGTTTGAAAGTAGGGGCCTGCCCTATATGCTCTGCAGAAATGGCGGAACAAGGTGTTGGTTTTGCCACAACATTGTAAGCCCTCAAAGTGACTCTTGGTGGGCGCTGGAGCGCCCTGCTGTGAACGATTATATCAAGAATTGTAATTACATGCCATTGTTGAACAGTGGTAGAAAAATTGACCTTTGGTGGTTGTGGTGCTGGTGCCACAACACTATAAGTCCTCACCGTTACTCTGGGTGGGCACAGGAAGGGGCCCTCCTGTGAAATATTATATCAAGAATTGTAATTACATGTCCCTGTTAAACAGGGGCAGAAAAATTGGGCCTTAGGCACTGGTGCTGGTGCCACCACACTGCAACCTCTGCCATATACTCTAGTTTTATTGCAGGAATTAGCCCTGCTGCAAAGCATTGCATCAAAAATTGTACTTAAACGCCCCTGTTAAACAGGGGCAGAAAAATTGGGCCTTAGGCACTGGTGCTGGTGCCACCACACTGCAACCTCTGCCATATACTCTAGTTTTAATGCAGGAATTAGCCCTGCTGCAAAGCATTGCATCAAAAATTGTACTTAAACGCCCCTGTTAAACAGGGGCAGAAAAATTGGGCTGATGGCATCAACCAGAACCAGAAATGTTCTTCCAACATATCAGCGGAGGAGGAAGAGGATAGACAATCAACATAACAGGACAGTCACTCAGCATCAGCATAGGCAGTCTTGAAGGGATGTGGTATTTAAAAAAAAATTATTCGGTTACATCAGCTTCAGGTGCTTGGTAGCTTTGGGTGATCCAAGACTGATTCATCTTGATGAAGGTCAGTCGATCAACTGATTCGGTGGACAGGCGCACCCTGTGATCGGTAACAAAGCCACCAGCAGCACTGAAGGTGCGTTCCGAAAGAACGCTGGATGCAGGACAGGCCAGTAGCTCAATTGCATACTGTGCAAGCTCTGGCCAGTGATCCATCCTCAAGACCCAGTAAGCCAGAGGATTTTCGGTGGGAAAGGTGTCCAAGTCTGACCTTGCCCCTAGGTATTCCTGCACCATGTAAATCAGACGCTGGTGATGGGTGCTGGAACCGATCATACCTTGGGGCTGCGGACTAAAAAATTGTCTGAAAGCATCAGTCAGACGGCCACCTTCTCCACCGCTCCTTCTGACCGATGCCTCAGCAACAGGTTGTCCAGGACCAGGAGTTTGTAACCTCCCAGTCTCTGGGAACGCGTTGCACAGACCTTTCTGCAAGGCCTCCCGGAGATGTCTCATCCTCTGCTCCCTCTGCGATGGCAAGATAAGGTCGGCAACCTTACCCTTGTACCGTGGATCAAGGAGAGTAGCCAGCCAGTAATGGTCCCTCTCCTTGATCCGAAGAATACGAGGATCCTTCCGCAGGCTTTGCAGGATCAGGGAGGCCATGCAGCGTAGGTTAGCTGAGGCATTCGGTCCGGAGTCCTCTGGGTCACTAAGGACAACATGATCCGCAGCTACCTCCTCCCAGCCATGTACAAGTCCACATGTTTCTTGGGACTGTAAATCATCCCTGCAAGACTGCTGCTGCTGCTGCTGATGCTGATGCTGAGTGCCAGCCTCCACCTCCATGCTGACACAATCATCCTCCTCCTCCTCTTCCTCCTCCTCATCCTCTTCCTGTGTGATGGGTGGCACAGCAGGAACACTGTCTGGATAAAGGGGGCCTTGAGAGGCAAGGAAGTCCTCCTCTTCCTGCCTCTGTTCTGCCTCAAGTGCCCTGTCCATTATTCCACGCAGCGTATGCTCCAAGAGGTGGACAAGAGGTACAGTGTCACTGATGCATGCACTGTCACTGCTCACCATCCTTGTGGCCTCCTCAAACGGTGACAGGACAGTGCATGCATCCCTGATCATGCCCCACTGGCGTGGTGAGAAAAAACCAAGCTCCCCTGACCCTGTCCTGGTGCCGTAGTCGCACAGGTACTCATTGATGGCCCTCTGCTGCGTGTGCAGCCGCTGCAGCATGGCCAATGTTAAGTTCCATCTGGTGGGCATGTCACATATAAGGCGGTTCTTGGGCAGGTTCAACTCCTTTTGGAGCTCAGCCAGCCGAGCACAGGCATTAAATGATCGGCGGAAATGCACACAGACTTTCCTGGCCTGCTTCAGGACATCCTGTAAGCCGGGGTACCTGCCCAAGAACCGCTGCACCACCAGGTTAAGGAGAGCTACACAGGGCACATGGGTCAGTTGTCCCTGTCGGAGGGCGGAGAGGAGGTTGGTGCCATTGTCGCAAACCACCATTCCTGGCTTAAGCTGGCGTGGCGTCAACCACCTCTCGGCCTGCCCCTGCAGAGCTGACAAAACATCCGCCCCAGTGTGGCTGCTGTCCCCCAAACAAACCAGCGCAAGCACGGCATGGCATCGTTTTGCCTGCGTACTTGCGTAGCCCCTGGAACGCCTACGGAGCACCGCTGGTTCTGAGGACAGAGCACTGAAAGAGGCCATGGAGGAAGAAGAAGAGGAGGGGGTGGAGGAGAGAGGTGTGTCACAACCAATAGTAGCATTTTGGAGGCGTGGTGGCGGAACAACCTCCAACACTACTGCACCTTGTCCTGCATCCTTCCCAGCTGCCAGAAGAGTGACCCAATGGGCCGTGAAAGACAGGTAACGTCCCTGTCCATGCCTGCTGGACCATGAGTCAGCGGTAATATGCACCTTACCGCTGACCGCCCTGTCCAGCGAGGCAAGGACATTGCCTTCCACATGCCGGTAGAGAGCCGGAATCGCCTTCCGTGAGAAAAAGTGGCGTTTAGGGACCTGCCACTGAGGAACCGCACATTGTACAAACTCACGGAAAGGGGCCGAGTCTACCAACTGAAAAGGCAGCAGTTGAAGTGCTAGCAATTTAGCCAAGCTAGCATTCAACCGCTGGGCATGTGGATGGCTGGGAGTGAACTTCTTCCGCCGGTCCAGCAGCTGGGGCAGGGACATTTGCCTGCTATAATCGGACGTGGGTGTACCGCTAGCAGAGTTCCCGGAAGCACTTGGCTGTGACACACCTAATTCTACACCTTCATTCCTCTCAGAGCAGGTTTCAGAGAGGACTGAAGGTCTAGTGGGGTTGGAGATGCCAGCTGATGAGGAGCAAGGAGAGGTCCGCTTTGTTCTTTGGTGTGGGTCTTTGAGGTACGCTTGCCAACGAGCTGCATGGCAGGTCAACATATGTCTGGTCAAGCATGTGGTGCCCAAGCGGCTGATGTTTTGGCCACGTGAGATACGCTTGAGACATATGTTGCAAATAGCAGCGGTGCGATCTGATGCACTCGTCTCAAAAAAGGCCCACACCAAAGAACTTTTAGAATAACGCGCAGAGGCAGCGCTCTGCACAGGCGGAGCTCTGCGGTGTGATTCAGTCGGTGTGCTGCCCCTAAGCTGGCCCCCGGAGGGCATCCTGCCTCGTTGGACATGTGCCTCCTCCTCCTCCTCCTCCTCCTCCTCCTCCCTCCTTCCAGGCACCCACGTGGAGTCAGTGCCCTCATCATCCCCTCCCTGTTCATCGCTGTAGCAAACCTGGCAGTATGCTGCAGCTTGTGGAACATGACTGCCAGATTGCTGTCCTTCTTGAGCATCCCCTCTGTCTGCGCTCACGCTACTGCCTTCCTCTAGCTGAGTGTCATCATCAGAGCCCACAAAACACTGGGCATCCTCCTGGAGCATGTACCCAACACTGTGCTCAAAGAGTTCAGGAGACTCCTCAGGAGGACATGGTGGGTCTAGGGAAGGAGTCACTGATGATGACATTGAGAGGAGGGAAGACGATGCGTTGGCAGCTGCTTTGCTACTACCCTGAGACTGGGTGATAGAGGATGAGGAGGATGAAGAGGGCTTGGTCATCCACTCTACCAAGTCGTTGGCATGTTGCGGTTCAACATGTCCAGCTGCCGAAAAGAAGGACAAGCATGTCCCATGGCCACGTGCTGATGACAATGCACCGCGACCACGACCAGCACTGTTGTCTCTAGACACAGAGCCTGCTTGCCCTCTTTTATCGGCTCGCGCCTGTCTGCCTCTCCTTGCTGGCCTTCCAGACATGGTAATGGCCTGAAGGGAGTTGGGTAAAACAGCAGTTGGGTAGTTTATATTGTGCTGGAGGCACACAACACCCACTAACTCCTGCAGATGCCTTTTTTATAGAACACCAGAGATAAAGGGGTATATACAGATGTATACTGTGCTGTGCTGGAGGCACACACAACTTTCAATAACTCCTGCAGATGGCAAGTGGGCTCAAATAGAGAACAGCTATGTAGGTGGATATAGCGGTATGTACTGGGTACAGAGCACGCAGACAGCACGCACTATCTCCTAACACTACTGACTGCAAGCTCTATTATTAAAGATAGATCACTAGCTATATAGGCGAGGTGAATATCGCGGTGTATACTGCGGTCAGGGCACGCAGACAACAACCAGAAAACAGCAGAGATAAAGGGGTATATACAGATGTATACTGTGCTGTGCTGGAGGCACACACAACTTCCAATAACTCCTGCAGATGGTAATTGGGCTCAAATAGAGAACAGCTATTTAGGTGGATATAGCGGTATGTACTGGGTACAGAGCACGCAGACAGCACGCACTATCTCCTAACACTACTGACTGCAAGCTCTATTATTAAAGATAGATCACTAGCTATATAGGTGACGTGAATATAGTGGTGTATACTGCGGCCAGGGCACGCAGACAATAACCACTACACAACAGCAAGATAGAAAATCAGCCGAAAACGATCGGTGTGTACTGTGTTGAAGGTACACAGAACACCCACTGCTTCAGACGCCAACACACTACACGAGGCCGCCGCAATGGTGGCCTTATATAGTGTGGGGCGTGCACTACACAGCCTGAGCTATGATTGGCCACAGGAATCCTGCCTGTGGCCAATCATGGCTCTCCTAGCTGCTGGCGCTGCGATTTGCCAAGCATGCGGGGTCACAGTGCATGCTTGGCCAATCATGAGCCAGCAATGCACTGCTCCATCGCAGTGCATTGTGGGCCGTGAGCGCCACGCGAATTTGACGCGAACGGACCAAAGTGTTCGGATTTCGCCGAACGGACGAACAGCCAATGTTCGAGTCGAACGTACGTTCGACTCGAACACGAAGCTCATCCCTACGGGTGACACAGAAAGTGTGGAGCAGCATTGAGATGTGGACAAAGGCCCCGACTGGGTGTTAAGCCACAGGTGTATATCGACCCCCTATAACAAGGGCTCACCAGGAGCCGGTAAGAGCAGTCTCTACAGCTGGTGGTGGAGTCACAGTGTGTTTGATGATGCAGGTTGAATCATGGAACCATTAGGATCATTCATTTCACTTATCACTATTATTGTGGACATTTTTTGTATTTTTGCCCTTTCTTAGATGATTAAGATCGTTTAACTTTACATATCACCATTGTGGACAATTTTTGAATTTTTTACACTTTTCTTAGATCATTATGGATTTTTATTAATACTATTGATCATGAGTGTCTTTCAACTTATACCTCTTGTGGATATTAATGTTGTTGCGCATTTCCATTCACTCATTGATTTATGATTTGCCATTAATTAAGTGCGATTTTAATATTTTTCCATTATTTAGGTCTACAACTCCCCCCTAAGTATAAAGGGCTATACCAGGCTAACTTCCCCACTCTCTTTAGGAAACTTACTGACATGCTTTCTTCCTGGTCTCACTTTCCACTATCCTGGCTTAGCAGGATCTCTGTAGTTCGTATGACCTATCTTCCGAAATTGTTATATTTCTTCTTAGTACTACCAGTTCTATTGCCTTGTACATATTGCAAATTCACCAAAGCAAATGCTTGAAATTCATCTTGGGCCCCACTCGACCCCGAAACAATAAACAGGTCTTATACGCTCGGAGGATCAATGGGGGCTTTTCGGTTCCTAATCTTCAAGCATATTACATGGCAGCTCACATAGCCTCATTATCCCATCTTCATGACACTATGGGCCACTATTGCCTCGGTTAAATCTCATCCTGTTTCTTCCCTACCTGGCTCCCCCCCAAACTTTGCCCAAATGGGTTTGGACCATGTTTGACACATTCTCTTCACCTGTGGGACTCTGAAAATCCTACAAAATTCTCATGGTTGACGGATAATAGCTTAACTGACATTCATTCTCTGTTCACCCTATGAGAATATTAACTTTCGATGGTCTTAGATCTTTCCACAATATCGCCTTACGAGAACACTATAGTTACCTACAAATTAGACACTTATAAAGGCCTAACCCACTTCATCAACTTTTTAATGAAAAAAAAAGTTAAAAACTGCATGAATGGCATTATTATTAACAAGAAACTGGTGGCCCTTGCCTCTCACACTCACAAATTTCTTAGGGTTTGGCAGCCATGGATAACATGCAACCAACCTTCCAGGTTCAATAATATACTTGTGTCAATTTAATGGTCTCCCGATGCACCCCCCGATGGACTCCCCTCCTCCCCCTTCTCTCTCCCCCTTTTCTTTTCTCTCTTCTTTCCCTTTTGCTTTTCACAGTGAAAACATGTCATAAGTAATATACAGTTCCTATATGCATATATCATAGTTGCCAACAGTCCAAATTTTCCCGGGACAATTCTGAATTTGGGACCCTCGTCCCGATTGGAGGCTGTCCAGATTCGGGATTTTGCCCAGGGAAATAAGGAATGTTTGCTTTTGCATTTTTTTTTTTTTGGAGTAGCTGGCTTCAACAAAATGGCTGCTGCTAGATCGTTCCCCCTTGTGTTCAGTGGAGAGAGGAAGGGGGCTCGATCCATGCAGCCAATGAATCGGCTTCTCCTCTCACAATACTGAAGTCGGGGTTAGCTGCACAGATTGGCCCCTCCCCTCTCCACTGAACACATGGCTCGTGCCATGTTCCTTTTGCTCTTGTCTCAGTGCAGCAATTTAACTGTAATGTACAGGAGGGGGGTTACCTATATTCAGGAGGAGGGGGGTTAACTACATACAGGAGGGGAGGTTAACTATATACTGTAGTGGTGGTTAACTATATACAGGAGGAGGGGGGTTAACTATATACAGGAGGAGGGGTTAACTATATACTGTAGGGGGGTTAAATATATACAGGAGGAAGGGGGGTTAAATATATACAGGAGGAGGGGGTTAACTATGTACAGGAGGGGGGTTAACTATGTACAGGAGAGGGAGTTAACTATGTACAGGAGGGGGGGTTAACTAAGTACAGGAGGGGTTACTATGTACAGGGGGGGAAACTATGTACGGGGGGATACTAAGTACAGGGGGTAACAATGTACGGGGGGTGTAACTATGCACAGGGCGGTAAATATGTACAGGGGAGTTACTAGGGGGAGAGAGGTAACTATATACAGGGGAGGGGGTAACTTTGTATGGGGGGTAACTATGGCTCTGCCTGGAACATTGATGTAAGGACTGAGGCTGGGAACACTGGTGTAAGGACTGACTCTGTTGGGGCACCTGATGCAAGGAGGGACTCTGCTGGGAGCCCCTGATGCAAGGAGGGACTCTGCTGGGGGCACCTGATGCAATTAGGGACTCTGCTGGGGGCACCTGATGCAAGGAGGGACTCTGCTGGGGGCACCTGATGCAAGGAAGGACTCTGCTGGTGGCAGGAACAGGGCTAGTGACACGCTCAGGGATCCCACTGGTTCGGCATTATGGTGAGTTGAATGATTTCATTTTCTATTACAATGTACTAATAGAAATAAGGCACTTCAATCATCCTGACACCATAACAATCATGGTGCCGAGATGATTTAAGCGCTAACACCAGTTGTTTGGAGTATCTCTATCTGCTGATTGGTAAACTTTCTAGAATACACATATTTTTATTGTTGTGTAGGATCTGAGGATGCTGTTCCTTCATTCATCTCTCCCCCATTTCCCTCTCCATCCCTCATTCATCTCAGACTCTAACCACACCCCCTTTGAGCCATGCCCATTTAAGCCACGCCCACTATTTCTGAATGAATGAATGAATGAAATACTTATATAGCGCACAATGCGAACTGAATCGCCTCTAGGCGCTGTGGCGAGCTTTGATCATCTGCTAAAAGAGGAAGGTCTTGAGTTTTTTCCTAAAAGCCAGGTGATTTTCTTCCAGGCGGATGTTGATTGGTAGAGCATTCCATAGCCGAGGCCCTTGGACAGCGAATCTCCGATCACCCTTGGATTTATACCGGGCTTTGGGCACGAGGAGGAGGTTTTTGTTGGCTGATCGAAGACTGCGGTTTGGTGTGTAATGATTTATTTTCTCCATTAGGTATTGCGGAGCTTCTCTATGCACGCATTTGTGGGTGAGGCAAAGGGTCTTGAACGTGATCCGATTTTTTACGGTTAGCCAATGTAAGCTCCTCAGTGAAGGAGAAATGGATTCCCAGGTTTTTTTTTCCTGTTATCAGCCTTGCCGCCGTGTTTTGGATCAGTTGTAATCGCGCAAGTTGATATTGTGGTAATCCTATGTAAAGCGAGTTTGCGTAGTCCAGTCGTGAATTAATGATTGTTCCAACTACCACTGCTTTGTCATTCTTTGGGATAAAAGGGATGAGTCTGCGAAGCATGAGCAGCAGATGGTGAGATCAACTGACTACAGATCCTATTTGCACATCCATTGACATTTGTGCGTCTAAAATAACCCCGAGACTCTTCGCTTTGGTCTTTGGGGAGATAGTCTGCCCAAAGACAGTTGGTGGAGACCAGGAGGTTTTGGTTGCGGGCTTATGATTTGGGTGTAAGATAAGAAGCTCTGTCTTTGATTGGTTCAGCTGGAGGGAGTTGGTGGTCATCCAGTCCTCTATTGATTTGAGGCAGTTTTCAAGTTGTTGTTGGTGATCTTTTTTTCCATTGATCCGGAAATAAAGTTGCGTGTCGTCAGCGTAAGAGTGGAAGCAGAGATCTGAGCATCTGATGATTTGAAGGAGTGGGCGAATGTAAATGTTGAAGAGAACGGGTGACAACGGAGAGCCTTGAGGGACTCCGCAGGTGACTGCCCGAGTTTCGGAGAGGAATTTTCCTAGTTTCACTGTCTGTGACCGATTTCCTAGGAAGGACGCGAACCAATGGAGATCTATGTCTTGGACTCCGGCTACTTCTGTGAGGCGGACGAGTAGAGTATTGTGATCTACTGTATCAAACGCTGCACTTAGGTCTAGCAGTACGAGGAGACAAGGCTCTCCGTCATCTGCTGCTTCGAGGGCGTCATCCCAAATCTTGAGGAGAGCTGTTTCTGTTCCATGACCCGGGCGGAAGCCTGATTGCAGCGGGTCCAGGAGTTTGTGAGTATCCAGGTGAAGTTGTAGCTGATGTACTACAGCTTTCTCCATGATCTTAGAAATGGTGTTGAGGCTTGTAATCGGCCTACGGTTGTTTGGATCCTGAGGGTCCAGGTTTGGTTTCTTGAAACTACGCCCATTTATCGCCACAGCGCACGCCACAGTTTCTTTTTTGCTATGCCACGCCCACAAATACATGCCACCCCTTAATTATAATACTGCTCCGCCTACAGCCAAAAAAGTGTCCCGCTAATTTTTTTTGCAATGTCGGCAACTATGATATATGCCTTCTCTTTTTAGGCGCTTCCAAATTTTCGCTTATCATATAGTATAATCTGGGGCATTGAATGTTCTTTATTGCAGTCTAAAGATGATGTTTCCTTTTGTTTTGGAGAATAATGTACCATGCTTATTGCATCCCTTTGTGGGATCTTCTTTGTTATGTCATGTTTGCTGTAACCATCATGTAACCATAAAATAATTTTGTAAAAGAAAGAAAAAAAAAAAACCTCAATGTTGTGACTAATTTTGTTCCTAATTTCTGTTATGCTAAGTACACAGAAATTAGTGTTTATTTTTCCCTAGACCCATAATATCCCTTTATTTTCAGTACACATGGGGATAGAAAGAAGCATACATATACATTATTGATAATTATATACTAATATTGTCTTGCACAAATAAAAGATGGATTTTCCTATAGAAATCTGTAGAACATACAGTACATAGAACATATAAAACATACAGCTGTGAACGCTGGTACCGTACAGTTCATTTCTTACAATCACAGCTAACCTCAAGTAAGTCCTGCCATGGCTATAAATTATAACAGATGTAAATAGTAGAATTACAATAAATATTTATCAAGGCCTTAATAAGCCTCATATAGGCTGAATTATCATGTGTACCTTAAGAGATTCATATATTCACTTTTATTTACCTATGTGTTGAAATTGTGACAAGGTGTTTAAATCACATTCTCCACTTTTCCAAATGGAAGAGTTTATAACATTTAAAAAAACACACACACACAAAAAGTACAATTCTAAGGGATTTGAGTTCTGTGGGCTTATATTTTCCATCAAGGCTCTGTGAGTGCGATGTGATAAATAATGCCTATAATTTAGACATTAATGGAGACTGGGGTATTAATAATTTATAGGAGAGATGAAAAAAAATCATTCTGTAGTTTGTTTCACATCTCAAGTTCAGCATAAAATATGGAATGATTTAATCTGTCATCCTGGTTTAATAAATGTTGCTGGTCTAATTTAACTAATTTTATGCATGCTAAGGCAACAATTGTGAAATTAACCATGCACACAGTTGGCTATATATTGTGAGAGCAATTTTGAATTTGTTTGAATAGTTGAACACAGTACGGTTCCAAAATGTGCTATTAAAGTGCCTCATTACAATATCCTGGTTTGAGTTAGAGGTTACAAATCTTGCTAAAGCCAATGATTTCATACCTGACTGGAGGCTGTTGAGTAGTGAATGCTTGTAGGTGTCCTATAGAAGGATTTTTTAAATTTGAAACAATTTCTTAAATGAAAACATGAGATAAACTACTCATCAATATGTAAAACCTCAAACCTAATAAATGGCATTAATATAAATTGCAATAGAAACATTGCAAAAGCAGTTAGCAGCACATGCCTGCCATTATTGGATGGAATAACACCACAAGGAATAGGCAACTGACTTTACAAACAAGATGGTTCAAGATTTAGGAAATACTAGGCTAGGTTATTTGCACCTTGTGGTGAGGCCCCTCCATTATCAGTTCATGGTCCACCCATCCAAAATTTCTTCTGCACCTCGGGTGTTCACTAGGGATGGGCTGAACACCCCCCACGTAATGTCAGAAGAGGGCAGTGCCACCGGGTGACGTAGCCGGGTGGCCCTGCCCCTTGTCTATAGTAGAGCAGTCAAAGTGCAGAGAGCGGGCAGATGGCGGAGGCAGAGCCCAGGAGGCAGAGCATTTTTTTCCTATTTGTCAGGTCCAGCGAGCGTCGTGATTGATGATGCATGTACATTGAGGGACACTCTTTTTATATTTTTTAATAAAGGACTTGTCAAAAATGGTTTCTTGTCTTTATTATTTTTTGGCACTTCTTTGGTAAATGGGTAGGGGTACGATGTTTTAGGATGTTAAAGGGGGATTTCAGATTCCAATAAGCCCCCTGCCCACAGGCCCCAACAACCACAGCCCCAGGGTCATTGGGAAGAGGCCCTTGTCCCCATCAACATGGAGACAAGGTGCTTTGGGGCAGGCGGGAAGAGCCCTCCCTGCCCTAAAGTTCCCATCCCCCATGTTGAGGGCATGTAGCCTGGTATGGTTCAGGAGGGGGGCACTCACTCGTCCCCTCCACTTTCTTCACCAGGCTGCATGCTCGGATAAGGGTCTGGTATGGATTTTGGGGGGGCCACACCCCATTTTTTCTTTTTTTTTTACTTTTTGACATGAGGTTCTCCTTAAAATTCTACCACACCCAAAGGGCCTGGTATGAATGTTTGGGGGGAGTAACCCACAGCATTCTTTTTTTTTAAATTTTGGTGTGCAGTTCCCCTTAAAATCTATACCAGACTCAAAGGGCCTGGTATGGATTTCGAAAAGTTTTATTAATTCTGTCATGGGGTTCCCCTTAAACTCCATACCAGACCCAAAGGGTCTCCCTATGCTGTTTTTTTTCCCGATTTTGTTTTTAATGCACATTCTTTTTTTACACTTTAAAAAATTCAGCTCTCAACGGGGAAGCCTTAGCATCCTATTGGCTGTGTACTCGGCAGGCGAACATCCCACTAAGTGCCCAGAGAGTTCAGGTGTTAGACGAGTACCTGAATGGGCGATGTTCAGGCCAAACTTATGCTTGGCCCAAATGGTTCGCTCATTGATAGTGGTGCCTGAACACTGTAACACCTCAAAGTTACTCTTGCTGGGCACAGGAATGGGCCTTATGTTACAAATTAGAAAAAAAAAAAAAAAAACAATTACATGCACCTGTCAAACAAGTGCAGAAAAATTGGTCCTTGGGTATTGGTGGTGCCTGAACACTGTAACCCCACAGTTATTCTCGCTTGACGCAATGTAAAAAAAAAAGTAAAAAAAAAAAGAAGGGAACCAGTGCTAACGCAGAGGAGGTATGCAGTTGTGCTCATAAGTTTTCATACCCTGGCAGAATTTGATTTCCTACCCATTTTTCAGAGAATATGAATGATAACACAAAAAATGTTCTTTCACTTATGGTTAGTGTTTGGCTGAAGCCATTTATTATCAACTGTGTTTACTCGTTTTAAATCATAATCGCAACAGAAACTACCCAAATTACCCTGATCAAAAGTTTACATACCCTGGTGATTTTGGCCTGATAACATGCACACAAGTTGACATAACTTTTGAATGGCTATTAAAAGGTAACCATCCTCACTTGTGATCGGTTTGCTTGTAATTAGTGTGTGTATAAAAGGTCAATGAGTTTCTGGACTCCTGACAGACCCTTGCATCTTTCATCCAGTGCTGCACTGATGTTTCTGAATTCTGAGTCATGGGGAAAGAAAAATAATTGTCAAAGGATATGCGGGAAAAGGTAGTTGAATATAAAACAGTAAAGGGATATAAAAAGATATCCAAGGAATTTTGAATGCCAATCAGCATTGTTCAAACTCTAAACAAGAAGTGGAAAATTAGGGGTTCTGTCGAAACCAAACCACAGTCAGGTATACCTACTCAAATTTCAGCTACAACTGCCAGGAAAATTGTTAGGGATGCAAAGAAAACCCCACAAATAACTTCAGGTGAAATACAGGACTCTCTGAAAACGTGGTGTGGCTGCTTCAAGATGCACAATAAGGAAGCACTTGAAGAAAGATGGGCTGCATGAGCGAGTTGCCAGAAGAAAGCCATTACTACACAAATGCCACAAAGTATCCCGCTTACAATATGCCAAACAGCACAGAGACAAGCCTCAAACCTTCTGGCACAAAGTCATTTGGAGTGATGAGACCAAAATTGAGCTTTTTGGCCACAACCATACATTTGGAGAGGAGTCAACAAGGCCTATGATGTAAGGTACAACATTCCTATTGTTAAACACTGAGGTGGATTGCTGATGTTTTGGGGATGGGTGAGCTACAAAGGCACAGAAAATGTGGTCAAAATTGATGGCAAGATGAATGCAGTATGTTATCAAAAAATATTGGAGGAACATTTGCATTCATCAGCCAGGAAGCCATGGGACGTATTTGGACATTCCAATGTAACAATGATCCAAAACACAAGGCCATGTCGACCTGACATCGACTACACTGGAATAAAGTGAAGGTTCTGGAGTGACCATCTCAGTCTCCTGACCGCAATATCATTGAGCAACTCAAGCTCAAACGTGCAGTTCATGCAAGATGCCCAAGAATTTACAGGATCTGGAGGCTGTTTGCCAAGAAGAATAGGCAGCTTTACCATCTGAGAAGATAAAGAGCCTTATCCACAAATACCACAAAAGACTTCAAGCTGTCATTGATGTTAACCACTTCAGTCCCGGAAGGATTTACCCCTAATGCCCTGTACACAACGGAAAATGTGCGATCGGATCATGTTGTTGGAAAATCCGACCATGTGTGGGCTCCATCTGACTTTTTTCCTTCGGATTTTCCGACAACAAAATCCGATCGCATAAATTCTGATTGTGTGTAGACAAGTCCGATGCACAAAGTGCCACGCATGCTCAAAATAAATTACGAGACAGAAGCGCTCGGTCTGGTAAAACTAGCGTTCATAATGGCTATAGCACATTCCTCACGCTGAAATGTTAAAAATTGTTTAATGCAGCACATTCTCTTTTTCTTTATAATGCTAGAAGAATGAAGTTGTTTTGTTACTCATATTCACACAGACTTCTCACAAACCTCTTTCTTTATTCTTTCTCCTGATTTCATGAATATAATATTTTTATTTGTCAGATCTTCCAAATCATTTTTGATTTTTATGTTTTAATATTTCTTTTAAAAATGTTGTGTTTTTTTGAATCAAGATCTCCTTTTTTTTATTTTGGTCATCTTCATATTTTTTTTTAATGTGTTTTGTGTGTCAACTTACCACAAAACCATTATTATCTTATTTATCTTACTTTATTTTATTGTTTTATTTTTTAATCTCGAGGAGGTTGTTTATTGTTGGTGCCCCTTGTTAATTTGACTTTGTATTTTTGAAATGTACCTGTCAACTCACAAATAAACTGTCCTTTTTGAAGTAAAACACATAGGCACGTATTTATTTAACAAAAAAAAAAAACTTTATTAGGTGTCATAACCAAATAAAGGAGGCAACGCTGGAGAAACTGGTAAAATTGGCGAAGCCTTTGGCCCCCAGGGCAGACATCAACTATTTAAAGGCAAAATTGGTGGCCTGAGGAGTCCATATATATATGGGAGTACAGTCTGGTCCAGAAGTCCAAGAGATCAGGAACAGCAACAGATGACATCTATGTCCCCAGGCTGTGGTTATACAGGAGCCTACATCAGCCTGGGCCAAACTGAACCCAGGCCATCACTCTTGTCTTCCTTAAACACTTCCTTCCAGGCTTTGGCTCTGCTGCTGTAGTTGTGGCAGGAGGTGGAGTAAGAGAGGGTGATGATCGACCTCCTGGCTGCCACTCCTGGCTGAGGTCTTCCTGTGTATGAAAAAGGGACATAGTTTTAGTTTTTTGTTTCAAATTGAATGTTAATAAATAGAACAGACTATCATTAGCATTTTTCATTCTTGTCCCAATCATTTTTGGTCACTAGTGTCTATTGATATGTAAAACACTTTGTTAAATCAGAACTTACTGATCAATAATAACATAAATAATAATAATAATAATAATAATAATAATAATAAAATAATAATAACATCCAGCCCAGGTTGGACATCAGAAGCCTCAGCTGGGGGGGGGGGGGGGGGGCCTTGAAGGAAGAGTGGAGAGTGCTGGCCTGGGTTCCCTCTGGTCAGCCAGAAAATTCAGCCTGTCATAGTACCACAGCCTGGGTACATAAACATCATCTGCAGCTCCTGATCTCAGGGAAATCTGGACCTTCTTGCGCTCCCTCAGATATATACTCCTCATGACTCCAATTTTGGCCTTCAAATAGGTGATGTCTGCCGTGGGGACCATCAGCTTCACAAATGCAAGCAGTTTCTCCAGCGCTGCCTGCCTCTTTCTTAGGTTCTTATAAAATGGGTGGTTCAGGGCAGCTCCCTGAATATATCAATGAAGTTGGGGATAAATTCCCTATCTTTGAATGGATCCATATTCTCTGCAAGACACAACACAAGACAAACCCTAATGTCAGGCTAAACTCTTCTAATCTTGTCCCAATGTAGACATCAATCTAGAAGCAGTATAGGCCAGTGATGTATCAAGTTAAAATTGTACCTTTGTTCATTCTGCTACTCCTTCCCCCACTGACAGATCGTACGTACAAAACACGTGTGTACGTTTTATATACACTGCGCATGCGTGAATCTCCGTCCGTCCCTGACGTTCTTTCTAGTCTATTCCCCACCCCTTGTCTTTTGGCACAGTGGGGAGAGCACATGGCAGAGACACATCAGGTGTGTGCTAATTACAACAACGAGGAGGATGAGGAAAGCCCAGAGTCAGAAACGTCCCGGACGTTAGAATATTTAAGGCCTCAAATATGTCCTTTGTAGAGATGTTGGAGATGGTGGACATATTGAAGAGAAATGACTATGATGGTATGGACCTTACCCAAACCCAAATATCAGAAAGACCAAGATCATGACTAAAGTTGTGAAGAGTCTGCAGAAGAATTTTGGGGTACGACGATCCAAGGATCAACTGAGGAAACGCTGGTCAGACCTGAAACTGAGGGCGCACGATCAGTACAGAAAGATCAAGTGAATTCTTCAAAAAAGTAAGTAATTGTTGTGTGTTCATATTATTATTATTGCTTGCATACTGCTCCATGCGCATTTCTTTAGCATTGTACAGTTTAAAATGGCCACTTTCATGTTCATGGGTTCAATCGTTTGTAGTAAACATTGCTCGTTCACCGACTAAAAATACGATGTTTTGGAAAGTTGCAGTTAACTACATTTGTTCAGGCCTATTTCTAGTTAAATTAAGTTTCTTGTTACATAGTTACATAGTTAGTCAGGTTGAAAAAAGACACAAGTCCATCCAGTTCAACCAAAAAAAAAAATATATATATATATAATAAATATCATACCAGCCCATATACCCAATTCTATACCCACAGTTGATCCAGAGGAAGGCAAAAAACCCCAGCAGAGCATGATCCAATTTGCTAAAGCAGGGGAAAAATTCCTTCCTGATCCCCCGAGAGGCAATCGGATTTTCCCCGGATCAACTTTACCTATAAATTTTAGTACCCAGTTATATTACGTACACTTAGGAAATAATCCAGGCCTTTCTTGAAGCAATCCACTGAGCTGGCCATAACCACCTCTGCAGGGAGTCTATTCCACATTTTCACAGCTCTTACTGTGAAGAAACCTTTCTGTATTTGAAGATGAAATCTCTTCTCCTCTAGACGTAAAGAGTGCCCCCTTGTCCTTTTTGTTGACTGTAAAGTGAATAACTCGACACCAAGTTCCCTATATGGACCCCTTATATATTTGTACATGTTGATCAAATCCCCCCTTAATCTCCTCTTATCAAGAGAGAATAAATTCAGTTCCTCTAATCTTTCCTCATAGCTGAGTTCCTCCATGCCTCTTATCAGTTTGGTTGCCCTTCTCTGCACTTTCTCCAGTTCCCCGATATCCTTTTTGAGAACTGGTGCCCGAAACTGAACAGCATATTCCAGATAAGGTCTTACTAATGATTTGAACAGGGGCAACATTATATCTCTCTCTCTGGAGCTTATGATCTACCAAGACCCCCAGATCCTTCTCCACTATGGAGTCCCCCAGTTGTACTCCCCCTAGCGTGTATGATGCATGCATATTCTTAGCCCCCAAGTGCATAACTTTACATTTCTCAACATTAAACCTCATCTGCCACATAGTCGCCCAATTAGACAGAGCATTGAGGTCGGCTTGTAAATTGTTGACATCCTGTAAGGATGTTATTGCACTGCATAGCTTGGTGTCATCTGCAAAGATGGAAATGTTACTTTTGATCCCAGACCCAATATCATTTATAAAGATATTAAAAAGCAAGGGTCCCGGCACTGAACCTTGGGGTACACCACTGATAACCTTAGACCATTCAGAGTAAGAATCATTAACCACTACTCTCTGAATTCTGTATTTTAGCCAGTTTTCTATCCATCTACAAACTGATGTTTCCAAACCTGTAGACTTTACCTTACACATGAGCCGTGTGTGCGGAACTGTATCGAACGCTTTTGCAAAATCCAAATATATCACGTCCACCGCCACCCCTCTGTCCAAGGTTTTACTTACCACCTCATAAAAAGAAATCAGGGTTGTCTGACAACTTCTGTCTTTCATGAATCCATGCTGTCTGTTAAGTATAAAAGAAAATATTCCTGCGCCTAATCAAAGAGTAATCTAATTGTTGCACCGCTGCACACACTGAAATTGGGTACTTGAACCCCAATTGGAGAAGACAAAAGGTAAAAAGGTAGTAGTGCGCGGTACTATGGTGAAGAATCTAGTTAAAACAGGTTTAATATATTCAATAGGTACTCAAAAGATTAGAAGATAAATGTAATATCGTCTCCACTACAGGTAATAAATGGAACGTAGAAAAAGAAAAGACAATATATGTATATAAAAAATATAAAAAATATATATATATATATGTATATATAGTGAGGGACCCTCACTCCTATGCGTAGTAGTATTTTGAGTGGTAGACAAACGGATAAGAAAAACAATTAATGATAAATAAGACTGGTGGTCCCAATGCGATTTTTTAGGTAGCAGAGTTGCATAAAGTGGCAGTGCTGAATATAAAGAAGGTCCGTCAAAATAACTACTACTGTATTTGTTTCAGTGACTAAAGTACTATACATAAAATAGTGGACGAAATAAAAAATATATAAAGTGAATCACCATGCGATTTGTTAAAAATGACGAAAAACGCATACAAAGTGCTAGTGCTGAACAATAAATAGATCTGAAAAGAAAATCTGCTAAATCAAAGTATATGTGTAACAGTGTACAAAAGTAATCATTACCCATATTCTGATTACACAGGACCACGTGGGAGATATCCACCATCACCATTATCACTGTTTAAATCTCTACCTTATAGTGCACATATATTTTAAGCACCAGCATTGCAGGCGATTGTCTTGTTACATGCGATTTTGGGCTAATCGCCACTTGTTGTTGCACCAGCTGAATGGACAATTTTAACTAGGATTACTGTTCCATTGTTGTTTTTTTTATATTTTTTATAGCTTCAAACACTGTGCACCTTTTTCCTTCTGTTTTGGATTATTCCCAGAGGGTTGTTTCCCTCTCACCAACACTTGGATCGTTTATGCGTTTTTGTTTTGATTCAACAATTTGATTTATTTTCTTTGATTGTATGATTCAATTTAGTGCACTGCACCGATATTTAAGTCTATGGTATAAAGACACCCGCACAGAGTCACTTTGCTTAACCCTCCCTTGGCTTTAACACCATATGCGATTTCTTTAGTCACAAGGCAAGCATTACTTACATCTTTTGCCTTATCTAGCTAATGATTACTTTTGTACACTGTTACACATATACTTTGACTTAGCAGATTTTCTTTTCAGATCTATTTATTGTTCAGCACTAGCACTTTGTATGCGTTTTTCGTCATTTTTAACAAATCGCATGGTGATTCACTTTATATATTTTTTATTTCGTCCACTATTTTATGTATAGTACTTTAGTCACTGAAACAAATACAGTAGTAGTTATTTTGATGGACCTTCTTTATATTCAGCACTGCCACTTTATGCAACTCTGCTACCTAAAAAATCGCATTGGGACCACCAGTCTTATTTATCATTAATTGTTTTTCTTATCCATTTGTCTACCACTCAAAATACTACTACGCATAGGAGTGAGGGTCCCTCACTATGTTATTAAGAGCTAACAAATAGAAATATATTATTAAAAGCTAGCGAATAGAACAATTGCAAAAGTAAAACATCGAGAAGGGAGGGGGGAGTAGAGAGTGTTTAGTAGGAGATGTTTCTGTGTGTTAGGTGAAGGTTACAGAACACTAAAGCAGAGGAGGACAAAATGGTGTCTCTTGTGCTTAAATGAACAGTACAGTGAATGTCCATGTCAGTCTCCTTATTTATTTATTGTTAATATTATGCAACTCTAGTTGCAAGTAGTAAATACGGAGAGCTCTTTTAACCATTCTATTTAGGTAAAGAGAAAAATAAACTTTGTTTCATATATTGGAGATAGCTGATGAAAATGAAGTTCCCATATGATTGTGCTCAGCATATTCAGGTGTAACCTTAGTAGAGTATTTCCCCTGACCTATAATGTATTCTATTCATAGGATACAGGTGCAGGCTGCAATTTTGGGTCAAACAAGCATAGTTAATGAGTTTAGTATGTTATAGTTCCTCTGGGAACATATCTCCCATATTAGCTTATAACTGTATTTCTTAAAGAATAGCCTGTCAGTCCATTGGATCTTCTTGGCCCTGTGGAGGGGAAACATAGCGACACCGTACGAGAACGTACCGTATATACTCGAGTATAGGCCGACCCGAATATAAGCCGAGGCCCCCAATTTACCCCCAAAAAAACTGGCAAACTTATTGACTCGTGTATAAGCCGAGGGTGAGACATGCCTGTCCATCCCTGTGTGTCCGTCCATCCCTGTGTGTCCGTCCATCCCTGTGTGTCCGTCCATCCCTGTGTGTCCGTCCATCCATCCCTGTGTGTGTGTGTGTCCATCCATCCATCCATCCCTGTGTGTGTGTGTCTCCATCCATCCATCCATCCATCCCTGTGTGTGTGTGTCTCCATCCATCCATCCCTGTGTGTGTGTGTCTCCATCCATCCATCCATCCCTGTGTGTGTGTGTATCCATCCATCCCTGTGTGTGTGTGTGTCTCCATCCATCCGTGTGTGTGTGTGTGTGTGTGTGTGTGTGTGTGTGTGTGTGTGTGTGTGTGTGTGTGTCCAGCCTACCTGTGTCCCGAGCCTTTGTCCCGAGCCTCCGTCCCGTGCCTTGCCTCCTTGCCTCCGTCCCGTGCCGTGCCTTGCCTCCGTCCCGTGTTGTGCCTTGCCTTGCCTCCGTCCCGTCCCGTGCCGTGCCTTGCCTTGCCTCCGTCCCGTGCCCTCTTCGTCGGCGCCTCGGCGGCCATTGTAAAATTCAAAAGCCGCGCCTCCGCCTTCGCCTGTGATAGGCGGAACACTGAATTTCCCAGCAGCCTGTGTTCCGCCTATCACGGACATCGTATCATCCTCGTCCGTAGTACGAGGATGATACGATGTCCGTGATAGGCGGAACACAGGCTGCTGGGAAATTCAGTGTTCCGCCTATCACAGGCGAAGGCGGAGCCGGAGGCGCGGCTTTTGAATTATAGAATGGCCGCTGTCTGTCTGCTCGACACGCTGATCGAGCGGGCAGACAGCGATGACTCGAGTATAAGCCGAGGGGGGCACTTTCAGCCTCAAAAAAGAGGCTGAAAATCTCGGCTTATACTCGAGTATATACGGTAGATTGCCTGAGAAAACTGCAAAATTGCACGAGACCGTAAATAGCGTGAGAACGTAAATAGGGTGAGAACGCAAGTTGCATGAGAATGTAAGTCGCATAGGCATAGGGCTCCTCCCTCCGGGACAAGAAACACATTCACCCAAATGGTTAAAAGGAGGTCCTCCAGGCCTTCCCCGTCAGTTTCCACAAGAATACCGGAAGGCTCTGAAAGACATAACACACTGGCACAACATTAGTATATCCCCTTTTGCTCCAGCTATAAAACTCTGGGTGGGAAACCAGGCTGTCCTGGAAGATTCCTAGAAAAAGAGTTACCGGTAAGTCTAACTATGCCCACAGCACTTTCAGGGCGTATCGAGTTGAGTCTCAGCTTTTCATGTTGAATGGCCCCTCAGGTTGTTTTTTCTGCACTTTCATTTGACGCCGTCCTCAGGGATCCAGCAGAGTAGACTCCCTGCTGTGCTCAGCTGACTTCCCATTGTGGGTCTTATTTTCATGACCTATCTGACTCTCAGGTCTCCTTTTGCTTTGGTTACCAGCTTGGGGCTCAAGGCAGTGCTATTGCTGGCTTTTTTGTGGTTCCTAAGGCCAGGGGAGTGGTGTTTCTGACCCAGGGTCTCGCTTACTTTAGCCAATTAACTGGTTGGCACCCCGGCCTTTTCTGTTACATCTGCATGTTCGCGTGACACAGCATTTGGGGGCGGCACTGTTATCAGGTTCTTGGAGCCTGGCAAGGTGTGGTGCTCGGTGTTGGTTTTATACCAGCTTGTAAAGCCCCGTACACACGAGCGGACTTTTCAACATCCAAAGTCCGTCAGACCGAGTCCGTCAGACTATCCGATCGTGTGTGGGCTGCAACGGACTTTAGCTTCGCAAACGTCTGACGGACTTTAGAAATGAAGCATGCTTCAAATTTTCCCGACGGAACTCCGCCGGACCCGGTCCCCTTCGAAAAATCCGCTCGTGTGTATGCTACTCCGACGGACTAAAACCGACGCTAGGGCAGCTATTGGCTATTGGCTATGAACTTCCTTATTCGAATCCAGTCGTACGTCATCACGTTCGACTCCGTCGGAGTTTGGTGTGATGGTGTGTGTCCAAGTCCGTTCGGTCGAAAAGTCCGCCAGAACTCCGCCAGAACTCCGTCGGAACTCCGGCGGAACTCCTTTGGAGGTCTGTCGGACATAAGTCCTCTCGTGTGTACGGGGCTTTAGTGTTACTTTTGTCAAACCCTGGGATGGTCCTCTACTGCCTTTCCTAGTGCTCCCCTTTCTGCAGCTATGTACATACTTCATTGCCGCCACCCCAGGATAGATGTTAATTTACTGTGTATCTGGTTTTTAACCACTTGACCACTGGGCACTTAAACACCCTTAATAACCAGACCAATTTTCAGCTTTCTGTGCTCTCACATTTTGAATGACAATTACTCAGTCATGCAACACTGGACCCATATGAAATTTTTGTCCTTTTTTCACACAAATAGTGCTTTCTTTTGGTGGTATTTAATCACCGCTCGGTTTTTTATTTTTTATGCTATAAAAGAAAAAATAACGAAAATTCTGTAAAACAATGAATTTTTCATTGTTTCTGTTATAAAATGTAGCAGATTAGTAATTTTTTCTTCATACATTTTGGCCAAAATTTATACTACTACATATCTTTGGTAAAAATAAGTACAAATTGGTGGATATTATTTGGTCTTTGTGAAAGTTATAGAGTCCACAAGCTATGGTGCCAATATCTGAAAATTGATCACACCTGAAGTACTGATGGCCTATTTCAATTCCTGAGACCCTAACATGCCAGAAAAGTACAAATACCCCCCAAATGACCCCTTTTTGGAAATAATACATTCCAATGTATGAGTTTTTTGAAGTTGTCATTTTTTCCCACAATTCTTTGCAAAATCAATATTTTTTTTACTTTTTTTTTCACAAAATTGTCATATTATCAGATTATTTCTCACACACAGCATATGCATACCACAAATTACACCCCAAAACACATTCTGCTATTACTCCCGAGTACGGCGATACCACGTGTGAGACTTTTACACAGTGTGGCCACATACAGAGGCCCAACATGCAGGGAGCGCCATCAGGCGTTCTGGAACACCCAGGACAATTCTGACATTTCTCTCCTACATGTAAACATCATCATTTATTTGCTAAAAAATTACCTAGAATCCCAAAACATTATATATGTTTTTTTAGGAAACACCCTGGAGAATACAATGGTGGTCGTTGCAACTTTTTATCTCACACGGTATTTGCGCAGCAATCTTTCGAATGCTTTTTTTTGGAAAAAAAACAGTCTTGTGCTTAAAAAAAAAAACACAGTAAAGTTATCCCAATATTTGCATAATGTGAAAGATTAAGTTACGCTGAGTAAATAGATACCTAACATATCACTCTTCAAAATTGCACACACTCGTGGGAATGGCGCCAAATGTCCCTACTTAAAAATCCCCATAGGCGACGCTTAAATTTTTTTTTTTTACTGGTTATATGTTTTGCGTTACAGAGGAGATCTAGGGCTAGAATTATTGCTCTCGCTCTAATGTTCACAGCGATACCTCACATGTGTGGTTTGAACACCGTTTTCATATGTGGGCGGGACTTACGTATGCGTTCGCTTCTGCATGCGAGCACATGGGGACAGGGGCACTTTAAAAAAAAAATGTTTTATTGTTCATTTTACTTTATTTATTTTGATCACTTTTATTCCTATTTCAAGGAATGTAAACATCCCTTGTAATAGGAATATGGCATGACAGGTCCTCTTTACAGTGAGATATGGGGTCAATAAGACCCCGCATCTCACCTCTAAGCTGGGAAGCCTGAAATAAAAGAAAAAAAAAAGATTCTGGCTTTGATCGTATTGGCGAGTCAGTAGAAGCACCGGAGGGCGGCGGAAGGGGGGGATGTCTATGGCTGGGTATTGCAGGGTATCACCGACTATGGCTGGGTATTGCAGGGTATCTCCGAGTATGGCTGGGTATCTCCGGGTATGGCAATTTATGGCAGGGTATTGCAGAGTATTGGCAGGGTATTGCAGAGTATTGGCTGGAATTGTACTGCAGAGTATTGGCGGGTACTGCAGAGTATTGGAGGGTAGTACAGAGTATTGGAGGGTAGTGCAGAGTATTAGCTGGTATTGCAGAGTATTAGCGGGTATTGCAGAGTATTGGTGGGTGTTGCAGAGTAATGGCGGGTGTTGCAGAGTAATTGCGGGTGTTGCAGAGTATTGGCTAGTGTTTCAGAGTATTTGCGGGTGTTGCAGAGTATTTGCAGGTGTTGCAGAGTATTGGCTGGTGTTGCAGAGTATTGGCGGGTGTTGCAGAGTATTTGCGGGTGTTGCAGAGTATTGGGGGGTATTGCAGAGTATTGGGGGGTATTGCAGAGTAATGGCAGGGTATTGCAGAGTATTGGCAGGGAATTGAGGGGTTAAATTTCGGTGAGCAGCGATGTGGGCACTGCAGATGCAGCCCACAGCACTGCTGACACCGATCTCTTCCCCCTCCGCTGTACCGATCGCTACAGAGAGGGGGAGGGAGGAACCGGCGTCATAAGATGACGCCAGTTTGTTTACAAGTGATCACTCCATCATTTGACGGAGCAATCACGTGGTAAACGGCCGTGATGAGCGGCCGTTTACCGTGATCCGTGATGTGCCGGGTCCTGTGGACCCGGCAGTCACGGATGCTCTCGAGTGCATGCCCCAGGGGGCGCGCGAGAGTGGAATTCTGGGAGGATGTCATATGACGCCTCCCAGAGTTAAACAACAGCCCTGTAGCCGTCATTCGGCTATGGGCCGGTTGTTAAGTGGTTAAGCTTTCATCCTACTGTTATTTTTTGCCCCCTTTTAGGCATACTGACCACGTGACCCCGGCACACTTCAGGTCTATGTTCTTTGTTGCTCTTTGTTCCTTTCCATACTATCCACAGATTGACTCCAAGTACAAGCAAGAAACTTACTCTGTTAGGGTGGGACCACTGCCTGGAGGACCTTTCTCCCAAATGCCTGATCTTTATCAGCAACCAGGTCCAGCCGGTAATGCTTTGTGAACGTGGAGTAGCTGGACCACGTCGCTGCTCTGCAGATCTTGCCCGGAGTGGCACTGGCCTTCTCTGCCCATGAAGCTGACACCGCCCTAGTTGAATGTGCCTTAACTAGAGGCGCTTGCCTCCCTGCCAACCTGTATGCCTCTAAAACCGTCATCCTAATCCATATGGTGATGGTGGATTTAGACGCCTTAAGTCCTTTGCGTGACCCCGCAAAATTCACAAACAAAGATTCCGACTTCCTGAAGTCTTTGCTAATCTTTAAATAAACTAAAAGGCTACGCCTAACGTCAACCAAACTGAGTCCTCCTTCCTCATCACCTTTTGAGGAGGAGTAAAACGTTGGCAGGATAATGTCTTGAGTTCGATGAAAAGTAGAAGAAACCTTGGGGAGGAAACTAGGATCTGTTTTAAGCACAACCCTATCCTCCAAAATCAACAAAAAAGGCTCTCTGATCGAGAGCGCCTTCAACTCACTCACCCTTCTGGCTGAGGTAATTGAAATCAAAAAAGCTGTTTTTAAAAATACCCATTTAGCATCAGATTTCTCCAGAGGTTCGAAGGGACTCTTTGTAAGTCCACTAAGTACCAAGGATAAATCCCAGGAGGGACAGGCTCTGACCTTCAACCAATCGGAGGATATATTGCCAATCTCTTTAGGACTGCAAACCAGGCCCTTCTTGGCCAAAACGGGGCTATCAGAATGATATCCATTACCTGGGTCTGAAATTTCTGGAGGACTGGGGGAAAGGCATAGCACAGGTTGAAGTGTCATGCACTGGCAAATGCATCTATCCCTCTGGCTTGATCCTGCGAGTGCAGGGAGAAGAACTGAGCAACATTCTTGTTGCTTTCTGAGGCGAACAAATCCACCTCTAGTATGCCCCAAGTCCTCACTACTTGCTCGAACACTTCCTGGTTGAGTGACCATTCGTCCTGTTTCACACACTGGCGACTGAAAAAGTCCACCAGCGAGTTCTGAGCCCCCTTTAAATGAATAGCTGACAGCGACGCTAGGTTCAACTCGGCCGAAGAGAAAATTTCTCCTGCTATCTTCTGCAAAGCAGGGCTCCTGGTCCCCCCCCCCTACTTGTTTATATAGGCAACAACGGCTGCATTGTCCGACCTTACTTGGAGGTGTTGTCCCCTTATTTTTTGCTGGAAGGCTACTATCGTCCTCTGTACTGCCAGCAATTCCGTCTGATTTGAAGTCCATCTGGCTTCCACCTGAGACCAGGATCCTTGAGCCAGATCTTTTTCCAGGTGTGCACCCCAGCCGAAAGAGCTGGCATCTGTTGTCAGCACCAGAGCTGTTGGTCTGAACCACAACAGACCCCTGTCCAACTTGTGACTGGTTTGCCACCACCACAGAGTCTTTTTGACCCTGGTGGGTATCAGCATGGGTTGATCCAAGCCCTGCTGGCTGCCATCTCAGCAAGGCAGAAGGAGAGCCTGCAGTGGGCATTGCTGAAACCTTGCCAAAGGGACTGCTGGAAAACAGGATGTCATTAAGCCTATCACTCTCATGACATCTCTGTCCTGGGCTTCCTGATTGGTCTAAAGCCCTGCTACTGCCAGACCTACCTTCTCTATCTTCTCTGATGGGAGAAAAACCTTCCCCTCTACAGAGGAGATTCTGTAACCCAGATACAGTACTTCCTGGATTGGGATCAACTGGGACTTATCCAGATTGATCAACCAACCAAGAGAACGCAGGAAGTGTTGCGCCTCCTGTAGATACTCCTCTAGTTTCTGGTAAGACCGGGTAACAAACAGAAGATCGTCCAAATAGGGGATCACTATAATGGCCCTGACACGCAGCGGAGCTAGGGCTTCTGCCAGGACCTTTGTAAAAAGGAGAGGATGCTAGGCCAAATGGAAGTGCCCTGAACTGGAAGTGGAGAATTTTCAAGTTGACCTTGACTGCCAATCTGAGGAATTTCTGGAATTCCTGATGTATCGGTACATGCAAATATGCGTCCCTGAGGTCGATCGTTGCCATAAAGCAATCAGGAAACAGGAGGTTTGTTATCGTAAATATAGATTCCATCCTGAACCGCTTGTACCTGATAAACCTGTTCAGGGGCCTGAGATTGAGGATCAACCTGAATTTGCCTGATGGCTTTCGAACTACGAACACATGGGAATAAACCCCCTGTCCGTGTTCCGCATCTGGTACTCGGTTGATGACCTGCTGATCTAACAACTCTCCCAACAACAGACTGAGAGCTTCTGCCTTTTCCCAGTCTCTGGGTAACTTGGTTACTAAGAAGTCAGGTGGGGGAATGGCACTGAACTCCAGCTTATAACCGTTTTCTATTATCTCTAATTTAATTTAAATTGTAATTTTTATTGAGAGAATTTTTTTAACAGAAAATGAAAAGATACAGAACTGACAATATTCAAAGAAAATCTGGAGCATACCATATTGGAAAGACTGATATAACCTCATGGTGACTACAGACAGACAGTAGCAATGGAAGGATAAAAATAGATAACTAAAAGAAAACAAAGCAAAATAAAATGCAGAAAGGAAATAAACAACAGAAAAGTATTACGTAAAACATTATTAAAATAAAAAGGCTGAGAGAAGACATATATGTCGTAATGCAGGAGTTGGGGTCTTGAGCAGGTGCTACAATAACGTGACTAATACCTGACAAAAGAGAGCTACATACCACTATAAATTTCCTCAGGAGGCAAGGTGAGCTTCAAACGGCCGTTGGGCCAGCAGAAACAGACTTAAAGTACTGACCAGATACAAAACATCAGGGAGCCAGAAGGTCAGGGAACACTAGGGGACGGACACCGACCGGGTGGCTAGGGGTACCAAGGGCGCCTGTGGGAGCCCAAAAATCGAGGCATCCCAGGGGGCCCAAATCACGCCAAACCGGTCAATCCCATCCTCCACCATAGCCGTCAAATGTTCCATCCTGCGTATGTCCCTGACGGTTTGTATCAGCTGAGTCTGGGTTGGGGGCTGAGTAGACAGCCAATTAGAGGGGATAGCTCTTTTAGCAGCAAGCAGCACATAGGAAGCTAATTTATTAGCTGCCTTCCCCAACTCCGGGAAGGGAAGGCCTAGGAGAAGGTGGACAGGATCCAATGGAATGGGGGTGTCAAAAATTTGCTGGAGCATGTGAGATACCATGGACCAGAAAGGAGTAATTAGAGCGCATTGCCAAAAGATGTGATAATGCGTTCCCTTGGTTCTCCCACACCTCCAGCACATGGGAGAAAGAGAGGCGTCATACCGATGAATAACCTCGGGGGTCCTATACCAGAACAGTTGGACTTTATATGCTGTCTCTCTCTGTGCCACACATCTGGAAATTCTAGAGGTGGAGGACCAAATTCTGGACCATTGCGGGAGAGTGATTTGTTGATTAAGGAGCTGCGTCCATTTGTCCATGTAGGAGTGGGATAGGGCAGTGAGAGAGGACCTCTGCTGGAGTATATGGTAAATACTAGAGATAAGCTTTGCTTGGTAGGGGCCCTGGGAGCAGAGCAGCTCAAAAGGCGTCGGTGTGGAGAGGGAGAGAGAGGGGGAAAGAGTTGAAAAGTAGTGAGTTATCTGGAGGTATGAATACCGCAAGTGGTTTGGGAGTTGACTGTCAGTTTGGAGGGCCCAAAAGGGCTTAAGTTTCCGCGTGACAGGGTGAACGAAGTGGCGGAGTTGGAACAATCCCTCTTTAGCCCAGGGAAACATACGAACATGCGATAGACTGTCAGGAACTAAAGGATTAAACAGCACATTAGAGAGGGGGGGACAGGGTGAAGACAATGCAAATTTGGAAGAGCAGGAACGCCACAGTCTAAGCGTGAACAACATGGGACCCAGGCAGAGGTCCAGAAGCCCGGGGTCCCTCATTGTCCCCGGCGACCACGCCAAGGAGCAAGGATGGGTCGGATATAGGGAACCCATCTCAATCTCCGTCCAGCGATTCGGAGGTCTCAGGCAAGACCAAGACACTATCGGGCGCAAATGAGATGCCAGATAGTATTTGTAGACGTCCGGTGCACCCATGCCCCCCTGATCTTTGGGGGCAAAAACCACCGAACCGGCCACTCTATGGGCCCTGCCATTCCAAATAAATTTCAAGAACCAGCGCTTAAGCAACTTAATCTGTGACATCGGGATGGGGACAGGCAAGGTTTCAAAATAATATAACAGTGTTGGCATGATGGACATTTTTAGCACATTAATTCGGCCTATCCAGGACAGGGGAAGGGAGGTCCATCGAGATAACATACTGTTGATAGACTTAAACAGAGGGATGTAATTGGTCGGGTAAAGGGCGGAGTAGGAAGTCGTCAGCTGAACCCCAAGATATTTGAGGGACGATGTGCACCAACGGTAGGGGAATGTATTTTGTAGACGCAGAAGTTCCTCCGGGGGAACATGGAGGGGGAGGGCCTCCGTCTTTGCCGTGTTGACCTTATAGCCCGATAGGGAACTAAATTGAGTGAGTAGGGCATGCAGGGAAGGGAGGGAAATGTGGGGACTGGTTAGAGTAAGGAGGACGTCATCCGCAAATAAGGATAATTTATACTCCCTTTGCCGCATGGGTACCCCCTTGATATCAGGGTGAGATCTGATAGCCTCTGCCAGGGGCTCTAGGCAGAGTACAAAGAGGAGCGGGGAGAGAGGGCAACCCTGTCTCGTCCCGTTTGTCATAGGGAATGAGTGGGAGGTGAAGGACACTAATCGAACCTGGGAAGAGGGGTTGGAGTATAGGGATTGTAGCGCGGAGAGAAAGGGTCCCCGCAAGCCAAATCTCGTGAGGGTTGCGAACATGTATGGCCAGCTTAACCAGTCAAATGCCTTTTGGGCGTCCAGACTGAGAATCAGGGCGGGGCGACGAACCCTGTTCAGCATGTCAATTAGGTCTATAGTTCGCCGGGTGTTGTCACCCGCATGTCTGGTAGGAACGAAGCCCACCTGGTCTCTGTCTAAGAGCTTCGTCAGGAATTGGGACAAACGGTTGGCAAGGATTTTTGTAAATAGTTTGTAGTCTGAATTTAAAAGGGCTATAGGTCTGTAGTTGTCTGGTAGGGTCGGGTCTTTGTCCTGTTTAGGTATAACCGTGATGAAGGAGTGAAGAAAATGTTGGTGAGGGGACTTACCTAGAAGCAGCGAATTATACAGGGTCACTAGATGAGGCGACAGGATTGGGAGGAAGTGTTTGTAATAGGAGTATGGGAGGCCATCCGGACCTGGAGCTTTGTGGGAGGGGAGAGCCTTAACGGTGCTGTCCACCTCCTCCTCTGTAACGGGTGCGTTTAGTATATGCAGATCCGAATCTGACAACTGGGGGAGCTTCAGGTCCGACATGAACTCCTCAAAAGCAGCCATATCAAAAGTAGGATGTTGCGGGGGGGTTAGGCAATTATAGAGTTTGGCATAGAAGTCACCAAACACCTGAGTCATTGTCTGGGGGCAGAAAGTGGGGGACCCGTCAGGAAGTCTGACATGGTCCGGGAAGGCGTGATAAGGCCTAGGGTTAATTCTAGAAACCAGCATCCTGTGGGGCTTATTCGAGTACTCATAGAACTTTTGTTTAGCCCACAGGATCGATTTGTCTATGAGAGACATGTCTAGGGATTTTATACGGTTCCGCAGGCCAGTGACCGTGCGCAGCCGATCCACCGTAGGGGAGCGCAGCAGAGCCCTTTCTGCTCTGTTAAGCTCTAGGAGCAAGGAAGTTTTCAAGAGAGCCGCATCTTTTTTCCTTCGAGAACCAAGGGCAATACATTGCCCCCAGAAGAAGGCCTTGTGGGCTTCCCAGAGGGTGGACGCGCTGGGCACGGAGCCTTTGTTCAGGAGAAAATATTCGGACAGGGCCGCCTCGAGTTTAGTATTGGTTTCAGGGTGCTTGAGCAGAGACTCGTTGAGTCGCCAGTGACATTTCTTGGGGAAAGCAGCAGAGAGGCATAAATCTAGCGTCAAGGGGGCATGGTCCGACCACGTTATCGCACCCAGGTCAGACGACACTGCGTGAGATATCAAGGGGGCCGTAATAAAAAAATAATCCAGTCGAGAGAACATCTTGTGAAGAGGGGAGTAAAATGAGTATTGCCTACCCAAGGGATGTTTCAGCCGCCAAGCGTCGAACAAGTGGTGTGTACGAATAAGTTTCCTAAAGGAGGTAGCCAGGGTGTGAGAGGCCGGGGGGGAGTGAGATTAAATAGAGATCGTCTGTCCCGGGCGGGAGAGAGCACAGCATTAAAGTCCCCCCCTAGAACTGTAAAGGGGGAAGAAAGCTTATGCAGACGCGCCAAGGCATCTGTGAGAAATTTCACCTGGCCTGAATTGGGGGCGTAGATGTTCATGATCGTCATAGGGTTAGATAGATAGGACCCCTGCAGTATAATATAACGACCATGAGGATCCACGTGAGATGACCTAACCTGGAGAGGACATGAGTTTTTTATTAAAATTGCTACTCCAGCTTTACCCGAGGGGTCCGATGCCACATAAGACACCGGATAATGTTTAGATGCGAATCTAAAGGAGCCCCCGACCCGGAAGTGCGTCTCCTGGACTAGTATCACATCTGCGCCGGAGGCCCTAAACTCCCTCAAGGCCAGCCATCTCTTCCTGACGGAGTTCAGGCCCTTTACGTTATAGGAGACCAGTCAGGCCAGTGAACACGCAGGTCAAAGGGCGGAGGCCCAGACACAACACGGCTCAATAAGGGGCCAGGGAGGGGCCCCAACCTGCCTATCAGCACATTATAATTAAAACAGATATTGCTAACAATAGAGGTGGTTGCAATATGGAAAGAAACACCTAAGGACATATGTAGACATAAAATGCACAAGACAGTTATCGGCAAATGCATTCGAGAAAAAACCCCAATAAAAGCAATAAAGTCAAAAATAAAAATATAAAAATAAAAATAATAAAAATAAAAAATAAAAAATAAAAAAATAAAAATGAAAAACCAAAACACTAAGAAGACATCATAACAATAGTATGAAAAAGATAAAACACATATCAGTCCCCAAAAAAGGGGGTACGCGTACAGGCCCAAAAAGGGGGCCACTGAAAATAGTGATGCAGAGCAACCATAAGGCCAGGACGGCCTAAAAAAAACAAAAAAGGTCAGCAAAGAAAAACCTGAGAGAGTCAAACCCCTCAGGGGTCCTTGGCCGCAGCCCAAGGACTTGGTGGGGAGCATGGCAGTTCCCAACATGGAAGGGGGTCCGTGACGTCCCGCCCCGACAATCCAGAGAGGTCGATGGCTTTGTAGGGGCTCCCCATGTCCTCCGTAACAAAGTCAGTAGCCAAGGGAAGCAAACTTAAACTTAGGTATATAACAGAACCTTAGAAAAAACAGCCCAACTGAGATCTCTGAACTAGCGGTGGGACCGCGCAAGGCCGAGAAACAACTGTAGAGGCACACCTCACTCCACGGGGGGGAACCATCAAAAAAGGTCGCAACCCTCCGTGTGAGGCAACAAGAAAAAAAGAGAAGGGGGCAAATTCCGAGGGGACCCCGACAGGTCTTCAGGTGGGGGGTCTGGAGCGTTGAGAGCGTTGGGGTGTGGAGTAGGCCCTCGATCCTCTTCCCCTCACCGGGGTCCAGATCCTGGGAGGAAGAGAGTTGTGTCTTGGGGTAGTCGGAGGTGCTTGGTCAAACTCTGCAGGGAGCGGGGGAAGGCCCAGCTTCTTGAGGAAAGCCTCCCCTTCCTGGGGGTCCCGCAGGGTGTGCTGGCCCCCCTCCGTGGTGACACTCAAACGGAAGGGAAAGCCCCAATAATAAGGGACTTTGTGCTCCTGAAGGTGGGATGTGATGGGTCTCAGAGAGCGACGCTTGGCCAATGTGATGGGAGAAAGGTCACTAAACAGTTGAATTTTATCCCCCTTGTACTCAATGCTGGGCCTGTTGCGCGTAGCCTTGGTCAGGGCCTCCTTGCTTTCATAGAAGTGGAAACGCACCACTATATCCCGGGGCCTGGCCCCCGCAGGGGGTTTGGGAGCCAGGGATCTGTGGGCCCTGTCCAGGCGCCAGTCTATGTCCGCTATGTCCGGGGCCAGGGTGTTGAAGAGACCCAGAAGATATGGTCTGATGTTATTGTCAGCTATCTTCTCAGAGACACCGCGAATCCTGAGGTTTTGGCGCTGTTCTCTGTTCTCGAGATCCTCCTGTTGGAGTTGTAGTTGGGAGACAGAGTTTTTAAGAGTAGCGTTTTCCTCTTCAAGGGCCTGCACATAATGCAAAGTCTCGTCAAATTTTGTTTCCAGGGTTGCTGTGCGTTCCCCTAGGGCATCAATTTCCCCCCTAAGCTCTCTGGAGATCCTTCCCATTTCCTGGGCTATGTCCCTGGTAACTTGCTGCGCCAGGGCCTGGAGTTTGAGATCCATCAATTCCGGCGTGAGGGCCTGCGGAGGGGGGGAAGGCGGGGGCAGTCGGGGTGACCGCTGTGAGGAATCCTCCGCCATAAGCGCACTTACATAGTCCTTCGGATCCCCCTGTGTAGTCGGGGCCGGGGATGAGGGCCTAGTTAGAAAGCGATCCATATTGGAGGAGGGCTGCGGGGGACGATACGCCGATCGCTGATCCCCGATTTTTCCCATGTAGTGCCTGGGAGGGATGAGGAGAGTCGGAGGTTTGCCCCTGGATCAATCTGTGCTAGCGTTAGCGTTGCAGGGGCCGCGGATCGTGGGACGGGACCGGAACTCACGGATTAAACATCCGCCATCTTGGAGAGCCGCGCGTGCGACCTAGTAGAGATGTTCAAAGCATAACTCGGATTGGTAGAAGGGCGAATGAAGGCCTTTGGGTGCAGATGAAGGGTTTGGGTGGTCCAAGATCGCCGCCGGCTAGGCCAAGGCCTCAGTCTTGCAGTGTGGAGGTGGCCGTGGGGAGCGTAGGAAACCTTCCTGGGGTGCCCAGTCCCCGCTGTGGCGGGATAATATGTCCTTTCCCCAGGGGGCAGTGGTATTTCCGCTGTAGGGGAGCCAGACAGGAGATCTTCGGCAGGCCCTGGGTGTAGCAAGATGGCCGCCGGAGCACACCGCACTAACCTGTCATCCGATGGGCTCCCCTGTGTCCTGTGTTCGGCTCCCTTCCTCCAGCGGGAGGGCCCCGGGGACCGAGCGGTGCTGCGTGCTCTCTGACACGTCCCTCTATTATCTCTAATATAAACAGACTTAAAGTTGCGTTGGTCCATCGTGGGAGGAAATCCCCCAACCTTCCTCCCAATGGAACACAGGAGTCACTGGGATTTTGAGGTGGCTTGAGGAGGATTGAATAGTAGTCCTCCTCTGCCACGCCCCTTGTGACCCGACCAGTGTTTTTTAGGCCGACCCTCTCTCTCCTGCTGGGTTTGTTGCCTAAACCCTCGAAAAAGACGTCTGCCCTCAGGCTTCTTCTTTTTCTCTGGAAGGCTTTCTTTTTATCCGGGGTACGTTCCAGGGCCTCCTGGAGCCCAGGGCCAAAAAGGTGGTCGCCCGAGAAAGGCAATCCACAAAACCTGAGCTTTGATGCTGCATCTCCTGACCAGGCTTTCAGCCATACAGCCCTTCTTGCTGCATTAACCAAAGTCAGACCTGGCCACTAGCTTTACTGACTCTGCAGAAGCATCAGCTAGGAACCCATCTGCCTTAAATAAGGGAAAGGATTTTAGCAGCTGTTGTCTTGACATGCCTGCAGAAATATGAGACTGTAACTGAGTTAACCAGCATTCCAAATTTCTAGCCACAGGGGTGGCTGCAAGGGCAGGTTTGAGCGCAATAGAGGAGGCATCCCAAGCCCTCTTTAACAGCACATCACCCCTCTTTTTCCATTGGGTCCTTAACAGTGGCGTAACTAGAACCTTCGGGGCCCCGATGCAAGAAACCATGAAGGGCCCCCCTGAACCCCAGCCAGGGCCCTTCCCTCCGAGTCCAGCGGTGGAACTCCAGGGCGTGGTCACAGGTATGACCTTTGTGAGCCCTGTAGTTCCACCACTGGTATCAGTATTTATCAGACTCTGGCTGGGGAGAACAGACATCGGACCGAGCGGCAATGCATGGAGCAGGAGAGGGGTACTCTGAGGAGCCGGCTGAGGACACAGGTCATGCGGGGAATGCACAACTAAAGAGCAGCCAGTGCGATAGTCGAGCATGGAGCTCTGCTAGTCACCCTCCACCTCCAGCCACCCGTGTGCATGGTGCACTGGTACCCCTAGCTGCCTATGCTGCTGCCGGCCATATGTAGAGGGGGCTGCATGGGCCCCCTGCATCACAGGGCCCGGTTGCGGTCGCAACTGCTGCACCCCCTATAGTTACGCCCCTGGTCCTTAAGGGATCCTAGATCATTGAAGGCCAAATTGGTCTTTTTGGACACATTCGCTAGCGGCGCATCCAACTTAGGAACCTTGTTCCAAAGCTGGGCCGCGTCCTTCTCAAAGGGAAATCTGCGTTTGAGACTGCCTGAAAAGAACGGTCTCCTCTCCGGGTGCTCCCACTCCAGCAAGATCGCTTCCACTAGAGATTTTTGCACAGAGAAAACTCTAGATTTTTTAGCAGAGACCCCCTGATACATGAGGTCATGCTTAGAAAGCTGTACCGACTCCTCTTTGATCTCTAGGATGTCCTAGATCACTTTTAACAAATCCCCCACATTGTCCAATGTCCATTTGTACCTGAACCCTCTGGAGCAATCTTCCTCTTCCTCAGAGTCAGACCCTGAGTCTACCTGAGAAGAGGCCAGTGACCTGGGCTCCCTCTCCCTATCTTCCCTATCCTCCTGACTGGGCTCAGATAGGGAGGGCAAACTTGCCGCTCTAGATAAGGGCACAGAGGGACCCTGCATCCTATTCATCATTCCTCTAAATGATCTGAAGGTGGATGCAATCTCGTCTTTTACTGATGAAAGGATCTTATGACACTCTGTCATAGTCATCCTTAGATAAATTATTGACACATTCGGGGCAAAGCGGCTTCTCCCAATTGGGCCCGAGTTTTGTCCCACAAACAGCACACTTTCTCCTTGGAGGCTGTATCTGAGATCTGTCCTGTGCTTTACCCTGAAAGCAAAAGAAAAGACAGAAAACAAATCATGAGAGCCTGTCCCCAACCGTCACCACCACTGTGCTCAGGGGGAAGGAGAGAAGTGTCCAGCCCTTCACCTGTGGTTCCCTAACCAGGGAATGGCCTTGGTGACAAGGACCTTACCCCCTCCCAGAGTAATCCATGGTCTGCGCCCACCGCGCTTATCCAGAGAGGTGCCAGGGCCAGAAAAACCGGAGTCGACCCTCTGACCTGCTACAGTGCCCTTCATGGCTCCTTAGTGTTGTCACAGCCTCTGCTGGATCTACACAGGCTCTGGACACCCAGCAAGCCACACAAGCTGTGCCTGGAGACTGGAACCTTTGTTTCCTGGCACCTCCTGATGATGCGGTTCTGCCGGAAGCTGTGTCACTTCCGTTCGTTGGAACGCAGAAGCCCCTCCTCGGACGCACGTACGTTCGTTACCATGCCCGGAACAGATGTCCCGCATGCCTCATGGACGCCGTTCGTTCTTGGACGTCATTTGTTTTTCCGATGCAGGGCAATGACCGGTTTGTGCAACGAAATGGAGGTATGTGATCTGCCACTCTTCAGAGGTCCAACTCTTCCCGAGCTTATAGGCAGCAGTGTACAAGCGGCCCTCTCTTCACTGCACTAGACAGAGGGGCACTTTGGGCAGAGGAGAAGGTCCTCCAGGCCTTCCCCTTCAGTTTGTGTGTTTCCTGCTGGATGGGAAGGAAGCATGTGAGGAACCTGGGGAGCTCCATGTTCCAGGACTGTCCTGGGGGGAGCCTCTGAAGGACCTCCTTTTAACCATTTGGGTGAATGTGTTTCCTGTCCCAGAGCCCTATGTTTCAGAGGCTGTCCTGGAAGACGATAAGAGAAAGAGGTAGATGCTGTTCTTCTACATGAGGTTGTAGCTGCAGATGTTCCATCGATCAATTTAAGGTCAAGTAAGGCTTGTTGAAATTTGTTCGGTGATCTACAGCTGTGTTTGGTACCTTTGTAGCTGAAGCGTATGGAGAATGGAAAACCCCATTGGTATGAGATGTTATGACGTTGTAAGTCCATTAAATGTGGTTTCATGGCACATCTTTTAGAAATGGTTACTTGAGAGAGATCAGCGAAAATCAGAAAATTGTGACCCTGGAAGGTTAGGTTGTCTTTCTCTCTGGCTGCAGTTAAGAGTTGCTCCTTTGTGCGATAAAAATAGAACTTTGCTATGATGTCATGTGGGAGTCCATCTGCTTTTTTAGGCATGAGAGCTCTGTGCACCCTGTCCATTTCCAGCCTTTCAGTCGGTATTCCTGGTTGCAATTCTTGGCATAAAGCTGTTATTGTGGCCGATAAGTCAGTGATCGATTCCGGTATGCCTCTGAATTACAAATTGGACCTTCTTGCACGGTTCTCATAATCTTCCAGTTTATTTTGTAGTGTAATGTTTTCTTCTTTAATAAGATCTATTTCATTCAAGTATTCAAGTGTTGAGTTTTCTATTTCTTCAACTTTAATTTCCAGCGCAGCTGTGCGATTTCACAATTCTCTGATTTCTTTAGTCAGATTAATGGTTATTTGTTCTGAGGTATTCTTTAATGCTTTTTGTTCAGCATCTTCTCAAATTGTTTCATAAGGCTTGGGGATGCAGTTAATCACTTGCCTAATGGGCACTTAAACACCCCTCCTGCCCAGACCAATTTTCAGCTTTCGGTGCTCTCACACTTTGAATGACAAATACTTTGTCCTTTTTTTCCCACAAATAGAGCTTTCTTTTGGTGGTATTTGATTACCTCTGGGTTTTTTATTTTTTGCGCTATAATTGAAAAAAGACCGAAAATTTTGAAAAAAACGAATTTTTCTTTGTTTCTGTGATAAAATTTTGCAAATTATTATTTTTTCTTCATAAATTTTGGCCACAATTTATGCTGCTACATATCTTTGGTAAAAATAACCCAAATTAGTGGATATTATTTAGTCTTTGTGAAAGTTAGAGAGTCTACAAGCTGTGGTGCGAATGATAAAAAATTGATCACATCTGATGTACTGGTGGCCTATCTCATTTCTTGCAACCCTAACAAGCCAGGAAAGTACAAATACCCCCCAAATGACCCCTTTTTAGAAAGTAGACATTCCAAGGTATTTAATAAGAGGCATAGTGAGGTTTTTGGTGTTGTCATTTTTTCCCACAATTCTTTGGAATATGAAGATTTTTTTTTTCCCCACAAAATTGTAATTGTAATAGGTTATTTCTCTCACATGGCACGTGTATACCACAAATGACACCCCAAAATAAATTCTGCTACTCCTCCTGAGCATTATGATACCACATGTGTGGGAATTTTTCACAGCCTGGCCATCTAACTTGTTGACTACCTATTACACTTTTGAAGGCCCTGGAGCACCAGGACAATGACACGTGACACTGACGTGGCACTGATGGCAGATGGCACGTGACACAAATGACAGATGGCACTAATATTTGGCTCTGATGACAGATGGCACTAATACATGGCACTGATGACACCTGACATTGATGACAGATGGCACCAATACGTGGCACTGATGACACGTGACACTGACAGGTGGCACTGATACGTGGCACTGATGACACATGACACTGACAGGTGGCACTGGGGACACATGGCACTAGGGACAGGTGGCACTGGGGACACATGGCACCAGGGACGAGTGGGACTGGGGACAGGTGGCACGGATAGGTGGCACTGGGGACAGGTGGTACTGGGGACAGATGACACTGTTAGGTGGCACTCGGGACAGGTGGCATTGATAGGTGGCACTGGGGACACATGGTACTGAAAGGTGGCACTGGGGACAGATGGCACTGATAGGTGGCACTGGGGACAGGTCGCACTGGGGACAGATGGCACTGATAGGTGGCACAGGGGACAGATGGCACTGATAGGTGGCACTGGGGACAGGTGGGCATGTGTGTGTGTTTCACTGTGTGTATGTTTTACTGTGTGTGTGTGTGTGTGTGTGTGTGTGTGTTTCACTGTGTGTGTGTTTTACTCACTGACACTGCAGCACGGAAGCTCTCCCTCCTCACACGCTGTCTCTGTGTGAGGAGGGGACCCGGTGATGAGAGATGATCTCATTTGTTTACATATGAGATCACCTCTCATTGGACTAGCCGATTGAGTGCTAAATGGCCGCTGTGATTGGCCATTTAGCACGATCTGTGATTGGCTGTGTCCGAGGGACATGGCCAACACAGAACTTCCCTGATGCACGCCCGCGGCAGCGTGCATTGGGGAAGTAAACAGGAGGACGTCCAGGGACGCCCTCCCGGCAGTTAGCGTCCACTCTGTAGCCGTCTTTTGGCTATAAAGCGGACGCAAAGTGGTTAAAGTGGAGTTGCCCCCCAAAAAATAAAACTACTTAAAATTCTTAAAAAAAAAAAAAAAAAAATAATTGGCAAAAAAAAAAATTTTTACTCACCTCTAAATACCGGTTGCTAGGGGGTCCCTCGTAGTCTGCCTTCTTCATTGCCCGGGCTGGTGACATCACTTCCCCTCGCGCCGCACATTCACCTGGGACCTGTCACGTGTCCCAGGTGACTGTACAGCGTATCACGGCTCCCTGCGCCGCTCGCGCATGCGCAGTGGGTGCCCGGCTGTGAAGCCACAGCCGGGTGCCCACAGTATGCATGACGGCGCCGCGAGCGGAGCGGGGAGCGAGGGGGGGGCTTCGTTCCCCCGCATCGCTGGAACCCGGGACAGGTAAGTGTCCGATTATTAAAAGCCAGCAGCTGCAGTATTTGTAGCTGCTGACTTTTAATTTTTTTTTTTTTAGGGGGTACCCCACTTTAATTCATGTAAAGATTTCTGTGACAGAAATAATTCAGTATCAGATTCTTCTGAGGAGACTTGCTATGACTGCTGTGTCTTTATCCTGTGTGCTGAGGTGATTGTGCCTGTGGCTGAGGAGACTGGCACCATTTTCACTGCAGTCTTTGCCTGAGCGCCTACTCTGGGGGTATTTTTAAAATTATTCCAGGCTCCCCCAATAACATTTTTAGTCCAAATGATTCTCTCACCTCACAGAAATGTTCAGACAGAGTTTTTGTAAGAAATAATTTGGCGGGCTGTCTTTGTTTAGCGGTTCTCCTTCTTCCCAGAGCGGAGCTCTAGTGGGACATGTCCATTGTGCTAGACTCCGCCTCCTGAGCCTCACTTGTGTCTTTTTTCAACCTCACCTACTATGTATAAAACACTGGTCAAATACTGTAGAAGAAAAAAACAATTTCCTTCTGTCATTTTTTTGTCTATGTATTGTATTAAATAAAATCATTTGAAGATGATATTGTCAGGAGAAAGCCTTGATTGCACTGAAAAAATGGATATACAGTAAATCTCACTTTATCTGAAACTAATAATAAAGTTTCAAAAAATTAGTAGGCCTGCAGCACAAATTGCTTGCTCTGGTCTATAAGAGCACACAGATGTGAAAGCTAAAGTTGTGCTGCAAACTTTATCATCTACAAATTATTTGAAAAAATTTCGCTTGAACAACCCATCTTGTACCCACCAGGAAATTATGTATACGATTACAGAGCCTATAATTTAGCAAAATGTAAAAATGTTGTCCTTGTGTGAAAAAAAAATTACGGATAATTCAAAGAAAAAAATGATAATCAAATAAATAAAAAAAGTATACCTTTATACCCCCCACACCCACAACGGGTAATTTATAGGCACTTAAGTAAACATTTGACTTGATCCAGCATATATTTGTGCCTACTTTATTTTATTAGCAAAAGAAATGAAGAATAAAAAGCAAAAAGCATGAGATTGTAATTTGGTGCAGACCAAGAGCCTCTACTTTGCAAAATCACTGTGGGTGCTGCTCTTTCCAATCATCTGTCTTTATTCCTTATATGCAAGAAATGTTTGGCTTAGATGTATAGCTTCCAGTGAAACATGTAGTTGCCAAGACAATAGGGTTACTAGAGAATTGTTATCTTTCATTTCTATTACTGCCAACTTCCATCAAGGTCAAAAGGTATATTGTGGATATTTTTCTAAACACACAATCATATATCCTAGCAACAAATTTGGATATCACAGTGATATAGTTTTCTGCAACATAGATCTCATTTCAGGGCTGGACTGGGCATAAAAACCAGCCTTGGAAATAATTTCATAGCAGCCCCAGTGGCGTAGCGTGGGTTGTCAGCACCCAAGGCAAGTAATTTGCACCCCTAACCCACGGACATTTAGCACTCCAAGTCCCTTCCACTTTTACAGTATTAAACCCCTTATGACACCTCTTAGCATGTACCACTCTTTCTCTTTGTTCTCCTTTCTTTCCCTTTTACCCCTCTCGATCCTAATGTCTTACTTTTTGCTTCCCCCATCTATCACTCGCTATCCATCTTTCATGTTCTTTCTCCCCACTTTCTTTGTTCCTCCCCCTCTTTATTTTTTCCTTCTCTTAATCCTTGTTTTTTTTCCCTCACCTCTATATCTATACACACACACATACACTGTATGTATTTACACCTACATGTATATTGCACCCAATGAATGATTGTCTTTTGGGGGAGGGTGGATTCCAATGTGAAATGTGCCTTGGCCATAGTACCCACCATAAAGCATTCTCCCTCTGTACTGGTCCAGGACTGGGGGTTGTAATACACTTCTGCTGTGGCAGGTGGGGAAGTGTGTACAGAGTGTACAGTGTGTGTGTGTCTCATGTGTGGGCCCTCTCCTTCAGGGATTGCAGACACATTACAGAAGATGGTCAGAGGCTGCAGATATAGTACAGGAGATGGTCAGAGACTGCAGCCATATATTACAGGAGATGGTCAGAGACTGCAGCCATGGCACAGGAGATGGTCAGAGACTGCAGCCATGGCACAGGAGATGGTCAGAGACTGCAGCCATGGCACAGGAGATGGTCAGAGACTGCAGCCATGGCACAGGAGATGGTCAGAGACTGCAGCCATGGTACAGGAGATGGTCAGAGACTGCAGCCATATCACAGGAGATGGTCAGAGACTGCAGCTATGGCACAGGAGATGGTCAGAGACTGCAGCTATGGCACAGGAGATGATCAGAGACTGCAGACATGGTACAGGAGATGATCAGAGACTGCAGACATGGTACAGGAGATGATCAGAGACTGCAGACATGGTACAGGAGATGATCAGAGACTGCAGACACGATACAGGAGATGATCAGAGACTGTATTTAAAGCTGAACTCAGTGTACAGGTATATAGTATTGCAGGGTTGTTCCACTTTATTTAAACCATCTCTGCAAGATCAAGTCAGTCATTTTCCTTTGAAAAGTACAACCAAGTGACAGAAGAAAGCATTCACATCCAATTACCAAAATACTAATTTTCTTGCAAAAACTGAACTGCTGAAGATTAGTGTAGGACATTAACCAGTTAAAGAAAAGCTCGGAGACGGACCACGAGGGGGGTAGGCGTAGAGCAGGCATGAATAGAGTTAACTGGGTAAGCAGGGATAGGATGAGGGAAGATGGGGGCGGAGTTTAGTGCCAGGAGGAGAGAGCGCGACCCGCCCCAGCGTCAGTTGGAGAAAAGAAGATTCCCACCCTCCCTCCCTGGTAGCGTAAAAGAGAGGGGGAAGGTGGTCTTGTGGGCTGTGCAATAGCGATCCTTTAGTGATAGGTAGGTGCTAACATGTTTTTGCTTTCAGATGTTGGTGTTGGATGTCGTAGCGGTTGGCGGAAGTTGGTCGGTGCAGGTAAAGGCAGATAACCCCTCCCCACAGAGAAGTTGATGCGGAACCCATTGGAGATATGGGCTTGTTGCTGATGCCATATAACAATGGTTATATGGAAGATGGTGAATGGGGGCACTGCGGTCAAAGAGTTGGTGGTCTCTGAGCTAGCATATCAGCTTGAGGCCTGGTACAGTTAATACGACCGCAGTGCCGGTTGCTTGTTATGTTAATGGGGTGGGGAGAGGGAAGGCCCTGCAGAAGACCAACGCGTTTTTCAGTTTATTCAGTTAACTGATAAGTTAATTGTTTGGTTTCGATATGTTTATTATGTGTTTAATTAATAAAGAGGCTGCTACGGCCACTAATTACGCCAGTTAAAAGGTGTGGTCTCTTTTAATGGGAAGGTTGAAGGTATGGAGTTGGGTGGCTGGGTAGCAACAAAATAGGGGCTTTTAGCGTGATCCAGCAGTAAATCCTCAAAAACAAAAAACAAAAAAAAACTCCTATCAAACAAACTGTGCAGCACACACAGAGGGAGCTCTGGCTAAATAGCTGATTATAAGGTGAAATGGTTAACAGCTATGTGTCCCTGGTCTCATAGACTACTGCTGCAGCATCTTCCAGAGATCTTATCAGTGTGATCTGACAATGTGCAGGTCAGGTAAGACAGATATAAAAAAGTAACCAGGGAGACAAGAGGGAGGGGAGGCTGATCGATAGCCTGTACACGGCCTGATCACATAGATATCTGGAAGACACTGCAGCCGGCTAGCAACATGTTACTGTGTTGCCGACGATTCTGTTTCTTTCCATTCAGCCAGAGTTGTGTGCAGAACTTGCATTGTTGTAGTCATACCTCCTTTTATTTCCCTCCTGGCATCCCAATTCAGCCCGGCTCCAGCACATACAGTCAAATGTGAGCAGCTGATTGGCTGTGGATGGATGGGAGGAGGAGCAGGTCCTCCCTTGTATTTCCCTATGCAGTGCTATTGGCTAGCCCAGAGAACACACAGTAAATGTCCATGCTACCTCCCACCTGCATTATCCACACCACAGACCTGCCTGCCGCAAGATAGCCACGTGCTCCTCTGGTCCTCTGCTGCTAGAATTAATTTCCTCAGCCAGCCCCGCCTCCTGTTCACAGCTCCTAGCTGACAGCAGCCCCAGGGCAGCCAGCCTACTGGGAAATTTCCCGCTATCCCAGTAGGCCAGTCCAGGCCTGTCTCATTGCACACTGGAAGCTGAATTGTGCATCAAACTATCATAGGTCCAACTTTTAAAGCACTCCAGTGAAATAAGGAATAAAAGTTTCCATGAGAATGACTAGAATAGTGCAATCCTAATAAAATTACCAATGTGCAAAAAACAGTGGTGCAAACCTCACTAGGTTGCCAAATAAATATAAACTTGATATAAATAAATGTTTAAAAGTGATACATAAACCATGATACTCCAATACCAAAAATGCAAGTATATAAAAAAAAATGAAATTACATAAATGTATGTATAAAAATAGTCCCAAAAGTGTAAGACAAATATTAAATAAAAAAATTGTTGAAATTTATTATATAAAAGGATCCCAAAAAATTGCGTGTCAAGTCCAAAAAATACATAAAAAAAATCAATCCAACCAAAGTCTTATGTGATAATTAAGTGCTTGGTGACGATAAACACAGGAACAAAATCCAGGTGACTTTTAAGTGCTCCCCCTCTTGGGTCTCCACTCACCAGCTCCAATAACCCCTACAGGGGTATCTCGCATAGCATATAGGCTTGATGTACGGATACTGTTTCCCAAGATAGATCATGCAGCCAGGTTCCAACCTTTCCAACCAGTATCCAGCTCATATGGACTTTCCAAGGATATCCCGCAGCTGGACCGAATTAGGTGTGCAAAAGATCTCTTTCCAAGCCCAGATCAACCGTGTGCCTCTCCTAATGCTCTCTCCAATATCCAGTACAGATAAGGTTTTCATGCAAAACAATGAGATATGGGCTCCTATAGTGTAGTATTTAAATAAGGAAATGTTTTTATTCCAAAATTAAAACAGTAAAAAAGAGAGACAAAACAAGTAAAAGTAAAACATAAAAACAAATGTTCCATACTATGGAAACTCCTCACAAAGTCCTACAACTACAGAAGAAATGACAACTTCAGACCCGTGGTATGTCTCACTTGCAGCGTGCACTCCAGCTGCATTCCACGGGCTCACTGATCGCAATCACACCCAGGAAATTACATCAGGGCATGACTCCGCTATGTTACTGATCTTACGTCCTTACATAGGCCAGCGGCCATGCAGGACTCACCCTTTATAAAAATATGTATAATGAATTATGTTAATATCGAATACATGAACTTGCAAAAAAAGTAAAATAAAAGGATAAAACTGGGAGTGTGCATGCGCGGGGCTTCTAAAATGGATGCTTAGACCGAGAGCTCTGCACTCCTCCTGTCGTTTTGCACCCCATCCAGCGGACAGCACAACATCAGCCCTCCACTGACCCTCTATTGGCTCAGAGGAAAAAAGGCAGGACCCATAGAGACCGCCGAGACCGTTCATGGTTGCCGGGAAGTCCCGCTAATACAGGCCACAGCTCCGGCCTACTGACCAAAGATGGCGGCCTCCTCACGGGATAACTGAGCAGATAACAGGCTCAGAGGATGCTCCCACAGACCCTCCACCCCTCAGCTTACTTTGTGGGACACACGGGAGTACCCACATGCAGATACCAGCCTCCCCAGCATCCACGGAATCTCTCATTGGGCACACCATAGATGACCTTTTATTGTCTCCCATGGCTGCAGACCCCAATTCACCTATTACTAGGGAAGCATATCCAGCACAGCACCACGATCCGCCTTTTGATACAGCTGCCATGTTCCACCAGTTCTCTCAGATCCTAGACCGGGGCTTATCTTCCATAGCAGTTAAAATAACTGGGGAAATTAAAGCAGACCTCCAGAATCTGGGTTCTCGCATAGAGGAGTTAGAAAGTAAAATGGATGCTACTGTAGCCAGGGCTAACCAAAATACAGAGCGGATACAAGACATCCAAGACCAACTCAAGACTGCACTTGCTAAAATAGATGAGCTTGAAAATAGATCCAGACGGTATAACTTTCGCATCAGGGGAATCCCCGAAACTATCACTGACGCACCTGCTGCAGTCCGCTCCCTCATTCAAGAGCTAATCCCAGACATACCGCAACACAGGCAGGAATTAGACCATGCTCACAGAGACCTAGGACCGCTCAGAGCTGACTGACTGCCCAGAGACATAGTGGTGAAGCCACACTTCTATATACGGTTAAAGAGAAGAAGAGAAGAGTATCAGTCTGACCCTATCCAAATTTTTGCGGATATATCGCCAACCACCATTCAAAAATGAAGGTCTCTAAAACCCCTACTGTCGACCTTAACCCAGAAGGAAATAAAATACTGGTGGCCATTTCCCTTTGGCCTCAAGTTCCATCACAAGAACAAAACCTATACGTTCTCCAACTTCCAGGATGGTGAAAAAATGCTTCTCTGCCTGGGCATCATCTCACAGGTCCCTACCTCCCCTCCGTCTGGATCGCCTGCTGGCACAACGAAACGCCAACTCCCCGTGAATCTGATTGTCCCTTTTTGGCACAAGCAAAAATACAAAAGATCTAAGGATTCCAACCCCGCCTGATAAAGTGGTTTCCTGCAAAAGGCCTTTTGCTCTCTTCCTTTACCCACACTGGGGTCCTGGCCCCATCCATGGTCTCTGATGTGGATCTTTAAAATCTTATTCTTGTACCTACCTCTGGACTTTCCTATCTTTCACGGGATGACAACTGTTCCTTTATATTGTGTTCATCCATCTTCACTGAAGTCAGATAGATACCTGCCTCTTCTTCTGCTATACCTGACTGTCGGCTGCAAGTCATTGACTACAAAACTGCGACATTCGGGTGCTCATGTCACCTCACCTTAGTTTGGAACATGGACTTCAAAGACCTGAACCTTCCTCGACATGAAAATCCTTACCTCTACCATCGTTCTGGCCTTCACCTATGGGACTCGTTTCCGATTCTTGGAGTCTCTATGGGACAAACAGCCTGCCCACCCCCCACTCCATTGGAGTTATAGATAATGCATACATGTTAGATGTGCTGTTATTTTAATTTGCTCATAACGCTTACTTTTTTTCATAGCTTGGGGCACTGCGACCGGAGCAGCCCTCGTGTGCCTCAACCTGACCAGGGGATATGCTTTTTCCATTTCACCTGAGCAGGACTTCTCCCTCTCTTGTAGAGGTAGAAAGATTATGTATGTACTTGAGGGTGCAGAGGGATCTTGCCTTCCCACCCTTTGAATATTTTTCTGTCTTATTCCATCCTCTTTTCTGATCTTTTCTTCTCATCTCATCTGCCTCTCTAACATTACACTCTTTTCTAGTGATCCTGACAGAACCCCACATCCCACCGGAGTACTCAAGGGGATTGACTCTCTTGGGGGATTCATCACCTCTGACCGTCCTAAACGCTTTCTGGTAAGTGACTCAACACACCCGGAGCACATCCTCCTCTCCATGGCTACTACTAACAGACCACCACCTTTACTGAGAGTTGTTACACACAGGGTCTAAATTCTCAAGACTGTATAACCCCAAATTCATCCATCCCAAATTTGCTAACTTCTTCTTGGCCAACGCTGAGGACAAATAAAAAGGGGTAGTTATATGTTTCTCACATAACTGTAAATTCTCCCTGCAGTCAGAACATAAGGATCAGGTGGGTAGATTTCTCCTTCTTAGGGGTGTTATCGATGACCAACTTTATTCTTTTATCTCATTATGCTCCCAATAGAAACCAGGCCAAGTATTTTCACTCCATGATGCAGACTCTGGGCCCTTTATTTGCAGGTACAGTGATTTTTGGAGGTGATTGAAATATAGCCTTTGACCCAGGACTAGACAAACGAAGACCACTGGATGCGCAAACTGGTCAGACCCACCAACCAAAGTATGCGTGTTGCTAGGCGCTGCTAGGCGCTGCTAGGCTGATATGCCAACATAAGTTAATTTACATATGGAGGGAACTCAATCCTTCAAAACGAGACTTTACACACTATTCCCACCTTCACCAATCTTTCTCCAGAATAGATCATATCCTAGTTTCCTCCACCACAATCCCCCTGGCTCTAAAATCCTTCATTAGAGACAAAGTTTGGTCTGACCACTCGATGGTCTTCCTAATTTTAAAAAACAGAGCCAGACCAATTACAGACAATGGAAACTGAATGAATCAATTCTCAGCGACCCAATCAGAACCATAGAAATAGAACAGGCTATAACTGACTAGTTTCACAACAATTACATAGATGAGGTCTCTCCCACTACCCTCTGGGCTTCTCACAAAGCTACCATTAGAGGGAAATTGATTCAGCTTTCCTCCAGACTTAACCGAGCATGCAGAGAGAATATAGAGCAACTAGATAAGGATTTCCTACAGCTTAGCAATCAACACAAATGTGATCCTAAAAACACACCCATGTCTTCCCTAGATGCAGCTAGAACTGCCTTAAAACTTGCACTAACATCTAAAGCTGAGAAGAGTCTGAGATGGTCTGGAGACAGGTTTTACCAAAACAGGGAGAGAATGGGCTCAATGTTAGCGACTGGACTATCCCCCAAAATACGTTTCCACGCCCCCTCCCGCTATATGCCTCCCAGGAAGAGTATTAACGCACAATCCACACAAGATCATGGAAGCTTTCCATGATTTCTACACAAAACTATACAACAACGAGGGGGACAAGGTCAATCAGGCCCAGGTGGACTCATTCTTAGACTCTCTACCTATCCCCAAGTTAGGAGGTCAACACCGAGATATTTTGGAAGCTCCAATAAGAACTGAGGAGGTCTCACAAGTCATTAAGTATCTGAAACGGGGCTCTGCCCCAGGGCCGGATGGCTTCTCGTTCCCTTATTATAATGCTTTCGCAACTACCCTTTCCCCTTACCTAGCTCAATTCTTTAACTCCCTCAGACAAGGAACTCCTTTAGAAAGCTCTCTTAATTCGGCATATATCACCGCAATCCCAAAACCCGTGAAAGACTCTAGTGAAGTCGGCAATTATTGTCCTATCTCTTTGATAAACAGTGATCTGAAAATCCTGACCAAAATCCTTGCTAATCGGATTTCCTCCTTTATTAGTTTATATATACACATAAGGATCAAGTTGGGTTTATTCCGGGGAGACGGGGATCAGGCCAGACCAGAAGGGCTATAGACATTATTTCAACACTACGATCAGGTTGGGATGGAGGGCAACCACAACAAGGTTTCCTTCTGCCTCTCGATAACTCCTTCCCGCCGAGCGTACACAGATGTGCGTACTCGGCTTCCGGGGGGTATACCGGAATGATGCCCGCACCTGCAGGCATCATCCTGGTACCATTTTTTACAGCGGGCGATTGGCTATCCAGCCATAACAACCGAAGCGGCTAAAAGCCGCTCGGCTGTTATGCCAGAGGAGCGGGAGGGGACGTACCCCCCTCCCGCCGCCTCCCGCCGCTGTTACCGGTGCTCCCGTTCAGTCAGGAGCACCAATTCACGATCTGTTGCCTCCGGCTGCTGGGGAGGAACTGGAACGAAGCCGTAACCGGCTTCGTTCCAGTCTCCTAATAGTAAACACAAAAGCGACGTCATGACCTCACTTCCCGTTTACTCGGCTGCCAATGGCGCTGGTTTTAAAAAAATATACAGTATTTGGCGATCTGAATACTTTGAAGTGTAAAGGAGGGATTGGGGGTCTTTTAGACCCCCGATTCCTCCATAAAGAGTACCTGTCACCACCTATTACTGTCATAAGGGATGTTTACATTCCTTGTGACAGCAATAAAAGTGATCACATTTTTTTTATTTAAAAAAAAAAACAATTTATTCATAAAAAAAATAAATAATAATTTTAAAGCGCCCGCCGTCCCCACGAGCTCGCAAAGCAAAGAAAACTCATACGGAAGTCGCGCCTGCATATGTAAATGGTGTTCAAATCACACATGTGAGGTATCTCCGCGATCGTCAGAGCGAGAGCAATAATTCTAGCACTAGACCTCCTCTGTAACGCTAAACTGGTAACCGTAAAAAAAATGAAAGTGTCGCCTATTGAGATTTTTTTAGGTACCGCACTTTGTCATTATTCCACGAGTGCGTGCAATTATAAAGTGTGACATGTTTTGTATCTATTTACTCGGCGTAACATTATCTTTCACATTATGCAAAAAAATTGGGCTAATTGTACTGTTTAGTTTTTTTTTAAATTCTTGAAAGTGTCCCTTTTCCCAAAATGTTGCGTTTAAAACACCACTGCGCAAATACCGTGTGACATAAAATATTGCAACAATCACCGTTTTATTCTCTAGAGTCTCTGCTAAAAAAATATATAAAATGTTTTGGGGTTCCAAGTAATTTTCTAGCAAAAAATATGGATTTTAACTTGTAAACACCAAATGCCAAAAATAGGCTTAGTCATGAAAGGGATAAATGCCCTTCAATTCAGTCTCCTGGCCCTACCTATTCTTCATCCTGGAGAGATGGAGGGTGGGTCTGACATTCACTAATACTCTCAAGACTCTCTACTCATCCCCTACAGCCAGGATACGATTTCAAAGCCTCTACTTGGAACCTTTTACAATTTCAAAAGGCACTAGACAGAGTTGCCCTTGTCCCCACTGATTTTTGTTATGGCAATTGAAATGCTTGCAATAGCTCTAAGGACCAACCCAGATATTCACAGCGTTTCATGCGGCTCCCAGACACACAAGTGTGCCCTCTTTGCTGACAATCTCCTCCTATTCATCACCTCCCAACTTATTTCCTTACCAAATATCTGTCACATACTTACTAAATTTGATGCATATCGGGCCTTAATGTCAATATGACCAAATCTCAAGCCCTTAACATCACTGTCCCATATTCTTTAGTTTCTCGCTTGAAAGACCACTTTGAATTTAAATCGAGCGACTCCGTGATACCCTACCTGGGAATTTCCCTTACTAAAACAGCAGACCAACTATATTCTGCTAATTACCCTCCATTGTTCAAGAAATTGGAATCTGATCTCAACCACTGGTCTATGCTTAATCTTTTTTGGCTAGGACGTATTCATTCCGTCAAAATGACTTTGCTTCCACATATCCTTTATCTGTTTCATTCACTCCCCATACCTATCAACAAGGGCCACCTGAGACGATTTCAAGCAACAATTATTTCCTTTGTATGGGGTTCGAAAGGTCATCGATGCACTAAAGGGGTCCTCTTTCGAACCTGTAAAAAGGGAGGATTTAATTTACCCAACCTCCTTTGGTACTATTAGGCAGCTCAATTAGCACAAATTTCCATAACGTACCCGAGAGCAATCAAACCAGACTGGGCCAACTTAGAATGTCAGGCAGTACCTCAATTCACTGTGGACTACCTTATGTGGTGTCTAGGGATGAGCCGAACACCCCCCGGTTTGGTTCGCACCAGAACTTTCGAACGGACCCCAAATTCATACGAACTTTAGAACCCCATTAAAGTCTTTTTTAAATTAAAATTAATTAAAAGTGCTAATTTTAACGGCTAATATGCAAGATGCTGTCCTAAAAAGGGTTTGGGGACCTGGCTCCTGCCCCAGGGGACATGGGTCAATGCCTAAAATGTTTTTAAAAATGGCCGTTTTGGCGTGAGCACTGATTTTAATGCCGATTAAAGTGAAAAAAAGGTGAAATATTCCTTTAAATATGGTGCCTGGGGGGTGTCTGTAGTATGCCTGTGAAGTGCCACGTGTTTCCCGTGTTTAGAACAGTCCCTGCACAAAATGACATTTAACAGAAATAACGTCATTTAAAACTGCTTGCGGTTTTAATGTTATATCTGGTTCCTGCAATATGGTTGAAAATCATTGAGAAAAATGGCATGAGTAGCCCTCCCTGCCCATTACCAGCCCCTTTGGGTCTTGTACGCATATTAAGGGGAACCCCGTACCCATATTAAAAAAAGGAAATGCGTGTGCCCCCCAGGCCCTATATACTCAGAACAGCAGTATACAGGCGGTGCAAACAAGACAGGGACTGTGTAGGTTTGTTGTGTTAAGTTGAATCTGTTTGTAATTTTCAACTGGTACATTTTTAAAGTGTAGCTCCAGTCAAAAAAAACAATTTTTAAGCTTTTTGGAAAACATAGGGAAGGGTTATCACCCCTGTATAATTTGTTTTGCCGTCCGTCTTTTTTCATCTCACTTGCTGTTGTCTCCTTCCGTTTGCAAGTAGGAGATGTTTGTAAGTTGGATGTTTGAAAGTAGGGGCTTGCCCTATATGCTCTGCAGAAATGGCGGAACAAGGTGTTGGTTTTGCTACAACATTGTAAGCCCTCAAAAGTGACTCTTGGTGGGCGCTGGAGCGCCCTGCTGTGAACGATTATATCAAGAATTGTAATTACATGCCGTTGTTGAACAGTGGTAGAAAAATTGACCTTTGGTGGTGGTGTTGCTGGTGCCACAACACTATAAGTCTTCACAGTTACTCTGGGTGGGCACAGGAACGGGCCCTCCTGTGAAATATTATATCAAGAATTGTAATTACATGTCCCTGTTAAACAGGGGCAGAAAAATTGGGCCTTAGGCACTGGTGCTGGTGCCACGACACTGCAACCTCTCCCATATACTCTAGTTTTATAGCAGGAATTAGCCCTGCTGCAAAGCATTGCATCAAAAATTGTAATTAAACGCCCCTGTTAAACAGGGGCAGAAAAATTGGGCCTTAGGCACTGGTGCTGGTGCCACGACACTGCAACCCCTCCCATATACTCTAGTTTTATTGCAGGAATTAGCCCTGATGTAAAGCATTGCATCAAAAATTGTAATTAAACGCCCCTGTTAAACAGGGGCAGAAAAATTGAGCCTTAGGCACTGGTGCTGGTGCCACCACACTGCAACCTCTCCCATATACTCTAGTTTTATTGCAGGAATTAGCCCTGCTGCAAAGCATTGCATCAAAAATTGTAATTAAACGCCCCTGTTAAACAGGGGCAGAAAAATTGGGCTGATGGCATCACCCAGAACCAGAAATGTTCTTCCAACATATCAGCGGAGGAGGAAGAGGATAGACAATCAACATAACAGGACAGTCACTCAGCATCAGCATAGGCAGTCTTGAAGGGATGTGATATTTAAAAAAAAATATTTGGTTACATCAGCTTCAGGTGCTTGGTAGCTATGGGTTATCCAAGACTGATTCATCTTGATGAAGGTCAGTCGATCAACTGATTCGGTGGACTGAAGGTGCGTTCCGAAAGAACGCTGGATGCAGGACAGGCCAGTAGCTCAATTGCATACTGTGCAAGCTCTGGCCAGTGATCCATCCTCAAGACCCAGTAAGCCAGAGGATTTTCGGTGGGAAAGGTGTCCAAGTCTGACCTTGCCCCTAGGTATTCCTGCACCATGTAAATCAGACGCTGGCGATGGTTGCTGGAACCGATCATACCTTGGGGCTGCGGACTAAAAAATTGTCTGAAAGCATCAGTCAGACGGCCACCTTCCCCACCGCTCCTTCTGACCGATGCCTCAGCAACACGTTGTCCAGGAGCAGGAGTTTGTAACCTCCCAGTCTCTGGGAACGCGTTGCACAGACCTTTCTGCAAGGCCTCCCGGAGATGTCTCATCCTCTGCTCCCTCTGCGATGGCAAGATAAGGTCGGCAAACTTACCCTTATACCGTGGATCAAGGAGAGTGGCCAGCCAGTAATGGTCCCTCTCCTTGATCCGAAGAATACAGGGATTCTTCCGCAGGCTTTGCAGGATCAGGGAGGCCATGCAGCGAAGGTTAGCTGAGGCATTCGGTCCGGAGTCCTCTGGGTCACTAAGGACAACATGATCCGCAGCTACCTCCTCCCAGCCACGTACAAGTCCACGTGTTTCTTGGGACTGTGAATCATCCCTACAAGACTGCTGCTGCTGATGCTGAGTGCCAGCCTCCACCTCCATGCTGACACAATCATCCTCCTTCTCCTCTTCCTCCTCCTCATCCTCTTCCTGTGTGATGGGTGGCACAGCAGGAACACTGTCTGGATAAAGGGGGCCTTGAGAGGCAAGGAAGTCCTCCTCTTCCTGCCTCTGTTCTGCCTCAAATGCCCTGTCCATTATTCCACGCAACGCATGCTGCAAGAGGTGGACAAGAGGTACAGTGTCACTGATGCATGCACTGTCACTGCTCACCATCCTTGTGGCCTCCTCAAACGGTGACAGGACAGTGCATGCATCCCTGATCATGCCCCACTGGCGTGGTGAGAAAAAACCGAGGCTCCCCTGACCCTGTCCTGGTGCCGTAGTCGCACAGGTACTCATTGATGGCCCTCTGCTGCGTGTGCAGCCGCTGCAGCATGGCCAACGTTGAGTTCCACCTGGTGGGCATGTCACATATAAGGCGGTTCTTCGGCAGGTTCAACTCCATTTGGAGCTCAGCCAGCCGAGCACAGGCATTAAATGATCGGCGGAAATGCACACAGACTTTCCTGGCCTGCTTCAGGACATCCTGTAAGCCTGGGTACCTGCCCAAGAACCGCTGCACCACCAGGTTAAGCTACACAGGGCACATGGCACATGGGTCAGTTGTCCCTGTCGGAGGGCGGAGAGGAGGTTGATGCCATTGTCGCAAACCACCATTCCTGGCTTAAGCTGGTGTGGCGTCAACCACCTCTCGGCCTGCCCCTGCAGAGCTGACAAAACATCCGCCCCAGTGTGGCTCCTGTCCCCCAAACAAACCAGCGCAAGCACGGCATGGCATTGTTTTGCCTGCGTACTTGCGTAGCCCCTGGAACGCCTATGGAGCACCGCTGGTTCTGAGGACAGAGCACTGGAAGAGGCCATGGAGGAAGAAGAAGAGGAGGGGGTGGAGGAGAAAGGTGTGTCACAACCAATAGTAGCATTTTGGAGGCGTGGTGGTGGAACAACCTCCAACACTACTGCACCTTGTCCTGCATCCTTCCCAGCTGCCAGAAGAGTGACCCAATGGGCCGTGAAAGACAGGTAACGTCCCTGTCCATGCCTGCTGGACCATGAGTCAGCAGTAATATGCACCTTACCGCTGACCGCCCTGTCCAGCGAGGCAAGGACATTGCCTTCCACATGCCAGTAGAGAGCCGGAATCGCCTTCCGTGAGAAAAAATGGCATTTGGGGACCTGCCACTGAGGAACCGCACATTGTACAAACTCACGGAAGAGGGCCGAGTCTACCAACTGAAAAGGCAGCAGTTGAAGTGCTAGCAATTTAGCCAAGCTAGCATTCAACCGCTGGGCATGTGGATGGCTAGGAGTGAACTTCTTTCGCCGGTCCAGCAGCTGGGGCAGGGACATTTGCCTGCTATAATCGGACGTGGGTGTACTGCTAGCAGAGTGCCCGGAAGCACTTGGCTGTGACACACCTAATTCTACACCTTTATTCCTCTCAGAGCAGGTTTCAGAGAGGACTGACGGTCTAGTGGGGTTGGAGATGCCAGCTGATGAGGAGCAAGGAGAGGTCCGCTTTGTTCTTTGGTGTGGGTCTTTGAGGTACGCTTGCCAACGAGCTGCATGGCAGGTCAACATATGTCTGGTCAAGCATGTGGTGCCCAAGCGGCTGATGTTTTGGCCACGCGAGATACGCTTGAGACATATGTTGCAAATAGCAGCGGTGCGATCTGATGCACTCGTCTCAAAAAAGGCCCACACCAAAGAACTTTTAGAATAACGCGCAGAGGCAGCGCCCTGCATAGGCCGAATTCTGTGGTGTGATTCGGTCGGTGTGCTGCCCCTAAGCTGGCCCCAGGAGGGCATCCTGCCTCGTTGGACATGTGCCTCCTCCTCCTCTCTCCTACCAGGCACCCACGTGGAGTCAGTGCCCTCATCATCCCCTCCCTCTTCATCGCTGTAGCAAACCTGGCAGTATGCTGCAGCTTGTGGAACATGACTGCCAGATTGCTGTCCTTCTTGAGCATCCCCTCTCTCTGCATTCACGCTACTGCCTTCCTTAAGCTGAGTATCATCATCAGAGCCTACAAAACACTGGGCATCCTCCTGGAGCATGTACCCAACACTGTGCTCAAAGAGTTCAGGAGACTCCTCAGGAGGACGTGGTGGGCCTAGGGAAGGAGTCACTGATGATGACATTGAGACGAGGGAAGACGATGCGTTGGCAGCTGCTTTGCTAGTACCCTGAGACTGGGTGAGAGAGGATAAGGAGGATGAAGAGAGCTTGGTCATCCACTCTACCAAGTCATTGGCATGTTGCGGCTCAACATGTCCAGCTGCCGAAAAGAAGGACAAGCGTGTCCCATGGCCACGTGCTGATGATGACGATGCACCGCGTCCACGACCAGCACTGTTGTCTCTAGACACAGAGCCTGCTTGCCCTCTTTTATTGGCTCGCACCTGTCTGCCTCTCCTTGCTGGCCTTCCAGACATGGTAATGGCCTGAAGGGAGTTGGGTAAAACAGCAATTGGGTAGTGTATATTGTGCTGGAGGCATACAACACCCACTAACTCCTGCAGATGCCTTTATTATAGAACACCAGCAATAAAGGGTAGATAAAGGGGTATACTGTACTGAAGGCACAAAACACCCACTAAGCCCTGCAGATGGCTCTATTAGAGAACAGGAATAAAGGGTAGATACAAGTGTATATTGTGCTGGAGGCACACAACACCCACTAACTCCTGCAGATGCCTTTATTATAGAACACCAGCAATAAAGGGTAGATAAAGGGGTATACTGTACTGGAGGCACACAACACCCACTAAGCCCTGCAGGTGGCTCTATTAGAGAACAGCAATAAAGGGTAGATACAGGTGTATATTGTGCTGGAGGCACACAACACCCACTAACTCCTGCAGATGCCTTTATTATAGAACACCAGCAATAAAGGGTAAATACAGATGTATACTGTGCTGTGCTGGAGGCACACACAACTTCCAATAACTCCTGCAGATGGCAGATGGCTCAAATAGAGAAGAGCTATGTAGGTGGATATAGCAGTGTGTACTGGGTACAGAGCACGCAGACAGCACGCACAAGCTCCTAACACTGACTGCAAGGTCTATTATAAAAGATAGATATATCGCAAGCTATATAGGTGAGGTGAATATAGCGGTGTATACTGCGGTCAGGGCACGCAGACAACAACTACTACAGAAGAGCAAGATCGAAAAATCGGCCGATAACGATCGGTGTATACTGTGTTGAAGGTACACAGAACACCCACTAACTGCTTCAGACGCCAACACACAACACAAGGCCGCCGCGCTGGCGGCCTTATATAGTGTGGGGCGTGTACTACACAGCCTGAGCTATGATTGGCCACAGGCATCCTGCCTGTGGCCAATCATGGCTCTCCTCGCTGCCGGCGCTGTGATTGGCCAAGTATGCGGGGTCACAGTGCATGCTTGGCCAATCATGAGCCAGCAATGCACTGCGCCATCGCAGTGCATTGTGGGCCGTGAGCGCCACACGAATTTGGCGCAAACGGCCCATAATGTTCGTAATTTGCCGAATGGGCGAACAGCCGATGTTCGAGTGCCAGAGCCAGAGCTCCAGCCCGGAGTGCCAGAGCCAGAGTTCCAGCCAGACGCCTTCCAGCCTGATGTCCCGGCCTTCCAGCCAGACGCCTTCCAGCCTGATGTCCCGGCCTTCCAGCCAGATGCCTTCCAGCCTGATGTCCCGGCCTTCCAGCCAGACGCCTTCCAGCCTGATGTCCCGGCCTTCCAGCCAGACGCCTTCCAGCCTGATGTCCCGGCCTTCCAGCCAGACGCCTTCCAGCCTGACGTCTTGCAGTCTGATGTCCCGGCCTTTCAGTCTGACGTCTTGCAGTCTGATGTCCCGGCCTTCCAGTCTGACGTCTTGCAGTCTGATGTCTCGGCCTTCCAGTCTGACGTCTTGCAGTCTGATGTCTCGGCCTTCCAGTCTGACGTCTTGCAGTCTGATGTCTCGGCCTTCCAGTCTGACGTCTTGCAGTCTGATGTCTCGGCCTTCCAGTCTGACGTCTTGCAGTCCGATGTCTCCGCCTTCCAGTCTGATATCTTGCAGTCTGATGTCCCGGCCTTCCAGTCTGATGTCTTGCAATCTGATGTCCCGGCCTTCCAGTCTGATGTCCCGGCCTTCCAGTCTGATGTCCCGGCCTTCCAGTCTGATGCCTTCCAGTCTGATGTCCCGGCCTTGCAGTCTGATGCCTTCCAGTCTGATGTCCCGGCCTTGCAGTCTGATGCCTTCCAGTCTGATGTTCCGGCCTTCCAGTCTGATGCCTTGCAGTCTGATGCCTTCCAGTCTGATGCCCCGGCCTTCCGGTCTGATGCCTTCCAGTCTGATGCCTTCCAGTCTGATGCCCCGGCCTTCCAGTCTGATGCCTTCCAGTCTGATGCCCCGGCCTTCCAGTCTGATGTCCCGGCCTTCCAGTCTGATGCCTTCCAGTCTGATGTCCCGGCCTTCCAGTCTGATGCCTTCCAGTCTGATGTTCTGGCCTTCCAGTCTGATGCCTTCCAGTCTGATGTCCCGGCCTTCCAGTCTGATGCCTTCCAGTCTGATGTCCCGGCCTTGCAGTCTGATGCCTTCCAGTCTGATGTCCCGGCCTTGCAGTCTGATGCCTTCCAGTCTGATGTTCCGGCCTTCCAGTCTGATGCCTTCCAGTCTGATGTTCCGGCCTACAAGTCTGATGCCTTCCAGTCTGATGTTCCGGCCTACAAGTCTGATGCCTTCCAGTCTGATGTTCCGGCCTTGCAGTCTGATGCCTTCCAGTCTGATGTCCCGTCCTTCCAGTCTGATGCCTTCCAGTCTGATGCCCCGGCCTTCCAGTCTGATGCCTTCCAGTCTGATGCCCCGGCCTTCCAGTCTGATGCCCCGGCCTTCCAGTCTGATGTCCCGGCCTTCCAGTCTGATGTTCCGGCCTTCCAGTCCGATGCCTTCCAGTCTGATGTTCCGGCCTTGCAGTCCGATGCCTTCCAGTCTGATGTTCCGGCCTTGCAGTCCGATGCCTTCCAGTCTGATGTTCCGGCCTTGCAGTCCGATGCCTTCCAGTCTGATGTCCCGGCCTTGCAGTCCGATGCCTCGCAGTCTGATGTCCCGGCCTCGCAGTCTGATTCCTTCCAGTCTGATGTCCCGGCCTCGCAGTCTGATTCCTTCCAGTCTGATGTCCCGGCCTTGCAGTCCGACGCCTTCTAGTCTGATGTCCCGGCCTTGCAGTCCAACGCCTTCCAGTCTGATGTCCCGGCCTTGCAGTCCGACGCCTTCCAGTCTGATGTCCCGGCCTTGCAGTCCGACGCCTTCCAGTCTGATGTCCCGGCCTTGCAGTCCGACGCCTTCCAGTCTGATGTCCCGGCCTTGCAGTCCGACGCCTTCCAGTCTGATGTCCCGGCCTTGCAGTCCGACGCCTTCCAGCCTGATGTGCCTGCTGTCCAGCCTGATGTGCCTGCTGTCCAGCCTGATGTGCCTGCCTTCCAGCCTGACGTGCCGCTGCCCACCTTCCAGCCTGACGTGCCGCTGCCCGCCTTCCAGCCTGACGTGCCAGCTTCCCGGCCCGATGTGGTTCTGTCTGCTGCTCTGCTTGAAGTGTCTGTTACCCAACCTAATGTGACTTTGCCCATAGCCCAGCTTGACGCAGTGGACTTTCCCCAGCAACTGCTAGTTGGAGCGTCCGGAGGTCGCTCCTTTGAGGGGGGGTACTGTCAGGAAAGGTTCCCTCCGCTGGTAATATCAATCATTTGGCATGCAGTACTGCGATCCACCAGCAGGTGTCTCCTGCTGGAATTATGTCATCTTTGGTCCGCAGTACTGGTGTCCACCAGCGGAGGGATCCTGGCAGTATGGAGCAGGTATTGCCCTCTGCAGTCAGGCGTCACATGACTGACAGCAGCCATTATAAATACCCGGCAAGTTTATATACACTTCGCCTTGGTATTGTCCTTGAGCCCTGACCTGCAGCCTGTTTGTTACCTGTATCCTGCCTCCTGTACCTGTTCCCTTTCTCCTTGTCCCCCTATTCTGCTACCTCCTATTTATGACCCCGGCCTGGCTTGACTACGATTCTGGTACTCCCTTTGTTACATTATACTGGTTTATTTGCTTATCTGCACTGTTTGGTTGTTAGTTTGTTCACTTAGTTTGTATTGGTGGTGTGTTCACATTTGTATGCGTTTGCTTAATAAATTTACCTTCACTTATTTGTGTCTGGTTCACTTTGTCGCAGTCACACAGTTCTGGTCACATCTGGTTCATGACAGGTGCACTCAGACCATGGAGCAGTGAGGAGGAATATCGGTGATCTATGAGTCACTTGCCAGGTGCCACTCTAAACCTAGCTACATGACAGAATGGGAGAGGGACCTCTCACGTGAGTGAGACATTGAAGACTGGTATGCTGCAACCTTTAGGGCCTACCGTGGAATATTGAATATCTCACTGGTTGAAGCAAGCCTCAAAGTACTAACTCGATGGTACTTGGTTCCTGAGAGACTCTCCAAATTCTATTCTACAGCCTCTCCACTTTGCTTTCGAAACTGCTCACATATGGGCTCCATGATCCACATTTGGTGGGAATGTCCCAAAATTAGAGGCTTTTGGAATAAAATATTTGTCTTGCTATGCAAAATTACAGGTATTACAGTCACAAAAGAGCCACATGTAGCCTTATTAAATGTCCCTATTGAAAAGGCATCTAATAATAAAGGGCGATTGATACATTTCATCTTTCTTGGGGCTAAATTGACTATCGCCAGGGCTTGGAAGTGACCCTTTGTCTCTGTTGCTATGACAAAACAAAAGATTTCTTGGATCATGGCCAAGGAGAAAATGGTCAGTATCCTGCAGGATACAGTTGGGAAGTTTGAAGCCATTTGGGAACCATGGGCTGACTATATACATACACCTTTGAGTCTCCCATAGGGTGTTCCATCCCCATTCAGGGGTTCTGTCAGGATACAATAGACCTTCCACCTCCCCCCCCCCCATTCCCCCCTCTTCTTCTTTTCTCTCTTTCTTTCTTATCTATCTTTCTTTAACCTACGCGGTTGTTTCTTTCCAAGCAACTGCCCATGTTGATTACAATTCTGTTGTACATTGGATTATATTTCTCACTCAGAATTTAAATACATTGATGTCTGCTATTGCTTAGTAGAGTGGGGATGGGCCCTGGATCTCGGATACAGCTTGATCCCAAAGTGGGTGGCTGGGAAAGGGGGCCATGTCTCAATCCTATTGCTTCACATGTTTTTCAATGTCAGATACCATATGTGATCCAAACCTTGCTTCCATGTTTATTTCTCAATGTGTTAACCTGTATCACATTTAAGAGGATATTTCTTGTGTATACACGTTTGTTCTCTATGCAACAAAAATTTATAAAATTCAATAAAAAACTACTGAAAGAAAAAAAAAAAAAGTAAAACCATCAGTGATCAATTCAGAGTTATAGCATAAAAAATGTATAATAAACGACACCCTACATTCTAATGGAAAGCTCATATGCCAGCGGCCGTGCAGGACCCACCCCTTATGAGAATATATATAATAAACGATATGATATTTGTTAATATCAAAAAATTTAAAATAAAAGTATAAACAAGGGGTGGGGGGGGGGCTTATTAATGTCATAGTGACCCCATAGATAAAATTAACCCTGCACCGCCGCTACTGAGGAAACAGTACAGATATGTACAGTCACATCAGAAATAGTATACGGTATGTATATATCTGTATACAAGGAAACTGATGACAGAATGTGTAAGTATAATTATAGCAGTCCCAAAACAGGGTAATATTGATAAGCAGCATATCTCTGTGTGCATACTCCCCCTAGTGGAAAACAGTAATAACGGCCATAAGAATAATCAGGTAGAGGTACAAACCTGATATTACCCAGTAAAATCATCAGTGCTCCATTCAGAGATATAAACACAAAATATTAATAATAAACTACACCCTACATTCTAATGGAAAAGCTCATGCAAACACCTAGTAAGTAAGTAAATTATAAAAATAAAACAAGTTAATTTAATACCATAATACCCAGAGATCTATATCCATCAATAGCATCCCCATTCCCACCCAATAGCAACAACAGTCAAAAATTACCTACTAAGTGTAACAGCTGTTTCAGAGAGTAACATGCATGTTATTCACTAGTGGGGGATCGTACATTAATATGCATGGTGCCATCAATAAATAAATAGCACCCATAAGTGTCCCCACACCTACAGGCACCACTCAGGGGTTAGCTAGGAAGCAGTTCAGATCTATGTCCAGGTTCAGGCCCCTAGGGGCAAGAGAACCCAATTGATAGACCCAACTCGTTTCGTTTTGTGAGATTAAAATTGTTTAATTACCACCTCTCCAATGGTCTTTATCTGTATCAATCTCATAGAATATAAGGCCCGATGGATCCCTGTGATGCACCTCATCAAAGTGCCGGGAAAGATTGTGCTTAGGGAATCCTTTTTTGATATTAATATGTTTTTTTTCGAACGTATAAGGGACAAGTGGTTCTACCCACATATTGGAGGTGGTAGGGGCATTCGATCATGTAGGTGACATGAGTACTGTGACAGGTAATTAGATCTTTTTTATCTGGTACTCCTTATGGTCAGTCTTGGATTTTAATGTTTCCCTTTTCCTCTGCTGTTTTTTAATAGCTCTGCAGGGTAAGCATATTTGGCACTTATAAAACCCTCTCATTTCTGGGAAGATTTTTACAGGTTTGGGGGGATCAGTCACGATGTGAACAAGATGGTTCTGAAGGATAGGTGCTCTCTTATATAGGGATTTTGGTTTGGAAGGCAGAATTTTAGACAGAACCCGATCCTCCTTCAGGATAAGCCAATATTTCTTCATCATTTTTTCAAAGGATTTAAATTGATTATTAAACCCTGTAATAAAGGCCAAATCATTATGGTTCTCCTTATTTCTTGTGTTATTTTTATGGCAAAGATTATCTCTGTCCATCTTCATTATCTCTAGATTCACTTTATCTAGATTATCCTGTAGATAACCCTTGAAACATTTCATCAGGATATTAGATTGTACTTCAAAATCGTCCAATGAATTGCAAATTCTAAGCAATCGCAGTAATTGGCCCTTTATTTAATTTTCCAAAAGCTTTTATTAAAAACAAGAAAGAAAAGGGGAAACAACAATGCCATAAGTATAAAGTAGAGAAAACATAGCCAATATATTTTTTATGAATTCTTTCTCTTTCCTGCTGTTCTTCTATCGAAAGAAAAGGGGCCCCATCCTCCTAATTTTTTACCTTGCATAACTTTCACTTTCGACCCCTTTCCCCCCCCCACCTAACCCATAATCCTCCTGGCCCTCTCACCCACACTTTTGTGGGTGGGAGGACAGGGAGCCCCTTCCTCCCCTCCTATGGCCCAAATACCTTGCTATATTTCTTCATTAACTTAAATAGCTTCCATCCCTCCCATTTCTTCTGGGACACTCTGCTTCCACTCTCCTCATCTACTCCAAGTCCTTCCATTCTATATATTTCATCTACTTTTTCTAACCACTCCCTTGCTTTGGGCGCTTCTGTTTCCTTCAATTTTTTTGGGATCAGGCTCTTTGCCGCATTAATCAAGTGACTTATGAGGGAGTTTCTATACTCTTTTATTGTGTCTATGCCATGGAAAAGACATGCCCAAGGATTTTTTGGTATCTGGATTTTGGTTATTACTTTTATATATCCTAGTATTTCTCTCCAGAACTCTTTACTCTTTGGGCAATTCCACCATATGTGTGCCATATTCCCTAGTTGTCCACAGCCCCTCCAGCATTTCCCAGATTGTCCCTCTTGACATTTTCCCACTATGTCTGGTGTCCTATACCACCTTACTAAACATTTATAATTTGTTTCTATCAACCTAATATTTTTAGTGATTCCGTGTACCAACTTCAAATTTTTTTTCTATGTTCTGCTTCTCACCCGTGGTCCTATTTCTTCTTCCCATTTTTTTCTGTATGTTGGCACCTCCACCCCACCAACCCGTCCCAATATCTTATATACCTGAGAAATACCTGCCGAGATGTTTTTCCTCACATATCCGCTCAAAGGCTGTCAGTTTTTCTCCATCTCTTAGCAGTTGTGGTAACACTGAGACAAAATGTCTGAGTTGGAGGTACCGCCATCTATTTAAGTCTATCCAATCTTTTTCTTTCTGTAATGTTTCTAGTGTATTTATTTTCCCCTCTTTTATTATGTGTCTCAATTGGATATTTTCTTTTTTTATCCACTTCTCTCCCAAAGTGCTTTTACCTGGTGGAAAAAAATCATTATCTTTTAAATACATTAATGGGGAATTATATTTCCATTTATTGTGTTTGTGTACTCCCTCCCAAACTCTAAACACATTCTTTGTAAGTGCAAGTGTTATTCCCCCTACTGATCTGTATAATGGTGGTGTCCAAATTTCCTTCCCTAAATTTGTATCTGCCGAACTGTGCTCTATCTCTACACATCTTTTTTTACTATCTAATTTTGTCCTTTCTACTACCCGTGTTAATACTGCAGCTTCATAGTATTTTTTAACCACTTTCAGACCGGACCATTTTGCTGGTAAATGACCAGAGGTCTTTTTACACTTTGGCACTGCGCTGCTTTAACTGGTAATTGCGCGGTCATGCAATGTTGTACCCAAACAAAATTTGCGTCCTTTTCTTCCCACAAATAGAGCTTTCTTTTGATGGTATTTGATTGCCTCTGCGATTTTTATTTTTTGCGATATAAACGTAAAAAGACCGCAAATTTTGAAAAAAAATGATATTTTCTACTTTTTGTTATTAGAAAAATCCAATAAACTCAATTTTAGTCATACATTTAGGCCAAAATGTATTCAGCCACATGTCTTTGGTAAAAAAAAGTCAATAATTGTATATTTATTGGTTTGCGCAAAAGTTGTCACATCTACAAACTAAGGTACGTTTTCTGGAATTTACGCAGCTTTTAGTTTACGACTGCCTATCTCATTTCTTGAGGTGCTAAAATGGCAGGGCAGTACAAAACCCCCCCAAATGACCCCATTTTGGAAAGTAGACCCCCTAAGGAAATTGATAAGAGGCATGTTGAGCCCATTGAATATTTTATTTTTTTGCCTCAAGCGATTGAATAATGACAAAAAAAAAAATTTTTTTTTTTTTTTACACAAAGTTGTCACTAAATGATATATTGCTCACACATGCTATGGGCGTATGTGAAATGACACCCCAAAATAAATTCTGCTGCTTCTCCTGAGTATTGGGATACCACATATGTGGGACTTTTTGGGAGCCTAGCCGCGTACGGGGCCCCGAAAACCAAGCACCGCCTTCAGGCTTTCTAAGGGCGTAAATTTTTGAGTTCACTTCTCACTACCTATTACAGTTTTGAAGGCCATAAAATGCCAAGATGGCACAAAACCCCCACAAATGACCCCATTTTAGAAAGTAGACACCCCAAGCTACTTGCTGAGAGGCATGTTGAGTTCATGGAATATTTTATATTTTGCCACAAGTTGCGGGAAAATTACAAACTTTTTTTTTTTTTTTTTTTTTTTAACAAAGTTGTCACTAAATGATATATTGCTCATGCATGCCATGGGCATATGTGAAATGACACCCCAAAATAAATTCTGCTGCTTCTCCTGAGTACGGGGATACCACATATGTGGGACTTTTTGGGAGCCTAGCCGCGTACGGGGCCCCGAAAACCAAGCACCGCCTTCAGGCTTTCTAAGGGCGTAATTTTTTGATTTCACTCCTCACTACCTATTACAGTTTTGAAGGCCATAAAATGCCAAGATGGCACAAAACCCCCACAAATGACCCCATTTTAGAAAGTAGACACCCCAAGCTATTTGCTGAGAGGCATGTTGAGTCCATGGAATATTTTATATTTTGCCACAAGTTGCGGGAAAATTACAAACTTTTTTTTTTTTTTTTTTTTTTTCACAAAGTTGTCACTAAATGATATATTGCTCACGCATGCCATGGGCATATGTGAAATGACACCCCAAAATAAATTCTGCTGCTTCTCCTGAGTATGGGGATACCACATATGTGGGACTTTTTGGGAGCCTAGCCGCGTACGGGGCCCCGAAAACCAAGCACCGCCTTCAGGCTTTCTAAGGGCGTTACAGTTTTGAAGGCCATAAAATGCCAAGATGGCACAAACCCCCCCCAAATGACCCCATTTTGGAAAGTAGACACCCCTAAATTTAGGGGTACACTAGTGAGACTAGGTAATAAATGGCGGGTGCCCTGAAACTATAAAAAAATAACTAACCAACCAGCGTCACCTGTAACAGTTATATGGTGATCACTGGTGAAAGGGTTAACTAGGGGGCAATTAGGGGGCTTTATGCGGTAGTATATGGGGGTCCCTGGCGCTATAAAAAGCTGCAGCGAACCTAAATACCTACCTGCCTAACTAGCGTCACCTGTGACACTAATACAGCGATCAGAAAAACGATCGCTTATTAGGCTGGGTTCACACTGGAGCGATGCGGGAACGCCACGAATGCGCGGCGGGTTCCCGCATCGCATGCCTCCCGGCGGCAGTTCACACTGCCCTATGCGAACTGCTGGGAGTGTCAGTGAAATGTTACTGACACCCCCAGATCAGTTCGCATATCGCAGTGCGATCTGCAAACTCGGATCGCATGGTGTGAACACCCATGCGATCCGATTCTGCTGCGGGCCAAAAAAAGGGTCCCGTGCGAATTTGCGGCGGGTGCGGCGGGTGCGGCGAATGGCTGAACTCGAATCGCACAGAGATCGGATGTGATTTGCACTGCAGTGCGGTGCGAATCACATCCGTTCTCATAAACCGCTGCAATGTGAACCCAGCCTTAGTGACACTGGCGACGGGGGGTGATCACGGGGTTAAACCTTTATTGGGGGGGTTAGGGGGGTACCTTAGAACTAAAGGGGGCTAACCCTAACTGCCCTAACAGTTATTAGTCACAAATGACACCCGCCGGGTGATCAGGGGGTTAAACCTTTATTAGGTAATAAATGGCGGGTGCCCTGAAACTATAAAAAAATAACTAACCAACCAGCGTCACCTGTAACAGTTATATGGTGATCACTGGTGAAAGGGTTAACTAGGGGGCAATCAGGGGGCTTTATGCGGTAGTATATGGGGGTCCCTGGCGCTATAAAAAGCTGCGGCGAACCTAAATACCTACCTGCCTAACTAGCGTCACCTGTGACACTAATACGGCGATCAGAAAAATGATCGCTTATTAGGCTGGGTTCACACTGGAGCGATGCGGAAACGCCGCGAATCCGCAGCGGGTTCCCGCATCGCATGCCTCCCGGCGGCAGTTCACACTGCCCTATGCGAACTGCTGGGAGTGTCAGTGAAATGTTACTGACACCCCCAGATCAGTTCGCATATCGCAGTGCGATCTGCAAACTCGGATCGCATGGTGTGAACACCCATGCGATCCGATTCTGCTGCGGGCCAAAAAAAGGGTCCCGTGTGAATTTGCGGCGGGTGCGGCGGGTGTGGCGGGTGCGGCGGGTGCGGCGAATGGCTGAACTCGAATCGCACAGAGATCGGATGTGATTTGCACTGCAGTGCGGTGCGAATCACATTCGTTCTCATAAACCGCTGCAATGTGAACCCAGCCTTAGTGACACTGGTGACGGGGGGTGATCACGGGGTTAAACCTTTATTGGGGGGGTTAGGGGGGTACATTAGAACTAAAGGGGGCTAACTCTAACTGCCCTAACAGTTATTACAGTCACAAATGACACCAATGCAAAAAAAAAAAAAAAAAAAAAAAAAAATGACATTGGTGTCACTGTGACTGGGGGGCAGGGGTAATTGGGGGGGTGATCGGGGGGTAAAGGGGGGGTGTGAGTGTGCCTGGCATGTTCTACTGTGTGTGTGAGTGTTGGTGCAACTTACTGATCCGCTCTCCTCCGTGTCGGAACGAAAAATACCGACACGGAGGAGAGAATACATCACTTCCTCTCCTGTGTTTACATTACAGGAGAGGAAGTGATGTCACCGGGGATTTCTATTCGTCGGGAGCGATCGCGAGGGGGTGGCCATGAATGAATGGCCGTCCCCTCGTCCGGGATCGCTCCCGCACGAATACCGACCGCCGCAGGCACCGGGCGGGGGCCCGATCGGGCCCCCGACCCGCGGGAGGCAAGGGACGTACATGTATGTCCTTATGCCTGCCCGTGCCATTGTACCGACGTACATCGGCGTGCGGCGGTCGGCAACTGGTTAAAATCTGGTACATTTAATCCTCCCTGATATTTTTCCAATTGCAAGATCTTCAATGATAGTCTCGGTTTCTTATTTTGCCAGATGAGCTTAGTGGTTAAGGACTTGATGATTCTAAAGTACACAGGAGGAATATAAATTGGGGAGCATCTGGAATTTGTACAATATTTTGGGCTGTATAATCATTTTTAGAGCATTTATCCTTCCTATCCAGGACAGGGGTTTTATTGCAATTCTCCTTATTTCTTCTCTTAATTCGTCTAGGAGAGGAATATAGTTGGCTTGATAGATTTTCTCAATTGATGATGTCAGTTTTATCCCTAAATATTTAATGTCCTTCTTCCATAGGAAGTATTCCTTCTGGATACTCTGCTCTTCTTTTTGATTAACATTTACATTTAACACTTCTGATTTCCTTGAATTGATTTTAAAATTGGATAACTCCCCATATTCCTTGATAAAATTTACCAAGTTTTGTTACCAAACAAAACATCGTCCGCAAACGCTGCTACCTTATGCGTCTCTTCCCCGATCTCTACCCCTCCTATATCGGGGTTTCCCCTTACTGTCTCCAGGGGTGGTTCCAATGCCAACACAGACAATAAGGGTGACAATGGGCACCCCTGCCTGGTCCCGTTGTACTAGGAGGATAATATTCCATTCATTCTTACAGCTGCCATTGGGCTGTTATAGTGTACTTCTATCCAACTCAAGATTCTAGAGCCAAACCCCATTCTCTCCAAGGTACCTATCATGAATCCCCAGTCTACTCAGTCGAAAGCCTTTTCAGCATCGATCAAGAAGAGTAGACTGTGAATTCTGCTCTCCCGCATTTTTTGGAGCAGCAGTAGTGTCCACACACCATTATATTTTCCTTCCCGCCCCACCACAAATCCCACCTGATCTGGATGGACCAAACTTGGCATCAACTTTTTTATCCTGGTGGCTAATACTTTAGCAAACAATTTTATATCTGTGTTCAATAATGAGATCGGTCTATAGTTTGAACATATTGTATTCTCTTTCCCCTCTTCCAATACAGTGGTGATTGTAGCTGTAGAGGCTTCTTTACTCAGTCCATATTTAATACATAATCCGTTATAATATGTGCAGAGTTTTGGAGCTAGTATTTCCCTGAATTTTTTTAGATATTCCATAGTAAAGCCATCAGGGCCAAGGCTTTTCCCTCCCATAGTTTCTTTTATTACCTGGTTTATTTATTGTACTGATATTGGGTTCTCAAGTTCCTGTGCTAGTTCCTCCAATAATCTAGAGACATTTGCTTGAAGTACATATTCTTTGATTTTTTTTTTCCTTTCTGATAGTCTCTTGTCCTATCTGTCTACTCTTTACAGAATATAGTTGCTCATAGTACTCCCTAAAAACTTCTGCTATGTCCTTAGTATTATATAACGGCTCTCTGGTTCTTATTTAATATTTTCTCAATATAGTTTATAGATCTTTTTTTCCTCAATATCCTAGCTAAGCCCTTGCTATTTTTATTTCCCCAATAGTATCTCTCTTTTGCGATCCTATTGTATGTCTTCCTCATTTCTTGTTCCATTATTTCCTTTAACTCCTCTCTTTTGATTACTAATTTACGCTGTAGATCCGGATCCTGTCCCCTTTCCTTACTGTTCTCTTTTTTATGGGTTTGTTCTAGTCCAGGGATATGCAATTAGCGGACCTCCAGCTGTTGCAAAACTACAAGTCCCATCATGCCTCTGCCTCTGGGTGTCATGCTTGTGGCTGTCAGAGTCTTGCTATGCGTCATGGGAATTGTAGTTCTGCAACAGCTGGAGGTCCGCTGTTCTAGTCTATAGATTTCCTCCCTTAACACTCTAATCTTGTTATTACTTTCTCTCTTTCTCCTTGCCCCTAAGGAAATATACATCCCTCTAATATAGGCCTTATGGGCCTCCCATATGATATTCTCCACATTCTCTCCAATTTCATTAGTAGCAAAGAAGAATTCCAACTCCTTTCTTATTTCCTCTCCTTCATCTAATAATTCCTTGTTGAGGGGGGCGGAGCTAGCCGGAGTCCAAGATGGACGTGCAGTAAAGGAGCTCCTGACTCAGCGGGGAAGAAGCGGCTAAAAGCACCCATCCCAATCGCTCTATAGGGCAACCACAGCGGCGATCCGGACCCCTGACAGTCAGTGATCACTCCGCTGACATGCCGGGGAAGAAACGAAGGCCGGGAGGGCCAGCGAGGCTCACGGAGTACTTCTCCTATGAAGGGAAGCAAGATGGCGCCGGCCATACATCCACGCCGTCCACCACAGCCTCCAGCCGCGGAACGCAGCATGGGAAGCAAAAAAGGAGCAGCCCTCTGGGCAATCCAAGGTCCCCACCTGCCACACCGTCCTCAGGGAGCCCGGAGAAGGCGCGATTCAAGCTGGATGACGCAGATGGCAACCATGAGGTGAGCTCCCTCTTAGACTCAGGGGATGACACTAGGGAGTTGCCAGACTCCATAGACACATTTTCCACTAACGGCCAGCCAGTCATGGACACTATGCTGAAGGAGATGCTAGTATCATTAAGGGGCTCACTGCACTCAGATATGGTGGCCTGCATGCACAAATTTGGGAAAGATCTTCAGTCTGTAACTGCCAAGGTGACCCATATTGAACACAGAATGGGGGAATATGCTACAACTATTAATGAGCTGGTTGACGCTAATGAAGCGAAAGATGATGAGATAGAAGATATCAGAGCTAAAATGGCGGACATTGAAGATAGGTCTAGGAGGAATAACGTGAAGATCAGAGGGGTCCCTGAGTCAGTCCAACAACAGGAGCTAAGGGAATATGCAGTACAGCTTTTCACGGCCATTCTGCCAGACCTGCAGGAGCTTGACTTCACAGTGGATAGAATCCATAGACTCCCGAAACCCAGCTATCTGAGAACATTCCCAGAGATGTCATCCTCCGCCAAACATTTTTTCCACACGAAGGAAAGACTCATGTCCGCCACTAGGCAGAAGGACAAGATTCCTCCAGAATACTCTCATCTGCAATTTTATGCAGATCTATCTCACTACACGCTGCAAAAACGCAGAAACATGGCAACTTTAACGAAAGCACTCAGGAATCACAAGATAAGCTACAGGTGGGGTTTCCCCACAAAATTGATAGTTTCCAAAGAGGGAAAGGAATATGTAATGGACTCCATCCCTAAGGGCATGGCCCTGTTGAGCTCATGGGGGATCATTGCGAAAACCCAGAAACCTCTCCGACATGGCAGTCCCTGCGATGAGCAGGATGCAGAATGGCGCACTGTCAACCATAAAAACTCCCGCAAGCATACTTGATTGGGAATAGGGATCTTCCAATCCTCACCCGCTCAGGAGGCATTTTACCACTCCGTTAAGTTGGATATAACTTTCCCCCCAAGTTACTACTTAAGTGACATCATGTCACACTTTTTCACACTTTTGTTGTGTATGACCTTTTTATTACTCCAAGTTTTTTGTTTACACGGTTGGTGGCACTTGACCACTCAGTTTAATGTTGACTCACACAATATTTTTCTTTTTGGATGGTCAGTCATCTCTTCCCTCCCAGATGCGATGCAAGCTTCCTTACTAGGCAAACTGGAACCCTTCGAGCATCAACCTGAGAAACCCCTGCGAAGCCCACGTTGGTGGACCGTTACAATCGTAAGTGAGCAACACTCCCACTTGGTAAGCACTCTCTCCATCTACACCTTCCATGGCGGTTAATTTTCTATGAATAAACGCCAAAGGCCTTAATCACCCCGCCAAACGCAAGTCTGTTTGGAAAGAGGCCCTCCAAAGGAACTGTGACATCTTGTGCGTGCAATGGACTCACTTTCAGAGCACTGCACCTCCAAAATGCACTCATCCCAAGTTTCCCCATACCTTCTTCGCCAGTGCGGACCAAAAGAAGAGAGGGGTGATGGTGGCGGTCAGAGACACTGTTGCATTTACACTACACAAAATTGAAGAGGATCCTCAGAGCAGATTTTTAATTATGGTCTGTGAAATTAACTCTTCCCTCTTCACGCTGGCGAATATCTACACCCCTAATGCAGGTCAATCCAAGTTCCTGAACAAAATGATGAAGAAAATTCATCAAGTACTTCAAGGCTCCTTGCTGATGTGCGGGGACTTTAATATGGCTCCAGACCACAAGCTAGACTCTACTTCACACCCCAAAAGGCCTCAGCCTTCTCTCCTCCCATTTTTGCGCAAGCATTCCCTCTTTGATGCATGGAGATGCTTGAATGCCAACGCAAGGGACTTCTCATTCTTTTCCCATAGTCACAAAACATATAGTAGGATCGATTTGTTTTTGATTGACAAGCAATTATTGTTTCAATGTAAATCAGCGCAGATCCATGATATAACTTGGTCGGACCATGCTCCGGTGGAATTGCAAGTGGGGAACCCTATGAACAGGAAAAATGCTTTTATTTGGCGAGCAAATCCCCGACTCCTCCGCCATGGTCCGACCAAAGAATATGTTCAGGGAAGATTATCTGAATTCTTTAATTTTAATCTAGGCTCAGTATCAGATCCTTTTATTCTCTGGAATGCCCACAAGGCGTTCGCCAGGGGAGTACCGATCCAGCAAGGGGCCAGGGCTAAGAGGGAGAGGCAGCAGCGGACCTCGACTATTATAGAAACAATAAAATCTCTAGAGAGCCAAAACATGCGGCACACGACCCAAGCCTTGACAGATCAAGTCACACTGCTCAGAACAGAATTGAGAATATGCCTTCTGGAGGACTTTGAGAAAGCCTCCAGAAAAATTAAATTGACTTACTACACTAGTGGCAACAGAGTGGGGAAACTGCTAGCTAATAAAATTAAGGGATACAGACACAAGACCCACATTCAACATGTAATACATCATGAGACACAGGCTAAACTACAACACCCACAAGACATAGCAGATGCGTTCAGTAGCTACTATGGCTCCTTATATAACCTCAAAGACGATTCTAATATTACGCAACCATCTACTGCCACTATATCCGACTTCCTACGAACACTCAGCCTCCCCAAGCTTACAGAGGACCACCTACACGTGCTGAATAGCCCCATCACAGGCAGGGAAATTGGCTAGTTAATAAGGGAGCTACCGTTAAACAAGTCCCCGGGCCCGGATGGCTTCCCTGGAGAATACTATAAATCCTTTCAAGATATATTGATCCCACATATGGTGGAAGTGTTCGGTTCTGCTGCTGCCTCCTCCTCGTTCCCTCAGGAAATGTTGACAGCCACTATAGTTGCATTGCCAAAACCGGGTAAAAGCCTGGACTCACCGCAGAATTTTCGTCCAATATCGTTGTTGAATAATGATGTTAAAATCTATGCTAAGCTTATGGCTACAAGATTAATGCATATCCTGCCTGAATTGATCGACGTGGATCAATCGGGATTTACTAAAGGGAGGCAGTCCTCCGATGCTACTAGGTGCCTAATCAATGTGATTCATGCAGTCAATAAGAGTGGAACGCCTTCTCTGCTCCTAGCTTTGGATGCAGAGAAGGCGTTCAATAGAATACATTGGCAATTTTTGTCTCAGGTGCTGCAGGGGTTCGGTTTTAGCGGTACAATCTACTCCGCCATAATGGCCCTATACTCCAAACCGTCAGCTCGGGTACTTGTGGCAGGAGCTCTATCTAGGCCGTTTCAGATTACTAATGGGACAAGGCAGGGGTGCCCTTTATCACCCCTGATCTTTAATCTATTGATGGAACCTCTCGCTATCTATTTGAGATCGCATCCACATATTCATGGTGTACGCATTGGGGGGAGGGAACACACCATCAGTTTGTTTGCAGACGATATTATTCTGATGCTCACTGATGTTGAAGCCTCTTTAGAATCGGTTCACCAAGCCCTACAAGACTTTAATGACATATCATACTACAAAATCAATGCAAGCAAATCTTACATACTTAACTTAGGTGTCCCGAACCACTCCAAGAGCAAATTGGAACAGAGGTTCCCGTATATATGGTGCCAGGAAGGGATTAAGTATTTAGGTATAACTCTCACTTCCAAAACGGAGGATCTGGTAGCAGCCAACTACATTCCAATGCTAAATAAACTGGAGGGGAAACTGAAAGCCATATCCATGACAGAACTATCGTGGTTGGGAAAACTAGCGGCTTTTAAAATGCAGATTTTGCCCCAAATATTGTATGTCTTTGGAACGCTACCTATACCATTACCCAACTCGTATTTCCATGCAATACAATCTGTATTGAACAGGTTTGTATGGCAGGGGAAAAAGGCTAGGTGCGCCTTCGGTAGGATGATCAAGCATAAGAGAGCGGGAGGGGTAGGCCACGTCCATATCCAAGACTACTATTTTGCAGCAATCTTGGCCCAACTTAGACATTGGATTATCCCTAATCCCGACCAGAGGAAACTATGGTCAGATATTGAAGAGACACAACTATCATCGGGCACGTTGAGAGATTTTTTACTTACAGCACACTCACATTCTTTTCTGGATGTCAAAATGTCACCTACTATCTTGGCCGCCCTGAGGGCTTGGCTATACTTTAAAAAACATTGTAGAGGGTCGGGCATTCTTTCACCCCTAAAATTACCCATATCGGCAATCAGATACCTGATACCGGACATAAACATGAAAACATGGGAAAACCGAGGTATCCAACACTTAGATGACATAATAGTAGACGCAAGTATTAAGCCATTTTCCTCGCTTTGCCAGGAATACAAACTGCCGGAACAGGTGTACTACAGATACTTACAGCTCTCACAGCTCCTCAAGAAAGACACTAACTTAATGTTTTTACTTCCCCCTAAACTGCACCGCTTTTTTACAGATAAGCAGAACAACTCAAGGGGGATCTCCATAATATACATGGGACTTCAGGGGAAAGACCTGTGCGAGAAATCGCAAAATATGGAGGCATGGGAAAATGAACTGGAAAAGGTTTTCCTGATAGAGCAATGGGAGAGGGCTTTTAAAATGACACACATGTCCACTAAAAGCTCCAATCTGCGAGAAATGCAACAGAAAATTACACTTAGATGGTACTTAACCCCGAGCCGTCTCTCGAAAATTTATCACACAACATCGTCTGAGTGCTGGAGAAGTTGCGGGGATATGGATCTCTGAGCCATGTCCTCTGGCACTGTCCTAAAATAGGCCTACTGTGGAAACAAGTGGAGCGTGCTATCTACAACATTACAGGAACGCAAGGGAAATCGGATCCAGAGACGGCGATACTCTCGCTAGACCTGGACACATTTCATACTACACATAGAACAGTAGTTTCACATGTGCTGTTGGCTACCAGATTAATAATCCTTAGGTACTGGCGAGATACCGAGTTATGACTACTGTCCACACGCATAGCAAGTACGAAATTCTGCATTCTTCCATACAGGGGAAGTATGAAGAAACAAACGAGTTATGGGCCCCATGGCATCAGTGGTACTCGGTATACAGCAACAGGGGACAGCCGGCCTTAACTGGGAGCAAATGAGGGAATAAGTAACGCTTACTTGTGCTAAGACTGACTTCCATGTTTCAAGTTTTGAGTTTTGAGTTGTTATTAAATTTGGTATTTTATTATACAGTCGAATTGTTTAATGATAAATTGCAGTCGGTTAGTGAGACATCAGCAATTTTCAAAGTACACTTTGCTAAAGTAAGCTCTTCTGTTTCACTTTATACCTAGCAGAATGAATCAAAGCGCGGGGAGTACCCACTCGGGGGAATGCGATCTCCTAAGGAGTTCGCCTGAGTCCACCCGGGGGGTAGGCTATCCATATCACCCAAGCCCTCTACGTGTATCTGTTCAATACACGGGAGACGACACTATTTTGATAATAAATCGTTATTTGATGGTTGCAGATATATATCTCCATGTGTAACAATATGTCAAAGCTTGTACTGACTGTAATCTGTATATTTTTTTCTATAAAATTCCAATAAAAACTATTTGAAATTAAATAATTCCTTGTTGAGTTTCCAATGGAGGTTTCTGCAACCCGGGAATTTTAATTGGAGCATGATCTGACAGTGTTCTAATTTCTATATTTGTAGATATCACATCATCTAGTACCCGATGTTCCACTAACCAATAATCAATCCTAATGTACGTCCCATGCACAGGGGAATAGAACGAAAAGTTCCATATCCTCGTGTGCTGTACTCTCCACACATCAATCAAGTTGTAACTGATACTACCGATGCTTTATTGCTCTCAACTGTACGTTCCCTATCCCCTGTGCATGGGACGTACTACCTAGTTCCGGGTTCATACAGAAATTTAAGTCTCCAGCTATAATCACCATCCCACTCCTAAACTCCCATAATTTTTCTAGTGTTTCCTTCAGAAAGATTGTTGGACCTCTATTGGGGCAGTATATATTAACTAAAGTATACTTTACTTCCCATAATTTTCCCTTTAGGAAGAGGAATCTTCCCTCCGGATCCCATAACCTATCTTCCGAGGTAAAGCGTACCTCCCGTCCTATACCAATAGCCACCTCCTTTGATTTACTTGACATCGAATTGCCATAGTACCACACGGCGTAAATTGAGGAATATATTCTAACTTTGCTTTCATAAGATAAGTAGGTTTCCTGCAAGAAAACAATCCCTGCATCATACTGTTCAATCTCTTTCAGAACTTTAAACCGTTTTGCTGGTATATTTAGGCCTCTAACATTATAAGTCAAACCATTAACTATAGACATAAGTTGTAACCAATACACTCCTTTTTTTTTTTTTTTCACCTTTAGTCGATCCCAAACTGAGATCCTACTTAACGAGGTTCTAGGCTGCAGGTTCTTTTTTTACCCCCCACCTTTTTATTCATATTTTAACATATGGGCCAAAGTTTCTTCACATACCCTATACTCCCCCACCCCCCCATCTACCTCCCTTCCCAGTCCCAATCCCCCACCTGTAGGTCCAAGAAATATCTCCTAAACTGACACGGTTTAGGAGATATTTGCCAAAAAACAGGCACCGCTGTCTACGGCGCATGCACCGTAGATAGTGGCGTGCAAGCGTCCTGAGTGCGGCATCGTCAACGACGAAGATGCCATGCGTGTCGGCTCCCATGCGCACATGCGTGGGAGTGAGGTCATCGCGGCTTCGCCGAATGACAGCGGTGGAGCAGCGAGACCCCACCGAAGAAGATGGATGCGCCGGACTACAAGGGACAGCGGTGACATCGCTGGCTCCTGTGTCAGGTAAGTGACACATAATGGACTACTATGCGATGCATAGTAGTCCATTATGCTTTGCTTTTGCAGGGATTGAAAGAGGAAGTAAACTCATCAGGGTTTACTTCCTCTTTAATCTCACTGTCCTTCCTTCCCTATGCACTATTAGAGCTGCTGGGAATCCCCAGATATATTTAATATTGGACCCCCTTAATTGTTCCAGCAGAGTTTTGAGCTGTCCTCCTGTTAATATTTCAGCCGATAAGTCCGCAAACACTTGAAGAGTCATTTGTTCATATTGCAGAGGGGGCCTCCCTCTGAGATTACTCCATATTCTTTCTTTGTATACTGATGGAATTTAACGAGAACATCCCGGGGGTTTCCTTATTCTATGTACTCTGTCAATCTTTAGCTCCTCTCCTTCTCTAATAAGGGGTTAAATATTTTCTTCATCTTTTCCTCTAGATTTTCTCCATTTTGTTCTGGTAGAGCTCTTATTCTTAAATTTTGACATCTATTTTGATTTTCTTGCTCTTTCATTTTGTAGAGGCAATTTCTCTGGTTCATTTGAAGTTCTTTCACTTGTATTTTTAATTCTATAATCTCTTGTGCTTGTTTCTCCGTTTTCTCCTCTGCCTCCCCTACTCTCCTCAGCAAGTGGCCCAAATCCATCCTGACATTTGTAATCTCCCTTTTGATCCGGTTTTCCATCCTCTCAAACCAGTGGCGGCTGGTGAAGTTTTAGGATGGGGGGGCGCAAGACCACGCCCCTCCACGGTTGGCCCCTCCCACTTCTCATAAGCCACACCCCTTATAGAATCCATATCATATACCAGGCTGCACATTATATACACCGGGCTCTGCACATCACATAACAGGCTGGACATTATACACCGGGCTCTGCACATCACATAACAGGCTGGACATTATACACCGGGCTCTGCACATCACATAACAGGCTGGACATTATACACCGGGCTCTGCACCTCACATAACAGGCTGGACATTATACACCGGGCTCTGCACATCACATAACAGGCTGGACATTATACACCGGGCTCTGCACATCACATAACAGGCTGGACATTATACACCGGGCTCGTCATTGATAAATGACATTAATCCTTATTAGACATGCGTGTTTTATGGGCTGGGGACATAGAACAGCCTTGACACAGGAGTTTGTACCTGAACCTACAATACCATGCCTGACCCGAAGCAGAGACAGAAACCTGCAAGGCATGGTTCTCCGGCTTATGTGATGGACTCGGCATCCCAGGGGAGCTGGCTGGTTTCTGTAGTTCTACAGGAAATTAAAACTTCCTAAACATAACCTACACCAAGGGCTTGAGATCAGATGGGGAACTACAAGTCCAAGCATTGCTTTGCAGGTGCAGTCTATCATAGACACCCAATATCCATGACCCCCAATGTGTTCCCACCATAGGAACACAGTCACCCCACAGACACCTGAAGATAGAGAGCGGTCCTACCTTTCTGTGCAGCTCCAGATGGAGAGAATCCTATAGCCGAGACAAGTAGCAGAAAAACCAGCAAATGTCCAGATTGTGGCTCCATCCTGACCAGCAGCCATCTCCAGCCCCAGACTGCTGCAGCCCCTCTTCTTACACAGCGGTGTTCTCCGCTCCTCTCCTGCACACCGCTCTACTCCTCTTACTTCCTGTTTCCTCTCTCAGGTGAAATGGGAGAGAGAAGACAGGAAGTGACATCTGAGTCAACTCAGATGTCAATCAAACTGCCCGCCCGGCCGTAGTAACAATACTACAGCGCCGGGCGGAAACTACTCAGCGCTTCAGAAAGCGCCCTGAGGCGGGCTAAACGCCCGCAAATGAAGCGCCACGCCTTCAATCTCATGATTGCATTGGCGTGGCCGTTCCCATAGTGCACTGTGACCGGCGCTCGAGCACAGTGCACTTCCTGAAAGAACTTTTTTTTTTTTTTTTAAAGGGGCAGTTTTAAAACTTTTTTTTTTTTTTTTTTTACATTTTTTTTTTTATTTTTATTTTTTTTGTGACCACACAGAAGGGGGGGGCGGCGCCCGGGTGCCCCCTATGGACGGGCCGCCACTGTCTCAAACATTACCATCATCTCTATTTTAGTAGGCAAGATATACTTCTCTGATCTTCTCCTTCAATAGCCTCTATTTCTCTTTCCATTTCCATACCTTCTCGCGTTTTATCTCCTTGAGCCCCCTTTTGCTTAACCATCTCTTTCTTAGTACTTTTAGTTGTTTTGAGATGTTTTTTTTTTCCATACCTGAGCTTTTAGGGTTCCCCTCTTTAGTTGTTAGATATTTCTGTATTGAACTCACGTTTACACTTGTATTTAAACTCTCCCTTGGAGTTTTCAGTTCTGTCGTTTTTTGGGATCGATCTCTCATATTTTAATTATTCAACCTCTAACCAATTTGTTTAAAGCCCTTGATAATTTGCCATCAAGGACAATTAGAGAGGATTTATCAGTCAGGTATTGTTTTCCTTCATAGGTGTCCTGCTGCTTAACCTAAGGGGGACTTTTTTTTTTTTTCCTGGGAAGGAAGTTTTATTCGCTACTAGGGGCTGGGAAAAAGGGTCAGATATTGCACCAATAATTCTCCAATAATTCCCACAATAATTCACACCTCCTTCAAGAGACTGATTCAATCTTTGGAGCCATTATTGATTATTTTTCATTCAACATGTGAGAAGCGATAAAGGGTCCCTTTAATTAAGGGGGAAACTCTTGCATTTTACGGCTTGCCATTCACTAAATTCTTTGAAAAATAATTTTACTTGCAAGCACCCCCAGGAGCCGTTTGTAGCAAGACAGCACAGAACAAAAATCTTTTAAGCATCCATAACTACTAAACAGTTCAAAACAATTCATAGGGATATCTGTGAGGAAAGAAGGAAGCTCTTCTTTATATTGTTCCGACCAGCAATCAAGCACCACCAGGAGCCATTAATAGCAGACAGCACAAAACAATAACAAGTCCTTTTAAACAGCCATAGCTCCTGAACAATTCAAAAGATTACTTGTGAGGCAAATAGGAGGTTTTCCTTTGCATTTTTTGCGTTTATTCAGACCCTGAACCAAGGTCTCCGCTGCTTCCTCCTGTCAATCTATTTCACTGTAAGTCATTTGATCAGATAGAAGGCATGCAGGTATTGGTTACTCCAGAAGGGAGGAGAAGAGGAGAGGTAGAAGGGAGGACACAAGCCCCGGGTCCGAGCAATCCTTTAGGCAGCCAGGGAGACTTCACAGGGAGACTTCACAGGGCTTGCTCTCGCCTCCCCCTGGTCAGTCCCCAACGTCTCCAGCGTCACCCGGTCAATCGATCAGTTGATCACTGTTTGACGTTTTGGCTTACACTGTGTGGGGGCATGTGTGTCGGCAGGAGCCTCCACACGTGATCCCCAAGCCCAGCATTCCTCTCACTCCCACCCGGCATTGGCTCCACTGCCACGGATTGCTGCCTCTCCATGCGCCCTCACAGGAGCTGCCATCGGGCTCCTCCCCAAAGCTCCAGCGTCACATCAGCATCCCCGCTCAGTGATCAAATTGATCCAACATTCCTGACGGTGGGTGGTGACAACTTGATGTAGGGATATATCCATTACTATCCGTTGCTTTGAAGAACTTTCTAGTCCATAAATGATCACCTTCTTTTAAGATCTCTAGATCCAAATAATCTATCTTTTGATAATTCCATTTGCCTGTAAACGAAATACCATATCTGTTCATATTCAAATTATTGAGAAAATCTTCAAAGGATTCAGCGTTGTCATCCCATATTATGATCAGATCGTCTATATATCTTCGGTACAATTTTATCTGGGGTATCGGCCTGTTATACACTTATTCTTCTTCCTACATGTCCACAAAGAGGTTAACTATTCTCAGTGAGTAGTAGTGCTTATTGAACTCCCTTCAAACCATCTTGCTGTATTATACTCGTATACAATGAATTCACATCAATTGTAGCTAATACATAGTTTTGCGTTCCTTCGATGTTTTTAAAGTGGTTGTAAACCCTTACAAACCACTTTGACTTACAGGTAAGCCTAGATTAAGGCTTACCTGTAGGTCCAAGAAATATCTCCTAAACCTATATGGTTTAGGAGATATTTGCCCGAAAACAGGCACCGCTGTCTACGGCATGTGCCGTAGACAGCAGCGCGCAGGCGCACTGAGCGCGGCGTTCTCAATGACGGAGCTGCCGCGCGTGTCGGCTCCCGTGCGCATGCGCGGGAGTGACGTCATCGCGGCTTCGCCGAATGACAGCGGCGGAGCTGCGAGACCCCACCAACAAGATGGATGCGGCGGACTACAGGGGACAGCGGCGACTTCGCTGGCTCCTGTGTCAGGTAGTAGCATAGTAGTCCATTATGCTTTGCCTTTGCAGGGAATGAAAGAGGAAGTAAACTCATCAGGGTTTACTTCCTCTTTAAGTTCTTGTATGAGTTGTGAGCTATCCCGTAGATATGATTTCCCCTTTTTTTACCAGCAGTTTGAGATATTTATCCAAGTACTCTCCTAACATCAAGGACTGAATTGATTCCACTGATAATGGGTATCCCGGGGGTATTCTCAAACTTTTGTGGATCTTAGGTGTATAGTAGATCACCGGGGTCTTTGTGGAGTTGGATACCAGATACTCAGCTTCTTTGTCATTTAGAATACCCAATTCCTTCCCCTTTGTTCACAAAGTTCTTCAACTTCTTTTCATATTTATTCTTATGCCGCGTACACACGTAGCTGTCTATCCGACAGACTTAGTCTGGTGGACTTCCCGCCAGACTGTCCGTCGGACTTTCCGAACGGGATACTTGCCCACACACGGCACTTTTTCAGCGGACTAATACGGCGTACTAAGTCCGCCGTACTATCCGCCCTACTTTTGAAATGAACCGACTCGCCCACGCACGCGGAGGAAAGTCCGCTCATTTTGAGCGCGTCTCCAGGTAGGCGGGGCCCGCGAAGGAGACGTCGCAGGCCCCGCCGCCTGGTATGGACTTAAGGGGAACCCCAACGCCGAAAAAAAATCGGCGTGGGGGTCCCCCCAGGTCCTCATCCGACCCTTGTCCGAGCACGCTACCCGGCCGGCCAGGAAAGGGGGGGACGAGCGAGCGGCCCCCTCCTGAGCCGTACCAGGCTGTGTGCCCTCAACATGGGGGGTGCCTTGGGGAAGGGGGGGCCGCGCGCCCCCCCACCCCAAAGCACCTTGTCCCCATGTTGATGAGGACAAGGGCCTCTTCCCGACAACCCTGGCCGTTGGTTGTCGGGGTCTGCGGGCGAGGGGCTTATCGGAATCCGGGAGCCCCCTTTAATAAGGGGGCCCCCAGATACCGGCCCCCCACCCTATGTGAATGAGTATGGGGTACAATGTACCCCTACCCCTACCCCAGAAGAACCGAAGAGGGGGACAAGACCCCCGAAGTCGGAAGAAGAGGTCGGCGGCGAGGAAGAAAGCCGGGCTCCTCCACTAGCAAAAGAGCTACAAGAAGATAGTGGAGGAGTCCGGCGAGAAGACCCCCGAAGACGGAAGACCCCCGGAGCTGTGCAATAAACTATTTTATCTTGTGTGTTGTCTTTTTTTGTACTTTATTTTACAGGTGAATGGGTAGGGGTACATTGTACCCCATACTCATTCACATAGGGTGGGGGGCCGGTATCCGGGGGCCCCCTTATTAAAGGGGGCTCCCGGATTCCAATAAGCCCCCCGCCCGCAGACCCCAACAACCAACGGCCAGGGTTGTCAGGAAGGGGCCCTTGTCCTCATCAACAAGGGGACAAGGTGCTTTGGGGTGGGGAGGCGCACGGCCCCCCTTCCCCAAGGCACCCCCCATGTTGAGGGCACGTGGCCTGGTACCGCTCAGGAGGGGGGCCGCTCGCTCGGCCCCCCTTTCCTGGCCGGCCGGGTAGCGTGCTCGGACAAGGGTCTGTTGTGGACCTGGGGGGACCCCCACGCCGATTTTTTTCGGCGTTGGGGTTCCCCTTTAAATCCATACCAGGTGACGGGGCCAGCGACGTATCCTTCACGGGCCCCGCCTACCTGGAGACGTGCTCAAAATGAGCGGACTTTTCTCCGGGTGGGAAAAGTCCGCTCATTTCAAAAGTACGGCGGACTGGCATACACACGGCCGGATTGTCCGCCGAAATGCGAGTCCGGCGGGAAGATTGGAGTGCAAAACTACTTTCTAAGTCCGCCTTACTTTCGGGTCAAAAAAGTATGCCGGAGGCTACACACGGGGGGATTGTCCGGTGGACTTGAGTTTGCCGGACTTTTCCACCCGATTGTTTGATCGTGTGTATGCGGCATTAGGGTTACCTTTGAGCATCTTATACATATTTTCCACCTTATATAAATTCTCCATCACCTCTTCGTAGTCTTTCTTATTAAATATGACTACTCCTCCCCCCTTTATCTGCCGGGCATATTTATTACTTCATTGTTCTTCCCTATTTGTTTTATGGTGTTCCAGATGTTTTTGGTTCTAGAATTCCTCTTTATCAATTTACCGAAATCATTTTCCACCATCCTTTTTGAATGCCCCCAAACATTGGTTCCCTGGGGTTTTGGGGTTAAAAATTGAGTTATTTTTGAGGTTAGTCTGTATAAATGCTGTATCTTTCAAGGTCCTGGTGTCTTTATTGAGAGCAAAATGTTTCTTTTAAATTGAGCTTCCTCATAATTTTTTTCAGGTCAATGAAGAAGACCTCAAATGTATCTAATAGTTTATTGGGTGCAAATTTTAATCATTTGAGAATTGGACATCACTCAGGTTAAAAATTCTTGCCCTAGTATTCGATTCTTCTCTTTTTTCTTCCCTCCTCTTTCCTCTTGTCTGTCCTTTCCGAGTTCCTTTGAGGAAATCCCATATTTCTTTCTTGGTAGGTATTCCCCCCGTTCCTGGGGTTCATATCCCCCCTTGTTCTTGAGGAAAATCTTCCATCACCCCATAATATCCTCCTCTCTGTGTGTCCACTCTGTTGCCATTCTGTCCCCTCCATCCAAAATTCCTGTAAGGGACTCTGGCTTTCCATCTGCCTGGGGGCCTGTCTCGCTGGCCACGCCTGGAAAAAACCCCATCTTCTCCAGCATATCTTCTATTTTGATGGCATGGAGTATCTTGATCACTAATTCCATTTGCCTGTGAACGAAATACCATATCTGTTCATATTCAAATTATTGAGAAAATCTTCAAAGGATTCAGCATTGCCATCCCACCCCGATTTGGCACTGCTATAATTATACTTACCCGTTCTGTCATCAGTTTCCTTGTATACTGATATATACATATACTATTTCTGATGTGAATGTACATATCTGTACTGTTTCCTCAGTAGCGGCTGCGCAGGGTTAAGTTTATCTATGTGGTCATTATGACATTAATAAGCCCTCCCTTTTTTATACTTTTATTTTAAATTTTTTGTTATTAACATAGTTTATTATATATATTCTCATAAGTAGTGGGTCCTGCACGGCCGCTGGCGTACGAGCTTTCCATTAAAATGTAGGGTGTAGTTTATTATACATTTTTTGTGCTATATCTCTGAATTGAGCACTGATGGTTTAACTGGGTAATATCAGGTTTGTACTTCTACCTGATTACTCTTGTGGCCGTTACTACTATTTACCACTAAGGGGAGTATGCACACAGAGGTATGCTATTTATACGCGTGTAACCAGTCTATCATCAGTGTTCCTTGTATTCAGATATATATCAATAGATAGATAGATAGATAGATAGATAGATGCTACTTTTTATATTAATGGACATATCTGTACTGTTTCCTCTGATATGGGGTAGAGGAGGTGCAGGGTTACGTTTATTTATGGGGTCAATATGACATTAACAAGCCCCTTCCCGTTTTATACTTTTATTTAAAATTTTTTTGCAAGAACATGTATTCGATATTAACATAGTTCATTAAATATATTTTTACAAAGGTTGAGCCCTGCACGGCTGCTGGCCTATATAAGGACGTTAGATCAGTAACATGGATCAGAAGCGGCTGACTGGGGCTTCACCCAGATGGGGGGAAGAGCCTAGTAATGGTGCGAGCTCCAAATCCGGGCATGTAGGAGAGTAGAGGGTCCTGCTCCCCAGCTCAATGTCCTGAATGCAAATACAGCCTCTGACCTCCCGCTCTGGCGTCTCTCCCCCCCCCCCCCCCCCACATTTAGTTGTTGGATTTTCACCCCCTAGCATGGTCTGGTTGATTTTTCTAAACCTGCACTACTCACAAGGCGGAGAGCGGAGACCTGGAGCAGACGCCTTCTAACTAGGGATCACCTGGAGCCTCGAGCTGGTTTCGCTGCCTCTGCCCCGCTGCCGAGTGAATAGAAGGGGAGGACGTGAGTATACCGCCACTACATCGCAGCAACCTCCCCCACCCGGTCCCCGACACTCTCTCCTTCCCCCATAGCTGCATTTCATTTCTGTTCCCCATATCTCCACTCCTTACCTCCTCGCCAACAGTCAGGATACAGATCTGCCACTCCGCTGATGAGTGGGGAGGCTGGGAGGAGATGAGGGGGGGCTTGTGGAGTTGGCCTGGATGTCGGAAGGGAAAGGGCGCCTCGCTGAATAGGTTTAAAAGTCCTCCCAACTGATAAATAATACACAGAGTGTGGAGAACCGTCTGCAGGTAGTCTGTGTCTGCATTTGTTGCAGATCTGTTTTCACTCTTTTACTCCCTTGCCTCCTCTCCCCTCCCCCTGGCTCCCTGTCTCCCCCCATCACCCCTCAGCGTTCCCTCTCTCTCTCTCCTGAACCTGGAAGCAAGGACTGTAGTAGTAAAGAGAAGACCTGACTCAAAAGGCGGTGACTACAGTACATATGGTACTTAAAGTAAATATTATATGTAATCCTAAGATAAATAGGTCATAAAAAAATTCCGTCATATTAATACCACTGCTACCACCACTACTATTGTTATTGCTATACACTGTTGCACTGCCATACGATTATACGATCATACTGTTAATATTAAACTTCAGAGCCATAAATGAAGATTCATGGCGTAAAATAGTTCCACAAATAAGCATAACTAAAAACTAAGAACCAAAATAATTCTTGCAGGCTGACAATCGACACTGGGCTGGTCATTCACAGCCCAATGAAAACAAAAATTTGACCTAGTGCGCATGGCACAGCCGATACCCCTAGGGATGTTTAAAATGAAATAGACCAGTCCGTAAAAAACAATAAATGTATTCATCAAAAAGTATAACATGCATGTATGATAAAAAAACATGATAGTGGCAATGCATGAAAGATTACTAGACCAAATATTTATAGTTGCGAACCGAACGGGGGCAGGGGGGTTCGGCTCATCCTTACTCCCCAACATACGCACTATCTTTACATACTCTCCCTGTTTAGACGCTGTTCCACTCTATGCTGGTGTTATACTGGGATAAGCTACAAGGGCAGCTTCCCAGCTGAGACCTTGCTACCACAGCAGCCTTGGACTTTAGCTGATCATCTGCATTCCCCTTAGTGCAAATTGGTCTACCCCACATCAGGCACAGTCCAATATATTGTCGCACTTTCAACATCATTAGACCTGCATCCCCTATTGGTGTTTATTGGTATTTGGTTTTGTACTGGTATGTATTGCTTATTTATTTATAAATTTAATGTACCACTAATTATGACTTATCTGCAATCTTTCTGCACGTATTGATCTATATCATGTTGTACTAATTTAATTATATTTATACTTCTAGACTATGTACATACGAGATAAAATACATGCCTAGGAAAAAGGACGGTCGGTCCGAAACATGTCGGCATTTTTCTCAAAATATACATGAGTCGCAAGTCCAATGTTTACACTATAAATATTTGGTCTAGTAATCTTTCATGCATTGCCACTATCATGTTTTTTATCATACATGCATGTTATACTTTTTGATGAATACATTTATTGTATCATACTTTTTTACGGACTGGTCTATTTCATTCAAACATCCCTAGGGGTATCGGCTGTGCCATGCGCACTAGGCCAAATTTTTAAGCATTAAAAACTAACGGTTAGACAGATATTGGAAATAATCTGCCTTAAAGGGGCCAAGAGAGGGGAGGAGAGGGAAAGGGGGAAACAGGCAGAAAAAACAGAAAAATGTTTGTTAATTAATTTTCTATATAAAATCTCTTAGATAAATAAAAAGAGAGGGAGGCAGCCTACGGGGGGAGATAGGAGAGAGGTGACGACAACAGGAGAGGGGAGAAAGCGGGTGGAATACCCACTGTCACTCCACAAGCGTTCTAAAAGCAGTAGGAGGGGAGTGTGTGCCCCTAGAATTATATAGAAACTACGGACTGCATTCAAATAAAAGGGGGCTCCGAAGAGTGAAGGGTCACTGTGAAGAATGAGGGGTAAGGCAGCGAGAGGGGGAGCAACCCCTAAGTCACCACGGTTAAGCCTGACCACCAGTCTGGGCCCAATGAATAAATACATCACACGGGGGAAACGCTGAGAAGCTACTAACAGAAAAACAGCAGGTAATAAAAAATAATCAGACGTAGAGTAAGGAGAAGGAGAAGAAAAAAACATCAGAATAAAATTATGCAAGAGATCGACACATCATCGGAAGCAAATATAGATCAAGAGCCATCTTTAGATGTAGAAACAAGAGAGGAAGAAGTACAACACGAAAAACCTTCACTACCACCTAAAAACGAAATTGAATGTGTTTGCGGCCCTTGAAAAATCACTTAAAACAGAGATGGAAAGAATTCAAAGAAATCTCGGGTACATTATTGAACGAGTTGAAGATGTGGGAAAAAAACGCAAACCAATAGTATTAATATGGGTAAATTAGAAGCGGAAATTAAATCCTTGAAAAAAGTACAAGAACAAGCATATAAGCTCGAGGATCAGGAAAACAGAGACAGAAGAAAAATTATAAGGCTACGAGGTGTCCCTGAGATCTCTCAACAAGATTTAATAGAAATTACAAAGAAGATCTATAATCCTCTGACGGACAAGGAAATAATGGACCCAATAAAAATTGAGAGAGTCCACAGGATAAGAAGGGCAAAAGAATTTACACATAAAAATCCTCGAAATATTATAGTGCGTTTTGAACACTGGGAAGATAAAAATTGCATCTGGTGAAGTCTGAGAGGAAAGCCACCATTAAAGTATGAAGGGATTCCTATCCAATTGTATCAGGATCTGTCAAAAGAAACCTTGAAAAGAAGAAGAGACCTAAAACCCCTATTGGCGACATTAGTTGAAAATAATGTCCAATATAATTGGGGCTTTCTCTCATGCTTAATCGGTAGGAAAAATGGCGAGATTGAGATTTACAGAGGACACCCTGGAATTTTGTAGGAAATTGAATATCCCATAATGGAATTCTGCTCAGAAGAAAGGTCATGATAATAATCCAGCACAAAAGGCTGTAATAAGTATCTGAGCTCAAAAGGAGAATAAGTTTTCTCTCCTCCTTCCTAACCAATGTGTTTTTTATTTTTTACTTTTTTCTCTCCCTCATATGAGAGACGGAGGGAAATTTTGGAGGGGGGGAGAGCTAGGCAGGTAGAGGTGGGAGACATATTAAAAAGAGCTGGAGAGGGGGACCTATAGTCTTAGCATGCTCGGAAGCTGCCTCATATTAGCTGCGCCCTACAGAGTTCCACCTCAAGTCAAAGAGAGCAGGGGGGACAAGAGGTCAATGTACCAACTGGAGAGGAGGAGGGGGGTTTTGGGGAGAGGAAGGGGGAGGGAGGGGATCTTGGGGGAGAGGGAGGTGGGTGAGGGGGGAGGATCTGTTTGTCCTTGTGTTTTTTTTTCCCCTTACTTTTTAAGTAAGAAAGTTAACAAAGCCAAAGTATGACAGACGTTAAGTTTATTTCATATAAGAGGCTTGACCTCCCCAGAAAAAAGATCTAAAATACTAAAAGAGCTAGAAAGATATAGGGGAGATATAATCTTCCTACAAGAGACGCATATTGCATTGGATTCAAATATAAAACTGTATTCAGGTGTACTTCCAACATGGTATTACACAGACTCCCTTACTAGTAGAGCAAAAGGAGTCGCTATTGGGGTAGCAAGAAATATTAATTTCACCATGGAAGATAGGAAAGTAGATCCAGATGGTTGCTTTCTGTTCCTGAAGGGAACTCTCCAAGGCAAAAAGTACAAAGTCAGCAGTTGGTTGACACATGGAGAACATTACCTTGGAATATCGAAAAAAGATACAAAGTATCGAAATATCAAAAAGATACAAAATTAGATAGGGGAACTGAAATATAAAACAACTGATATCTCGAATGTGTTTAAAACATACTACAGTAATCTATATGCAATAAGAACTAGTGAGACAAGAAAAGAGGAGGACCATAGATGTAAATACTTTAACAGCATAGGTGAAAATGAAGAAATAAGAAAGGAATGTCTCCTTGCAAATATATCAGTAATACCAAAATGAGGGAAGAATGGAAGTATTTGTTCTAGTTATCGTCCCATTGCATTATTAAATGCCAATACAAAACTATACACGAAAGTCCTGTCATCCAGACTAAAAAATGCTATGCCAGACCTGCTAAACATCGATCAAACAGGTTTTGTACCAGGCAGGGAGGGGAGAGATAATAGTATTAGAACTCTATTATTAATGAATAAAGAAAAAGAAAGAAGCCTTAAGAAGTCTTAATATCGATCGATGCCGAAAAGGCATTTGACCGAGTTGATTGGGTATTTATGTTTGAAACACTTCAGAGCATAGGATTGGGGCCAAGAATCATGAGATGGATCAGTAACTTATATAAACAGCCTACAGCCAGGGTTGGGGTCAATGCGAGTATGTTGTCTGCTTTTGAAATGTCAAATGTTACAAGGCAAGGATGCCCGCTCTCACTGCTTTTGTATGTAATTTCATTAGAACCATTACTAAATAAAATACGGAACAACTTAGACATAGGCAGAGTAAAAATGGGAGAGGAAGAGCATAAGTTGGCGCCATATGCAGACGACATACTCCTATATATGACCAAACCAAGGCTGCCACTCCCTAATTTAATAAAAACAACAGCTCTCAAATTTTAAGATTAATCCTATAAAAATTGTAATATTGAATATGGGCCTAGATAAAAAAGAAGTAAGCCTACTGCAACAAGAATTCCCCTTTACTTGGGAAAGAAAAGAAATAACTTATCTGGGAGTTAAATTAACCCCCACCATAGACAAGTTATATCAAGCCAACTATATTCCACTAAATGAAATTAAAACAGAGTTAAAAAAAAATAGAGAAGAGACCAATTTCATGGTTGGGTAGAATAAATATATTAAAAATGATGATGTTACCGAAGATAACATATACATTTCAGATGCTCCCAATAGAAATGCCATCAAGTTTCTTTAAAGTAATGAAAACAATAATCCTGATATACATATGGCAGAATAAAAAAGCTAGGGTAAATAATATCCTGCTAACTAGGGAAAAAAAAGGGATGGCATTCCCAGATGTAAAAAGGTACTATAATGCAATTATTTTAACAAAATTGGTGGAATGGGCAAATTTAAATACTAACAAAAGATGGGTAAAGATGGAAAATACACTATACGCGACCCAACTTTACAAAATTATATGGATTCCACTGAAATTTAGAACACATAGTATAAACACACACGCGCTCACCAAAACAGTACTTAAAATATGGGATAAACTACACTGAAAAGAAAAATGGAAATATAATTCCCCTTTAATTTCATTATTAGGCACTAATTTCTTTACCCCAGGGACACATATGGGAAAACAAATGGGGTGTTTACAATTAAAAGATATCACAATGCACGGGAAAATTATTACAAAGCAAGACTTAATTAGGACTCACGGGTGGTATAATTTTTAAAGGATTGGGAATATTTACAAATAAAGCACTTCGTGAGCACAATTCCCCAACCAATCAGAGATGAGGAAGGATTAACCCGAATCGAAAAGCTCTGTAACAGAAAAACATCAATAAGACATGGAATATCCTAAATATATGCAATTCTAACAGACCTAGAAAGCCATGGGATCTTACCTTTCATAAATAAATGGGAATACGATATGGGTATAAAACTAGATGAAACACAAATGATAGGTGCTGTACGCAATTATGCAACCTCGATTGAGGCAAATTACAAGTGCATGGTGCGCTGGCACTTGACCCCAGATAGAACCAATAAATGTCACCCGAATAATCCCCCCCCCCCCCAGTGTTGAAGGAAGTGTAACTAAATAGGAACAACAATGCATATATGGTGGGATTGCCCCCTGATAAGAGAATACTGGCGGGAAATACTAGCATATATAGAAGATAACAGGGGAAAAGATTCCGCAACACCTTTGGACTTGTCTGTTCCATGGGACAGCTAAATCTACGACACAATACAGGAAAACGCTGGTTCCTTTCTTGCTCAACGCCGCAAAGGGGCTCATCCCTAAAAAATGGCTGTGTACTATGAAACCAGCCATAAAAGAGTGGCTACAGAGAGTGAAATATATAAGTAATATGGAGTACCTTTGCAGAGCTGACCAGGGATGGATGGAAGCCTACAGATCCACCTGGATGAAATGGAATCTATTTAAAACCTCTGAAGCATACGCGTAGGGAATGCTAGACAGGCTAAATTAGAAAGGTAGCAAGGAAAACAGATCCGGGGGGAGGAGGTCAGGGTGATAAAATGATATAGATATAAATTAAAGATGTTGACAAATATATTTTTTACACTATTACTATGTATATGCACGATACCCTTATAATATAAATTATAGCGATGGTAAGTTTATGCATATGATGGTTCAGCAGTCCAGCTAATTTCACATGAGTGTTGATAATTGATGGGTCATTGATTCTATGCAGGTGTGTGTTACGTCTGCTTGATTCGTTGTATCTTACTGGCTGTCTACTGATGCATAAAGAAGAAAAAAAAGGAGAAAAAAAAATCAGTAACATGGCACCACCTCAGAAGACGTTTGATAAGGATACATGCATAAGGCGGAGTCACACACTGATGTAATTTCCGGGTGTGATAGCAGTCAGTGAGCCTGTGGAACGCAGCTGCAGCGCACGCTGCAAATGAAACGTACTACGGGTCTGAAGCTGTAATTTCTCCCCTGGTTGTAGGACTATGTGAGAAGTTTCCATAGTATGGAACATTTGTTTTTATTTTTTACTTTTTTGTATCTCTTTTTTTAGGCCCCTTCACACTGGGTTGGTGCGGTTGTCAGTAGTAAAGCTGCGCTATTTTTAGCGCTGCTTTACCATAGTTTTTGCGGCGGTATTCGGACCGAAAAAGGGTTAAAAATGCCCGCTTTGCTGGATGTATAGCCGCACTGACCCATTGATTTCAATGGGTAGGAGCGGTTTAGGAGCGGTGAATACACCGCTCCTTCATCGCTCCAAAGATGCTGCTAGCAGAACTTTTTTTACCGTCCTGCTAGCGCACTGCTCCAGTGTGAAGGCCCTCCGGCTTTCACACTGGAGTGAAAGGAGCCGCTTTTTTTCAGGCGCTATACAGGCGCTATTTTTAGAGCTGTATTGCCTGAAAGGGGCCTTACTGTTTAAATGTTGGAATAAAAACATTTCCTTATTTAAATACTACACTATGGGAGCCCGTATCTCATTTCTTGCAGGAAAACCTTATCTATACTGGATATTGGAGAGAGCATTAGGAGAGGTGCACAGCTGGTTGATCTGGGCTTGGAGAGAGATCTTTTGCACACCTAATTTGGTCTAGCTGCAGGATATCCTTGGAAAGTCCATAGGAGCTGGATACTGGTTGGAAACGTTGGAGCCTGGCTGCATGATCTATATTGGGAAACAGTATCTGTACATCAAGCCTATATGCAATGCAAGATACCCTTGGAGCTGGTGAGTGGAGACCCAAGAGGGGGAGCACTTAAAAGTCACCTGGATTTTGTTCCTGTGTTTATCATCACCAAGCACTTAATTATCACATAAGACTTTGGTTGGATTGATTTTTTATTTATTTTTTGATGTACTTTTTGGACTAGGCACGCAAATTTTTTTGGGTCGTTTTTATATCATTTCAACTATTTTTTTTATTTTTTTTTGTAACAATATATTTTTATTATAAATTTCCACGAGTATTACAGCAAAAAAAGACATATAGATATGTGATCATATAAGGTAACAGATACAGACCAAAACAGCATTGAAGTAGTGCAATGAGCAGAAGAAAACAAAGTACAAAGGTTCAGCAATGGATTATTCTTGGAAAGGAAAGATTTGTCCAAGCAATGTATTACTAACAAGAACAAAGATAATTTAAGGCTTAAATTGGGTTTAAGGCAGGGTGATACAATCTAGTGTCGCCGTTTGTGGACTCAGCATCCAAATATAAACCAGATACAGACCAAAACAGCATTGAAGTAGTGCAGTGGGCAGAAGAAAATAAAGTACAAAGGTTCAGCAATGGATTATTTTTAGAAAGTAAAGATTCGTTCAAGCAATGTGTTATTAACAAGAATAAAGATAATTTAAGGCATAAATTGAGTTGAAAGCAGGGTGATACAGTCTAGTGTAGCCATTTGTGGACTCAGCAACAAGATAGAAACTAAAAGCATATGGATGGAAGAATATAACAAAAGGAGACGGGGGATAATGAACAGGGGAACCGCGGCCAATCGTCCCGGGCGCCCCAACTGGGATCAAGCTGCACCCGGGCTGACCGGCCGCCCCCCTCCCCTCCCCAGCTATGAGACCATTCCTCCTCAGGATGCCAACTAAACCACATGTTTCCCATACCAGTTCAGCCAAGGTTCCCATTCTGTGTAAGCCTGATTATATTTGCCCAAGGAGGAGGCGAACATTAGTTCATAAGAGATATGCAAGTGAGTTGTCTGGAGAGCGTCAAGGAGAGAAGGAATCACTGTCGACCTCCATCTTCTGGCCAGCTCCAAGCGCACGCCTAGAAGAATATGGGTAATAATCTTTCTTATAGTAGGAGGTAGAGCATCTATACCTAGAGATAAAATAGCCAGACCTGGGCATGGGCGCACAGTAGTGTTAGAGATCAAAGATATTGCGTTAAATATAGCAGTCCACAAAGTTTGGACCACCGGGCACTCCCAGAAGATATGGAAGAGTGTGCCTCTAAAGCCACAGTTCCTCCAGCACATTGATGAACACTGGGGGGTATAACAAGCCAATCTAGAGGGCGTCAGGTACCACCGTAACAACAACTTCTGGTAAAGTTCCCACAAGTTGGCGCATCTAGTGGCCTTATAGGTAGAAGAGACGGCTTTACGCCATTGATCAACGGAGTAGGATTTGGACAATACCAATTCCCACGACCGCATGGAGGGGGTTTTAATAAATGTTGTTTTCTGTTGTAGAAGGCCGTACATCAGAGAGATACCCTTAATGGACGTGATAGGATTAGTGAAATACAAATGGGCCCTCCATGGTAAAACGATTGACGGGTTCGGGAGAGTTGAGAGTAGGTGGGAGATTTGGTTATAGGTAAAAATGTCGCCCGGTAGTAAACCGAACTCCGATTGGAGTAACCTAAAGGTCTTTGTGGCTAGTCCCAGCTGTAAAGCACCAACCGTGGAGACACCCCTGTCCAACCAGTGTTTGATATTTAGGTTAGGAATGAGTAGTTGAAGACATGTAAGGGGCAACGGGACTGATTTGGAGGGAGCATCGGCCAGTGGGGCCTGAAGTAGAATTTTCCAAGCCGCAATGGCCGCTACCATGGGTGGAGAGATACTAGAGGGCAGGGTGGGCATAAGACTAGCTGCAAGGAGTAGGTCCAGAGGGTTTCTGTAAGGGCACATGTGCTTTTCCAACTCAAACCATCTAGCCCCAGCCCCACCTTGAAACCACTGTCTAATTTGTGCTAGGCAAGCTGCCAAATAGTAGTCCTTTAATGCAATATGTCCTATGCCCCCTGACAGTTTAGACTTGATAAGCTTGTGGAATGCACATCTGACCTTCTTACCCTGCCATAGAAATGCATTCAGCATAACCTGAGCCCTAGTGAGGTAGGAGTCAGGGGTTGGAATAGGGAGAGTACGAAATAAGTATATAAATTGAGGGAGGACTATCATTTTGAGTGCCGCTAAACGTCCAGACCATGTTAGTGCCACTTTGGATAAGGAATGTAGTTTATGATCTAACTGTTGGAAAAACGTCGTGTAGTTTGCCTCCACCAACTGTGCAGTTCTAGACGTTAACGTAATGCCCAGGTATTGTATCCCATTGCTCTCCCATGAGTAAGGGTAGGTATTTGCCAGGCGGGCCTGGACAGCCGGGTCAACTCCCATGCCAAGAATGTGGGACTTATTTTCATTAACCTTATAATAAGATATTTGATTAAATAAAGTCAAAGCCTCGGAGATTGCCGCCAGGGAAGACTCCACCTCAGTCACAATCAGAATGATGTCATCAGCGAATAAACTGATTACATGACTATCAGCGCCCACTGGAAAATCCCGGATCGTAGGGTGGTTCCTAATATAGATAGCCAAGGGTTCCATTAACAGGTTAAATATTAATGGAGATAATGGGCAACCCTGTCTCGTACCATTGGAAATAGTGAAAGCAGTGGACAGGACTCCGGAAGCGCTCACTTTAGCCGAAGGGTTTGAGTATAATGCAAGGATAGCTGAGAGTATAGTGCCGGTAAAACCAAAAGCCTCCAAAACTCTCCTCATATAAAGCCAGTGTATGCGGTCGAAGGCCTTCTCTGCGTCTAAAGTCAGAAGCAGAGAAGGCCTTTGCTGTTGTTCGGCCATGTGAATGATATTAATCATTCTACGGGTTGCATCCGAAGTCTGTCTACCCAGGGTGAACCCTGTTTGATCCGGGTGAATAAGTGTAGGGAGTAGCATAACTAGACGTTGAGAAATCAACTTCGCGTACAACTTAATGTCAGTATTAAGGAGTGATATTGGTCTGAAATTAGAGGGGGTATCTGGAGTCTTCCCTGGTTTGGGTATGGTAATAATAGTTGCTGCTAACATTTCAGAAGGGAAAGAGGCAGAGGCAGCCGCATCATTAAAGACTTTCACCAGGAAAGGGAGTAGAATTGGGCCAAATTCTTTATAGTATTCACTCCCAAAACCGTCCGGGCCTGGGGATTTGTTTAGAGGTAGGGAGGCAATGGCTTTAAGTACGTCAGTATCGGTAAACGGTTCGTTTAAGGATTGTAGTTGGCTGTCAGACAATCTGGGGATAGAGATAGAAGACAAGAAGTCATTAATTGCACCTAGTTGTGGTTGGGACGTCAAGGGGTCGTTTTAAGGTTGTATAAGGACTCATAGTAAGAGCTAAATGCATCTGCTATTTGTTGGGGGTGGTAAACTTTTTGTTTAGTCACAGGATGGGTTATGTAGGAAATTTTGTCTTTGTACCTAGGACCTCTCAGGTTGTGCGCAAGGAGTTTACCTGCCTTGCTACCATGAACATAATAGTTCATCTTCACCCTCTTGGAAGTTTTCTCAAAATCCTCCAAAAGCAGGAGTCTAAGGTCATGTCTGAGTTGGGTCAATTTTTTAGACAAGGGTAAAGTGGTGTGGATCTTATTTTGTGTTTCAATGTCAGCAATTGCCGCGGTTAGCTCGTTAAATCGTCGTAGCCTCTGCCTCTTTGCCCTCGCCCCCAATTGTATTAAAATCCCCCGCATATACGCCTTATGGGCTGACCATAATATACAATTATCCTTCACAGAACCAGTGTTATTATTAAAGAATTCCCGAAGGCGGGTGTCTACAGTAGCTCTAGAGTCCTTCTGCTGGAGAAGATAGGTGTTGAGTTTCCATAGTGGACTCTTCTGCGCTGCCGTTGGGTCCGCGATGGACAGCACCACTGGGGCATGGTCTGCCCAAGAAATGGTACCAATAGAGACCTCCTTCGATAACAACAACACTTTATGGTCAACCAGAAAAAGATCAATGCGTGTGTAAATTCGATGAGGTGAAGAAAAAAAGGTGAAATCCCGTTCAGTGGCATGGAAGCAACGCCAGGCATCATATAGATTGTTATTGTGGATAGAGGGAAGTAGTGCAGCTGCCTTGCGGAGAGAAGTCGAGGTGGAGTCACACACCGGGTCCGGAGATGCATTAAAGTCTCCGCAAATAATCAGGGAGCCCTTTTGGATCTTCCGGATCTTCCTAATAGTCTTGTTGAAAAAATGAACTTGATGCACGTTGGGGGAGTAAATTGTGGCAATGGTGTAACTAGAGGAATTAACTTCACAAATCAGAATCAGGAATCTGCCGTTAGGGTCCTTAATTTCCTGATGAAGCTTAAACGCCACTGTATCCCTGATAGCTATGAGAACACCTCTAGTTTTGCAGTCCGCATTGGCTGTAAAAACATAAGGATAATTGCCATGTGAACATTTGGGGGGGGCTGAAGCGCTGAAATGTGTCTCCTGTGCGCAGACAATGTCGCTATCATGGAGTAGAGCTTCCTTCCAGAATGACTTCCGCTTTACGGGGTGGTTGAGGCCTCTGGCATTAATGGTAAGGATCCTCAGAGCCATACTCTATTAGTATCGTGTGATGGGGAGTAGCGATGGCATGGGAAAGAGGTATAAATGCAGCAAATTGACGTGAAATAGAAGCCCAGGACTGTAGAGAGCACCCCAGCCATAAAGAAAGAAGGTGTACTCACGTTGCCGACCGTTGAAGCATAGGGGCATGCTGAAGGACTCAGAGAAGAGGTGTACCAGAAATCCAGGCATCCCGATGACACGACTCCCAGACAGATCACAAGGACTTCCACTGCTATATCCGTTAGCCAACTCGTGGAGCAGAAACAATACAAGGTAGGAAAGAAAAGAGAACAAAACATGTAAGAAAAATAAGAAAAAAGCATAATTCAGTACCGTTGAGCACCAACAGGGCACTCCTTGAAATAACTAACAAGTCACTCGCAGCGTGTAACCGCTGTTATTTGTGGGGGTTTAGTCCGACCAAACAGGTCACGGCCCTGCACTTCAGGGGTAAATAGCATGTCAAGACCAACCTTAAGGATTCAAGTGTGAGATCGAGCGTTTTTCCCGGTAACCTCTTTCCAGACTCTGTCCACTGGTCTGGGAGTGCTCGTGGGAGGTGAATGGGTCAATTCCTCAGTGACAATATTCCAGTCTCGCAGGAGAGCAATTCCCTCCTCCAAGGAAGATATCGCATAGGTACGATTGTCTCGCGTCACAACAAGTTTCGTAGGATGCCCCCATTTGTATGCGACTTTGTGGTTGCGAAGAGCTTTTGTAATAGTGTTCAAGTTCCTCCTTTTCTGCAGGGTATACTGGGATAAATCCGCAAAAAATTGCAGGTTTTGATATTGTGCTGGAACAATCTCACGTTTTCTCATATGAAGCATGAGGATTTCTTTAACATGAAAAAAGTGTAGGCGGAGGAGGACATCTCGAGGTATTTGCTCAGACAGGTGGGAAGGTTTGGGTAGCCTGTGTATTCGATCTATGGTAACGTCCAGATCTGTGAGAGCAGGAATGAGGGCCTTAAATAACGCCGTGACGTAGGAGTTTAGATCAGATTGTTGTATTGATTCAGGGACCCCCCTTATTTTTAGGTTGTTTCTCCTCGATCTATCTTCCAAATCGGCCAATTTAGCTTTGACCCATGCGGTGTCACTTTCTTTTTCCTCATATACATCCACCAAGTCATTAATCGTATCAGCGTATTCGCCCATTTTCGCCTCAATGTGGTCAACTCTGTTACCCAGATCATTAATGTCCCGGTTAAACTTAGACATGCATGATGCCATATCTGATTGTATGGTGCTTCTAAGGGACAGCAACATGTCTTTTAACACAGTGTCCAGTACTGGCTGATTAAGCGTAGGGAAGGATTCGATTGATTCCGGCATGTCCCTCGCGTCATCACCGGAGTCTGGGCCGGGGCTATCCACGGTTCGTAATCCGTTGTCATCGAGTCTGGGTTTGGACTTGACCGGACTTCTAGTGGCTGGGGAAGGTGGAGGGGAAGGTCTGAGGTCAGGTATGGGGGTCAGTGTAGCAGGATGCTCTGCATTATGAAGGTTCTGCGCTGCTAAGGCCGCAGGCCCGGAGTAGGCCTCGGCGCCATCTTGCCTCCCCTCCATACCTTTTGCATGGAAGAAGTCCGTCAGCCGGTGCGGGTGCCTAGCGTTCCGCCGCTTGTTAGGCATGATCTCGGTGGTTGCCCCCTCTAGGACGCCGGTAGTCCGGGTGAAATCGGTGCACGGAAGGTCTGCTTTTAGCCGCTGAAACCCTGAAGCGCCGGAGCTCTGGTTCTATGCGACCATCCGGCTCCGCTGCAGGCCACGCCCCCCCTCAAATATTTTTTTATTTGATAATTGTCTTACACTTTTGGGACTATTTTTATATATACATTTTTATTTATTTATTTTTTATATACTTGCATTTTTGGTATTGGAGTATCACGGTTTATGTATCACTTTTAAACATTTACTTATATCAAGTTTATCAAGCTAGTGAGATCTGCACCACTGGTATATGCACATTGGTAATTTATTAGGATTGCACTATTGGTATATGCACTTTTATTAGTCACTATAGAGGCACTTAGCACCTAACAATTATATAGTGGAAGAAAATTGTGGCAAGGCTCGGGGGGGGGGGGGGGGGGGGTTCACTGGCAATTTGTCTGGGCAATGGCTGATGTTGGTGCTTCAATTATCCCAGCACCATGGTTGATATGGTGTCAGGATGATTGAAGAGCATTATTTTTATTACATTGTAATGTAAAATGAAATAGTGCAACTCCCCATAATGCAGAATCAGTGGGATCCCTGAGCGTGTCACTTGCCGCTGTCACCTGCCACCTACTGTAGCTTGTCACTTGCCACTGTCACCTGCCACAAGATGCAGAATGTCACTTGCCATGTCGCCTACACACCAGATGAGGATGTCACTTGCCACGCTGCCTGCCAAAAGATGCAGCTTGTCACTTGCAATGCTGCCTGCGACCAGATGAGGATTTCATCTGCCACGCTGCCTGCGACGAGATGAGGATGTCACTTGCCACGCTGCCTGCGACCAGATGAGGATGTCACTTGCCACATCGCCTACCAGTGCCACCAGATGGGGATTGTCACAGCATTGTTGGCAGCACTAGTCCATTTAGCACAGAGGTAGAGAGAGGCCGCGGCTCGGTAGTGGGCTGCAGCCCGGTGGTTGGGGACCCCTGCTCAAGACAAAAACTTTTATTTTAATTCAGATTTGAAAGGGACAATCTTTTTAACATTGATAATTTTTGTTTTGTCCATTGTCACTAGCAACACAGTGAGGTGTAAATGCTCAGCACTTTCAGGTATTTGTTAGCTCTGCCTGTTTTTTGGGTTCCAAAAATGTTCCCTTCATCAGGACTTGATTGAACACAATGGGCTAAAATGGACTATAAGTGAGTTGGACCTTATATAGTATTTCTTTCAGTGTGATTACAAGCACAGGCTGTAATGGCTGTAATGCACAGCTGATGTCAACAGCTGATTTTGATCCCCAAAATGTATTAGCTACTCTTTGACCTGTCCCCCTGACTTGAATTATAATAACTTGTATCTGGACCTTCAATCAGTGGTGTGGCATTTACATTTTTGGTACATTACACTACAAGCCAATGAGATTATGGAGATCATCAACCTCAATACTTTAAAAAAACAAATGCCAATAAGATAACTAGTCTTATTTTCCCATGTACCTCAACACACAGAGTTGGCACAGAGGCTGTCTCCCCCCCCCCCTTTTTTTTTTTTCACTGGCCCAGTTTTCTTTCTTCTAGAGTTTCTTTGGGAGATCCTTACCTAAATGAATACCTTGTACTATTACAGGGCTCACTTCAACTACACATGGTACTGTCTCACCCAGTGTTTCTATCTCCATTTTTGTTAACCACTTTCAGACCGGACCATTTTGCTGGTAAATGACCAGAGGTCTTTTTACACTTTGGCACTGCGCTGCTTTAACTGGTAATTGCGCGGTCATGCAATGTTGTACCCAAACAAAATTTGCGTCCTTTTCTTCCCACAAATAGAGCTTTCTTTTGATGGTATTTGATTGCCTCTGCGATTTTTATTTTTTGCGATATAAACGTAAAAAGACCGCAAATTTTGAAAAAAAATGATATTTTCTACTTTTTGTTATTAGAAAAATCCAATAAACTCAATTTTAGTCATACATTTAGGCCAAAATGTATTCAGCCACATGTCTTTGGTAAAAAAAAAGTCAATAATTGTATATTTATTGGTTTGCGCAAAAGTTGTCACATCTACAAACTAAGGTACGTTTTCTGGAATTTACGCAGCTTTTAGTTTACGACTGCCTATCTCATTTCTTGAGGTGCTAAAATGGCAGGGCAGTACAAAACCCCCCCAAATGACCCCATTTTGGAAAGTAGACCCCCTAAGGAAATTGATAAGAGGCATGTTGAGCCCATTGAATATTTTATTTTTTTGCCTCAAGCGATTGAATAATGACAAAAAAAAAATTTTTTTTTTTTTTTTACACAAAGTTGTCACTAAATGATATATTGCTCACACATGCTATGGGCGTATGTGAAATGACACCCCAAAATAAATTCTGCTGCTTCTCCTGAGTACGGGGATACCACATATGTGGGACTTTTTGGGAGCCTAGCCGCGTACGGGGCCCCGAAAACCAAGCACCGCCTTCAGGCTTTCTAAGGGCGTACATTTTTGAGTTCACTTCTCACTACCTATTACAGTTTTGAAGGCCATAAAATGCCAAGATGGCACAAAACCCCCACAAATGACCCCATTTTAGAAAGTAGACACCCCAAGCTATTTGCTGAGAGGCATGTTGAGTCCATGGAATATTTTATATTTTGCCACAAGTTGCGGGAAAATTACAAACTTTTTTTTTTTTTTTTTTTTTTTCACAAAGTTGTCACTAAATGATATATTGCTCACGCATGCCATGGGCATATGTGAAATGACACCCCAAAATAAATTCTGCTGCTTCTCCTGAGTACGGGGATACCACATATGTGGGACTTTTTGGGAGCCTAGCCGCGTACGGGGCCCCGAAAACCAAGCACCGCCTTCAGGCTTTCTAAGGGCGTTACAGTTTTGAAGGCCATAAAATGCCAAGATGGCACAAACCCCCCCCAAATGACCCCATTTTGGAAAGTAGACACCCCTAAATTTAGGGGTACACTAGTGAGACTAGGTAATAAATGGCGGGTGCCCTGAAACTATAAAAAAAATAACTAACCAATCAGCGTCACCTGTAACAGTTATATGGTGATCACTGGTGAAAGGGTTAACTAGGGGGCAATCAGGGGGCTTTATGCGGTAGTATATGGGGGTCCCTGGCGCTATAAAAAGCTGCGGCGAACCTAAATACCTACCTGCCTAACTAGCGTCACCTGTGACACTAATACAGCGATCAGAAAAACGATCGCTTATTAGGCTGGGTTCACACTGGAGCGATGCGGGAACGCCACGAATGCGCGGCGGGTTCCCGCATCGCATGCCTCCCGGCGGCAGTTCACACTGCCCTATGCGAACTGCTGGGAGTGTCAGTGAAATGTTACTGACACCCCCAGATCAGTTCGCATATCGCAGTGCGATCTGCAAACTCGGATCGCATGGTGTGAACACCCATGCGATCCGATTCTGCTGCGGGCCAAAAAAAGGGTCCCGTGCGAATTTGCGGCGGGTGCGGCGGGTGTGGCGGGTGCGGCGAATGGCTGAACTCGAATCGCACAGAGATCGGATGTGATTTGCACTGCAGTGCGGTGCGAATCACATCCGTTCTCAAACCGCTGCAATGTGAACCCAGCCTTAGTGACACTGGCGACGGGGGGTGATCACGGGGTTAAACCTTTATTGGGGGGGTTAGGGGGGTACCTTAGAACTAAAGGGGGCTAACCCTAACTGCCCTAACAGTTATTAGTCACAAATGACACCCGCCGGGTGATCAGGGGGTTAAACCTTTATTAGGTAATAAATGGCGGGTGCCCTGAAACTATAAAAAAATAACTAACCAACCAGCGTCACCTGTAACAGTTATATGGTGATCACAGGTGAAAGGGTTAACTAGGGGGCAATCAGGGGGCTTTATGCGGTAGTATATGGGGGTCCCTGGCGCTATAAAAAGCTGCGGCGAACCTAAATACCTACCTGCCTAACTAGCGTCACCTGTGACACTAATACGGCGATCAGAAAAATGATCGCTTATTAGGCTGGGTTCACACTGGAGCGATGCGGAAACGCCACGAATGCGCGGCGGGTTCCCGCATCGCATGCCTCCCGGCGGCAGTTCACACTGCCCTATGCGAACTGCTGGGAGTGTCAGTGAAATGTTACTGACACCCCCAGATCAGTTCGCATATCGCAGTGCGATCTGCAAACTCGGATCGCATGGTGTGAACACCCATGCGATCCGATTCTGCTGCGGGCCAAAAAAAGGGTCCCGTGCGAATTTGCGGCGGGTGCGGCGGGTGTGGCGGGTGCGGCGGGTGCGGCGAATGGCTGAACTCGAATCGCACAGAGATCGGATGTGATTTGCACTGCAGTGCGGTGCGAATCACATTCGTTCTCATAAACCGCTGCAATGTGAACCCAGCCTTAGTGACACTGGCGACGGGGGGTGATCACGGGGTTAAACCTTTATTGGGGGGGTTAGGGGGGTACATTAGAACTAAAGGGGGCTAACTCTAACTGCCCTAACAGTTATTACAGTCACAAATGACACCAATGCAAAAAAAAAAAAAAAAAAAAAAAAAATGACATTGGTGTCACTGTGACTGGGGGGCAGGGGTAATTGGGGGGGTGATCGGGGGGTAAAGGGGGGGTGTGAGTGTGCCTGGCATGTTCTACTGTGTGTGTAGAGTGTTGGTGCAACTTACTGATCCGCTCTCCTCCGTGTCGGAACGAAAAATACCGACACGGAGGAGAGAATACATCACTTCCTCTCCTGTGTTTACATTACAGGAGAGGAAGTGATGTCACCGGGGATTTCTATTCGTCGGGAGCGATCGCGAGGGGGTGGCCATGAATGAATGGCCGTCCCCTCGTCCGGGATCGCTCCCGTACGAATACCGACCGCCGCAGGCACCGGGCGGGGGCCCGATCGGGCCCCCGACCCGCGGGAGGCAAGGGACGTACATGTATGTCCTTATGCCTGCCCGTGCCATTGTACCGACGTACATCGGCGTGCGGCGGTCGGCAACTGGTTAAGGAGCAATTACCCCATTCACTGCAACTGCCTGCCTCTTCTGACTGCAATTCAGCGGTGATCGCCGGAGCCAAACTGCGCAGGGACGGACCTGTCACAGCGCCACTCTCCCCTATGGGAGATCAGGTGACGACAGACCGCAGTGTCCCTCGTCATCCGATCCAATGACGGATGGAAAAATGGCTTCTTCCTCCGTCATACTTTTTCGGCTTGGAGCGGGTCAGATGTCAGGTGTGTAACCCCCTTAACCCTTAACCATTAGCCCTCTCAATAGAGATATAAACAAACACTCCATTGTCACTCTTATTTATACCCAAAAGTTTGGGAGTGTGTGTGCCAATTAATGTGAATTCCCCACCGGTGTGTAACCCTTAACACCCCCCTTTCCGACTAGGTATACCCCGCCCAACCAATCCGTCATAGGGAACATGGTGGCTTCCCTGGCATTTGTGAAGACCTAACTGTCCCGCGATGGTGTCATTTTCATCACAATAGCGTAACGTCCCACATCACACGCACGCAGGGGGCCCCGCCCATGTGCAGTGAGCGGGAAAGGACGAGAATGCTCAGGGGCGCCGCCGGCAAGGGAAAAGTTCCCCAGTAATGCAGCCGGGACCAGCCGGAGAGGCCTGGATGGATACTGGCTCTCCCCCCCCCCTCCTTGCCGGGAAGGCATGTTACGAGTGTAATGGAAATTTGTAGGTTCTGTATATAATTGTATTCTATTTTATATGTATTGCACAATGCCCTCACTGTGCACACGGCACTAATAATGTTTTCAGTACATGTTTTGCATTCTTTCGAGTTCTGATTAGAATAAGCCTGCCTATGTAACGCCCCTTGTTACCATAAACGTACAATTGTAATATTAATGTGATACCTACGTAATCATGTGTATAAAAGCCTTCATATGCGTCATAATAAAGGAGAACGGTTATTTGGAAAGATGCTGAGCGTATCTTTTGTGTCTGTTCCCTACTGCAGTAGTTATTAATTTGGAACCACTAATCAATATGAGGATAGGAGTGTCAGTACTAGAATCCCTTTAGGACCCAGCACAACTCACCTGACACAGCCTGTGTCTGGGAAACAACAGTGATTGGCCAGCTCACGTTTAAATCACCTGTATCAGCATTCAGTCAGTGCTCGTGTTAGAGTTCACTCGTGTTTGATCCAGCTGATATTTGCTCTGTGACTTTCGTGTTTGACCCGGCTTGTTTGACCCTCCTTACTTGCTTCTGATTCGGTACCGTTTGGATTCTGATCTACCTGTGTATGACCCAGCTTGCCTAGACTACGCTTTGCCTGATTCAACTAGGACCCTCATCTGCAGCAGTGAACCACAAGGTCCAGCAATCATCTATCCTCATCTACAGCAGTGAACTACAAGGTCCAGCAATCATCTATCCTCACCTACAGCAGTGAACTACAAGGTCCAGCAATCATCTACCTTCGTCTGCAGCGGTGTACTACAAGTCGCAGCCGACCTGCTCTGCTTAGACCTGCTCATGGTATGTGCTTTGAACTCTTTGTATAATCAGCACACCTGAACTGTTACTTGTTATCTGCACCTAGCCTGACAAGGAGTTGCCTATCATCAAAATATCCATTTCAGGTGGCGAGCCAGCCAGGAGGGGTTATCAGGTGACCCTGAGTATCCGAAACGAGGAGCTTGAGACGATCCGGGAATTTCTGATAATCAGCCGGCTGAGGTAAGCCTTTTGCTTACATTTGAGTTATCAGACTTCCTTGATCGGTAAGGCATTTTCGGGACAAAGGGTACCTATTTTACTCCCCTTAATCGAACTGTATTGATTAGTGGTTATATGTTATGTTGTCACTGTCTACTGTCCATCAGAGTGTTATAGAGAAAGGGAAGAATAGTGCTGTTCACAGGTATAATGTAGTACATCTGCTAGATAAAGTAGTTTAGAGGCAAGAGGGTATAGGCACACGTAGAGAAGACTGGCCAGTCATTATGGGCATTAAATTAAGTAAGGGAATGATGGGTAAGAGACCCTCAAAAATGCCCAGCGCAAGAGGAGCGCTATATATGAACCGAAGGTGCGGTTCCGCCTATACTGAGCACCTAGATTAATGGTTAAAGTGGACAGGGATCCACAATGGGTAACTGGGTTACCAAAGTCCACAGGGACAAAGAATCATGCAGAGTATACAGCTAGAGAAACAGCTATTTATGTGAGCAGGATGGATCAAGAGTGACATTAACCCTAGACAGAAAGGGACTAAAAAAAAAAAAAAAAAAAAAAAAAAGAAAGGGACTTTTTGATGTTAAGTTGTGGGATGAATTTGGGGTCAGGCATTACAACTAGTAAAGTCAAGAAACAGTAATGAGAGTTAAAAGAGAATCCTTTAATGTTGTCAGAGAGGGAAGATGGGATGAGCACTATAGCTGCCCGTCTGATCATAGAAGGTACAGTATGTGAAGTATGGAATTACAATACATTGGATGCAAAGGATATCAGAACAAAATAAAGAAAGCAGAAGTTTAAGCAAGGAAGTATTAAAAAAGCGTTAAAAGAAAGTGAGAGAATGATATGCATGTGTTGTGTACAAATGGGAATAATGTAAGCAATTTTAGAGATATATTTGAGTATGTTTGTGAATGCTGGAACCTTTAGTTCGCTCGCTTGTGTCATGTACGCAGATGTGACCCCCCTCCTTTGTGCTCTCCTCAAAGAATGTAGCTGGGATGAGAGTTGGTGATAAGCTGGGAGGACACCATGCCAATTTCAGTTTTTTAGACAAAACATTTATAACAAAATGTGCCGGGTTAACGAATCTAATGATAAACAATGTGATCACAATTATTTTTGGATCTGTTTTCCAAACATGGTAAAATGAAGGTTACAAATTAACCGTGTCTTACACAATTTGAATATCCTGTGATAGTGGAAACAGTGCATTAAATTAAAAAAAAGAGAGAGAAATTGAGTAAAATGAAGTAATATGTCCCCCTTTAAGGACATTTATCTGTGCATATATATTAGTGTGTGATATTGAAATTATGATATGAGTATTAATTTCTAATATGAGTTTAACAATTTTATTAATAAATATAGATATATTGAAACTGGTTTAGACAACCTTTGGTTGGAAATGAAATCCAGGTTAATGGGGAAATTGGTAAAAAAGGAATTTGTTTAGTTTAAGATAACAATTTTGTAATTTTACATTTATTAAGTGTTTTAAAAGAACAAAGACACTGCGCTATTCAAATGTGTAAACAATATACAAACAGCAGCTAACACAACATCCAGGTGTACAAATGTGACATAATAAATTTTGTGAAGAAAGTGTAGCGCTTATTCGTTTTTACTAAATTATAATGTGACCAATATAACCGGTGCATATATTAAACTGTCTGAACTGATAAGCACACCAAACACTCTTTGCTGTATATGATGAACAAACAAAGCTGAAATGTCCAAAAATTTAAAAATTTAAAAATAAAACAATATGAAAACAAGTGAAAAGTTCTCCGAAATTTCTTGTGTATGACACGATGAAGTGTATATAGTCCTACACCTTCTCCAAGGAACAATCACACAATCACCACGTGAGCCCTCCACCACACGAAATGGAGGCTTACCAGACTTAATGGATCCTACTCAAAATTATATTTGGAGGATCATATACACTTGTAGATATACATAAGCTTTTTCGGTGTTGCCCTTTTTCCTGGAAGACTTTCAAATGTGGCTATTTCCTCTACAGAATGTCTCCATCCATACGGATCCACAAAGGTGATTGGGCATATATAAAGAGAGGAAGCAGGGACCACAATAGTGTAACTCCGTTTTTTCGTTTAAAATAATTTAATAAAAAATTATCAAACTCACGTGTACAAAGAACATAAGCGCTTTTTCAATAAAATCTCAGGCTGCAATGAAGTCCCGACGTGTTTCGTCATAAGCAGACGTCATCTGGGGTACAACTTCAAAGCAGCCCTCCAGTTTATATAACCAGACCCCCAATCAGGCATAGATTCCGTCCATCAGTGTCACCACATTGCACTTCCGGTATCCCAATATGGCCGCCGCCGTGCGTTCCACGCCTCTTTTTGATAATATAAAGGGTTAGTCAAACAACTGGTAAATCCCTTATTCATGTGTGTGTATGTTGAACCATTATAAAGGCCCGACATACATCATGTTGGCATTTTCTTAAAAATATACTGTAATTCTGCATCCATAAACAATGAAAAACTTACAACCGATCCTCATGCACCGGCGGAAGTGAGGTGGGCGCCATAACGTCACTTCCGCGTGTCTCAAACACGGAAGCGAACGTCTTGGGGCGCGCCATCTGCGTCCAATGGAACGCAGGAGCAGACAATGTAAATTATCCAGCCAATCCTCATACGTCGGCGGAAGTGAGGTGGACGCCGCAACGTCACCTCCGCTTATCCCACACACGGAAGTGAGCGGCCTGGAGCGCACCATCTGCGTCCAATGGAACGCAGGCGCGTACAGACATCACGGCGCCGCAACGTCACTTCCGTGTCCCCGGACTGAGAAATAAACATATAGCAAACACGCAACCCCATACCTAGGGTAAAATACAAACCCGTACAGGGTAAAACGCATCTCCTATATATACTAATAAATATAAGCAAAATGCATACTCTGCGCTGAAAAATACAGCTAATACGCATCACTCAGAAAAGTAAATAGCAAAAATAAGATAAAAAAGCATTGAGTGCACTGACACTACTTCAAATAGATAACATAGTGCCCATAGCTGCACATTAGCTTATCTGACCATACTTAACAGGAATACTAAGTTAGAATACAAGTTTCCAAAAAATATTTCCAATAATTTTACCTGGCCAAATCGTATAAAAATATTATTATACATAATATAACTAAACAAAAATGAATGTAACCGAATCTACTCAAGTGGATAATTGTTACATTATACCACCATATATAAAGGATCACCCACATAATATCAATCAAAAGAATCCAAAAAAATCAGAAGAGAGAAGATTTAAAAGATTCAAAGAATCTTTGAAAATCCATAAAATAAAAAATATAGTAATACATTTTTAAAATATATATAAAAAGAGACATAACCCAAAAAAAATTATATATATGCTCAAATATAGAGCTCTGTTGGTATTATGGCCCAATCCAAAGGAGACCGGAAGTCATATGCACTGACATATTAGGTGGACTAAACCTTAATCAGTTTTAATCACATTATGATACTAATAAAAGTACACTCTCCCCACATATTACCACCATATATAGCCAGAAAAAAGAAGAAAAGAGGAGGATGTATAGATATATATAGATGTAAAAAATGTCAAAGACCGACATCAACCATCATTAATGAATGCATTAATATCCCACTCCACGTTTAGGCCAAACGGGGAGTAGGATTTAATAGTGTATATCCAGTAGGTCTCTAATCTGGATACGCCCCTAGTCATGGCACCCCCCCCCCCTCCAGGGTGGCGTATACTTATCAATAACCAAAAACTCTGTTCCAGTAGGGTCACTATTATGACACTGCTTATAGTGTCTTGGAACGGTGTGTTTTGAGTCCTTGCTTTTGATAAGAGATATATGTTCGCCTACCCTGATTGCAAATGTCCTAATTGTTCTCCCTACATATTGCTTGCCACATGGGCAAGTGATTAAATATACCACATACTTAGAATCACAAGTACAAAAGGGCTTAATAGTGTGTGTCTTGTTGGTAATTGTAGATGTAAATTCAGTAGCTTTACGTCTACCCAAGGTATTATATCTACATACACTGCACTTTTTACAGGGATGAAATCCCGTCATGTTATGAAAAAAGGATAGACGATTAGGTGGATCCAAGACATTGGGGGCTATACTGTTTTGTAAGGATGGAACTCCCCTAAAAAGTACTTTAGCTTGTTCCAGTAACTTGGGGCCTAAAACAGAATCATTCTTTAATATACCCCAATGTTTATTTATGATAGATTTAATCTGTCTATGTTGCAATGAGAATGTTGTTAACATAGACCATCTATAAGTATCGTCAGGTTCACTTTGTGATCTCTCTACAATAAGATCTTCTCTGTTGATTTCTGCAACTTTACATATTTCCCTATCCAAAACCACACCGTCGTACCCCTTATCTTCAAATTTCTGTTTGAGGTTTCCCGCTTGTACTTTGAATGTATCTAAGTCTGTACAATTCCTCCAAAGGAGTAGAAACTGACTTTGTGGAACCGAATTGAGCCAGGATCTATGATGACAGCTATCGAGAGGGATAAAGCTGTTCCGATCCATCTCTTTAAAGTGTGTTTTAAACACAAATTTATTATTCACTATTTCAATTTCTAGATCTAAAAAATTTATCTTAGAGGTACTCATCTCAAGTGATAATGAAATACCCCTATCATTGTGATTCAGGATGTCAAAGAATTCTCTTAGCGATTCAGGTGTGCCATTCCATAGGAGGAGGATGTCCTCTATATAACTTTCCCACAAAACCAATGAAGGGCTATGGTGGGCATAGACGACATCCTCCTCCCACTTTGCCATAAATAGATTGGCAAGGCTGGGGGCGAATTTAGCCCCCATTGCAACACCTCTCTGCTGTAAATAATAATTCTCGTTGAACCAAAAATAATTATGCTCGGTTGCAAACTCGAGCAGTTTAATAAGATAATCACGTTGAAACGACGCTAGAGAATCTTCTCGATCCAAAAAATATCGGACAGCTTCTATACCTCTTCCGTGTGGAATGCAAGTATATAGGGAGGCCACATCCTCTGTGGCGATAATACATTGTTCCTGGGGAGTTATATTTTCCAATCTCCTAATTGTCGCCCCTGTATCCTTAAGGTACGAGGGAGTTTTTTTCACTAAAGGTTGTAAGTAGAAATCTATGTATCGACCTACACGTGAGGTGATAGAATTAATGCCACTCACTATAGGCCTACCGGGAGGGTTAGTCGCATCTTTATGGATTTTCGGTAGATAATATATGGTAGGAATTCTTGGGGCAATGGGGATCAGAAAGGATTTTTCTTTATTATTCAGTATTTTCAAATCGTATCCCTTCTCAACAAGGCTTTTAAGTTGTCTTTTATAAAGACTTGTGGGATTATTAGGGAGTAGTTTATATGTCCCTGGTTCTTCCAATATCCTACACATTTCAGCCTTATACTGTTCTTTGTCCAGAATAACGATCCCACCCCCTTTGTCAGCAGGACGTACAACCACCTCTTTTTGTTCACATAGAGAGTTAAAGCCGGTCATTGAGAGGGTGGACCTATTCACATGTTTAATAGGCAGTTTCTCTAAATCGTCCAATACAAGATCTTTAAAAAATTTTACCGCCGGAGCTGTAGGTACAGGGGGTACAAATAGGGACGGATTAGATAACCCCGAATGTACAGTACCAAACGTGGCTGCTGTATACCCTGTTCTAAACTGATTAGTTGTTAAGTATCTTTGAACGTTAATTTTTCTAATAAATTTATGTACGTCTATAAAAGTGTTAAACTTGTTAAGACGTTTAGGGGGTGCATATTTTAATCCCTTATCCAATACAGATAGTTCTGCTTGAGAAAAAGTTTTCTTACTTAGATTAAAGACACCCTTTCCTATTAAACTCGCCTTCTTTTTCCTCCGTTGCAATCGTTTCCCCCCTCTGCACCCTCTCTTAGATCCTGACCTGTAAAAAGTGCAGTGTATGTAGATATAATACCTTGGGGAGACGTAAAGCTACTGAATTTACATCTACAATTACCAACAAGACACACACTATTAAGCCCTTTTGTACTTGTGATACTAAGTATGTGGTATATTTAATCACTTGCCCATGTGGCAAGCAATATGTAGGGAGAACAATTAGGACATTTGCAATCAGGGTAGGCGAACATATATCTCTTATCAAAAGCAAGGACTCAAAACACACCGTTCCAAGACACTATAAGCAGTGTCATAATAGTGACCCTACTGGAACAGAGTTTTTGGTTATTGATAAGTATACGCCACCCTGGAGGGGGGGGTGCCATGACTAGGGGCGTATCCAGATTAGAGACCTACTGGATATACACTATTAAATCCTACTCCCCATTTGGCCTAAACGTGGAGTGGGATATTAATGCATTCATTAATGATGGTTGATGTCGCTCTTTGACATTTTTTACATCTATATATATCTATACATCCTCCTCTTTTCTTCTTTTTTTCTGGCTATATATGGTGGTAATATGTGGGGAGAGTGTACTTTTATTAGTATCAAAATGTGATTAAAACTGATTAAGGTTTGGTCCACCCAATATGTCAGTGCATATGACTTCCGGTCTCCTTTGGATTGGGCCATAATACCAACAGAGCTCTATATTTGAGCATATATATAATTTTTTTTGGGTTATGTCTCTTTTTATATATATTTTAAAAATGTATTACTATATTTTTTATTTTATGGATTTTCATAGATTCTTTGAATCTTTTAAATCTTCTCTCTTCTGATTTTTTTGGATTCTTTTGATTGATATTATGTGGGTGATCCTTTATAAATGTAACAATTATCCACTTGAGTAGATTCGGTTACATTCATTTTTGTTTAGTTATATTATGTATAATAATATTTTTATACGATTTGGCCAGGTAAAATTATTGGAAATATTTTTTGGAAACTTGTATTCTAACTTAGTATTCCTGTTAAGTATGGTCAGATAAGCTAATGTGCAGCTATGGGCACTATGTTATCTATTTGAAGTAGTGTCAGTGCACTCAATGCTTTTTTATCTTATTTTTGCTATTTACTTTTCTGAGTGATGCGTATTAGCTGTATTTTTCAGCGCAGAGTATGCATTTTGCTTATATTTATTAGTATATATAGGAGATGCGTTTTACCCTGTACGGGTTTGTATTTTACCCTAGGTATGGGGTTGCGTGTTTGCTATATGTTTATTTCTCAGTCCGGGGACACGGAAGTGACGTTGCGGCGCCGTGATGTCTGTACACGCCTGCGTTCCATTGGACGCAGATGGTTCGCTCCAGGCCGCTCACTTCCGTGTGTGGGATACGCGGAGGTGACGTTGCGGCGTCCACCTCACTTCCGCCGACGTATGAGGATTGGCTGGATAATTTACATTGTCTGCGCCTGCGTTCCATTGGACGCAGATGGCGCGCCCCAAGACGTTCGCTTCCGTGTTTGAGACACGCGGAAGTGACGTTATGGCGCCCACCTCACTTCCGCCGGTGCATGAGGATCGGTTGTAAGTTTTTCATTGTTTATGGATGCAGAATTACAGTATATTTTTAAGAAAAATGCCAACATGATGTATGTCGGGCCTTTATAATGGTTCAACATACACACACATGAATAAGGGATTTACCAGTTGTTTGACTAACCCTTTATATTATCAAAAAGAGGCGTGGAACGCACGGCGGCGGCCATATTGGGATACCGGAAGTGCAATGTGGTGACACTGATGGACGGAATCTATGCCTGATTGGGGGTCTGGTTATATAAACTGGAGGGCTGCTTTGAAGTTGTACCCCAGATGACGTCTGCTTATGACGAAACGCGTCGGGACTTCATTGCAGCCTGAGATTTTATTGAAAAAGCGCTTATGTTCTTTGTACACTTGAGTTTGATAATTTTTTATTAAATTATTTTAAACGAAAAAACGGAGTTACACTATTGTGGTCCCTGCTTCCTCTCTTTATATATGCCCAATCACCTTTGTGGATCCGTATGGATGGAGACATTCTGTAGAGGAAATAGCCACATTTGAAAGTCTTCCAGGAAAAAGGGCAACACCGAAAAAGCTTATGTATATCTACAAGCGTATATGATCCTCCAAATATAATTTTGAGTAGGATCCATTAAGTCTGGTAAGCCTCCATTTCGTGTGGTGGAGGGCTCACGTGGTGATTGTGTGATCGTTCCTTGGAGAAGGTGTAGGACTATATACACTTCATCGTGTCATACACAAGAAATTTCGGAGAACTTTTCACTTGTTTTCATATTGTTTTATTTTTAAATTTTTAAATTTTTGGACATTTCAGCTTTGTTTGTTCATCATATACAGCAAAGAGTGTTTGGTGTGCTTATCAGTTCACACAGTTTAATATATGCACCGGTTATATTGGTCACATTATAATTTAGTAAAAACGAATAAGCGCTACACTTTCTTTACATTTATTAAGTGGAAAGAAAAAAAGATTAAGATGAGGTTGTTGATTTGAATACAGCTGCAATAATGTTTAACAAAGCCAAGATGAATGGGATACATAAGGAAGTTTTTCTACAGAAATGAAATCTTAAAGTCTGATAATAACTTAATGTGCAGTCCATGATGTGAGAGTAATAATAACATGTAAATATAACAGACCCATCACATCAAGTCCATACATCCTGTTAGGATAGCTGCTGCCTGCAGCCAGTTGGTTTATATATAAGGATGGCCAAGTGCTTTCTGGTCCTTCATACATATTGTTGGTCCTTTTTGTTTTTTATGTATTTTTATTTTTGAAATCCAAAGCAGAATGTGTGGATTGTGAAATGATGTGTGTCAGAGAATCACCAGACTTCAACGTCGGCACCTCCCCGTGCGCCTGCGGGGAAGAGCTGCACAACGACGCATGCATATGCGTCGTACGACACAATGTCGTACACGCATGTGCAAGCCTATGCACACGGCTATGGGCCTTACCTGATTGGCCTGACAGTCCTATAAAAGGCATCAATGTGCTCTGTGTCTTTGCTGGTTTGTCTCCTCAGCTCACCTGTGTTCCTGTGTTCCTGTGTTCCTGTTTCCTGTTCCTGTTGACCACTTCCTGTTGTGACCCGGCTTGTTTGAAGACCACTCTGCTTCTCTCCTGATCTGACCCCTGGCTTGTTTAAACGGACTTTCTGCACTTAGCCTTGCTGGCTCACGGACTGATACCTGTGCTTGACCCTCGGCCTGCCTCTGGAATATCCTTTATCTCACGGACTGATACCTGTGCTTGACCCTTGGCCTGTTTCTGGAATATCCCTTGTCTCACGGACTGATACCTGTGCTTGACCCTCGGCCTGCTTCTGGAATATCCTTTGTCTCACGGACTGTACCTGTGTTTGACCCTCAGCCTTCACTCCAGGTATTGGAACCCCTGGCAGGCGTTTACCTCTACCAGTTCCAAGATCTTCTGCACGGGCATCTCTTCCTTCAGTGGACCTGCTGCATTCCAGTCACCTGCTGGCAACCCGTGCCTCTCTGTGCCCTGTACCCGCTGTTCCATCCTCAGGGGTACTGTGCACCCAGCTGCAAGGGAAGCCGCTCTCAGCACTTCGGCTTTGGGGAGTACCTGACAGTACAAACCAGCCATGTCAGAAGCCGACAGGGCTGGCTCACCTTTAGAGGCTCTCTGCCAGCAGGTTGCAGCCCTCACCCAGGCCGTACAGCGACTCCAAGATGGCTACTTCCAGATTGAGGGTCGCCTTCAGCACTTGGCAGTCGCTCCCAGTCTACCAGATTCTTCATCCAGCAGACCTTCTGCTTCGCAAGCCCAAGGCGATGCTACACCTGCGGTAGCCATGACCCTTCCGGAACCCAGGGTCCCTACTCCTGAGCGTTTTTCGGGCAGCCGGAAGAAGTTTAGGTCATTTAAAAACGCATGCCTCCTGTATTTGGCTTTGCAGCCCAGGACCTTTCATTCTGAGTCGGTAAAGGTGGGTTTCATCATTTCCCTGCTATCCGATGAGCCACAGTCCTGGGCCCATAACCTCCTAGAACAGAAGAGCCCCCTTCTTGATTCAGTAGAGACTTTTTTTTGAAGCTATGTCACAACTATATGACGATCCCCAGCGCACCGCTACGGCTGAAGCCATCCTGCATTCCCTCACCCAGGGAAAGAGACCAGTAGAGGACTACATTGTGGAATTTCGGAAATGGTCTGGGGACACTAACTGGAATGAGGCTGCCCTTAAGTATCAGTTCCGTCTGGGCCTGTCTGAGACCTTAAAAGATGAACTAGCCCGAGTAGACACCCCTACATCCCTGGAAGATCTGGTCCAGTTGGCTACCAAACTTGATCGACGTCTACGGGAGCGTCGCTCCGAACGCCTCCAGTCACCTAGACCCATCTGGATGCTACCCCGGGTACCCCCGGTACCCGCACCTGTTCCAGCTCCCACCTCCTCTACTGATGGCGAACCCATGCAGCTGGGCTTGGTCCGGGCTCCACTCACCCCTGACGAGAGACTCCGTCGGTGTCAAGCCAACCTTTGTCTATATTGTGGTGAAGCGGGCCATTTCCTACGCAGCTGCCCTGTGAGACCCAGTAAGTGCCAACCTCGTGTTGCTGTGAAGTCCCAGATTGCGGTTTTCACCCGGTCTCACCTTGTCCTCCCGGTTTCATTACAGGTGGCGGAAGAGGAGGTTCGGCTGGGAGCCATCATTGACTCCGGGGCCTGCAGTTGCTTTATGGACATAACCCTAGCTCGGAGCCTGCACGTTCCCCTCTGCTCTAAAAAACAACACCTTCAGATTCATCTGGCCGATGGCTCCCTACCCTGCTCCGGTCCTGTGACCCAGGAAACAGTACCAATCTTGACATCCACAGACTCTGGTCACTGCGAATTTCTTCGCTTTGACGTTATCCACTCTCCTATGTTCCCAATCATTCTGGGTTTCCCTTGGTTACAAGCCCACGACCCACAGATCAACTGGAACAAGAAAGAAGTACTCTTTTCATCTGCCTACTGTTCACAGCACTGTCACCTGCCGACCTCCCACAAGTCCACCTCCTGCCTAACCATACAGACCATACCTGATAACCTGCAACATGTCCCTTCAGCCTATCATAATTTTTTGGACATCTTTGACAAGAAGAAGGCTGATACTCTGCCACCCCATCGGCCCTATGATTGCCCGATAGACTTGCTACCCGGTTCCGAAATTCCATTTGGTCGGATCTTTCCATTATCAGAGACTGAACTAGAAGCCCTACGCTCTTACATAGATGAAAACCTGGAAAAGGGATTCATCCGACCATCCTCTTCTCCAGCTGGTGCAGGCATCTTTTTTGTCGAAAAAAAGGACGGTTCTCTCAGGCCTTGCGTGGACTACAGGGAACTTAATAAAATTACCATTAAGAACAGGTACCCGCTTCCACTCATCCCTGAACTTTTTCAACGCCTAAGAACTGCCAAGATATTTACTAAACTAGATCTTCGGGGAGCATATAACTTAGTCCGAATCCGTGATGGGGATGAGTGGAAGACGGCTTTCAGGTCAAGATTCGGGCATTTTGAATATCTAGTGATGCCCTTCGGGCTCTGCAATGCCCCGGCCACATTCCAGCATCTGGTCAACGATATTTTCCGTGAGTATCTAGACAACTTCGTGATAGTATATCTTGACGATATTTTGATTTTTTCCAATTCCTTAGAACTGCACCGTACTCACGTCAGGAAGGTCCTCCTTGTCCTCAGAGAACATGGGCTCTACCTAAAGGGAGAAAAGTGTGAATTTGAGAGAGACACCATCCAGTTCCTTGGATTTATCATCTCCACAGGAGGAATCTCAATGGATCCAAAGAAGATCAAAGCCATTCAAGAATGGCCGGCACCTTCAGACAAAAGGTCTGTACAGCGATTCGTTGGCTTTGCCAATTTCTATCGCAGGTTCATCCAGGGCTTCTCCACGATTATTTCCCCCATCACCCAACTAACCCGCCAGCAGGTCAAATTTCGATGGTCTCCACAAGCACAGGAAGCCTTCGATGAATTAAAAAGACTCTTTATATCAGCTCCTATCCTCCTACATCCAGATCCAAGCCTTCCCTATGTGTTGGAGGTGGACGCCTCTGAATTCGCATTAGGTGCTATCCTCTCCCAAAGAAGTGGGCCGAAGGCTCTCCTTCATCCAGTTGCCTTCGCCTCTCGGAAACTCAGTCCTCCGGAGAGGAATTACGATGTCGGAGATCGAGAACTTCTTGCTATAAAGTTTGCACTGGAAGAATGGAGGTACCTGCTGGAGGGTGCGTCTCAACCCATCATGATCTTTACAGATCACAGGAACCTGGAGTACCTCAGAGCTGCTAAACGCCTCCGACCCCGACAAGCACGCTGGGCTCTCTTTTTCTCCAGGTTCAATTTCCATATCACCTTCCGTCCCGGTTCCAAAAATGGGAAAGCAGACGCACTCTCCCGAATGTTTCCAGAAGCCGAAGAACCACCCGAACCCACAACTATTCTGTCTCCACACAACTTCCTCCAAATTATCCAGCCCGATCTAGAAACTGCCATCAAACAAGCCACTAACCAACTCTCCAAAACTACAGTATCCTCCCTGGAAAGGAAACACGGTTTGCTATGGGCACACAACAAGGTATTCATTCCTCCTTCAGTAAGACCTCCGATTTTGCAAACCTTTCATGACCACAAGATGGCAGGACATTTTGGGATCCAGAAGACTGCCGATCTAATCAGTCGTTCGTACTGGTGGCCGGGTTGGAGAAGGGACTGCAAGAACTATGTCCAATCCTGTATCACTTGCCAGCGTAACAAGGGGGCAAACACCAAGGCCTGGGGACTTTTGAGGTCCTTACCTGTTCCTGAACGCCCGTGGAGAGAGATCTCTATGGATTTTATTGTTGACTTACCAACTTCTGACCAGTTCACTACAATCCTAGTAGTGGTAGATCGTCTCTCGAAGATGGCACATTTTTTACCTATGTATGGCACCCCTTCTGCTTCAGCTACAGCAAGTATCTTTATCAAGGAAGTCGTGAGGCTACATGGCGTCCCTTTCAACATCGTGTCTGATAGGGGAATCCAATTCACCTCCAAATTTTGGAAAGACCTCTGCAAAGCACTAGAAATCAAGTTCTCACTATCCTCCGCATACCACCCGCAACGCAACGGGCAAACAGAAAGAACAAATCAGACACTAGAACAATACCTTCATTGCTTCTGCTCCTGCTCTCAAGACAATTGGTCCTCTCTCCTGCCCTGCGCGGAATTTGCGTATAATAATTCTGTACATTCCGCCACCAACCAAACTCCATTTTGGGCGAACTATGGCTACCACCCTTCTTTCTTGCCAGATTCCGTCCCTGAAGTCTCCGCTCCTGCAGTCCAAGAACGGGTAAAGTCAATTCAGGACAATTTCCTACAGATTCAGGAGGCCATGAAGAAGGCTCAAAGAGACTATGAGGTATACTACAATAGAGGAAGAAGAAGTTGCCCAAGTTTCAAGATCGGGGATAAGGTTTGGTTATCTTCTGCCAACCTGAGATTGCCATACCCGTCACGGAAGCTCGGTCCCAAGTTCATTGGCCCCTTTGCAATCAAAAGGGTGGTAAACCCAGTAGCTTTTGAACTGGCGCTACCTAGTTCGTACAAAATTCACCCGGTGTTCCATGTATCCCTATTAAAACCAGTGATTCCAAGCTCCTTCACCGGTAGACAAGTGGCACCACCTCCACCCGTCCAAGTCGAAGGCGAGGAAGAATTCGAGGTTGAAGCCATAATGGACTGTCGAAAAAGGGGAAGACAGACCCAATATCTGGTAAAATGGAAAGGGTATCCCCCTGAAGACAGTTCTTAGGAACCCTCCAGCAACATCCACGCTCCTCGCCTGATACGGGATTTTTACCTGAGACACCCCAAGCTACCAGCCAGATTGGGCATCCGGAGGCTGCCCCTTGGGGGGGGGCACTGTCAGAGAATCACCAGACTTCAACGTCGGCACTTCCCCGTGCGCCTGCGGGGAAGAGCTGCACAACGACGCATGCATATGCATCGTACGACACAATGTCGTACACGCATGTGCAAGCCTATGCACACGGCTATGGGCCTTACCTGATTGGCCTGACAGTCCTATAAAAGGCATCAATGTGCTCTGTGTCTTTGCTGGTTTGTCTCCTCAGCTCACCTGTGTTCCTGTTTCCTGTTCCTGTTGACCACTTCCTGTTGTGACCCGGCTTGTTTGAAGACCACTCTGCTTCTCTCCTGATCTGACCCCTGGCTTGTTTAAACGGACTTTCTGCACTTAGCCTTGCTGGCTCACGGACTGATACCTGTGCTTGACCCTCGGCCTGCCTCTGGAATATCCTTTATCTCACGGACTGATACCTGTGCTTGACCCTCGGCCTGTTTCTGGAATATCCCTTGTCTCACGGACTGATACCTGTGCTTGACCCTCGGCCTGCTTCTGGAATATCCTTTGTCTCACGGACTGTACCTGTGTTTGACCCTCGGCCTTCACTCTAGGTATTGGAACCCCTGGCAGGCGTTTACCTCTACCAGTTCCAAGATCTTCTGCACGGGCATCTCTTTCTTCAGTGGACCTGCTGCATTTCAGTCACCTGCTGGCAACCCGTGCCTCTCTGTGCCCTGTACCCGCTGTTCCATCCTCAGGGGTACTGTGCACCCAGCTGCAAGGGAAGCCGCTCTCAGCACTTCGGCTTTGGTGAGTACCTGACAATGTGCCCCTTTTCTTTGTAAGTGCAGTGGGTATAAGTAGAAGAATATTTTGGATTTATGGACATCTCTGCATGACTGCAGGGTATTCTTATCATTTATTATAATATTGCTAGGAAAAAGTTGTCTTTTTGAAACATGAAACGAGTTCTTACACAAACAGCATGATAGGAAAAAGCCATTGTTATATTTATGCAAGCTGGACCCAGTAATGAAGGGTTCACCACGATATATCAGAGCTGTAACTTTATGGAAAGTTGCTATTAGACAAAGTTACAAATATTATTTTGGTTGAATATTTCATTTTTAATGGTCCGATATTCTGTACAGCAAATATATAGCTAACTAAGTGTTTGTCTAATGAAAGGTTCAAAATATGAATTTGTTTTGTTTATGTACAAATCTAACAATGAAAAATGTGTACATTTGAATCCAGCCACCTTATTGCCTCTATTGGAGGAGGCTGGAGACAAAGAAAAAACACATGTGTTAAATTGATGACATAGGAATCAGCTGCTGTGAGCCAAGTGCAGGACACACTCCCTGGAGACCCGAGTATTTACTTTTTTGTAGTGTTATTCCTGGTTTTATACCAAGGATGAAGTTTATCACCCAGAAGGATTCCCTGTATTCAGAGTCATTGGATCCTTTTTCCCTAGCTCAAGAAGCAGAGCTCCATGTTTTATAAAAGCCTGTGAGCTATAAAAAGAGTATATATTTATATAGATAGTCGAGATATAGAGAGCTTTTGGTTCCATTTGAAGGGCCAGAAGTTTGTTTTTACTTCGGCAGGTAAACCAATCAAGCATGCCAAGTTAATTTGATCGGCTGTTTTCAGCCTTCCAGGTTCTTGCTGAGGTAGCCATACTAACAGTAAAACTCGCATATGGAAGCAGACCAGGCGACTAAGGATGCTGCATTTACAGCCCCGGACACTTGCTGGGTCTGTGCAGCTCACAGATTCCACCCTAGTTCTGGCCCAGTATAGCTGGGATTAATAATTCAACTTTAAGGACCCCAGAACGAGAAGCACAAGTGGTCCATGGAGGGCAACTTCTTACGAAACAAGACTTTGGAAAAGGTGATCATTTATGTCTGCCAGACACTCTTTTCCCTCCAGCTTGACACATGGACCGTGTCATCAGTCACAAGTCATTATGGCTGCCTTAGTAAATGAGCGTGGGATAGAGCCAGGGTTCTCCACAGTTGTTTTTATAACATACCACTTCTTGTTTTACCTGTTACCAAAGGTGTTACCAAAAGCTGAACATCCCTTCCAGAGATAACAAAAAGATATATCCAGATGCCCAAGTCAGGATCTTACGAGTATGTATTTTGTTTGTATGGACAGGTTTTCTGGATGTCCAGTGGCAAATGCTACTGCAAAGGCCACAGTTAGTAAAAAGGTGTTCTCAGACGTAGTTCATAAGTACAGAGTGCAGAATCTACAGAGAGTAACAGAGGAAATCATTTTTATAGTAGAGTCCTTACTAGAAGTTTTGAGGTTTTATTTTTACACCCCCTACTGTCTACAATGTAGCGGACAAAGTAGAGTAAGACACTAGAAAACTTTTGCCTGAATGTTTTATTATATTTTATCAAGCCCGTAGGGGGATGTTGGACTCTCTCCCTATGGGATTTGGTTTGGGAGTGTGTTACTCACTTGCTTATATTTTGTCTCAGCAGCTGAAGTCCTCCATTCGGATCTTACAGAGAATGTTGCTGATTTTTTTAAGGTTTTTGACAAACTCATTTATGTGTTTTCTCCCTAATTCCAGATCCTAAAAGTTTGGAAGGATCTAAAACTAAAGCCAGTTGACTTGTGGATTGTTAAGAGACATTTATATATAAGGAAATGTTTGGAGACTCAATACAGCATCTATTTCATGTACAGTTTTGCAAAACTTGAAAGAAAAGTCACCTGGATCCACACCAGACACTGCAAAAATGACTAAATTAAAGAAATCTCTGTGTTTGATTTGTTCCCCTCTTGCGATAACAGTCTAGGGTAATTTTTGATTCAATTACTTTACTTTAATTGTAAGGGATATATATATTTGAAAAGTAGTTTAGCCATGTTGAAGTCATATTTGTCTTTTGTACCTCTTCCATTTTATGTAGAATTGTCTGTGTTTACATGTGCTGATAAGTCAGCATACCAGCAATTAAGCTAGAAGGCCATTCTGGCCACAGGAGTGTACAGCCAGTACTCTGTAAATATGTATTTGTTTTTCACAGTGAAAAGTCATTTTGTAATGAAAAAAGCTGCTCAGCTATTATTTTCTCCACAATGGAGTTTTTGCCTCTTTGGCCAGGACTACCTCCACCTAAGCGTGTGGAGGTTCCAGGTTAAAGGTGATAGCAGGTATGGTTAGTGATCAAAATATTGATCAAAAGAGAGGAGACTGTAATGGAAATTTGTAGGTTCTGTATATAATTGTATTCTATTTTATATGTATTGCACAATGCCCTCACTGTGCACGCGGCACTAATAATGTTTTCAGTACATGTTTTGCATTCTTTCGAGTTCTGATTAGAATAAGCCTGCCTATGTAACGCCCCTTGTTACCATAAACGTACAATTGTAATATTAATGTGATACCTACGTAATCATGTGTATAAAAGCCTTCACATGCGTCATAATAAAGGAGAACGGTTATTTGGAAAGATGCTGAGCGTATCTTTTGTGTCTGTTCCCTACTGCAGTAGTTATTAATTTGGAACCACTAATCAATATGAGGATAGGAGTTGCCTATCATCAAAATATCCATTTCACGAGAAACCTCCGATCCGAAAACGGCAAATGCGGAGATGCCGGGAGCCGCCAGGGAGAGAGAGAAAAAAAAAGGGAAATTACAACAATTCCAATAACATAGAATCATGCATATATGATATAATACATAGCTTACATGGGTATGGATACCCCAATTTACATAACTAGTAAATACCAATAATGGTCACTATGTATTGGTGAAAAATATTTGATTAGAACATTGCATACAGTAAATATAAACATAGAGACTCAGAAGGAGCAAGATCATCAGTTATACATAATAGAGCTGCATGACTCATTCAGGCAACGTTCTAATCAAATATTTTTCACCAATACATAGTGACCATTATTGGTATTTACTAGTTATGTAAATTGAGGTATCCATACCCATGTAAGCTATGTATTATATCATATATGCATGATTCTATAATGTTATTGGAATTGTAATTTCCCTTTTTTTTTTTTATCTCTCCCTGGCGGCTCCCGGCATCTCCGCATTTGCTGTTTTTGGATCGGGGGTTTCTCGTAACATGCCTTCCTGGCAAGGGGGGGAGAAGCCAGTATCCATCCAGGCCTCTCCATGTTTTTCCCACCAGGCACCCGGGCTGCTCCCGGCTGCATTACTGGGGAACTTTTCCCTTACCAGCAGCATCCCTGAGCATTCTTATCCTTTCCCGCTCCCCCTGCGTGCGTGTGATGTGGGATGTTGCTCTGTTGTGACGAGAATGACGCCATCGCAGGACCATTAGGTCTTCACGAATGCCAGGGAAGCCACACATGGCAAGCAGACAGGTGGCTATGCTCCCTATGACGGATTGGTTGGGCGGGGTATACCTGGTCGGAAAGGGGGGGGTTAAGGGTTACACACCGGTGGGGAATCCACATTAATTGGCACACACACTCCCAAACTTTTGGGTATAAATAAGAGTGACAATGGAGTGTTAGTTTATATCTCTATTGAGAGGGCTAATGGTTAAGGGTTAAGGGGTTACACACCTGTGGGGACCCGTTCAGGTCTGCCTGTCAGTTTTTCAGGCGGACCTGAACGGATGCTCCATAGAATTCTATGAAGCGCCGGATGTTGGCGGTGACATGTCCGTTGACATCCGACCCGCTCCAATCCGAAAAAGTGTGACGGAGGAAGAAGCAATTTTTCCATCCGTCATTGGATCGGATGATGGACACTGCGGTCCTTTGTCACCCGATCTCCCATAGGGGAGAGCAGCGCTGTGACAGGTCCGTCCCTGCGCAGTGTGGCTCCGACAATCCCCGCTGAGCTAGCGGATATCCACGGGGTGGATCAGCACTGATCCGCCCCGTGTGAAAGGACCCTTAATTGGCACACACCACACACTCCCAAACTTTTGGGTATAAATAAGAGTGACAATGGAGTGTTAGTTTATCTCTACTGAGAGGGCCAGTGACAAATGCAGCTCCTGCACAGTAAGTACATACTACAGGACCATGGCTCGGCACCATCCCTACTATATTGAATAAATTTAATAATCGGTCCGTCTTATTAGACTGACCATTTAATATACTTTTTTCTTCTACTAAAGTTAATTTATTGTTATAATTAATCTTTTTTAGACTGGTCAATGTCCTTTGGATTCTAATCCATAGAGTTTGTCGGTGTCTGTGGCCAATCCTAGGTTAGGTCACAGACCACAATCTTCTTATATTGGGCGGTAAAGTGCAGCCATACATGTCCTTAATAATATCCAATGTAATCCATGTTCCCTTCTCTCTATATCTTCCACCCTTTCTCATATCCTTTTTTTTTTTTTTTCTCTTCCACTGTTTTGTTTGATTGTGTTTGTACACCCTTTACGGTGCACTGCGGTGCTTTAGGCACACAATGCATATATACCCCTCACTTATTACAAGTCTCATTTATCATCACTCTCACTCTGTCACCATTGTCACTTTATTCCTTGTCCCTTTCACCCCGCTTCTTACACTCCACACACACTTTGATCTCGGTTTTCTTGCACCTCTATGTCAAGCCGTTACTCACACATGATCCTGCTCTGCATTTTGATTTGCTACACGTTACAAATGTTTGCCATTTCATCCCAACATACACATCTACTCACCTCCCTTACCTCCCATACACTATTCATCACATCCTCACCATATTTTTATGTATTTCGATCATATGTTTTGTGTTGCAGTTTTTCTTGTGGTTGGGTTTTTTTTTCCTTCCCCTCTCACTCTTTTTTCATCTCTGCACTTCTCACCCGTCTCTTATCACGTAGACTGTATACTTTCAAGGGACATGATCCCTACTCATGGAGCCAACGCATTGTGTCACTCTGACCCTCTACTCTATTTATTCACATCTATTTTTTACTTATTCTCATATGTAGACACATCTTTTTTGGATGAATGGAGGGCCATACACGCATGCATACTACATGTGTAGGGATGTGTTAATTTTATTGCATCCCCCATTTTTATTAGTGTGCTGTCATGTGAATTTCCTGTCTGACTGGCTACATATATTGTGGGCAGGCCAATTAATTAATCCTGGATCTCTGTCACAGGTGTAATTTGCCCCCCACTCGATCGCCGATCGATCCGTATTTCTGGGGGGTTATCTTGAGTGTGACTTCTCGTAAGTCATATTACCTGATTACTATCCAGGTCTGGTTCGTGCGGATGTGGAGTGTCTTGGAGCTACCCGAGGAGAAAAAAGGTTTTTAAAGGATCTCCATGTACTCTTCCGGTGAAATATACACGATTGGGTAACTATAGCACATGTTTTCACTGTACGGCATCTATTTTTTCTGTTACTGTGTGCATATAATTTTGACATGTGTACCCATACTATATCTTTTTTAGCAGATTAAACCTCTGAAGAGCCTTGCATTCTGGGTTGAAACGCGTCAGCATAATTTTTCAAAAATTGTCAACATTTTTATTACTAATGTTGCTATGAAAAATTCTTTGTCTGCAAGTGTACTTTAGGTCTAGTTTTTCCTACTGGAGCTCATGTTTTAACGATCATGTCATGTTTTTTGATACTATAAATAAATAAATGTTTTCATTTAACATTGCATCAATTATTCTACTTTGCTGCCTAAAAACCCCACTTTGGGGAAATTTTTCCTTTTTTTTTTTTTTACAGAAACCAGTAATATACACAGATGATTGGTTATCTCCCACAGCAATCTCATGAAACTCTGACTAATCTGTCATGTACATTGCAGTGGTTGTGTCAGGGCTGGCTTAGCCCTTCCTCCTCTGGGCTGGCCGCTCAGCTGTCGGCTAATTGCCAGCTCTCTTCTCTTTCCACTGTTACCAGCTGTTCCCGATGATGCTCATCTGACCTGCCTATTTAAAGCCTTCCTGCTCACTTTTTCATTTGCCTTTGCGTTGGTCACATCACAGGGAACCATCTCCTGCTGTTTGTTTCAAGACTGGCTTGCTGACATCCCACCTCTTATCCTGCTTGTGGTTGCTCTCCTTGGATCCCTGAATTCTGGCCTGGCTGATTACCCGATCTGGTTTGTGAACTTTGGACTGGCTGACTACCCGATCTGGCTATGCTTGACTATGCTTTTTTCTATATACCTATTTATTTTTATTAATAAACAAGTGTTATTTGATTGTACTTCTGTCTCAGTCTGTTTCATGGTTCCTGACCGTACACGAAGGCCATGAATTCAGAAGATACAGTCAATCCACTTGTTGGTAATATTTTTTCCAGATTGGATGAGCAAGATCACCACATGGATCAGTTTGCCTTGGCGTTACAAACGCTCCTGAACCGCACGGCTCTCCTGGAATCCCCCACGATGGCTGCTCCGGTACAACCTGAATCACAGGCCGTCCCTGCTGCTGTGCCAGGCTCTGTGCAGGCACCCACCTTGAGTATTACCTCTATAAGAGGTATGTCTGGTTCTGCTCCGCTTCCCCAGCGATTTGGGGTGATCCAGTTCAATGAAGAGGGTTTCTCAATCAGGTTGAGATATACTTCGAAATGCTGCCCCAGGTGTTTCCCACGGACAGAAGCAAAGTAGGTTTCGTGATATCTTTGCTTTCCGAGAGAACCTTGGCCTGGGCTAACCCTCTATGGGAGACGCAAAAACCTGTTGTCTTGAGTTACCCTCAGTTTGTGGCCTCCTTTAAAAGGGTTTTTGACATTCCCGCATGCTCCGCTTCTGCTGCCAAGTGCCTCATGTCCATCAGAGTACGAGAACTGTTGCCGACTATGCCATTGAATTCCGTACTCTGGAAGCAGAGGTTGCTTGGAACAATGAGGCCCTCGTGGCTGCTTTTTCTCATGGTCTCTCGGATTCCATCAAGGATGAGATAGCAGCCCGAGATATACCCACTGAGCTGGAGAGCTTGATCTCGTTTGCCATCCTCATTGACTCCAGACTCAGAGAGACTTTCTCTTAAGGAGCGCTTGCGGAAGCCTCCTGTATGTTTGCCTCTGAGCTTTGTAGTCCCACCCATGCCTCCCTCACCTCCCATGCCTCCTGGTACCGAGTTGGTCAGTGAAGATGAACCCATGCACCTGGGCTTCACGCATCTCTCTGCGGATGAGAGAGCCTTTAGGAAGAAGGAGAGATTGTGCCTTTATTGTGGCCAGGCAGGTCACTTTTTGAAGTCTTGTCCTACCCGTCCAGGGAATGTCCGAACCTTGAAGTCCTGTCATGGACAGACCTTAGGTGGCGTTGTTTCGTCCCCAGTTATCCAGAAGGATAAGACCCTGGTTTTGGTCACCCTTTCTTGGGCTGAGTCGTCCATTGAGATACAGGCTCTATTCGACTCTGGGGTTGCAGGCCTGTTTATTGATGCTGCATTTGTTTCGCAGCACTCGATTCCGCTGCAGCTGCGTGACACTCCACTTGCCATTGAGGCTCTTGACGGGAGACCTTTACAGCCTGCCCATGTGACTCATGAGACGGTTCCGTTGTCCATGGCCGTAGGGGCTCTTCACCATGAGATAATCCAATTCCAAGTTATTTCCTCACCCAGAGTTCCACTGATTATTGGTTATCCTTGGTTACAGAGACACAACCCCTCTTTTGATTGGCTCTGTGCTGAGGTTCTCTCCTGGTCACCACAATGCAGTGAGACATGCTTCTTGAAGGTATCCAAGGTCCTGTGCACCGCTTCACTCCCCTCCTTGCCGGAGGAGTACTGTGATTTTGGCGATGTCTTTGATAAAGGTCAAGATGGTAGTTTGCCTCCACACCGGCCATTGTGAAAATGAAGAGCGGTGAACTGAGACCTTGTATAGATTATAGGGGTCTCAATTTTGTCACAATTAAGAATGACTACCCAATTCCATTGATTATGGAGTTATTTGACCGCCTCAAGGGAGCAACGGTTTTCACAAAGCTTGACCTGAGGGGCATACAATCTCGTGCGCATTAAGGAGGTCGACAAGTGGAAAACTGTGTTTAATACCAGAACAGGCCATTATGAATACCTGGTAATGCCTTTTGGCCTTTGTAACGCCCCAGCAGTTTTCCAGGAATTTATTAACTATGTCCTCCGAGATTTGTTGCAATTGTGTGGTGGTTTATCTCGATGATATCCTCATATTTTCCATGTACCTGGAGAGCCACCACACAGATGTCTGTCGTGTACTTCAGAAACGAAACAGAACAATCTCTATTGTAAACTGGAGAAGTGCGAGTTCCATTGTGAACAGGTTACATTCCTGGGCTATGTCATTTCCACTGCTGGTTTTTCGATGGACCCAGAGAAACTGTCGGCAGTCCTACAGTGGCCTCGACCCGTGGGTTTACGTCCTCTGCAGCGTTTCCATTTGCTTTACCAACTACTATCGGAAGTTTATTCGTAACTTGAGAGCGCTATGCGTCCATGTGGCTAATTTTCCAAGAAATTGTCACCTGCTGAGTGCAATTATTAGATTGGTGACAGAAAGCTATTGGCGATCATTTTAGCCTTGAAAGAATGGAGACATCTCCTTGAAGGTACCACTGTGCCCTTTCTTATTCTTACTGACCAAAAGAATCTTACATTCTTGTCTGAGGCTAAGCGACTCTCTCCCAGAAGGGCGCGATGGGCTCTTTTCTTGTCAAGCTTTAATTACATTGTCTCATTCTTACCCGGTACTAAGAATATAAGGGCTAATGCCTTGTCACGACAATTTTCCTCCACTTCCAAGTCGGAGTCTGTTCCGGTTCCTATGATTCCTCCTGATCGTATCTTGGCTATGGTTCGCACCAGTCTTACTTCTCCTTTAGGTGACAAAATTCTTGTTGCTCAGGTCCATGCTCCCCCTGATAAACCTTGTGACCGCTGCTTTGTCCCAGAGAGTCTCCGTACTGCAGTACTCCAGACTTATCATTCTCCCAAGGCAGCTGGCCATCCTGGGAAGATTCAACTCATTTGGACCATCTCCCAACAATTCTGGTGGCCTAGTCTGTGGGCTGATGTAACTGTCTTCGTAGCTGCCTGTCCCGTGTGTGCTCAGAGTAAGACCCCACGACACCTTCCAGTGGGCCTCCTACAACCCATATCCAATGGAGAGAGGCCCTGGACTCACATGTCTATGGATTTCATTGTGGAATTGCCCAACTCCCAAGGCAACACTGTTATCCTTATGGTGGTTGACCGGTTCTCAAAGATGTGTCATTGTATTCCACTTAAGAAGTTGCCCACCTCTAAGGAACTGGCTTCCATTTTTTCTCGGGAGATCTTTCGCTTACATGGGCTACCCAAGGTGATTGTCTCGGACAGGGGCAGTCAGTTTGTCTCCCGATTCTGGCGAGTCTTTTGTGCAGTTGGGAATCCAGCTTGCGTTCTCTTCTGCGTATCACCCGCAGTCTAATGGGGCCGCAGAACGAGCCAAACGGTCCTTGGAGCAATTCCTACGTTGCTATATTTCTGACCATCATAACAACTGATCTGACCTATTACCTTGGGCAGAGTTTGCTCACAACAGTGCTTACAGTAAGCACAGTGCTTACTATAACAAACAAGTAAGGAAGGCAACGCTGGAGAGAGACTTCTGGCATTTGTGCAGACTTGGACCCCAGAGGCAACTGTGGAGACTGTGGACAAGAAAATTTGGATTTTGAGAAATATGTACAGAAAGGAGCGCAATAAGATCATGAATTCCATGAGATCAGGAGCATCAGCAGATGATGTATATGTACCCAGGTTGTGGTACTTTGACAAACTGTGTTTTCTTGACGACCAGACTGAGGGCAGGGAATTGCTTTCAACCCTTCCCTCCACCCTTCCCTCCACCCTTACCTCCACCCTAGCAAAGGCTGATGAGGAGCAACCTGGGCCTTCCATCATGGAAGAAGCATATGCGCCCAGCTTGAGCCAGGTATATTCTTTATATACATATTTAATGTCCTAATATTAATGATGTTAAATAGATGTTATAATTTATGAAATATTAATGATTAAAAAAAAAATGAAGCATACATATACATTGACAGTAGTGGACAAAAATGATGGTCACCAGCTTAAGAAAATGCTGGGGTCCAAATCATACTCTTTTATATGTATTAATATAGAATTTCAAAGTCATGAGCTGAAACTTGTGTGTGATTGATAAACCAAAAACTAAAACTATGTCCCTTTTTTTATACACAGGATGAGATCAGTCAGGAGGAAGTTGTGGAAAGTGGCAGGCAGGAGGAGGCTGGGCCCACTGTCAGTCAGGAGGTGGCCGGGCCCAGTAGAAGTCTCACCCAATCGCAGGTGCCTCCCCTCCACCTTCAGACAAAAAAGCCCAGGAAGGGGACAGTCACACAGGAGGAATCACTGCACCTAATTAGAGAGGCTACAAAGGTATTAAAGAGCCCCCCCCCCCCCCCGAAGCTGAAGATGCATATGGGTGCTATATAGCGAGCAGGTTGCAGGAACTGGAGAAGGGACAATGCCTACAATGTGAACTAATTATTTTTTTGGCCCTTCAGAAGGTGCTGAGTGGTGAGTTAACAGCTAACAGACAAATTGATGATCAAGCCCCTCCTCCTCCCCCTCCTGCCACAAATCCACCACCAGAGCCACAGCCTCCAAGGAAGGCTGCAGGGAAGGCTGCAGGGCATTGTGGAGGGAAGGCTGCAAGGAAGACAATAAATTGATGACCTTCCTTCAGTCTGGTCTCACAGAAGACACAGGCTGGTGTAGTACCACAGCCTGGGGACATATATTTCATCTTCTGCTGGTCTTCATCTCTGGGATTCCTCTACCAGATTGTGGTCTGTATTATATGGACTCCTTAAGATCCCAATTTTCTTTTCCACAGACTTGATGTTTGCTCTGGGGGTCAAAAGTCTGCACAAATTCCTCAAGTTTCTCCAGCGTTGCCTTCATCTTTATTTTGTTAACCAGAATAAATGGATATTTTATTTTCTGAAAAGACTTGTCTATGTGTTTTGAGTGAAATACATTTCTAAAAATAAAAAGGTTTTTGTGGTAACTTGACACCAAAAACAAAAACAAAAAAAAGGGTAATGTGGTAATGACACACACAAAAAAAAAATAATAAAAAGGTTATTGTGATTGTGGTAACAACAAACACACACAAAAAAAAAAGAAAAAAAAAGGTTATTGTGGTAACACAAACGCACAAAAAAAATAATAGGTTATTGTGGTAACAACACACACACAAAAAAAAAATGATGTTATTGTGTTAACTTGACATACAAACAAAATGGAGATCATTAGAAAAGAATTAAGAAATAATCATAAAAAATATCTTGATGAAATCAAAAATTAAGAAAAGATGACTACAAAAAAATAATTTAAAACATTATTATGGAGATGGGCCTTTTAAAAAATGCAATGTCATTCATGAGATCTGGATAAATAATCCAGTAATCTGTTTGTGAGAACTCTGTGAATATGAGCAGCAAAACAACTTTTGTTCTTCTAGCATTATAAAGAAGACAATAAGCACTGCTTTAAATGATCACAGAATTTGCAGCATGAGGAATGTGCTAGCTCCAATACAAAGTGTAGTTTTACCAGACTGAGCGCTTCCGTCTCATACTTACTTCAGAGCATGCGTCATTTTTTGTCCATCGGACCAGCATACAGACGAGCGGATTTCTCGATAAGAACTGGGTCAGGCGGATTTCCCGCAGGAAATATTTATATTTCTAAAGTCCATCATAATTTTGGCAAGCAAAGGTCCGATGGAGCCCACACACGATCGAATTGTTTGTTGTTGTCAAAGTCCGGTCATGTGTACGGGGCATTAGACTTCTGAAGTGTATCAATGCTTTACTAAACAAGGAAAAATCTGCACATAAAAACTGTAGGATGAACAATGCAACACAACTTATAGCTTACAAAATATATGCCTACACATATAAGCATGTACAAATTGTACACATTAAGTAAACTAAAGAATTACACAATTTAGGGGTCAAGATGTCCTCCATGGTCCTTTGCTCAGTCCAAGTCACAAAGTTCTCCAGCATCCGGCAGCCATGTCTCCTCTTTGTCCTTCCAAAAAACATCTGTTGTCCGAACACAAGTTTCTTTCAAACCCTCTCCATGCCCCTCTCACCCATTTCCTGCATACACCAACTTCCTCTGCTCAGCGCCAAAACCTATCCATCTGGTTTATTTACATATCAATGGAGGGGGAAGGGCCTTTAAACATATGCTCTTACCAAACCTAACTATATTATTGCCATCAAGATAATATACACAATTGGCCATAGCAACACAGAGGGTCAGGAGTACATTGTCTGCACATAATTTTAGCTTATAGGACTTACCAGCAAAGGAAATCATGTGATGTTGGGGTCAGCACAAAGGGCTGCCTCCAGAGACTCCAAAGCCAGGATAAAGAGGGCAGCCCCCTATAGGAAAAGGGGTTGAGGAGAAGCTTGCATAGTGGACAGAAACTGCAGGGGAGGAGTACAGGGCTTAGAGCCAGATCAGGAAAGATTCCCCACCGCAAGAAGTCAAAGTGTAAACCCCAGGATTTTATGTTGGTTTTTCAGAGTAATGAGATATATCACTTTGCAAACATTGTCAGCTGCCTGGTCTCCAACCTAGTCGCTATGGATTAGCCGGTGCAAATACTTGATGCGACTACACAAAATTCTGCCCAAAAGTTTCATGTCCACATTTAATAGGAAAAATCGGCCAGAAGGCCTTGGGATCCTGTGCTTCCACCTCAGATTTCGGAATCAGAGATATGTGCCTAGAGGGCATTGGGGGAAGGCATCTCACCCCGTTGCATAGTGTTAAAGTAGGCAGCCAGTAACTGGGAGAACTTGCGGTAGTAGAGGTTGGAGAAGCCGTTGGAGCCCAGAGCCTTCACAGGACAGGTTGACTTGATGGTCAGGGTCACTTCCTGTTCAGTAATGTTCGCATTCAACATCTCCTGGGCAGCCATGAGCAAAGGTAGGCAAAGTTCTCGGAAAAAAGCATCAGCTAGGTCAGCATGGAAGGGAGCGAGCTTGCTGTAGAGGGAGGACAGAAAGGCACCAAAAGACTGCAACTTTCGTCAGGTCCACAATGAGTCCACCGGCGGAACAAAATCTTGTGAGTTCAACCAGATGAGTTCAGTTTTTGGGCCAGCGTGGCCCCCAACTTGTTCTCACAAGAGTAAAATGTATGTTTTGCCCTGCAAAGGGCTTTTTGGGCCTGATCAGTAGCCTGGCCAAAGGGAAGGATTTTCAGGCCGCATCTGCAGCAGCCAATTGAGTATTGAGATTTTGCAGCCTCTGTTCCCGCTCACGTTTATGAACTGACACAATTTAGATGAAGTTGCCCCCTAAGGTGGTCTTGTGGGACTCCCACAGTGAGATCGCAGAGGAAACAGAATCAACATTTTCTGTGAAAAAGGTTTGGATGCTGGTATGTATATCAAGGCAGGAATCCTGAGATGTGAAGCAAAGAAGATAAGGGAATCAGACCAGGGGGAAGGATGGATCGAGATCTTTTCCATACAAGGAAGAAAACAGATTGAGACCAGCACAGAGTTAGAATAGTAAGTAAAGTCCAGGTAGCGCGGCAGATTGAGACCAGCACAGAGTTAGAATAGTAAGTAAAGTCCAGGTAGCGCGGATTATGCTTTTTCCAGGCTTCTACAAGTCTGTGAAAGCAGTAATGTGCATATTTGCCCCTCAACTGTTTGGCCTGTCGACCGACAAGTCCAAGCCCACATTAGAGATCCCATGAAAAGCAGGGTTCCGGAGCTATGACAGGAGACAATTTGGAGAAGAGGAAAAATAAAACCTGTGTTAAAAGTGGTTAGGGGCATAATATCTGACTATATTGACTTTGTGTCCATTAAGAGTGCCCTGAAGGAACAGATATCTACCAGTTGGATCTGGAATTTCCTTGGCACAATCAAAGACCAGATGGTGACAAAGCACAATGAGGACTCCCCTATGTTTTTCAGGGGTAGAGGCCAGGTAGAAAGTGGGGTAATGGGGGTAGAGTTATTTGGGGGCAGGAGGAGGAGTAAAGCCTGGTCTCCTGCAGGCAAACAAGGTCAACCTAGCTGGACTTGGCATACTTTAGACCACTTGATCAGGGAGTTGAACCCAGAGAAAAAGGAAGAAACGAAGAGGGAGAGAAGGGGAAAAGAGGAGGGGGGGGGGGGAGGATGGGAAGATGTCACAAACAATTGCCACTGCAGGAGTGGACCACATCCTGAATGAGAATGCTAGAGATGGGGGAGCTCTGCTTCTGAATACATGGTTGCATGGAAAAGGAGGAGGGGCACAAGGTGGGGGGGGGAGGGAGGAGAAAAAAAAGTGTGGAAGGGGAGGCAGGGAAAAATATGTTGGAGACCCCATGCATCTCTCCAAAATAGGGGAAGAGAGGGGAGACATGTACAGCAGGCTTATAGATGTTTAAGAGTACATACCATCAAAGGAAGATAACAATAGTGGGGAACTGAGTCCTGTAGAATCAAATATTAAATTCAAGACACGATAATGACACAAATAAGGCACAAGCGGGCTGGCTGCCCCACCGCACAAAGGTGGCAGGAAGGCTCGGGTCGACACATCCACAGGAGGAGGATCCAACCCTGCACCTGGACGTAATGTGACGAAGAAGCGCTTCTTGGTCACGTTACATCCAGGTCCCTGGTTGATCGTACTAGGCAGTGGAACTCACGCTGACATGTCAGCGTGAACTGAGAGGCATCATCTCTCCAGCCAGTACACGAGTTATCCTAATGCCGAGACAAGGCACTCGCTCATGTAAGCGGGCACTTTGCTTTGTATTTTAAAATACAAAAAAATGTTTTAATAAAACTGGATTACACTATTGGTTCCCTTTTCTACCTCTCACGGGCTCGCAGAGGAGGGATTCACATTAAGGAAAAGTCTCATACATACACACACATATATATATATATATATATATATTTTGTGACTGAACCGATCCCACACTCCGATTGAGTGCTTCCATCAGTATATCCCGCTTCCTCCAATCTGACTATCAGAGAGATGGTCCAGATCAGGTTTAAGCTCTGAGACCCCTGCAAGACCAAGCATAGCCTCTCTATATTCTTGCAGGTCCTCAAGGGTAGGTTCCCCTTCATCGCCAAACACAAAACAATCTGTAAGGCTCTCCCACAGCAATCCAGGGTCTCCAAAGTCATATCCCTCCGGAGAGCATTCTGATGGTCACTGGCCTGTTGCTATTGGGTTGGAAAGAACTTGCCCTGTTTTATACCAGCGAGCTGGAGGGCTCCAATCCAGAGCTCCACCCGAATCCGCTGCCTGAGCTCCAGGTATTCACCCTCAGACACAGTCCTGGTGTATGTTGAAAGGACGATCCTCAGCAGCCCCGGGAACTCTGATGCCAGGTCCATATCTCCGCTGGGGTGACTTAAGTCTGCTATCCTGATCTTGGATCCCAGTTGAGGTTTGGATGTCCCAGACAGCAGGAAGCAACCCACTGCTTGCCACCAATGTGACGGATCCAATCCCACTTCCCGCTTCCTCCAATCTGACTATCAGAGAGATATATTCTCATAGCTGCAATGAATACAAGTCTACCCGAAAATAGCTTGTAGAATCTTGAACTCTTTATTGGACAGAATACAGACTTTTATACACATTTTACACAAGGGGGTAGATAACGAGGTAGGGGTACTCTTGGATACTCCCCCCTCCCCTATCGTAACAACTTAAAATACAATTACACAATTAACATGTTAATTACCCCAGCACTTAAGGCAGCCTAGGTGACCAGACAGTCCGTCTCCGGAGGTCAATGTATTCAGCTCTTTCAAGGATTGTGTATTCAGAATTAACAACCTGAGAGTAGTCTTAGCATATATTTTCTCACACATCCTGTACCAGGATGGCACAGGGTGACTTAGACATAAGAGTTGCATGGGGAGCTGAAACAAGGGTTTCCCAACCTTTCCAAGGCATTCTGGGTTCCATGTGCCCTCCCGTCACACACATATATATATGTATATGTGTATGTATGTATGTATATGTGCCAAAAGCGCTGTATGACCTTTTTAATTAAAGAGGTCATATCCCTCTGGTAAGTGGAATCTACTCACTTTGGGTGTATGTTTCACAGTCAGTGATGACCTATTTATTTATTTGATGTCACATTGAAGATGAAAAGCACTGAAGAGGTTTACAAAAAGGTCTTTATATTGATTCACTAATGTTTATTATATTGAATTCACTATTTTAGCATCTATTATTGATTAACTTTTTATATGGCACATTGCACATTATTCTTCAAAATATGAATCATAGTTTTGTATGTAGCACATTCATAATACCATACTTTCATATTTGCACAAGTACATGCACGTTGTTTTATTGGGCTATAGCCCACTAACTAGTGCCCCCTCACACTAAATAAATTGCTCTCTAAAATAGTACTTTCTACCTTAGCTAGGGGAGCAGCTGCTTCTTTTAATTGATTATAATTGGCACAAGGTATTAATAATTTTTCTATTAATTATATCATCTGGATGCCTTGCTACTACAGAAAGCTTCCCCCTGAACTTTAGAAGACTTACAACCTGTTATGAAGAAAGCTTAAAAAGATGTGACAGGCAGAATGAATGCCGCAACAGACACAAACTTGTCCTATATCCATTTTGTGTTATTTGTACATACTTTTCTTGCCTTCAGGAATGTAGAAATCACTTCCACATAACAGTCTAGGTTCTCAAATGTTCTCCTCTCAACAGCCAAGATCACAGGGTCAGCTTTTGTGAACTGAACTGGAGAACAAGTGCTGATGTGAATGGACAGTGGAAACCATGGCATCCCTGGCCAATAAGGCAGAATAGCTATGACCATTATCCTCTCCCACAAAAGCCTTGTCAGACATTTCATGATGAGGGGTATTGGAGGGAGGGCATGAGCCAGATTGCAACTCTGATAGGAGAGTGTGTTCCTTTGGCCAGGTGATGAGAGAATAGACCTGAGGGGGGTTTACCAACTGGGCAAGATGAATGTGGAGACCAACTGATTGTTCCCTTCTCGCTTGCCTCAATGAAAAGCATGATTGGATCCACCTCTGTGAGTAGTTAGCTGCTCTGTGTATAACCCCGTTTCTGAATATGAGTGATTGTCACTCTGTTGTCCATTTGGAGGACAACAAACTACCACATGATGAGAACATTGTCAAAGCCAAAAAGGATGCCCAAATCTCCAGCACATTGAACACTACTCCTAGGGCAGGGTGACCAGATGTCACGGTGTCAGGGGACAGTCCCCGGATTGAGGACACTGTCCCCGGACCAAGTCTGTCCTCGGTTTTGTCCCCGGATTTGACTTCAACAGGAGCTGGGGCAATTTTCAAAGACAGTCAGTGCAGAATAAAAAAAACAAATTCTGAATTACACAGCCCCGCTCCTACTAGCTTAGGGAGGTGTATTGTTTCCATTATCTGTGTCCCTTTCTGATGATGATGTGCTGGTCAGAGCTGATGGACTATTTCTTCAGTTTCCGGCACATGCCCATTCAGCTCCACTCACATGTTATTCTGCCTTGACTCAAATCCCGGCCAGCCGCCTGCCTGCTTATCTCCTTGCCTTCCCCGGCAGATTCATTTTCCTCCACTCCCTACCCAGTAGTAGCCAGAGCCCGGAGAGTGAGATCTGAGAGGCTGTGTGGCCGGCGGAGGCGACGGGCAGAGAGAGGCAGCTGAGTTCATTTGATGATGTCCAGCAGCAGGAATAGAGAAGCGAAGCAGATCCAATCGTGGGGCTGCCAGTGCCCTCAAGGCTTCAACACAGGTGTGCTTTGGGGGTGTCTGTGAATAGACTACATTGCACTGTGTTTGTCTCTCGGGCATAATGGATGATATCAAAACTCACAGGCAGCAGGCACTTATTGGTCATAAGTTAACAAAATCAACACCCAGCAGTCATGTTATGTGAAACACTGACAGAGGCAGCCAGAGCCATGATAGAGTGCCCACTGCCTGGGAGTTATCATAATGCTGATGATTAGGGATGGCCGAACGGTTCGCCCGGCGGTCGGTTTGCGGCGAATTTCAGCTGTTCGCGGGCCGCCCGATCGGCGGACTATTGCCGCTGTTTGCCTGGCGGACTTGCGTGTTTACTGTGTAAAACAACTTTGACCTATGATGACACATCCATCATGGGGTACAGGACAGCCAATTGAGACATTACAGCACATGGACACTTAGACATTCCCCCTAACTTATAAATAGACCCAATCCGGCGGCCATTTTACATTCTTTCGTATGTCACTATAGGGAGAGGTTGCTGTGTGGAGCAGGGAGAGACTGCAGTGACCCAAATCGCTAGCTATTAGGTCCACAAAAGTTCTTTTAAGGACTGGTATGGTATAGGTGTAGTTCAGGATATAGGTTTGAGGCACTGCTATTCAAGTCATTGTTGCTGCAGATTGTCTTTTGTCAGGGCTGAGAGAGGGACAGATAGGACACTGTGTGTTGCAGAGAGGGACAGTCAGTTTAATCATTAGCTGTTACTATTAGGTCCACAAAAGTCCTTTTCAGGACTGGTATGGTGTAGTAGTACAGGATATAGTTTTGAGTGCTATTCAAGTTATTGTTGCAGCAGCCTGTGTTTTGTCAGTTTAAAGAGGGACAGGCAGGAAGCTGTGTGTGGCAGTGAGGGACAGTCAGTTTAATCAGTAGCTGTTACTATTAGGTCCACAAAGGTCCTTTTCAGGACTGGTATGGTAATAGGCTTGTACACGTATAATATTCTTTCTTCCAAATATAGAAAGAATATTATACTTGACTGCTGCCCTTCTGCTGCAGCAGTCCTTGATCAGTATAGGGACTGAGGTACAGTCTGCTAATCACAACCTACTAGTTCCACAAAGGTCCTTCTAAGGACTGGTAAGGTATAGCGTACTAGAGTATATAGGGTTGAGTGAGGTACAGTCTGCTAATCCTTAAGGACTGGTATAGGTCCACAATATATAGGGTTGAGGTGCACTACTGCTGACTGCTGCCCTATTCTGCAGCAGTCCTTTATGAGTATAGGGACTGAGGTACAGTCTGCTAATCACAACCTACTAGTTCCACAAAGGTCCTTCTAAGGACTGGTAAGGTATAGCGTACTAGAGTATATAGGGTTGAGTTAGGTACAGTCTGCTAATCCTTAAGGACTGGTATAGGTCCACAATATATAGGGTTGAGGTGCACTACTGCTGACTGCTGCCCTATTCTGCAGCAGTCCTTGATCAGTATAGAGACTGAGGTACAGTCTGCTAATCACAACCTACTAGTTCCACAAAGGTCCTTCTAAGGACTGGTAAGGTATAGTGTTCTACAGTATATAGGGTTGAGTGAGGTACAGTCTGCTAATCACAACCTACTAGTTCCACAAAAGGTCCTTCTAAGGACTGGTAAGGGTGTACTATTTGGTGTGCAGTATATAGTTGTGTAATACACTTATAAAATACTTGCACATATAGAAAGCATAGTATAGTGCGTTTCCACTGTGCAGCATTGTGACTGCTGAGCGGTTCTGCAGCGATACTACAAAGAGTGACAAACGCAATCCAAAAAAAAGTATTGTAACTGGTGTGATAGATCAGTGGCCCCCAAAAACAACAGATTGAAGCGGGGTTGTCAGGTCACCTTGAGGCGAGGTGACAGGTGCACACTGTAGGATCAGGAGTGCACCGCAAGGTTGTGGACCCTACGGCTGACTGCTGCAGATGGGGGACAGATCCCACTGGGGTTAGAGCGTAAGATTCCCAGGGGCACGGAGTCTAAGAGCCAGCAGGTGTTCACCAGCGCCTCTGGTGGTGAGGATGGACTTGGCTGCAACTGGCTCCAGGTCGCGACCCCCAGGGTCCCCGAGCTCACACCCACAGTAGGCAACAGGAGGATAGGGATGGTGAGGGACAAAGCCAAGGTCGGGGGGGCCACAAGTAGACAAGAATAGTCGGGTACACGCCAAAAGGTCAGGATCACAGGCAAACAAGGATAGTCAAGACACACCAAAGTCGGTAACGGAAAACAGTAGCAGAGCACACGGCAGGAAAAATGAAACAGGAAGCTAACAGACAAAGGTATACACAATGGTTGATCAGCCCTGATGGCCTGCAGTGCACAGGTTAATATAGGGCTCCCTGATAGGCCTGGGGTGGAGCCATGCTTAGAGGAGAGGTTATAAAAACCACCAGGTGGAAGTGGCTGGCCTCTAGTCTGAACACATGAGGGGAGGTAAGCAAACACAGGAAGATCACTGCATAACCATGACAGTACCCTCCCTCTTACGAGGCCTCCCCCTCCCCCGCCTGGGTCCAGGCTTAAAGGGAAACTCCAGATGGAACCTCCTTAACAGACAGGGAGCAAAGACCTCAGATGCAGTGATCCAAGACCTCTCCTCAGGGCCCAACCCTTTCCAAAGTACGAGGTACTGAAGAATGCCTTTACGGAGCCGGGAATCCAAAACTTGACTAACCTCGTATTTTAGATTATCCTCAGAGACCGAAACAGAGGTAGGGAGAGGACGAGAGGACTTGAGGACTAAAGACTTTTTAGGAATGGGTAAGGGCATGAGAAGATCAGGAGTCTGAGTAGGGTCCCCCACACCCTTAAAGATGAGCTGGGCATCCATAACAGGACCACCAGACTGGGCAGAGGTCAGTGGATCCCTGAGGTCAGGTTGGTTAGAAAGTGACATGTCACAAGAGTCAAGCTGGATAGCTGCAACACAAACAGAATGCAGAGAACCCTGAGAAAAAGATTGAAAACCCTTCCTGGCCGAATGAGGTATTCTATCCAAAGGATGGATTGAGCCTCTTAAACGGTTTGAACGGACATAGTAGCAGTAGGGTGAGGCCAGGTCACCGAAGGTGCTGAAAAAGAAACAGGAAGCTCATTGAGCATGGGCTGGACTGGCATAACTGGTGCAGAGGTCGACTGAATAGTATTGTCAGGTGTAGCGACCATCTCAATCGCATCACAGGGCATAGCAACTGTGGAACTTGCAGACAAGTTAGCCTGGCTGTGCGTCCAAGGGAGATTAGGGACAGGCAAAGGTAAATGATTATGTGAACTGGAGTGAATGATCGACTCAGGTTCATAGGTGGACCCCTCATTCAGAGTACCACATGACCTAGAGAGTGCATCAGTCCGACTATTGCAGGACGCATTCCAGAGATCGATATATACAGCGGGAAGAGCAGAAGATACTGGGATGGTGGTAACAGGAAGTTTCTCCTTTGGGGTACCCTTGAGTAGGCAGGAAGAGGAACAGGAGGAACCCCAAGCCAGGATCTGTCCAGCAGACCAGTCAACGTGTGGAGAATGGAGCCGTAACCAAGGAAGACCTAATATGATAGGAGATGAAGCCTTAGGTAAGACAAGGAAGGATATCCACTCCTGGTGGAGTTTCCCTACTGACATCTTAACAGGAAGAGTCTGAAAGCGGATAAGGCCCCCTGGGAGAACCGTGCCATCAATCGCCAAGACCACCAATGGCGTTGTAAGGGGCAAAAGGGTAAGTCTCATGGAGGATGCAGTTTCCCAATCCATGAAATTGGCAGCGGCTCCAGAATCCAGATGTGCTCAGACCGAATGAGAGGAAGCACCGACATGAAGCAACACAGAAAGGAGAAGACGACAAGGTGAAAGTGATATTTCAGGGTCTAATACTCCACCTTCCAGATGTATTAGCCCTGAGCGTTTTTCCGGACGAAGAGAACAAGTGTCACGGAAATGACCTTTGGCCCCACAATAGAGGCATAGGCCCAGAGTTCTGCGCCTAGCACGTTCTTCGGGAGATAATTTAGTCCAGCCCAACTGCATAGGTTCCTCAGTAGGCAGGGGGTGTTCCTCGGATCGCAGAGAAGGGACTGGGGGCTCAGGCTGCCTAAAGAACGGGGAGTGCTGGCGTCTTTTTTCCAGGGCCCTCTCCTGAAAGCGAATATCGATCTGGTTACACAAGGTGATAACACTGTCCAGATCAGCAGGAAGGGATCTTCCTGCTAATTCATCCTTCACTCTATCAGAGAGGCCATGTAAAAAGGTTGCAACTAGGGACTCATTATTCCAGCTCAATTCAGCTGTGAGGATACGGAACTGAAGAGCATACTGTCCCACAGAAGCGGACTCTTGACGGAGATGTAAAAGAGCGCTAGCCGCTGAGGAGACACGACCCGGTTCCTCGAAGATATTCCGAAAAAGTTTCAAGAAATCAGACAGGCTAGAAACCACTGAATCATTCAGTTCCCACAGAGGGGTGGCCCAAGCTAACGCCTCGCCGGACAGGAGGGATATGATATATGTGAATTTTGCCCGATCGGACAGGAAATTTTGGGGCTGAAGTTCAAAATTAATTGTGCACTGGCTAAGGAACCCCCTGCAAGCCTTGGAGTCCCCAGAGAAACAGACCGGAGCTGGTAGTTGAAATGAATGTGTGGCTGCGACTGATGCGATAGGTGCAGCGGCAGATAGCGGTTGAGGTTGTTGAACCGGGGGTCCTAATGAGGCCTGAACCTGTTCAACACGGGATGCCAAATCCTGAAGGAATCGCATCACCTGGGTCTGATGCGATTCTTGGGTCTCATGTCGCCGAACTAAGCTCTGCAATGGATCATCTGCAGGAAGCGGCACGTCAGCCGGGTCCATGGCTGATCAAACTGTCAGGTCACCTTGAGGTGAGGTGACAGGTGCACACCGTAGGTTTAGGAGTGCACCGCAAGGTTGTGGACCCTACGGCTGATTGCTGCAGACGGGGGACAGATCCCACTGGGGTTAGAGCGTAAGATTCCCTTGGGCGCGGAGTCTAAGAGCCAGCAGGTGTTCACCAGCGCCTCTGGTGGTGAGGATGGACTTGGCTGCAACTGGCTCCAGGTCGCGACCCCCAGGGTCCCCCAGCTCACACCCACAGTAGGCAACAGGAGGATAGGGATGGTGAGGGATAAAGCCAAGGTCGGGGCCACAAGCAGACAAGAATAGTCGGGTACACGCCAAAAGGTCAGGATCACAGGCTAACAAGGATAGTCAAGACACGCCAAAGTCGGTAACGGAAACCAGTAGCAGAGCACACGGCAGGAAACAGGAAACAGGAAGCTAACAGACAAAGGTATACACAATGGTTGATCAGCCCTGATGGTCTGCAGTGCACAGGTTAATATAGGGCTCCCTGATAGGGCCTGGGGTGGAGCCATGCTTAGAGGAGAGGTTATAAAAACCACCAGGTGGAAGTGGCTGGCCTCTAGTCTGAACACATGAGGGGAGGTAAGCAAACACATGAAGATCACTGCATAACCATGACAGGGGTGTTATATACCTTATTAAACATACATACTGCACGTCTCTAGAGAGTTTTGTCACAGGGTCATTTAGAAAATGACAGGCATAGGAAGAGGCAGGCCCTTCCGCAGGGGTGGTAGGGGTAGGGCAGGAGCAACAGGCTTGAGCCAAAGTGGGAAATTGCAGAAGGTGCGTGCAATTACGTCAAAGGAAGCACCAGAATTGGTTGAGTGGCTCACTCAGCCTTACTCTTCTGCACCCTCCTCATCCTCTCGATCTGCACCCTCTTCTTCACTCTCTGCTATGTGCACCCCCAAAGACACTACCACCAACAACACCACCACCACCACCACATACCTTCTGCTTGAGTCACAGGAATTATTTTCCGATCCATATCAAGACATTTCTGATGCGCAGCCACTCAATCTTTGCAGTCAACGCATTAGTTGCGGTAAGCCCAACACTCACCTAGGGACGACCGCCTTAAGAAGGCACATGAGTTGCCATCACCGAGCCCAGTGGGAGCAACGGAACACACAAAGCCACACTCCAGGCTCTCATCGTCCAGCCTCGTCTTCTACTTCTCCTCTCTCCTCACAATTGTCCTCCACTCCGCCTTCCATCACGCCAAGCTCAAGTTTTTCTGCAAAAAGGCAGGCTTCCGTGGGCCAAATGTTTGTGCATAAAAAATGATGACGCCGGATAACCCTCTTGCCCAACGGTTGACGGCTGGCTTGTCAGACCTCATAGCCCGCCAACTACTGCCATATAAGCTGGTGGACTCGGAGGCCTTTCGAAAATTTCTGCCCTTTGGAACACCACAATGGAAGGTCCCAGGAAGGAAGTATTTCTCAGAGAAGGGCATCCCAGAGCTATATGGCCATGTTCAGCGGCAAGTGAATGTATCTCTGGCACACAGTGTCGGTGCCAAGATACATCTGACTACAGACACATGGTCTAGCAAACATGGGCAGGGAAGGTATATCACTTTTACTGCCCACTGGGTGAACCTTCTGGTGGCCGTCAAGCATGTAACCCGTGGCACCCGTGTAGATTTGGTTTTACCACCACGGATTGCATGCAGGCCTGGCTCTTCTTCTCCTCCTCCTCCTCCTTCTACTCCATCCTCCTCCCTCTCCTCCTCAGCTGACTCCTCCTTTTCCACTGCTAGCGTCTCTTCCGCTGCGCCGCCCAAGCTCCCCAGAACCTATTCGACATGCCAGGTGAGACGTTGCCATGCCGTGCTGCGTCTGTTGTGCCTGGAAGCCAAGAGCCACACTGGCCCGGCACTCCTTTCAGCTTTGCGTTCACAGGCAGATCAGTGGCTAACACCGCTCAATTTGACAGGACAGGAAATTTTGGGGCTGAAGTTCAAAATTAATTGTGCACTGGCTAAGGAACCCCCTGCAAGCCTTGGAGTCCCCAGAGAAACAGACCGGAGCTGGTAGTTGAAATGAATGTGTGGCTGCGACTGATGCGATAGGTGCAGCGGCAGATAGCGGTTGAGGTTGTTGAACCGGGGGTCCTAATGAGGCCTGAACCTGTTCAACACGGGATGCCAAATCCTGAAGGAATCGCATCACCTGGGTCTGATGCGATTCTTGGGTCTCAAGTCGCCGAACTAAGCTCTGCAATGGATCATCTGCAGGAAGCGGCACGTCAGCCGGGTCCATGGCTGATCAAACTGTCAGGTCACCTTGAGGCGAGGTGACAGGTGCACACCGTAGGATCAGGAGTGCACCGCAAGGTTGTGGACCCTACGGCTGACTGCTGCAGATGGGGGACAGATCCCACTGGGGTTAGAGCGTAAGATTCCCTTGGGCGCGGAGTCTAAGAGCCAGCAGGTGTTCACCAGCGCCTCTGGTGGTGAGGATGGACTTGGCTGCAACTGGCTCCAGGTCGCGACCCCCAGGGTCCCCCAGCTCACACCCACAGTAGGCAACAGGAGGATAGGGATGGTGAGGGATAAAGCCAAGGTCGGGGCCACAAGCAGACAAGAATAGTCGGGTACACGCCAAAAGGTCAGGATCACAGGCTAACAAGGATAGTTAAGACACGCCAAAGTCGGTAACGGAAAACAGTAGCAGAGCACATGGCAGGAAACAGGAAACAGGAAGCTAACAGACAAAGGTATACACAATGGTTGATCAGCCCTGATGGCCTGCAGTGCACAGGTTAATATAGGGCTCCCTGATAGGGCCTGGGGTGGAGCCATGCTTAGAGGAAAGGTTATAAAAACCACCAGGTGGAAGTGGCTGGCCTCTAGTCTGAACACATGAGGGGAGGTAAGCAAACACATGAAGATCACTGCATAACCATGACAGGGGTGTTATATACCTTATTAAACATACATACTGCACGTCTCTAGAGAGTTTTGTCACAGGGTCATTTAGAAAATGACAGGCATAGGAAGAGGCAGGCCCTTCCGCAGGGGTGGTAGGGGTAGGGCAGGAGCAACAGGCTTGAGCCAAAGTGGGAAATTGCAGAAGGTGCGTGCAATTACGTCAAAGGAAGCACCAGAATTGGTTGAGTGGCTCACTCAGCCTTACTCTTCTGCACCCTCCTCATCCTCTCGATCTGCACCCTCTTCTTCACTCTCTGCTATGTGCACCCCCAAAGACACTACCACCAACAACACCACCACCACCACCACATACCTTCTGCTTGAGTCACAGGAATTATTTTCCGATCCATATCAAGACATTTCTGATGCGCAGCCACTCAATCTTTGCAGTCAACGCATTAGTTGCGGTAAGCCCAACACTCACCTAGGGACGACCGCCTTAAGAAGGCACATGAGTTGCCATCACCGAGCCCAGTGGGAGCAACGGAACACACAAAGCCACACTCCAGGCTCTCATCGTCCAGCCTCGTCTTCTACTTCTCCTCTCTCCTCACAATTGTCCTCCACTCCGCCTTCCATCACGCCAAGCTCAAGTTTTTCTGCAAAAAGGCAGGCTTCCGTGGGCCAAATGTTTGTGCATAAAAAATGATGACGCCGGATAACCCTCTTGCCCAACGGTTGACGGCTGGCTTGTCAGACCTCATAGCCCGCCAACTACTTCCATATAAGCTGGTGGACTCGGAGGCCTTTCGAAAATTTCTGCCCTTTGGAACACCACAATGGAAGGTCCCAGGAAGGAAGTATTTCTCAGAGAAGGGCATCCCAGAGCTATATGGCCATGTTCAGCGGCAAGTGAATGTATCTCTGGCACACAGTGTCGGTGCCAAGATACATCTGACCACAGACACATGGTCTAGCAAACATGGGCAGGGAAGGTATATCACTTTTACTGCCCACTGGGTGAACCTTCTGGTGGCCGTCAAGCATGTAACCCGTGGCACCCGTGTAGATTTGGTTTTACCACCACGGATTGCATGCAGGCCTGGCTCTTCTTCTCCTCCTCCTCCTCCTTCTACTCCATCCTCCTCCCTCTCCTCCTCAGCTGACTCCTCCTTTTCCACTGCTAGCGTCTCTTCCGCTGCGCCGCCCAAGCTCCCCAGAACCTATTCGACATGCCAGGTGAGACGTTGCCATGCCGTGCTGCGTCTGTTGTGCCTGGAAGCCAAGAGCCACACTGGCCTGGCACTCCTTTCAGCTTTGCGTTCACAGGCAGATCAGTGGCTAACACCGCTCAATTTGACAGGACAGGAAATTTTGGGGCTGAAGTTCAAAATTAATTGTGCACTGGCTAAGGAACCCCCTGCAAGCCTTGGAGTCCCCAGAGAAACAGACCGGAGCTGGTAGTTGAAATGAATGTGTGGCTGCGACTGATGCGATAGGTGCAGCGGCAGATAGCGGTTGAGGTTGTTGAACCGGGGGTCCTAATGAGGCCTGAACCTGTTCAACACGGGATGCCAAATCCTGAAGGAATCGCATCACCTGGGTCTGATGCGATTCTTGGGTCTCATGTCGCCGAACTAAGCTCTGCAATGGATCATCTGCAGGAAGCGGCACGTCAGCCGGGTCCATGGCTGATCAAACTGTCAGGTCACCTTGAGGCGAGGTGACAGGTGCACACCGTAGGATCAGGAGTGCACCGCAAGGTTGTGGACCCTACGGCTGACTGCTGCAGATGGGGGACAGATCCCACTGGGGTTAGAGCGTAAGATTCCCTTGGGCGCGGAGTCTAAGAGCCAGCAGGTGTTCACCAGCGCCTCTGGTGGTGAGGATGGACTTGGCTGCAACTGGCTCCAGGTCGCGACCCCCAGGGTCCCCCAGCTCACACCCACAGTAGGCAACAGGAGGATAGGGATGGTGAGGGACAAAGCCAAGGTTGGGGCCACAAGCAGACAAGAATAGTCGGGTACACGCCAAAAGGTCAGGATCACAGGCTAACAAGGATAGTTAAGACACGCCAAAGTCGGTAACGGAAAACAGTAGCAGAGCACACGGCAGGAAACAGGAAACAGGAAGCTAACAGACAAAGGTATACACAATGGTTGATCAGCCCTGATGGCCTGCAGTGCACAGTTTAATATAGGGCTCCCTGATAGGGCCTGGGGTGGAGCCATGCTTAGAGGAAAGGTTATAAAAACCACCAGGTGGAAGTGGCTGGCCTCTAGTCTGAACACATGAGGGGAGGTAAGCAAACACATGAAGATCACTGCATAACCATGACAGGGGTGTTATATACCTTATTAAACATACATACTGCACGTCTCTAGAGAGTTTTGTCACAGGGTCATTTAGAAAATGACAGGCATAGGAAGAGGCAGGCCCTTCCGCAGGGGTGGTAGGGGTAGGGCAGGAGCAACAGGCTTGAGCCAAAGTGGGAAATTGCAGAAGGTGCGTGCAATTACGTCAAAGGAAGCACCAGAATTGGTTGAGTGGCTCACTCAGCCTTACTCTTCTGCACCCTCCTCATCCTCTCGATCTGCACCCTCTTCTTCACTCTCTGCTATGTGCACCCCCAAAGACACTACCACCAACAACACCACCACCACCACCACATACCTTCCGCTTGACTAACAGGAATTATTTTCCGATCCATATCAAGACATTTCTGATGCGCAGCCACTCAATCTTTGCAGTCAACGCATTAGTTGCGGTAAGCCCAACACTCACCTAGGGACGACCGCCTTAAGAAGGCACATGAGTTGCCATCACCGAGCCCAGTGGGAGCAACGGAACACACAAAGCCACACTCCAGGCTCTCATCGTCCAGCCTCGTCTTCTACTTCTCCTCTCTCCTCACAATTGTCCTCCACTCCACCTTCCATCACGCCAAGCTCAAGTTTTTCTGCAAAAAGGCAGGCTTCCGTGGGCCAAATGTTTGAGCATAAAAAATGATGACGCCGGATAACCCTCTTGCCCAACGGTTGACGGCTGGCTTGTCAGACCTCATAGCCCGCCAACTACTGCCATATAAACTGGTGGACTCGGAGGCCTTTCGAAAATTTCTGCCCTTTGGAACACCACAATGGAAGGTCCCAGGAAGGAAGTATTTCTCAGAGAAGGGCATCCCAGAGCTATATGGCCATGTTCAGCGGCAAGTGAATGTATCTCTGGCACACAGTGTCGGTGCCAAGATACATCTGACCACAGACACATGGTCTAGCAAACATGGGCAGGGAAGGTATATCACTTTTACTGCCCACTGGGTGAACCTTCTGGTGGCCGTCAAGCATGTAACCCGTGGCACCCGTGTAGATTTGGTTTTACCACCACGGATTGCATGCAGGCCTGGCTCTTCTTCTCCTCCTCCTCTTCCTTCTACTCCATCCTCCTCCCTCTCCTCCTCAGCTGACTCCTCCTTTTCCACTGCTAGCGTCTCTTCCGCTGCGCCGCCCAAGCTCCCCAGAACCTATTCGACATGCCAGGTGAGACGTTGCCATGCCGTGCTGCGTCTGTTGTGCCTGGAAGCCAAGAGCCACACTGGCCCGGCACTCCTTTCAGCTTTGCGTTCACAGGCAGATCAGTGGCTAACACCGCTCAATTTGACAGTTGGTAAAGTGGTGTGTGATAACGGTGCCAATCTGCTTAGCGCATTGAAACAGGGCAAAATTACGCACGTGCCATGCATGGCACATGTCTTAAACTTGGTCGTGCAGCGATTCGTTGTCAAATACCCTGGGGTCCAGGACATCTTGCGGCAGGCAAGGAAAATCTCGGCCCATTTCAGAAGATCTTACACGGCCATGGCTCGCCTTGCTGACATTCAGCGGCGACACAATCTGCCGGTCAGACGTCTTATTTGCGATTGCCCGACGCGATGGAACTCAACCTTCTATATGCTTGATAGGCTGCTCCAGCAGAAACGTGCAGTTAACGTCTACCTGTATGAACTCTGCGGCAGAACAGGTTCTGGGGAGCTGATTTTTTTTTCACCGTGCCAGTGGCTGCTCATGCGTGATGCATGCAGACTTCTGCGGCCATTTGAGGAGATCACCAAACTGGTCAGTCACAGCCATGGCGCCACCAGTGACATGGTACCTTATGCCTTCTTTATGGAGCGTACATTGCGTTGTGTCATTGATCAAGCTGTGGAGGAGCAGGAGCGGGAAGATGAGGAAGTCGCAATGCTGGATGAATTCCCAGGGGGGGCTACTCTATCTGAGACAAGAGAACAACAGGAGTCTGAAGAGGAGTTAGAGGAGGATGGTGCCGGGGCGGATGAGGAGGAGCAAGAAGAACATGCTTTAAACCTTTCTGGGATCCCTGTTGTGCGTGGATGGGGAGAGGAGAATGAAGAGGACAACATTATCCTGGATGATGAGCAGGAGCCAGGCCACCACACCGCTTCCAGTTTAGTGCAAATGGGGGCCTTCATGCTCCAGTGTTTTAACAGGGACCCCGGTATAAAAGCATAAGGGTCAAGGACCAGTACTGGGTGGCAACGTACTTAGACCTCGGGTACAATCACAAAATGGCGGAAATGTTACCGCCGTCACAGAGGGCTGCCAGAATGGTGCACTTCCAGGCCTTGCTTTGAGAAATGCTGCATTCTGCTTTTGCGTGCGCTGGCAGAGGAGCAATTCCCACTCCCAGAGAAGGAGTTGCGGGTACCAATCCAACAGCACCTGCAAGAAGTGGCAGAGGAGCAATTCCCACTCCCAGAGAAGGAGTTGCGGGTACCAATCCAACAGCGCCTGCAAGAAGTGGCCGGTTTGAAGATGTGTTGGTGACTTCTGATATGAAGTCATTCTTTCAGCCGACCCATCGACAGGTGTCATCCGGATCCAGCATCTGGGAACGCCTAGACCGACAGGTGTCCAATTACATCGGGTTAACAGCCGATGAGGACGCTCTGAGGAGTGATGAACCCCTGGACTACTGGGTGGGCAGGCTTGACCTCTGGCCAGAGCTTGCCCAATTTGCAATCGAACTGTTGGCTTGACCCTCGTCCAGTGTCCTGTCCGAAAGGACGTTCAGCGCAGCAGGGGGGATCGTGACCAATAAGCGTACTCGCCTAGCTCATGACAGTGTTAACTACCTCACATTTCTAAAAATGAATGAGGCATGGATCTCGGAGGAATTCAACACATGTGACCAGTAGACCATGTATATGTCTAGAAACAATTTTTTTAATCGAGCACACAGACCTTCTTTCTTCATTTGGCTCACTTCCTTGTACTAAAAAAGCACACTGTACTATATGCCCGTACCCTCCTGTTTGAAGAGGTTGAGCGGTGTCATATCTCTCCTGGGGCTGCTTATTATGAGGGGCTCCCACCATCCCTGTGCTGTGCTGACTTCCTCCTGGGGCTGCTTATTATGAGGGGCTCCCACCATCCCTGTGCTGTGCTCATTATGAGGGTCTCCCACCATCCCTGTGCTGTGCTGAATTCCTCCTGGGGCTGCTTATTATGAGGGACTCCCACCATCCCTGTGCTATGCTGACTTACTCCTGGGGCTGTACCTCTGCTGTGCATATTATGAGGGGCTCCCACCATCCCTGTGCTATGCTCATTATGAGGGGCTCCCACCATCCCTGTGCTATGCTGACTTCCTTCTGGGGCTGTACCTCTGCTGGGCATATTATGAGGGGCTCCCACCATCCCTGTGCTATGCTCATTATAAGGGGCTCCCACCATCCCTGTGCTATGCTGACTTACTCCTGGGGCTGCTTACGGTGCAGGTGTCAGTGCTGTATATCACGGTGCTGGTATCAGTGCTGTATATTACGGTGCTGGTGTCAGTGCTGTATATCACGGTGCTGGTGTCAGTGCTTTATGTTACGCTGCTGATGTCAGTGCTCTCTATCACGGTGCTGGTGTCAGATCTCTCTATCACGGTGCAAGTGTCATTGCTGTATGTCATGCTGCTGATGTCTGTGCTCCCTATCACGGTGCTGGTGTCAGATCACTCTATCACGGTGCAGGTGTCATTGCTTTATGTCACGCTGCTGATGTCAGTGCTCTATATCACGGTGCTGGTGTCAGATCACTCTATCACGGTGCAGGTGTCATTGCTGTATGTCACGCTGCTGATGTCAGTGCTCTCTATCATGGTGCTGGTGTCAGATCACTCTATTACAGTGCAGGTGTCATTGCTGTATGTCACGCTGCTGATGTCAGTGCTCTCTATCACGGTGCTGGTGTCAGATCACTCTGTCACGGTGCAGGTGTCTTTGCTGTATGTCACGCTGCTGGTGATCATCTCCTGCACCCTCTTCTTTGCCTACCCTGACCTTCCCTCTCCTCCATTGCCTTCATGCGCTCCACAGTCCTGAATTGTCATAATTTCACATATAAAAAAAGAATGCTTGTAGTTGTCGATCCCAGATTCACCTCATACATGTGTTATGTCATTGGCCATGTGGTGGGACTATGTGTGCACAGCTAGTAATTATTTTGTGGCTGCAAATTTGACCTGTAGGTTTGTAAAGTTCGCCTCCCATTGAAGTCAATGGTGCCTGGCGCGAACGTTACGGTTTGTGAACTATCGGCTGCGTTCGCGGTCCCCATTCGCGAAACGTCCCTGTCGGAAGTTCGTCCATCACTACTGATGATCTTAACCAGTTTTCGATCGCCTGATAGCAGATTTACTGCTACAGTGTCAAAGTGTCAAAAGTGTCACTAATGCCACGTACACACGAGCGGAATGTCAGGCAAAAAAGTCAGACGGAATCTTTTCATCGGATATTCCGATCTGGTGTATGCCTCATCTGACTTTCTTTTTTTTTCAAAAATTCTGACGGACCTAGAAATAGAACAAGTTTTATATATTTCCAACGGAACCAATTCCTATCAGGAAAACCGCTCGTCTGTATGCTGTTTTCCGACACACCAAAAACGACGCATGCTCTGAAGCAAGTACGAGACAGAAGCTATTGGCTACTGGCTATTGAACTTCCTTTTTCTAGTCCCATCGTACGTGTTATACGTCACTGTGTTCTAGACGGTCGGACTTTGGTGTGATCGTGTGTACACAAGACAGTTTCAGTGGAACTCCGTCGGAAAAACCTTCAGAGTTTATTCCGATGGGAAAACCGGTCGTGTGTACGCAGCATTAGTGTCCAATTTGTCCATTGCAATATCGCAGTCCCACTATGAGTTGCTGATTGCTGCCATTACTAGTAATAAAAAAAAAAAATATGTCCCCGGATTTAATTTAAAAAAATCTGGTCACCTTATCCTAAGGCCTGACATTTCCATCTTGGACCTGGGGATCTTCACAGTGTGCTCCCCAACCTTTCTCATTTTCATCTGTAGTAACTTTGGCCCATGGTAATGGACCTAACTAACAATATTTGGTCAGATACTTTTAGCACTCACCAGTGGAAGATCTTGCACAAATTGGTACAAACTGAAGGGGATATGCAGAGAGTTAACATGTGCATCTCCTGGATTCATAGAAGTTCTAACTAACTTTTTCAACATCTAAAAAACATTGTAGAGCTACTGAAATTACATTGTTTTGCTTAACAGAAGGTCATCTGAGTGGAGATGCTGGATGACAGGTCTGTGTCCGCTCCGCTTATACAAAAGAGACATAGACTCAGCCCACTCTGCCCTATGGCCACTCAGTTTAAACCCGACTGCCCTTCCGATCCAATCCTGGTTCCGTTTGTTTTTGCCAGATTGGAGATAACCGGGTGCAAACTGACATCATTTTGTTTACGTCCGTCGGCCCATAGAGGAGAATGGACAGTCTGGTCAGGTAAATAAGAAAGGAGTGTGGGACTTTAAATGAGGCAATTGACTTGTGGAAGTAGAATGGTTGGTAAACATTGTTTGTTTGTAACAATAATTTTTATCTTTATCTGAATCAGGGATGTAAATACATTATATGTGCCTCATTTAAGTCCCAAACTCCCCCCTCTTATTGGGATGGTCTGATCAGGTCCGCCTAAAGAACTGACAAGCGTACCCAATTGGATGGCCATACGAATGGGGGTTTAGTATCAAACAAGCTTGTGCTTACTTTATTTGCAGTTGTTCCATTAATATAAATTGTAAAAAACCTTCTAATATCACAATTAAACCTTCTATTTAATGAGGAAAAAGCTTTCAATACTTTAACCAGTTTCTGCTCAGCCTATAGTCAAATGAGGGCCAGGCGGGACTGCTCTAGATCCCGGTGGATGTTCTGACATCCCCTCCAGAAAGGGCCCTGCTCCAGCGTGATCTGTCACCCACTGTGTCCACCAGACAAAGAGGTAGATAGATCAGTGTACCAGCCTCCTGCTGGTACCATGTTATAGCTGTGACTATGGCCGAAACAACTTATCGATTGACAACTACTCGATTATGAAAATAGTTGTCAACTATTTTCATAATTGATTAATCGGCCAGCTGATAAGTTGGTTTGCATACAAAATGCATTATTTGTTTATATATCAGAAGGCATAGTGCAGCACACATAGAGCTCAGTACACCATCCATACATGTCAGTAAGTGCTTGATAACTTGTGAATGTGTAAGGAGAAATGCCTCATGTGACATGTAGTCCTGGGCAGGAAGTGAGTGATTCTAAAGGAAGACGTTTTTTTTTTTTTTTTTAATCTCGATATAGGGGCACTCTGTACTATAATTTGCAGCTGGCTATTGGGGCATTCTTAAGGCAGGAAGAGCCAGAAGTGTCGGTGGGGGGAACCCCATAAGAGGAGAATCATGGCTGCTCTATGCAAAACTATTACACAGAGCAGGTAAGTATAACATGTTTTGTTTTAAAACAAATCATTTTAAAGACTGTGTGCAGGGAAGATCAACATCTGAAGGGATAATAGAAGACATTACAATTACATTTAAAGCAAACTTTTACCAGTATTGTGCATTATATTTAAAATGACCATATCCATGAAAAAGTCTCAGCTTTTAGTACTATAAGACCCCTTTCACACCACAGCACCCATAGTGTGGGCGGTAAAACACTGCTATTTTTAGCGGCGTTTTACTGCCGGATTTGCGGCGCATTTCGGCCGCTAGCGGGGAGCTTTTACCCCCCGCTAGCGGCCGAGAAACACTACAGACAATGGTGCAGCTTTTTTAGGGCGGATTGCAGGTGCTATTTCTAACGCTATAGCACCTACAAAACGCCCTGGTGTGAAAGGGGTCTAATATAAAAGATTTATATCTCCCTTCCACCTTTCATATAGATTCATGTCTGACTCCTTTTTAACCCTTTCATGACTAAGCCTATTTTTGACATTTGGTGTTTACAAGTTAAAATCCGTCTTTTTTGCTAAAACATGTATTGGAACCCCCAAACATTATATATTGGTGTTTTAAATGCAACTTTTTGGGAAAAGGGACATTTTCATTAATTTAAAAAAAACAGTACAGCTAGCCCAAGTTTTTTGTATAATGTGAAAGATGATGTTACGCCGAGTAAATAGACACCAAACATGTCACACTTTATAATTGAACACACTCGTGGAATGACGACAAACTACGGTATCTAAAAATCTCCATAGGCGACACTTTAATTTTTTTTTACAGTTACCAGGTTAGATACCTCACATGATTTGTGTGATTTGAACACCGTTTACATATGTGGGCACGACTTCCGTATGCTTTTTCTTTTCTGTGGGATCTCGTGGCGATGGGAGCACTTTAAAACATTTTTTTTTTCTTATTTATTTTTAAATTAATAAATAGTTTTTTAATAAAAAAATAATTTTGATCACTTTTATTGCTGTCACAAGGAATGTAAACATCCCGTGTGACAGTAATGCCGCGTACACACGATCAAACAATCGGGGGGAAAAGTCCGGCAAACTCAAGTCCGCCGGACAATCCCCCCGTGTGTAGCCTCCGGCGGACTTTTTTGACCCGAAAGTACAGCGGACTTAGAAAGTAGTTTTGCACTCCAATCTTTCCGCCGGACTTGCATTTCGGCGGACAATCCAGCCATGCATATGCAAGTCCTCCGTACTTTTGAAATGAACAGACTTTTCCTGCCCGGAGAAAAGTCCGCTCATTTTGAGCACGTCTCCAGGTAGGCAGGGCCCACGAAGGATGTGTCGCTGGCCCCGCCACCTGGTATGGACTTAAAGGGGAACCTCAACGCCTAAAAAAATCGGCTTGGGGGTCCCCCCCAGGTCCACATCAGACCTTGTCCGAGCATGCTACCCGGCCAGCCAAGAAAGGGGGGACGAGCGAGCGCCCCCCCTCATGAGCTGTACCAGGCCGCGTGCCCTCAACATGGGGGGTGCCTTGGGGAAGGGGGGGGCGCGGCCCCCCCACCCCAAAGCACCTTATCCCCATGTCGATTAGGACAAGGACCTCTTCCCGACAACCCTAGCTGTTGGTTGTCGGGGTCTGCGGGCGGGGGGCTTATCGGAATCCGGGAGCCCCCTTTAATAAGGGGGCCCCAGATACCGGCCCCCCACCCTATGTGAATGAGTATGGGGTACAATGTACCCCTACCCATTCACCTGTAAAATAAAGTACAAAAAAACACAACACACAAGGGTTAAAATAGTTTATTGCACAGCTCTGGGGGTCTTCCGTCTTCGGGGGTCTTCTCACCGGACTCCTCCGCTATCTTCTTCTAGCTCTTTTACTAGCGGAGGAGCCCGGCTTTCTTCCTCGCTGCCACCCTCTTCTTCCGACTTCGGGGGTCTTGTCCCCCTCTTCGGGGTCTTGTCCCACTCTTCGGTTCTTCTTGCCGGACCACCGTGCCTTCTTCTAGCTCTTTTACAGGCGGTGGCCCGGTCTTCTGTCACCGATGTCGCCGCCTTCTGTTCTTCTCTTCTTCTCTTCAGATGTTGCCTCGTCGCAACCTCCGCTCACAATGGCACCGACGCGACGCGCGGCGACTTATATAGGGACATCGCCGGATGATGTCCCCGCCTATTATGATGTCACAGTCCTAGCATTCTCTGGGACTGTGACACCATAATGGGCGGGACATCATCCGGTGATGTCCCTATATAAATCGCCGCGCGGCTCTAAAAAACAGTACCGGGATGATACCTGCAGCTGTGGGCATCATCCCTGTATAACCCCTGAAAGCCAAGTACGCACATCTGCGTATGCTCGGCGGGAAGGGGTTAAAATGGCCATATATTCTACTTCTGTGTGTATTTATTATTATATATATGATTATTACTGCTCTTTGTACTATAAAAGGTTTTTTTTTTTTTAACCCCATGATGACAGGTGATAAAAAAAATACACAATGCTGCTACTAAATGTCTTAGACCTGGTTCACACCTATGTATTTTTTGGTGCTTTTTGCAGAAACGCTCTACAATTTATTTAACAGTCTCTTATGGAACATGTTTATGTTTATGCTTTTTCAGCGATTTTCCCATTAGTGTGGTCAAAAATAAACGCTGATTTGACCGCACTAATGCTTAGAAAATCGAATGAACGTCCTTAAAATTACATTTTTTTTTGAAGAAAGACATTGTTTTTGTGTGGCCAACAAATAATATATTACAGATCTGTCTGAAAATCAGCAAAAACTTCTTTGTTTTTCTTTCTTTAAATAAAAAAATTGACCTGATGATATTTACTAGATTCAACCTCTAATAGCATATACAGTATATCTCTTCTGTCTGTTATTCTCAGAGTGGATTAGAGATTTTTCTCCCTAACCATATAGTTGTTTTTTTTTTTTTTATACCACTCAGCGAAAATTTCTCGAGAGACTTATTTCAACTTTCTCAGCTCAAATGTTGGTCTCTTCTCGTTTTCATATCATCATAGTCATTCGTTTCCAAAATTTTTATTTTTTATTTTTATTCATCGGGTGTTTATACCCTTACTTACATAAAACACTATCCCCCGGTTTTTGAACCCCTATCAATCCCATCCGATTTCCCTCCCCACTCCCGCCTTGTTCCATGTTCTCTCCTATGGTATCTTCGTAACCCATTCTTTTTTTCCTTTATACTTTTCTGTAAGTTTGAATTTTTCCCATTTATCCCATTTTTGAATATAGGACCGAGTTTTTCCATTTTCTCTGCTTTCCCAGTTTTTCACCTTGTTATAGTACTCTATTTTATCCAGCCAGTCTCTTAGGTCTGGCTTTTCACTATTTAGCCAGTTTTTCGGGATCAACCCTTTTGCCGCCATTAACAGTATCGGCGTGATCGATTTCCTTATCTGCCTCCTTGATTTTTTGAAATCCTGGAACAGGCAGGTCTGACAATTATATTCAATGTTTTCTTTAGTTATTTCTTTTGTAATATTTACTATCTCCTCCCAAAACTCCTTTATTTTTGGGCACTCCCACCATATATGCAACATTGTTGCCTTTTGGTTACATTTCCTCCAGCATAGTGGGGAGCTCTCCGCTTGGTATCGACTTATTCTAACCGGTGTCCAATACCACCTGGTTATTAATTTATAGTTCATTTCTATTGTTCTCATATCTCAAGCGCCGTCATGGACTGCGCTAATTATCCTCTTCCCTTGTTCTTCCTGAATTTTAAATTCCAGTTCGTTTTGCGATTGGGCTAGATAGGCCGGTCTTTCTTGTCCTTCTAATTCTGTAAGTATATCGTACATTTTAGAGATGCCTTTCTTTAAAGGATAATGTAAATAGCAGAGCTTTTCCAGGGGCCTCTTTTCTGCTTCCCCTCTTATTGGCATTGGGAGTGATTTTACAAAATGTGTTAGATGTATTAGATTCCAATCATTTAGTTTCCAACTGGTGTCCCTTTCTATTTCCTGTCGGGTTTTAGTTTTTCCCTTCACCATCACATCTTTCAATTGAGGGGTTTTTTTTTCCTGAGCCCTATGTATCTCCTTTCCAGGTGCAAAAAAATTGGTTCCTGTTAGTGCCATTAACAGAGTTGTATTCCCTTTTCTCTCTCCAGAATAGTGTGTCCCATATTTTAAACACATTTTTAGTCAATATGTGTAAATCTTGTCCAAATAACCTATATTTATATGGGACCCATATATTTTTGTGTAAAATGTTTCTACTTAAAGTGTCTTCTATTTCCACCCATTTTTTTTCAGCATTTTCCGTCGTCCATTCTATCATTCGTGACAGTATCACAGTTTTATAATACCTGTGTATATCTGGGGTTGCCAGTCCCCCATTTTCCTTTTTCCTGGTGATTATACATATTATAATAGTTAATTCTTGACTTTCTATTTTGCCAAATGTATTTTATCAGCATCTTTTTTATAATCCTAAAAAAGCTCTGCGGTATTCCTATTGGTAACATTTGGAATATATACATTATTTTTGGTAATATATAGTGCTCAGGGGCGTGTCTCAGTTAACTCAACCTTAACTTTATTTATCAATGGAATATAGTTTGCTTCATATAGTTTTTTTGTACCATAGGTGTTATATTTATTCCCAGATATTTTAGTTCTTCCCTGACCCACGTAAATGGGAGAACTTTTTGAAGATTCTGAACCTCTTTTTTCTTCATTCCTATATTTAAGATTTCAGTTTTAACTGGATTTATTTTAAAATTTGAAAGTTCTCCATATTTAGTTACTTCCTTCAAGATATTTGGCAGAGTCACCTCTGGACTTGTTACGTACATCATCACGTCATCTGCGTAAGCCGCAATTTTGTGTTCCTTTTCTACCACCCTCACCCCCCCTATATCTCGGTTCTTAAAGTCGCCAACAATGGTTCCATAGAACGTACAAGAGGGGCAGGAGCGGGCAACCCTGACGTGTTCCATTGCCCATCTCAAAACCAGAGGACAGTCCGCCATTCACCCTTACTCTGACGGAGGGATCCGTATAAAGATTCTTGATCCACTGTATGAACCTTGGCCCTATTCCCATAACTCTTAATGTTTCCATCATGAATCCCCAGTCTACCCTGTCGAATGCCTTTTCCGCATCTAATGACAGGAGTAGAACTGGGCAGGGGCGTAACTATAGGGGGTGCAGCAGTTGCGACCGCAACTGGGCCCTGTGATGCAGGGGGCCTATGCAGCCCCCTCTACATATGGCCGGCAGCAGCATAGGCAGCTAGGGGTACCAGTGCGCCATGCACATGGGTGGCTGGAGGTGGAGGGTGACTAGCAGAGCTCCATGCTCGACTATCGCACTGGCTGCTCTTTAGTTGTGCATTCCCCACATGACCTGTGTCCTCAGCTGGCTCCTCAGAGTACCCCTCTCCTGCTCCATGCATTGCCGCTCAGTCCGATGTCTGTTCTCCCCAGCCAGAGTCCCGCCCCCCGAGTCCGGCCCACACTGCACTGCATACTTCTCCCGGGTAAACAAACTTTAAGCACACAGATGCAGTGCAGCCCTATGAGAGCCGGCTCCCAGGAGGACACTGCAGGCTTGTCTGCCAGCCCCCCTCCTCCCCCCATCATACACAGATGATGAAAGGTCTTTCTGGGAGATATGCTGATCGCCCGTCCAGCACACTGGATGGAGCCCAGGCCAACATGGATGAGTGCGCGGCCTACAGCTTGGTCATGGTGAGTGAGAGGACCCCATCCCCCACACACCATTACATACCCCCTCCATCTCCCCCTGGGGACAGGGACCCCTTCTCACGTGGGGACAGGGACCCCCACCTTCCCTGGTACCCCTAGTAACTTCATCTGCCCTGGAGAAAAGGACCTCATCTCTTCTGGGGACGGGGACCCCATCCTGCCTAGTGACAGTCCCCCAATGGGGCTTCTAAAATTAAAAAAAAAAAAAGAATTAAAAAAAAACTACTGATACCAGTGGTGGAACTACAGGGCTCACAAAGGTCATACCTGTGACCATGCCCTGGAATTCCACCGCCAGACTCGGAGGGAAGGGCCATGGCTGGGGTTCAGGGGGGCCCTTCATGGTTTCTTGCATCAGGGCCCTGAAGGTTCTAGTTACGCCACTGGAACTGGGGACCCCTCCTTCTTACGTGAACCTAACATCAAGACTGTTTTTAGGCTATTATCTCTTCCCCCTCTTCCGGGGACAAACCCAGTCTGGTCTGGATTTATCCAATATGGACACATTTTTTTAATCTGGTGGCCAAAATCTTTGCACATATTTTAATATCCGTATTTAAAAGAGCAATAGGTCTATAACTGGAACAGTTGGTTTTATCTTCCCCTTCTTTCGGTATTATCGTTATATATGCTAACAGTGATTCTTTCCTAATTTTTTCTTTCTCTCCCAGAATATTGAAATATTCACTTAATTTAGGAATCAGAGTTTCTTGAAATTTTTTGTAATATTTAATCGTGAAGCCGTCGGGCCCTGGGCTTTTCCCTGCTGGAATTTCCTTTATTACTTGTATTATTTCTTCTTCCGTTATTCTTTTTTCTAGTTCTATTAATTGCTCCATTTGGGCCTAGGTAGTTTTGGTTCCTTCACATAGGTTTGGATCTTCTTTCTTCTTATTTCCCAATCTTGGGCGGACTCATCTTTTCTTATTGCATATAATGCACTAAAATATGAGTTGAATGCTGCTGCTATCTCTGTTGTTTTATATACTATTTCTCCGTATTCATTTTTGATCTTCTCTATTAAATTGTTAGACTTCTGTTTTCTCACCAAGTTTGCTAGGTATTTCCCTGGTTTATTGCCCCACTTGTATCTCTCCTGTGCTACTCTGTAGTAATTTTTTCTCTCTTCTTCTTCCAATACCATCTTCAGTTGTTCTTGCTTTTGTTTTTAAATCCCGGAGAATTTCCTTTTTCAATTGCGTTTTGTGTTTTTGTTCCAATTCCTGAAGTTCTTCCATTATTCTTATCTTATCTCTTCTCTGATCCTGTTTCCTCTTAGCACCAATCACGATCAATTTCCCTCTAATTACCGACTTATGAGGCTCCCAGATGGTTGCCTTTGTCAAGTCAGGGGTTTCATTTTCTCCAAAAAAAAATTCTATCTCCTCCTGAATAATTTTTTGATTTTTTTCATCCTCCAGCAAATCTTCATTCAATCTGCACGTCCCTGCCCCTAGAGATTCCCCTCACAGAATGAGCTTTAGCATTGCTGGGGCATGGTCTGAAACTGTTGTTATCCCGATTTTTGCTTTCAGATGTTTCTTCTAGCATTCAATGTTCTACCATTATATAATCCAGACGGGAGTATACTCCGTGTACCACTGAAAAAAACATATAGTCCTTTATTTCTTTATGTTGTATCCTCCAAGGATCAACTAACTGGGCTTCAAGGAATTTTTTTCTTAGTATCTTCCATTGTCTAATTTCTTTCTCTATCGAGGTTGTTGTGCTGTCAATCTTTTGTTCCATGGGAAAGTTGAAATCACCCGCAAGTATCAGCTTACCCTGTTTAAATCTATTTATTTCTTTCAAAATTTTCGCCAGATGTGATTTCGGATTTTTATCTGGGCAATATATGTTAGCCTCGGCTTTGTGGTGTTATATCTGAATGATGCCTGAGGCTAAATACATCATTCAGATATCGGCATTTTCAGCCGGCGATTCCCTGCGCCATAAGAATGATCATAGTGGCTGTTCCGTCGCTTGATCGTTCTTACGGGCAGCGGGTGGGGATGTCCCCCCCTCCCACCGCCCTCTGGTGCTTCTACCGACTCACCGCTTCCAGCGGTGAGTCGGACACAGAATCCACCGGCCCCTGATCGTGATCATAGAGATTTCTCTATGATCGTTCGGAGGGCAGGCGCGATGGTATGATGTCACGCTCGGCCTCTGCATTCAAATAACGGTGCCACCAGGATCGTTTTTTTATTTTTTTTATTTTAGGCTTCCCAACCTAGAGGTGAGATGTGGGGTCTTATTGACCCCATATCTCACTGCAAATATTTCAGATCATGCCACATTCCTATTACAAGGGATGTTTACATTCCTTGTAATAGGAATAAAAGTAATAATTTTTTCTGTTTTGTTTTTTAAAGTGTCAAACTAAAAAATAAAAGTAAAATTAACAATAAAAAACATTTTTTTTAAAGCGCCCCTGTCCCCGTGAGCTCGTAGCAGAAGCGAACGCGTACGTAAATCCCACCCACATATGAAAATGGTGTTCAAACCACACATGTGAGGTATCACAGTGAACGTTAGAGCAAGAGCAATAATTCTAGCCCTAGACCTCCTCTGTAACTCAAAACATGTAACCAGTAAAAAAAATTGAAAGCATCGCCTATGGGGATTTGTAAATACCAAAGTTTGGCGCCATTCCATGAGCGTGTGCAATTTTGAAGTGTGACATGTTGGGTATCTATTTACTCTGCGTATCTTCATCTTTCACATTATGCAAAAAAATTGGGTTAACTTTAATGTTTTTTCTTTTTTTTAAAGCTGAAAAAAACATGTTTGAAAAATTGCTGTGCAAATACTGTGCGAGATAAAAAGTTGCAACAACCTCCATTGAATTCTCTAGGGTCTTTGCTAAAAAAAAACATATATAATGTTTGGGGTTTCTATGTAATTTTCTAGCAAAAAAAATTATGAATTTTTACGTGTAGGAGAGAAATGTCAGAAATGGCCTGGATGTGAAGTGGTTAATATTTGAGTCCTGTGTGATGTGTGTCTCTTGTAGGAATATTATTCCCGCATTATAACTTTCTAATTCTCTCAGGATCACATATCGCTTCCTTGATGAATTTAAACCTTGAACATTATTTGACACTATTTGCACCCTAACCTCTTCCTTCATCCTTTTTCAATCCCCCGCATGTCCAGCCGGGAGGCCAGGACCCCTGTAGAGGTCCGGTCTGGGTCCCCCCATGGCGACACGCGGGGCCATCTTGTTTTCTGTCAATTTCCAAGAAAAGCATTTTTCTTCCAGGAGAGAACACATAAAACCTCCTTTCCCCCCCCCGTTCCCCTCCCACCCTCCTCCCCCATCCCCACCCACCCCCACCACCCTCCTCGTATCCTCGGTATCCCCCCCTCCCACCCCCATTTCCTTGTTGTTGGTATCTTGACCCTCTGGTCTCGGGAGCAAAAGGATTGTTTATTGCTCTCTCTTATTTAAGGTGGAAATCTATTTGACACTCAGGGCCCTCTTCTCCTATTTGTCAAGGAGCGTGGCCTTACCTGCATGCAGAACAACCAACCCCCCTCCCCCCATCTCCTGTACGTTCTCACCATTCTGCCCTGCAGTCATCTCTCCCTCCCCACCCCCCGTCACTGAAATTTCCAGTTTTCTGCAGAAGTCTGGGATTTCTTTAATAAATCTTAGACTAGTATAGTCTAGTATTCCATTTCTTATCACGTTCAGGCTAGCAGGAAACCGCCAGTTATACTGCATTTCTTGTTCTTGAAGAATTTTTAAGAGGGGTTTAAGCAGCTTTCTTCTTCTTAGAGTCTCCGGTGCCAGATCCTGAAAAAATTGTATAGTATTTCCTCTATATTCAACTGATGGGTTCCTCCTTAAGTTTTTCCAGATTAAGTTCTTATCCTCCCATTTTCTGAAATGTACAATTACGTCCCTAGGTTTTTCCTTGGGAAGTCCTGGTGGTTTTCTTAGTCTGCATGTTCCTTTTAATTCTATTATGTTAGTTCTGTCATTACCCAACATTGGATTTAATAAATTCGTTTCATAGTTTCTGCCAGTTTGTCGTCCTGTACCGATTCTGACAAACCACGGATTCTCAGTTTTTTTTTCCGCTCTTTATATTCTCGATCTTCCATTTTATACATTTGTTCCCGTTGTTCCTTTTTTATTAAAGTTAATTCACCTCTCGGTTCCTTAATTGTTTCTGTATGGGCAAGCGACGTAGTTTCTATTTCTTCTATTCTTGTGAGCAAGTACCCCAAGTTTTTATGATTGTTTGTCATTTCTGCTTTCAGTGACTTTTCCAGGGCTTCAAACATTTTTTCCATATCCCCTTTTGTTGGTAGCCTGGAGGGTTCTAGGGCATCAGCCCCTCCAGAGGTTCCCTCTCCAGACTCATCCAGCTCTTGTTCCATTCTTACTTCTAGGGGTAAACTGCTATCTGCTATTATCTTGTCTTGACCCCTTTCCTTCTTTTCCTTCTTTTCTCTGGTTTCCTGCTGCTGTCCCCTTACACTTTGGTCTTTTCCTCCCTCTCCTTTCCTCCCTCTCCTTTCCTCCCTCTCCTTTCCTCCCTGCAATAAATATCTGCCCATGGGGCCCGGGCTTGGACTAGGTGGTGACTTAGTTGTTCCCCCTCCTCTTGTCGTCTTTTCTCTCATTATATAGGAAAAAAACACCGCCCCCTAGCACTCAACCGGTTTATGTATGATATGTGGTTGCAGTTCCTGCTAATCCGTTTATTTCTTTTGTGTTCCATTTATCTTTCGCCTAAATCTCGTCTATTCTACTTTTTTCGACTGTATTAGACTGTACAAAAAAAAAAGGCCAAAGATGAGGAGAAAAAAAAGGAAAAAGGCTAAAAGCTTGCTTCTCCTCTCCTCTCCTCTCCTCTGTGTTTACAATATGAAGCAATCCTTTTCCACTGTACTTGCCTTTTCCTTTCCCTCTACGGTCCTTTTAGACTCTAATTTTCTTCCTCCCCACCCACAGCTCAGGAATGTTTTTACTTAGCATTCATACAAAAATAAAGCAGTCTTAGCGCAGTCTTATTAACAAGAGGAATAGGCAAAATAGGCTATTTTCAGTTTCTATTGCTAAGTAAACTACTTATCTGAGCCGGTTGAGAGAGGGTAAGCCCAGTCCTCAGGGTTGTGTGGGTACGGTCCCATCCACCTCGTGGGCTTCTCTCCACACTCCTTAGAGCCCTCGGCTCTCCTCGGCTATCTCCGCTTCTTCCCGCTCACTTCCAAGTGCCGCAAAGCTCCTCCGAGCACTGCAGTCTCCACGCACACTTCGTGCCTGACGCCTCGCATCTCCTCATGTCTCCACACCGGCCCCAGGACACCCTGGCGCACACCCCCGAACACCCACAGTCTCCCCGGAAAAGGCAGCCGCACCTGCCTCCTCACCGATACAAGACTGCCAGGGGGAGGGATAGTTGATCAATCCAGGGGCCGGCAGACATTACTCCTGGCAGGAGAGGGGAGGAGGGAGCTTCACGGTGTGCAGCCTGTTGGCGCCATAACAGGCTCCTCCCTCATGCCATATAGTTGGTTATTTATATTTACCACTGCATATAGATATTTAAGAATAAGTAGCTTTTTTTTTAAACTTTACATATTAACTAAATTATACACCACATTCTATGGGTATTATCCAATAAATCAAAACAATAATTGGACAACTAATCGGGTATGAAAATAATCCTTGCAGCCGTAGCTGTGACCAATCACAGCAGTTCCCATGAAAAATGTACACAGTGGAAGGCTTCCATTCATGTCATTCATTGTATACTATTAAGCTGATCTCTGGTTGGTCACGATGATCACATGGTACAGATATGGCCAATCAGCCCATCTGTACTATGTGAATAGCTGTGGCCAATCACAGCTAGTCACAATAGTAAATACTGAATTAATTGATTTCATTCAGTAAAAATAGTTGTTTATGGCAGTGAAATTCACTGTTATAAGAAATAATAGTGTAGCGCTGGTACTCCTAATGAGTATGCGCTATGTGTTTAAATTTCGTTTTTGCTCAAAACTGTAGTGAGTTTTGGGGCTAATTGTGCTAAATTGTACTTTGGCATCAATTTGACTGGGCTGTATAGAAGTTCTGCCTGGTCAGAGGTGGGATTGTACACCTGTGGGAAGCTTTAGAATGTAGTCTGGTTGGTCGCATTGGGTACCAATCAGTGGGCGTGTTTGTCTGACTGCGTAATCCGGGAAGGGGTACTTAACCACTTCAATACAGGGCACTTTCGCCCCCTTCCTTCCCAGCCCAATTTTCAGCTTTCAGCGCTCTAGCGCTTTCAGTGACAATTGCGCGGTCATGCTACACTGTACCCAAATGAAATTTTTATCATTTTGTTCGCACAAATAGAGCTTTATTTTGGTGGTATTTATTCACGACTCCGTTTTTTATTTTTTGCGCAAAAAAGCGGAAATTTGGAAAAAAAAAACAATATTTTCTTTTTTCTACTTCAATAAAAATCCAATAAAATCAAATTTTGTCATAAATTTAAGCCAAAATGTATTCTGCTACATGTTTTTGGTAAAAAAAAATCCGTTAAGTGTATAATAATTGGTTTGTGTGATCACGGACATATGTACGCAAATGATCATGTACATATGTGTGCAGGTGATCACGTACATATGTGTGCAGATAATCATTGGGACATGTGATTTTAGTGGGACATATGTGGGGGACATGTTTTTATTATTAGGGACATGTGTTTTTATTATTTGGGGACATGTATGTTTTGGGGACATGTGTGGGGACATTGTGTTTATACTGTGTGATGTGTTTACTGTGTGGTGTGTTTACTGTGTACACTAGACTGGTGATCAGTGAGTAAAAAGCTGTAAAAAGCAGCTCATACTCACTGATCAGCAGCCGGCTGCAGCGATCTGCTCTCCTCTCCACAGCGATGACTTCTGTGTGAGGAGAGGAGGAGCCGATTGCCTAGCAACCGGCTGTTTGTTTACATCACATGACGGCCGTGATTGGACACGGCCGTCATGTGATCAGGAGGGCCAATCACAGAGCCCTCCTGCCGATCTGAGATGCGCCGTGTCCGGGTGACACGGGCGCATCGGGATCGCGCCGCTGCGCGGGCGTGCGCGCGCGCGATCCCGCTACTCCTGAATGACGTTCCTGAACGTCATATCAGGAGTAGGCGGCTCCCACCCGGCCGTATATGTGCATTGGCCGGGTGGGAAGTGGTTAAGGTACCTGGGTTCTGGGTTCTGGTCAAGAAGTTGTTGTTGACTCCGTGGTCCTGGTCCTCCTGACCAGCCCCCAGGGGCCCTCATGGCCTGGGGTGCAGATCCATCTGTTTCTGAGCCTCAGAACTGGCTAGTTTGAGGCACAGTAACTAGGAGGAGGATTCTAAGGTGTCCCTGTGCCATCTCGGGTTTGGAGAGGCCCAGCAACTCTACACACGACCAGGGTGTACTCGAGGACTCTGCATTAAGAGAGCCACGCACAAGGCTGGCTGCTCGGTAAGAGCCTGGAAGCTGAGCAATTCTTACAGTATCGCTGGACTGGCTGAAAGATTCTGGTACAGAAAAGTTCCTACTTCTACCCTTCCTTTTAAAAAAATCTGGGAAGAGACCCTGACCTCATGCAGCATAGAACTAATGAAGCAATTGATGGCCCAGCACTCAAATGATATGTCCATATTAGATGAAGAAATAGATAGATTACTACAGCAATATCCGGATATCACTACTTCCACTACCTTTTCGGAAAAATGGAAGGAACTGAGAGACCGTTTAGAGATATTAAATAAGGAAATCATTTTTAAAAAACAAGGTAAATTCTCATTGGATAAACAAGCTTTCCTTGACGGCTATGCATATAAATGGGCTGGTCGAGCCTATAACAGGAGAAATCCTGCATACGCTCGCCAACCCCTAACTAGACCACCAATGGAATTATCCGAATCAGATTCTTCCTTATCCTCTCTATCATCACAGTCCTTATCTCAATATACTCAGTCTCACTGCCCCACCCTCCCACGTAAGAGATCACTCACTGGAAATGGGCACCCCCATAAAGACCCTAAAAAAGACAGAAAATTGGGGAAATCGGCTAAAGCCTCACAGGCCATACGTACAACAGTTCCTTCTTCTTCCTCCAACAAATCAGATACAGCGGCCTCCACACTACACAGTGTGATTCCAAAACTCTTGCAACCCCAAATCCAGTCCCTTTTTCCCTCCAACCTTTTAACCTCAACCCATCCAGAAGGCACCAGAAAAGGCAGTCTAGACGCCTTTGTACACAAAACTTAAACCCCAAGTACCCTTCCAATAGCAATGAAACACACCCTGATCAGGCATCTTCATTAAACATCATTAATTTGACGTCAATCACATTAACATCAGAGGAGGAATATGTTTTACAACTCGGCCTTGGCTTTTGCCCATCTGAACCCATAGACATTTTTGAAACAATTAAAGACTTATACTTATTCGCTCGCAACCTCACTTACAAATTCATTTATGATCCTGAACGTAAAAAACTAAATCTAGAAAAAGAACTAGCCGAGCGTACCAAAAGTTTCACCATGGAAGAGTTCAGGGCCTTACGTGACCTGATGCTCCTCTATGATGAGGGTGCTTGTGCCACAGATGAGGACACTGTGAATACCTTGGGACCAAACCCCCTGCCTTTTGGTCAGGGACCCGAGCTATCAGACCCATCTGGGCCTAAACAGAAGAAACAAACACTTAAAGCCAAGTCTCGCGCATTTCCAGATTTGATGACTTGCCCTGCCATCTGGGCTTTCCTACATGAGTCTATCAAATCTCTTAAGAAATACAAATGGGCGGATCAGCCGTCCAATTTAACTCCTCAACAAAAATCGGCAATCAGGACACTTCAAAAACACCCAGATTTAATCATCAAACAATCCGATAAGGGTGGCAACCTAGTTCTCATGACACATCTACAGTACCAAACAATGTGTTACCTGGTGCTACATAACACATCTTGGTACTCCCCTATCGATTTTTCTTTGATTGAATCTTTCACTCTAGAATTTCGCCAACTGATAATGGGCGCATGTAATGAGGGCCTCATTGATGAGGTAACTTTAAAATATATCAATATTGTGACCCCACGTACCCCCACTTTTTATACCCTACCAAAAACCCATAAGAATCTACAAACTCCCCCAGGCCGACCCATTGTATCAGGCCTGGGTTCTTTGACGGAAAATGCTAGCCGTTTCGTGGACACCTTCCTTATGCCTCACGTTGTAGGATTACCGTCCTACATTAAAGATACAACGGATCTGTTGAGGCATATCGAGGGTATCCAGATCCCTCCTGATGCCCTGCTCGTGGCAGTTGATGTCGAGGCTCTATACTCGAGCATCCCCCACGAGCAGGGCGTCAGGATGGTTGAATCTTTCTTAATGGAGCAGGTCTCTGCCTCCTGGCCACTTAACTGTTTCATTTTGAAATTGCTTAAATTTATTCTTACGAGGAATTATTTTTTATTTAATGATCAGCTATTCTTACAAAAACAGGGGGTGGCCATGGGCACCTCCTGTGCTCCCTCGTATGCTAATCTCTACTTAGGTGCGTGGGAAAGGTTTATCTTTGGGGAGGATACTTTGCAACCTTTTCTGGATTTTGTCCTGTGCTGGTACCGTTACATCGATGACCTATTCATTGTGTGGTCCGGCACCAGATCGGACCTTGATAGTTTCATCAAGGTTCTTAATAGCAACCAATTTAATTTACAATTCACCTACACGGCGGACAACAACAATATTTCATTTTTAGATTTAAATATCTTGAAACATCCCTCGGGCTCTCTTACCACAGACCTTTACCGTAAACCCACCGCTGGAAATACGATTCTATATGCCTCTAGTGCACATCCCCGCCCTCTAGTTCGCAGCATCCCCTTTGCCCAATATCTAAGGTTGAGGCGGAACTGCTCTGAGGACGGGGATTTTCACAGACAGGCCAATTTATTGCGGGACCGTTTGTTAGTTAGAGGCTACAGCCCCACTAATCTTAGAAAGGCCTTCAATAAAGCCTCTTCCCGTAGTCGCCAGTCACTGCTCTATGGCCCTGCCCGTATACAACAGCCCCCTACCACTAAAATAATAACAAAATACTCTGCTCACCACCAACAACTTCGGCATATTCTGTCCCAACATTGGCACTTACTGACTGAACATCACATATTAGGAAACTATGTTAAATCTACCCCAGAATTAGTTTTTAAAAAAGCCACCTCTCTCCGTGATAAACTAACAAAAAGTCACTATCAAATGCCATCTGGATCCTTGGAGGGACCCAGAGGCACTTATAAATGTGGCCAATGCTCTAAATGCCCATGGATTCAAGAAGGAGGGGTTACAATATTACCGAATGGAGAGATGTTTCGGCCTTCACACCATGCCGATTGCGGCACCCGAGGGCTGGTCTACCTGATGGTCTGCGCCTGCCAAGCATTTTATGTAGGGAAGACCATCAGGGAATTACGCCAGCGCTTGGGTGACCATCTCTACTATTCGACCAATGGAAAAATGACCACGGTAGGTCGCCATGTGGGTATACATCATAAATTTCAATTTGATTTAGTAAAATTCTTTGTCCTTGAAGTGATCCCACAGGACCCCAGAGGGGGTAATTGGGATCAGGCCATTTTGAGACGCGAAGTATTATGGATAGAGCGGCTGAATGCTCTCACCCCCCCGGGCCTAAATGAAGCCCATTCCTACAAATGTTTCCTTTGAAGATGTTATATGTTGTACATGTACATTGTACACTTTCTCCCCCCCTTTTTAAAATGCAGGTAATGCCCTAGAACCTTGCATTTAGTTTGAGGGCATTGGACTGATGAGGGTTTCTGTGAGGGAAGTGACATTAGCCCTCCCCCTACCTCTTTTCTTTTTCTTTTCTTCCTTTTTCCGTTTCATTTCCACTTTTTTCTTACCCTCCTGTCGTTCCTAGTATTAAGAATTCTTTGCCATCAGACGCTAATACTCGCTTGGTTATACTGATTTTGTGATATCATATCACTATCTTGTAACTTTCATATTCATTTAAAGAAAAATCGGTTCCCCTTTAAATGTGGAATCTATATGATTCAGGTGCTATTCTGAGGACGGTCCTTTTAGGACGTTTATATTTATTTATATATATTTTTCTGTATGTTAGCTGGTTTGGTCTGGCGATTGTCACCTGCGGCCGGCCTGAGCCACCAGGTGAGAGTGGCCTTTGTTGCCGCCCAGCTTGGTGACGGGGGTCCGCGGCATTGTGACACTCCCCAGTCCATTCACAGCAATAAACTTTGTACCACAGTCTTGGATCATGACTCTGCTATGCTTTCCCCTATTGGTTCTTCCGTGTCCCGCAGCTGGATAGACCTGAGGAGTTTGTTCTCCCCCCCTCGGGCGGACGTGTGGCACCCTGGTGTGATTTTCACACCTCCCATTTCACTGCAGACATTCTCTGCAGCTTTACATGGGAGCGCAATACAATGCGCAGGCTGCCTGACCCGGACTGATCCCTGCTTGGTTGAGGCGATGGTGAACGGGGATTATGTGTCACACAAATCCCCGCCCAGCCACGCCCCTAGACATTCCCCCTGGTCCTCTTTTCATGGGGAATGCTTTGGCCGTGCGCACGAGTACATCCGCGCATGCGCCGTGATGCGGGGACAGGATTAAGGAGCACACCACTGTGCCCTTAACACTTCCGGGTTGGGGGTTTAAATGGCGCGCTCGAGATTTGAATCCTCAGAGCGCTGCCTGTGTTGAGACGAGCAATGCGTAGGATCTCTAAGCTTCAGGTATTGTCCCTTCATTCTGACTCTGTATATGTTTCAGCTACATGCATTTCTTTTCCTGGTCCGTTCAGATGTTTGGTCATTGACTAACTATGCTTACCCTTTATTCTGAACCAGGAAAAATCTGTAATTGAATTTCTGGACATCCCGTATAGAAAATTTGGTGACACCTTAGAAGTATTTGATCTAACTATCCAATGTATTTGGGGTATGTCTTCCGCCTAAAACAATAATAATCCTTTGAGGTGCTTTTATTGACCATGGCTCACTGGGTGCCTTTTTGTCAACATGAGAGATCTTATCTATCCATCTCTTTACTTATTCTCTTATACTGCTCTATCTTACCAGCCCATGGTCTCTGATATATTTATCCCTCTCTATTGAACACCATTTAAACGGACCATTGCATCATTATTTTTTCAGTCCCTGTATGCGCTGTTCAGAGTCTCTCCACCTTGCCCCCCGTGTCCGCCCTTAGGGGGGGCACCCTGTTCTGAGGGTGTCTCGAAGTAGGTCGCTCGTATGCTGTGGGTTGGGAGCTCCAGGGGTGAGTTATGATCCAACACTGTTTTTTCTAATACAATGCTGATGTACTGTCTATTCACTACTGTTGTTATTGTTACTTCCTTTTTTTGTAAAAAACTTTCTGATATTTTGTATGATATTATTGTATACTTATATATATATTTTTCATACTAGATTTTTAAAAGTGACGTTCCCTGAGGAAGCGGTGTTCTTAGTGCCGCGAAACCGGTCGGATTTATGCGTCATCCCTGTATCTCCGTAAAACATTTAATTGTTTAGAATGTGAACCAATTGGGTCCTGTGATTGGATTTAATATTGTGGTTCTGCTACAGCAATGTTTTTGTATTATCTGTTATATGGATTAAATTATAATAAAATGTAATTTTGTTTTAACGATTGTTCTACAATATTTTCTGATACCGTAATAGTCCCTGCTCCCACTGAACCAATTGGAAATTCATCTCTTCGAGGTTGTTTCCTCCTGGTTGTTCTGAGCTATATGCCCAGTTTTCTCTTCTACCCTTCCAGTTGTAACTAAGTTACAACCATAAAAGGAAATGATTCAAACCTCCATCAGCACCCCATTAATTGACACCTCATCCCTTTTAGAAATATCAAACAAGGTTTTTTAAGGTAAACCAAACCTAAGAAAATGGGACGTTAACGGTGCAAAAAATCAGAGTTATATTCATAATAAAAGGTTTTTCTATACAAAATGTATTTATACAAAATTCATAAAAACAGAGCAGTAATCTGTATAATCATACTGAGGTTATATACAGCTTTGTGGTCCAATAGACGGTAAAGTTGAGGTAGTTGCGATTGATTTATCCCGACATGTTTCGCTTAATGCTTCATCAGAGGATAAGCCAACTACCAACATAATAAATTCAAAAAGAAAAAACATAAATTAATTTCACAAAGTACATTTCTTTTTACATCATTAATACAGATGATCAGCATATATAGTGTTTAAAGGACACGAGTAAGGCTCAAAAAGATGGAAATATGCTCACCCCCATTTTACCGACCCATTCGTACCCCAGGAAGAATTATATAACTACCAGATGGATAGAGGAGTGCAGGGCAGCAAGTACAGCAGCCAGGCAATATAGCTGGAGAGGGCATAGACGGCGGCTGATTGGGACAGAAAAATTATACAATATGTCAGCATACTATTTATAAACAAGAGCTATTTTATTATTTTGTTTTATACTATAATCAAAATATAGGAATATCCTATAGCCATTTTAATGTATTTTATCTGGTATAGCAATCATTTTTAAGTTATGCATTTTACTTTAAATAAATATATTTTTTGTTAATTTAGTGGAGCCCAGTTATTATTAATTTAAGTTCATCCACTTACATTCACTGACGATAAAGTAGAATTTCCTTAATATTTTATCCAGGTTTTATATTATAGCCACCAAGGTATGTAAGAGGTTCCCCTTCAGATTAGGATAAGCCCGGAAGGGTAGCTCACCCAGACGGGCTTTGCAGCCTGTTTACAAGGTGTCTGAGAAAGAAGAGTATATTTAGCATTGATTAAAGTATGAAAAAGGAAAAGAAATCATTCTCAGTGATCCAATGTTAAAATTACTAACCAGCTAATAGGTATGGACTTCCTCCTAGCACGGCTCCCCCACAATTGAGCCGGGTGTTTGATGTCCCAGTATATATGCCGCCGTCCATCGAGCCGGCGTCTGACGTCACCGGCTCGATGCGGACGTAAACAGCGGCAGTGCGCATGCGCGAGAGAGCCTTCGGGGGAATCTGGAGACTACATTTCCCACAATGCATCGGTGCAAACACCGGCATTCAGGGAAACGTAAAAGAGGGGATAGCCAGAGCACAGCTAAGGCAATGCTCCGGCCAGCGCACTCATATTGCCCCAAGGTGTATGATTCCCTGTCTCGCACGCAGGGACCACCGCTAACCAGTGGGTAGCCTGCCAGATCAGATATAATCCAACCCAGCAAAGATCCCCTCAGGCGTCCATATGCTCCTCTCCAATGCCAAAGTGCCAAAAGCAGCCGACCAGAAGCCATGCATCAAAATAACATGCGATATTCAAATAATATGAGTCGCATGATAAAATACACGTGGGGAACGAAAGAGGTTTGTAGATAGAAACCAAGGGGGGAGAGAGAGATATAAATAAACGAGGGGGAGAAAAAGGAAAATATACCCCAATATATCAGTCGGTGCGATCGCGATAATGGACCAAATTAATTGCGAAATCCGTGTATATATTTTAAGAGCCCATCTCATGTCCTGAAAACAAAATTCACAGTAAATTCTAATATCAATAATATGAAGTATCACAGCAAGGTGTAAATATATCCAATGTATCAAAATAATTAGTAATTATATAAATAATAATTAATAAAAAACAGGACAAAACAAAACAAAACAAAACAGAACAATGCAACAGATATCATTCCCCCCCCCCTCCCCCCAGACCAACGATTTTCAAAGAAATGAATGATAACTCAAATTTTCATTAAACCCAGGAAATGTTATTGCTTTTAAATTATATATCCATCTTGCTTCTATCTGTAGGAGTTTTTTGTCAACACTTCCCCCTCTCGAAGAGAGTGGGACATGATCTAATGCCTGGAATTTAATATAGTCTGGGTTAAAGTCATGATGTAGGCCTATGTGCCTACCGATTGCTGTAGTCATTTTTTTATTAAGAATTGGTTTTATGTGATCTCTCATACGTATCGAGAAGGCTCTTTTTGTTTTACCTATGTAAAATCCTCCACACCGGCACTGTGCTAAATACACTATGCCAGGTGTGGAGCAGGTCACACAGGATTTCAATTGGTGCCAATTTCCATTTGGTAATTTAAATCTACTGCAACCAGCCATATATCTGCACATATCACAATGTCCACATGGGTAGGAACCATATTTCCCTATTTTGGGTTCATTATCACAGTCAATAAAATGACTATGTACCAAACGCTCCTTCAAAGAAGGAGCACGTTTGTAAGTAATCTCTGGGTATTCATTAACTTATTTTTTCACCACTGGATCGGCCAATAGTAGAGGCCAAAATGTCTGTATTATATCTCTGAATTTCTTATTTTGATTAGAATGTCGGGTAACTAATCTTACAGTCTTAGCTGTTTTAACAGGTTTTTTAGTAAAAATAAGGGTATTCCTATCTTTTTGTTGAACTAGATTATATGCTTTTTTCAGGCACTTGTGGCTATATCTGGCCTACTGACCTCCTCTATTTTTAGGAAGCCGACGGCTGGAAATACTATTCTACATGCCAAAAGCTCACACCCGCCGTCCTTGATAAGATCTATACCATACAGTCAATATCTCAGACTCAAACGAAATTGTAGCCAGGAATCAGATTATAAACTAGCAGCTAGAGCCTTGTATGACAGACTAATAGTACGTGGATATAGCCACAAGTGCCTGAAAAAAGCATATAATCTAGTTCAACAAAAAGATAGGAATACCCTTATTTTTACTAAAAAACCTGTTAAAACAGCTAAGACTGTAAGATTAGTTACCCGACATTCTAATCAAAATAAGAAATTCAGAGATATAATACAGACATTTTGGCCTCTACTATTGGCCGATCCAGTGGTGAAAAAATACGTTAATGAATACCCAGAGATTACTTACAAACGTGCTCCTTCTTTGAAGGAGCGTTTGGTACATAGTCATTTTATTGACTGTGATAATGAACCCAAAATAGGGAAATATGGTTCCTACCCATGTGGACATTGTGATATGTGCAGATATATGGCTGGTTGCAGTAGATTTAAATTACCAAATGGAAATTGGCACCAATTGAAATCCTGTGTGACCTGCTCCACACCTGGCATAGTGTATTTAGCACAGTGCCGGTGTGGAGGATTTTACATAGGTAAAACAAAAAGAGCCTTCTCGATACGTATGAGAGATCACATAAAACCAATTCTTAATAAAAAAATGACTACAGCAATCGGTAGGCACATAGGCCTACATCATGACTTTAACCCAGACTATATTAAATTCCAGGCATTAGATCATGTCCCACTCTCTTCGAGAGGGGGAAGTGTTGACAAAAAACTCCTACAGATAGAAGCAAGATGGATATATAATTTAAAAGCAATAACATTTCCTGGGTTTAATGAAAATTTGAGTTATCGATCATTTCTTTGAAAATCGTTGGTCTGGGGGGGGGGGGGGGGGGGAATGATATCTGTTGCATTGTTCTGTTTTGTTTTGTTTTGTTTTGTCCTGTTTTTTATTAATTATTATTTATATAATTACTAATTATTTTGATACATTGGATATATTTACACCTTGCTGTGATACTTCATATTATTGATATTAGAATTTACTGTGAATTTTGTTTTCAGGACACGAGATGGGCTCTTAAAATATATACACGGATTTCGCAATTAATTTGGTCCATTATCGCGATCGCACCGACTGATATATTGGGGTATATTTTCCTTTTTCTCCCCCTCGTTTATTTATATCTCTCTCTCCCCCCTTGGTTTCTATCTACAAACCTCTTTCGTTCCCCACGTGTATTTTATCATGCGACTCATATTATTTGAATATCGCATGTTATTTTGATGCATGGCTTCTGGTCGGCTGCTTTTGGCACTTTGGCATTGGAGAGGAGCATATGGACGCCCGAGGGCATCTTTGCTGGGTTGGATTATATCTGATCTGGCAGGCTACCCACTGGTTAGCGGTGGTCCCTGCGTGCGAGACAGGGAATCATACACCTTGGGGCAATATGAGTGCGCTGGCCGGAGCATTGCCTTAGCTGTGCTCTGGCTATCCCCTCTTTTACGTTTCCCTGAATGCCGGTGTTTGCACCGATGCATTGTGGGAAACGTAGTCTCCAGATTCCCCCGAAGGCTCTCTCGCGCATGCGCACTGCCTCTGTTTACGTCCGCATCGAGCCGGTGACGTCAGACGCCGGCTCGATGGACGGCGGCATATATACTGGGACATCAAACACCCGGCTCAATTGTGGGGGAGCCGTGCTAGGAGGAAGTCCATACCTATTAGCTGGTTAGTAATTTTAACATTGGATCGCTGAGAATGATTTCTTTTCCTTTTTCATACTTTAATCAATGCTAAATATACTCTTCTTTCTCAGACACCTTGTAAACAGGCTGCAAAGCCCGTCTGGGTGAGCTACCCTTCCGGGCTTATCCTAATCTGAAGGGGAACCTCTTACATACCTTGGTGGCTATAATATAAAACCTGGATAAAATATTAAGGAAATTCTACTTTATCGTCAGTGAATGTAAGTGGATGAACTTAAATTAATAATAACTGGGCTCCACTAAATTAACAAAAAATATATTTATTTAAAGTAAAATGCATAACTTAAAAATGATTGCTATACCAGATAAAATACATTAAAATGGCTATAGGATATTCCTATATTTTGATTATAGTATAAAACAAAATAATAAAATAGCTCTTGTTTATAAATAGTATGCTGACATATTGTATAATTTTTCTGTCCCAATCAGCCGCCGTCTATGCCCTCTCCAGCTATATTGCCTGGCTGCTGTACTTGCTGCCCTGCACTCCTCTATCCATCTGGTAGTTATATAATTCTTCCTGGGGTACGAATGGGTCGGTAAAATGGGGGTGAGCATATTTCCATCTTTTTGAGCCTTACTCGTGTCCTTTAAACACTATATATGCTGATCATCTGTATTAATGATGTAAAAAGAAATGTACTTTGTGAAATTAATTTATGTTTTTTCTTTTTGAATTTATTATGTTGGTAGTTGGCTTATCCTCTGATGAAGCATTAAGCGAAACATGTCGGGATAAATCAATCGCAACTACCTCAACTTTACCGTCTATTGGACCACAAAGCTGTATATAACCTCTGTATGATTATACAGATTACTGCTCTGTTTTTATGAATTTTGTATAAATAAATTTTGTATAGAAAAACCTTTTATTATGAATATAACTCAGATTTTTTGCACCGTTAACGTCCCATTTTATTAGGTTTGGTTTACCTTAAAAAACCTTGTTTGAAGTTACAACCATGTCTGCATGAGAGACTTTGAAAAGTGAGAATTACCTGTTGATTGCTAAACCCAAACTTAAGGATTTATTCAACAGCTAAAGAATCCAGTTGCGAGCGGCTGTTCCCTGGATTGTGTACAGTGAGAGAGACTTTTATCGAAGTCAGCAGTTCCAAGCACCTGAGCTAAACCTTACCCTGATACCCTCTATTCCCAACTTAGAGACTGAGTTTGTTCAACTGTTTTATGCAAAATAAAAATCCTAACAAGGAATTCAAGTGTTGGTCTCTACAGTTACTGGGTTATCAACCCTGGGAACCCCTAGACAAGGACAACGAGTACGAGCTGGAGGAGGTAATCGGTAAGCCCAGAAAAATTCAGTGTGCAAAAAAATAAAAAATCCTGATCACCTTCCCAGAGTAGTACAGTGTTTCTATGGTAACACTGTGTTGGTCTGGTCACAGTATGTAAAAAACAAAACAAAAAAACCTAACAAATATAAATAAATATGGGGAAAAAAAGTATTATTTTTTACATGCTGTCACCAGTCAGTGTCCCTGATCACCACCACAGCAGTTATATGATGATTCTGCACTGCACTGGTAACAGTGTGTAAAAAAAAAAAAAAAACACAATTCTTTTTTCATTTCTTCACGTTACAAAAAAATTGTGTCAAACAAAAAAATTACAACTTCAAAAAACTCACCATTCCTCTTACTAAATACCTTGTATTTTCTTGTTTTAAAAAGGGGGTCATTTGTACTGTCCTGGCATTTTTCGGGCCTCAAGTAATGAGAGCCATCAGTACATCAGGATTGATCGATTTTCAGATACATACTGTATACCGTAGTTTATGGACTCTAACTTTCCTACAGACTAAGTACTAAACACTGATTTGGTTAATGTGGATTATGTAATATAGCAGAATACATTTTGGCCTAAAATTTTTGAAGGAGGATTTTTTATTTGCAGAATTTTATAATAGAAACAAAAAACTTTTTTTTTGTTTATTTAGTAAAAAAAAAAAAACAGCAGTAATTCAATACCAACAAAAGAAAGCTATATTTGTGTAGAAAAACAAGATAAAAATTATAGGTACAGTGTTGCATAACTACATAATTGTTATTTAAAGTCCGACAGTGCTAAAAATTGGCCTGGGCAGGAAAGGGGGGGAAGGCGCGCAGTATTGAAGTAGGTAAAGGATAAGTTCACATCTGGAGCATTTTCCACCCGTATATAGCCTGTAACATGTAATATCCTTCAAGCCCCCCTTCAACCTCCGAACTCCCCATGCCAGCAGGTGGGAGTTGACTGTGTGGGGCTTCATCCACACATCCATGTCATTCATTCACAGCAATTTGTGAATAAAAAAACTTTAAGTCCCATCTCTCACCACAAAAAAGTTGCAAAAGACAACTTTTAGTTCTCAGTGAAACGTGAAGGAGCTGATGAGCACCTTGTAGATGATACACTAGCCCTGCAGCTTTCAAACTGACAGCCCATACAAAAGGTACAGGCAGAAAATTTGCCTGCAAGAGACTGACATTGCAACCATGATCCACTGATCACAGGTGCAATGTTTTTCAGGATACATGGGGAAAAAAATAAATGCACATTTTGTTCTGCAAAAATATATTAAGTTATTACGTTTTCCCCAGAGGTGTAATTTGCTTAACCACTTAAGGACCGCCTCACGCAGATATACGTCGGCAGAATGGCACAGCTGGACACAAGCACGTACAGGTACGTTTCCCTTTAAGAGCCCAGCTGCGAGTCATGCGCGTGCCTCCGGTGGCGCACTCGTGACCCGGTCCTGAGTTCCGTGGCCGCGGGACCCCGTGGTCACAGAGCTGAAGAATGAGGAGAGGCAAGGGTAAACAAACCTCTCCCCCTCATCTGTTCCCTGCCATAGGGAACAATGATCAGTGATGTCACACACTAAGCCACACCCCCTACAGTACACATTAGGTCACACTTAACCCCTACACTGCCCCTTAGTGTAAAAAATTGTGCATATCTGACAAACAAACAAGTGAATGGAAAGTCCATGAAATATTTAGGAACAGTCCCAAAATTAATCACTCTGGTGCATCTAGAGCTTAGTTAAAAGTCCTCAGATGGCATTCAAGGTTAAATATCTTGTCACGTTCTCAGACTTCAAAGGCTCTTGAAAATGGGTTATAGGCAAGTAGAGAAAGTAGATACTCTTACCGGATACAACCAATGATGGTTTTTTGAAAAAATTCTGATAGACAGAACTTAAACGTATAAAATCACGTGATACATAAAAATAAAAACAATTGCAATGTGGGGAGCAAACAAGTGTTTGCTCCCCACATTGCAATTGTTTTTATTTTTATGTATCACGTGATTTTATACTTTTAAGTTCTGCCTATCAGAATTTTTTCAAAAAAACATCATTGGTTGTATTTCGCCATGCGAGGCGTTTTTTATGCTTTGTCCCTTTTATGGTGAACCCTTACGAGACTTCTGGCACCAAGCTCTACAGTAGTTTATGGTACGGAAACCCTACTCATCTTCCCCATCCGGATACCGCAAGGAACTCTAAGAGGAAAATAACATCTGGTCGGTGCACTGGGGTGAGTGGCTGGAGCCCCCCCATAAGCTCGCAAGACACACTACTATACGGTGGATGTGTCCAACCCATCCGGTAAGAGTATCTACTTTCTCTACTTGCCTATAACCCATTTTCAAGAGCCTTTGAAGTCTGAGAACGTGACAAGATATTTAACCTTGAATGCCATCTGAGGACTTTTAACTAAGCTCTAGATGCACCAGAGTGATTAATTTTGGGACTGTTCCTACATATTTCATGGACTTTCCATTCACTTGTTTGTTTGTCAGATATGCACAATTTTTTACACTAAGGGGCAGTGTAGGGGTTAAGTGTGACCTAATGTGTACTGTAGGAGGCGTGACTTAGTTATTTAAATAGGGTCTTTTAAGCGCAGCACTAATTTATATATGTTATGTGAACTTGGTTTGTTTGTGTGCTAGCAGCTGGGCTGTGTTCCTCACAGACATTTTGTAGTTTCACTACTCTTCTTCACTTTTTTCACTTTTGAAATAGCGCTGTGTTTTTTCCTTTTTGCCCCTTAGTGTAAACCCATTCACTGCCAGTGACATTTTTACAGTAATCAATGCATTTTTAATCGCACTGATCGCTGTATTAATGCTAGTGGTCCCAAAAAGGTGTCAAAATTGTCCGACGTGTCCGCCATAATGTTGCAGTCACAATAAAAATTGCTGGTCACCGCCATTACTAGTAAAAAAATTTTTTTATAAAAATGCCATAAAACTATTCCCTATTTTGTAGACGCTATAACTTTTGTGCAAACCAATCAATAAAAGCTTATTGCAATTTTTTTTAACAAAAATATGTAGTAGAATATGTATCAGCCTAAACTGAGGAAAAAAAATGTTTTTTTATATATATTTTGGGGATATTTATTATAGCAAAAAGTAAAAAATATTGCATTTTTTTTAAAATTGTCGCTCTATTTTTGTTTATAGCGCAAAAAATAAAAACGGCAGAGGTGATCAAATACCACCAAAAGAAAGCTCTATTTATGGGGAAAAGGGATGCCAATTTTGTTTGTGAGTCATATCGTACAACTGCGCAATTGTCAGTTAAAGCGACGCAGTGTCGAATCGCAAAAAGGGGCGTGGTCATTTAGCTGCAAAATGGTCCGGGGCTTAAGTGGTTAAAAAAAATTATATTATATTTATAAAACATTACATAAATATTAGAGATTGTCATTGAAGGTTTTGTACAATTGCTACATAACAGCAGATACATACCTTTCAAAATATTTTTGGATAAACCGCTGACGGATCTCATTGCCATGTTCATTAGCCCAGCTTCAGAGATTGGAGGAATATGGTCTGCATTACTTTCTTGAAGCTCACAATCGAGAAGTAGACCTGCACAACAGGGAAAGTTATGAAGGACATAGCTTGCCAAAAACATGTCACCAATTTTTGAAGGGCTATACCTTTCTGGAAACCACCAGAAAGAGATAAAGCAGAATCTGCTTTTAAAGACACCAAAAGGGTACATTCAATGACAGTTCTTTTCTTAGCTAATGCAGCATTGTACGGAGCTTCACTTGGTGTGGAACATCTCAAAAGTGGCATCAGTAGCTATGGCAGACAAAGATAGCCAGAATCGCCTAAAATATATATACAAATATTGCATGGTTTAGGATTTTTTTTATATACAATTAAGATATATAAATAATTGTAAACAAGTACTTGTTTAAATTATTTCAAATTTCTATTTAGCTATACGTAATTGTAAATTTTGTCAAAATACACTATATGACAAATTTTGTTCAGAAGATTTTTTTTTGGCCTCTTTGCACATTTAACATATGTAGGAACGTAATTACCCACATGTGGGTGCAAAGGAATCCCTTGCTTTGTCTGGATTTCTCTTTGATTTAAACAAATAAAAATAAATAAATACTGCAGTTAGAATTATATTTCAATTCAAATCTTTATACCACAAGGACTAACTGGTTTAGTTATGTACTGGTTTTGTTGTATGTATGTCCAAACAATTTCCTACAGATAATTGGAAATGTATACTTTACCATAAATCTCAAAATCTTTTGTCTAAAAGAGGTCACCTTTTTAATGCATGCCATTATTCTGTTTGCTTTGTTAGCAGCAGCTTGGCATTGCATGCCAATGCTGAGCCTATCATCTACTAGGAGCCCCCGGGTCCTTTTCCATTCTAGATTGCCCCAGAGGTTCTCCCCCTAGTGTATAGATTGCTTTCATATTTTTGCCACCCAAATGCATTATTTTTATTTTTCTACATGAAACCTCATTTTCCATGTAGTTGCCCACCCCATTAATTTGTTCAGATCTTTTTGCAAGGTTTCCACATCCTGCGGAGAAGTTATTGCCCTGCTTAGCTTAGTATCCTCCGCAAATAGAGATTGAACTGTTTACCCCATCCTCCAGGTAGTTTATGAACAAATAAAATAGGATTGGTCCCTGCACAGAACCCTGGGGGACCCCACTATCCACCCCTGACCATTCCGAGTACTCCCCATTTATCACCACCCTCTGAACTCGCCCTTGTGGCCAGTTTTCAATCCATGTACTCACCTTATGTTCCATGCCAAGGGACCTTATTTTGTACAGTAAACGTTTATAGGGAACTGTGTCAAATGCTTTTGCAAAGTCCAGATACACCACATCTACGGGCCTTCCTTTATCTAGCTGGTAACTCACCTCCTCATAGAAGGTTACTAGATTGGTTTGGCAAGAACGATTCTTCATGAATCCATGCAGATTACTGCTAATGATACCGTTCTCATTACTAAAATCTTGTATATAGTCCTTTATCATCCCCTCCAAGAGTTTACATACTATTGATGTTAGGCTAACTGGTCTGGCAATTACTTGATTGAGTTCCCCAAGTACCCTCGGGTGCAAGCCATCTGGTCTCGGTGATTAATTAATGTTAAGTTTCCCAAGTCTAATTTTAATTCTGTCCTCTGTTAACCATGGAGGTGCTTCCTGTGATGTGTCTTGAGGATAAACACTGCAGTTTTCATTACTGAATTCCCCCGATTCCCTCGTGAAGACTGAGGCGAATAATAAATTCAATGCCTTTGCCATCTCCCCATTCTTTGTAACCAGATCCTTCCGCATTCTTTATTGGACCACTATGGTCTGTCCTCCCTTTTTTGCTATTTACATACTTAAAGAATTTCTTGGGATTTTTTTTTTTTTTGCTCTCTTCCACTATGTGTCGTTTGTATTCTATCTTAGCAGTCCTTATTGCACCCTTACATTTCATGTTGCATACATTGGAGTTAAGCCATCCAGGACTTTTGTTTGCTCTTTTAAATGTATTACCCAATGGGATGCATTTGCTAATGCCCTTATTTAATATGCTCTTAAAGCAAATTTCTTGGGATTTTTTTTTTTTTTTGCTCTCTTCTGCTATGTGTCGTTTGTATTCTATCTTAGCAGTCCTTATTGCACCCTTACATTTCTTGTTGCATACATTGGAGTTAAGCCATCCAGGACTTTTGTTTGCTCTTTTAAATGTATTACCCAATGGGATGCATTTGCTAATGCCCTTATTTAATATGCTCTTAAAGCAAACCAATCTTTCCTCTGCGTTCCTTGTTCCTAAGATTTTATCCCAATTTATGCCTTCTAGTAAGGTTCGTAGTTTAGGGAAGTTGGCTCTTTTGAAATTCAGTGTCTTTGTATTCCACTTATGTTTCCTAATTGTGTGATTTATACAGAAGCCAATTGACCTGTGGTCGCTGTTTCCTAAATTGCCCCGTATTTCCACATCTGTGTTCAGGTGTGTATTGTTGGTAATCAGTATATCCAGTAACGCTTTATTTCTTGTTGGTGCGTCTACCATCTGACCCATAAAATTGTCCTGCAAGACATTTAGGAACTGGCGAGCCCTAGATGAATGCACAGTTCCCTCTGCCCAGTCTATGTCTGGATAATTAAAATCCCCTATTATGAGAACACTTCCCATCCTTGCTGCAAATCCAAATTGTGATAGCAGATCAGTCTCCCCTTCCTCCCTCAGGTTAGGGGGCCTATAGCATACTCCAAGTATTATTTTCCCCTTAGCTTCTTCCCTTTGGAGCTCTACCCATAAGGATGCCACCTCCCCCCTAGCACCCTTAGTGATGTCATCTCTCACATTCACTTGTACATTATTCTTGATATATAGGCATACCCCTCTCCCTTTTTTACCCTCTCTATCCTTCCGATAAAGTGTATACCCTTGAATGTTTGCCAGCCAATCATGAGAGCTGTTGAATCAGGTCTCTGAAATTCCCACAAAATCCAAATCTTCCTCATACAATAGTATCTCTAGTTCATCCATCTTGTCCGTCAGGCTCCTGGCATTGGTGAACATTAGACATGTGCATTCATTTTCGTCCGAATGCATTTTCGTACGAATTTCAGGTATTTTCGTTTTCGTTTTGACAAACAATAACGAAAGTGCAGAATCTGAAAAACAAAAGATTCAACATAAATAAATGCTTTATTTTCATTTTCGTTGTTACAACAGTTCGATATAGAATAGGAGATTTGACGTGACTCTGACAATAACAATCTATGTCTATTGAACCTGTGGTCGAATGTGCCTAACCTTACCTCTATTAGTCCAAGATTATATAGAGAAAATATTCGAAAGAGAGAAAATATTCAACATAGAGAGAAAAGATTTGACAGAGAGAAAAGATTCCAAAGTTCTAATTTTAAAGGCTAATATGCAAGTTACTGTCCTAAAAAAGTATCTGGGGACCTGGGTCCTGCCCCAGGGGACATGTATCAATGCAAAAAAAGTTTTAAACATTGCAGTTTTTTCGGGAGCAGTGATTTTAATAATGATTAAAGTGAAACAATAAAAGTGTAATATTCCTTTAAATTTCATACCTGGAGGGGGGGGGGGGGGTGTCTATAGTATGCCTGTGAAGGGGCACATGTTTCCCATGCTTAGAACTGTCCCTGCACAAAGTGTAATTTCTTGATCATACATCACGGGACACAGGAGCTCATTACATAGTGGGTTATATAGGCACCTCTGGTGATTGGACACTGGTTAACCCCAATTAAGGAGAATTCCTCCCCTATATAACCCCTCCCATATGGGAGGTGTGACAGTGGGGTCACTTTGGACACAGGGTGAATAAAAGAAACCCCCGATATGGTCTGTGATAGCCATATTCAAGGCTGTATATACATTGTATATAGATTGGATGTATACTGTATATGGGGGTTAAGTATCATTGCTGTGAGGAATTAAGTTGTTTTGCATTTCTATTGTTCATTTAAGTCTGTCCTTGTGTGTATTGTAAAGTGCCAGACAGACTGGCTGCCAACCCTTTGTGAAAAGATGTGTATTGGGTGGGATCGTTTGAAGCCTAGCAGATGTCAGGATGAGGTGTTGAGTCTTGGGATGTGTGGGTGGAGCTGGGCCCTTGTTCATGTTAAAGCATGTGCCTTGAATTGTGTATAAAGTGACAATGTTTCTCATTAATAAAAGTCATTCCTACTACAGAAGAGACAGAGTGCGTCTCGTCTTTTTGCCAGAGGGGTCGGCTCCTATAGGAAAGGGTCATTTAGCTGTGGATATTGGTAGCGAGTGGATGTGTGTCTAGGAGAGGGCACATCGTAAACTGCGTTAACCCCCTTTATATTAGGGGTGCCGTTACAGGAGGCACCTCAGTTTTTTCGCCAGTGTCTATGGTGGTTGGTTACGTAAAACATGTGCTATGAAGAAAGCTCTGTGCAGGTCCCTGCGGGGGCCTAAGGGCTACAACAAACCGGATCCATATCTCGGGCCGATATTTTGACTCCCAAGATGGTATGGTACCCGGGCCTCGTCATCCGAAGAAACGAGGTTTGGCCTGTAAGTCCTCTCCTATTGGAAGACTGGGTTCTGGGAAAACCAGACTTGGTGTACTATTTACATACTGGCACAAAAGTTTCTGGCAGAGCCTTTTACAAGGTCCAGGTAGGAGGTTCTTCTGAGAAAGAACCCCAAAAAAACCTGAAGGTTGGCACAACTCTGCCCGCCGTGATGGGTGAAGGCTGGAATCTGTCTGTTTTCAGCAATTCCTGCGGCGAGGACAGGTAAGGGAAGTTAATCCTATATATATTATGGATTTCTTCATTTGAGTGGTATTATGTCTTACCTGGTTTCCACCACTAGAGGGAGTAAGAGCAGCCTGATGCATACTTACATGCCTTTCAGTACACATGCTCAGTGAAGCCTGGTTCTCCAGCTGTCTCACGTCTCCACTGCAATCCCTGCCACAATATAGGTAATACAGGGGTCCCACGTAGTCTGGGGGTCCCACGCAGCTCCGATGGAGATTCCCTCCCCCCCCCTATTCCGCGGTCCTCGTGCATGCGTGCCGAGCGCGCTCCAGGGCTAATGGAGGAGGGGGGAGTGTGGTTGTGAGCCGTGCACGTCAGTGTGCACGGCGCTGTACTGCGAGGCGGCAGATTTAAAAAGCCCAGAGCGTCAGGGGGCTGTAAGTGTGAGACACAGGAGCTGTGGGCAGTAAGCATTCCAAGGGATTGGATCCAGGCAAACCTTAGACACCTACTCAGCATCAGGTTGTGTAGTTTAAGCATATATATTTATTGTGAGACTTTAAGCACAACAGTGATTGCACTTTGTACTAGTACCTCTGCTTTGTACCTTAGGACTATGTCTCCTCGTAAGAGGGTCTCAGGCGGAGGTAACAAGGGCACTAGTAAATCACCGCCTAGGTCCAGGGGTTCTAAAAATGCCTGTAAGTTACCATCCCCCCCTGCAAGACTGGAGCCAGCCTCACAGGATGAGTCAGTGCCCCTGTCAGGTTTTGCAGCCTCTCCTAATGTTTCAGCCCCGGTATATGGAACTGAGGACTCCCTTAGGGCTACATTGGAGGGTTTTGAAGGGAGAATAATGAATTTTATTTCTGCTTCCCTGAAAGATAGCAGGAAAAGGGGTCCCCTCTCTCTGCTGAGATTCCTCTTTCAGGTGACTCTTCTGACAATGAGGAGAGATCCTTATCTTGGGACAGGGATCTTGAGCAGTCGGAGGAATCAGAGGAAGAGGAGAGAGTCCCCTCCTCCCAGGTGCTCAGAAAACAGGTGCAGTATTATACTGAATTGGTGCGTACCACATTCAGAATGCCTGCTGCTGAAGTCGCTACGTCCTCTGTTTCTTCCCTGGGAGTCAGGAAAGTCCCACAGACTGCTTTTTCCTTTCCAATTCATCCCTTAATGGATAAATTGTTGTATGAGGATTGGGGACATCCCGATAAACTGTTTGCTCCTCCTAAAAAGTTTTCTATGCATTATCCTCTGGAGGAAAGTTTCACCAAGAAATGGGGGGTCCCATCTGTCGATGCGGCTGTTTCTTGCGTGAATAAAAACCTGACCTGTCCGTTGGATAATGCTCAGGTATTTAAAGATCCAACTGATAAGAAGCTGGAAACATTATTAAAAGCCTCCTTTTCCATGACTGGCGCTGTAGTGCAACCTACAGTCACAGCCGTGGGGTTGTGTCAGTTCCTCAAGGAACAGGTTAAGCAGATGCTTGGCCTCCTTCCCAGTGAGGAAGTAGAGAATTATGCAGAAATACCTCAAATTCTGTGTTTCATGATTGATGCGATTTTGGATTCTGTCCAACAATCATCTCGTTTGTCTCTCCTGTTGGTACACATGCGAAGGGCCCTATGGCTAAAGAATTGGGCAGCTGAGCTGTCATGCAAGAAGCATTTGATTGGGTTCCCGTTCAAAGGGGAACGTTTGTTTGGAGAAGAATTAGACAAATTCGTCCAAAACATTTCATGGGGTAAATCTACTCTCCTTCCAGTGAAAAGGAGCAAACGTCCATCATTTAGGCGTGCTCTCTCTCCCGGAGCATCAAGCTTTAAGCAGTGGCGACGGCCTTCTCAACCCTCCTCTACAGGAAAGGCTCAAAGCCGGGCCCAGGGGCAGAAATCTTGGGGGCGAAAGCCTGCCAAGCAGAGCCCAAAAGCTTCCTTGTGAAGGGGCACCCCCGCTCGGCCGAGTGGGGGGAAGGCTCCTGCAGTTTGCGGAAGCCTGGCGGGAAGAGATCCGGGACAAGTGGGTAATCTCTTCGGTATCTCTGGGCTACAAGCTAGAGTTTCAGGAGATTCCACCTTCTCGTTTTTTAAGGTCAAGGATCCCCAGGGACCCAGTAAAGCAAAAACCGCTATTTCTGGCCTTAGATCATTTACTATCCCAGGGGGTGATAGTAGAAGTGGACCCAAAAGAACAGGGTTCAGGGTTTTACTCAAATCTCTTCACCGTTCACAGGCAAATGGAAGTGTCAGACCTATCCTGGATCTGAAGGATCTGAACCGGTTTTTACGCATCCAGTCCTTCCGAATGCAGTCAATTCGCACTGTGGTCTCCTCCCTGCAAGGGGGAGAGTTTATGGCATCAATAGACATCAAGGATGCATATCTCCATGTGCCAATTTTTCCCGCACACCAAAAGTATCTAAGGTTCGAGGTGGAGCGGCACCATTTTCAATTTGTGGCCTTGCCGTTCGGGCTCGCTACGGCCCCTCGAGTCTTCACAAAGATTCTGGACCCTCTCTTGGCAAACCTAAGAGCTCAGGGTATAGCCGTCATGGCTTATCTAGACGATTTGTTTCTCATGGAGAAAACAGTAGCGTTCCTAAACCACAGTGTTACCAGAACGCTAGAACACCTGGAATGCCTAGGTTGGATTATAAACCTAGAAAAGTCGTCCCTACAGCCTGCTACCAGGTTGGAATACCTGGGTATGCTTATCGACACCGCTCAGGGCAAGGTGTTTCTTCCAAGGCCAAAAGCCTTGGCCATTGGGGATCTGGTGCACCTAATTCTGGGCAGGAGATCTTCCCCCATTCGGTTGTGCATGAGACTGTTAGGGAAAATGGTCGCCTCCTTCAAGGCCGTTCCATTCGCCCAGTTCCACTCAAGGCCTCTGCAAAGATGCATCCTTGCGGCTTGGAACAGGAAGCCCCAGTCCTTGGATCTTCCTTGGATCTTCCCTGCGAGCACGTTGGAGGAGACGTGCTCGCAGGGGAAATGGTCAGCGATCGATAAAGCTATTGCCCATAAATGCCTTGGAGATCCGGGCAGTTTATATGGCTCTTATAAAGTGGTCTTACAGACTACGGGGTCTCCCTGTTCGGGTTCAGTCCAACAGTGCGACAGCAGTGGCCTATATCAATCATCAGGGCGGTACCAGGAGTCTGGTTGCGCAAAAAGAGGTGAATCGCATACTTGTCTGGGCAGAAAAGCATGTTCCATGCCTTTCTGCAGTCTTCATTCCAGGAGTGGAAAATTGGCAGGCGGATTTTCTGAGCCGCCAGCAGCTGTGCCCAGAAGAATGGGCTCTGCACCCCGACGTGTTTTGGAACATATGTCGCAGGTGGGGTACTCCAGACGTAGATCTGTTTGCATCCAGGTTTAACAGAAAACTGGACTAATTCGTGTCAAGAACAAGGGATGCACTTGCTCAGGGGTCAGATGCTCTGACAGTTCCCTGGGATCAGTACAATCTGATTTATGCCTTCCCCCCATGCCCGCTTCTGTCGTGGTTCCTGGGAAGAGTCAAGAGGGAGACAAAATCGGTTCTTTTGGTAGCCCCGGCTTGGCCCAGGGGACCATGGTACGCAGAAATCATGAAGTTGGCAGTAGGCAGGCCGTGGATCCTCCCTCTCCGGCCAGATCTGCTCTCACAGGCTCCAATTTACCATCCTGCTTTACACAGTCTGAATTTGACGGTTTGGCTGCTGAGACCCACATTCTGAGAGACCGTGGGCTTTCGGGGCCAGTCCTTTCTACTCTGGTCAATGCCAGAAAGCCGGCCTCCAGGCTTATTTACTACAAAATCTGGAGGGCAAATGTTTCCTGGTGTGAACTCAGGGAATGGCATCCTAGAAAGTATGTCATTAGCAGGATCTTGGCCTTTCTCCAGTCAGGCCTAGAAATTAATTTGGCTGTAAGCACTATCAAGGTACAGATTTCGGCCTTGTCAGTGTTTTTTCAGAAGCCACTTGCATCGCATTCCCTGGTGCGGGCTTTTATTCAGGGGGCTATGCGGATAAGGCCGCCAGTCAAACCTCCGGTATGCCCATGGGATCTGAATTTGGTTCTCTCGGCTTTGCAGGGGCAACCATTTGAACCTTTGCATCTGGCTTCATTAGTTCTTCTGACTAAAAAATTAGTTTTCTTGGTAGCCATATCCACGGCTAGAAGAGTGTCAGAACTAGCAGCTCTCTCCAGCAAAGAGCCGTATCTAATTATTCTTAAGGACCGGGTGGTCATGCGTCCCAACAGGTCCTTTCTACTTAAGCTGGTTTCGGGATTCCATTTGAATCAAGATGTAATCCTACCATCCTTTTTTCCGGACCCACAGTCCGCAGAAGAAGAATATTTGCACACTTTGGATGTGGTTAGGGCAGTCAGTATATATCTTCAAGCAACTGCTCAGATAAGGAAAACTGCTCATTTATTTTTTGCCGGAAGGCCCTAGGAAGGGCCAGGCGGCGTCAAAATCCACTCTCTCAAGGTGGATTAGACAGATTATTTCTCAGGCCTATAGTGTTAAAGGGAAAATCCCTCCTTTTCAAGTGAAAGCGCACTCTACTAGGGCTATAAGTGCTTCTTGGGCAGTGCATCACCAGGCCTCCCTGGCTCAGATCTGTAAGGCTGCAACTTGGTCATCAGTCCACACATTCACCAGATTCTATCAGGTGGATGTCAGAGGGCAAGAGGATATCGCCTTTGGGCGCAGTGTACTGCAGGCTGCAGTTTAGGTCCTCTGGTCCCTGGCGGTCTATAATTATGATCTGTGTCTCCCTCCCCTCAATCTGAGCATTGCTTTGGGACATCCCACTATGTAATGAGCTCCTGTGTCCCATGATGTATGATCAAGAAAATAGGATTTTTATATACAGCTTACCTGTAAAATCCTTTTCTTGAGAGTACATCACGGGACACAGGGCTCCCGCCCCTCTTGGGTTTTACGTGGTTTCCTATTGCTTTGCTACAAAACTGAGGTGCCTCCCATATGGGAGGGGTTATATAGGGGAGGAATTCTCCTTAATTGGGGTTAACCAGTGTCCAATCACCAGAGGTGCCTATATAACCCACTATGTAATGAGCTCCTGTGTCCCGTGATGTACTCTCAAGAAAAGGATTTTACAGGTAAGCTGTATATAAAAATCCTATTTTCTGAAGGAAAAAAAGTCCTTTAAAATCACTCGCGGCTATAATGATTTGTCGGCTCCCGTAATACAGAGAACACTCATTGAAAGTCATTGATAAAAATAAATAAATAAATAAAAAAGCATGGGGTTCCCCCAAATTCAATTACCAGACCTGAGGGGGAACCCCGCGTTAAATTAAAAAAGAATTGACGTGGGGGTCCCCCTAAAAATCCATACCACACCTTTTATCCGAGCACGCAACCTAGCAGGCCGCAGGAAAAGAGGGAGGACGAGAGAGCACCCCCCCTCCTGAACTGGACCAGGTCACATGCCCTCAACATTGGGAGGATGCTTTATGGTCCCCCCCAAAGGAGCCGGAAAATCATTATAGCCGCGAGAGGACTTTTTTTCCTGCAGAAATTACACTTTGTGCAGGGACAGTTCTAAGCACGGTGAATGTGCGTCCCTTTACAGGCATACTATAGACACCCTCCAGGTACGAAATTGAAAGGAATATTACACTTTTATTGTTTCACTTTAATCATTATTAAAATCACTGCTCTTGAAAAAACGGCCGTTTTTAAAACTTTTTTTGCATTGATACATGTCCCCTGGGGCAGGACCCAGGTCCCCAAACACTTTTTAGGACAGTAACTTGCATATTAGCCTTTAAAATTAGCACTTTATTTTGAACGTTGGAGTCCCATAGACTTTAAGGGTCTAAAGTTCACACAAAGTATGCTATATACTAGCTCCGTCTAATCTTCTTTATACATTCGACAGAAACCATAAGCCTTCAAAGACAGATTCGACCGTAATTCATGTGGATTTTCGGACAAATGCAATTTTTGAACGAAAAACGAAATAAATAAAAACGAATTTCGGGAGTAACTAAATTTTATTTTTCGGATGAAAACGAAATATTTCACTCTGCACATGTCTAGTGAACATGCCATGTAGTGTATACCGGTCGCATATTATCCTCTTATTGGGTGTTCTGAGATTGCAACACACACACACACACACACATATATACACACACACACACTAATATATTTCAATGGGTAAAATCAAACAATATATAATGAATATATGTTGAATATACTACTAAAAATACATAAACCAACATATGTGAAATTATTAAATTAGGTATGCATATAATTGCTCCATATAAGTCTAATGCCGCGTACACACGAGCGGACTTTTCAACATCCAAAGTCCGAAGGACTGAGTCCGTCAGACTATCCGATCGTGTGTGGGCTGCAACGGACTTTTGACTCGCCAAAGTCTGAAGGACTTTAGAATATGGAACATGCTTCAAATTTTCCCGAAGGAACTCCGCCGGACCCGGTCCCCTTCGAAAACTCCGCTCGTGTGTATGCTACTCCGACGGACTAAAACCGACGCTAGGGCAGCTATTGGCTACTGGCTATGAACTTCCTTATTCGAGTCGGGTCGTACGTCATCACGTTCGAATCCGTCGGAGTTTAGTGTGATTGTGTGTGGCCAAGTCCGTTCGGCCGAAAAGTCTGTCAGAACTCCGTCGGAATTCCAGCAGAACTCCGACGGAACTCCTTTGGAAGTCTGTCGGACATAAGTCCGCTCGTGTGTACGGGGCTTTAGAATACTACAATATAAAGTATTGCTAATACAATTACTTGCACTTAATAATACTTGTTCATAAGGAAACTTTAAATAAGCCTTTTTTTCTTTTTCCAGTAATGATATATTTTTTTTCTCAAGTCTCTATTCATTGTTCAGATGAGACATTAGTCATCAGTCTCATAACACATAGCCCCATGGCCAGTCCTCATCTTGTTTGGTTGTCTAGGATCCTCACAATTTACAACCTGAGAGAATATGTGATTAGGCTCTTAAGATCTTCTTGTAAGAGTCTTTGTTCAAAAGCAATGAACTTTTATTTACCTCTTAAACAGAACAAGATGGCTTCCACGATGCCCATGAAACCATATATTAAATAATTTGTATAGTTGTTATCAATTGATTCCTTTTTCATTCTTTTAACTTCAATAGTTCTGACAGATCCCCCCTCGTTTCCCCATGGTATTCAGGTGAGCAACCTTAGACTTATCTAGGAAAAAAGATCAGAAGAAATATATTTGCTAAAAGATGTGGATTTTTTTTTTTTTTTAAATTGAAAGATGTTACTGCTTTCATCCACACTTATAAAGTAATGGTACTGTCTGTCTTGGATTCCCAATATATAAAAGTAAAGCATTTCTCATTTCAAATGATAAGTTTACATGTGTTAAATCAGGTTAGGGAGTCTCCAAACAAGACATTTTTCTGATGAGACATGTTGATGAGGACAAGGGCCTCTTCCCGACAACCCTGGCCGTTGGTTGTCAGGGTCTGCGGGCGGGGGGCTTATCGGAATCCGGGAGCCCCCTTTAATAAGGGGGCCCTCAGATACCGGCCCCTCACAATATGTGAATGAGTATTGGGGTACCATGTACCCCTACTCATTCACCTGGTGAAAAAAAAAGCTTAAAGAAAAAAACACAACACATGTTTTTAAAATAATTTATTGCACAGCTCCAGTGGTCTTTCATCTTGTGCAGTCATCGGATTCCTCCGCTATCTTCTTCTAGCTCTTTTACTAGCAGAGGAGCCCGGCTTTTTTCTTCGTCGCCGTCTGGGGCTCTTCTTCTGACTTTGGGGGTCTTGTCCCCTCTTCGGTTCTTCTTGCCGGACCTCCGTTATCTTCCTATCACTCTATTACAAGCAGTGGCCCGGTCTTCTGTCGCCGTCGCCTTCTCTTCTTCTTCCTTGAGATGTTGAATCGATGCTCTCTCCGGCCGCAATGACAGGGGCGCGTTGTGCGGTGACTTATATAGGGACAAGGGGCGGGGTCACCGGCTGATGTCCCCGCCCCTTATGTCACAGTTTTGGAGAATGCTGGGACTGTGACATCATAAGGGGGCAGGGTCACCACGTGACATCACCTGGTGACCCAGCCCCTATATAAGTCCCTGCACAACGCGTCCCTGTCATTGCGGCCAGAGAGAGCGTCGAGTCAACATCTCAAGGAAGAAGAAGAGAAGGTGATGGCGACAGAAGACCAGGCCACCGCTAGTAAAAAAACTATAGGAAGATAGCGGACCCCCGAAGTTGGAAGAAGACCCCCGGACAGCGACGAAGAAGAAAGCTGGGCTCCTCCGCTAGCAAAAGAGCTAGCAGAAGATAGCAGAGGCGAGAAGACCCCCAAGACGGAAGACCACCTGAGCTGTGCAATAAATTATTTTAAAAACGTGTTGTGTTTTTTTTCTTAACGCTTTTTTTCACCAGGTAAATGGTGAACCCCAATACTCATTCACATAGGGTGGGGAGCCAGTATCTGGGGGCCCCCTTATTAAAGGGGGCTCCCAGACCCCGACAACCAATGGCCAGGGTTGTCGGGAAGAGACCCTTGTCCTCATCAACATGGGAACAAAGTGCTTTGTGGTGGGGGGACTGCAGGGCCCCCGTCCCCAAAGGACCCCCCCATGTTGAGGGTAAGCGGCCTGGTACGGCTCAGGAGGGGTGGGCACTCGTCCCCACCCCCTTTCCTGACCAGCCGGGCTGCGTGCTCGGATAAGGTTCTTATATGGAATTTGGGGGGACCCCCACACCGTTTTTTCAGTGTAGGGCTTCTCCTTTAAGTCCATACCAGGTAATGGGGCCAGCAAGGTGTCAACCTCGCCCATGGAGGCAGCGACATTGACCTCCTTCGCTAGTTCCGTCTACCTGAAGCCGCGTTCAAAATGAACAGACTTTCCTCCGTGTGTGGGCAAGTCCGTTAATTTCAAAAGTCTGGCAAACACCCGCCATAGTCCAGCGGTTTGTCCGACGGAAAAGTCTAGTCGTGTGTGGGCAGGTCCGCTCATTCAAAAAGTCCGGCGGACCTCAGCTGCAAAGTCTGGCAGATGTTCTGCAGGACTAGGTTCAACGTACTAAGTCCGCCAGATAGTCCAATCGTGTGTACGCGGCATTAGGGTGTATGTGGATATATATCTTTACTTATTCGTATCACCTATCTGATAATCTGACTGTCTGATAACACACTATCTCTTCCTTGGTGTCATCTTTCTCAGATCTAACTGCCATTGTAGTAATCCTTGTATTTCACATTCAGCACACCTAAAAAAAAAAAAGGAATCCTATGAGGATTCCTATGAGGACAAAAAATATATATATATTTATTTTTAGCACAGATTATGCATCCCTCAACAAAGTCTTGACATGAATTTCTGGAGTTTCACATAAACCATCCAGCCTTGCATATGTTTCTCTCCATTGCCTTAGGGCCTACCTACATGACCTGGGCCATGGGCTAGTTGCATGATCATGTTTTCTGTTTGAGATAGGACACATATTCCATTTTCCTTGCACAAGAGTCCATCTTGGTCCTTCTTTGCCTCATCACTTTCCATGATTTCATTCCAATCATCATGTGTAGATTCTTGCAATTTCCTAATCCGTTCCTTTGCTTTCTGTATTTGTTCTCTTTTTCTTCAGTCTTTTATGGGCTTCTTATTCCTTTGCAAAATCAGTGATTAGGGTCATGATTGCTTCCATTGGTGGTAAAGCAGTCTTCCTGGCAGTATGATCAGCCAACTGGTTTCCTTTTTCTTCCATGGGTTGTCCTCCAGTATGTGCTTTGACCTTCAGCATGGCTACTTCCTTTGGGAGGGTGACTGCTTCAAAAAGTTCTTGAACATATTTCCAGTTTTGAATTGGTTCTTCTGCAGCAGTTGTGTTATACTTGCTCAGCCTTGCTGATTACTATTTTTTTTTGTCCCTTTAATTTGCATATTTCTTCATAACATCTGTTCTAAAGCATATCTTCCTTTTTGTACAGCATTACTGGCACAGGTTGCAGCTGCATTTTTTTGTGTTCTTGCCACAATATGGATCTTGGTGCATCCACCAACCAGATCTATTTATTACACGGTTTGAAAGGGTTTGCTGTCAACAGGGCAGGATAAGGAGGTTTCACACCATTTATAAATGCAGGATATACAGAAAACGTGACAACAATCTTCTGGCAAGCCAACCTCCAGTGAAAGTTCAATGTTCTTTGGCATCGGTGCTTCTTGGCAAGATGCCCAATTTTGTTATAATTTAAACATTTCCTGTAGGGATGAGCTTCGTGTTCGAGTCAAACATACGTTCGACTCGAACATGGGCTGTTCGCCCGCTCGGCGAATACTGAACGTTATGGGCCGGTCGCGCCAAATTCGTGTGGCTCATGATTGGCCAAGCATGCACCGTGACCCCGCATGCTTGGCCAATCACAGCGCCGGCAGCGAGGAGAGCCATGATTGGCCACAGGCAGGATGCCTGGGGCCAATCATAGCTCAGGCTGTGTAGTACACGCCCCACACTATATAAGGCCGCCAGCGCGGTGGCCTTGTGTAGTGTGTTGGCGTCTGTAGGAGTTAGTGGGTGTTCTGTGTACCTTCAACACAGTATACACCGTTCGTTATTGGCCGATTTGCGTTCTTGCTCTTCTGTAGTGCAGTATACACCATTATGTCCACCTATATAGTGAGCTATCTTGCTCTTTTTAAATAGAGCTTGCAGTCAGTTGTAGGAGATTGTGCGTGCTGTCTGCGTGCCCTGACCGCAGAATACACTGTTATATCCACCTATATAGCTAGCTATCTTGCTCTTTTTAAATAGAGCTTGCAGTCAGCTGTAGGAGATTGTGCGTGCTGTCTGCGTGCCCTGACCGCAGAATACACCATTATATCCACCTATATAGCTAGCTATATTGCTCTTTTTAAATAGAGCTTGCAGTCAGCTGTAGGAGATTGTGCGTGCTGTCTGCGTGCCCTAACCACAGAATACACCACTATATCCACCTATATAGCTAGCTATATTGCTCTTTTTAAATAGAGCTTGCAGTCAGCTGTAGGAGATTGTGAGTGCTATCAGCGTGCCCTGACCGCAGAATACGCCGCTATATCCACCTATATAGCTAGCTATCTTGCTCTTTTTAAATAGAGCTTGCAGTCAGCTGTAGGAGATTGTGCGTGCCGTCTGCGTGCCCTGACCGCAGAATACGCCGTTATATCCACCTATATAGCTAGCTATATTGTTCTTTTTAAATAGAGCTTGCAGTCAGCTGTAGGAGATTCTGCGTGCTGTCTGCGTGCCCTTGACCGCAGAATACACCATTATATCCACCTATATAGCTAGCTATCTTGCTCTTTTTAAATAGAGCTTGCAGTCAGCTGTAGGAGATTGTGCGTGCTGTCTGCGTGCCCTGACCGCAGTATACACCGTTATATCCACCTACATAGCTCTTCTCTAATTGAGCTATCTGCCATCTGCAGGATTGGGTGTTGTGTGTACCTCCAGCACAATATACACTACCCAATTGCTGGTTTTCCCATCTCCCTTCAGGCCATTACCATGTCTGGAAGGCCAGCAAGGAGAGGCAGACAGGCGCGAGCCGATAAAAGATGGCAAGCAGGCTCTGTGTCTAGAGACAACAGTGTTGGTCGTGGATGCGGTGCATCATTATCATCAGCACGTCGCCATGGGACACGCTTGTCCTTCTTTTCGGCAGCTGGACATTTTGAGCCGCAACATGCCGAAGACTTGGTAGAGTGGATGACCAAGCCCTCTTCATCCTCCTCATCCTCTCTCACCCAGGCTCAGGGTAGTAGCAAAGCAGCTGCCAACGCATCGTCTTCCCTCCTTTCAATATCATCATCAGTGACTCCTTCCCTAGACCCACCACGTCCTCCTGAGGAGTCTCCTGAACTCTTTGAGCACAGTGTTGGGTACATGCTCCAGGAGGATGCCCAGTGTTTTGTAGGCTCTGGTGATGATACTTAGCTGGAGGAAGGCAGTAGCGTGAGCGCAGAAAGAGGGAATGCTCAAGAAGGACAGCAATCTGGCAGTCATGTTCCACAAGCTGCAGCATACTGCCAGGTTTGCTCCAGCGATGAAGAGGGAGGGGATGATGAGGGCACTGACTCCACGTGGGTGCCTGGTAGGAGAGAGGAGGAGGAGGAGGCACATGTCCAACGAGGCAGGATGCCCTCCGGGGGCCAGCTTAGGGGCAGCACACAGACTGAATCACACCGCAGAGCTCCGCCTGTGCAGGGCGCTGCCTCTGCATGTTATTCTAAAAGTTCTTTGGTGTGGGCCTTTTTTGAGACAAGTGCATCAGATTGCACCGCTGCTATTTGCAACATATGTCTCAAGCGTATCTCGCATGGCCAAAACATCAGCCGCTTGGGCACCACATGCTTGACCAGACATATGTTGACCTGCCATGCAGCTCGTTGGCAAGCGTACCTCAAAGACCCACACCAAAGAACAAAGCGGACCTCTCCTTGCTCCTCATCAGCTGGGATCTCCAACCCCACTAGACCTTCAGTCCTCTCTGAAACCTGCTCTGAGAGGAATGAAGGTGTACAATTAGGTGTGTCACAGCCAAGTGCTTCCGGGCACTCTGCTAGCAGTACACCTACGTCCGATTATAGCAGGCAAATGTCCCTGCCCCAGCTGCTGGACCGGCGAAAGAAGTTCCTTCCCAGCCATCCACATGCCCAGCGGTTGAATGCTAGCTTGGCTAAATTGCTAGCACTTCAACTGCTGCCTTTTCAGTTGGTAGACTCGGCCCCCTTCCGTGAGTTTGTACAATGTGTGGTTCCTCAGTGGCAGGTCCCCAAACGCCACTTTTTCTCATGGAAGGCGATTCTGTCTCTCTACCGGCATGTGGAAGGCAATGTCCTTGCCTCGCTGGACAGGGTGTTCAGCGGTAAGGTGCATATTATCGCTGACTCATGGTCCAGCAGGCATGGACAGGGACATTACCTGTCTTTCACGGCCCATTGGGTCACTCTTCTGGCAGCTGGGAAGGATGCAGGACAAGGTGCAGTAGTGTTGGAGGTTGTTCCGCCACCACGCCTCCAAAATGCTAGTATTGGTTGTGACACACCTCTCTCCTCCACCCCTCCTCTTCTTCTTCCTCCATGGCCTCTTCCAGTGCTCTGTCCTCAGAACCAGCGGTGCTCCGTAGGCGTTCCAGGGGCTACGCAAGTACGCAGGCAAAATTATGCCATGCCGTGCTTGCGCTGCTTTGTTTGGGGGACAGGAGCCACACTGGGGCGGATGTTTTGTCAGCTCTGCAGGGGCAGGCCGAGAGGGGGTTGACACCACGCCAGCTTAAGCCAGGAATGGTGGTTTGCGACAATGGCACCAACCTCCTCTCCGCCCTACGACAGGGACAACTGACCCATGTGCCCTGTGTAGCTCACGTCCTTAACCTGGTGGTGCAGCAGTTCTTGGGCAGGTACCCGGGCTTACAGGATGTCCTGAAGCAGGCCAGGAAAGTCTATGTGCATTTCCGCTGAACATTTAATGCCTGTGCTCGGCTGGCTGAGCTCCAAAAGGAGTTGAACCTGCCGAAGAACCGCCTCATATGTGACATGCCCACCAGGTGGAACTCAACGTTGGCCATGCTGCAGCGGCTGTACACGCAGCAGAGGGCCATCAATGAGTACCTGTGCGACTACGGCACCAGGACCGGGTTAGGGGAGCTCGGTTTTTTCTCACCACGCCAGTGGGGCATGATCAGGGATGCATGCACTGTCCTGTCACCGTTTGAGGAGGCCACAAGGATGGTGAGCAGTGACAGTGCATGCATCAGTGACACTGTACCTCTTGTCCACCTCTTGGAGCATACGCTGCGTGGAATAATGGACAGGGCACTTGAGGCAGAACAGAGGCAGGAAGAGAAGGACATCCTTGCCTCTCAACGCCCCCTTTATCCAGACAGTGTTCCTGTTGTCCCACCCATCACACAGGGAGAGGATGAGGAGGAGGAGGAGGAGGAGGATGATTGTGTCTGCATGGAGGTGGAGGCTGGCACTCAGCATCAGCAGCAGTCTTGTAGGGATGATTTACAGTCCCAAGAAACACGTGGACTTGTACGTGGCTGGGAGGAGGTAGCTGCGGATCATGTTGTCCTTAGTGACCCAGAGGACTCCGGACCGAATGCCTCAGCTAACTTACGCTGCATGGCCTCCCTGATCCTGCAAAGCCTGCGGAAGGATCCTCGTATTCTTCGGATCAAGGAGAGGGACCATTACTGGCTGGCCACTCTCCTTGATCCACGGTACAAGGGTAAGGTTGCCGACCTTATCTTGCCTTCGCAGAGGGAGCAGAGGATGAGACATCTCCGAGAGGCCTTGCAGAAAGGTCTGTGCAACGCGTTCCCAGAGACTGGGAGGTAACAAACTCCTGGTCCTGGACAACGTGTTGCTGAGGCATCGGTCAGAAGGAGCGATGGAGAAGGTGGCCGTCTGACTGATGCGTTCAGAATTTTTTTTAGTCCACAGCCCCAAGGTATGATCGGTTCCAGCAACGATCGCCAGCGTCTGATTTACATGGTGCAGGAATACCTAGGGGCAAGGTCAGACTTGGACACCTTCCCCACCGAAAATCCTCTGGCTTACTGGGTCTTGAGGATGGATCACTGGCCAGAGCTTGCACAGAATGCAATTGAGCTATTTGCCTGTCCTGCATCCAGCGTTCTTTCGGAATGCACCTTCAGTGCTGCTGGTGGCTTTGTTACCGATCACAGGGTATGCCTGTCCACCGACTCAGTTGATCAACTGACCTTCATCAAGATGAATCAGTCTTGGATCACCCACAGCTACCAAGCAACTGAAGCTGATGTAACTGAATAATTTTTTTTTGAAATATCACATCCCTTCAAGACTGCCTATGCTGATGCTGAGTGACTGTCCTGTTATGTTGATTGTCTATCCTCTTCCTCCTCCCCTAATATGTTGGAAGAACATTTTTGGTTCTGGGTGATGCCACCAGCCCAATTTTTCTGCCGCTGTTTAACAGGGGCATTTAATTACAATTTTTGATGCAATGCTTTGCAGCAGGGCTCATTCCTGCACCACAACTAGAGTATATGGGAGAGGTTGCAGTGTCGTGGCACCAGCACCAGTACCTAAGGCCCAATTTTTCAGCCCTTGTTTAACAGGGGCGTTTAATTACAATTTTTGATGCAATGCTTTGTAGCAGGGCTCATTCCTGCACCACAACTAGAGTATATGGGAGAGGTTGCAGTGTCGTAGCACCAGCACCAGTGCCTAAGGCCCAATTTTTCAGCCCTTGTTTAACAGGGGCGTTTAATTACAATTTTTGATGCAATGCTTTGCAGCCGGGCTCATTCCTGCACTACAACTAGAGTATATGGGAGAGGTTGCAGTGTCGTGGCACCAGCACCAGTGCCTAAGGCCCAATTTTTCAGCCCTTGTTTAACAGTGGCGTTTAATTACAATTTTTGATGCAATGCTTTGCAGCCGGGCTCATTCCTGCACCACAACTAGAGTATATGGGAGAGGTTGCAGTGTCGTGGCCCAAGTGCCTAAGGCCCAATTTTTCAGCCCCTGTTTAACGGGGCGTTTAAATACAATTTTTGATGCAATGCTTTGCAGCCGGGCTCATTCCTGCACTACAACTAGAGTATATGGGAGAGGTTGAAGTGTCGTGGCACCAGCACCAGTGCCTAAGGCCCAATTTTTCAGCCCCTGTTTAACAGGGGCATGTAATTAGAATTCTTGATATAATATTTCACAGCAGGGCCCGTTCCTGTGCCCACCGAGAGGACTTATAGTGTTGTGGCACCAGCACCACAACCACCAAAGGCCCAATTTTTCTACCACTGTTCAACAATGGCATGTAATTACAATTCTTGATATAATCGTTCACAGCAGGGCACTCCAGCGCCCACCAAGAGTCACTTTGAGGGCTTACAATGTTGTGGCAACACCAACACCTTGCTCCCACCAAAACGGGCATTTTTAAAAACATTTTAGGCATTGACTCATGTCCCCTGGGGCAGGAGCCAGGTCCCCAAACCCTTTTTAGGACAGTATCTTGCATATTAGCCATTAAAATGAGCACTTTTAATTTCGAACGTTCGAGTCCCATAGACTTCAATGGAGTTCTAAAGTTCGTACGAATTTTGGGTCCGTTAGAAAGTTCTGGTGCGAACCGAACCGGGGGGGGGGGGATGTTCGGCTCATCTCTAATTTCCTGGTTTCTCTTTGACTTGAACCTCATCTTAGGCTATAAAAGCATTACGTCTGTTGTCTTCTCTTTTCTCTTGTCTCTGGGCTTCATTGCTACTTCACACTTCTCTTAGCAAAGCCCATTCAAATCCTTGTTCCCTTATGGAAAGTTAGTACTCTGTTACATCCACATTTACTGTCTCTGCCAAAGACTGTCACGTACCTAGTGGACGAGCCCAGAATGCAGAAGGAGACCTCTCTTGCATCCCTGACTCTCGGCCCCCGATAGTGGAGACAGGTGGAACGGGAGCACAGGGTAGCACGAGGGCCTGATAGGATCAACAGCCGGTAGGTGGATCAGGAAGTTTCCAGAGGAGCTGTAGCTGGATCAGCAGACTTGGCAGAGGACAGGAACCAGCTGGAACCAGTGATCACACACAGGAATAGGTAAGTATCACTTGAGTATAGGTGCAAAGGAAGGTCAGGCAAGCCGGGTCAAACACAGACATTAGGTACAGGAACCAATGCAGGAGACAGGGACGGAGTCACAGGACAGGCCGGGTCGGTAACAGGCAGGCACGGATGGATCAGAGGATGAGGCAGATGCAGAGTCGTAGACAAGCCGGATGTCAGAGGCAAGCGGAAGGCAGAGGAGGTCACAGGTCAAGCCGGGTATACACGGGATCGGATCAGGTCAACAAATAAAGCTCAGGAACGCTGTAGATCAGGCAGCAATGACTGAGGGGATTAGCTGTGTTCAAATAGCCCACCTAGCGCCGGTAACATTGCACGCACGCGCAGGGGAAGGAGAGGAACCACTGTTCCCAGCAAACCTTTCCTGATATAGACTGGACACATTTAAAGTACTCAAACACATCCTCAACCTTTTCTTGTCTCACATCCAGCAATCCTCATTAATAATTCTACAACTTTCTGTCCACTTTCTAGTGCAATTCACTTTCATGTTTCCTATTTACTTCTTTAAACCATCAATCTTCTGATTTATCTCTTCTAGCATGTGCTTCCTTGTCTAACTACTGCTTCTTAACTTGCATTGTTCCTTTAATATTCTGGCATACTAAATCAACCAGGTCTTATCAGTGAGTGGAACCTTTTCCCTATTCATGCTCAGTAGGCTAGAATGGAGAACTAAAACATTTTAAAAAATTATAATAATATCTACCTTTTTAGGAATTTAAAAAGGGTCTCAGCCGTAATCAGCTATATTCTTTGTTTAAAATAATCCTAGAGTTATATAGTAAACACTAACAATTTCAATTAGGATTATATTCCAACAACACCATAATTACTAATTTCTTACATATTCAGAACTCTTTACACAGGAATTTGAAGGGAGGGGCACCTCTTTACACTGGTAATTGTTGGTTATCCTCGCGCTACAATGGTAAAGCAAAGAGAGCTAGTATGGTTGCAGCAAACCACCGACAGAGGTGCAGACCCTCCCCTCAAGTGATACTTAGTGAAAAAGAATGGTGTTGCGCTCCACACGAAATTAATTAAGTCTACTTAAGGGCTACTCTCCAGGACTTAGACTGGGAGAGAATATTCGCTTCAATGGGCACAGAACAGAAATGGGAATTCTTCAAAAAGACTGTTGGGGACCTCACTGCAAAGTATATTCCCATGGGCAATAAGTTTAAAAGGCTAAAAACAAAACCTATGTGGCTCACGGCCAAAGTTAAAAAAGCTATAAACTGTAAGAGAAGAGCTTTTAAAAAATATAAAAATGAAGGATCACTAGTGTCATTTAAATGTTACAAAGAAATTAACAGTATATGTAAAAAGGAAATCAAGGATGCAAAAATTCAAAACGAACGACAGATTGCAAAAGATAGTAGGACAAACCCCAAAAAATTCTTCAAATATATTAATAGTAAAAAGGTCAAGTCTGAGCATGTAGGCCCTTTACAAAACAATCTAGAGTTGGTGACTGGGGACAAAGAGAAGGCTAATTTATTAAACACTTTCTTCAGCTCTGTGTACACAAAAGAGCATGGGGGAGCTCATGTCCATAATGGGGGTGGTAGTGACACAGCCCCAAATGATCCACAATGGCTCAAAAGGGATATGGTCCAGAAATACTTAGACAGAATAAAGGTGGATAAAGCACCTGGACCTGATGGCATCCACCCACGGATCCTAAAAGAATTGAGCTCTGTAATTTCAGAGCCATTGTATCTAATTTTTAGGGACTCATTAATGACGGGAATAGTCCCACTGGATTGGCGCAGGGCGAACGTGGTGCCTATATTTAAAAAGGGATCAAAGTCTTTACCAAGTAACTATAGACCTGTTAGCTTAACTTCTATAGCTGGGAAGATACTGGAGCGTTTAATAAAAGACCACATCGACGAGTTCTTGCTGAACAATAACACTTTAAGCAACAGACAGCATGGATTCATGAAAGACAGAAGTTGTCAGACAAATCTGATTTCTTTTTATGAGGAGGTAAGTAAAACCTTGGACAGAGGGGTGGCGGTGGACGTGGTATACTTGGATTTTGCAAAAGCATTCGATACAGTTCCGCACACACGGCTCATGTGTAAGGTAAAGTCTACAGGTTTGGAAATATCAGTTTGTAAATGGATAGAAAATTGGCTAGAAGACAGAATTCAAAGAGTCGTGGTTAATGACTCTTACTCTGAATGGTCTAAGGTTATCAGTGGTGTACCCCAAGGTTCAGTGTTGGGACCCTTACTTTTTAACATCTTTATAAATGATATTGGGTCTGGCATCAAAAGTAATATTTCTGTCTTTGCAGATGACACCAAGATATGCAGTGGAATAACGTCTTTACAGGATGTCTCCAATTTACAAGCCGACCTCAATACACTGTCTAATTGGGCGACTATGTGGCAGATGAGGTTTAATGTTGATAAATGTAAAGTTATGCACTTGGGGCCTAAGAATATGCATGCATCATACATGCTAGGGGGAGTACAACTGGGGGAATCCATAGTGGAGAAGGATCTGGGGGTTTTGGTAGACCATAAGCTCAATAACAACATGCAATGCCAAGCTGCTGTTTGCAAAGCGAGCAAAGTCCTTTCTTGTATTAAGAGAGGTATGGACTCCAGAGAAAGAGATATAATTTTGCCCCTGTTCAAATCATTAGTAAGACCTCACCTGGAATATGCCGTTCAGTTTTGGGCACCAGTTCTCAAAAAGGATATCGGGGAACTGGAGAAAGTGCAGAGAAGGGCAACCAAACTGATAAGAGGCATGGAGGAACTCAGCTATGAGGAGAGATTAGAGGAACTAAATTTATTCACTCTTGAGAAGAGGAGATTAAGGGGGGATATGATTAACATGTTCAAATATATTAGGGGTCCATATAGTGAACTTGGTGTTGAGTTGTTCTCTGTACGGTCAACCCAGAGGACACGGGGGCACTCTTTACGTCTAGAGGAAAAGAGATTTCAGCTTCAAGTACGGAAAGGTTTCTTCACAGTTAGAGCAGTGAAAATGTGGAATAGACTCCCACCAGAGGTGGTTCTGGCCAGTTCAGTAGATTGCTTTAAGAAAGGCTTGGATACTTTCCTGATGGTACATAATATAACTAGGTACTAACATAGGTAAAGTTGATCCAGGGAAAATCCGATCGCCTATTGGGGGATCAGGAAGGAATTTTTTTCCCCTGCTGTAGTAAATTGGAGCATGCTCTGCTGGGTTTTTTTTTCGCCTTCCTCTGGATCAATTGTGGGCATAAAATTGGGTATCTGGATTGTACGATTATTTTTTATTTTATTTATTTGTTTTTAAGGTTGAACTGGATGGACTTGTGTCTTTTTTCAACCTGGCTAACTATGTACTAACAGTAAATAAATAATACAAAATATAAAAGACGCATCTATGCGATTAAAATCAGTTTAAATTATATCTATAACCTATGTGCATAAAATCATTCACAGTGATTAGTGAGGTATTCAGAATATACACATATTCCTAGTGTTAATCATACTACAATCAATAAAGAAATACAGATAATCTATGCAATCGTAATACAGTGCAAGTGAAGTAATAAAAAGCGAAAATGCAGATACCGTATATACTCGAGTATAGGCCGACCCGAATATAAGCCGAGGCCCCCAATTTACCCCCAAAAAAACTGGCAAACTTATTGACTCGTGTATAAGCCGAGGGTGAGACATGCCTGTCCATCCCTGTGTGTGTGTCCGTCCATCCCTGTGTGTCCGTCCATCCCTGTGTGTCCGTCCATCCCTGTGTGTCCGTCCATCCCTGTGTGTCCGTCCATCCATCCCTGTGTGTGTGTGTGTCCATCCATCCATCCATCCCTGTGTGTGTGTGTCTCCATCCATCCATCCATCCATCCCTGTGTGTGTGTGTCTCCATCCATCCATCCATCCATCCCTGTGTGTGTGTGTCTCCATCCATCCATCCATCCATCCCTGTGTGTGTCTCCATCCGTGTGTGTGTGTGTGTGTGTGTGTGTGTGTGTGTGTGTGTGTGTGTGTGTGTGTGTGTGTGTGTGTGTGTCCAGCCTACCTTTGTCCTGAGCCTCCGTCCCGTGCCTTGCCTCCTTGCCTCCGTCCCGTGCCGTGCCTTGCCTTGCATCCGTCCCGTGTCGTGCCTTGCCTTGCCTTGCCCCCGTCCCGTCCCGTCCCGTGCCGTGCCGTGCCTTGCCTTGCCTCCGTCCCGTGCCCTCTTCGTCGGCGGCCATTGTAAAATTCAAAAGCTGCGCCGCCGCCTTCGCCTGTGATAGGCGGAACACTGAATTTCCCAGCAGCCTGTGTTCCGCCTATCACAGACGTCGTATCATCCTCGTCCGTAGTACGAGGATGATACGATGTCCGTGATAGGCGGAACACAGGCTGCTGGGAAATTCAGTGTTCCGCCTATCACAGGCGAAGGCGGAGCCGGAGGCGCGGCTTTTGAATAGAATGGCCGCTGTCTGTCTGCTCGACACGCTGATCGAGCGGGCAGACAGCGATGACTCGAGTATAAGCCGAGGGGGGGCACTTTCAGCCTCAAAAAAGAGGCTGAAAATCTCGGCTTATACTCGAGTATATACGGTACTAATAATATCAATACAGAAAGTTGTGAAATCCAAAATGTGTCTCAATCCATAAAAGTGCATCCAAGTGCCATCGTATATACAGAAAATTGTGTAAGGGCCGGTTCACACTGCGGGCGATGCGAGGCGACACGACTTGCCTCGCCGCGATCTGACAAGTCGCCCCCGTTCTGTACAATGGAACCGTTCTGAGAGGAGCGACTCGAGTCACTCCGACTCAGAAAAAAGGTTCCTGTACTACTTTTGGGCGACCTCGGGGCGACTTGCATTGACTTCTATACAGAAGTCATTTGCAAATCGCCGCTGAGGTCACGGCAGGTCGCGGCGAGGCAAGTCGGTGTCGCCTCGCATCGCCCCCTGTGTGAACCGGCCCTAAGGGTAAAATCCAGCAAATAAATAAACGGAGAGATGTGTATAAAAATATATCAAAAATTATATAAATAAACCTAAATAAAAAACAGTCCAAGGGATTTCTTAAAGTGTCTCTAATTGTCGTAAAAACTAACAATCCATATCAGTTCATGCAAAATAAAGTGAATCCACACTGTGCTGTGTAAAGGGTTAATTCTGTGAATGAACACGGGATAGTTCCACCGGTGGTCTTACAGTTCCTCAAAGTGGGTGCTCACACACTGAGTGCAGTGGGTACCTTACCTCACTGCTGTCAGGTAGACAGCAATATGCTCCAATGTTTAAGGTGTATATCCTCAATTAGGGTGTATATCCTCAGTTGATATAGGTACAACAGTATACTCCAATGGTTTACGGTGTATATCCTCAGTTTGTACAGGCACCCCAGATAATTCCCTCCAGGTACTCCGCAATGGATCACAGGTCAAACCCGGAAAAGAGAAAAGGGGCTCCAATAGTGAAGTATGTCACACAAATTCTTTATTATAAAAAGGACCAAGTCCTGGGTACTCACATTTAAGTATTACAATTAAAACGTTACAGCTAAAACAACGAACGGCCTCCTCGTTCGTACCCCGGACGTCGCTTCCGGTATCCTCCTAGGCAAATCCTACGCGTATCGTCATTGATCACGTGACTTCATCAGGGACTAAAGCATAGGAGGTGAACGAACGTTTAAATAGTATCTCTAATTCGCGGCCATTTTCCTGTAGCCCGTAGTATCTATTCCTATTAGCGGTCAAGAATCTAACTGCGCGGCCATTTTCTAATAGTCTTTAATACCGAACGCTTCACAGCCATTTTCTTATAGGCTCTTAGGGAGTGATAGCAACTGTACGATTAACGGCGGCCATTTTATCGTAGTTTCCTCATCTACACTCATCTAATGAGTGGATGCTATGCTCGCCGCCATTGTCTCATCGTTTAGATAGAGGAAACGAAGATAAACCCATGTCCACTTTTGCGGACTGGGTTCATTTCAATTCAGACACCCCGTGGTTACACTTATTCAGGAAGGCAACAACAGGGGATCCTTTACTCCGGCTCTATGGCTCTAAGTATCGTTAATAGTATTAATAGAGGATTAAAAAATAATGTTTATAATTATGGAATTAAAACGAAGGGATCAAAAAATATTCATAAAATAATGGCTTAACACAGGAGGTATTATTAAAATGTTAAAATATTAGTAGGTTCTTTAATTTATGGGTAAAAATAGGTTGTATCTAAAACAAAGTGAAGCTATACCTGAAGCCCTACATCCGACCACAAAGTAGGTGATTCCTCCAAACTCATAACATCTTCTAATGTAAGGATAAGGTAACCCCGACGGTTTATTTAGCGATATTCAAGGTATCAGATGCCGCACATATGTATGCGATTTAGGGGATGGATACCGGAAAGGAAGTCCAGAGTTCCCATATCTCCCTTCCAGTATATCATCCTAAGCATAGTAAATTAAAAATATATATAATAACACTTCAAGTTTATAAAATTCCAATACATAATTAAAACTATCTAAAAGTCGCTGATAAAACAGTTAAGATCAAACTCTATATTGAGCCCTTGGGGTGTGAAAGTATCTAAAGTGAAGATCCATTTTGATTCTAATTGACTAAGTGTTCTCACTTTGTGACCTCCCCTCCAATGCTTCCTGTAGGGCTCAATACCCCAAAATGTGAGGTGAGTGGGATCTTTATTATGGTGTGTCAGGAAGTGCTTTGACACACTATGTTTGTCAAATCCATTGATTATGTTTTTTACATGTTCCTTTATGCGTACTCTCAGGGGTCTTTTGGTGCGGCCTACATACTGTAGGCCACAACTGCATTGTAGAACATACACGGCCCCTTCCGTGTTACAGCATATAAACTCTTTGATGTCATAGGAGTTCCCAGTACTTGTAGAGCTAAATTTGAATCTTTTCTCAGGTGGGCGTTTTGTTTTTGTACACGCAAAACACCGTTTGCACGGAAAGAAGCCTTTTCCCGTGAAAAAAGTGACACCATTATATGGTGGATCGGGGACGTTCCTGACAATCTTATCCCTCAATGTAGGTGCCCTTTTATACACGAATTTTGGGCATTGGGGTAAGAGGTCCTTCAAAAGCGCATCTGAGCGTAGGATATACCAGTGTTTTTTAATAATCGCCTCAATTTTTCTATATTGGGCATTGTAATTCAGTATAATTGGTACTTTGCCAGCTTCCAGCTTAGGAGTTTGTTTATCTTTAATCATCTCCATTCGGTCCATGTTTTTGACTTCTAAAATCTTCATCCTGATTTCTTCATCCTTATACCCTTTGTTTGTAAACCTTTGGCCAATTTTCTCTGCTTGTGTGAGATATTCTTCAACTTTTGTGCAATTTCTGCGTAATCGCATCAGCTGCCCTTTTGGAATATTGCACAGCCAGTTTCTGTGATGGCAGCTCATGACTGGCAGGTAGCTGTTCTTGTCAACATTTTTAAAGTGCGTTCTTGTGCGTAAAGTTTTATTCTCTTGTAAAATTTCTAAATCAAGAAAAGATATAGATTCACTATTAACCACCCACGACAGTTTAATATTCCTGTCGTTGTGATTCAATGTCTCCAGGAATGCGAAATAGGCTATCAATATCTCCTTTCCAAAATATGAGGATGTCGTCTATATACCTCTTATACAGCATTAGCTCTTCAGGTTTACCAGGGAATACCACATCCTCTTCCCATTGAGACATAAAAAGGCAAGCCACACTGGGTGCAAACTTAGCTCCCATCGCCACTCCGGTTTTTTGGTGATAATACTCGCGATCGTACCAAAAATAGCTATTCTTTAAGCAAAAGTCTAAGCATTTGACTAGGTATTTCCGCTGAACGCATGGCAATGTACTATATTTCCTTAGGCCCCACTTTACAGCCTCACAAGCTTGGTGGTTCAGGATCACTGTGTATAGTGAAGAGACGTCTGCTGATGCCATAATCCATGGGCCTTCCTCTTTTGACAGTCCTTCCAGGATTTGCTTTAGTCCCTGATGAAGTCACGTGATCAATGACGATACGTGTAGGATTTGCCTAGGAGGATACTGGAAGCGACGTCCGGGGTACGAACGAGGAGGCCGTTCGTTGTTTTAGCTGTAACGTTTTAATTGTATTACTTAAATGTGAGTACCCAGGACTTGGTCCTTTTTATAATAAAGAATTTGTGTGACATACTTCACTATTGGAGCCCCTTTTCTCTTTTCCGGGTTTGACCTGTGATCCATTGCGGAGTACCTGGAGGGAATTATCTGGGGTGCCTGTACAAACTGAGGATATACACCGTAAACCATTGGAGTATACTGTTGTACCTATATCAACTGAGGATATACACCCTAATTGAGGATATACACCTTAAACATTGGAGCATATTGCTGTCTAACTGACAGCAGTGAGGTAAGGTACCCACTGCACTTAGTGTGTGAGCACCCACTTTGAGGAACTGTAAGACCACCGGTGGAACTATCCCGTGTTCATTCACAGAATTAACCCTTTACACAGCACAGTGTGGATTCACTTTATTTTGCATGAACTGATATGGATTGTTAGTTTTTACGACAATTAGAGACACTTTAAGAAATCCCTTGGACTGTTTTTTATTTAGGTTTATTTATATAATTTTTGATATATTTTTATACACATCTCTCCGTTTATTTATTTGCTGGATTTTACCCTTACACAATTTTCTGTATATACGTTGGCACTTGGATGCACTTTTATGGATTGAGACACATTTTGGATTTCACAACTTTCTGGATTGATATTATTAGTATCTGCGTTTTCGCTTTTTATTACTTCACTTGCACTGTATTACGATTGCATAGATTATCTGTATTTCTTTATTGATTGTAGTATAATTAACACTAGGAATATGTGTATATTCTGAATACCTCACTAATCACTTTGAATGATTTTATGCACATAGGTTATAGATATAATTTAAACTGATTTTAATCGCATAGGTGCGTCTTTTATATTTTGTATGCGATTATTTATTTACTGTTAGTAGACTTAATTAATTTCGTGTGGAGCGCAACACCATTCTTTTTCACCACCTCTTTACACTGTGAAAAAAAATATTAAAAGCCAGCAGCTACAAATACTGTAGCTGCTGACTTTTAATAAATGGATACTCACCTGTCCCAGGATCCAGCGATGTCGGCAGCCAAGGCCGATCGATCACTCGGCTCTCGGCTGCTGCCGCCACCATTCTAGGTGAGGGAATCAGGAATTGTCCGCGCTGTCTCTGGGACCCGTGTGTGTCCCAGCAGACAGCGCACAGGGACAGGAAGAGGCATAGACTTCCGTGGGAGTCTATGGCCGGAAGTGGGTGTAAATACCTGTCTTTGACAGGTATCTGCACCCTCCTCCACCCTGAAAGTTGCCAATTGTGACACCGGAGGGGGGGAGGGTTCCAATGAGTGGAAGTTCCACTTTAGGGTGGAACCACACTTTAAACTGAAATAAAAAAGGGAGGGGTGAGGAATCTGCAAAAAAAAAGGGAACAGGCTTCTCATCTCTGTGTTTTTGAATCATCCATACGTAGCATTTCTTAAACATTTAGATAACACTTGCATTGTCTGGTCCATCACGTTGCATACTTTCAAAAATCCAATATTGTACACATTTAGTCCCCTTATACAACTCTGTCAATCTACCATAAACCTACACAGAAACCCAAGTTGATCAAAACGCCTTCTGCTGGTATTGGATCTGGTCTGTTTTGGTCCAGCCTATAGTAGTCTTGGTGTAATTTCTTAACCACTGTCCACATCTGTCTGTCATAGGACTTACATAGTTACATAGTAGGTGAGTGTCAGAAACCATAAACCAGGCCGAGACAGAAGTACAATTAAATCACACTTGTTTATTTCCAGTAACTGGATTGAGTAGTCAGCCAGGCCAGAGTTCAATAACCAGATCGGGTAATCAGCCAGGCCAGAAGTCAGGGATCCAAGATGAGGAACAGCAAGCAGGATAAGGAGCCAGAAGGGATGTCAGCAAGCCAGTCTTTAAACAGGAACGCAGGAGATGGTTTCTTGTCAGCATAGGTCTGTACCTATCATTAGCATGACACAAAGCCTCCTGGACTCATACCCAAGTGGAACAAAGACCACGGAGATGCTCCTCTAATGCAGGAATACTCTGCAGAACAAACGAGTCAGGCAACATGGAAGGTTGGAAACCATAATTCACCATAAATGCAGACAATCGGGAGGCAGAATTAAAAGCACTGTTGTGAGAAAACTCTGCCCATGGTAATAGGTCTTACCAGTTGTTATGGTGGTCAGAAATATAGCAACATACGAATTTCTCCAAGGACTGATTGGCTCGCTTTGTGATCCCATTAGACTGCGGGTGATACGCAGAAGAGAAGGCAAGCTGAATTCCCAACTGTGCACAAAATGCCTGCCAGAACAGGGAGACAAACTGACTGCCCCTGTCTGAGACAATCACCTTGGGTAGCCCATGCAAGCAAAAGATCTCCCGAGCAAAAATGGAAGCCAGTTCCTTAGAAGTAGGCAACTTCTTAAGTGGAACACAATGACACATCTTTGAGAACCGGTCAACCAGCATAAGGATAACAGTGTTGCCTTGGGAGTTGGGCAACTCCACAATGAAATCCATTGACAGGTGGGTCCAGGGCCTCTCTCCATTGGGTATGGGTTGTAGGAGGCCCACTAGAAGGTGTCATGGAGTCTTACGCTGAGCACACATGGAACAGGCAGCTACGAAGGCAGTTACATCAGCCCGTAGACTAGGCCACCAGAATTGTTGGGAAATGGCCCAAATGAGTTGATTCTTCCCAGGATGGCCAGCTGCCTTGGGAGAATGGTAAGTCTGGAGCACGGCAGTATGCAGACTCTCAGGGACAAAGCAGCGGTCACAAGGTTTCTCAGGAGGAGCATGGACCTGAGCAGCAAGAATTTTGTCACCCAAAGGAGAAGCAAGATGGTGTGAACCATAGCCAAGATACGATTAGGAGGAATCACAGGAACCGGAACTGACTCTGACTTGGAAGTGGAGGAAAATTGTTGTGACAAAGCATCAGCCCTCACATTCTTAGTACCGGGTAAGAATGAGACAATGAAATTAAAACTCAACAAGAAAAGAGCCCATTGTGCCCTTCTGGGAGAGAGGCGCTTAGCCTCAGACAAGAATGTGAGATTCTTATGGTCAGTAAGAATGAGAACCGGCACACTGGTAACTTCAAGAAGGTGTCTCCATTCTTTCAGGGCTAAAATGATCGCCAACAGCTCTGTCAACACTCTCGTAATTGCACTCAGCAGGTGACAGTTTCTTGGAAAAGTAGCCACATGGATGCCTAGCACTCTCAGAGTTAGGACGTTGAGACAGAAGGGCGCCAACTCCAGTCTCAGAAGCATCAACTTCTAGGATAACAGGCAACATAGGATCAGGATGTGCAAACACAGGAGCAGAAACAAAGGCAGCCTTGAGAGTCTCAAAGGCCTTAATAGCAAGTGGAGTGTCACGCAGCTGCAGCAGAATAGAGTGCTGCGATATAAAGGCAGCATAAATGAAAAGGCCTGCAACCACAGAGTCGATTAGAGCCTGTATCTCGATGGACGACTCAGCCCAAGAAAGGGTGACCAAAACCAGGGGCTTATCCTTCTGGATAACTGGGGATGAAACACCACCACCTAAGGTCTGTCCATGACAGGGCCTCAAGGTTCGTGCATTTTCTGAACGGGTTGGACAAGACTTTAAAAAGTGACCTGCCTGGCCACAATAAAGGCACAATCTCTCCCTCCTCCTAAAGGCTTTCTCATCCGCAGAGAGACGTGTAAAGCCAAAGTGCATGGGTTCATCTTCACTGGCCGACTCGGTACCAGGAGGCATGGGAGGTGAGGGAGGCACGGGTGGGACTACAAAGCTTGGAGGCAAAGTACAGGAGGCTTCCACAAGCGCTCTTTCAAGGAAAGTCTCTCTCTGAGTCTGGAGTCAATGAGGATGGCAAACGAGATCAAGCTTTCCAGCTCAGTGGGTATATCTTGGGCTGCTATCTCATCCTTGATGGAATCCGGGAGACCATGAGAAAAAGCAGCCACAAGGGCCTCATTGTTCCAAGCAACCTCTGCTGCTAGAGTACAGAATTCAATTGCGTAGTCGGCAACAGTTCTCGCACTCTGCTTGATGGACATGAGGCACTTAACAGCAGAAGCGGAGTGTGCAGGAACATCAAATACCTTTTTAAAAGGAGGCCACAAAGGAGGTCACAAAGTCAGGGTAACTCAAGACAACAGGTTTTTGCGTCTCCCATAGAGGGTTTGCCCAGGCCATGGCTCTCTCAGAAAGCAAAGATATCATGAAACCTGCTTCTGTCCGTGGGAAACGCCTGGGGCAACATCTCAAAGTAAATCTCAACCTGGTGGAGAAACCTTCTGCATTAAACTGGATCACCCCTAAATCGCTGGGGGAGCAGAGCGGAACCAGACATACCTCTTGTAGAGGTAATACTCGAGGCGGGTGCCTGCACAGAGATTTGCGCAGCAGCAGGGACGGCCTGCAACTCAGGTTGTACTGGAGCAGCCACAATGGGGGATTCCAGGTGAGCTGTGCGTCTCAGGAGCGTTTGTAAAAGCTATGGCAAACTGATCCATGCGGTGATCTTGCTCATCCAATCTGGATTGACTGTATCTCCTGAATTTATGGCCTTCGCCTAATGTCAGAAACCATGAACCAGACCGAGACAGAAGTACAATTAAATCACACTTGTTTATTAATAAAAAATAAAAAGGTAAATAGAGTAAGCATAGTCAAAGCATAGCCAGAGTCCAGTAACCGGATCGAGTAGTCAGCCAGGCAAGAGTTCAATAACCAGATTGGATAATCAGCCAGGCCAGAAGTCAGGGATCCAACTAGGATAAGGAGCCAAAAGGGATGTCAGCGAGCCAGTCTTTAAACAGGAACGCAGAAGATGGTTTCTTGGGATGTGACCAAGACGAAGGCAGAGATGACGTGAGCTGGACAGCTTTAAGAAGGCAAGGTCAGATGAGCAGAATCAGAAACAGCTGGGTAACTGTGGAGAGATATGCGAGCTGGCAATTAGCCAACAGCTGAGCAACCAGCCCAGAGAAGGAAGGGCTAAGCCAGCCCTGACAGTGAGGTCGAAAAAAGACACAAGTCCATCAAGTCCAACCTATGTGTGTGATTATATGTCAGTATTACATTGTATATCCCTGTATGTTGTGGTCGTTCAGGTGCTTATCTAATAGTTTCTTGAAACAATCGATGCCTACCACTGAGACTGCCAACTATGGAAGGGAACCCCACATCCTTGCAGGTCTTACAGTAAAGAACCCTCAAAGTAGTTTAAGGTTAAACCTCTTTTCTTTTAATTTTAATGAGTGGCCACAAGTCTTGTTAAACTCCCTTCCACGAAAAAGTTTTATCCCTATTGTGGGGTTTTATTGAAATCATATCCCCTCTCAAGCGTCTCTTCTCCATAGAGAATAAGTTCAGTGCTCGCAACCTTTCCTCATAACTAATATCCTCCAGACCCTTTATTAGCTTTGTTGCCCTTCTTTGTACTCACTCCTTTTCCAGTACGTCCTTCCTGAGGACTGGTGCCCAGAACTGGACAGCATACTCTAGGTGCGGCCAGACCAGAGTCTTGTAGAGCGTGAGAATTATCATTTTATCTCTGGAAATAATCCCCTTTTTAATGCCAATAGTCTGTTTGTTTTGTTAGCAACAGCTTGGCATTGCATGCCATTGCTGAGCCTAGCATCTACTAGGACCCCCAGGTCCTTTTCCATCCTAGATTCCCCCAGCGGTTCTCCCCCCAGTGTATAGATTGCATTCATATTTTTGCCACCCAAATGCATTATTTTACATTTTTGTACATTGAACCTCATTTTCCATGTAGTTGCCCACCCCACTAATTTGTTCAGATCTTTTTGCAAGGTTTCCACATCCTGCGGAGAAGTTATTGCCCTGCTTAGCTTAGTATCATTCACAAATACAGAGATTGAACTGTTTACCCTATCCTCCAGGTTGTTTATGAACAAATTAAACAGGAATGGCCCCAGCACAGAACCCTGGGGGACCCCACTACCCACCCCTGACCATTCCAAGTACTCCCCATTTATCACCACCCTCTGAACTCGCCCTTGTAGCCAGTTTTTAATCCATGTACTCACCCTATGGCTCATGCCATCAAATCTGTGTCAAATGCTTTTGCAAAATCCAGATACACCACATCTACAGGCCTTCATTTATCTAGATGGCATCTCACCTCCTCATAGAAGATCAATAGACTGGCTTGGCAAGAATGATTCTTCATGAATCCATGCCGATTACTGCCAATGATACCGTTCTCATTATTAAAATCGTGTATATAGGGGGAGATTTACTAAAACTGAAGGAGAAATCTGGTGCAGCTGTGCATAGAAACCAGCTTCCAGGTTTTATTGTCAAAGCCTAATTAAATAAGCTGAAGTTAGAAGCTGATTGGCTACCATGCACAGCTGCACAAGATTCTGAGTGTTCCTGTTTTAGTAAATCAACCCCATAGTCCCTTATCATCCTCTCCAAGAGTTTACATACTATTGATGTTAGGCTAACTGGTCTAATTCCCAGGGATGTATTTTGGGCCTTTTTTAAATATTGGCGCTACGGGGGCGGAACCGGCAGCCGAAGGAGATGGCCGCATGAGAGGAGAGCTCCTGACACTCACGTCGGTTCCGGGCCATAAACAGTGACTAAACCGGCACAAACACACTCTCCGAGCGCTAGAACAACTGGGACACAGTATCGGTCAGCATGGGGAAGCGTAAACCCCTTTCCGGACCCTGGAAACTTACCACATACTTTAGAAGTGCGGAGGCCTGTTCGACCAAAGATGGCACCGGACGGGAGCAGACGAGCTCTCCATCCAGGCACAGCACCCCGCTCAGCTCGCGCAGTGGAGGAGAAAGCCTCACTTCTCCCAGGTAATCTCTGAGCGGCAGTCCCCTCAAGATAAACTCCAGGACGTCTCCAGCACATCAATATGCAGGTGAAAGAGGTCAAGGGGATTTGTCTGAGGACTCCACAAGGGAGTTCATTGAATGCATAGATGATTATCCCGCAGTGGGGCAGCCCCTGTCTGACAAAACAATGAAGGACATGCTAGTATCCCTGAGAGGGTCTTTGCATAAAGAAATTATGTCAGTGATCACCCATATCAAGAGAGATATAGATGGCCTGGGGGAAAGAGTGCAGCATGTGAAAAGACAAAATGGGGGACTTTGCAGTGGCACATAATGAGCTAGTAGGCGCACACAACGAGGCTGAGGAAGAAATGCTCACTATCAAATCCAAACTCGCGGATCCAGGAGGAACAATGTTAAATTTAGAGGGGTGGATGAGAAGGTTCCTCCTGCTGAACTATGCAGCTACGTTCAACAAATGATTGCCTCGCTCCTACCTGAAGTGCCCAAAGGAGAAATAGTGGTGGATAGAGCACATAGACTACCCAAACCATCTTTCCTCCCAGAGAAAGTACGAAGGGATGTGATTGCCCATATACACTTTTTCCATGTGAAGGAGGACCTTATGTTGAGGGCCAAAAAAGATCCCAACCTACTAGAACCCTACACGGCATTAAACTGTTTGCTGACCTCTCAAAATACACCATGCAAGCTCGTAGCAAATTTGTTCCACTCACTAAGCTGTACAGAAATAATGGAGTGGTCTATCGTTGGGGCTTCCCTGCTAAATTATTTGTCAGCTGGAAAGGTAAAATCCACACTGTATTTAAGGTGGAATCGGGACTACACTTGGCGGAAACATGGGGCCTACTACCAGCAGATCAACAATCAATCCCAAAAAGTTCCTCACCACCAAAAATTGACCCATTCTGGAATGCCACCCCTGACTGACCATGACACCTGTTAAGAAGGGAGAGTGCACCAGAAATAAATCCGGAAACCCCGTGGCTCAGCTGAGCTGATACCCCCCAGTTGAATTGAGCAGTTATTACTGCTACTATTGTTCTTTTTATACCCTTTGTTATGTTTTTCCTTTGTTGCTGTTTTTCTTTTTTTTACTTTTAAGTTCTTATGCTGACAACGTCATCTTCATCCTTGCTTTCGGAAACCACTCAACGCTCACACAGCACCATCCAAACACCTTTCGCCGTCAGAAGACTGAAGAACTCCTAGCTACCAGGGACTCAATAACTTGCCTTCTAACAAATGTCTTCTAAATTTATTTCACTGAACGCCCACGGCCTCGACAGCCCTTTCAAATGCAAAGCGATGTGGCAGGAAGCAAAATCACTAAAAGGTGATGTTATATGTATAGAGGAGACCCACTTTATCTCCTCTAATCCTCCCAAGTGCACACACAAATTGTTCCAGCACATATTTACTGCAAATGCAGCTGTTGAGAAGAGGAACTTTGATTGCGATAAAGAACTCTGTAGCCTTTAACTTACACCTCTATATCCCAGACCGAAATGGGAGGTATCTTATTTTAGTGTGCGACATCAACAATGTCACCTACACAATAGTAAATGCATATGCGCCCAACACGCATAAAATTGCGTTCATGCATAAATTGCTAAAGAAGGTTCGACAGGTGCGCAAAGGGACACTTCTCATCTGTGGGGACTTTAAAGCAATAGTTGATGCCCGTATGGACACCACAGCCAAATCATATAAACGCATCACCCTACAACAATTGTTACACAAGTAAACTCTATATGATGTGTGGCGTTGTCTTAACCCTTCTGAAAGGGACTTTACATTCTATTCAGCCCCCCATTGGGTCTATACCCAGATTGATCTTTTTGTTACTGACATTCAATCTTTAACAAAAGTGACAGAGGCGAAGATACACTCCATTTTATGGTCGGACCACACTCCAATTTCTGTAACTATTGAAGCTCAGGCTTCCAAACCGGTATATCTCTGGCATAACAATGTAAGCCTTTTTTCCCGGCAGCCCTTCAAAAAATATTTGGAACGGAAGATCCAAGAATTTTTCTCTACTAATGACACACCAGATGTGACTTTTTCCACTGTCTGGTGTGCTCATAAAGCTTTTGTAGGGGGCTTATTAATTCAAATGGCAGCCAGGTAAAAAAGGCGCTGATCCATGGAAATGTCTGAACTACTGTCGAAAATGAAACAGCTAGTCTCATCATAAAACCACTTTGGCAGCAGACAAACTGCAGGAATTATCAACTCTAATGCCGCGTACACACGAGCGGACTTTTCAACATCCAAAGTCCGACGGACTGATTCCGTCAGACTATTCGATCGTGTGTGGGCTGCAAGGGACTTTTGATTCGCCAAAGTCTGACGGACTTTAGAATATGGAACATGCTTCAAATTTTTCCGACGGAACTCCGCCGGACCCGGTCCCTTCGAAAAATTTGCTCGTGTGTATGCTATTCCGACTGACTAAAACCGACGCTAGGGCAGCTATTGGCTACTGGCTATGAACTTCCTTATTCGAGTCCAGTCGTACGTCATCACGTTCGAATCCGTCGGAGTTTAGTGTGATTGTGTGTGGCCGCTCAGTCGAAAAGTCTGTCAGAACTCTGTCGGAACTCCGGCAGAACTCCGGCAGAACTCCTTCGGAAGTCTGTCGGACATAAGTCCTCTCGTGTGTACGGGGCTTTAGAAACTGATTTAAAGAGTTACTGGAAACCAACCATGTCAAAGCCCTGAGGGGGTTTAAAGCCTTACACTATTCCTAGGGTAATAAGGCGGGGAAATTTTTAGCTAATTACCTTAAACAAAGACAATTAAAATCTAAATTGACCTCCATCATTGACCCAGGCACCTGAACTAAAGTGTTTCACCCAGATCATATAGCTGAGGCCTTTCGTAAATACTATACAGACCTCTACAATCTATCCAAAGACCCTCTTACCCCTCAACCTTCGGATTCGTTAATAGCTGAATTTTTAGACTCTGCCAAAACTATCTACAGAGGAGCTTGAAACACTAAATTCCCCTCTTAGACAAGATGAGATTCTGGCTGTTATCAAAACTTTACCTAACAATAAGTCACCGGGAGCAGATGGATTCTCTGCTGAGTATTACAAAACTTTCCAAAACACTTTAACTCCTCACTTAGACAAATTATTCAACCAAGCAGCATCCATGGCAGCATTCCCTCCTGAAATGTTCAGAGCCATAATAGTGACACTTCCTAAGCCTGGTAAACCCCCAGATTGTCCGCAGAACTTTCACCCTATTTTGCTGCTGAACTCAGATCTCAAGATATATGCAAAAGACCTAGAAAATAGATTAGCAACACTTACTCCTAAATTAATTAAAACAGACCAGGTAGGATTTGTCCAGGGTAGGCAGGCCCCAGATGGCACCCGTCACATGCTTGACTTGATTCGCATAGTGGAACTACGAAAAACACCAACGACCTTCTGGGCTCTTGATGCTGAGAAGGCGTTTGATAGGGTGCACTGGGGATATTTACAAGCTACCCTGGAAAAATTTGGTATAAAGGGTCTTGCACAGTCTGCTATCCTAGCGCTTTATTCTAACCCTTCGGCGAATATATACACCTCCAATGCCTTATTGACACCCTTCCAAATATCCAACGGCACTTGACATGGATGCCCCCTGTCCCCCATTATTTTTACACTCATAATGGAACCCCTGGCTGAATCAATTAGAAACAACCAAGAAGTCACTGGTGTAATGATAGCAGATCAGCACCACAAAATCAGCATTTTTGCTGATGACGTGGTGCTGACCCTTACCAATCCGGAGTCGTCCCTTACTGCAGTCCAATCTATTCTCACTAAATTTAGCAAGGTTTCTTACTATAAACTTAATACAACCAAGTCTACTATTTTACCAATAAATATTACCACCCCAAATTTAGCTAGTCTGCAAAAACAATTTCCCTATGTGTGGAAACGCAACAAATTACCCTATCTAGGCATAACCCTGACAAATCCTTCAACCAATACATATAGGGCCAACTTCCAGCCACTCATACAAACCATTTCCCAAGACGCCCAACGAATTGCAAAATATGAACTTAACTGGTTAGGACGCATAGCGGCTTTCAGGATGTTAACGCTCCCCAAAATACTTTACCTCTTTTGGACAGTCCCTACCACACTTCCGCCTAGCTTTTTTAAACAAATTGACATCCTGCTTAAAAAAATTATTTGGCAAGGGAAAATCCCCAAAATTCCATTTGCAACACTACAGAAACCAAAACAAGATGGGGGGATAGGTCTCCCTGTTCTAAAACACTACCATACTGCAGTACTAATGGATCAGCTCCACTCATGGTTTGATCGGACCTCTGAGAGACTATGGATGGAACTCGAGGCAGCCTCCACGAAGTTGAGAGATCTCCCTTCATTGTTACTGGCTAATTGAACTGGCCTCCAAACATATATGCCAAATCTACCAGCCATTAGAGCTTCAGTACAGGCCTGGGACTTAGCCCACCAAACACAGACTACAAAACGCGACCACCTTGTGGTGACAACCCCGATTCCAGTCTTAGAATACCTAATCCCGCCACTTAAGGTTCTCCCTTGGCTAAACACCACACAACCGACATAACCACTATGAAACTCTTCAAGTCAAACACCTGACTAAAATCAAAGCCATGGACTATATAGAAGTGAACAATGCGTGGTGGCAAGACCTAGACAATAGACCACACAGAAAGGGAGATATCTCTAGATACTATGCTTATTTACAGTTCAAAGAGGACTGCGCAAAATCAACTCACATGTTAACGTGGGAAAAAGATCTTAATTCCTCTTTTAGCATTGAGGATTGGAAAGGGGCCAGGCAAACAACATTTGGAGACTCCAGATGTGTCAACCATTGGGACGACAACTTCCTGAAAATGGCCAATAGAAGCTATTTAGTCCCCTCTCGGTTGTCCAGGATCTTTCCTTCTGCAGACTCCAACTGTTGGAGAGAGTGCGGGGAGTTTGGTTCAATGTACCATATATTTTGGTCTTCCAAATGTTTGCGCAGCTTCTAGAATGGCATATTCTCCTTCATATCAAAAATGACAGGCTTTTTCGTCTCTCCACGAGCGAACTTGGCCCTTCTTCACCTAAATATAGGAGCTGTCCATAAACAAATCCGTACTATAATCATTCAAATCCTCACTGCTGCCCGTATGAACATTGCATCCCTGTGGAAATCAAATAAAGCCCCTAATGTGTCAGATACTATAAAAAGAATACAGAACTCTGCGCAATGTGAAAAAGTCCTGGCTTTTAATCAGGACTCCAGGATATCCAAAAATGTAATGACAATTGGAAATACTGGTTAAATGAATTTCCATTATCAGATATGTAAATTGAGCATATAAAGATTATCATCACTAAATTTCATAAGTGAGACGAGGTGAAGAGGTGAATGGTAGTCAGCACTAGTTACCGTTTGTTTAGTTTTGTTATTTTATGTTATCCTTTATAATTTATCCCTTAATACCCTATGCTTCAATGAAAAACCACTGAATGAGAAGCAAACAGAATCAATGTAACAAGCATTGTTATATGGTAAATATGAATATATGGACACTGTTTATATAGTGTGACCCAGGGCACTTACAGGTTTGCTGAAGGTCGGGTGTTCTTCCAAAGGGAGGAGGTCTCATTATGGTCTGATGGTGTGTGGGGGGGGGGGGGGGCGCTGTACTCCGCACTAGAGCACAGCTAGCTGTGTGGGGAGGGCGCCGCCCCCCGAATAGTGACCAATGTAAGGGGCAAACGACTTTCTATATGAATGTACCCAATAAACCGCAAATGTGATTGTCTGTATCTCTATACTTGATAATAACACTCGGATACCTGTTATATAAATTTTATGTAACCCTCTGTTTGATCTTTGAAACTTGATAAAAAGTAATTGAAATAAATATTGGTGCTACATTGTCTTTTCTCCAATCAGCTGGTACCATTCCAGTTAGTAGACTGTCAGTAAAAATTAGGAACGATGGTCTGGCTATTACTTGACTGAGTTCCCCAAGTACCCCCGGTGCAAGCCATCTGTTATCAAGCTCTATATTCAACCCCTTCGGGACAAGAGGGGTTAAATATAGAGCTTGATATCAATTGTTTTATAAGTGACTATTGACACATAACTATATATGATTGTCAATTAGTTCTTTTTGGTGGGGATATTGATTTTAAACTTCATTATGATTGTGTGATATTATTATTATTATTGAGCAATATAAAAATGTATAACTGTACAATTCCCTGTCTACCTTGGATAATTTGTGATTTTAGCCTTATTTGTATGATGCAGCTAGATTTATATTTATGAATTTGAAATGTTTAATTTATTTAATGATTAAATTAGAATATATAGGTTTTGTTTGATGATGTTCATGTTTAAACCTAATGTTTAAACCTAATGTAATAATGTACATACTGTAATAATACATTATTATCAATACACTATTATCGAATAAAATAGTATTGTAATAATAGCTGAAAGTTCATAAATTAAGATTGTAATGATCTGTAATTTGTTGTCTGTTATTGTCAATACATTGGAAATTTACACTAGAGTATTATCTACTTCCACTCCGCTATTGTGCAGCTATATTGAGTGATCAGGAAGTACACAGATGGTCAATCTTGATTGACCATTAGATAAATTCTGGGATGCTGCGCTGTAAGGTCACGCCCTTTTGACAAAGTCGTAATGACGAAACATGTCATGGCGTGATCTTACAGCGGCTGGAAGCGATGTAGAGATGCCTTGCATTCCAAAGAACTGAGTGAGGAAACCAGAAGTGGTGCAGGATGACGTGGAACGCTGAGTACACTGCGGAACCATCTTGTGTCCCCTTAGTAAACGGTTTGACAATAGCAAAAGACAACTTGTTATAAGGTCAACCGAGGAGCAAGGACTGCGAAAATTGTTCTTTAAAGAGCATACATTTTTATTATCGGAAGTATTCAAATAAAAATTTGAAATGGGACTAGACTATGTGGAGTTCTCTTCTCATATTTTGGGTACCTGAGGATTTAGTTTTGAGATTCCGATCGAGGACATTGTGTGGAGGTAGCCCTGGATATCGGTTAAGGCTCGATTCTCGATTCTGGTGAGTTCAAACCCTAGGGGGATGTGTGATACACGAGTTAGAGGAATCTGGTGGAAGGTGCATGTTTACAGACAACACTAAGATTTCCAGCTGTGTGTGCTTTGGACTTTCTGTTCTCATCACCATCTGCTACATCTATTGTTTTCTCTATGTACACTCATGTTGTTGGACATTTGGTAGCTAGTCAATTTTAATTACTGACAAGAGCGCTGTTTTGGATGAATAATTTAATACGGTTTAGTATTGAGAATTTATCTGTTGAGAGGAAGTCATCTATTTGATTAATCGGCTGCTGAGATACATATATCTTGTAAATATTTTAATTTGAGTTTGAATTTTTCAAGTTTAAATTTTATTTTATTCTATTTTATAGTACGCATGTTGTTGGAATTTGTGCTTCATAGCGCTGAGATAAGGGAAATAAGTATCAGGAAAGTCAAAAATATATTTTTTCCCTTTTTTAAATAAAAGGAAGAACAGTTTCTTACAGTGGCCACTTGTCTGCTCAACATGAGTTTCGTGTCTCTCTGGCCAGGAGCCAACTGGACTGTATCTGAGTTTCAGGCACCATTCTGTTAAATCAGGTTAGGGAGTCTCCAAACAAGACCTTTTTCTGATGAGACAGCAAGTCCAAATCTTAAGAAAATAAAGTGCTTTTATTCCATACACGGCAGTGGAGAGACACAATACACAGTTCTCAATAAAGCAGTGAAGTGAAAGTGTCTGAGGTTACATCTACAGGCTATACAATTTTCTATGTATAAATTGGTAAGGTCTAGGCGTGTTATAGGTGTGACCATATAGTTTTAGTCCAATCAGCATTCATATCTTCTTAACAAGGGAACAGTTATGTAGGCGGTTACATCATGTGACTGATAGAAATTGAAAGAAAACATGGGCACCACCATGACAGTACTAGATCAGACCAGCTTCTTATCTGGTGGTGAAGGTCATCATAGACTGAAAACTGCATCTAAAAAGAAGCAAGAAAGTGCATTACTGATTGTTAAAGTGATAGTCTCTCTCACATACACATGCAGTATCAAAAAATGAATACACCCCTCACATTTTTGTAAATATATTATATCTTTTCATGACTAAGGGATGTGCTTATTTCATGAGTAGTGATGGCCGAACGGTTCGCCCGGCGGTCGTTTCGCGGCGAATTTCCGACTTTCGCCGTCCGCGGGTTCGAACGCCTTTTTCCGTCGTTCGCCCCGGCGGACTTACGTGTTTAATGTATACAAGAACTTTAACCTTTCGTGACACGTTTATCATGTGTTACAGGACAACCAATTGAGACATGACAGCTCATGGACACTTGGACATTCCCCCTAACCTATAAATACACCCGATCCGGTGGCCATTTTACATTCTTTCTTCTGTCACTGTAGGGAAAGGATCCTGTGTGGAGTAGGGACAGAGAAAACGCTAGCTATTTGGTACACAAAAGTTCTTTTCAGGACTGGTATAGGTGTTAGGTCAGCAGCCTGAGTTTCTTTTGTCAGTTTAGATAAAGGGACAGAGCGCTGTATGCTGCTATTTTAGGGACAGCTCAGCCAGATTAGTCTTTCTTCATCATCATCATCATCATCATCATTAGCTGTTACTATCAGGTCCACAAAAGAGCTGTTCCAGCTAATCGTTCCAGCCTACTCTTTTTTGCCAATTTGTATAGGGACAGGCAGGAAGCAGTGTGTCAGGCAGTGAGGATAATTTTAAAGACTTGCTGTTACTATTAGTTCCACAAAGGTTCTTTTCAGGACTGGTATCAGTGGTACGGTAATAGGCTTGTACACGTATAATATTCTTTCTTCCAAATATAGAAAGAATATTATACTTGACTGCTGCCCTTCTGCTGCAGTCTGCTAATCATTCACAACTCACTTGTTCCACAAAGCTCTTTATCAGGACTGGTAACTTGGTCTGTCTAGGGTGCTACGGTACATAGGCTTGGGTGCGGTACAGTCTGCTGTTCTGTAAGGACCGCTATCGGTCCACAATAGATAGGGTTGCCGTGCACTACTGCTGACCGCTGCCCTATACTGCAGCAGTCCTTCAGCGGTATAGGGACTGACGCACAGTCTGCTAAACACTAATACACAACCTGCTTGGTCCACAAAAGTTCTTATAAGGACTGGTAACTTGGTATAGGGTGCTACGGTACATAGGCCTGAGTGCGTTACAGTCTGCTGTTCTGTAAGGACCGCTATCGGTCCACAATACATAGGGTTGACGTGCACTACTGCTGACCGCTGCCCTATACTGCAGCAGTCCTTCAGCGGTATAGGGACTGACGCACAGTCTGCTAAACACTAACACACAACCTGCTTGGTCCACAAAAGTTCTTATAAGGACTGGTAACTTGGTATAGGGTGCTACGGTACATAGGCCTGAGTGCAGTACAGTCTGCTGTTCTGTAAGGACTGCTATCGGTCCACAATACATAGGGTTGCCGTGCACTACTGCTGACCGCTGCCCTATACTGCAGCAGTCCTTCAGCGGTATAGGGACTGACGCACAGTCTGCTAAACACTAATACACAACCTGCTTGGTCCACAAAAGTTCTTATAAGGACTGGTAACTTGGTATAGGGTGCTACGGTACATAGGCCTGAGTGCGTTACAGTCTGCTGTTCTGTAAGGACCGCTATCGGTCCACAATACATAGGGTTGCCGTGCACTACTGCTGACCGCTGCCCTATACTGCAGCAGTCCTTCATTGGTATAGGGACTGACGTACAGTCTGCTAATCACTAACACACAACCTGCTTGGTCCACAAAAGTTCTTATAAGGACTGGTAACTTGGTATAGGGTGCTACGGTACATAGGCCTGAGTGCGTTACAGTCTGCTGTTCTGTAAGGACCGCTATCGGTCCACAATACATAGGGTTGCCGTGCACTACTGCTGACCGCTGCCCTATACTGCAGCAGTCCTTCATTGGTATAGGGACTGACGTACAGTCTGCTAATCACTAACACACAACCTGCTTGGTCCACAAAAGTTTTTATAAGGACTGGTAACTTGGTATAGGGTGCTACGGTACATAGGCCTGAGTGCAGTACAGTCTGCTGTTCTGTAAGGACCGCTATCGGTCCACAATACATAGGGTTGACGTGCACTACTGCTGACCGCTGCCCTATACTGCAGCAGTCCTTCATTGGTATAGGGACTGACGTACAGTCTGCTAATCACTAACACACAACCTGCTTGGTCCACAAAAGTTCTTATAAGGACTGGTAACTTGGTATAGGGTGCTACGGTACATAGGCCTGAGTGCAGTACAGTCTGCTGTTCTGTAAGGACCGCTATCGGTCCACAATACATAGGGTTGCCGTGCACTACTGCTGACCGCTGCCCTATACTGCAGCAGTCCTTCATTGGTATAGGGACTGACGTACAGTCTGCTAATCACTAACACACAACCTGCTTGGTCCACAAAAGTTTTTATAAGGACTGGTAACTTGGTATAGGGTGCTACGGTACATAGGCCTGAGTGCAGTACAGTCTGCTGTTCTGTAAGGACCGCTATCGGTCCACAATACATAGGGTTGACGTGCACTACTGCTGACCGCTGCCCTATACTGCAGCAGTCCTTCAGCGGTATAGGGACTAAGAGTTTTGTCACAGGGTGATTTAAAAAATGACAGGCAGAGGAAGAGGCAGGCCCTTCCGCAGGGGTGGTAGGGGTAGGGCAGGAGCAACAGCCTTGAGCCAAAGTGGGAAGTTGCAGAAGGTGCGTTCAATTACTTTAAAGGACGCACCAGACTTGGTTGAGTGGCTCACTCAGCCTTATTCTTCTGCACCCTCCTCATCCTCTCGATCTGCACCCTCTTCTTCACTCTCTGCTATGTGCACCCCCAAAGACACTACCACCAACAACACCACCACCACCACATACCTTCCGCTTGAGTGCAAATGGGGGCCTTCATGCTCCAGTGTTTTAATAGGGACCCCCGTATAAAAAGCATGAGGGTCAAGGACCAGTACTGGGTGGCAACGTACTTAGATCCCCGGTACAAACACAAAATGGCGGAAATGTTACCGCCGTCGCAGAGGGCTGTCAGAATGCAGCACTTCCAGGCCTTGCTTCGAGAAATGCTGCATTCTGCTTTTGCGTGCGCTGGCAGAGGAGCAATTCCCACTCCCAGAGAAGGATTTGCGGGTACCAATCCAACAGCGCCTGCAAGAAGAGGCCGGTTTGAAGATGTGTTGGTGACTTCGGATATGAGGTCATTCTTTCAGCCGACCCATCGACAGGTGTCATCCGGATCCAGCATCAGGGAACGCCTAGACCGTCAGGTGTCCGACTACATTGGGTTAACGGCCGATGTGGACGCTCTGAGGAGTGATGAACCCCTAGACTACTGGGTGGGCAGGCTTGACCTCTGGCCAGAGCTTGCCCAATTTGCAATCGAACTGTTGGCTTGCCCCTCATCCAGTGTCCTGTCCGAAAGGACGTTCAGCGCAGCAGGGGGGATTGTGACCGATAAGCGTACTCGCCTAGCTCACGACAGTGTTAACTACCTCACATTTCTAAAAATGAATGAGGCATGGATCTCGGAGGAATTCAACACATGTGATCAGTAGACCATGTATATGTCTATAAACAATTTTTGGAATCAAGCACACAGACCTTCTTAATTCATTTGGCTCACTTCCCTGACCCAAAAAAGCACACCGTACTATATGCCCCTACCCTCCTCTTTGAAGAGGTTGAGCGGTGTCATATTTCTACTGGGGCTGCTTATTATGAGGGGTTCCCACCATCCCTGTGCTGTGCTGACTTCCTCCTGGGTGTTCTTATTATGAGGGGCTCCCACCATCCCTGTGCTGTGCTGACTTCCTCCTGGGGGTTCTTATTATGAGGGGCTCCCACCATCCCTGTGCTGTGCTGACTTCCTCCTGGGGGTTCTTATTATGAGGGGATCACACCATCCCTGTGCTGTGCTGACTTCCTCCTGGGGCTGCTTACGGTGCTGCTGTCAGCGCTGTATGTCACGGAGCTGCTGTCAGCGCTGTATGTCACGGAGCTGCTGTCAGCGCTGTATGTCACGGAGCTGCTGTCAGCGCTGTATGTCACGGAGCTGCTGTCAGCGCTGTATGTCACGGAGCTGCTGTCAGCGCTGTATGTCACGGAGCTGCTGTCAGCGCTGTATGTCACGGAGCTGCTGTCAGCGCTGTATGTCACGGAGCTGCTGTCAGCGCTGTATGTCACGGTGCTGCTGTCAGCGCTGTATGTCACGGAGCTGCTGTCAGCGCTGTATGTCACGGAGCTGCTGTCAGTGCTGTATGTCACGGAGCTGCTGTCAGCGCTGTATGTCACGGAGCTGCTGTCAGCGCTGTATGTCACGGAGCTGCTGTCAGCGCTGTATGTCACGGTGCTGCTGTCAGCGCTGTATGTCACGGAGCTGCTGTCAGCGCTGTATGTCACGGAGCTGCTGTCAGTGCTGTATGTCACGGAGCTGCTGTCAGCGCTGTATGTCACGGAGCTGCTGTCAAGCTGCTGTCAGCGCTGTATGTCACGGAGCTGCTGTCAGCGCTGTATGTCACGGTGCTGCTGTCAGCGCTGTATGTCACGGAGCTGCTGTCAGCGCTGTATGTCACGGAGCTGCTGTCAGCGCTGTATGTCACGGAGCTGCTGTCAGCGCTGTATGTCACGGAGCTGCTGTCAGCGCTGTATGTCACGGAGCTGCTGTCAGCGCTGTATGTCACGGTGCTGATGTCAGTGCTCTGTATTACGGTGCTGCTGTCAGTGCTCTGTATCTCCTGCACCCTCTTGTTTGCCTACCCTGGTCCCTGACCTTCCCTCTCCTCCATTGCCTTCATTAGCTCCATAGTCCTGAATTGTCAGAACAATTTCCCAAATAAAAAAAAAATGCTTGTAGTTATCGATCCCAAATTCACCTCATACATGTATTATGCTATTGTCCAGGTGGTGGGACTACGTGCTACCCCCTAATAATTACCCCGTGGCCGCAAATTCGACCTAAAGGTTTGCGAAATTCGCCTCCCATTGAAGTCAATGGAGCCCGCGGCGAACGGTCGTTTTCGCGAACGTTTGTGCCCGTTCGCGTTTCGCGTTCGCGAAACGTCCCGTCGGAAGTTCGTCCATCACTATTCATGAGGCTCCCCAAAAACAACCTATACCCTTATCTTAAATAACTTATAATTGACCAGACGACACATTCTCTTTTGGAGTCGAATGGCCATAGCAGCCTTTTTATTACCAACATATGAAAAATACAAAATTCTTAGAAAAAACATAACTTAATGCATATAAATACATTTTACAACAAACATTATAACCAAATATCAATATATCCATATTACACATTCCTGATCTAGAGGTCTTTGAAGGTAAATTATAATTTCCAACCAGCTAGTTGTATCGGTACACCCATGAATAGGCCTCCCGCCGCGTATTACGAAAGCTCGGGGACAAAACCAGCAACTTCCTTCCAGATACAAACTTCTACACCATCTTTACCATTTAAGGGAACGGACACCCATAGCTCCATGTGAGCCCAACTCCCCTAGACCTCCATTATTTTTAGCACCGCCTTCAAAGACCCCATAGACCTAACGCTGCTACGACAACAATGCAACCATCTGGGCATACTCACCACCGTCATTAGATCACCTAAAAGAAAGAACACCCAAAGACCATATATACCCAACCCCTTAAGCCGTAAAGTAGGGAGGGAGGGTGGGAAAAGATACTGCTTCTCTGGACAAAATGGCGCCAACTGAATGCACCGCGCGCCAACTACGCCCACCTCGGTGACGATCCCCGCCCACCGCCTGCCTACCGCCCATCTCCAGTTCAACCTCCACCTCACATCACCCCCCCCTTCGTCATGCCAGCACTCCCCCTAGTGTCTGTGTCCGGGCCGCTTCTTGACTAAGGGATGTGCCTATTTCGTGAGGCTCCCCAAATACAACCTATACCCTTATCTTAAATAACTTATGATTGACCAGATGGCACATTCTCTTTTAGAGTCGAATGGCCATAGCAGCCTTTTTATTACCAACATATGTAAAATACAAAATTCTTAGAAAAAACATAACTTAATGCATATAAATACATTTTACAACAAACATTATAACCAAATATATATATCCGTATTACACACATTCCTGATCTAGAGGTCTTTGAAGGTAAATTATCATTTCCAACCAGCTAGTTGTATCGGTACACCCATAAACAGGCCCCCCGCCGCGTATTACGAAAGCTCGGGGACAAAACCAGCAACTTCCTTCCAGATACAACCTTCTACACCATCTTTACCATTTAAGGGAACGGACACCCATAGCCCCATATGAGCCCAACTCCCCTAGACCGCCATTATTTTTAGCACCTCCTTCAAAGACCCCATAGACCTAACGCCACAGCACACGCACGTGAAAACCTTATGTGCATGTTGCCCTCCACATCCTAAACGCCCGCTGCACACCATCCTGCAAACCCAGCTGCCAAAGATCAATCCTGATAGCATTCAGGTGCACGCCATCCGAACGCAAAAAACGCCACGTCTCCTCCTCCAAATCCCGGTGACGAACCGCCAAGCCCCGTTCCGCACAAAAAACTTGGCCACCGCTTTGTTAACTTTACCCCTAGCTCTGTTCAGACCAGCAACAGAGCGAGCCAAGCTCCAAGCTTCCTGGCCACAATATCTGACCAAATAAAAATTGTGTCCAGAAAAAAGGATTGCAGCCGTAAGAGGTTAAATTTAATGTCCCGCACCAACTCCCGCGCACACCGCAAACCCAGGTTATTACCCCGACATGTAACAGGACCACATCAGGGGGACAGTCCAATCAGGCCTACCATTGCATTTCAGGCACCACCTAGACCATAACATACCCGGGACTCCCAGCCAGCGAACCATGCCCTCCTCCCTGGACAAACCCAACAACTTGCCATCTCTTCTGACATCTGCCCTCCTGGCACCCCAATACACATAAGAGTGTCCCAGGATCCACACCAAGCAGGGTTCTGAATCTAAAAGAAAAGAAAAAACTGAGAAATAGGGGGGGAGAGGAATGGGGCAACACTTAACCCCTCTAAAACAGGAATATTGAATGCAGAATCAGAAAAATGAGAAGAGTCACAACCGTAAACCCCCTACCCCTAGGCCCAACTGGACTTAATGTCCTACAACAAATGGGGGCGGACGTACAATTTAAATCACGCTGATTCCCAGCGACCGATCCTCTATACCACCCTATCGTCCAATCCCCACCGAACCGCCTCTGTGGCCGCCCCGATACGGAATGAGTGAGAAGAGTAGTTTGTGGCCGACAATCCCGCTGCCACCAAACATTTTTTGAACACCGCCTGAAACTGAATTCAGGGCACGGCAGTTTCATCCTCATGGTGAAAGGAAAAAAACCCCGCCCTGGGGCCTGAGATGACAGAATTCCCCCACAGCTGCCACCGGACACATGGGAGAACCTGGAATCGACCTCAAATCCACCCAGGCCCCCTTGCCCAATTGATCAGGAACACCCCCTACGTATTGTCCCGCACCAGCACATCCCTCACGTCCAGACCGCCATCCCCTTTTTTGTTCCTACTCACCATCTCGCCCATCCGAAAGGCCCCAAAGAAGGCCAGCACAAAGACGGCCCAAAACAAAACCCTCTCGAACCATGAAAAACAAACGTTCTCCAACTGCGCCACCACATCCCCTAAAACCTGAAAAGAAACCGGGCGTCTTTTGTCAGCCGCCGTGCGACCAGCGCGATCTCCACGCATAGCGCGCCGGACCATGAACGCTTTAGTAGTGTCCCGCTGACCCGCCAACTGGAACATGAAGGCCAGCCCGGCCAATTTCCTGGACATATGTGATACCGACACCCCACACTCAAAGTTCCTAATAAAGTATAGCAACAAATGAACCCTGTCCTCATCGAGAGCGCAGTCCCCCACTTCCCGCATCAATGTACCCTATTCCAACCAAACATTGCGGTACGCTCTCCAAGTAGCATCAGAAACCGATCTACGAATCAACATCTGGGCTGTGGAAACGCAGTGTTTCATAACCGATCTGGGCAAGTAATCCCGTTCACCTCCGCCTCCGGAGCCAGTTGACGAAATCTGTTCCACTGGAAACGAGACAACGCATCAGCCACTGAATTATCGATCCCTGGAACATGCACAGCAGTCACAAAACAATTAATGCATAAACACTTTAGGTCCAGGTGCAGCAACAAGCGCACCACAGGGGGAGAAGACGTTATTATTGATGGCCTGAACCACCCCCAGATTGTCACAATGAAAACGCATGCGGCGGTCCCGGAACTCCTCACCCCACAGCTCAACTGCTAGCACGATGGGAAACAATTCCAACACCGCTAAATTGCGAGTTAAACCATCCACCTTCCAAGCCTCTGGCCACTCCCCAGCATTCCACCGGCCCTGATAAAAAGCCCCAAAGCCACAGGTACCGGCCGCGTCGGTGAACAATTCCATATCAAAATTCAACACTACCTGCCCTAACCAGAGAGAGCGGCCATTATAAGTCGTAAGGAAGGAGTCCCACACCCTCAAATCCACTTTTTGCTCCTGCCCCAGCCTGACAAAATGATGCGGGGCCCTAACACCGGCCGTGACCGCTGCCAGACACCTGCAAAAAACACACCCCATTGGCATGATGCGGCAAGCAAAATTCAACTTACCGACGAGGGATTGCAAGGCTTGAAGCTGTATCTTCTTCACCCGTACCGCCCCGGCAACCTCCAACTTCAAACCCTCCAGTTTGTCCAAAGGGAAGCACACAACAGGCTATCCGCAGGCCCTATACACAAAAAATCATCCAAGTAATGGATGACGGATGGCAAGCCTGCAACATCCCGAACCGTCCATTCTAAAAACGAGCTGAACTGCTTGAACAAGGAACAAGAAATAGCGCACCCCATAGGCAAGCATTGGTCGACAAAAAAACGACAACCCAACAAACGACAGCAGTCAGGATGAACCGGCAAGAGGCGAAAGGCCGACTCAATATACGTTTTAGCCAACAACACCCCCTTGCCAAAACATTGAACCCATGCGACCGCCGTATCAAAAGATGTATAAGACACCTTGCAAAGACCCGGATCAATGGAGTCATTGACCGACCCCCCGAGTGGGTGAGACAAATGGTGAATGAGCCGAAACTTGTTCGGCTCCTTCTTAGGAACCACACCCAACGGTGATATAACAAGATTGGGTAGTGGTGGCCACTCAAATTGGCCAGCCATACGCCCCAACGCAACTTCCCTGAGTAACTTCTCGATGCCAGCATGTTCCCTCGCTGACCTCAAATTGTCCGCCAAAGGCAGCACCACCCGGAGTTGACTGTTCGACCGAAAAACCCTTGGTAAACCCCAACTCCAGCAACTTGGCAGCATCCGCCTTAGGAAGTGAATCATCCTTTCTACCCTCACCGGCGTCTTCCCTTTTCCCAGGATCACCCCCTTTTCCGCGTCCCTGCTTGAAGCACCGAGACTGCAAGTGCGAACCCCCGCAAGTGGAACATTCATGTTTGAATTGACATTTTGCCCCGAATTTTGATCTCATCGTAAGGACGGACGGACTGCCTTCCTCTGCCTGAATTGCTCATCATAGCGCAACCAAGTGGTACCCCCGTATACCCTTTGCGCCTCCCCAATGGAATCGAGGTAGCAAAAAAGGGGGGAGCAGTTTTCACCGATTACACTCGCCAAGATTGCAAACGCCTGCAACCAGTTTGCAAACGTATGCGGTATCAATCGGTATCGTCGCATCTCCTCTTCCTCTTTCTTGCTCTCGTCGGGCTTAACTTTATCCAAGTTAAACTTCTCCAAAGGCAACAAGGAGAAAATTTCGACATACTCCCCTTTCCAAATGCGGTCCTTCACCTCAGTCTTCAAGTGAGCGCCCAAAGGCCCCTCAAAACAGACGTAGACCTCACATATAGCGGCGTCTGCCAGACGCACACCGTCTGCCCCTGCGGTCGCCTTCACTGTCGCCGAGGCGCCGGCGTCACAGCTACCGCCGGCGATGATGCAGCCATGGCCCCAGGAGCGGCAGTTCCCGCAGCAGTAGCACCCCCTGCTGACCCAGCAGTCCCAGCTGCAACAGCCGAGCTTAACCCCGCCAACCCAGAGCCTCGAGCCGCGAAAGCATGAGCAGCTGCCCATGCCGCCACCGGAGAAGCATCCGCCACCGGCTGTGTACCAGCCTCACAACGCGCTAGCACCTCCCATAGACCCGCCAGCAATGTTTGCACCATCCCCCCATCATGGGGCCCCACCACCCCAGGGCATAAGGCGGCCAAACCAGGACGCATCCTGCCAGGGCCAACCCCCTGCTCCACTGGTGCCCCCACACCCCGAACCCCACCCACAGAAACCCCCTTTTCTAGGACAGGATAGGGAGAAGAGAGAACAGAAAGGACCTTACCTGGCTGTCGCTGCCCCAACGGACATCCAGCCGTACGTCCTGCTCCACGTGACACCTCCGGCACCTCGTCCTCGTCCCACTCGACCAATTCTCCCTCCGACACACTGTCTTGGGAACTCCCGGCCTCTCTCAGATCCGCTTACATAGGCCGTCGGTCAGGATTCCCCTCAGCCGTAGGGCGCTCAGCAGTGACGACCTCACTGTGCGCCGTACCGTGTCGGATTGTTGCCACACTGAGCCCTAGGCCGGGCAGGTGAAGCCCGCCTGGCCGCTGACCTGGACCGGACCTCGGCTAAGTCCCCCCGATGGCGCGGTCTCCTCCTTCCTCTCCCATCAGGATTACAGGCCCTAGCCATTCCATGTGCATGGCCATCACCCCTGCCGAGGCACCTCTCCCCCGCCGAGCCGCACTCGGTCGAGGTAGGGAACCAGCCGCCTCCCATCCATCATCAGCCGCAGGGTAGTGGGGTTCAGGCACACCCGCATCATCGCCCCCCCCCCGTGTCCGTCGCCTGTGGGGAGGCCCACCGACCGCCGCGCAGGCCACAGCATGCTTGCGCTTGGCTGGCGGGGTCGGCAGGGCCTGTTCCTGGCTCCCAGCCCCATCCCTTACGCTGGCTGCCCCTGGGCTACATCGCTCAGGAGGCCTTGACCTCCTGGCACGTGTCCTAGGTGGAGGAGGGGGGCCAGTGGGCGCACTGGATGAGGCCTGGCCAGGTGCCTGTAACAGGCTGGTGACCGAAGCCTGCAGCCAGCCAGCACCTCGCGCCACAGCCTCCTCCCTGAGCTGAGCAAACAGAGCGTCCACATCCCCCATGATACCTGCCGCTACCGCGCTATACGGGGGCCGAAAAACACCGCTGCCGCCGGAGCTATGTGAAAAGCTCCTGCTTCTCTGGACAAAATGGCGCCGACTGAATGCACTACGCGCCAACTCCGCCCACCTCAGCGATGATCACCACCTGCCTACCGTCCATCTCCAGTTCAGCCTCTGCCTCACGTCACCCCCCCTCGTCACGCCGGCCCTCCCCCTAGTGCCTGTGTCCGGGCCGCTTCTTGTAACACTGAAGAAATTACACTTTGCTACAATGTAAAGTAGTAAGTGTACAGCTTGTATAAAAGTGTAAATTTGCTATCCCCTTAAAATAACTCGCCACACAGCCATTAATGTCTAAACCGCTGGCCAAGCCTGTGAAGTCATGTGACCATAGCAGTGAGCGAGCGGACGTCTTTTACAATTGTATTATGCAAATTTCCTTTTTTATTTCTGTAAGTGCATTTTTATTGGGGATTTGAAATAAATGAGTGAAATGGAGAGCACTATGTTTCCTGCATTTGTATTATTCGGAATCACATTTTGAGAAGAGATACCTTATCTGGGAAGCTTCCTGTGTGAGAAACCTATACCGAGTATCAGGCTAGAGGAGGAGGAATGAAACCAGATCGGAGAGAAAGTAAAGAGATTTCATTCTGAGCTTTTAAAAGCTCATTGTTGAGGTGAGCAGGTATAACAGCTGGTGGAGGTGTGCACAGTTTAACATTATCTACAGAGCACAGTAAAAGCACACAGTGGTGGACTATTTATTAGAAATTACAGCAATCAAGAAATCACAGAAGTTGATCAGCATTTATATGAACTTTATATTTATGAATTGATTTTTGTACTGTGTTGAAATTTAATTCACAATGTATTGTATGTATTTGCATGCGAGTTGGCAATGCTGCACTATTTATACACAATTATAATCCTCATCATATGCTTTCTAAGGGGAAGAGAGTTGTTCCTCTAAGAAATCATCTAATAGCTCTTCTTTATGAGAAGGAGCCACACAATCATGAAGTTCGGCAAGTCCTTGAGCTACTGGACTTTTTATTTTGTTTATACCAGATGTCCAATGGCCATCATTGTAAAGACAACGTCCAAGCAGTTATTCTGCTGTTTGACAAATTACCATCCCTTATTTTGTCACTTTGTGAATGAATGAATGAATTAAATATTTGTATAGCGCACAATGCGAACTGAATCGCCTCTAGGCACTGTGGCGAGCTTTGATCATCTGCTAAAAGAGGAATGTCTTGAGTTTTTTCCTAAAAGCCAGGTGATTTTCTTCCAGGTGGATGTTGATTGGTAGAGCATTCCATAGCTGAGGCCCTTGGACGGCGAATCTCCGATCACCCTTGGATTTATACCGGGCTTTGGGCATGAGGAGGAGGTTTTTGTTGGCTGATCGAAGACTGCGGTTTGGTGTGTAATGATTTATTTTCTCCATTAGGTATTGCAGAGCTTCTCTATGCACGCATTTGTGGGTGAGGCACAGGGTCTTGAACGTGATCCGATTTTTTACGGTTAGCCAATGTAAGCTCCTCAGTGAAGGAGAAATGGATTCCCAGGGTTTTTTTCCTGTTATCAGCCTTGCCGCCGTGTTTTGGATCAGTTGTAATCGCGCAAGTTGATATTGTGGTAATCCTATGTAAAGCGAGTTTGCGTAGTCCAGTCGTGAATTAATGATTGTTCCAACTACCACTGCTTTGTCATTCTTTGGGATAAAAGGGATGAGTCTGCGAAGCATGTGCAGCAGATGGTGAGATCCACTGACTACAGATCCTATTTACGCATCCATTGACATTTGTGCGTCTAAAATAACCCCGAGACTCTTCGCTTTGGTCTTTGGGGAGATAGTCTGCCCAAAGACGGTTAAGTGGAGACCAGGAGGTTTTGGTTGCGGGCTTATGATTTGGGTGTAAGATAAGAAGCTCTGTCTTTGATTCGTTCAGCTGGAGGGAGTTGGTGGTCATCCAGTCCTCTATTGATTTGAGGCAGTTTTCAAGTTGTTGTTGGTGATCTTTTTTTCCATTGATCCGGAAATAAAGTTGCATGTCGTCAGCGTAAGACTGGAAGCAGAGATCTGAGCATCTGATGATTTGAAGGAGTGGGCGAATGTAAATGTTGAAGAGAACGGGTGACAACAGAGAGCCTTGAGGGACTCCGCAGGTGACTGCCCGAGTTTCGGAGAGGAATTTTCCTAGTTTCACTGTCTGTGTCCGATTTCCTAGGAAGGACGCGAACCATTGGAGATCTATGTCTTGGACTCCGGCTACTTCTGTGAGGCGGACGAGTAGAGTATTGTGATCTACTGTATCAAACGCTGCACTTAGGTCTAGCAGTATGAGGAGACACGGTTCTCCGTCATCTGCTGCTTCGAGGGCGTCATCCCAAATCTTGAGGAGAGCTGTTTCTGCTCCATGACCCGGGCGGAAGCCTGATTGCAGCGGGTCCAGGAGTTTGTGAGTATCCAGGTGAAGTTGTAGCTGATGTCCTTCAGCTTTCTCCATGATCTTAGGAATGGTGTTGAGGCTTGTAATTGGCCTACGGTTGTTTGGATCCTGAGGGTCCAGGTTTGGTTTCTTGAGTAGAGGTTTGACGATGCCTTGTTTGAGGATGCTGGGAACAATCCCTTCGTGGAATGATCGGTTTATGAGGTGGGTTATGGTTGGAGCCACGATGTCGGAGCATTCTTTCAGTAGTTTTGTGGGGATGATGTCAATAGGTGAGGTACTGTCACGCAGTTTATTAATGATGTTTTTTGCGGTGTCTACGGTAATTGTGGATAGTGAAAATTTTGGCGGTTGCGGTATGTTGGTGCAGACATCCTCTTTATGTATTTGCTGACTGAGGTTGGATGTTTTCTTCTGACAAATTGTTTCCCTGATGGTTTTGACTTTATCAATGAAAAAATCTGACAGTTTGTCACAGTAATCCTGGGATTTGCTTTCTGGGGGTTCTAGGCACACCGGATTCATTGATTGATTAACCAGTTTAAACAGTTCCTGTGGTTGGTTTGCGGCCGTTGAGATTGTATATGAGAAGTGGCTTTAAAGATTGCTTTCCGATAATTCTCTGTGAGACCTTTGTAGTTAAATAGGTTTTCCTCGGTGGGATTTCTTCTCCATGTTCTTTCCGCTCTTCTGCGTTCTTGCTTTAGTACGGAGAGGGAGCTATTAAACCATCCAGCATTTTTCTTCCTGATGAGTGCCCTGCGTTTTGGTGCTACCGAGTCTGCTGATTGCAGTAATGCCTTGTTCAGGGAGTTGAGTGTTTCCTCCGTAGAGTGGTTTAAGGTTATTGTAGATATCTTTTTGGACAGAGTGGTTTTGAAGGCTTCGGAGTACAGTTTTTTATGCGATCTGGTCCAGTGCGTTGTTACAGGTTTCCGTTTTGCGTTGGTGATGTTGGTAGCGATTTTGAATTTGATGGCGTGGTGATCCGTCCATGGCAGAGTTATGTTGTCGCGTATGTTGACGTCGATGTTCTGTTTGAAAATGAGGTCCAGGGTGTGTCCTGACCCATGAGTGTGAGTCTTTATCAGTTGCTGTAGACCCAGTTCTTCTAGTTGATTGATGCAGGCAGTCGCGATGGGGTCTTTAGGCTCATTTGCCCAAAGGTTGAAATCTCCGAGTGCCAGGAAATTTTTGAATTTTAGGGTGTGCATTGCAAAGGATTCCGTGAGGGGTGAAAGAAGATTGGACTTTGGTCCCGGTGGTCTGTAGCACAGTAGAATATGAGTGGTGTCATGGGGTGTTATTTGAAGATGTAGCATCAGGGTTTCCATAAAAGGCACTGGGTTCTGAGATGATGGTTTAGTGAGATCCAGGTGACCTTTAAAGATCACTGCTAGGCCTCCTCCTTTTTTCCCTATTCGGTGTTCGGTTAGGATCCTGTAGTTTTCCGGCACCAATTCGGTGAGGATGGTGTTGCAGTCAGAGGTTAACCAGCTTTCGGTGATGAAGAGGCAGTCTACATTGTTCTCGATGATGAAGTCGTGTACTTCCAGTCTATGTTTGACTGCAGTCCTGGCGTTAATCAAGGCGCAATCTAATTGTAGTGGTCGAGTAGATGTCTTCCTGTGGTTGCGAGCTGCTTGTCGTCCGGTTTTTAATAGTTGTTCTCTTTGAAGTATTTTTTGTATGGAAGATGGCAATGTGGTGTTGATGTTCCTTAGTCTGTGCAGAACTTCAGCTGAGTATTTGAAGTAGCACATGGTTTGTGGATGCTGTTGATGGTACTATGGGCCTAAGATGATGATCCTGATCAGGGTATTCATCCTGAGGTGGGGCTAGGTATCAGACTTGCCGCCGTGCTTGAGGCTATTAGCGCGCAAGTTGATCAGGGGATGCCTATATGGATGTGGAAGGAGTTGTTGTATTCGGTTGCTGGCTGTTCCAGCTACCTTTACTTAAGGTGAAGGTCTCCGCTCAGAAAAGAAGTCTGGCTGTGATCTGGAACAGTCGTCCTAGGATAGTGTAAAAATTGAAAGGAGGTCGGAGGTAGGGGTATGCTAACCTATGGTTGTTCCTGATTGTTCCAGAGGAAGGCGAAAAACACCCTGACAGTAGCAGCCAAACGCACCAGTGGGGCAAAAATTCCTTCCTGACCCCCGTAGGCGGTCAGATGGAGTCCCTGGAACAATCACTGGGGGGGGGGGAGTGGAGGTGCGAGCTTACCTGGCTGTGGTGGTCCCCGTTAAACACTCTGGTTCCGGTGAATCTGGCTTGCTGTCAGCCTGACGTTTCTGGAAAGCTGTCTGGTTGCCCCTTGCAGTGGGATCTTTAAAATGGAGGGGCAATATTTGTAAATATTGTAGAGATTGATGTGCCATTTCAATAATGATTTTCTCACCCTGAATGTAACTAACATTTTGATGGGCCCTGTAAGGGAAACCTGGGCAACAAGCGCACAGTGGTGCGCATGCGTGGACATTCCAGGAGATGCTCAAGAAAAGACATGTATTGGCACATGCGCGAGGGTGCGCGCACTTGTGTGCACACTAGGGTGCGCGTTGGTGTACGCACATTGGCGCCAATCCGCCTATTTAAACCTGCCAGTGACATGCACAACTTGCTGAGTGGTCTCTTCAGCTAGTGCTTGCTTACCCGATCTGAACCAGTTTTCTGTATCCTGACCTGGCTTGCCTGAACTACCTCTTGACCTCTGCCTGCCTACTTGTGCCCCCGGCTTGTGTTTGACTTTGCTTCTGCCTGATGTTCCTGTGCCTCATTGCCTGCCTGTGTATCGAACCCGGCCTGTGTCCTGTCTTTGCCTCTGCCTCACATCTCGGTACCTGCTCTGCCTGGCTGTTGATGAACCCTTGGCTTACGTCCCGGCTACGCTTCCAGCTAATGATTCAGCGTCACAAAGCCCCTGTCTTCAGTTCTGGCCCAGCGCACGCAAGTCACTTGGTTCCTGCCAAGATACAGCCAGAGTCATCCGCCACATTGGCCCTCGTGACACTCTGTGTCCTCCACTCCCTGTCATCACTACCAGGGGTGTTGGACAGGAGGTGCAAGAGAAGCCCCCCTCTACAGCTCGATCTCCACCAGGTACGTGAGAGGCCCAGACTGTGGCTAATAATGCTTTCTCACAGTCATTCAATTTTACCTCTACAGGTGACAGGGACTTACTTGCATATGTGATGACTTTGTTCAGATTATCTTGTTTTTGACAGAGTACCGCACCGATACTGAGGTTTGTAAAACCAGTTTCCAGTTAAATGGGTCCCCCCCCCCCATGGATATGTCAAACATGAGACTTGGGTGAGTTTTCTTTTAAGCTCAATCATGGCTTGTTCCTAATCCTTTCCCCATGTCCATGGTATATCCTTCTTTAGTAATGTCAGCAGTGGTTTACTGATTTCATAATCTCATAATTATCAATAAACTTACATGAATAATTTATCATACCCAAAAATGATTTCAGTTCACTGATATAGGTAGGTGTTTTGACTTCATCACAGCCACCACTTTCTTCTTTTAGGGGATTAGGCCTTTGGAAGTAACCTCATGTCCCAGGAAGTTTACTTTAGTATGACACCATTGGGGTTTCTGTAATGAGATTTTAACACCAGCCGCTCTTAACTGATTAAGCACATGCCTAATCTCTTGGATATGTTTTTCAAATGATGTGCTTTTAAAAAAATTATCATCCACATATGTTAAAATTTCCTCTCTCAGTGGCATCAGGAATAGCCTTATGTAAAAACACAGTACATTCTTGACCTTAATTTATATAACCAAAGGGCATTCTGTTCTAGGTGTACTGTTCCTTCCCAAATGTACATGCCAGCTTATATTGGTCTTTAGGACCTACCTTGATGGTCAAATATCCTTGCGCACAATCCAGCGTGGTAAAGATCTTAGCGCCTTGCATTTGTACCAAGCATTGGTCAATATATAGCATGGGCAAGCCAGACATATATACCTGTTTTTTGAGCTGTCTGAGATAGCACATAAACGCCATTGACCATTTGGTTTAAGGATACCAAATATAGGATTATTATAAGAATTGTACACTGATCTTATAAAGTTTATTTCCTTGTGATTCTTTATAATTTCCGCTAGTGAATCATAACAGGCTAGGGGAAGACGATACTGCTTGATAAACAGGAGGGCCTCTGGATCAGTTTGAATCCTGGCAATGTGTATGTCGATTAGACCACAATCATAGGAATCTTTGTTGAACAAATGCTTTAACTCCATGAGAACCTTTTTTATTGTTGGTGCTCCATGTCATTAGAGCATACATTGGCTAAGGATATTTACTCCTGGACCATTTCCAGAAATCCTGGAAAAAATTGAGTTTGACCTATTTCATAGGCTTCTTCAATCTTGTCAGTGAGGTCATGATTTGACTTGCTAGCCTTCTCGGTATACTCACAATATTCCTTTGCTCCCTGCTCATTAAGTGTATGATTAACTGTAAAGCCACATACACACGATCAAACAATCCAGTGGATAAGTCCGCTGGACAATCCGCCCTTGTGTGGGCTCTGGCGGACTTTTTTTTACCCAAAAGTCCGGCGGACTAAGAAAGTAGTTTTGCACATAAATATGTCCGCCGGACTCGCATTTCGGCGGGCAATACGGCCGTGTATGTGCTAGTCCATCGTACTTTTGAAATTAACCGACTTTTCCCGCCTGGAGAAAAGTCGTCTCATTTTGATCGCGGCTCCAGGTAGCCGGGACCAGGGAAGGAGGTGTCTTCCGGACATCTGGTGATGTCCCTATATTAGTAGCCGCACATCGCGTCCGTGCCATTGTGAGCGGAGGATGCGACGAGGCAACATCTGAAGAGAAGAACAGAAGAACAGAAGGCGGCGACAGCGGCGACAGAAGACCGGGCCACCGCCTGTAAAAGAGCTAGAAGAAGGCGTGGTGGCCCGGCAAGAAGAACCGAAGAGGGGGACAAGACCCCGGAAGTTGGAAGAAGAGGGCGGCGGCGAAGAAGAAAGCCGGGCTCCTCCGCTAGTAAAAGAGCTAGCAGAAGATAGGGGAGAAGACCCCCGAAGATGGAAGAAGACCCCCGGAGCTGTGCAATAAACAATTTTAACCCTTGTGTGTTGTGTTTTAAAAAAAAAAAAATTCACAGGTGAATGGGTAGGGGTACATTGTTCCCCATACTCATTCACATGGGGTGGGAAACCGGGATCCGAGGGCCCCCTTATTAAAGGGGGCTCATGGATTCCGATAAGCCCCCCGCCCACAGACCCCGACAACCAATGGCCAGGGTTGTCGAGAAGAGGCGCCCCCCCTTCCCCAAAGCACCCCCCATGTTGAGGGCACATGGCCTGGTACGGCTCAGGAGGGGGTGACCACTCGCTCGTCCCCACCCCCTTTCCTGGCCGGCTGGGTAGCGTGCTCGGATAAGGGACCTCCCCTTTAACTCCATACCAGGTGACTGGACCAGCGACGCCTCCCTCGCTGGTCCCGGCTGGTCAAAATGAACGGACTTTCCTCCGTGTGTGTGGGCGAGTCCGTTCATTTCAAAAGTACAGCGGATAGTCCGGCGGTCTGGCGGACTAAGTCCGCTGGACCTAGTCCGCCACAAAAGTACATTGTGTGGGCAGGTAGCTCATTCGGAAAGTCCGGCGGACAGTCCGGCGGTTTGTCCGCCAGACTAAGTCCGCTGGATAGTCTGATACGTGTGTACGTGGCATAAGGGAGGATTCCTCCCTCATGCAGGTACCTTCTTCAGGATTGAAAAGGATATAGTGAATAGTGAACAACCATTCAGGAGAAGAATTAAATTTCTGCTTAACCATTTGCTCTTCAGTGAGATATTGTTCAAGTATTAGGCAAATAATTGCTTTATGAAACTCAAAAGTGTAATAACCTGAATCTCCGGCCAGACCACTTATGGTTCCTTTAGACAAAGAGACCTCATTTAGAGTTCCACTATTAACGATTATTTGGGTTTTGAGTAGATGGAGGTTTACCATGGAAGTATGATTTACTGAAATTCACAGTGGTTCCATCCTGTCTGAGAGGCATATTAATCCATCAGGATTCTTACATGTTTGGCCTCTTGATACCTGGATAGGTAACAGAAATGATTAGACACTTACAAGGTTAGCTGTAAAACTTTTCAGCTTGTACTTTTTAGAAGATAAATCCTGGATTTGTTGAAAATATTTCTGAGATAAAATAGTTACTTGGCTACCTGTGTCCAATAAAGCCATTATTTGTGGTGAACTACTGTATCATGCAATTTCACTTCCATGAAATACCTCCTGTAAAGAGCATAGAAATTTTGGATGACAAGTAAAATTGTCTTTTGGTTTTCTGTGTATGTTACCCATCGACCCCCCCCCCCCTTTTTGTCATCTGGAATTAGAAGGGTTAAATTATTTTCAGGTATACACTTGGGTTATAATTTTCTCACTTTTGTCTACTGGTAAACTACAGGCATTTGCATGGTTTGACACTTTAGCCTGCTTGTCACTATTTGTTATTGAGCAGGGGTCTTCTCAAGAGTAGCTTCCCCTAAAAAACAATTCTTGGATTTAACAGTGAGGAAATTGGATAGTTTTTCCATCTGTTCTGTCAACACACCAAACTGATTCTGCATCTGGTCCATTCGATCCTATAAATTACTTCTATTTTTCCAATGAACGCTTATACATAGTAGGTGAGGTTGAAAAAAGACACAAGTCCATCAAGTCCAACCTATGTGTGCGATTATATGTCAGTATTACCTTGTATATCCCTGTATGGTGTTGTCATTCAGGTGCTTATCTAATAGTTTCTTGAAACTATCGATGCTCCCCACTGAGACTGCCTGCGGAAGGGAATTCCACATCCTTGCCGCTCTTACAGTAAAGAACCCTCTACGTAGTTTGAGGTTAAACAACTTTTCTTCTAATTTTAATGAGTGGCCACAAGTCTTGTTAAACTCCCTACTGCAAAAAAGTTTTATTCCTATTGTGGGGTCACCTTTTTCGGTATTTTTAAATTAAAATCATATCCCCCCCTCAAGTGTCTCTTCTCCAGAGAGAATAAGTTCAGTGCTCGCAACCTTTCCTCGTAACTAATATCCTCCAGACCCTTTATCAGCTTTGTTGCCCTTCTTTGTATTTGCTCCATTTCCAGTACATCCTTCCTGATGACTGGTGCCCAGAACTGGACAGCATACTTAGGGGTGTGGCCAGACCAGAGTCTTGTAGAGTGGGAGAATTATCGTTTTATCTCTGGAATTAATCCCCTTTTTAATGCATGCCAATATTTTGTTTTCTTTGTTAGCAGCAGCTTGGCATTGCATGCCATAGCTGAGCCTATCTACTAGGACCCCAGGTCCCTTTCCATCCTAAATCCCCCCAGAGGTTCTCCTCCAGTGTATAGATTGCATTCATATTTTGCTACCCAAATGCATTATTTTACATTTTTCTACATTGAACCTCATTTGCCATGTAGTTGCCCACCCCATTCATTTGTTAAGATCTTTTTGCAAGGTTTCCAAATCCTGCGGAGAAGTTATTGCCCTGCTTTGCTTAGTATGGTCTACATATACAGAGATGGAACTGTTTACCCCATCCTCCAGGTTGTTTGTTTATGAACAAATTAAACAGGATTGATCCCAGCACAGAACCCTGGGGGACCCCACTACCCACCCCTGACCATTCCGAGTACTCCCCATTTATCACCACCCTCTGAACTCGCCCTTGTAGCCAGTTTTCAATCTATGTACTCACCCTATAGTCCATGCCAACTGACATTATTTTGTACAGTAAACGTTTATGGGGAACTGTGTTAAATGCTTTTGCAAAATCCATATACACCACGTCTACAGGCCTTCATCTAGATGGCAACTCACCGCCTCATAGAAGGTTAGTAGGTTTGGCAAGAACAATTCTTCATGAATCCATGCTGATTACTGCTAATGAAACCATTCTCATTACTAAAACCTTGTATATAGTCCCTTATAGGGATGAGCCAAACACCCCCCGGTTCGGTTCGCCCTAGAACTTTCGAACGGACCGCAAATTCGTGCGAACTTTAGAACCCCATTAAAGTCTATGGGACTCGAATGTTCGAAATAAAAAGTGCTAATTTTAATGGCTAATATGCAAGATGTTGTTCTAAAAAGGGTTTGGGGACCTGGCTCCTGCCCCAGGGGACATGGGTCAATGCCTAAAATGTTTTTAAAAAGGGCTGTTTTTTCAGGAGCACTGATTTTAATGACGATTAAAGTGAAAAAAAGTGAAAGATTCCTTTAAATATTGTGCCTGGGGGGTGTCTATAGTATGCCTGTGGAGTGCCACGTGTTTGCCGTCTTTAGAACAGTCCCTGCACAAAATGACATCTAACGGAAAAAAAGTAATTTAAAACTGCTTGCGCTTTTAATGTAATATCTGGTTCCAGCAATATGGATTAAAATTGAGAAAAATGGCATGGGTAGCCCCCCATTAGCCCTGTCCATTACCAGCCCCTTTGGGTCTTGTACGGATATTAAAGGGAACCCCGTACCCATATTAAAAAAAGGAAAGATGTGGTGCCCCCAGGCCCTATAAACTCAGAACAGCAGTATACAGGCTGTGCAAACAAGACAGGGACTGTGTAGGTTTGTTGTGTTAAGTAGAATCTGTTTGTAATTTTGAACTGGTACATTTTTAAAGTGTAGCTCCAGTCAAAAAATCTATTTTTAAGCTTTTTGGAAAACATAGGGAAGGGTTATCACCCCTGTATAATTTGTTTTGCCGTCCGTCTTTTTTCATCTCACTTCCTGTTGTCTCCTTCCGTTTGCAAGTAGGAGACGTTTGTAAGTTGGATGTTTGAAAGTAGGAGCCTGCCCTATATGCTCTGCAGAAATGGCGGAACAAGGTGTTGGTGTTGCCACAACATTGTAAGCCCTCAAAGTGACTCTTGGTGGGCGCTGGAGCGCCCTGCTGTGAACGATTATATCAAGAATTGTAATTACATGCCCCTGTTAAACAGGGGCTGAAAAATTGGGCCTTAGGCACTGGTGCTGGTGCCACGACACTGCAACCTCTCCCATATACTCTAGTTGTAGTGCAGGAATGAGCCCTGCTGCAAAGCATTGCTTCAAAAATTGTATTTAAACGCCCCTGTTAAACAGGGGCTGAAAAATTGGGCTGGTGGCATTACCCAGAACCAAAAATGTTCTTCCAAGATATCAGCGGAGGAGTTAGAGGATAGAAAGTCAACATAACAGGACAGTCACTCAGCATCAGCATAGGCAGTCTTGAAGGGATGTGAGATTTCCAAAAAAATTATTCGGTTACATCAGCTTCAGGTGCTTGGTAGCTGGTTGTGATCCAAGACTGATTCGTCTTTATGAAGGTCATTCGATCAACCGAGTCGGTGGACAGGCGCACCCTGTGATCAGTAACAAAGCCACCAGCAGCACTAAAGGTGCGTTCCGAAAGAACGCTGGATGCAGGACAGGCCAGTAGCTCAATTGCATACTGTGCAAGCTTTGGCCAGTGATCCATCCTCAAGACCCAGTAAGCCAGAGGATTTTCGGTAGGAAAGGTGTGCAAGGCCTCCCGGAGATGTCACATCCTCTGCTCCCTCTGCAACGGCAAGATAAGGTCAGCAACCTTATCCTTGTACCGTGGATCAAGGAGAGTGGCCAGCCAGTAATGGTCCCTCTCCTTGATCTGAAGAACACAAAGATTGGACATGTGCAGAAGGAAAAAATTTGTTTAGTTTCGTTTCGTTTTAATTCGTTAATTCATTAATTTCGTTTAGTTATATTCGTTAACTTCCTTAAATTCGTTTTCGGATTTCGTTTAGTTTTCTACCGAATTTGAAAAATCGGCCACATTCGAAAATATTTCAACGAAATTCGAAAATATTTCTACCGGATTCGAAATGATTTCAACATGATTCGACATTATTTCAACCACATTCGAAAATATTTTGTGACCCGACTTTAGGGCCATGTATCTCGGGGTCACTTGGTGCTAGAAACTCCAAATTTGGATATGTTGTAGTGCTAGTACTACCACTGTTGTAGTGTCTAGCACCAAGTGACCCCGAGATACATGGCCCTAAAGTCGGGTCACAAAATATTTTCGAATGCTGTTGAAATAATGTTGAAATCATTTCGAATGCAGTTGAAATAATGTCGAATCATGTTGAAATAATTTCGAATGCGGTTGAAATAATTTCGAATCATGTCGAATTCATTCGTTATATTTCTTTCGTATTCGTTGTAATTTGTTATTTTTTTATTCGGATGCATCCGAATGTCCGAAAGATGCAAAATTCTGCCGAATTTCGATTCGTTACGAAATGAATTGCACAAGCCTAGTTATTGGTTAATCTTGATGCTAGCAGTAACAACAAACAGTAGTACCTTAAAAGTAGAATGGAGTTCAGAATTAATTCTACAGGAGAGAGTCCCAGGGTATCAAGCCACGGGGACCACAGTTTATCAAATATGCCTGTGCAACCTCTGTGCTGGAAAATGTATTTCTCTAATTCCAACATATCACCCATTTGTACAATCCACTCCTTCAGCGAGGGTGGTTCAGTATCCTAAGTATTAACTTCCGGGCCTGGAAAAAAGCTCTACTAATGGTTTGTTTGGGAATATCTTTAATTGGAAGATCATCCAGGATCCCCAAGATACAGGGGCTTAGGGTCCGTCGGAATAGTTACCTGAAACACTCTATTTGGATATGTTGTAGTGCTAGTACTATTGTGTTTGCATACCAAATTTGGGGTTTCTAGCTATAAGTGACCCCGAGATATGTGGCCCCAAAATCGGGTCACAAAATGTTATGAGTTAATAGAGCAGAGAATGACATTTTGCGACCCGAATTTGGGGCCACATATCTCGGGGTCACTTATAGCTAGAAACCCCAAATTTGGTATGCAAACACAATAATACTAGCACTACAACATATACAAATTTGAAGTGTCTAGCACAAAGTAACCCCCGAGATACATGGCCCTAAAGTCGGGTCACAAAATATTTTCTAATGCGGTTGAAATAATGTTGAAATCATTTCGAATGCAGTTGAAATAATGTCGAATCATGTTGAAATAATTTCGAATGCGGTTGAAATAATTTCGAATCATGTCGAATTCATTCGTTATATTTTTTTCGTATTCGTTGTAATTTGTTATTTTTTTTATTGCAAAATTCGGCCGAATTTCGATTCCTAACGAAACGAATTGCACAAGCCTAACAAAGATCCTTCCGCAGGCTTTGCAGGATCAGGGAGGCCATGCAGCGTAGGTTAGCTGAGGCATTCGGTCCGGAGTCCTCTGGGTCACTAAGGACAACATGATCCGCAGCTACCTCCTCCCAGCCACGTACAAGTCCACGGGTTTCTTGGGACTGTAAATCATCCCTACAAGACTGCTGCTGCTGCTGATGCTGAGTGCCAGCCTCCACCTCCATGCTGACACAATCATCCTCCTCCTCCTCCTCCTCCTCTTCCTGTGTGATGGGTGGGACAGCAGGAACACTGTCTGGATAAAGGGGGCCTTGAGAGGCAAGGAAATCCTCCTCTTCCTGCCTTTGTTCTGCCTCAAGTGCCCTGTCCATTATTCCATGCAGCGTATGCTCCAATCGGTGTACAAGAGGTACAGTGTCACTGATGCATGCACTGTCACTGATCACCATCATTGTGGCCTCCTCAAATGGTGACAGGACAGTGCATGTGTGACGGACTGGGGTTTATATGGTCACAAAACAGACACCCCAAAGCAAAGTACATATTAATTTTTTTTTATATTTCTAAACATATCCCTTCTATTCTATTAATAACCAGTAGATGGCAGAGAAGGTACACAAACAGAGTCTATATAAGGCCACACACCATGTGACTGGAAATTAAACTACTTCCAGCCATAAAGTCAGTGGTCATATCTCATGCTGTTTGTGTGATTCTTTGCAGGTATGTACTCTAAATCGTTCCTAATCTGTATTAACCTGTGATAGAAAGATTCCTAAACATCTTGAGCAGATGCAGAAAAAGTTTCAGCAGATTTTATGCTATAGTTTTGCTGTAATTAGAAGTTTAGAACAGCATGTGTCAGAAACAAGTGAAAAGTGCATAAGAACATGAAAATACTGCATTAGTCAGAACAAATGTCTATGATAAACACTAAACCTTTCTAAATAGGTATATTTAAACCTGATTTATTGGAAATTGCATAGATTTATAGAAGCACATGTTTTCTGTTATTTAATATAGAAAAAAACCTATTGTATGTAAAGCTTATGTATTGCATCATACAGACATGCAATGTGCACCATCTAGTGGTTAAAAAAGAGTACTACCATGAAAATATTTGTATTAAAGCAATGCATTGCCAGTATGATTATTGCACACTTAAAGTGTACCAGAGAGATAAAGATAATTATCTATAACACTGAATAACAGGGATATATATGTTATTAAAATATAGTAATGTTCATTGTTATAACTACGTTTTAAAATACTTTAGTTCAAATCGGTATTATATATATTGTTAATGGTTATAAACATGTGACTATAAAAATGTAAAAGATGTATTGTTATGTAAAAATTAAACTACTTCCAGCCATAAAGGCAGTGGTCATATCTCATGCTGTTTGTGTGATTCTTTGCAGTCCACGCCAAGCTGATCACCTTATCTCATCGCGTCTACAATCATCGGCTCTCTTAATTCACATTTTGAGGCCGGTAACACATGCATCCCTGATCATGCCCCACTGGCGTGGTGAGAAAAAACCGAGCTCCCCTGACCCTGTCCTGGTGCCGCACAGGTACTCATTCATGGCCCTCTGCTGCATGTGCAGCCGCTGCAGCATGGCCAACGTTGAGTTCCACCTGGTGGGCATGTCACATATAAGGCGGTTCTTGGGCAGGTTCAACTCCTTTTGGAGCTCAGACAGCTGAGCACGGGCATTAAATGATTGGCGGAAATGCACACAGACTTTCCTGGCCTGCTTCAGGACATCCTGTAAGCCCGGGTACCTGTCCAAGAACCACTGCACCACCAGGTTAAGGGCGTGAGCCACACAGGACACACAGTTGTCCCTGTCGGAGGGCGGAGAGGAGGTTGGTGCCATTGTCGCAAACCACCAATCCTGGCTTAAGCTGGCGTGGCGTCAACCACCTCTCGGCCTGCCCCTGCAGAGCTGACAAAATATCTGCCCCAGTGTGGCTCCTGTCCCCCAAACAAACCAGCGCAAGCACGACATGGCATAGTTTTGCCTGCGTACTTGCGTAGCCCCTTGAACGCCTATGGAGCACCGCTGGTTCCGAGGACAGAGCATTGGAAGAGGCCATGGAGGAAGAAGAAGAGGAGGGGGTGGAGGAGAGAGGTGTGTCACAACCAGTAATAGCATTTTGGAGGCGTGGTGGTGGAACAACCTCCAACACTACTGCACCTTGTCCTGCATCCTTCCCAGATGCCAGAAGAGTGACCCAATGGGCCGTGAAAGACAGGTAACGTCCCTGTCCATGCCTACTGGACCATAAGTCAGCGGTAATATGCAACTTACCACTGACCGCCCTGTCCAGCGAGGCAAGGACATTGCCTTCCACATGCCGGTAGAGAGCCGGAATCGCCTTCCGTGAGAAAAAGTGTAATTTGGGGACCTGCCACTGAGGAACCCCAGAGTGCACAATCTCACGGAAGGGGGCCGAGTCTACCAACTGAAAAGGCAGCAGTTGAAGTGCTAGCAATTTAGCCAAGCTAGCATTCAACCGCTGGGCATGTGGATGGCTGGGAGTGAACTGCTTTTGACGGTCCATCAGCTGGGGCAGGGAAATTTGCCTGCTATAATCGGACGTGGGTGTACTGCTAGCAGAGTGCCCGTAAGCACTTGGCTATGACACACCTAATTCTACACCTTCATTCCTCTCAGCGTAGGTTTCAGAGAGGACTGAAGGTCTAGTGGGGTTGGAGATCCCAGCTGATGAGGAGCAAGGAGAGGTCCACTTTGTTCTTTGGTGTGGGTCTTTGAGGTACACTTGCCAACGAGCTGCATGGCAGGTCAACATATGTCTGGTCAAGCATGTGGTGCCCAAGCGGCTGATGTTTTGGCCACACGAGATACGCTTGAGACATATGTTGCAAATAGCAGCGGTGCGATCTGATGCACTTCGTCTCAAAAAAGGGCCACACCAAAGAACTTTTATGCCGCGTACACACGTAGCCAATTATCCGGCGGACTTAGTCTGGCGGACTTCCCACCGGACTGTCCGCCGGACTTTCCGAACTAGCTACTTGCCCACAAATCGGCGTGGGGGTCCCCCCAGGTCCACATCAGACCCTTATCCGAGCACTTTACCCGGCCGGCCAGGGAAGGGGGTGGGGACGAGCGAGCACCCCCCTCCTGAGCCGTGCCAGGCCGCGTGCCCTCAACATGGGGGGTGCCTTGGGGAAGGGGGTGCCGCATACCCCCCAACCCCAAAGCACCTTGTCCCCATGTTGATGAGGCCCTGGCCGTTGGTTGTCGGGGTCTGCGGGCGGGGGGCTTATCAGAATCCGGGAGCCCCCTTTAATGAGGGGGCCCCCGGATACCAGCCCCCCCACCCTATGTGAATGAGTATGGGGTACAATGTACCCCTACCCATTCACCTGTAAAAAAAAAAGTAAAAAAAAAACACAACACACAAGGGTTAAAATAGTTTATTGCACAGCTCCGGGGGTCTTCTGTCCATCTTTGGGGGTCTTCTCGCCGGACTCCTCCTCTATCTTCTGCTCTTTTGCTAGCTCTTTCACTAGCGGAGGAGCCCGGCTTTCTTCTTCGCCGCCGCCCTCTTCTTTCGACTTCGGGGGTCTTGTCCCTCTCTTCGGGGGTCTTGTCCCCCTCTTTGGTTCTTCTTGCCGTGCCACCGCGCCTTCTTCTAGCTCTTTTACAAGCGGTGGCCCGGTCTTCTGTCGACGCTGTCGCCGTCTTCTGTTCTTCTCTTCTTCTCTTCAGATGTTGCCTCGTCGCTGTCTCCGCTCACAATGACAGGGACGCGGCACGCGGCGACTTATATAGGGACATCACCCGATGATGTGGCCCCCCCTTCCCCAAGGCACCCCCCATGTTGAGGCACGCGGCCTGGCACGGCTCAGGAGGGGGGGCGCTCACTCAACCCCAACCCCTTTCCTGGCCGGCCGGGTAGCGTGCTCAGATAAGGGTCTGATGTGGACCTGGGGGGACCTCCACGCCTATTTTTCGGCGTAGGGATTCCCCTTTATCTCCATACCAGGTGACGGAGCCTGCGACGCCTCCTTCGCTGGCCCCGGCTACCTGGAGACGCGCTCAAAATGAGCGGACTTTTCTCCGCGCAGGAAAAGTCTTCTCATTTCAAAAGTATGGCGGACTAGCACACACACGGCCGTACTGTCCGCCAAAAAGCGAGTCCGGCGGACAGATTGGAGTGCAAAAATACTTTCTTAGTCCGCCAGACTTTTGGGTAAAAAAAGTCCGCCGGAGGCTACACACGGGCGGATTGTCCGGCGGACTTGAGTTTGCCGGACTTTTCCACCGGATTGTTTGATCGTGTGTCCGCGGCATTAGAATAACACGCAGAGGCAGCGCCCTGCACAGGCGGAGCTCTGCGGTGTGATTCAGTCGATGTGCTGCCCCTAAGCTGGCCCCCATAGGGCATCCTGCCTCATTGGAGATGTGCCTCCTCCTCCTCCTCTCTCCTACCAGGCACCCTCGTGGAGTCAATGCCCTCATCATCCCCTCCCTCTTCATCGCTGGAGCAAACCTGGCAGTATGCTGCAGCTTGTGGAACATGACTGCCAGATTGCTGTCCTTCTTGAGCATCCCCTCTCTCTGCGCTCCTGCTACTGCCTTCCTCTAGCTGAGTATCATCATCAGAGCCTACAAAACACTGGATATCCTCCTGGAGCATGTACCCAACACTGTGCTCAAAGAGTTCAGGGGACTCCTCAGGAGGATGTGGTGGGTCTAGGGAAGGAGTCACTGATGATGACATTGAGACGAGGGAAGAGGATGCCTTGGCATCTGCTTTGCTAGTACCCTGAGCCTGGGTGAGAGAGGATGAGGAGGATGAGGAGGGCTTGGTCATCCACTCTACCAAGTCTTCAGCATGATGCAGCTCAACACGTCCAGCTGCCGAAAATAAGGACAAGCATGTCCACATGCTGCGGACGATGCACCGCGTCCACGACTCATCTCGTGCCTGTCTGCCTCTCCTTGTCGGCCTTCCAGACATGGTAATGGCCTGAAGGGAGATGGGAAAACCATCAATTGGGTAGTGTATAGTGTGCTGGAGGCACACAACACCCACTAACTCCTGCAGATGCCTTTATTATAGAACAATAGGAATTAAAGGGTAGATATCTGTGTATACTGTGCTGGAGGCACACAACACCAACTAAGTCCTGCAGATGGCAGATGGCTCAATTAGAGAAGAGCAAAATAGGTGGATAATGGTGTATACTGCACTCAGGTCACATGGACAACACCCAGAAACTCCTGCAGATGGCTGATAGCTCAATTACAGAAGAGCAATATAGCTATATAGATGTATAATGGTGTATACTGTGCTCAGGGCACACAGACAACACCCACAAACTCCTGCAGCTGGCTGAAAGCTCAATTACAGAAGAGCAATGTAGCTATATAGGTGGATAATGGTGTATACTGCGCTCAGGGCACACAGACAACACCCACAAACTCCTGCAGCTGGCTGAAAGCTCAATTACAGAAGAGCAATATAGCTATATAGGTGGATAATGGTGTATACTGTGCTCAGGGCTAGTGATGGCCGAACGGTTCGCCCGGCGGTCGTTTCGCGGCGAATTTCCGACATTCGCGGTCCGCACGTTCGAACGCCTTTTTCCGTCGTTCGCCGCGGCGGACTTACGTGTTTAATGTATACAAGAACTTTAACCTTTGGTGACACGTTTATCATGTGATACAGGACAGCCAATTGAGACATGACAGCACATGGACACTTGTACATTCCCCCTAACCTATAAATACACCCGATCCGGTGGCCATTTTACATTCTTTCTTCTGTTACGATAGGGACAGGTTCCTGTGTGGAGTAGGGAGAGATAAACCACTAGCTATTTGGTACACAAAAGTTCTTTTCAGGACTGGTATAGGTGTTAGGTGTTGATAGGTTTGCTGTGCTGCTGATTCTTGCAGCAGCCTGAGTGTCTTTTGTTAGTTTAGAGAAAGGGAAAGGACGGTGTATGCTACAGGGACAGCCAGATTAGTCTTTCATCATCATCATCATCATCATCATCATTAGCTGTTACTATCAAGGTCCACAAAAGAGCTGTTCCAGTAACCACTAATCGTTCTCTTTTTTTGCCAATTTGTATAGGGACAGGAAGGAAGCAGTGTTGTCAGGCAGTGAGGGTAATTTTAAAGACTTGCTGTTATTATTAGTTCCACAAAGGTTCTTTTCAGGACTGGTATCAGTGGTACAGTAATAGGCTTGTACATGTATAATATTCTTTCTTCCAAATATAGAAAGGATATTATACTTGACTGCTGCCCTTCTGCTGCAGTCTGCTAAACATTCACAACTCACTTGTTCCACAAAAGTTCTTATAAGGACTGGTAACTTGGTATAGGGTGCTACGGTACATAGGCTTGAGTGCGGTACAGTCTGCTGTTCTGTAAGGACCGCTATCGGTCCACAATAGATAGGGTTGACGTGCACCACTGCTGACCGCTGCCCTATACTGCAGCAGTCCTTCAGCGGTATAGGGACTGACGTACAGTCTGCTAATCACTAACACACAACCTGCTTGTTCCACAAAAGTTCTTATAAGGACTGGTAACTTGGTATAGGGTGCTACGGTACATAGGCTTGAGTGCGGTACAGTCTGCTGTTCTGTAAGGACCGCTATCGGTCCACAATAGATAGGGTTGACGTGCACCACTGCTGACCGCTGCCCTATACTGCAGCAGTCCTTCAGCGGTATAGGGACTGACGTACAGTCTGCTAAACACTAATACACAACCTGCTTGGTCCACAAAAGTTCTTATAAGGACTGGTAACTTGGTATAGGGTGCTACGGTACATAGGCTTGAGTGCGGTACAGTCTGCTGTTCTGTAAGGACCGCTATCGGTCCACAATAGATAGGGTTGACGTGCACCACTGCTGACCGCTGCCCTATACTGCAGCAGTCCTTCAGCGGTATAGGGACTGACGTACAGTCTGCTAAACACTAATACACAACCTGCTTGGTCCACAAAAGTTCTTATAAGGACTGGTAACTTGGTATAGGGTGCTACGGTACATAGGCTTGAGTGCGGTACAGTCTGCTGTTCTGTAAGGACCGCTATCGGTCCACAATAGATAGGGTTGACGTGCACCACTGCTGACCGCTGCCCTATACTGCAGCAGTCCTTCAGCGGTATAGGGACTGACGTACAGTCTGCTAAACACTAATACACAACCTGCTTGGTCCACAAAAGTTCTTATAAGGACTGGTAACTTGGTATAGGGTGCTACGGTACATAGGCTTGAGTGCGGTACAGTCTGCTGTTCTGTAAGGACCGCTATCGGTCCACAATAGATAGGGTTGACGTGCACCACTGCTGACCGCTCACCTATACTGCAGCAGTCCTTCAGCGGTATAGGGACTGACGTACAGTCTGCTAATCACTAACACACAACCTGCTTGTTCCACAAAAGTTCTTATAAGGACTGGTAACTTGGTATAGGGTGCTACGGTACATAGGCTTGAGTGCGGTACAGTCTGCTGTTCTGTAAGGACCGCTATCGGTCCACAATAGATAGGGTTGACGTGCACCACTGCTGACCGCTGCCCTATACTGCAGCAGTCCTTCAGCGGTATAGGGACTGACGTACAGTCTGCTAAACACTAATACACAACCTGCTTGGTCCACAAAAGTTCTTATAAGGACTGGTAACTTGGTATAGGGTGCTACGGTACATAGGCTTGAGTGCGGTACAGTCTGCTGTTCTGTAAGGACCGCTATCGGTCCACAATAGATAGGGTTGACGTGCACCACTGCTGACCGCTGCCCTATACTGCAGCAGTCCTTCAGCGGTATAGGGACTGACGTACAGTCTGCTAAACACTAATACACAACCTGCTTGGTCCACAAAAGTTCTTATAAGGACTGGTAACTTGGTATAGGGTGCTACGGTACATAGGCTTGAGTGCGGTACAGTCTGCTGTTCTGTAAGGACCGCTATCGGTCCACAATAGATAGGGTTGACGTGCACCACTGCTGACCGCTCACCTATACTGCAGCAGTCCTTCAGCGGTATAGGGACTGACGTACAGTCTGCTAATCACTAACACACAACCTGCTTGTTCCACAAAAGTTCTTATAAGGACTGGTAACTTGGTATAGGGTGCTACGGTACATAGGCTTGAGTGCGGTACAGTCTGCTGTTCTGTAAGGACCGCTATCGGTCCACAATAGATAGGGTTGACGTGCACCACTGCTGACCGCTGCCCTATACTGCAGCAGTCCTTCAGCGGTATAGGGACTGACGTACAGTCTGCTAATCACTAACACACAACCTGCTTGTTCCACAAAAGTTCTTATAAGGACTGGTAACTTGGTATAGGGTGCTACGGTACATAGGCTTGAGTGCGGTACAGTCTGCTGTTCTGTAAGGACCGCTATCGGTCCACAATAGATAGGGTTGACGTGCACCACTGCTGACCGCTGCCCTATACTGCAGCAGTCCTTCAGCGGTATAGGGACTGACGTACAGTCTGCTAAACACTAATACACAACCTGCTTGGTCCACAAAAGTTCTTATAAGGACTGGTAACTTGGTATAGGGTGCTACGGTACATAGGCTTGAGTGCGGTACAGTCTGCTGTTCTGTAAGGACCGCTATCGGTCCACAATAGATAGGGTTGACGTGCACCACTGCTGACCGCTGCCCTATACTGCAGCAGTCCTTCAGCGGTATAGGGACTGACGTACAGTCTGCTAAACACTAATACACAACCTGCTTGGTCCACAAAAGTTCTTATAAGGACTGGTAACTTGGTATAGGGTGCTACGGTACATAGGCTTGAGTGCGGTACAGTCTGCTGTTCTGTAAGGACCGCTATCGGTCCACAATAGATAGGGTTGACATGCACCACTGCTGACCGCTCACCTATACTGCAGCAGTCCTTCAGCGGTATAGGGACTGACGTACAGTCTGCTAATCACTAACACACAACCTGCTTGTTCCACAAAAGTTCTTATAAGGACTGGTAACTTGGTATAGGGTGCTACGGTACATAGGCTTGAGTGCGGTACAGTCTGCTGTTCTGTAAGGACCGCTATCGGTCCACAATAGATAGGGTTGACGTGCACCACTGCTGACCGCTGCCCTATACTGCAGCAGTCCTTCAGCGGTATAGGGACTGACGTACAGTCTGCTAAACACTAATACACAACCTGCTTGGTCCACAAAAGTTCTTATAAGGACTGGTAACTTGGTATAGGGTGCTACGGTACATAGGCTTGAGTGCGATACAGTCTGCTGTTCTGTAAGGACCGCTATCGGTCCACAATAGATAGGGTTGACGTGCACCACTGCTGACCGCTGCCCTATACTGCAGCAGTCCTTCAGCGGTATAGGGACTGACGTACAGTCTGCTAAACACTAATACACAACCTGCTTGGTCCACAAAAGTTCTTATAAGGACTGGTAACTTGGTATAGGGTGCTACGGTACATAGGCTTGAGTGCGGTACAGTCTGCTGTTCTGTAAGGACCGCTATCGGTCCACAATAGATAGGGTTGACGTGCACCACTGCTGACCGCTGCCCTATACTGCAGCAGTCCTTCAGCGGTATAGGGACTGACGTACAGTCTGCTAAACACTAATACACAACCTGCTTGGTCCACAAAAGTTCTTATAAGGACTGGTAACTTGGTATAGGGTGCTACGGTACATAGGCTTGAGTGCGGTACAGTCTGCTGTTCTGTAAGGACCGCTATAGGTCCACAATAGATAGGGTTGACGTGCACCACTGCTGACCGCTCACCTATACTGCAGCAGTCCTTCAGCGGTATAGGGACTAAGAGTTTTGTCACAGGGTCATTTAAAAAATGACATGCAGAGGAAGAGGCAGGCCCTTCCGCAGGGGTGGTAGGGGTAGGGCAGGAGCAACAGGCTTGAGCCAAAGTGGGAAGTTGCAGAAGGTGCGTTCAATTACTTTAAAGGATGCACCAGACTTGGTTGAGTGGCTCGCTCAGCCTTACTCTTCTGCACCCTCCTCATCCTCTCGATCTGCACCCTCTTCTTCACTCTCTGCTATGTGCACCCCCAAAGACACTACCACCAACAACACGACCACCACCACCACCACCACATACCTTCCGCTTGAGTCACTGGAATTATTTTCCGATCCATATCAAGAGGACATTTCTGATGCGCAGCCACTCTTGGTATTGGATCAGGAAGAGGAGGTAGCAACAAGCGCTACTCAGCAGTCTGACGCCAGTACCCAGATCAGCCCAAGGAGGAGGTTGGTCCCCGGTGTTGCTGCCTACTCTACTTATAGCGGTGGGGAAGGTGACGTTGATGATGACGTGTCTAGTGATGTCACGTGGGTGCCCACAAGAGAGGAAGAGGAGGGGAGTTCAGAGGGAGATATGGACCAGCAGATAGGGAGGAGAAGCAGCAATGACTTACATTGCACAGCAGGGACAAAGCAGACTGCAAATGTATCAGGAGCGAGTCATCGACCATGTACGGTCACATCTGGCGCTCCCAGGACACCGGCACATGGCTCCGCAGTGTGGGCTTTTTTTAACGTGTCCGCTGCTGACAATAGCGTTGCCATCTGCAATCTTTGCAGTCAACGCGTTAGTCGCGGTAAGCCCAATACTCACCTAGGGACGACCGCCTTAAGAAGGCACATGAGCAGCCATCACCGAGCCCAGTGGGAGCAACGGAACACACAAAGCCACACTGCAGGCTCTCACCGTCCAGCCTCGTCTTCTACTTCTCCTTCTCCTCTCTCCTCACAATTGTCCTCCACTCCACCTTCCATCACGCCAAGCTCACATTTTTCTGCAAAAAGGCAGGCTTCCGTGGGCCTAATGTTTGAGCGTAAAAAAATGATGACGCCGGATAACCCTCTTGCCCAACGGTTGGCGGCTGGCTTGTCAGAACTCATAGCCCGCCAACTACTGCCATATAAACTGGTGGACTCGGAGGCCTTTCGCAAATTTGTGGCCATTGGAACACCACAATGGAAGGTCCCAGGAAGGAAGTATTTCTCAGAGAAGGGCATCCCAGAGCTATATGGCCATGTTCAGCGGCAAGTGAATGTATCTCTGGCACACAGTGTCGGTGCCAAGATACATCTGACCACAGACACGTGGTCTAGCAAACACGGGCAGGGAAGGTATATCAGTTTTACTGCCCACTGGGTGAACCTTCTGACGGCCGTCAAGCATGTAACCCGTGGCACCCGTGTAGATTTGGTTTTACCGCCACGGATTGCATGCAGGCCTGACTCTTCTTCTCCTCCTCCTACTCCATCCTCCTCCCTCTCCTCCTCAGCTGCCTCCTCCTTTTCCGCTGCTAGCGTCTCTTCCACTGCACCGCCCAAGCTCCCCAGAACCTATTCCACATGCCAGGTGAGACGTTGCCATGCCGTGCTGCGTCTGTTGTGCCTGGAAGCAAAGAGCCACACTGGCCCGGCACTCCTTTCAGCTTTGCGTTCACAGGCAGATGAGTGGCTAACACCGCTCAATTTGACAGTTGGTAAAGTGGTGTGTGACAACGGTGCCAATCTGCTTAGCGCATTGAAACAGGGCAAAATCACGCACGTGCCGTGCATGGCACACGTCTTAAACTTGGTCGTGCAGCGATTCCTTGTCAAATACCCTGGGGTCCAGGACATCTTGCGGCAGGCAAGGAAAATCTCGGCCCATTTCAGAAGATCTTACACGGCCATGGCTCGCCTTGCTGACATTCAGCGGCGACACCATCTGCCGGTCAGACGTCTTATTTGCGATTGCCCGACGCGATGGAACTCAACCTTCTATATGCTTGATAGGCTGCTCCAGCAGAAACGTGCAGTTAACGTCTACCTGTATGAACTCTGCGAAAGAAACGGTTCTGGGGAGCTGGGTTTTTTTTCACCGCGCCAGTGGCTGCTCATGCGCGACACATGCAGACTTCTGCGGCCATTTGAGGAGATCACCAAACTGGTCAGTCGCAGCCATGGCGCCATCAGTGACATGGTACCTTATGCCTTCTTTCTGGAGCGTGCATTGCGTCGTGTCATTGATCAGGCTGTGGAGGAGCAGGAGCGGGAAGATGAGGAAGTCGCAATGCTGGATGAATTCCCAGGGGGGGCTACTCTATCTGAGACAAGTCAACAACAGGAGTCTGATGAGGAGTCAGAGGAGGATGGTGCCGGGGCGGATGAGCAGGAGCAAGAAGAGCATGCTTTAAACCTTTCTGGGATCCCTGTTGTGCGAGGATGGGGAGAGGAGAATGAAGAGGACGACATTATCCTGGATGATGAGCAGGAGCCAGGCCACCACACCGCTTCCACTTTAGTGCAAATGGGGGCCTTCATGCTCCAGTGTTTTAATAGGGACCCCCGTATAAAAAGCATGAGGGTCAAGGACCAGTACTGGGTGGCAACGTACTTAGACCCCCGGTACAAACACAAAATGGCGGAAATGTTACCGCCGTCGCAGAGGGCTGTCAGAATGCAGCACTTCCAGGCCTTGCTTCGAGAAATGCTGCATTCTGCTTTTGCGTGCGCTGGCAGAGGAGCAATTCCCACTCCCAGAGAAGGATTTGCGGGTACCAATCCAACAGCGCCTGCAAGAAGAGGCCGGTTTGAAGATGTGTTGGTGACTTCGGATATGAGGTCATTCTTTCAGCCGACCCATCGACAGGTGTCATCCGGATCCAGCATCAGGGAACGCCTAGACCGTCAGGTGTCCGACTACATTGGGTTAACGGCCGATGTGGACGCTCTGAGGAGTGATGAACCCCTAGACTACTGGGTGGGCAGGCTTGACCTCTGGCCAGAGCTTGCCCAATTTGCAATCGAACTGTTGGCTTGCCCCTCATCCAGTGTCCTGTCCGAAAGGACGTTCAGCGCAGCAGGGGGGATTGTGACCGATAAGCGTACTCGCCTAGCTCACCACAGTGTTAACTACCTCACATTTCTAAAAATGAATGAGGCATGGATCTCGGAGGAATTCAACACATGTGATCAGTAGACCATGTATATGTCTATAAACAATTTTTGGAATCAAGCACACAGACCTTCTTAATTCATTTGGCTCACTTCCCTGACCCAAAAAAGCACACCGTACTATATGCCCCTACCCTCCTCTTTGAAGAGGTTGAGCGGTGTCATATTTCTACTGGGGCTGCTTATTATGAGGGGTTCCCACCATCCCTGTGCTGTGCTGACTTCCTCCTGGGTGTTCTTATTATGAGGGGCTCCCACCATCCCTGTGCTGTGCTGACTTCCTCCTGGGGGTTCTTATTATGAGGGGATCACACCATCCCTGTGCTGTGCTGACTTCCTCCTGGGGCTGCTTACGGTGCTGCTGTCAGCGCTGTATGTCACGGAGCTGCTGTCAGCGCTGTATGTCACGGAGCTGCTGTCAGCGCTGTATGTCACGGAGCTGCTGTCAGCGCTGTATGTCACGGAGCTGCTGTCAGCGCTGTATGTCACGGAGCTGCTGTCAGCGCTGTATGTCACGGAGCTGCTGTCAGCGCTGTATGTCACGGAGCTGCTGTCAGCGCTGTATGTCACGGAGCTGCTGTCAGCGCTGTATGTCACGGAGCTGCTGTCAGCGCTGTATGTCACGGAGCTGCTGTCAGCGCTGTATGTCACGGAGCTGCTGTCAGCGCTGTATGTCACGGTGCTGCTGTCAGCGCTGTATGTCACGGAGCTGCTGTCAGCGCTGTATGTCACGGAGCTGCTGTCAGTGCTGTATGTCACGGAGCTGCTGTCAGCGCTGTATGTCACGGAGCTGCTGTCAGCGCTGTATGTCACGGAGCTGCTGTCAGCGCTGTATGTCACGGTGCTGCTGTCAGCGCTGTATGTCACGGAGCTGCTGTCAGCGCTGTATGTCACGGAGCTGCTGTCAGCGCTGTATGTCACGGAGCTGCTGTCAGCGCTGTATGTCACGGAGCTGCTGTCAGCGCTGTATGTCACGGAGCTGCTGTCAGCGCTGTATGTCACGGTGCTGATGTCAGTGCTCTGTATTACGGTGCTGCTGTCAGTGCTCTGTATCTCCTGCACCCTCTTGTTTGCCTACCCTGGTCCCTGACCTTCCCTCTCCTCCATTGCCTTCATTAGCTCCATAGTCCTGAATTGTCAGAACAATTTCCCAAATAAAAAAAAAATGCTTGTAGTTATCGATCCCAAATTCACCTCATACATGTATTATGCTATTGTCCAGGTGGTGGGACTACGTGCTACCCCCTAATAATTACCCCGTGGCCGCAAATTCAACCTAAAGGTTTGCGAAATTCGCCTCCCATTGAAGTCAATGGAGCCCGCGGCGAACGGTCGTTTTCGCGAACGTTTGTGTCCGTTCGCGTTTCGCGTTCGCGAAACGTCCCGTCGGAAGTTCGTCCATCACTACTCAGGGCACACAGACAACACCCACAAACTCCTGCAGCTGGCTGAAAGCTCAATTACAGAAGAGCTATTCTCTAGGACTTTGATTCAGCCTACATTTCATAGAAAAATGGCCCTTCTTGCAGCAGTAGCTGACCGATAGAGACCAAATTCTGTTTTTATTTCTGAGAGGACTTCCGACCAGGTATCTATACCCATGTCTCATAGGGAATTAAAGAAGTATTGTGCCTTGGCTCAAATCCCCATGAAACAAAATCAATTTTCTGTTTGTCATGTTTTTTTGTTTTCCAGTGTATGAACTTTTATTTTGTTCCTTTTTTTTTTTCCAATAAAATATTTTATTGATTAAAAAAGGAATGAAGATACAAGTTCATACATTGTGAATGAAAATTTACATAGAATCACAAACAACAAAAAAATAATAATAACAATGAAAAATGAAAAAAAAAAAACAAAAACAAAAAAAAAAACATGGGAAGATATAATAAAGCAGGAATATCTTAACCACCGACAGAAAAGAACATGAAATACAGTATTATTAGACAAATAATCGTAAATATTCAGTAGAGGATTTAAAGTGTTGCCAACAAGACCAAATATTTTGAAATTTATCAGGTGAATCCTAAGCCCTTGTACACACAGTCGGAGAATCCGTCGGAATGTGTCCTATCGGACCGTGTCGTCGGATAATCCGACTGTGTGTGGTATGCATCGGACTGATTCCGTTGGAATATCCGTCGGACCCAATTTTCCAACATGTTGGAAATATTTCCCGACCAACTGGGCCGGTCGGACATACTCCGATCATGTGTAGCGAATTTTGATCGGACCAAGTGCCACGCATGCTCAGATCAAATTCCTACATGAAAGCTATTGGCTACTAGCCTGAATGTAGTCCCATCGTAACGAAATTACGTCATCACGTTCTGAAAGATCGGATTTTTCAACAACTTAGTCCGACCGTGTGTATGCAACAGTTTCGGACAAGATCCGACGGACAAAATCCGACGGAGAAAATTTGACGGATTTGGTTGTCGAAATCTCTGACCGTGTGTACTGGTATTGGTACATTACTGGTAGCAATAGTATCAATGCGTCTAAACCATTCTGAAATTGAAGGAGTAACAGTAGACTTCCAATATTTTGGGATACACATTTTAGCAGCATTTAATAAATGTAAGGTCAAGGATTTTCGATAAGTGGATTTTGGAACAGAAGAATGGTGTAAAAGTATTTGAGCAGGAGAAAAATCGAATGGGTATGATGTAATTAAAGATATTAAACGGTGAACTTCCTTCCAAAATGGTTGAAGTAAGGGTCAAGACCATAATAAATGTAATAGTGAACCATTGATATCAGTACATCTCCAACAGTTAGGAGGAAAAGAAGAAGATATCTTATGTAACCAAACAGGAGTATGATACCATCTGGAGAAAATCTTGAAGTTATTTTCTTGAGCAGAAACATTTGGAGAGCCTTTGTGAATATAAGAATAAACATTTTCCCATTCTGCATCTGATAATTCAATATTAAGATCATTTTCCCAATGTTTGCATGCGAGATTGGATTCAGGTGAATGAGTGGAAAAAAAAGCGAATGCATATTAGAAATCAAATGTTTTTGAGGTTCCAATTTAGTGCAAAAATGTTCAAAGGGAGTACGTTTTCTAGAATAAGTATTATGAGTGCGAGGATCATTCAAAAAATGTCTAATTTGTAGATACGACCAATATGGAAAAGAATGATCTGGAAAAAGTAAATTAAGATCTTTGTAAGAAATAAAAGAATTGTCACGGAAAAATTTGTCAGCTCTGATAATATCATTAGATTGAAATCCTTTGAGAAAAGATTCCGTCATTCCCGGAGGGAAATCCGGATTTTTACAGACAGGCGTAAGAGGACCGGAAATGGAGGATATATTACAGGTGTCACATAATTTACGAAAAATTTGTAAGGTGTTAGCAATGAAAGGATGTTTTTTACACTCCAATGGCATATGAGTCACAGAAGTCCATGGCAAGTTACGAAGATGTACATTAGAGAATGCAAGTTCAATAACAACCCAAGCCTTAGTAGTTAAATGAACATTTCAATCAATAATCCTCGTCAAATGGCAAGCCCAGTAATATTTAGTGAAATTCGGAAGACCAATGCCTCCTTTAAAGCGGGAGTCCACCAGGACTCCGCGTTTTTTTTTTTTTTTTTAAAGCCAGCAGCTACAAATACTGCAGCTGCTGACTTTTAAAATAGTGACACTTACCTGTCCAGCGCGCCCGCGATGTCGGCACCCGAAGCCGATCTGTAGATCGTCACTCGGGTGCTGCCGCCGCCATCTTGGGTATGGGAATCAGGAAATGGAGCCTTTCGGCTTCATTTCCCGGTTCCCTACTGCACATGCACGAGTTGCGCTGCGCAATAAGGACGGTCCCCGCTGCCTCTGGGATCTGTGTGTTTCCCAGCAGGCAGCAGGGCACTTGCGGAAGGGGGCGGGCACTTGCGGAAAGGGGCGTAATCTACGCCCCTTTCCGCAGAGAGCTATCCCGGAAGTGGGTGCAGTTACCTGCACCCCCCTCCCCCCTGAAAGGTGCCAATTGTGGCGCCGGAGGGGGGGGGGATTCCGATGAGCGGAAGGTCCATTTTAGGGTGGACCTCCGCTTTAAGTTTGGGTAAATTAAGTCTCTCAAAGCTAATTCTAGGTTTAGATTTGCCCCAAATAAATTCAGAATAAGTACGATGAATGGAAGTAAAAAAAGCTTTGGGGAGTTTGATAGGTATTGTTTTCAAGATATATAATAATCTAGGTAGTATGTTCATTTTAATTATTGAGGCTCTACCAAACCAAGAAAAAAGTCCAGGGGACCAAGATTTTAAGTCTTTTTGAATATTTAGTAAAATTGGTATGTAATTTTTAGAATATAAGTCAGAAAGGGATGAGGGTAATTGAATGCCTAAATAAGTAATGGAATTGAAGTTCCATTTAAAGGGAAAATTAGATTGGCACATAGATATCGTTTTAGAATCTAAGGATAAATTTAACGCTTCTGACTTTGAAAAATTTATCTGAAGATTCGATAATTTCTTAAACAACTCAAAATCTTTGAGAATATTTGGTAAGGTAATGTGAGGTTTGGTAAGAAATAAAAGAATATCATCAGCAAATGCTGCAATTTTATAAGTATGTTGAGCAATAGTGACACCTGTAATATCTGGGTTAGACCTAATGCATTGTAAAAATGGTTCCAGAGTAAGAACAAATATAGGAGATAAGGGGCAACCCTGACGAGTACCATTAGAGATTGGGAAGGCTCTCGATAGGTGACCATTAATCCTAACCTGGGCAGTGGGAGTGGAGTATAAAGCAAGAATAAAGTTCAACATACGATGCGGGAAACCAAGTATTTTAAGACTTTCTGTCATAAAATCCCAGGCCACCCTAACGAAAGCCTTCTCCGCATCCAGGGAGAGAAAAAAACCATTAGTATTTGTAGAGGTCATTTATGTACATTTAGTGCTTTAACTTATTATCCCTTGCTTCTCTGCCTGGTATGAATAACACTTGATCTAAATGAATGAGATCAGGAAGCAAGGGTGGAAGTCTATTGGCTAGTATTTTAGCATAAATTTTAAGATCAACATTCAAAAGAGAAATTGGTCTATAATTAGTAATTAAAGTAAGATCTTTATGAGGTTTAGGAATCACAGAAATGTGTGCATTAAGAAGATCCCTAGGTGGGGAATGATCAGATGCAAAAGAGTTGAATGCAGATAAAAAGTATGGTCGAAGTGTGTTACAAAAATGTTTATAATATCCATTAGTAAGTCCATCAGGACCAGGACTTTTTTTTTCCTGGTTTAAATTGTTTAAGAGCTAAGTCAAATTCTTTAGAAGATATATTTTTGTCTAAAGCTTCAGTTTCGCATTCAGATAATTTATTAGGAGTATACATTTCAAGAAAGTCTGAAATCATTTGTTTGCGTGTAGAGTCAGTAATAGGAGTTTCAGCAGATTTCAAGTTATAAAGGCGAGTATAATATTGAACAAATTCAGTAGCAATGTCTGTATTGGTCACTAATTTGCGTCCCATATGAGTGGTAATAGAATGAATTAAAGTGGAGGATTTTTTACTATGAAGAGCATTAGCTAGTAATTTCCCAGATTTATTACTAAATTCATAAAATATTTTATTCAAAAGAATATAGTTTCTTTTGGTTCGTTTGTGTAATTCAAGTAATAAATCTTCCCTTGCCTGAGTTAACTCATTCAAAGAAGAAATTGCTTGTGTAGCCTTATGGTTTTTTTTCTAATTGGTGAATACGAGACGTCAATTTATTAATGAGAGCTATACGTTCTTTCTTATGACGTATAGAAATGGCTATTAATGAGCCTCTAATGAAACATTTGTGAGCTTCCCACAGTGTCATAGCAGACACATTTGAGGAAGCATTGTCTTCAAAAAAATTAGATAATTGTTCGTTAATATAATTTGTGGGGTTTTTGTCAGTAAGAAGAGAGGGATCTAGACGCCAAATATTAGATTTCATTGGCATATCAGGAAAGGTAATAGAAATAGAGATCGGATGATGATCCGATAAGAACATAGGATCTATGGTGGCAGAAGTTACTGGTGGTGAATCTTGTTGTGATATAAAAATATAATCTATTCTAGAATAATGATTATGAGGAGCTGAGTAGAAAGTATAATCCTTAAAGGGGTTGTAAAGGTTTGTTTTTTATTTTCTAAATAGGTTCCTTTAAGCTAGTGCATTGTTGGTTCACTTATCTTTTCCTTCTATTTCCCTTCTAAATGTTTTTTTTTCTTTGTTTTCTTTGTCTGAATCTCTCACTTCCTGTTCCTCCTCAGTAAGCTGTTCAGTAAGCTGTTCTGGCTGACTAACCACCGCTCGGATGATGGTGTGAAGTTTACTGAGGAGAAACAGGAAGTGAGAAACTCAGACAAGAAAAAAAACATTTAGAAGGGAAATCGAAGGAAAAGGTAAGTGAACCAACAATGCACTAGCTTAAAGGAACCTATGTAGAAAATAAAAAATGAACCTTTACAACCCCTTTAACAGTAGGATAAAGGGTGCGCCAGGAATCATGAAGTGTTAATTTTTGGAGTAGTATTTTAATGGCACGCAAGGCTACATAAGGCATTGAAGAGGTTCCAGTAGAGGTGTCAAGTAAGGCAGGGGTTGACAAATTTGCTTGGAATCTAGGAGCCAGCTAAAAAAGTTAGGAGCCAGGTCCGTGACGGCGATCTGGACCTGTCCCTGGCCTGACATATGGAGACGAGTGAGGGGAAGATAGCCCCCCAGCCCCCCACCTGTCTCCAAGTCATTGCCCATAGCTCTTAGAGGGACATTTTTAAATTGCATTTTAGTGTAAATATGAGATGTGAGGTCTCTCTGACCCCAGATCTCATATATAAAAGAGGACCTGTCATGCTTTTTTCTATTACAAGGGATTTTTACATTCCTTGTAATAGGAATAAAAGTGACACACATTTTTTTTTTTTTTAAAAGAACAGTGAAAAAAATAAAAATAAAAGTTAAAATAAGAAAAAAAAATTGTTTTAAATGCGCCCTGTCTTGCCAAGCTTGCGTGCAGAAGCGAACGCATATATGAAAGCGGTGTTCAAACCACACATGTGAGGTATCGCTGCGATCGGTAGAGTAAGAGCAATAATTCTAGCCCCAGACCTCCTCTGTAACTCAAAACGTGCAACCTGAAGAATTTTTTAAACGTCGCCTATGGAGATTTTAAAGGGTAAAAGTTTGTCGCCATTCCATGAGCGGGCGCAATTTTGAAGCGTGACATGTTGGGTATCGATTTACTCGGCGTAACATTATCTTTCACAATATAAAAAAAAAAAAATTGGGCTAACTTTACTGTTGTCTTTTTTTTTTTATTAAATAAAAAATTTTTTCCCAAAAAAAGTGCGCTTGTAAGTCCGCTGTGCAAATATGGTGTGACAGACAGTATTGCAACGACCACCATTTTACTCTCTAGGGTGTTAGAATAAATAATAAAAAAAAATATATATATATATATATATATATATATATATATATATATATATATATATAATATAATATAATATATATATATATATATATATATATATATATATATATATATATATATATATATATATATATTTTTTTTTTGTTTGTTTTGTTTAGGGGTTCTAAGTAAAGGGATGGAGAAAGACTGGCCCATTAGCATTGTTGGTTGTAATTCCAACGGCCACCACAAGATGGCTTCCAGAAGGAACCATAGGATCACAGAAGGCCTCAAAGCCGGGGGCTCAATTACCGGCCGCCTGCGGCGCGGCCCGACGTGATCGCGCGGGGGGGGGGGTCCACGGAGACGGGATACCCCCAGCTATGCTGCCCCAGGCGCAAGGTCGCTGATTCTAGTCGCCAATGCGACCTGGTGACCGGGTTTTGTCGAGCACTGAAGTAAGGGATTAAGAGGTACATTAAAGTCTCCACCTAAGAGGAGTATACCTTTCTGAAAGTCAGCAAGTAATTTAAGAGTAGATTTGTAGAATAGTACTTTGTTACAATTAGGTGCATATATGTTTGCAAAAGTAATCGGCTTACCATACAATGTGCCTTTCAAAAAAATATAACGACCATCAACATCAATACATTTATCATAGATTTGGAAAGGGCAGTGTTTAGCAAACAAAATAGATACCCCTTTAGATTTGGAAAATCTATTAGTTGCATGGAAAAAAAGTTGGAAAACGTGTATCATGAAGTTTAGGAACAGCATTTGTTCTAAAATGAGTTTCTTGCAAAAAAATAATATCGGCTTTACTTCTATGCATAGAATGAAGTAATTGAGTAAGTTTTTCTGGTAAATTAAGTCCTTTACATTTAAAGAAATTAGTTTAAGAGAAGGTAATGCAATCTTAGAAGAAGAAAAAGACATCATAAATTAAAATATTAGACACTTATAACAATGAAAAGGAGGTGAATATGCGTCAGTGGTAAAGAGTATCACTAATAATAAATTATCACCAGGAAATTAAAAGGAAATAATATACAAAATAAATAAATAAAACAATAAAAAAAATGTAGGACCAAACAAAAAAATTAAAAAAAGGAAAAAATTATAATCCGTTAATTAGTAAAAAATAATTTACTAATTCGAAGATGTTACACACTAACAAAACGGTGTAAATGGAAATCAGCAGTGGTATGAAGTTAATCAAAATAAAAAAAAAAAAACGGTAATCAAAACCACTTCTGGGTACGAAACCAGAGCCTGAGTAAATAAGTTTCAAAAATCAATATATAGTAACCCGTTATACAGAGAATAAAAATATAGAAGGAGGAATTAAAGTATATGACTTTTTAATCATTCCTCTCTTACTTCTTTATATTTATTTATTTTTCTTTTTTTTTTTTCTATCCCTTTTTTTTCTTTTTTTTTTCCTTCATTCCTTTTTTTTCTCTTCCTTTCCTTCTTCTCTTTTCCTTTAACAAATTAATGATAATAGTGTATGCTATAGTAGGATAGGATAATACAATATAAAGAACATACAATATCCGCAAATAGAAAAGAAATGAAGGGAATTAATATTTAATAAAATAATATAAAAAAATAAATAATTAAAGTCATATTAAATTGATGAAATAACCAGGATTAAAGTGAGGAATGTCATCATTGCTGCAAGTAAAATGGAACAATATCTATCACTACAGCAGAAGATTTTAAGGAAAGATCCGCTATCTCAATAAAAAATTAAGTAAAACAAATAAATAAATATATGTATAGGAAAATCATGACTTTAAAAAAAAAGAGGTAATAAAGCGGTTAAATATTACAATTGCTTTATGTAAGCTGTAGCAATAAAATTTAAGAAGCATCTAGAATAAATTAAAATAAGATAAATAATAAATTAATATTATCTGCTATTACAGCAGAACATATAGGGGAAGATTTGTTTATAGATAGGTAATTGGCAACTAGAGGTAAACATCCTCAAATAAAAATCACAATGTTACAATTTAGAATATATAAATAAGTAGAGGATAGTAAAATATATCGATTCAATGTATCAAAGTACTAAACAGAAGATAAAAGAAGTCACGAGAATCCTCATAGTCACAACAGTGGTAACACAAACCAGAGCGGAGAATGGGTGCATGAAATGTTATCATTGATCCCGACGAGCTCTTCTGGATCTAGGTGCAATCTGAGGGCTGGAATCCAGATGTGTACCAGTAGGTGTACGTGAGTAAGATTCGGAAGGAGATCTTCTTCTCCTGAAGCGAACATCCTGGGTCTCCATAGGTTCATTACCAGATGACATTTGAATCGGTATTTGAAATTCAGCATACCAGTCCGGTACATCAATAAGTGGAATATTAAGTGCGTCACAAAAATGAGGAAGATCTTCAGGTACCTTAAGTAGTGCAGTGTGGCCTTGTGATGACGCAGATAAACAAAAGGGAAATTTACAACGATAAGTAATACCTTTTTTACATAGGATTTCTAATAAAGGTTTAAGTTCTCTACGGCGTTGGAGGGTAATAGTAGAAAGATCCTGAAACAATTTTTAGATTGTTACCATTATGAGAAAGCAACAATTTATTCCTTGCTCTTCGTAAGATATCTTCCTTGAGGAGATAATCATTAATGTAACATATTACCGTATATACTCGAGTATAGGCCGACCCGAGTATAAGCAGAGGCCCCCAATTTACCCCAAAAAAACTGGGAAACTTATTGACTCGTGTATAAGCCGAGGGTGAGACATCCCTGTGTCCCGTCCATCCCTGTGTCCCGTCCGTCCCTGTGTCCATCCCTGTGTCCCGTCCGTCCCTGTGTCCCGTCCGTCCCTGTGTCCATCCCTGTGTCCCGTCCGTCCCTGTGTCCCGTCCGTCCCTGTGTCCATCCCTGTGTCCCGTCTGTCCCTGTGTCCCGTCCGTCGCTTTGTCCCGTCCGTCGCTGTGTCCCTGTGTCCCGTCCGTCGCTGTGCTGTGCTGTGCTGTGCTGTCCGTCCATCCCTGCCTACCTGTGTCAATCTGCAGCCTCTGTGTGTCACGCTCTCCTCCTGGCAGACGGCGGCCATTCCTCTGTTCAAAAGCCGCGCCTCCCTCTCTGTGATAGGCGGAACACTCAATTTCCCAGCAGTCAGTGTTCCGCCTATCACGGACATCCTCTCATCCTCGTCCATAGTATGAGAATGAGCGGATGTCCGTGATAGGCGGAACACTGACTGCTGGGAAATTGAGTGTTCCGCCTATCACAGAGAGGGAGGCGCGGCTTTTGAATAGTAGAATGGCCGCCGTCTGTCTGCTCGACACGCTGATCGGGCAGACAGACGGCGATGACTCGAGTATAAGCCGAGGGGGGCACTTTCAGCCTCAAAAAAGAGGCTGAAAATCTCGGCTTATACTCGAGTATATACGGTACATCCCTCGGCGGATCAGAGTCTTTGCCTTTGGCTCTAAGAGCACGATGAATCCTTTCCATAGCAATCGGCATTGAGAGTTCCCTTTCCAGAATTTTGTTGAAAATACCAACTACTACATCTTGTAATTGATCTTGCGTCACATTTTCAGGGAGTCCTCTCAATCTTAAATTATGACGTCTGCTACGATTGTCAAGGTCTTCCAAATGTCTATTATAATCACGAAGATGTAAAGAATGAGCATTAAGTATTCTTTGAGATTTTGCAATGCTGATGGAATGAGAAGCATTGATTTTCTCAACATCTTGGACCCTGCCCTCAATAGATTGAATATCAATACGTAATTCAGATATGGCTGCCGTCATTTTTGCAGCTAAAGAGTCCTTCATGTCTGCCACAATGGAACGGAGATCATTTAGACTTGGTGGCTGATTAGGTGAAAGTAAAATAGTATTATCACTATCAGCAGGAGGCAAATGTGAACTGGGTGAATCGTCTCGTATTTGCAAATGTCCCGGCCATGAATTTCTACTTCGGGAAGAAGCCATGTCGGCCGATTGAGATCGGGACAAAAAAGGCAGAAAATCAATCAATTATGGAAACAAATCGTTGGTATATCGGAAACTTGAGATGGAGAAGGTATCAGGGGATGTTCCCATAGATTTACTTTAGGAAAATGATAAAGATGACCTCCGATAAGATTGAAAAATTGTCTCTGTATGTGGGAACGGGAGACTTAAGCGACCATCTTCCTCAGCTGCCAAGCCACGCCCCCTGTTTGTCATGTTTTAAGTTTAGGGTCATCACCTACTCATAGGTTTCTATACAATTATAGAAGGCGATGCCTTCTTAGTAGATAGACCCACAGTTTATTTTAAAAACTTTATCACTTTTGTGGTAACAGGTACAGGCAGCTGATGGTCTTTCCTCTTGCTCCTATGGGACATACTTTTGGAGTGTTTATGAGGTTCAATTGGCTTAAATTTTGGAAGGGAATGTTCCTTAATGAACAAATGTTCCTCTTCCTCTGAGGGAACACCAAAATCTCTTTCAACCTCTGAAACCTCTGAAACCTTTTCTTTTTCTTTGATGGTTAGTTTAAAAATGGTAGGTCCAACAGTCTGGGGTTAAGCTGCTAGCAGTTTAGTGACGTTTGCTCCCTCCCAAACAGAAGGTTTAACCTTTACACTGCTGGCACATTTTTCCTGCAGTGACTGTAGATATGCTGGATTTTTGCCAGCGAACTCCTGTTCAAGTTTTAAATTAACAGCCTTTCACAATCTCCATCTAGAATCTCTTAACCTCTTCCCGACCAACCACCGCAGTTATACTGCGTCAGGTTGGCTTCCCTGCATGAGCTGTTGTAGCTATATGTCGGCTCATGGGGTTGGGATAGTAGGAGTGCGCACGCACCCACTGAGCAGCGGGGGTGGCGATAATCGTGGTCGATGGTCATGATGACCACCAGCCACAAGCGATCGTGACCAGGAGACACAGAACAGGGATGAGTGTGTGTCAGCACACACTTCCCTGTTCTGACAGGAGTTAGCTAGAAACCACGATCCGTCACTTCCTCTAGTCAGGCCCCATGCCCTACAGTTAGAATCCCCTCCCAGAGAACACAGTTAACCCCTAGATCGCCCCCTAGTGTTAACCCCTTCACTGCCAGTGACATTTTTACAGTAATCAATGCATTTTTATAGCGCTGTATTAATGCCAATCGTCCCAAAAATGTGTCAAAATTATCCGATGTGTCTGCCATAATGTCGCAGTCATGATTAAAACTGCAGATCGCTGCCATTACTAGTAAAAAAAACAAGTAGTAAAAATGCTATAAATCTATTTCCCCATTTTGTAGACGCTATAACTTTTGTGCAAATCAATCAATATACACTTATTACAATTTTTTTTTAACCAAACTGAGAATTTTTATTTTTTTTTTAAAGCAAAGGGGATTTTTATTATAGCAAAAAGTACAAAATAATGTGTTTTTTTTCAAAATTGACGCTCTTTTTTTGTTTATATCTCAAAAAATAAAAAACGCAGAGGCGATAAAATACCACCAAAAGAAAGCTCTGTTTGTGGGAAAAAAACAACTAATTTTTGTTTGGGTACAACGTTGCACGACCACACAATTGTCAGTTAAAGCGATGCAGTGCCGAATCACAAAAAGTGCTCTGGTCAGGAAGGGGGTAAATTGTTTCGGGGCCGACTCTTAAGAGAATTTTTCATTTCTAAATTCTGGTTATCTTTAGCACTATACTCCAACATTTGGGCAGATAATTTTTCCTTCTCTTCAGAAACCTTTACTAATTGAACTTCAATCTCACAAAGTTCCTTCTGTAACTTTTTAACATAATCGGCCCCTCGCCTAATTTCATCTTTTTTTTTTTTTTTTATTCGTTTTTATTAAGAGTTTTAACAGAAAGATAATTACAACAGGTGTAAGAGCACATAAAGTATACAATGATCATACAGAGGGTAGAGTAATACAGTGAGCAACTCGACACATTTGTACGTGAGGATGATAATGCTACAATCTTACATTGCGAAAGCAAAATAAGTTTGCCTACATTATGTAGCCCCATATGATCAGTAAGAGTGGAAAGAAAGAAAGAAAAGATGAGTTGGAAAAGAGGAGAGATGGGGGAGAACATCGGAGTAGAGTTAGTAAACTAGGGATTGGATGAGCAAGGAGGAGACCAACGGAAAGTGTTACCTCTATATTCGTCAATAAGCTGGTAATATTTGATTATATTCGTAATCAGCATCATGAAAAAGGATCTGTTCCAACATCAGTTCACTGTAGACCAATCAACCCAAATCCGCCACTGGTTGTCAAAGCTTACCCTAGACCCATTCTTATCAGCTAATAAGGATTCTAACTTGTAGTTTTGTCTGGTGATATCAAGAACCTCTGAAATATTAGGAGAACGATCAGATTTCCAGTTTCTGGTGATCACTAATCTGGCCGCTAGTAGCAGATGTGTGATCACTGTACGACAATGGGGGGGAAAGTTTTCAATACTCAGATTCAGAACCGCTAGTTCGGGACTCAGAGGTGTTAAAATTCCCGAGATGCGTGAAATACACCGAAACATACTGCCCCAAAAACTGAGGAGGTGTTTACAAAACCAAAACATGTGTGAGATGTTGGCAATCTCACAGCAGCCTCGCCAACACAGGGGAGAGTTGGATGGTGAGATTTTTGCCATAAGGTACGGCGTCAAATACCATCTCAAGGCTATTTTCTGTGAAAGTTCCCAGTGATTCACGCACCTCGAGGATCTATAAATAGTTTGGAATGCTTTTTGCCACTCAGAAGGGGTAAAAATTTTGTTGAAGTCAGATGACCATTTAATGTAGGGACGGGAATTAGTTAAAGTAGATTTATCCTGAAACGCAGAGTAGAAAAGGGAAATCCCTTTAGTAGGAGGAGGGGATGCTATATAGAATCTCCATAGTTTTTCAAGGATGTAAATATGAACTCGAGAGGGCCCTAATGATTTGAGAAGATGTGTTGCTTGCAAGTGTCCGTAGTGATCCCTAGGGAGCAATGCAAATTCCTCTCGCAGTAATTAGAAAGCTTTAGGGTGGTCATCTTGGTATAGGTCAGTGATATAGGAAATACCTTTAGCTTTCCATCCCGAGTAGTTTGTGTCCGGAATTATGTGGTGTAAGATTTCTATGGGTACAGGAACCTCTATGGTGTCAGAAGATGTATCCGACAAATTGTGTAAGTCCCTCCATGCTAGCAGCGAGGCCTGTAGGGTGAGTGGAAAGTGGTATAAAGAGAAGGGCCTCCATATGTCCAATAATAAGAGTAAACGTAAATCTTTTGTTGGGCTAAGGGCCTGCTCCATGCTGCACCAGAGAATATCTGGCGAAGGAGAGAGCCAGTATTTGAGCGAGGCAAGTATGGCCGCTCTATGATAATCCTTGAGGTCGATCAATCCCATTCCTCCCACTGACCTATGTTTGATCAATAGATGCCTGGAGCATCTGGGTCGTTTATTTCCCCAAATATACCGTCTAAGAATGGCATTCAACGCCTTTAAATGGGTATGTTTGAGTGGGATAGGCAATGTACGAAATACGTACAATATTTGAGGGAGTAGCAACATTTTGAAGGACGCTAATCTTCCAGACCAGGTAAGCTCCGTTTTAGCAAGTCTATATGTTTCTTTTTCTAATTTAGCAATTAAGGGTGTGCAATTAGCGTCCGCCAGTTTGAGTGGGTCGTCTGTAATTTGCAGTCCTAAGTAGGGGAGACTAGACTCCGTCCATTTGTAGGGAAAGCTATTTTGTAGGCTAAGCTTAAGTTGAGGGGTGAGGTTGAGGCCTAAGAAAAGGGACTTTGCAAAGTTTACTTTATAGTAAGATATGCAACTAAAATGATTGAGTATAGAGTGGGCATGTGAAAGGGAGGATTGTGGGGAGGATAAGAAAAGGATGATGTCATCCGCAAAGAGACTTATGTTATGGGGTTTGTCCGCAAACAGAAAGCCTGGTATATCAGGATGAGTTCTAATTTTTTCTGCAAGGGGCTCTTTGAGAAGGTTGAAAATAGAGGGGGAAAGGGGGCAACCCTGCCTAGTCCCATTGGAAATATGGAAAGGGGAGGAAAGCATATTAGATGTGTAAACCTGGGCACAAGGGGAGGAGTATAAGGCTAAAACTGCAGACAAAATGGGACCCGAAAACCCAAATCTACTGAGTGTCTGGGACATGTATCCCCAGTGTATGCTGTTGAATGCCTTCTCCGCATCTAAAGATAACATCAGAGAAGGCATCCGACAGGATTTGGCATAATGCAAAACATTCACAACCCTCCTTGTGGCATCAGACGCCTGTCGTCCCTTTGTAAAGCCCGTCTGCTCCGGTCCAACCAGGGACGGAAGGATAGGAAGAAGCCTGTAGGACAAAATTTTGGCATATAATTTCACATCAGTATTTAGTAGGGAGATAGGCCTAAAATTGGCCGGGGTAGTGGGCTCCTTTCCAGGTTTTGGGATAGTGACTATAAATGCCTTGAGCATCTCCGAAGGGAACGGGGCAGAGGACACTGCTGCAGAGTAAACTTCCCTCAAGGCCGGGGACAGAATCTGAGAGAAGATTTTGTAATAACAATTTGGAAGGCCATCAGGGCCTGGGGATTTCCCACTTGGGAGGGTCTTGGTGACCCGTCAGATCTCAGGTTCTGTGATAGGAGAGTTGAGGACATCTAGTTGATCTTGTGTCAGGGTGGGAAGGGAAAGATCAGCAAAAAATTGTTGGATGTCATTCTCGGTGGGCTGTGGGGTGGCTGGATCATTTTTAAGATTATATAAGGAGGAGTAGTAATCTGCAAAAGAATTCGCAATGTCCATGGGGTTATACAATTTACTGTTATCACTTTTGCGGATTAGAAAGGGAATGTTAGATTTAGTTTTGTGCTCTTTTAATCTCCGGGTTAATAATTTACCGGCCCTATTGCCGGACGAGTAGTGTGACAATTTCAAGTATTGGACATGTTTGTCATATTGTTCTAGCAATAGGAGCCTGAGATCCGAACGAAGTTTATTCAATGCATTCATCGTTTTAAAGTCTTTGCTAGCTTTATTTTGGACCTCTAGCTGTCTGATATCAGACAAAAGGGAATCCAACTTTTGTGTCCTCTGCCTTTTAACCCGTGAGCTCATAGTGAAGGGGTTATTATTAAAAGCAAAATATTCTTGCAGTTGCTTAGTTAAGTAAGCGACATGTTGTGGCTGTTGAAGAAGGTGAGAATTGGCACGCCAGATACTTGTACATGTCAGAGGGCGCTTCCCATCCACCGTGATGGATACGGGAGCGTGATCCGACCAGGTAATGTCATGAATGATCGAAGATGAGATTCTTTGCAGAAGTAGTTTATCAGTCAGGATTAAATCGATACGGGAGTACGAGTTGTGTCTGGAAGAATGGTAGGAATAGTCTCTTTCATTTGAGTGTTGGCAACGCCAGACATCATATAGTTCTTCCGTGTGGAGTAGAGGTTGTAAAGTAGGTAGGGAGCGTTTCGAGGTCGAAGTTGTGTCAATTTTAGAGTTAGGTGTAACATTGAAATCTCCACAGACTATCAAGTCGCCTTTTTTAAGTAGATCAACTTTGCGAAGGATTTTTTTCAAGAAGCGCAGTTGGTGGGTGTTAGGTGCATACACGTTGACTAAGGTATAAAGTCTATGGTTGAAGGTGCCCCCTATGATCAGGTATCGACCTTCAGGGTCAGCGTACGTCTCCTGCAGCGAGAAGGTTACTGAGTCTTTTATGGCAATTAAAACTCCCTTCTTTTTTGTGGAGAAAGAGGCCCGGAAGATATGTGGGAATCTATGATGTTTGAAAGTGGGTTCACAGGAGGATGCCCAGTGCGTCTCTTGTACGCACAGTACATCAGATCCCAACCTCAGAGCTTCCTTCCATAGCGAGGCACGCTTGGCGGGGTGGTTCAGGCCTCGAACATTAAAGGAGGTTAGTGTGATTGACATGGGTCAACATAAAGAGAAAATGTCAAACAGAGTTCCTTAAGGAATCCATACCTGCTCCAGGTAGTCCAAGATCTGTTGGTTGGGAATGTGGATACAAAGTAGATCTTGTTCTTGAATAGACTGTCCTCATCCATCTCCGAGGGGTAGGGGGAGAAAACATAAAGAATAAACGGGAGAAAGATAAAAGTCAAAGGAGAGCCAATAATCAAGTGGCAAAGAAATAAAAAGGTAGACTCCGTCCGGAATCCGGTGGCAGGTGAACTGCACATATATAATAACAGGGAGACTCTTGGGCTGAGAACTCCAAAGCAAAAGGGATCTTGTCGATCAACTTGCTAAATTAGAACAATTGGTATGATCGAGGCAATTATTTGTCAGTTTTCTTGGTATGTCTCTTGCGAGATACCACTTGCCATTCATCACTAGTATTCAACTCCGAGGCAGCTGGAGTATTATCTGGGACTGGAAGGATATCTCACGTATGGAGTAATTCCAAACCTTCGGTTAAGGTAGAGATTACGGATGCCTTGCCCTCTCTTGTAATAATAAGTTTGGTTGGGTACCCCCATCTGTATAAGATGTTATGGTTCCTAAGCGCCTTGGTAATTGACAAGAGAGATTTGCGTTTTTGCATGGTGAACTGCGAAAGGTCCGCAAACAGCTGGATGGTGGAATATTGCGCTTGGGGGTATGAGTTTTTACGATAAGCCGCCATGAGACGTTCCTTTACATGGTAAAAATTCACCCTCATCAGAACATCTCTGGGGGTATTGTCTGGGAGATGGGATGGTTTGGGCAGACGATGGATCCGGTCGATAACCAGTTCGGTATCTGGTGTTGACGGTAAAAACGCTAGTATAAGATCTCTGGCATATTGATGAAGGTGAGCAGGGAGGACATTTTCAGGCACTCCCCTTAGCTTAACATTATTCCTGCGAGATCTGTCCTCGAGGTCGGCGAGTTTAGTTTTAAGCCAGGCCACCTCATCTGCCTGTTCATTGTGGGAGTCTGCCAAAGTGTTATAAGAGGACGCATATTCCCCCATCTTTTTTTCCACGTGGTCAATCCTTCCTCCTAGTTCATTTACTTCGGATTTGAAATTTCTCACACACTCCATTAAATCTGAATGTAATGATCCACGGAGGGAAATTAACATATCCTTTAAGGTAGTGTCTGATATAGGCTGATTCGTGGTAGGGAAGGAGTTAATGGTGTCAGCCAGTTCCCTCGTGTCATCTAGGGAGCTCTGATATGCACTGACCTTATCATCCGAAGGATCAGCCGCCAAACGGGGTCTCGATTTAGCTGGACTGCTGGAAAGAGGAGTTGAGGCAGCAGGAGAGTGCCGCTGTGAGTCTCTATCCGAGCCCGGGCTCGGCGTCTCTGAAGGGGACCCGCCAGCGGGAGACGGGGATTCGCCGCCGGCGCCATCTTGGGCATCGCGGCCTATGGTGGTGAAGAAATCCCGGAGTTTCCTCGGTTGTGAAGCGTTGCTTCGCTTGCGGGTCATCTCCGGAGACCGAGCGGTGATTCAGCTTTGTGATTCTGTAAGTTAGGGTTGTATTCGCTGCCTCGGAATGTGCTTTTCCCCCTATGCTGGAGCGGAGCTCTCAAGTCAGGCGTCTATTCCGCTACGCGCTGGCCACGCCCCCGCCTAATTTCATCTTTTGATTTGTTTAATAGTACTGCCAATTCACAATTACATAAAGAAATTCCGGCCAAGATTTAAATACCAGCAAATCGTTCTGTCTTTGTTTTAGCATTGGTAATATGATGAAGATAATCAGCAACGCGTGATTCATCAGAATAGAATATTCTGCAGTCCTACCCTGCATTTTAACTACCTACTGATATCCTCTTTAATATCCAATCTTTCTTTAACCACTTGCCGTCCACTGCACTCCGATATATGTTGGCACAATGACAGCGGTGGGCAATTGGGCGTACCTGTATGTACCCTTTAAGAGCCAAGGATATCGCCCATCACTTACAGCGTGACCGTGCCCACAGGATCGGCAGACTCGAAGTCCACCAGTCTCCCAGCGATCGTGTCACGGAGCATCAGAATGAGGAAGTGCCTATGTAAACAAGGAATTTCCCCGTTCTGGCTTGTGTCATGACAGGTAATGATCCCGGTCATCAGGAGTGGTGATCGCTGTCATGTGACTTGAAGCCCACCCCCAAGTTAGAATCACTCCCTAGGACACACGTAACCCCTTCATTGCCCCCTAGTGGTTAACCCCTTCACTGCTAGTGTCATTTACACAGTAATCAGTGCATTTTTTTAGCACTGATTGCTGTATAAATGACAATGGTCACAAAATAGTGTAAAAAAAGTGTCTGATGTGTTCACCATAAATGGCGCAGTCCCGATAAAAATTGCAGATCACCGCCATTATTAATAATAAAAATAAAAATAAATGCCATAAAAATATCCCCTATTTTGTACACGCTATAACTTTTGCGCAAACCAATCAATATACATCTAAAATATGTAAAAATATGTAGATTACATATCAACCTAAACTGGGGATACTTATTGCAAAAATAATGCTTTTTTTCAAAATTGGTTGCTTTTTTGTTTATAGCGCAAAAAATAAAAAAAGCAAAGCTTTCAAATGCCACCAAAAGAAAGCTCTATTTGTGTGAAAAAAAAGACTTCAATTTTGTTTGGGTGCAATATCACACAACAGCACAATTGTCAGTTAAATCGACGCAGTGCCGAAGTGAAAAAAGTGCTCTGGTCAGGAAGGGGGTAACATCTCCTGGGGCTGAAGCGGTTAAAGTAAGACAATCAAATTTTACCAATTCTTTTGTATGCTTGTTACGCATACTAGTCTCCGATTCTGCATCTGCATGATCGGATTCATTAAGAATACTTTTAGTATCAGACATTTTCAATATTGCAACCAACAATAGCAATAACCAATTAAAAAAAAATGGCAATAATATATTTAGAATTTGCACAATTATATCCTTTGTTTCAAACTTAGGCAGATCTCGCTGGGGTCTCCAAAAATTTTAGAATGTTTATACTAAAATATTAAACAGTTTTATATTTATGAAAATAAGCAAGAATCTATAATTAAGGAGATCCCCTTTTATTTCCACAAAACAACAAAATAACTCAAATTTGTTTATACGCGCTAAACCTGAAGACAAAAGGAATGTTAGTACCCAGTTATATTATGTACACTTAGGAAATAATCCAGGCCCTTCTTAAAGCAATCCACTGAGCTGGCCAGAACCACATCTGCAGGAAGTCTATTCCACATTTTTACAGCTCTTACTGTGAAGAAATCTTTCTGTATTTGGAGATGAAATCTCCTTTCCTCTAGACGTAAAGAGTGCCCCCTTGTCCTCTTTGTTGTCTGTAAAGTGAATAATTCGACACCAAGTTCACTATATGGACCCCTTATATATTTGTACATGTTGATCATATCCCCCCTTAATCTCCTCTTATCAAGAGTGAATAAATTCAGTTCATCTAATCTTTCCTCTTAGCTGAGTTCCTCCATGCATCTTATCAGTTTGGTTGCCCTTCTCTGCACATTCTCCAGTTCCCCGATATCCTTTCCAGATGAGGTCTTACTAATGATTTGAACAGGGGCAAAATGATATCTCTCTCTGAAGTCCATACCTCTCTTAATACAGGAAAGGACTTTGCTCGCTTTGGAAACTGTAGCTTGGCATTGCATGCTATTATTGAGCTTATGATCTACCAAAACCCCCAGATCCTTCTCCACTATGGATTGTACTCCCCCTAGCATGTATGATGCATGCATATTCTTAGCCCCCAAGTGCATAACTTTACATTTCTCAACATTAAACCTCATCTGCCACATAGTCGCCCAATTAGACAGAGCATTGAGGTCGGCTTGTAAATTGGAGACATCCTGTAAGGACGTTATTCCACTGCATATTGCATATAAAAGTGTGTGGCGCTACCTTTAAAATAAATACCAAAATATGTGAAATACAAAGCAAACTACGATCAAAATAAATGTGCAAATAGCAAAACACTGTGCTTACATACACATGCACAACACAATTGTGTATACTGACTAAAAAGTGCAAAATCACCTATAACAATGTGATACATACAAATCGCATAAAGTGTGCAAAAAATTGCATAACATGTGCAATAGTCGCAGAATACTGTGTAACAAAATCGCTATAAAAATACACCCTTTGAAAAAGTCACGTGTCTGTGATGCGTCAGGGAGGAGCCAGGTGTTATGATCGTCACTTCCGGCCGTGGCCGAGACCAGAAGTTCTTATGTTTATAAGCGCTAAATTCGAAATTACATGTGAGTGGATATTTTTTGTTATTTCAATAAATGATGCGGTTTTACACATGAAAGTCCCCTTTCTTCCTTTATGATTACTGGCACTGGATTACCTTGTGAGATTACCCTGTGAGATTATCTTGTGAGGAATTACTGAGAAGGAGCCATATCATCTATCTCCCCTACATGTGTATTTGACCCTGCAGGGTCTATCATTGAGGTGAGAGGCTGGGGGAAACAGGGGGTGCACTGGTGGAGCACTGAAGGTGTTTTGTGGAGCATGTTTTCATCTGAATGAATACGGCATGTTTTCATCAGCACGCTTGGATATTGAGTTTATTGAATAAGCACTGGAACATCAGTTTGACAATTTTATGGACACTTCTTTTCTTCTCTTTTTTTCTGTGTTTAGATATTTTTATAGCAATTTTGTTACACAGTATTCTGCGACTTTTGCACGTTATGCGATTTTTTGCACACTTTATGCGATTTGTATGTATCACATTGTTATAGGTGATTTTGCACTTTTTAGTCAGTATACACAATTGTGTTGTGCATGTGTATGTAAGCACAGTGTTTTGCTATTTGCACATTTATTTTGATCGTAGTTTGCTTTGTATTTCACATATTTTGGCATTTATTTTAAAGGTAGCACCACACACTTTTATATGCAATTGTTTAGATAGTGTTGAGAAATGTTTTTGTGCTGGCAGCTTCCTTTGTTACTAATTAGGCACTTGTTAGAAATTAGTTAATTTTTAGGGGTTGTGCACACTAGTACCTTATTTTTATTATTCCACTGCATAGCTTGGTATCATCTGCAAAGACAGAAATGTTACTTTTGATCCCAGACCCAATATCATTTATAAAGATATTAAAAAGTAAGGGTCCCAGCACTGAACCTTGGGGTACACCACTGATAACCTTAGACCATTCAGAGTAATAATCATTAACCACTACTTTCTGAATTCTGTCTTTTAGCCAGTTTTCTATCCATTTACAAGCTGATATTTCCAAACCTGTAGACTTTACCTTACACATGAGCCGTGTGTGCGGAACTGTATCGAACGCTTTTTCAAAATCCAAGTATATCACGTCCACCGCCACCAAGGTTTTACTTACCACCTCATAAAAATAAATCAGGTTTGTCTGACAACTTCTGTCTTTCATGAATCCATGCTGTCTGTTGCTTAAAATATTTTTTTTCCATGTATAACAGACTGGCGTCTAAGTTCCAGTCTGAACTTCATAAGACCTCACAGGCTCTGGGCGCCAGAACAGAAAGACAGGAGACCAAACATGACGAACTAGCCATAGCGCACAATGACCTTAGCAGAGACCATGAGGCATTGGCATCAGCCTTCTCTTCTGTCCAGGCCCAAATCGAAGACCTCAACAACAGGAACAGGCACAACAATCTGCGCCTCCGAGGAATCCCCGAATCTGAAATGGAGTTGATCCCTACAGTTATCAGACTGTTCAAATCCCTGCTCCCGGATCACGACTCCGCCATGTTCAAATGCGATCGCATTTACAGGGCTTTGCGACCGAAACCTCCGGATGACAAGCCCCCTAGAGATGTCGTTCTTTGTATGAAGGACTTTCTGGTCAAGGAAGAGATCCTCAGGGCTGCTCGTAACAAACCGCGGATTACCCTGGACGACCACCCTATCCAGGTTTTCCCAGACATCTCCCCTGCAACCCTGGACAGGAGACGGGGTCTGAAGGAGATCACGTCGGCCCTGCAATCAGCAAGCATTCGCTACAGGTGGGGATTTCCCTTTCGCCTGCTGGTCCCGCACAATGGCACAACCTACGCAGTTACCTCTCTGCTTGAAGGCCAAGAGCTGTTGGTGAAACTTGGTTGCAGCCGCAAAACGCAGACCTCCTTCCACCCCCAGGCCTGCTCCGATTTGGCAGACCCCACCGCCCAGGGGAGACAGACGGAGGATTCGTTATGAAGTTGGAGGTCGAGCGGGGGAGCTTCCCCATCACTGACTGCTTTTTTTGGCGCTGTTTACTGCTTAACAGACGGCCTATGTTGCTACCCCGGAAGAAAGTGACCTGTTTTTTGTTGTTTGTTCTGCTAATTTTCCTTTCTTCGATTTGAGTACTTTTGTCCCTTGGAGCCGCAGAATGTCATCCCCTCCCAGCATTCGAATGCCATCCTTTAGTGAGAGGCTGATATGACCGTTTTGGCGCTGGGTAAGAGACCTAGTTGTCTCACTTTATGAAGGTTGTTTTCTCCGGGATACGGTTACTCACCGATTCCGGGTTCTTTTTTTACTGTTCATTTTCAGGGTTTTGTTTTGGACTGAAACTGTTTTTTTACTTTACTTTTTCTTTTTTGGTCTGGTTTTTTTAATCTTTTGTTTGTTGTTTTTGTATGATTTTGGTCAGCCTCATGTCAAGCTGATTATTTTCTTACACTGGTATGGATCCTCTGTATTTTGTCTTATTGTACTCCTCAGCTGCTCGGTTATGCCGACCCATTATGGTGGCTCGGGATACCTGAGCAGAGATGTGGCGACCCCCCTGGACCGGAATTGTGCACTTTTTCAGTTATCCCCTCCTCTCCATACCACCCATGACCATTAGTTGTATCTCCCATAATGTTAAGGGGTTTAACGCCCCCAGCAAAAGGCGTAAGGCCTTTGCCTTTTATAAACAGCTAGGTGCCCAAATTCTTTTGCTCCAGGAGAGGCATTTTTCCCATTCCTCCCATCCTAAATTTTTCCATAGAAACTTTCCTCAAGCCTTTTTTTCACTTCATGCAACCAAATCCAGGGGTGCCGCCATATTTCTACACTCCTCCTTCCCAATGAAAGTTAATCAGGTGTTTAGAGATAAGGATAGTCGCTATGTTATTATAAAAGGCATTGTACATAATAGAGAGCTGACTATTGCCAGCATATATGCGCCTAATGACGGCCCTGCTGCTTTCTTTAAATCATTTCTATCTAAGTTGGCCGAATTCCAGTCCCCCCACATGCTTATAGGAGGGGACTTTAACTCGGTTGCCAATGCCACGTTAGACCGCTCCTCAGCGACGGCCGCCTCTAGAGCTTCTCCTAAATCCCTCGCCAGCGGCTTGCATGAACACCAGCTCCTTGACACCTGGAGGGCACATAACATCGGGGCTAGGGAATTTACTTTTTTCTCCCATCCGCATAACAGTTATGCCAGGCTTGACTATATTTATGCTACCCCAGTTATTCTCGCAAACTCTATTGATGCTACTGTTCACCCCTGTGTTTGGTCTGATCATCATGCCACCTCTTTTACTACGGGTTTTATTAAACTTGCTCATACAGCGCATTCGTGGAGATTGAACGAATCCCTCTTATCAGATCTGGCTATAGAATCCCAGGTAGCACAGTCATTAGAGGAGTATTTTACGCTGAATTACCAGCCAGATATTCAACCTTCAATTCTATGGACCGCCCATAAAGCAGTCCTGAGGGGTAAATTAATCAGCTTGTCTGACGCTCGTAACCGTGACAATAAGTGCAGAATTGTCAGTTTATCGGCCGAACTTGATAGTTTGTATAAAAATTCCTCCACCCTACACTTAGAGTCTACCAGAAAGTTAATAGAACTGAAGCGTCTGGAACTTGACGCCTTGCTCTCTAGCAAGGTGGAGAAGGCGCTTCGGTGGGCCAAGGCACGCTATTTGTTACATAACAACACTGCCTCTACGCTTTTTGCAAGGCGGCTGAAAAATTCGATCCGTCCCCCTCATGTTTATAAACTGTCCTCCAGGGAGGGCCTAATATTTTTGAGCAATTCTACTTCTCCTTATTGGCACCTAACCGAACGTCCCCCTCCCAAGACAAAGTAGCATGGTTCCATGATATCCCTATCTCGGTCCTGTCTCCCTCACAACTGGAAGCTCTTAATTTACCTATTTCTATCTCTGAACTCCTACACGTAATCAAGCTATTAAAGACAGGTTCTGCCCCAGGCCGGACGGGTTTTCCTCACTATACTATAAAAAATTCTCCGCAATTTTAGCCCCTAGATTAGTTCACCTTTTTAACTGGGTGTTGCAAGGTGGTAGTTTCCCCGAAGAAATGTTATTGGCCAATATGTCCCTAATTCCTAAACCCAATACGAACCTCACTCTGCCCCAAAACTATAGGCCCATTTCGGTAATTAATAACGATTTAAAACTTTTTAGTAGGATCCTAGCAGACAGACTCACCAAAATCATCCCCACCCTGATATCCCCTTTCCAGTCCAGGTTTATCCGTCACCGTTTTATAACTGACAACATATGGCTAGCCACAGACATTATCCAAGACGCCAATTTATCGAACCGTAAACTCCTCTTACTCAGCCTAGATATACAAAAGGCTTTTGACAGTGTCTCCTGGAGCTACATCAAGGACCTTCTGCATCACATGGGCTTTCAAGGGGAATTTCTGCTAGGATTCCAAGCCCTCTACGCTAACCCCAAAACCCGTATCAAGATCCCGGGCTGCAATTCTGATTTTTTTATGTTGGGCAGGGGCACTAGGCAAGGGTGCCCCCTCTCACCCTTGATTTTTGCCCTAGCTATGGAACCTTTGGCCATAGCGCTTTTGCAAAACCCGGATATCTCTGGATATGCCAAGGGTAATTCTACGTACAAATTCTGCATGTATGCGGACGATGTTCTGATGTTCTTGTCCAATCCCCTTATTTCCCTTCCTAATCTGCTATTGACGTTGTCGAGTTTTGCGGAGGTCTCTGGGCTCTCCATCAATATCTCCAAATCTGTAGCTCTCCCTGTGGGCTATGCTCCCCGTGAGCTCGACCATATTAAGCAGTCTTACCCTTTCAGGTGGTTCGATTCACATATATCTTATCTGGTTTGCCCGGAGATCACAGCCCTCAAAATATTTATTCTCCCACGGCTCCTTTATCTATTTAGGTCCCTCCCGGTCAAACTTTCTAAATCTTACCTGCTACATTTACAATCAAACCTTAATTGCTTTATTTGGCGTAATAGACCCCCTAGATTTGCCAGGGACGTTTTGTACCACTCTATGCGGTCCGGGGGCCTATGTGTCCCTCAACTATGGTCTAATTACTTAGCATGCAGATTCTCGCAGCAGGCCCAATGGTCCATTCGTAACTCGAAGGTACCATGGGTGCACTTCGAAAGCGAATAAGTCGCCCCTTTATATCTCCCTGGACTTATGTGGTCTTCACACCAACTGATTGCTGAGCTGCGCACTAAGAACCATATTGTGGCTCACAGCCTGCAACTTTGGTTTCAATACCGACATAAGTACAAACTGATTTCCTCGACCCCGTTGGGAGCCTCTTACCTCGGGGATCCGAAGTTCTCCCCTGCTTATGCACACCCGGAATCGTTCCATCTCTGGGTGGCGCTTAATCTCACCAAGCTGGGGGACTTTCTCAGAGGTTCTAAATTTATCTCCTTCGCAGGCTTACAAGAACAGTTCCCTCTCCCAAATGATGAATACTTTCACTACATACAAATTAGGCATTTCTTTTTAACCCATTATCACGGCCCCGGTCTAGGCCAGACTACCCTTTTTGAAGACATTTGTTTTAGTTCCCCATGACAGAGAGGCCTCATCTCCCTTGTCTATAAATTTCTGGTATCGGATGCAGAAGACCAGCCACTGAAATATAGATCCCAGTGGGAGCAGGAACTAGAGCTCGACAGGGAGGCCATAGACTGGGGAGAAGGATGGACTAACTTATGTAAATGCACTAGATCCTTAACGATTAGAGAAACAGCGATTCAATTGATGACCCGGTGGTATTACTCACCGGTACGTTTGCATGGGATATACCCCCAAACCTCCCCGCTTTGTTTTAGGGGCTGCAATCAGAGGGGAACTCTTAGCCATGTCTTCTGGGATTGTGCGGTGATTCGGCCAACCTAGCGGGAGGTATTAAGTCTTCTGGATGCCTTAGCCGGGAAGCCGTTATCTTTGACATTCCATCACTGCCTACTTTTCCAGACGCCTCCAGATGTTCCCAAGCCGCTGGTGAGGCTGATTCATTCCATCTGTGTTGCTATGCATTGGACTGTAGTACTACACTAGAAGACCTCAGCTGTCCCTTTTATTCAAGTCTTATCACGTACAGATCACACTATGTTATCAGAAATTTTTTTCCATACTCTACAAGATTTCACTCCTATATTTGATTCGAAATTTAATTTTTTTTCTTTCCTTTTCCCTGTCTATGATTCCAGTTTTGACTTGGTAGACATCTTTTTTTTGTTGTTTAGCTAACAATGCTTACTGCCGCAATGTATGCTATGGTGCGTGGTTTACGGATGTTATTTTTGCTGACATTTTGAGATATACATCACGTTATAGCCTTTTTTTGGCGATGCACTGTATGTACCTGCAGATGTCACCTCTGTCTTTAATATGCAAATGTTTTTCTGGATTTATACTATAATAAAGCTCTTTTGAAATCAAGAAAATATTTTTTTCCTGCAAGAACTCGTCTATGTGGTCTTTTATTAATCCCTCCAGTATCTTCCCAACTATAGAAGTTAAACTAACAGGTCTATAGTTACTTGGTAAAGACTTTGTTCCCTTTTTGAATATAGGCACCACATTGGCCCTGCACCAATCCAGTGGTACTATTCCTGTCATTAATGAGTCCCTAAAAATTAGATACAATGGCTTTGAAATTACAGAGCTCAATTCTTTTAGGATCCGTGGGTGGATGCCATCAGGTCCAGGTGCTTTATCCACCTTTATTCTGTCTAAATATTTCTGGACCATATCACTTTTGAGCCATTGTGGATTTGGGGCTGCGTCACTACCACCCCCAATATGGACATGAGCTCCCCCATGCTTTTTTGTATACAGAACTGAAGAAAGTATTTAATAAGTTAGCCTTCTCTTTGTCCCCAGTCACCCACTCCAGATTATTTTGTAAGGGGCCTACATGCTCAGATTTGACCTTTTTTTTTTTTTTTTCCATTCAAAAAGATTTATTGGCAAATGAAGACACAAATTACATGGGTATGCAATAGACACTGTACAAACAAAACAATGCATAACAAGATCAAAACTGTGTCAATAACATTTCTTAGTCGGCTATTGGGGTATCTTCTAATACAACCAAGTCCCTCCATTGCGGGCCCTACCGGACCTAGGAGGGCAGATCATTATTCAACCCCGGGTTCCATAAGGAATCATTCATTCCCAATGAACAGCCAAAAGACATATCAAGGAAAACTAGTTGCTTATCGAAGAAACCTAGTATAGGGATAGACAAGAAGTGGGATGGAGAGTGGAGAAAAAGGAAAGAAGAGGATGAAGAGCGCCTTGTTCCAGAAACTCTAGTAAGTTAACAGGAGCAATGTTAGTGTGGTATTAAAGTAATAGAGAACGTATTGTCAGGATACCGCCTCACATCAGGCTGTCAGGCTTCGGCCCGTGTATTCCCCGAAAGACTGAGAGTATTTGAAAGCAAACCACGGAGACCAGGTCCTATGGTAACCATCTACTCGCTCATCAGATTGGGCTGCCGTGTCCTCCATTTCACAGATAAGAGCAATTTTAAGCAGCCATTCTCTTATAGTAGGGGTAGTTTTGGATTTCCAATATAGTGGAATTAGAGAATTGGCTGCATTTATCATATGTCTGGAAAGCAACTTCTTGTATTTCTTAACCACTTGCCGACCGCCTCACGCCGATGTACGTCGGCAGAATGGCACGGGCAGGCATAAGCACGTACATGTACGTGATTTGCCTCCCGCGGGTCGGGGGCCCGATCGGGCCCCCGCCCGGTGCCTGCGGCGGTCGGTTTTCGTTCGGGAGCGATCCCGGACGAGGGGACGGCCATTCATTCATGGCCACCCCCTCGCGATCGCTCCCGACGAATGGAAATCCCCGGTGACATCACTTCCTCTCCTGTAATGTAAACACAGGAGAGGAAGTGATGTATTCTCTCCTCCGTGTCGGTATTTTTCGTTCCGACACGGAGGAGAGCGGATCAGTGAGTTGCACCAACACATCCCACACACAGTAGAACATGCCAGGCACACTCACACCCCCCCTTTACCCCCCGATCACCCCCCCAATTACCCCTGCCCCCCCAGTCACAGTGACACCAATGTCATTTTTTTTTTTTTTTTTTTTTTTTTTGCATTGGTGTCATTTGTGACTGTAATAACTGTTAGGGCAGTTAGGGTTAGCCCCCTTTAGTTCTAATGTACCCCCCTAACCCCCCCAATAAAGGTTTAACCCCGTGATCACCCCCCGTCGCCAGTGTCACTAAGGCTGGGTTCACATTGCAGCGGTTTATGAGAACGAATGTGATTCGCACCGCACTGCAGTGCAAATCACATCCGATCTCTGTGCGATTCGAGTTCAGCCATTCGCCGCACCCGCCGCACCCGCCACACCCGCCGCACCCGCCGCAAATTCGCACGGGACCCTTTTTTTGGCCCGCAGCAGAATCGGATCGCATGGGTGTTCACACCATGCGATCCGAGTTTGCAGATCGCACTGCGATATGCGAACTGATCTGGGGGTGTCAGTAACATTTCACTGACACTCCCAGCAGTTCGCATAGGGCAGTGTGAACTGCCGCCGGGAGGCATGCGATGCGGGAACCCGCCGCGGATTCGCGGCGTTTCCGCATCGCTCCAGTGTGAACCCAGCCTAATAAGCGATCATTTTTCTGATCGCCGTATTAGTGTCACAGGTGACGCTAGTTAGGCAGGTAGGTATTTAGGTTCGCCGCAGCTTTTTATAGCGCTAGGGACCCCCATATACTACCGCATAAAGCCCCCTGATTGCCCCCTAGTTAACCCTTTCACCAGTGATCACCATATAACTGTTACAGGTGACGCTGGTTGGTTAGTTATTTTTTTATAGTTTCAGGGCACCCGCCATTTATTACCTAATAAAGGTTTAACCCCCTGATCACCCGGCAGGTGTCATTTGTGACTAATAACTGTTAGGGCAGTTAGGGTTAGCCCCCTTTAGTTCTAAGGTACCCCCCTAACCCCCCCAATAAAGGTTTAACCCCGTGATCACCCCCCGTCGCCAGTGTCACTAAGGCTGGGTTCACATTGCAGCGGTTTATGAGAACGGATGTGATTCGCACCGCACTGCAGTGCAAATCACATCCGATCTCTGTGCGATTCGAGTTCAGCTATACAGATAGTATGGCTGAATTCGTGTCGCACCCGCCGCACCCGCCGCAAACTCGCACGGGACCCTTTTTTTGGTCCGCAGCAGAATCGGATCGCATGGGTGTTCACACCATGCGATCCAAGTTTGCAGATCGCACTGCGATATGCGAACTGATCTGGGGGTGTCATTAACATTTCACTGACACTCCCAGCAGTTCGCATAGGGCAGTGTGAACTGCCGCCGGGAGGCATGCGATGCGGGAACCCGCCGCGCATTCGTGGCGTTCCCGCATCGCTCCAGTGTGAACCCAGCCTAATAAGCGATCGTTTTTCTGATCGCTGTATTAGTGTCACAGGTGACGCTAGTTAGGCAGGTAGGTATTTAGGTTCGCCGCAGCTTTTTATAGCGCCAGGGACCCCCATATACTACCGCATAAAGCCCCCTGATTGCCCCCTAGTTAACCCTTTCACCAGTGATCACCATATAACTGTTACAGGTGACGCTGGTTGGTTAGTTATTTTTTTATAGTTTCAGGGCACCCGCCATTTATTACCTAGTCTCACTAGTGTACCCCTAAATTTAGGGGTGTCTACTTTCTAAAATGGGGTCATTTGGGGGGGGGGGTTTGTGCCATCTTGGCATTTTATGGCCTTCAAAACTGTAACGCCCTTAGAAAGCCTGAAGGCGGTGCTTGGTTTTTGGGGCCCCGTACGCGGCTAGGCTCCCAAAAAGTCCCACATATGTGGTATCCCCGTACTCAGGAGAAGCAGCAGAATTTATTTTGGGGTGTCATTTCACATATGCCCATGGCATGCGTGAGCAATATATCATTTAGTGACAACTTTGTGAAAAAAAAAAAAAGTTTGTAATTTTCCCGCAACTTGTGGCAAAATATAAAATATTCCATGGACTCAACATGCCTCTCAGCAAATAGCTTGGGGTGTCTACTTTCTAAAATGGGGTCATTTGTGGGGGTTTTGTGCCATCTTGGCATTTTATGGCCTTCAAAACTGTAATAGGTAGTGAGAAGTGAACTCAAAAAATTACGCCCTTAGAAAGCCTGAAGGCGGTGCTTGGTTTTCGGGGCCCCGTACGCGGCTAGGCTCCCAAAAAGTCCCACATATGTGGTATCCCCGTACTCAGGAGAAGCAGCAGAATTTATTTTGGGGTGTCATTTCACATATGCCCATGGCATGCATGAGCAATATATCATTTAGTGACAACTTTGTGAAAAAAAAAAAAAAAAAAAAAAAGTTTGTAATTTTCCCGCAACTTGTGGCAAAATATAAAATATTCCATGGACTCAACATGCCTCTCAGCAAATAGCTTGGGGTGTCTACTTTCTAAAATGGGGTCATTTGTGGGGGTTTTGTGCCATCTTGGCATTTTATGGCCTTCAAAACTGTAATAGGTAGTGAGGCGTGAAATCAAAAATTTACGCCCTTAGAAAGCCTGAAGGCGGTGCTTGGTTTTCGGGGCCCTGTACGCGGCTAGGCTCCCAAAAAGTCCCACATATGTGGTATCCCCGTACTCAGGAGAAGCAGCAGAATTTATTTTGGGGTGTCATTTCACATACGCCCATAGCATGTGTGAGCAATATATCATTTAGTGACAACTTTGTGTAAAAAAAAAAAAAAAATTTTTTTTTTGTCATTATTCAATCGCTTGAGGCAAAAAAATAAAATATTCAATGGGCTCAACATGCCTCTTATCAATTTCCTTAGGGGGTCTACTTTCCAAAATGGGGTCATTTGGGGGGGTTTTGTACTGCCCTGTCATTTTAGCACCTCAAGAAATGAGATAGGCAGTCGTAAACTAAAAGCTGCGTAAATTCCAGAAAACGTACCTTAGTTTGTAGATGTGACAACTTTTGCGCAAACCAATAAATATACAATTATTGACTTTTTTTTTACCAAAGACATGTGGCTGAATACATTTTGGCCTAAATGTATGACTAAAATTGAGTTTATTGGATTTTTCTAATAACAAAAAGTAGAAAATATCATTTTTTTTCAAAATTTGCGGTCTTTTTACGTTTATATCGCAAAAAATAAAAATCGCAGAGGCAATCAAATACCATCAAAAGAAAGCTCTATTTGTGGGAAGAAAAGGACGCAAATTTTGTTTGGGTACAACATTGCATGACCGCGCAATTACCAGTTAAAGCAGCGCAGTGCCAAAGTGTAAAAAGACCTCTGGTCATTTACCAGCAAAATGGTCCGGTCTGAAAGTGGTTAAAGGAGGTATTGGTGATGTGGAGCAAACAGCATGCCGCATCCAGCCCTAGACTGGTCTCCGTGATCGGCCCGATCAGCTCCCTCACCCCTGACCAATATGTCTGTAGTCGGTCACATTGCCACCAAATGTGTAGCAAAGTGCCCTCCTCTTGATCACATCTCCAACACCTATCAGATGAATGCGGGAACCATTTGTAAATTCTCTCCGGAGTGGCATACCACTGAGTCAACAATTTGTAGGACGTCTCCTGCATTTTCGTGCTCAATGAGCATTTGTGTGCTAAAATACAGGCCTTGTCCCATTGGTCGTCCGAAATCGGCGTACCTAGAGCCCGAGCCCACTTCTCCCTGAGCCCGTGGTCCTCTCGTGGACCCAGCGATCTTAACCAGGCATATGCAAGCGTAGTGGTTTTTTGGGTGGGTTCACCCTTCAAGCAAACTGATTCTAGGTCTGTCACTGCTCTCGTGAAGTGTGGTCTACGTGTGGCATCGTTGCAGTAGCTCCTAAGTTGGAAGTATGTCCAGAGTGGTAGTCGTGGCAATTCACTGTCAACTTTGAGGTCTGAGAAATCTTTTATCAGGTTGCCGGTGAAACAGTCCAACGCTAAGAGCGGTCTTTTCGGTCTCTGTAGTCTGAGTACTGGGTTCTGTAAACCCGGCGTAAAATCCGGATTATCTCGGATAGGGGTTAAGGGGCTCAGAGGGGTGGAGAATTCAGGTTGTTTAGCTAATATATGAAAAATATTAAGAGTAGTGCCTATAGTGGGGTGGGATAGCATAGATCTGGGGCATCTAAGCCGCGGGATCCAGGGGGAGAACTGGAGATTGATCGTGCTGGCTTCCTCTTCCAAGAAAACCCAGTCTTTAACCTGGGAGTGGCAGTGCCAATCTATAATACGCGCAATATGCGCTGCATAGTAATAAAGTTTGTAATCAGGTAAGCCTAGGCCACCCCTGTCTTTGGGCTTGGTCAGAAGAGACTTTTTCAATCTGGGGGGTTTTCCCGACCAGATAAAACTTGTTTGAAGAGAGTGTAAGGATTTGAAAAAGCTCATGGGTATCCTAATGGGCAAAGTGCGAATCAAGTAAAGTACCTTTGGTAGTATAGCCATCTTACATATGGCCGCCCTGCCAAACCATGAGAAATAACCCAATCCCCACCTCTGGAGGTCCTGTGTGATGCTTTTAAGTAGGGGGGGAAAGTTCTGCGCATACGTCAGTGAGAGTCTGGGGGTTAACCAAACTCCCAGGTATTTAATAGCTGAGGCTGTCCATTTAAAGGGGGTACCGGCTCTGGCCACCGACAGTCGGGCTTCGGGAAGAGACACATTCATGGCCATCGATTTAGAGTAGTTTATTTTGAAGTTGGAGACATATCCAAATCGTGCAAATTCGTGTAAAAGAGAGGGAATAGAAGTGTGGGGTTCTGTTAAAAAGAACAACAAGTCGTCGGCGTAAGCCGCGATTTTGAAAGCTCTCTCTTTGAGTTGGAATCCCCTGATCAATGGGTTCATGATGGTGTGTCTTATGAATGGCTCTAGTGCGATAATGAAAAGCAGGGGCGACAATGGACACCCCTGCCTTGTGCCATTCTTGATATGCACTGCGCCTGAGAGTGAACCATTCACTTTAAGCCTAGCCGAAGGGTTCCAGTACAGTGCCGAGATCCAAGCCATCATGCCGGGGCCTAAGCCAGTACGCCTACACGCCTCGAACATATAATCCCAAGCTACTCGATCGAAGGCCTTCTCCGCATCGGTTGACAGAAGAAAGCCCTCGATCTTTCGCTGGTGCGCCATATGTATCAGGTTTAGGGACTTCGTCACATTGTCTTTTGCCTCCCTACCCGGCATGAATCCAGCCTGTTCGGGTCCAATCAATTCGTGGAGTAGGGGTTTCAGTCTGTTAGCTAAGATCTTTGCTACCAGTTTCACGTCCGTATTTAGGAGGGATATAGGCCTGTAACTGGAACAGTTAAGTGGGTCCTTCCCCTCCTTGGGAAGAACAGTAATAAAGGCGGACAAGAAGTCGTTTGAGTTCGGTCTCTGGGATGTCAGAGAATTCATTGCATTTCTAAAGGGATTGAGTAAAATTTCGGTAAATGTCTTATAATAAATGGCGCTGAACCCATCAGGTCCCGGACTCTTGCCCGTCTTCAACTCTCTTATAGCTGTCTTAATTTCGGAGTCGTCAAAGGGTCTGTCCAGCTGTTTGCTGTCTTCTTCGTTAAGTCTGGGGAGGTTAGCTGCGTCTAAGTAATTCCGAATCGCTTGGGCCCTGTCTCCCCCCAGATCCGGCGGTCTCTGCTGGTTCGGAAGGTTGTATAGGTTTGTATAGTAGTTTTGAAAGTGTTGGGCAATCTTCTCAGTTTCGATATCTGTCTTCCCATCCCCACCAGTGATACCCCTGACGTGATTGTGTGTTATTCGAGTGTTCAGGGCCCTCGCCAGAACTTTACCCGTTTTGTCCCCATGTTCATAGTAGACTTTCCTTCTAAAAAATAAGAACCGTCTGGTAGTATTGTCTAGAATCTGTTTAAGGGCTTTCCGTGTCTCAAGTAATGATTCTGCTGAGTGTACCGTAAGGGAACGTTTATGTAACGATTCAAGGGATCTTATTTTTGCGATCAAGTCATTAATCATTTTATCTCTCTCCCATTTTTTCCGAGATCCCATGCGTATCAGCTCACCCCTAATGAGACATTTATGAGTTTCCCATATCACTAAGGGGTTCATCCCGGGTGTGTCATTTAGCTTGAAGAATTCAGTCAATGAGGAGACCAAGTCCGGTAGTAGCGCGGGGTCTGTTAGTAGTGACGAGTTTAGTCTCCACGTGTTATGTCCGGTCGGGGCATTTGTCCAGTCTAATGTCATAGATATTGGAGCGTGGTCAGAGATTGATTGTATCCCAATGTGTGCAGCACTCAGCCGTGGCAAGTCTCTCTGAGAAACGAAGATATAATCTATTCGCGAGTGGCGGTTATGAGGAATGGAAAAAAAGGAATAGTCCCTGCCCTCAGGATTCAGGTGACGCCATGAGTCCACCAGACTCAGGGTATGCAGGAGCTTCTTAATGCTTTTAAGAGCCCTGTAAGGAATGGCGGTTTTGCCATTAGAGGTATCCTCAGTCGGTATGAGGGGTACGTTGAAGTCTCCGCTTAAAATCAGTCTACCCGAACCGAAGCATTTCAGTTCATCTGTCAGTTTACGGCAAAAAGTGAGTTGAGCCGAGTTGGGAAAGTATACGTTTGCCAGAGTCAAGGGAATCCCTCTGCATTTCCCCTTGAGGAAGAGGAACCTCCCTTCTGGGTCGACCAGTGTATCTGTGACCTCAAAGTCAGCATCCCTGCTCACCAGTATTGAGACCCCTTTTGATTTGGACCCAGGGCTGGTGGCATGGTATGCGTCCCTAAAGTAAGAGTCGGTCAATCTTGGTGTGTGTCCTGTCTTAAAGTGAGTCTCCTGTAAAAATACAAAACTGGGCCTACCTTTTTTAAGTTCTCTTAGTAAAGTGGTTCTTTTTTTGGGAATGTTAAGCCCTTTGACATTGTGAGAAACTACCGTTGGGTTACGTCCCAAATCAGAATATGCCATGGTTCAGACTCAGGGAGGCGTGGGATCCGGCACCTGCTGGAACACTCCTGACAAGATAGCAGAAAGTTATGATGTACACAATAATCAATAGCATACAATATATTGCACTAACGTTTGTATCGTGGCAAGGCGAAGTAAAGAGAAAGAAAGCAGTGAAGAAAATAAAGAAGATGAAGTTAGATGAAAACTGAGTTGTAGGTTACACCCCCTTAAGATCAAATAACCGTCTCAAGGGGGTCAAAATTAGTGCGTGAGACTGGCCCCTAAGTAACCCGCCTGGAGCACTATTGTGGGGTTCGGGAAGGCCCTCCCCGGAGACAGCAACCCTCACCGTGCAGGCCACCTCAGGTCAATGAACCCGATGTCTGCACTGAGAGGGTATGTATCCAAAGGCACCGCACCGTCGTCTACGACAGCGGTAACTCAACTGTAAGTGTAAAGAACCGTCGTGGGCGGCCCCAAGAAGCCTATGGCAGGTGCTAAATGGTCTGTCACAGCAGCAAACATTAAATGCAAACTGGTATCTGATTAATAAAATAAAAAAACAGTAAACTAAATCCAAAACAGGGTTAAAAAACCCGAAATATAACAAGCAAGCCTAGCAAACAACAATAAATGATAAATTAAGGCACATTCAACCGCCAAATGCATCATACCCACCCGCCACCCGCTTGAGAACGAGCTGAGAGGGCTGGTGCTGCCCCATGCAGGTATCCCCACCCATAGACACATTTCCTTAAATACCATCACCCCTCTAGGGCTGCATCACTCAGAAAATCAGCCATTGTCCCACAGCCTAAATACCCCAAAGTTGTAGTTGTTTAGTACTGGTGAGGTAATTTCCTCAGAAACACCTAAGAATCGGGGTTAAATCGAACGGAGCATTGTCTCAGAGGGAATCGCTTCTGCGGTATGTAAGCAGTTATGTAGAAATGCTCTGTGGTTGGCGATGGCGGAACGTGGAACATGGAGCCCCCAAAGGCTAGATGGTGGTTAGCTGGGAAAAGAGCAGCATTGATGTTTCCGGGCAGTAGGTAGGTACGAGCGCATTACAAATCTTAAGCTTCCATCAGATTCCTGGAGGAGTGTGGACGACTTCGGGGAGTTCCCCTTGGCGAGAAGTCTCCTCGTCCCTGCCTCTGTCGTTTGGTGTGGTGCTTTTCCGGCAAGGCGAATGGTGAGAAAGGTGGGCTTCTGTCCTTAGTTGGCATGGAGAACTCCTGATACCAGTCGGGTAGAACGATCGGGTCAAGCTGGAGAGCAGCGCAGAATTCGGGGAGTTCTGCAGGCGTTCGTAGGATATGTTGCTTACCTCCATGTGCGACCAGCAAAGCGAAGGGAAAGCGCCAAGAGTATCGCATTTCTTTCTCCCTTAACCTATCAAGCAGGGGACGTAGAGCCCTTCGGTTTCTCAAAGTTATTTGGGACAGGTCTTGGAAAAGTTTTATATTCTCCCCATTGAACACTATTTGGTCGTTCCTGCGAGCCTTAGCCATTACATCCTCTTTAAGTGTGAAGCTCTGCAAGCAGCAAATGATATCGCGCGGGGGGAGGGTATCGGGGCCTCTCGCTCTGAGTGCCCTGTGCGCTCTGACAAAGTCAATGGCAGAGTCCTCCGGACGTTCGAGTAGAGTATTGAATACCCTCTGTAAGACTGAGGTGATTTGGTCAGGCGCAACGGACTCTGGTATGCCGCGTACACTGATATTGTTACGTCTCCCCCTGTTATCCAGGTCCTCTAAATGTCTGTTCATCTCTATGAAATGTAGGGAGTGAGCTGTGACAGCCTCGTCAAGTCTGTGTATTGACCTGTCTCTCATCTTCCCCGCCGTCTCCACAGCCGCCATTTTTTCCTGCATTACCAGGAAGCTGGTTTTTAAGTCCGTGATTGCTGCGGAGAATGAGGCCTTAATGTCGGCAGCAAAACCAGACATATCCTCGTAGGTAAGTGGGTGCGTGGAACGGGAGTTGTGCCTACCGTTGTCCTCGGCGGCTGATTGTGAGTCCTCGCTGTAGTCCTCGTCCGCATGGACCGGCGCCATCTTGTCCTCCTCCGGGGCCTGTAGTGCTGAGGCCTGGTTCTTGAAAATGTCAGAGATGTCCCGGCCGGGATTAACTGCCACCGAGCGGCGGGGACGAGTTTGATGCTGGTGCTTATTTTGCTTGCTCATTATTGCGCCGTTTGCTGCTGTAATCAGACGTGCTGGGGCCGCTTTCTGACGGAGCTCTCCCTCTAGGCTGCCATCTCCGTTGCGCGCCAAGCCACGCCCCCAGATTTGACCTTTTTACTATTAATATATTTGAAGAATTTTTGGGGGTTTGTCCTACTATCTTTTGCAATCTGTCTTTAATTTTGAATTTTTGCATCCTTAATTTCCTTTTTACATATTCTGTTATATTCTTTGTAACATTTAAAAGACACTAGCGTTCCTTCATTTTTATATATTTTTAAAAGCTCTTTTTTTATAGTTTATAGCTTTTTTAACTTTGGCAGTGAGCCACATCGGTTGTATTTTTAGCCTTTTAAACTTATTGCCCATGGGAATATACTTTGCCGTGAGATCACAAACAGTCTTTTTGAAGAATTCCCATTTCTGTTCTGTGCCCATTGATGCCAATATTCTCTCCCAGTCTAGGTCCTGGAGAGCAGCCCTCATCCTTGGAAAATTTGCTCTCTTGAAATTAAGTGTTTTTATCGTTCCCGTATGTGATTTTTGTTTACAGCTAACATCAAATGAAATCATATTATGGTCACTGCTACCCAGGTGTTCCTTTATCTGAACATTAGTAATACGTTCTGCATGGTTTGAGATTACCAGGTCCAACAGAGCATCATTCCTAGTTGGGGCCTCAATAAACTGGACCATAAAATTGTCCTGTAATAGGTTTATACATTTTTGCCCTTTAACTGTCCCAGCAGTGCCATTTCCACAGTCAATTTCTGGGTAGTTAAAATCCCCCATTATTATCACTGTCCCAGCCCTTGCAGCCCTTTCTATCTGTGCAAGGAGCTGAGTCTCCACCTCCTCATTAACATTGGGTGATCTATAACAAACTCCAATGATTAACTTTGAACTACGCACATCTGTATGCAGTTCCACCCAAAATGCTTCAGACTCATCACACTCTCCGTCCACCAGGTCCTCTTTCTCACTCGCTTTGAGATTACTTCTCACATACAGACAGACCCCTCCACCTTTCCTTTTTACTCTATCTTTCCGAAAGAGTGCATAGCCAGGAATATTAATAGCCCGGTCATGTGAGAAATGAAGCCAAGTTTCAGCAATACCGATTACATCATAGCTCTCCTGATGCACCAGAGGTTCCAACTCACCTATTTTGCTTGGCAGACTTCTGGCATTGGTGAACAAACATTTTAATGCATTAATATATTTTGACCGGTCACATACTATCCTCTTGGGTGTTCCAAGATTAAAACTAGGACTTGCTACTATATTTACTTTGGGTTTATGTGCTTTGGTTACCCTACCACTAATGCCTAGGGATGAGCCGAACACCCCCCGGTTCGGTTCGCACCAGAACTTTCGAACGGACCCCAAATTCGTACGAACTTTAGAACCCCATTGAAGTCTATGGGACTCGAACGTTCGAAATTAAAAGTGCTAATTTTAACAGGTAATATGCAAGATACTGTCCTAAAAAGGGTTTGGGGACCTGGCTCCTGCCCCAGGGGACATGGGTCAATGCCTAAAATGTTTTTAAAAATGGCCGTTTTGGCGGGAGCACTGATTTTAATGATGATTAAAGTGAAAAAAAAAGTGAAATATTCCTTTAAATATGGTGCCTGGGGGGTGTCTGTAGTATGCCTATGAAGTGCCACGTGTTTCCCGTGTTTAGAACAGTCCCTGCACAAAATGACATTAAACGGAAATAACATAATTTAAAACTGCTTGCGGTTTTAATGTTATATCTGGTTCCTGCAATATGGTTGAAAATCATTGAGAAAAATGGCATGGGTAGCCCTCCCTGCCCATTACCAGCCCCTTTGGGTCTTGTACGCATATTAAGGGGAACCCAGTACCCATATTAAAAAAAAGAAATGCGTGTGGCCCCAGGCCCTATATACTCAGAACAGCAGTATACAGGCGGTGCAAACAAGACAGGGACTGTGTAGGTTTGTTGTGTTAAGTTGAATCTGTTTGTAATTTTCAACTGGTACATTTTTAAAGTGTAGCTCCAGTCAAAAAAAATATTTTTAAGCTTTTTGGAAAACATAGGGAAGGGTTATCACCCCTGTATAATTTGTTTTGTCGTACATCTTTTTTCATCTCACTTGCTGTTGTCTCCTTCCGTTTGCAAGTAGAAGATGTTTGTAAGTTGGATGTTTGAAAGTAGGGGCCTGCCCTATATGCTCTGCAGAAATGGCGAAACAAGGTGTTGGTTTTGCCACAACATTGTAAGCCCTCAAAGTGACTCTTGGTGGGCGCTGGAGCGCCCTGCTGTGAGCGATTATATCAACAATTGTAATTACATGCCATTGTTGAACAGTGGTAGAAAAATTGACCTTTGGTGGTTGTGGTGCTGGTGCCACAACACAAGTCCTCACAGTTACTCTGGGTGGGCACAGGAACAGGCCCTCCTGTGAAACAATATATCAAGAATTGTAATTACGTGTCCCTGTTAAACAGGGGCAGAAAAATTGGGCCTTAGGCACTGGTGCTGGTGCCACGACACTGCAACCTCTCCCATATACTCTTGTTTTATTGCAGGAATTAGCCCTGCTGCAAAGCATTGTATCAAAAATTGTAATTAAACGCCCCTGTTAAAGAGGGGCAGAAAAATTGGGCCTTAGGCACTGGTGCTGGTGCCACCACACTGCAATCTCTCCCATATACTCTAGTTTTATTGCAGGAATTAGCCCTGCTGCAAAGCATTGCATCAAAAATTGTACTTCAACGCCTCTGTTAAACAGGGGCAGAAAAATTGGGCCTTAGGCACTGGTGCTGGTGCCACCACACTGCAACCTCTCCCATATACTCTTGTTTTATTGCAGGAATTAGCCCTGCTGCAAAGCATTGCATCAAAAATTGTAATTAAACGCCCCTGTTAAACAGGGGCAGAAAAATTGGGCCTTAGGCACTGGTGCTGGTGCCACCACACTGCAACCTCTCCCATATACTCTTGTTTTATTGCAGGAATTAGCCCTGCTGCAAAGCATTGCATCAAAAATTGTAATTAAACGCCCCTGTTAAACAGGGGCAGAAAAATTGGGCTGATGGCATCACCCAGAACCAGAAATGTTCTTCCAACATATCAGCGGAGGAGGAAGAGGATAGACAATCAACATAACAGGACAGTCACTCAGCATCAGCATAGGTAGTCTTGAAGGGATGTGATATTTAAAAAAAAATTATTCGGTTACATCAGCTTCAGGTGCTTGGTAGCTGTGGGTGATCCAAGACTGATTCATCTTGATGAAGGTCAGTCGATCAACTGATTCGGTGGACAGGCGCACCCTGTGATCGGTAACAAAGCCACCAGCAGCACTGAAGGTGCGTTCCGAAAGAACGCTAGATGCAGGACAGGCCAGTAGCTCAATTGCATACTGTGCAAGCTCTGGCCAGTGATTCATCCTCAAGACCCAGTAAGCCAGAGGATTTTCGGTGGGAAAGGTGTCCAAGTCTGACCTTGCCCCTAGGTATTCCTGCACCATGTAAATCAGATGCTGGCGATGGTTGCTGGAACCGATCATACCTTGGGGCTGCGGACTAAAAAATTGTCTGAAAGCATCAGTCAGACGGCCACCTTCTCCACCGCTCCTTCTGACCGATGCCTCAGCAACAAGTTGTCCAGGACCAGGAGTTTGTAACCTCCCAGTCTCTAGGAACGCGTTGCACAGACCTTTCTGCAAGGCCTCCCGGAGATGTCTCATCCTCTGCTCCCTCTGCAATGGCAAGATAAGGTCGGGAACCTTACCCTTGTACCGTGGATCAAGAAGAGTGGCCAGCCAGTAATGGTCCCTCTCCTTGATCCGAAGAATACGAGGATCCTTCCGCAGTCTTTGCAGGATCAGGGAGGCCATGCAGCGTAGGTTAGCTGAGGCATTCGGTCCGGAGTCCTCTGGGTCACTAAGGACAACATGATCCGCAGCTATCTCCTCCCAGCCACGTACAAGTCCACGTGTTTCTTGGGACTGTAAATCATCCCTACAAGACTGCTGCTGCTGATGCTGAGTGCCAGCCTCCACCTCCATGCTGACACAATCATCCTCCTCCTCCTCATCCTCTTCCTGTGTGATGGGTGGCACATCAGGAACACTGTCTGGATAAAGGGGGCCTTGAGAGGCAAGGAAGTCCTCCTCTTCCTGCCTCTGTTCTGCCTCAAGTGCCCTGTCCATTATTCCATGCAGCGTATGCTCCAATAGGTGGACAAGAGGTACAGTGTCACTAATGCATGCACTGTCACTGCTCACCATCCTGGTGCCATAGTCGCACAGGTACTCACTGATGGCCCTCTGCTGCGTGTGCAGCCGCTACAGCATGGCCAACGTTGAGTTCCACCTGGTGGGCATGTCACATATAAGGCGGTTCTTGGGCAGGTTCAACTCCTTTTGGAGCTCAGCCAGCCGAGCACAAGCATTAAATGATTGGCGGAAATGCACACAGACTTTCCTGGCCTGCTTCAGGACATCCTGTAAGCCCGGGTACCTGCCCAAGAACCGCTGCACCACCAGGTTAAGGACGTGAGCTACACAGGGCACATGGGTCAGTTGTCCCTGTCGGAGGGCGGAGAGGAGGTTGGTGCCATTGTCGCAAACCGCCATTCCTGACTTAAGCTGGCGTGGCGTCAACCACCTCTCGGCCTGCCCCTGCAGAGCTGACAAAACATCCGCCCCAGTGTGGCTCCTGTCCCCCAAACAAACCAGCGCAAGCACGGCATGGCATCGTTTTGTCTGCGTACTTGCGTAGCCCCTGGAACGCCTACGGAGCACTGCTGGTTCTGAGGACAGAGCACTGGAAGAGGCCATGGAGGAAGAAGAAGAGGAGGGGGTGGAGGAGAGAGGTGTGTCACAACCAATAGTAGCATTTTGGAGGCGTGGTGGCGGAACAACCTCCAACACTACTGCACCTTGTCCTGCATCCCTCCCAGCTGCCAGAAGAGTGACCCAATGGGCCATGAAAGACAGGTAACGTCCCTGTCCATGCCTGCTGGACCATGAGTCAGTGGTAATATGCACCTTACCGCTGACCGCCCTGTCCAGCTAGGCAAGGACATTGCCTTCCACATGCCGGTAGAGAGCCAGAATCGCCTTCCGTGAGAAAAAGTGGCGTTTGGGGACCTGCCACTGAGGAACCGCACATTGTACAAACTCACGGAAGGGGGCCGGGTCTACCAACTGAAAAGGCAGCAGTTGAAGTGCTAGCAATTTAGCCAAGCTAGCATTCAACCGCTGGGCATGTGGATGGCTGGGAGTGAACTTCTTTCGACGGTCCAGCAGCTGGGGCAGGGACATTTGCCTGCTATAATCGGACGTGGGTGTACTGCTAGCAGAGTGCCCGGAAGCACTTGGCTGTGACACACCTAATTCTACACCTTCATTCCTCTCAGAGCAGGTTTCAGAGAGGACTGAAGGTCTAGTGGGGTTGGAGATGCCAGCTGATGAGGAGCAAGGAGAGGTCCGCTTCGTTCTTTGATGTGGGTCTTTGAGGTACGCTTGCCAACGAGCTGCATGGCAGGTCAACATATGTCTGGTCAAGCATGTGGTGCCCAAGCGGCTGATGTTTTGGCCACGCGAGATATGCTTGAGACATATGTTGCAAATAGCAGCGGTGCGATCTGATGCACTCGCCTCAAAAAAGGCCCACACCAAAGAACTTTTAGAATAACGCGCAGAGGCAGCACCCTGCACAGGCGGAGCTCTGCGGTGTGATTCAGTTGGTGTGCTGCCCCTAAGCTGGCCCCCGGAGGGCATCCTGTCTCGTTGGACATGTGCCTCCTCCTCCTCCTCCTCCTCCTCCTCTCTCCTACCAGGCACCCACGTGGAGTCAGTGCCCTCATCATCCCCTCCCTCTTCATCGCTGTAGCAAACCTGGCAATATGCTGCAGCTTGTGGAACATGACTGCCAGATTGCTGTCCTTCTTGAGCATCCCCTCTCTCTGCATTCATGCTACTGCCTTCCTCTAGCTGAGTGTCATCATCAGAGGCTACAAAACACTGGGCATCCTCCTGGAGCATGTACCCAACACTGTGCTCAAAGAGTTCAGGAGACTCCTTAGGAGGACGTGGTGGGTCTAGGGAAGGAGTCACTGATGATGACATTGAGACGAGGGAAGACGATGCGTTGGCAGCTGCTTTGCTAGTACCCTGAGACTGGGTGAGAGAGGATGAGGAGGATGAAGTGGGCTTGGTCATCCACTCTACCAAGTCGTTGGCATGTTGCGGTTCAACATGTCCAGCTGCCGAAAAGAAGGACAAGCGTGTCCCATGGCCACGTGCTGATGACAATGCATCACATCCACGACCAGCACTGTTGTCTCTAGACACAGAGCCTGCTTGCCCTCTTTTATCGGCTCGTGCCTGTCTGCCTCTCCTTGCTGGCTTTCCAGACATGGTAATGGCCTGAAGGGAGTTGGGTAAAACAGCAGTTGGGTAGTGTATATTGTGCTGGAGGCATACAACACCCACTAACTCCTGCAGATGCCTTTATTATAGAACACCAGAGATAAAGGGGTATACTGTACTGGAGGCACACAACACCCACTAAGCCCTGCAGATGGCTCTATTAGAGAACAGCAATAAAGGGTAGATATAGGTGTATATTGTGCTGGAGGCACACAACACCCACTAACTCCTGCAGATGCCTTTATTATAGAACACCAGAGATAAAGGGGTATACTGTACTGGAGGCACACAACACCCACTAAGCCCTGCAGATGGCTCTATTAGAGAACAGCAATAAAGGGTAGATACAGGTGTATATTGTGCTGGAGGCACAAAACACCCACTAACTCCTGCAGATGCCTTTATTATAGAACACCAGAGATAAAGGGGTATATACAGATGTATACTGTGCTGTGCTGGAGGCACACACAACTTCCAATAACTCCTGCAGATGGCAGATGGCTCAAATAGAGTAGAGCTATGTAGGTGGATATAGCGGTGTGTACTGGGTACAGAGCACGCAGACAGCACACATAAACTCCTAACACTACTGACTGCAAGCTCTATTATAAAAGATAGATCACTAGCTATATAGGTGAGGTGAATATAGCGGTGTATACTGCGGTCAGGGCACGCAGACAACAACCACTACAGAAGAGCAAGATCGAAAATCGTCCGATAACGATCGGTGTATACTGTGTTGAAGGTACACAGAACACCCACTAACTGCTTCAGATGCCAACACACTACACAAGGCCGCCGCACTGGCGGCCTTATATAGTGTGGGGCGTGTACTACACAGCCTGAGCTATGATTGGCCACAGGCATCCTGTGATTGGCCAAGCATGCGGGGTCACAGTGCATGCTTGGCCAATCATGAGCCAGCAATGCACTGCGATGACGCAGTGCATTGTGGGCCGTGAGCGCCACGCGAAATTGGCGCGAACGGCCCATAATGTTCAGAATTCGCCGAACGGGCGAACAGCCGATGTTCTTGTCGAACGTATGTTCGACTCGAACACGAAGCTCATCCCTACTAATGCCCCTAATATTACCCTCTGGAATATGCTCCATGCTGACTATCTCTATCTCGTGAACCCCCCCCCCCCCATCGCCTAGTTTAAAAACCCCTCTAACTATTTGGCCATCCTTAATCCCAGCTGATCTGCACCCTCCTCATTTAGGTGCAGTCCATCCCTTCTATAGTACTGGTTATCGACTGAGAATTTGTCCCAGTCCTCCAGGAACCCAAACCCCTCCTTACTACACAAGCTCTTGAGCCACTTGTTTACTTCCCTAATTTCCCTCTTCCTTTCTGGTGTGGCTTGATGTACCGGTAGTATTCCTGAGAATACTACTTTGGAGGTCCTTTTCCTCAATTTAGCTCCCAAGTCCCTAAAATCATTCTTTAGGATACTCCATCTGCCTCTGACTTTGTCATTGGTGCCAACATGCACCACGACAGCTGGGTCTTCCCCAGTCCCTCCCAGTAATCTGTCCACCAGATCCGTGATGTGCCAAACCCGAGTGCTCGGCAGACAACATACAGTTCGGCACTTCAGGTTGTTGTTACAGATTGGCCTCTCTGTCCTCCTAAGAATTGAGTCCCCTACCACCAGAACCTGTCTTTCCTTTTCCTTTGCTCCCCCCCACTCTCACTGGAGGAGTTCTTCCCCTCGCAGCTAGGAGAATCCCTCAGCACCAGCAGTGCTGGTCCCTGACTGGGATCACCAATGTCACTCAATGGAGCGTACTTATTGGGATGCTCCAGCCCAGGATCAGCCTCCCTGGCACTTGCCCCTCTACCCTTCCTGACTGTCACCCATCTACTCTCTGCTAGTGCCTGCACCTTTTTGTCTCCACCCACCTCTGTGCTGGCCCCTGCCGGCACCTGCTGTGTACATTCCTGGCTCTCATTTAGGGTGGAGGGTCCTCTCAGTGCTCAGACAGTTGCTTAGTAGGCTGAAGGAAGTAAAGAAAAAAAAACTATTTAAAAAGTGTCAGAAAAGGGTATTAAAAAGCTACAAGGAAAAGCCCCCAAAAAAACTAAAAATGCAACCCAGCAGTCAAAAAGCAATACTTATTCACACTCCACTCAAAGCTTACAACCAGCAGTTTGGCTTGTTATTTACTAAAATTCAGTGCAAAATAATATCAAAATATAATAATTGGTGACAAAGAATATGGATCGAGTCCTCCTGCAAACCCCTTCTGGCAGCTGCTTCACAGATTCTTACAGGGAGAACATTGTCCCCACTCTCAGTTCAGTCTGTCCCCCACTGGATAGCTGCCCACTCGGTTCTAATGCCTCTCTGAGCCCTGCACACACGCCCTAGGCCCCACCAGCGGCCATCTTGGTGCACCCAGTTCCTCCACCCACCCTCCTGAGGCCTACATCTCTCTCAGCCGCACCCTGGTTTATGCCTGGACTCTCCTTGTACTCCAGTGATATAGTGTTACCTGGGCTCCATCCCCCCCACTACCCTCTAATCTGCAACGTCCCATTCTGGGGTCACACCCCGGGTCCCTCTACTTGACAGACATGTGATCACTCTCTACGAGCCCTAGCCGCCTTTCAATGTTCCCCTACAGCTCACAGTCGCTACCTTCACATGGGGAGCTCCACGTGTAACTGAATGTATGCCTAGTCCCAACGCCTCATGGTGAAATACGGTCCGAAACACCTCCCTCAATCTCTGTCTCCTGAACTGCGGCCCTCACAGACTTTAGATTGCTTCCTAAGCAGGCCGGCCTCCCCTGTTCCAACTCCGGGTTCTTCCACATACGCACAAGTGGCCTCCCAACTGTCTGTACAAGATAATCCGAGCCCTTTGTCAAAGGGCCACTTTGACACAATGTCCGCCCCTGTTACAGTTGAAGTACTTGACGATAAACTGCGAGTTCTCCTGCAAGACTTGACCAGTAATGTTTCGAAGGAAATGGGCAAACTCGTCCATGAACTGCGGGGGGAGCTGGCCCAGATTGGGGAACGGACTGACGTCCTGGAAACCAAATTTGACGATTTATTGCAATATGTACACGTCTTGGAAGAGGACAATGCCGGTTTGAAGCAGTCTGTCTCACAGCTCCAGTCCCAACAGGAGGACTTGGAGAACAGGGAACGCCGCCAAAACCTACGCATCAGAGGAGTCCCCGAGACCGTTAGTGAGGGGGAGATTAAACCATACCTACTCAGCCTCTTCAATGTTGTCGCCCCTAAAATCCCGGACATAGATTGGAGATTGGATAGGGCCCACAGGTCTTTAGCCCCAAAGCCCCCAGCCAGGGCCAACCCTAGAGACATCATTGTACGCTTCCACTACTACGACAGCAAAGAAGCTCTGACTGTGGCCACCCGTAACAAGTCTCGTCTGGAATTTAAAGGGGCCAAGATACAAATTTTCAGTGACCTATCCCCCATTACCTTGGCTAAACGTCGCAGCTTCCGCCTTGTGACTGCCCATCTGCAGAATCACCAGTTCCCATATCGCTGGGGTTTCCCCTTTCGCCTTTCGGCTACTAAAGATGGGATTCAATACTCCATGAGGGACCTTCAGGAAAGTGAAGCTTTCATACGCAGTCTGGGTTTGCCACCGCTGCCTGACGAAGACCCTGTCCCGCTTCCAACGACACCCAGACCCACGGCCATCCCAACACGGATTTGGACCCCAGCTCGTCAGAGATCGCAGAAATCCTTCTCTACTCCCCAGCGTAACTTGCATCCCAGACTACCTCCTCGAAGAGAACATTTAAGTGCTGTGTTTGGTTGATCTTGGCTTCGGCCCCTGTTTCACCATGTTTTTTTTTTTTTTTTTTTTCCCTTGACAGGGGGTGTTCGCACCCCTAGTTACGGGTTGTGACTTTTCTTTTTGTTTTTGTTGATTGGGACTATGGTATATTGTTCACACTGCCTATAGCTTTTTTCTGGAAGGTGGCAGGGTCCCTCTACATGAGCAGGTACCCCTGATGTGCCTCCTTTTGTTCCGCGGCTGCGGCTGCGGACTCCTGGGTGGTTTTTACCCCCCAGGCCTTTTTTCTATTACTTATAGTCTACTTTTTTACTTTTTAGGCCTTTTTTTGGCCTTTTTTTCATTTCTTGCCCATTTTGGCTGTTCTCTTTTTCATTCTCTAGATGCATTGTTGTTATTATATGTTTTCACCCGCTTTTCATTCCTAGGATACACCACGGCTCCCAGTATTTCCTTGGTTTACTCAGGTATATTTGTTTATTGTATGTTGGTTATGGGTACTTTAAGCTTCAACTACTTGGTGCACAATGGCTTTAAGGGTACTTACATACAATGTTAAAGGCTTGAACTCTATTCATAAGTGATGGTTGGCTCTGAAGGAGTTCAAGTCCTCCAACGCAGACGTGGTCCTAGTCCAGGAGACTCACTTCCGCCCAGGAGGCTCTCTTAAATTTGCTGCTAAACATTTTCCGGTTTCTTTTATGGCTTCCGATCCCTCTGGTAAAGCAGGGGTCGCGATACTGATTAAAAAAACCTGCCCGTTACGGGTGAAGTCCTCATTCCTTGACCCACAGGGTAGATACATTCTCCTGGACTGCGACTACTTATCCCGCTCACTTACTATAGTTAATATTTACGCCCCAAATTCGGGCCAGGTTCAGTTCCTCTCTGGGGTCTTGGATGCTCTGGGCTCATATGCCCAGCCATTCATGATCATCGGCGGGGACTTTAATATGACCATGTCCGCTAAGAGGGACAGACAAACCCTTTTCCCAGGTAACCCCTCTTCTAAAACTGAACGTCAATCCACTGCGTTTCGCAAACTTATTAGATCCCATCACCTGCTAGATATTTGGAGGATTAAACACGCCACACACCGCCAATTTTCTTTTTATTCCCCCCCACATAAAATGTACTCTAGATTGGATTATATTTTTGTAACGGCACCTCTACTGACGTCGGCAGTAGCCTCAGAGTTGAATCCCATGACGTGGTCGGATCATGCCTTCGGTCCAGCTCGACCTTACCCTCTCCTCCTCTACACCCAGGACCTGTCATTGGAGACTTAATGACTTCCTTCTCCGGGATCCGGTCACTAAGGCTCATTTATCTCAAAGTTTAACTGACTTTTTCCAATTTAACGTGGGATCTGTGCGGGACGTATCCACCCTTTGGGAGGCGCACAAGGCCTTCTTCAGAGGAGAATGTATCTCAGCCGGCTCCCGCCTTAAGCGGGACTCGGCTGCGCAGAGACTAGATATTCTTTCTCAGTTGCAAAAAGCTGAAGCTCTGCTCTTGTCCTCCCCTTCGGTGTCTCGTCTCCGCACAGTGACCTCCCTACGCGAACGGTTAAAATCATTAGATTTGCATAAATGCTCCAAAGCCCTACTCTGGGCAAAACAGAAATTTTATGAGTTCGCTAACAAGCCTCATAGGATGTTGGTGAATAAGCTCAAACCCCGCCCATTCCACTCCTATCCCGATCTTCTTATTCAGTCAGATGGCACACCAACCTACTGCCCCTTAGCAATGTCTAAAGTTTTTGGTGCTTTTTATAAGAAACTATATAACTGCCTAACCTCCGATCCCAACCACGCTTTCTCCCAAGATAGCTTTAATGACTTCTGCACCTCTTTGAAACTGCCAGTGTTATCCTCTTCCCAGGTGGATACCCTGAATGCTGCCGTCACGCCAGAGGAATTGGCTGCGGTAGTGAAAGCACTCCCATCCCATAAATCCCCAGGCCCAGACGGACTTCCTTATATCTATTATAAATCTTTCCTTCCGACTCTGAACCCTCATTTGCTAAATCTTTTTTCCTCTTTACAGAAAGGTATAGTGCCTCATTCCCAGTTCCTACATGCGCACATAACGGTTATCCCGAAGCCGGGTAAATCCCCTACCCTACCGGACAATTACAGACCCATAGCTTTACTTAACTCCGATTATAAGATCTTCACCAAAATTTTAGCTAATAGACTTTCCTCGATGATTCCCGCCCTGGTCCATAATGACCAGGTAGGATTTGTCCTGGGTAGACGAGCCGGTGATAACACTAGACGCACCATCGATCTCATAGACCTGCTAGACAAAACATCCCGCCCTGCCATTATTTTGAGTTTAGACGCACAAAAAGCCTTTGATAGGCTGGGATGGCCATACATGTTTGCCACGCTCCAGCGTTTTGGTTTTTCTGGTTCCTTCCTGTCAGCCCTGCAGGCCTTGTACTCACTTCCCACGTCCCAGGTCCAACTGGCATCTTATAGATCCCCACTCTTTACGCATAGTAACGGCACTAGACAGGGATGTCCCCTATCCCCCCTGTTGTTTATAGTATGCCTTGAGCCCTTGGCCGCAGCTATAAGGGAAGACACAGATATAAGCGGGATTTCTCTCAGACTGAAGGAATATAAGTTGTCCCTTTTTGCAGATGACATCCTCCTCACCTTGACGAAACCTCAAATTTCCCTCCCCAAACTTCATACACTCCTGGATACATTCAGTAAACTCTCGGGGTATAGGGTTAACACGACTAAAACTGAAGCGCTCCCCATTCATATTCCTCCTCCACTTCTGGCTTCTTTAAAGAATGACTTCCCCTACCATTGGTGCCCGGTCTCCCTTAAATACCTTGGCATTAACTTGACCGCTACATATAATTCCTTATACGAAGCTAACTTTGTCTCTCTGATAGCGGAAACACATAGTCTGCTCAGAAGCTGGTCAACTTGCCCTCTGTCCCTCCTGGGTAGGATTAATGTATTAAAAATGGCCATACTCCCTAAATTTTTGTATCTCTTTGAAACGTTACCAATTGCTATTTCCATGCCTCAGCTTCGGAATATTCAACGGGCCTTCACTAAATTTATATGGGAAAATAAAATGCACAGAATCGCCCAGACCGTGGTCTTTGCTCCGCGGTCTCATGGGGGGTTAGGAGCTCCTGATATAGTGAAGTACTTTTATGCGACTCACCTTCTGCCGGCTATCTCCTGGTCGTCCTATTTCGCTACCAGTAGATGGTCGGAACTTGAAATGAGTGTCATTAGTCCTGTTCACCCTTGCTCCATGCTGTGGTCAGATCTGCCCTCCTCTATGGCTCAGCTTAGACACATACTCCTTGGGCCGATGTTATTTACTCTATCCATATGGAAAAAATGTCATGGGAGGTACTCTCTCTCTTCTCCATGCTCACCCTTGTTAAATGTCGTTTTCAACCCAGACTTACCTGATAGTCCCTCCTTGAGGAATATGTACCCTTGGTTCAGTTCCGGTATCTTCCAACTTCGCCACCTAGTACACCCGATATCTCGTAAATTCCTATCCTTTTTAGAGCTTCAGAATAAGTATGATATCCCGAACCAACTCCTCTTTTCATACCTCCAATTTAAACACTATTTTCATTCCAGATCCCCTGACCTGGCTCTGGTCAATCCTACCACCTTTGAAACTTTATGCTCCCAGGGTCCTTGCCAGAAGGGCCTCATATCCGCCATATACAGCATACTTCATAATTCTACTGTCCCCACCGCGGAGGCTCACCTCTATATGAGGAGATGGGCCACTATTTTACAGACTCCCTTAACCCTCTCTCAATGGCAAGACGTCTGGTTGTCTACCTCCAAGGTTTCTAGGTGTGTGGAGCAGAGAGAGACAGCCTACAAGGTACTGATGTTTTGGTACAAAACTCCTGAAATGCTACACAAATATGACCCCTCTATATCTAAGATGTGCTGGAGGTGCTTACGACATGAGGGCACTCATTATCACATTTTTTGGAGTTTCCCTTTGATTGTACCTTTTTGGTCTATGGTCCAATCCCTGCTCCATACCGTGTTGGGGATCGCCATCCCTTTAGACCCGAGGCATTACTTACTGGGCCTGCCTGTTGCGACGCTATCAAAATGCGCTAAGAAGCTGACAGCATATGTCCTCCTAGCTGCCAAGAGAGTGATTCCTGCTCTTTGGTTGTCCTCCTCCCCCCCAACCCACTCTCAGTTGATTTCCGCTATTGCAAACATACGTAGAATGGAACATATGACTGCTTTGGTACAAGACTCTCTACCTAAATTTTCTAAAATATGGGACAGATGGGACAACTCTATATCTAATCCTGAGGCAACACCCCGATGTATAGACATGAGCTTCCAGGAAATTTTTCCCATGGCTCTCTCCCGAGATCCTACCCCTGCGTTACCTATATAAAATACGGCATTTGGTTTAACTATGCATCTTTATATGCGAATCCGTGGTGTATCCTGTTCCTTCCCCCTTAATGTGATATATTAAGTTACCGACATTTGATATCCCGCCTGCGGCGGGACTTGCTGTTACAGTTGCAATGTTAATTTTGATTGTATGTATCGGAAGCATATATACTTTGTTCTGTGAAAGAAATCTTTTTCTCAATAAATATACATTTATAAAAAAAAAAAAAAAAAAAAGAATATGGATCAACATTTCAATAATGTGGATAATACCAATAATGAGCATATAACCACGGGATTTTGTTTCAAAATGTACTGTAACAAAAGAGTAATTCCTTTTAAGCCCTTGTACACACGGTCGGATAATCTGTCAGAATGAGTCTTATCGGTCCGTGTCGTCAGATAATCCGACTGTTTGTGGTATGCATCGGACTGATTCCGTCCGAATCTCCGTCCGACCCAATTTTCCAACATGTTGGAAAGATTTCCCGACCAACTGGGCCGGATGGACCTAATCCGATCATGTGTAGAGCATTTTTATCGGACCAAGTGCCACGCATGCTCACATTCAAATTCCGACACGGAAGCGCTCGTTCAGGTAAAACTACTGCTCGTAAGCGAAATAGCATATTCGTCACGCTGCAATGTTAAAAAATCATTCATCAAGCGCATTCTCTTGTTCTTTACAATGCTGCAAGAACCAACTTCTTTTGATGCTCATAGTCACACACACTTCTCCCAAACGGATTTCATTACTCTTTTTTAAGCATTTCAGCAATACAATTTTAGTTTAAGTCACATCTACACAATGTTTTTTTTGTTTGTTTTTTTTTGGATGTTTTTTTTTGGGGGGGGGGGGGGGGGATTCCCTAAAAATCTCCTTTAATGACACTGGTCATTTATGCTTTTTTTTTTACTTTTTTTTTTTGGGTGTAAACTTACAACAACAACATTATTGTATTTTTTAGATTTTCTTTTTCTTTTTTAATCTACAGGAGGTTGTTTAGTGTTGGTACCCCTTGTTCTTTAGTTCCCTTTGTATTTTGGAAATGTACCTGCCTACTCACAAATAAACTCTACTTTTTGAAGGAAAACACATTACACAAGTATTTCATCAAACAAAAATAAAATTTATTTTGTTTGCTCGAAAATAAAAATAGGAACGCAGCACTGGAGAAACTTCTTAACTTTGGTGCAGCCTTTGGCCCCCAGGGCAGACATGACTAAATGAGATATAAAAAAATTGGTGGCCTGAGGAGTAGATATCTCAGGGAGAGAAGTCTGCTCCTGAAGTCCTAGAGAGCAGGAAATTCAGATGCCATTTCTGTCCCCAGGATGGCGATCTTCAAGAGGCTGCATCTTCTGGCACACCAGACTCAACCCAGGCCATCACTCTCTGGTCTTCCTTTGTGACTTCCTACCAGGCATCCTTCCAGGCTTTGGCTGGGCTCCTGTAGCTGGGGCAGGAGGAGAAGGAGGGCGTTGGTGGACCTCCTGGCTGCCACTTGCCACAGCCTCCCCCTGACTGAGGTCTTCCTGTGTATGAAAAGGGGACATAGTTTTAGTTTTTTGATCATCAATCACAACATTTTGTGCTCCTGGCTTTTGCTATTTGACTGTTACCAAATAGAACAGACTATCATTCTGACACCAGCATTTTTCTTTCCCGTCCCAATCATTTTTGGTCACTACTGTCTATTGAGATGTAAACCACTTGGAAAAATCTCAACTTACTGATCAATAAGAACATCTAGTTAACATCATTAAATGTAACACAAGAAATATGTTCAACAATGCCATACCTGTCTCAAGCTGGGCCCCACCACATGGTGCTGCCTGGAAGGCCCAGGTTGTACATTAGAAGCCTCAGCTGGGGGTGAAGGATGCCATGGAGGAAGCCTGGAGAGCGGTGGCCTGGGTACCCCCTGGTCTACCAGAAAATGCAGCCTGTCAAAGTGCACCATCCTGGGGTAATAAATAGCATCTGGATCTCCTGCTCTCAAGGACTCCAGGTGCTTCTTTCTCTCCCTGAAATATGTAAGCTTCATGGCCACAATTTTGCGATTCAGATATGTCATGTCTGCCGTGGGGACCCTGATCTGCACCAAAGCAAGCAGTTGCTCCAGTGCTGCATTCCTCTTTGATCTGTCATTATAAAATTTGCTGTGGAATTGCCACAGGCAGGGCATCTCCATGTAGAGCTCGAGGAATAGCCCCATAAAGTTGGCATTGTTGAATGGGTCCATTTTTTCTGCAAGACACAACACAAGACAAACCCTCAAATACTAATAATGCAATTAAAATCCCTCCTAATCTTGTCCCAACAGCGGCCTAGATACAAGCAGTCTAGTCTAGTGAAGCACAAAGTTAAAAATGTTACCTTTGTTTCCACGTTCGCCGCGTCCGTGACTCACACTCTCCTCCCAGATCGTACGGACGATACACATGTGTGGCGTTTTATATACAGTGCGCATGCGTGAAACTCCGCCCGCCCCTGACGTTCTTTCCAGACTATTCCCCGCCCCTTCGCTTCCCGCACAGTGGGGAGAGCACATGGCGGAGAGAACGCAGGTGCGCAATAATAGTTAAACTAACGAGGAGGAGGGCGAGGAAAGCCCGGAGCCTGAAACGTCCCGATCAAGGAAGACAAGATTTAAGGCCTCAAATATGTCTTTTGAAGAGATGTTGGAGATGGTCGACATATTGAACAGGACTGACTATGATGGGAAGTATGGACCTTACCCAAACCCAAATATCAGAAAGGCCAAGATCATGAATAAAGTTGTGAAGAGTCTTCTGAAGAATTTTGGGGTACACCGATCCAAGGATCAACTGAGAAAACGCTGGTCAGACCTGAAACTGAGGGAGCACGAGCAGTACCTAAGGATCAAGAGTGTTCTTCAAAAAAGTAAGTAGTTGTCGTGTGTTCATATGATTATTCTTGCTTGCATACATGCTCCATGTGCTTTGATTTCATGTTGTGCATTTTAAAATGGCCACTTTCAAGGTCATGGTTTTGTTCGTTCATATTAAACATCGTTCTGCAGGGAAGTATTCCAGCTTAACAAAGTGGCCCCAATAATGTTCTCACCTTGTAACTCGGTCCAAAAACACAATTGTACAACACTTCCAAGCAATGTTTCATATTCCTATTTCTGCCCTCTGTGTGCTAATTAATCTTTGTTTACATTCTCATAGGGGAGAGAAGACTCGGCAAGTATGAGGACACCAGGGACCATGAGGACACCAGGGACCACACCCCTCCCAAAGAAGGGCAACTTCCAAAAGAAGAAACAGAGGAGCAGGAGCAGGAGGAGGAGGAGGAAGAAGGAGAGATTGTGGAGGTTGGCCAAATTGTCACCACAACAGGTGAGTGTCGGAGAACACAGCTTCGGTAAGCTCATCAATGTATATCACCATATTTGGATTACATGGTGTGTTTGTTTGTTTTTTTCTAGGTGATGTGGAGGAAGATTCCCGTTTTACCAGTGAAAGTGCCCAGATCTTGATCGGGGAGATAATGGGGTGCAATAGGGATTTGGAAATTGTACAACAAAACATCAATGATGTTAAAAATAAAATGAAGAACATCATTGATGTTTTGGGGAGAGTGTGAAAACGAAAAAACTAGATAGGGTTTTATTTTTGCTTTTTATAAAAAAAAAATTGTATTTTGCATAATTCCAAATTTGGAAGATGCACAGAGTGTGTAAACATGCGCTATCTCCCATCATGGGGGATCAATGTACATGTTTTGTGTAAAGTGTCTGAGATGAAGGGGTTGCAGCCCCAAAGCATGTACATTGATCCCCCATGATGGGAGTTAGCACATGTTGACACACTGTGTGCATCTTCCAAATTTGTATTTTTCAGAGGTCACACCCCATGTGATGAAGGCAATATCAGCCCAGTTTGTACATACTCATGTCTGATATTGTCTTCACTTTTCCAAGTTGAACTTTGTAAGTTCCTGTGTTCTGTATTTTACGCTTTGATACATGCCTGTTTACAGAAAAAAACAAGTAAAAAATAAATATGATTAAACTCGGTTTTGGATCCCCAAAATCTCTTGGTTTGTTGTAAAAACCTTTACTAAACACACATATGAATGTGCTTGTATTAAAAAGTTGAATTCTCAACAATGTGTGGCTTCCTTTTTCATTGGGCTTAAAATGTATTTGTAGTGAAATTTGAGTTTGTGCTGAGAAGGAGTGCAATTTACTAAAGGCAACTCCACTTTGCACTCCAAGTGCAGTTTCAGGTGTACTTTTGCAGTGCACTTGTAGTGCATAGTGGATGTGCCTTTAGTAAAAAGCACCCACAGTGATGTGTAAATTTGGACAATCATGCCATTTTCCTGCCATGGTGCTGAAAATGAGCATGATTTAGATCAGTAATGCACTACACATTAGTTAACAAAAAGAAGGTGTGTGTGTAGCAGACCCACAACATAATAACATTATCTGAAGAAGAGACTGTCCCCTCATCTCACTCTGAACTTGGGTTTGCACTGTTGGTAAAAAAGGCATAACTTGACGAAAAATGGCAAAGTGGGAGGCCACAGTCTGCCATTCCTGTGGCGTTGAAGGACACTGTGTAGTGACACAAGAAAAAAAACTAGTAATTTTACAAATCAACATTGCATGCAGATTAGACACCCACATTTTTTGACAAAATTAGTATAACATTTTTTTAACTGAGTATTTAAAGCCTAAAGTATAAGGTCCCCTTATGAGAGTCCTAACCCCCCCCATCCCCCCCATCTGATGGGCCCTTGCTAAAAAATGAGGGGGGATGTTTAGGACAGGTAACCCTCTCCACTTGATTGATAGATGAATGCCTAAATAATGTGTGATACTTTGGGAAGCCCCTCCTTAGTTACACTATTGGCAGCCCACCGGACAGGTAAGAAGTGTCAGAATAACAAAATGGAAGCACATTTTGACATTCTGCTATTACATAGCAAGAAAATTAATGTCTTAAAAAAATCAAAATAGCATTTGAAAGTATTGAGGCAGGCCCTTACACTACATGCTTTGGTGAATTTGTCCATAAATGTTATCATGAAAAAGGTATTTAGAGTGTGTATTGGGTTGGGTCAAGTCATCAGATAGAAGATTGCTATCAGCTGAGGTAGCAGTTGGGGAGAGGGGGGTTCCTAATGAGTTTGGCACAACTCCAAAAAACACAAAAAAGGTCACTTTGCATGAATTGAAGCACACACATCACATTTGTAGAGATTTTAGGGGGTGTTTAGGGGAAAGCAATACTATGGAGCTGACAAAAGACATTGTTAAGTGAATAGACTCTAGTTTTAGGGGCCAAGAAGAGCATGGTGGGGAAGTTAGTGAGGCAAATCTGCATGAGGACAAAGAAGCAGCGCATATGAATTAGAGCATATTGCAATGATGGTAATTAGGGAATGAGGAAAGAAATGCAAGACATTAGCAATCATGAAATACATAGAATGTGATGTTTAAGGATAACATTTAGCAGAATATAGTCCTTCTGCAGGAGCTGAATGATGGCAGAACAGGTCTCTGGAATAATGATCCCCAGAGCCTGGGGGGAGATGCCTGTAGAGAACTTGAGGTCCTGAAGGCTTCTCCCTGTCGCCAAGTAGTGCAACGTGGCTATGAGCCTCTGCTCCGGAGTGATGGCTTGCCGCATGCAGGTATCCTGCCTGGTGATATAAGGGGACAGCAAAGCAAGCAGACAGTGAAAAATGGGGTCTGTCATCCTGAGAATAATCCAGAAATGAGCAGGATTATTCTCACGGATCTCACGGAGCAAAGGCATGTGGGAGAACTGGTGACGTTGGCGCAACCAATTCTTGGTCGTCCAAACATGTTTAGTCTACGTACTCATCGTACAGTTTGTGCTGTGCAGGGGTTCTTACTTTGACTTTAACACAAGCCCTTTGGCTTGTGTCAAAGTCAAAGTAAGAACCCCTGCACAGCACAAACTGTACGATAAGTACGTAGACTAAACATGTTTGGAAAACGGTCGGCTGGTCAGAACGGACACCAGAAAGCAACGCTAAACAGCAAGACCTGAAAGGACGACCTGAATAGCAGAAGCAAGCAGACAATAAAAAATGCCTTTCAAAGCGTACTATACCAAGATAGAGTCCACAATGAGAAGAAAATACTTAATGACTGCACGCACTGATTATCAGATATGCAAAGACAAGCACAAACTGAAGAGCAGTAGCGATCTGAATCACTAATCTGAAAAGCGCCAATCGTCTTTCACCAAATTTCTACTAAAACACGAGATCAGCAGAAGGAGCCCAAAGGGTGCCGGACGTGGTGCTGAACTTCCTTTTTCTAGTCCCCCCGTACACGGCTTACGTCACCGCGTTCTTGGCAACCGCGAAATCAGACAACTTGGCCCGACCGTGTGTATGCAACAGTTTCGGACACAATCCATCGGACTAAATCCGACGGGCAAAATCCGACGGATTTGGTTGCCAAAATCTCCGACCGTGTGTACGTGGGCTAACAGTAAATAATAGCTTTTCAGTGGCTCAACAGAATGTGCGTACAACAAGGTGCTGACTTTGTCACGTGACAACAGACATTTCAAGCTCAATTTACTCCAACAGCACATGTACAACATTGTTATACCATATACGGAATTGGTGCTTTAACCAGACATATATTTAAGGTAAAGATCATTTCCAATGAATTATTTAATTTAAAACATACATCCTCACTAAACCATTTACCAGAACTAAAGTCAGTTCCAATTAGATAAAGAGAAATACACACATGCATTTGATTTAAAAAAATAAAAGTAAAAAATCATACTGCAGTTTTGAAATATATTTAAATTCAAATCTTTATACCACAAGGTCTAAATTGTTCAGTTATATGTATGTCCAAACAATTTCCTACAGATAATTAGAAATGTATACTTTACCAGAAATCTTAAAATCTTTTGTCTGAGAGTTGTCAGCTGTTTGTCCCAGTGGACACTTCTCGCTTTGATTTTTCCAATTCTCCCAATCTTTCTACAACTCTTATTTCTCCAAGAAAGTAGGCATGGATATGTTTTCCAAGTAATTAATGGGGTCAAATTGCATATTACTTACACTGTAACTACCTGAAGGGGGCAGTAAAATAATTTTGGAACTTTCCTTAAAAATGTCAGGCTATCACATCAAATAACCTTTGACATGATCTGATCATGACTTCTAGTCTATGTAGAATACCCCCCCTCTTTGCTCCCCTTCCCTGTCTCCCCCTCCCCCCATGTTCTTTGCCACACATTTCCCCCCTCCCTCCCCCTTTTTCTCTTCTCTTTCCTTCCCTTTTTTTCTTTTGTTTATTTCCCCTCTATCACTGTTCACTTATCTCACTTATCTCTCAAAGTGGTGCATTTTTGTGTTCTTTGTTTTTTCACATCCATTCAATTGCTTGGTTGGTTGGCATTTTTCACTATTTATTCACTGGTTGCACCACCTATTTTCCTCTTTTGGAACCCCTCACTTTTCTGCATCACTTCAACATTAATCTAATTTATTCACCTAGTCACTACTTCACTGGGCTTTTCCCTCACTCGTCACCAAAACAGATTTCTTGGCCCATTTATCTTATGTACTTCACTTCATTCAGACTCCAGCCCTTTGACTTGTAAATTTCCCCCAGTTGCCGCGGGAGATGCCACTGGTGACACCCTGTGCTGTGTACACACCAGGACTTGGGTAAGCAGCCTTACATTTTCTGTTTTTTTCTCCCCTTAAATAACATATGCACTGCTGAATAAGGATGAGCCGAACATCGGTTAGGTTTGCATCAGAGCCTGCGAACAGACCTAAACTCCGTGTGAACTTTAGAACCCTATTAAGGTCTATGGGACTCGAACATTCAAAATCTAAAGTGCTAATTTTAAAGGCTTATATGCAAGTTATTGTCATAAAAAGTGTTTGGGGATCTGGGTCCTGCCCCAGGGGACATGTATCAATGTAAAAAAAGTTTTTAAAACGGCCATTTTTTACAGGAGCAGTGATTTTAATAATGCTTGAAGTGAAACAATAAACGTGTAATATTCTTTTAAATTTTATACCTAGGGGGTGTGTATAGTATGCCTGTAAAGGGGTGCATGTTTCCCATGCTTAGAACTGTCTCTGCACAAAGTGTCATTCCTCTACTCTCTATTACTAATAAACTCTGATAAAGATATACCTACTTGTGTGCGAAAATGGGAGGGAGACTTGGAATACACCCTAGACGAGGCAGAGTGGGTTAAAATTTGGTCCACAATTAAATCTTCCTCCCCTAATTTACTAGCCAATTAAACCAACTATAAGGTACTAACTCGTGGTACTTAGTACCTGCCAAAATCGCTAAATTTACCCCTGGATACTCAGATCACTGTTTTCGGGGCTGTTTGGAAAAAGGTACATATAAACACATTTAGTGGTTCTGTCCAATAGTACAGACATTTTGGAAAGAAATATTTACATATGCCTCCAAAATTTTCAATATTATCCTTCATCCTAACCCTACAATGACACTACTATGCCTAAAACCAGAGTGTCTAACTCATGCCCAATTTAAACTATTAGAATTTTTGCTCACAGCAGCAAAACAAACTGTGGCGAAAGCTTGGAAAACCCCTTCTTTAGAGTTGGCTGAGACCGAAGAATGAATAATTTTATGATACACGCTAAAATGGCTGCTAATGAACAAAACCAAATACCTAAATTTCGTAAACTATGGCAGCCTTTGTTAGAATATTTTTTACCATTATCATTCAATGATATGGTTTTATGGCCATGGTAGATGATTGAAACTCATACTAACAATACTGGTTGGATTGTGACTTCTGGATCGACCCGGTGGACCCCTCTTTTCATTTATTTTACCCTTTTCACTCTTAACTCTTTACCTTATTCTTCCTCTCTCTACTCTGTCTCTCTTTACACCTTATGATTTAGCTATACCTTCGGTTACAAAGAAATCATTAGTAATGTAACATATTTCATTATATCAAGATTATTCAGGAAATCTTTACTTAGTTTTTTCATACTCTTAAATATTACAGAATATTTGAATGTCTTCATCAATATTGGTTTAGTTCATAATTGTTAACTAATTACTAGACATGTGCAAAAGGAAAAAAATTGTTTAGTTTTGTTTCGTTTTAATTCGTTAATTAATTTCGTTTAGTTATATTCGTTAAATTAGTTTTCGGATTTCGTTTAGTTTTCTACCGAATTTGAAAAATCGGTCGCATTCGAAAATATTTCAACCAAATTCGAAAATATTTCTACCAGATTCGAAATGATTTCAACATGATTCGAAATGATTTCAACTGCATTCGAAACTATTTCAACCGGATTCAAAAATATTTTGCGACCCGAATTTAGGGTCATGTATCTCGGGGTCACTTGGTGCTCCAAATTTGGAGATGTTATAGTGCTAGGTCTACTTTGTTTGCATACCTAATTTGGGGTTTCTAGCTACAAGTGGCCCGAGATACGTGGCCCCAAAGTCAGGTCGCAAAATGTAATTCTCTGCTGCAGAAAAGTACTTGGCATATTGCCCATATCTGGGGTCACTTGGTGGCAGGTGATGTGGCAAGTGGACAATCCACAACTTGGTCACATGGCACTCGTGGCTGGTCACATGGCACTCGTGTCAGGTCACGTGGCACTCGTGGCCGGTCACATGGCACTCATGGCCAGCCACCTGGCACTCGTGGCCGGTCGCGTGGCACTCATGGCAGGTGTCGTGGCAAGTGGACAATACACAACTTGTGGCAGGTGACATAGCAAGTGGACAAATACAATACACAACTTGTGGCAAGTGGACAATGACATACAGCATATGCACTTGCCTTGCGATCGATATCCATGACTTCTTCAATCAGGCATGCTGACAACTTCATTGATACCATGAATATAAATGAAATAAGATGTGTGTGTTTTTTTTGCACTGGTACACTGCAAGTATGAAAAGTTGATCTGACAGATATATATAAGTAAGTATAAGTAACTAACCATCTTCTAAAATTTCTAATTCAAATAGAAAAGATTAGAACAGAATAGAAAAAAAAAAAATTTAATAGAATAAAATAGAAAGAATATACAACCATCTTCTGAAATTTGAATTTGAATAGAATAAATTTGAATTTCGATTTGCATGAATTCTAATTTTTAAATTAATTAATTTTAAATTTGGATAGAAAAATTATAATAAAATAGAAAATAGACTAGAAAAACGATAGAACAGAACAGAATAGAATATATTATATTTTATTCTGTTCTATTGTTTTTTTAGTCTATTCTTTTATATTCTATTAAAATCTTTTCTATTAAAATCAAAATCAATATACTAAATTCGAATTTTGGAAGATGGTGGTTTTATAATATATATATTTTTCTTTCCGACATTCGAATTTTGTATTGAATGAATTCGAATTTTAATAGAAAAGATTAGAATAGAAATAGAGAATAGACTAGAACAATAGAACAGAATAGAATATAGATACTATCTATTTCATTTGAAATTTTTTTGCAGATTACCATTTGTTTTAATAAGATCTCCTGCAGACTATTAGCATCTATTTCATTTTTTTTTGCAGATCTCCTGCAGACTATTAGCATCGATTTCTTTTTAAGCAGATCTCCTGTAGACTATTAACATCCATTTCACTTCTTTTTTTCAGATCTCCTGCAGACTGTTAGAATCAATTTCATTTTTATTTTTTTGCAGATTACTATTTATTTCCATCAGATCTCCTGCAGTATATTAACATCTATTTCATTTTTTTGCAGATCTCCTGCAGACTATTAGCATCTATTTCATTTTTCTTTTTTTTGCATTAGAACAGCCATTTCCTTTAGTTCAGCAGATCTCCTGCAGACTATTAGCATCTATGATGAGTCTGAGGCATTATGGGTAGAACTGCATACAGATACGCATAGTTCAAAGTCAATCATTGGAGTTTGTTATAGACCACCCAATGTTAATGAGGAGGTGGAGGCTCAGCTCCTTGCACAGATAGAAAGGGCTGCAAGGGCTGGGACAGTGATAATAATGGGGGATTTTAACTACCCAGAAATTGACTGGGGTAATGGCACTGCTGGGACAGTTAAAGGGCAAACATTTGTAAACCTATTACAGGACAATTTTATGGTACAGTTTATTGAGGCCCCAACTAGGAATGATGCTCTGTTGGACCTGGTAATCTCAAACCATGCAGAACGTATTACTAATGTTCAGATAAAGGAACATCTGGGTAGCAGTGACCATAACATGATTTCATTTGATGTTAGCTGTAAGCAAAAATCACATAAGGGAAAGATAAAAACACTTAATTTCAAGAGAGCAAATTTTCCAAGGATGAGGGCCGCTCTCCAGGACTTAGACTGGGAGAGAATATTGGCACCAATGGGCACAGAACAGAAATGGGAATTCTTCAAAAAGCTTGTTTGTGATCTCACGGCAAAGTATATTCCCATGGGCAATAAGTTTAAAAGGTTAAAAATAAAGCCTATGTGGCTCACGGCCAAAGTTAAAAAAGCTATAAACTATAAAAAAAGAGCTTTCAAAAAATATAAAAATGAAGGAACGCTAGTGTCATTTAAATGTTACAAGGAATATAACAGAATATGTAAAAAGGAAATCAAGGATGCAAAAATTCAGAATGAAAGACAGATTGAAAAAGACAGTAGGACAAACCCCAAAAAATTCTTCATATATATTAATAGTAAAAAGGTTAAGTCTGAGCATGTAGGCCCTTTGCAAAATAATCTGGAGTGGGTGACTGGGGACAAAGAGAAGGCTAACTTATTAAATACTTTCTTCAGCTCTGTGTATACAAAGGAGCATGGGGGAGCTCATGTCCACAATGGGGGTGGTACTGACACAGCCCCAAATCCACAATGGCTCATAAGTGATATGGTCCAGAAATATTTGGACAGAATAAAGGTGGATAAAGCACCTGGACCTGATGGCATCCACCCACGGATCCTAAAAGAATTGAGCTCTGTAATTTCAAAGCCATTGTATCTAATTTTTAGGGACTCATTAATGACAGGAATAGTACCACTGGATTGGCGCAGGGCCAATGTGGTGCCTATATTTAAAAAGGGAACAAAGTCTTTACCAAGTAATTATAGACCCGTTAGTTTAACTTCTATAGTTGGGAAGATACTGGAGGGATTAATAAAAGACCACATAGACGAGTTCTTGCAGGAAAAAAATATTTTGAGCAACAGACAGCATGGATTCATGAAAGACAGGAGTTGTCAGACAAACCTGATTTCTTTTTATGAGGTGGTAAGTAAAACCTTGGACAGAGGGGTGGCGGTGGACGTGATATATTTGGATTTTGCAAAGCGTTCGATACAGTTCCGCACACACGGCTCATGTGTAAGGTAAAGTCTACAGGTTTGGAAACAACAGTTTGTGGATGGATAGAAAACTGGCTAAAAAACTGAATTCAGAGAGTAGTGGTTAATGATTCTTACTCTGAATGGTCTAAGGTTATGAGTGGTGTACCCCAAGGTTCAGTGCTGGGACCCTTGCTTTTTAATATCTTTATAAATGATATTGGGTCTGGGATCAAGAGTAACATTTCCGTCTTTGCAGATGACACCAAGCTATGCAGTGCAATAACGTCCTTACAGGATGTCACCAATTTACAAGCCGACCTGGATGCTCTGTCTAATTGGGCGACTATGTGGCAGATGAGGTTTAATGTTGAGAAATGTAAGGTTATGCACTTGGGGGCTAAGAATATGCATGCATCATACATGCTAGGGGGAGTACAACTGGGGGAATCCATAGTGGAGAAGGATCTGGGGGTTTTGGTAGATCATAAGCTCAATAATAGCATGCAATGCCAAGCTGCGGTTTCCAAAGCGAGCAAAGTCCTTTCCTGTATTAAGAGAGGTATGTACTCCAGAGAGAGAGAGATATCATTTTGCCACTGTTCAAATCATTAGTAAGACCTCATCTGGAATATGCCGTTCAGTTTTGGGCACCAGTTCTCAAAAAGGATATCGGGGGAACTGGAGAAAGTGCAGAGAAGGGCAACCAAACTGATAAGAGGCATGGAGGAACTCAGCTATGAGGAAAGATTAGAGGAACTGAATTTATTCACTCTAGAGAAGAGGAGATTAAGGGGGGATTTGATCAACATGTACAAATATATAAGGGGTCCATATAGGGAACTTGGTGTTGAGTTATTCACTTTACAGTCAACAATGAGGACAAGGGGGCACTCTTTACGTCTAGAGGAGAAGAGATTTCATCTTCAAATACGGAAAGGTTTCTTCACAGTAAGAGCTGCGAAAATGTGGAATAGACTCCCTGCAGAGGTGGTTATGGCCAGCTCAGTAGATTGCTTTAAGAAAGGCCTGGATTATTTCCTAAGTGTATGTAATATAACTGGGTACTAAAATTTATAGGTAAAGTTGATCCGGGGAAAATCCGATTGCATCTCGGGGGATCAGGAAGGAATTTTTTCCCCTGCTTTAGCAAATTGGATCATGCTCTGCTGGGGTTTTTTACCTTCCTCTGGATCAACTGTGGGTATAGAATTGGGTATATGGGCTGGTATATTTATTATATATATTTATATATATATATACTAACTATGTAACTATGTAACTATATATATGCTAATAGTCTGCATGAGATCTGGTGAGAAAACAAAATAGATACTAATAGTCTACAGGAGATCTGCAAAAAAATTAAATAGATGCTAATAGTCTGCAGGAGATCTTATGGAAACAAATAGTAATCTGCAAAAGAAATTAAAAATGAAATAGATAGTATCTATATTCTATTCTGTTCTATTGTTTTTCTAGTCTATTCTCTATTTCCATTCTAATCTTTTCTATTCAAACTCGAATTCATTCTATACAAAATTAGAATGTCGAAAACAAAAAAAAAATAATATAAATTAATAAATATAACCGTCTTACGAAATTCACATTTAGTATATAATGATTTCGACTTTAATAGGAAAAGATTTTAATAGAATATAAAAGAATAGACTAGAAAAACAATAGAACACAATAGAATAAAATATAATATATTCTATTCTGTTCTATTGTTTTTCTAGTCTATTCTCTATTTCTATTCGAATCTTTTCTATTCAAATTCGAATTCATTCTATACGAAATTCGAATGTCGGAAAGAAATATATATATATTATAAAACCACCATCTTCCGAAATTCGAATTTAGTATATAATGATTTTGATTTTAATAGAAAAGATTTTAATAGAATATAAAAGAATAGACTAGAAAAACAATAGAACAGAACAGAATAAAATATAATATATTCTATTCTGTTCTGTTCTATCGTTTTTCTAGTCTATTTTCTATTCATACTATTCAAAATTCTAATTTATTCTATTTGAAATTTGAATGTCAGAAGATGGTTGTATATTCTTTCTATTTTATTCTATTAAATTATATTTTTTTTCTAATCTTTTCTATTTGAATTAGAAATTTTGTAAGATGGTTAGTGACTTACTTATATACATCTGTCACATCAACTTCTCATGTGTACCAGTGCAAAAAAACACACACATCTTATTTCATTTATATTTATCACATCAATGAAGTTGTCAGCATGCCTGATTGAAGAAGTCACGGATGTCGATTGCAAGGCAAGTACATATACTATATGTCATTGTCCACTTGCCACGTCACCTGCCACAAGTTGTGTATTGTCCACTTGCCACATCACCTGCCACAAGTTGTGTATTGTCCACTTGCCATGACACCTGCCATGAGTGCCACGTGACCGGCCACGAGTGCCACATGACCTGCCACGAGTGCCACAGGACCAAGTTGTGGATTGTCCACTTGCCACAAGTTGTGGGGTTCCTAGCACCAAGTGACCCCAAGATATGGACAATATGTCAAGTACTTTTCTGCAGAAGAGAATGACATTTTGCGACCCGATTTTGGGGCCACGTATCTTGGGGCCACTTGTAGCTAAGCACCCCAAATTTGGTATACAAACACAGTAGAACTAGCACTACAAAATCACCAAAGTTATTTCTAGCACTAAGTGACCCCGAGATACATGGCCCCAAAGTCGGGTTGCAAAATGTCATTCTCTGCTGCAGAAAAGTGCTTGACATTTTGCGACCTGACTTTGGGGCCCCGTAACGTGGGGTCACTTGGAGCTAAAAACCCCAAATTTGGAGATGTTGTAGTGCTAGTTCTACTGTGTTTGCATACCAAATTTGGGTTTTTTAGCTACAAGTGGCCCAGAGAAACGTGGCCCCAAATTCGGGTCGCAAAATTTAATTTTTATAATTTGATTTGAATTTAGTCCGAATTCGGTTGAATTCGTTAGCATTGTAAATCGGTAATTCAGATGCATCCGAATGTCCGAATAATGAAAATTTGTCCGAATTTCGATTTGGAATGAAATGAAATGCACATGTCTACTAATTACTTCAATTTTTCACAATGCTTTACCTCACGATCAATTCTATAATTGTAAGCACATATGATGACTACATAAGTATTCTGAATTGTACAATACTCAATTTTATTGAACTTAATAAAGTATTTTTGATAAGGAAAATGCCCTTTTATGTGAGTTACTACCGCTTGAAATTTGTCCAGTCAGCAGGCTGCAGACAGGAAAAAAGCTGTTAGTATATGTACAAGGGACATCATGGTCCTAGCCTTGTAGCATGTCGGGCAGTATTAATCGGAATAGCAGTTAAATAGAACTGCAAATATTGACAGCTAAATTATGCATTCATGAAAAAGGGCAAATGCCTTTATATGCATCTGTTATGAAAGTAATATGAGGACTGAGAATGCAATTTGCTTTGCTAGGTCTAACTTTACTACTGCATCATGGAAAGTAAATTAAAGTCAGAATTCCTTATCTTTAAACGTGTTCCGTGTCAGTACATTAAAGCCAAAGCATCAGTATGGCAGCCAGATCACTGGTACACATACTAAATACAATATAATATGTAATCATATTTCCTTTATCCAGAAATAAATCTAATTGGCAAATATCAACTATTAATCATTCAGTTATCCAAAAAAACCTTTTACACATTCACAGTAATGCACCTTCATGGCATTTTACTGAATATATTATAATTTACAATGATTAAACTATTACATTTAACATAACAAGGGAATGTATATCAATACCTAGGATTTTGGAAAGCTTGAGTTTGCAAAGATTGAAATTAAATAATCTTGTGTAATTGCTTGCATTGATTGAATATTGAATTTCTAATTTCTACAATACTGTTTCGGGATTATACTGTATGCTAATAGGCAACCTAATCTATTGCTAGTGTGATTGTTACTTTAGAAAACTTTTCTAATGATCTAATGGCATTCCTTAAGTGTAACAAGCACAAATGATGTGAAAGCCTATCCTGTGCCTAATTAACATAAGACTGTTTTTAACACTTTCCATGGCAGAGCCATTTCTGCTGTTTTTTGCACGTTTTCAAAAATAATTTTAGGCCTGAAGATTACATAAAACCTTCCAAAATATTTATATATTTTCTGAAAGTGTACACCTGTCAGAAACCATGAATCAGACCGAGACAGAAGTACAATTAAACAACACTTGTTTATTAAATAAAAATACAAAGGTAAATAGAGAAAGCGTAGTCAAAGCATAGCCAGAGTCCAGTAACCGGTTTGAGTAGTCAGCCAGGCCAGAGTTCAATAACCAGATAGGGTAATCAGCCAGGCCAGAAGTCAGGGATCCAAGTGGAGCAACAGCAAGCAGGATAAGGAGCCAGAAGGATGTCAGCAAGCCAGTCTTTAAACAGAACCGCAGGAGATGGTTTCTTGTGATGTGACCAAGGAGAAGACAGAGATGAAGTGAGCTGGACAGCTTTAAGTAGGCAGGTCAGATGAGCAGGATCAGGAACAGCTGGTAACTGTGGAGAGAGAGGAGAGCTGGCAATTTGCCGACAGCTGAGCAGCCAGCCCAGAGAAGGAAGGGCTAAGCCAGCCCTGACAACACCCTATAAAAATAGAAGTAGTGAGCACTGTTTTGCTCAGAAGATAGGTGCAGGAACTCAACCACGATACCCCTAAAATCCCCCTCCTCCACACACACCCTCCAAACCACATCAAATAGTGGGTGTGGTCAAATTTCACTAACATGAGGGTGTTAAAGGGGCATTAAATACAAGAAGTGCTCCCACTCTAAGCTGTCAAAGGCCTTAGCCATATCTAGGGATAAGATAGCTCTTGGTCCCCTATTTACCGCTGGCATCTGGATATTTAGGAATGCTCTTCTAATATTCATACTAGTAGATCGTCCCTCAATAAATCCTGTCTGATCTGGTTGTACGAGTATTTTAACAATTTTATTTAACCTATTTGATAGTACCTTAGCTAGAATTTTGACATCTGTGCAAAGGAGTGATATCGGACTATACGAGGCTACATCCAAAAGGTCTATTCCTTCTTTTGGTATCACAATAATAGTCGCCTCCATCAAAGAGGCTGGCAGCGCCCCCTCAAGCATCGGCTCCCTCAGGGTCCTGAGCAGCTCTGGGAGTAGGATTTCACTGTATTGTTTATGTCTCCACCGGAAGACCATCTGGTCCTGGGGATTTTTGGGCGGCCATCCCAGCCACAGTCTGCTGTAGCTCATATAGGGTTATGGGGGTCTCCAGGTCCTCCCTCTCCTCTTGAGCGAGGATTGGAAACTTCACACTCTCCAAGAAGGCACACATATCCCCCTCCGCTCCCTGTCCTAGTGACTTATATAATTCCCTGTAGAAGGCTCCAAAAATTTCCACTATCTCCTTCCCATTTGAAGAAACCATATCTTTCATATTCCTAATCATTGGGATAACAGATGGAGGTGAATTGGTTTTCACCAATTGAGCTAACATTCTTCCTACTCCCTCTCCTTCTGCAAAAGAACGCTGCTTATGGAACAGCCGCCTATTTTCCTCCCTTTTTATTATTGCTATTTTGTACCCCTGTTGTTTATTTAACCATATTTTCTGTTTCTCAGGTGTTGGATTCTTAACAAAATTATTCTCTGCCTCTATCACTTCTTTCCTTATACTTTCCTCCCATCTCCTAGATTTTTGTTTAATTTTTGACACCTGCTGAATCAAGATACCTCGAGTGAATGCTTTTAGGGTGTCCCAAATTATATTAGTTGGGGCAGTATCTATATTAAACACTATAAACTCTTTTAATTTTTTTTTGGAACTTCTACATTTTTTATTAGTTCAAGCCAAAATGGACTTATTCTCCAACCCCCCGTCATCTTTCCCTCCCCAGACTCAGTGAAACCTTCAAAAGTGAATGGTCACTTCTGGTTCCGGCGCCGTATGGAGTAGCTGTCCCCTCACAAGCTCCCGCAAACCGGCCTCAAAAACGGCATTTAAAACCGGCGTTTTCGGGGGGCGTGGTCTGGTGCTACATGGAATAGGACGTGCGGTGTAGGAGCTCCGCTCGAGGCATATCCTTTACCCGATCCTGTGTGCCTTTTTCGCCAGCTTTGAACGCTGCCAAGGCTTGGGGCTGCTCTACTACCCACCATGTCTCCCCCTAAACTTTCCGGTGCCGCTGCCAGGCTGGACAAATACCGCCGTGAGGACCGGGACCCTAATGAGGAAGATGGCGCCGTCCCGCTTCCTGAGGGAGGCGAGCAACCTGCTAGTGACACCGCCCGCGTGCTTGAAGCCATAGCTCTCTGCCAATCAACCATCACCTCCAGGATCAAAGAGGTGAAGGTCAACATATCTCTGATCAGGCAGGACATTCACAGGCTCCGGGAGCGGGTGTCGGAGACTGAGTGCCGGGTCGGCCACGTGGAGGACGGCCTGCACCCTCTCCAAGTTACCACCGAGCAGCTGCAGTTCCAGCTGAATACCATCCTCTCCAAACAGGACGATATGGAGAATCGCCTTCGGAGGTGCAATCTTCGTTTTGTGGGCCTGCCTGAGCGATGTGAGGGTGCTGACCCCCCCCCCACATGCCTGGTAAACCTACTAATTACCACCTACGGCCGAGAGGCATTCTCCTCTTCCTTTGTGGTGGAGCGCACCCACCGCCTTGCTGCAAAGCCGCCTCCAGCAGGAGCCCCACCGAGGACCCTCATCGCCAAGTTTCTTAACTTCAGTGACCGCGATACCATTCTGAGGCTTACCTGGGAGCGAGGCAACATTCCAATCGACAACGTGACTCTGGCGGTGTATCCGGACTTCTCTGCGGAGGTACAGAAGAAGAGAGCCAAGTTCACCGAGGCGAAGCGCCAACTGCGCGTGCTCCACCTGCCCTATGCGATGCTCTTTCCAGCTCGTCTCCGTGTGACCAGGGATGGCAGGGCGCACTTCTTTGAGGACCCGCAGGCCGTCTTCTCCTGGCTGGAGGGGAGGCTGGCCGGCCTGACCAGTGATGCCCGACTCCCGGCGCGGATGCTCCGATCCTCCCTGTTTGGCCTACGGACTGTGCACACGACTTGGACATGTGAGTTCCTCAGCTGCACTCCCCCTGCCATGCTTCCCCTTCTTCTCCTGGTTCCCCTGGTGACTTTGCATTGTCCCTGCGCCTCAGCACTGGTGCTGCATGCCCCGGCTCACTGCCATATGCCTTATACCGTTTTATTGTGCCTCGGGCGGCTCTCGCTTGCCCGTTCTGTTTGGGACTGGCTGATCCCCCCAGAAACTGATGTGTGCCTTTCAGTTTATTCGCCCCCCTTGCTGAGGCTTACCCCAGGATGCTGTCGTACTTGCCGCGACTGACTGCCACCTGTAAGCCCATGTTTCCCTGGCCGGCCTCTGCCCCTCTGTTTTCGGAGGTGGCCAGAGAGTTGAACCTGCCTTGCCGGACCAGTGCTAACGCAGTATTTTTGTTTTTTATTGTTATGTGCATTTTACTACCTCATATCCTTTGCTGCAAATGGACTCATATTATGCTATTATTGTACTCCTTTCCTCCCAATTGTGCCTACACTCGCTGCTATGTGTGCCCGAGGTTGCTGGACTCCCCCCTGACCTGTGCCATGTTGGTGCTAGTCGGGACCCTCAGCTGCTGATCCTGTCTACCCCGGGAGGCCCTCTCGGGGGGGCTTGGCAACCCGGGCTGCTGGGGCGGGATGTGCACTTGCTGGGCCTGTCCTTTTTATGTGTAAGTGTGTTGGTGGGACCGGGGGGGTCTGCATATACATACGTTCCACACATACACTATGGCGTCCCTTAAGCTTATGACGTGGGGCCTGGGAGATAGGGCTAAGCGGGCGGCAGTCCTGTCCCCTGTTAAATCCCAAAAGGCGGATGTCTTGATCCTGGTAGAAACTCACCTAGCGGGACAAAAGCAGATGTGTCTCAAAAAACCATGGGTGGGCTGGCTTTATCAAGCCCCACACACCTCGAACTCCCGGGGGATTGCGGTCTTGGTCACTAAAAACGTTCAATTTCAACTGCATGATCTACAATCAGATCCCCAGGGTCACTCATTGTTTCTATACGCTACTATTGGAGGTCTGGAACTCCTCATCCTTGCCTTTTACGTCCCCCCGCCATTCGCCTTTGCTGTATTGCAGCAGGGTGTTGCATTTATGGCCCGGTATCCCTTGGTGCCTGCTGTTTGGGCAGGGGACTTTAATATGGTTATAAACCCCACACTTGATAGGTTGAGCCCACTAGCCTCCTCGCCCCCGTCGCCGGGTGTCACTAGGTTTGGGAGATTCGTCGCGGAATTTGCCCTCACGGACACGTGGAGATATAGACACCCCACACTGACACACTTCTCATGTTTCACACCCTCACGCTCTGCCATGTCCCGCATAGACTTGATACTTCTTGCGCCCCCTCTCCTTCCCCACCTCCTAGACGTAGGGTTTGAGGCCAGGGTACTTTCCGACCACTCCCCCTACTGGATCAAGCTGCGACTACCAACTCCCCCTGGGCCTCGTGTTTGGAAACTCAACCCCTTCTGGCTCACTGTCCTGTCAGACCTGGACTCTATCCAGCGTGAGTGGGAACACTTTTTCCACATAAACATGGGCTCTGCATCGTACGGCTCCGTGTGGGAGGCCTTCAAGGTGCACACCCGCATGATCCTCACCACACGCATATCCAGGCATAAGGCTTCCTCTAAACGTCTGCTTGGACAAGCGGAGGAGCGGCTGCGTGCTCTTGAACTGGCCTTTCAGACTGACCCGTCGGAGGCTAACGCCTCCCTTCTGAAGCTGCAGACTACGAGAAAGCCAGGCAGGGTATCTTTTTTACTAAACAATGTCTGTTTGAACATGGTGAACGCGTGGTTAAGTTATGGATCACCGGCCCCCAGTGGTGGTGTCCCTGAGAACTGCAACCGGTACTGAAATCACTGACCCCGATTTGGTGGCGGAGGAGTTTGGGTCCTTCTACTCGGACCTATACTCTTCTACTGCACAGTACTCCCAGGATGAGCTCATAGCGTTCCTCGGCGGTGTCTCCTTCCCCTCCCTCACTCCTCTGCAAAAAATCCAACTTGAGGCGCCCATCACTACTGATTGTGTAGCGGAGGCCCTGTCACAACTCCCTACTTCCAAGACCCCCGGTTCTGATGGTCTGCCCCTGGAGTTCTATACCCAGTTCAGTGAGACTATGATCCCCCAACTGACCAAACTGTATTCGCACATATTTGACTCTGGCTCCCTCCCCAGATCTATGGGTGAAGCCCTCATAGTCCTCATACCCAAGCCGGGCAAGGACCCAACACTTCCCGAATCATACAGACCCATATCCCTACTTCAATTAGACGTAAAGATTTTGGCCAAAATTCTCACCCTGCGATTAAATAAAGTAATTCACTCCCTGATACATCCCGACCAAACTGGGTTCATGCCCCAAAGGAACATGGCCTTTAATCTCCAGAGGCTTCACATGAACCTCCAGGCCCAACACTCTGACATTGGCTCCAGAGTGGTAGTCAGCCTAGACGCCGCTAAGGCGTTCGACTCTGTGGAGTGGCGTTACCTATGGGAATGCCTACGCAGATTTGGAATAGGTCTCAACTTTATTAAATGGATCCAGTTGCTGTATTACGCCCCCATGGCGCGTATCCAGGTAAATGGTAGGATTTCCCCCCCTTCCCGCTCTCTCGGGGGACATGCCAGGGCTGCCCCATTTCGCCACTGCTATATGCCCTGGCAGTGGAGCCCCTGGCCATAGCCCTTAGGACCCACCCGGACATTAGAGGTCTTCGTGTGGCCGTCTGCATGAGGTGGTCAGCCTTTATGCGGACGATATGCTCCTCTATCTGGCGGACACCGGCCCCTCATTGCAGGCGGCCCTGCGAACTATCACGGCCTTTGGAGCCTTCTCTGGGCTCCAGATCAACTGGTCCAAGTCCCAAATACTGCCACTAGACTTGGGGCCCCCCACTGCCGAGCAGGCGGCACTTCCGCTTGCTAGAGCAAACTCCATTAAATACCTCAGAGTGCACGTCTCCAGGTCCCTCCCCAACTTCCTTACCCTCAATGTTGAACCCCTATTTGACACCCTAAAATCCAAAACTCAAGTTTGGTCCCGTCTTCCCCTCGGGGTGATGGGCCGAATAAATTTGGTCAAGATGATAATCCTTCCCAAGCTTCTTTATGTTTTCTGGCAGGCACCGATACACCTTCCCCTTCGCATAATCAAAGCTATGGAATCTATCCTCAATACGTTTATTTGGGGTTCGTCCCGGCACAAGTTGCCGTGGCGGGTCCTAAAATGCCCATCAGATCTTGGTGGTAACGCCCTGCCTGACCTTTTCCTTTACTACATAGCATCTCAACTCTCCCATTTTTTCATTTCAACCAAACAGATAGAGCCCGATATACCACTCTAGTGTGTTTGCAGACTTCAGGCCCGCTGATTCACCCTTTCCAGTTATTGTTCTGTAGCTTCCACCTCCCGCCCCTCCCTAAGGATAAGCACCTTATGCTCTCTCACCACCGTAAAATCTGGCGGCTCGCAACTCAACTAGGACGGGCCCCCTCCCCCCACTCCCATACGCCCCTCTGGAACAACTCAGACATGCCGGAACTTGCCCTCATCCCGGACCCCGGGTTGTGGGTGAATAAGGGTGTCATCTATCTATCACAGGTGGTCTCCAATGGGATGGTTAAATCCTTTCAGGTCCTCAAGGATGACTTCGCTCTACCCAATCACATGCTATTCTGCTATCTTCATCTCCGACACGCGCTCAATACCCAGTTTGTTAACCGCATTCCCAAGAATCGGAACCCCAGCATTGGTTGACCTAGTGCTGGGCAACGAACATAAGCAACTAATTTCACAGCTGTATGCCCACCTTCTGACCCCCACTGCCTCGGCCGTGGCTTATCAGGTACATTCTCGGTGGGAGGGTGACTTGGGCGCGGTGTCGGATGAAGATTGGGATGAAGCTCTAGCGAACCACAAAAATGTGTCACCTAAACTTTCGGATCGCCTCACCCACCTCTATATCCTGCACAGATCATATCTCACACCTCATGGTATCTCCAAATACAGACCTGAGCACGATCCCCGTTGTCCTCCCTGTGCTTCCCCAGATGCATCCTTCTATCATTTACTCTGGGCCTGCCCGACTATACAGGGATACTGGGCACAGGTGGTCCAGTTCCTTCATGACCGCATGGGTTCCCCGGTGTCTCTGTGCCCTAGACAGTGTTTACTGGGGCTCCTCTCTCTATCTGAAGGCGAAAAGTACCTTAACATCTTTCTGCAGGAGACGCTGTTTTAGGCCAGATTGCAGATCATCAAAACATGGCTGAGAGGACGCCCCCCCACGATACAACAATGGATTAGGGCAATCAATGCCACTCTCCCCCACAAGAAGCTGTTGTACACTCACAGGGGCTGTCCTCATAAATATAATAAAATCTGGGACAGATGGTTGGAGGATGTTTCTACCTGCAGTGTTGAGAGTTAGATGACTCCTATACAGGATATCCCTGGGTTTCTCATAGGGAATGTCTCCCTCCCCTCACTCCACACCTTTTAAAGCTCTCCTGCTGATTAGTTATCCACGCGCTTTGTACCGCATTTATCTGTATATCTCATGCACCTGTATGTAAAATGCACATGTTTGTTCTGGTAGTGCCTGTTGCGCTACACTTTGGTAACTTTATCCTGTTCATTATGCTCAATAAAGCTATTATTTTGATCAAAAAAAAAAACGGCGTTCTCACCCGCAAAACCAACCGGCAGCCTTCCCCACAACACCGGCCTCGTGATGGACCGGTTCATGGAAAAATCCGGGCCGCGATCGTACGCAGCCACCACCGCGCGGCAGGCCCACCACCGCGCGGCAGGCCCACCTGCAAATTGAGGCACCCGCTTCGGCCTACACAACTCCGGCCTGCGTGGCCCCTCCGGAGGAGGAGACAGCGCCTGAAATGGAGGTAGGCGGACATACAGCAGCTCAGACAACCCCAAGGGAAACACCATCCCAGCAGTCCCCTGCCCCTCCACATCTGCCTGGATCTGCACCACCATGATTTATGCAGCAACCCATGGTACCTCCGCCATTGCAGGACCATCATACTGAACTCTTGGCCCAGGCTGTAGCTGCTCTCCTCTCCCCTATGATTGCTACCTCTATGGAAAAAGCTGTCAGCACAGGCATGCAGAAGATTCAAGCTCAATTAGGGGAACATACTTCTAGGTTAAATGAGGCTGAAAACCGTATCTCTAACCTAGAGGAAGAACTCTATCAGACACAGTCTCTGGAACAAGCCCAGGACAAAACAAACAAATATGTGCTGGAAAAGCTTGATGACCTCGAAAATAGGTCCAGGAGGAGCAACCTGCGATTTGTAGGAATCGGCGATTTGCTTCACCAGTCTGCTCTGTCAGAACTTTGTGCCCATCGCATTTCTGAAGCACTGGGTCTAGGGGGCCCATTCACAGTGGAACATGCACACCGGGTGGGAGCTTTCAACTCGGAACGCAAATCTCCACGCCCAATAATCGTTAAATATCTGAATTACTCTGATAAAGCCTTAATTTTACAGCAATACCGACAATCCAGATCCCTTCAGATTGATGGAGTCAAAATTTTAATATTTGCCGACTATTCGGTTGACGTCTCCAAGAAACGAAAGGCCTTCCAACACATCTGCATGGAACTCCACCAACGACAGCTAAAATTCACTCTGGCGTTTCCGGCAGTCTTGCGGATCAAAGCACCCAACGGCGAACAACTCTCATTTCAAGATCCAGAGGAGGCATCTTTCTTCCTAAAATCGTTACGCTCGGGCCCTCATCTCAGCCCCACACCCAAGTCCTGGACCAAAGGAGCCCGCGGAAAGACTCTCCCAAGCACTTCAGGGCCTCGGGACCGGCTCAACATGGCCAAACCACACGTTGATGGGCTCTAGCACCCTTTTGGTTTCTCTCGCTTTTTCCCCTGTTTGAGGCCCTGCAAACTACCCTTTCCTACCTGGTGCTCCAATCTTGAACCCCACCCCCCCTCCTGGGCCGTTCACACTTCTCAGGTAGTATCAGACTTGGGTAAAAGGGTTTATTGAGTTATTCCTGCTTGACCTTTGTTTTCTTCCACAATGTTTCACATTCTCAATGGTTTTACTACTTGGTTTGTTCATACATGATTGCACTTGCATTTCCCCTAGGGTTTTTTTTCTCTGTTGCAGACCATTTTGCTCGCTCTGGACTATGCCTGGTCTGATGGCATACCCCGTCCCCTCTCTGTAGGGCGGTCATTTCTGCATCAGGCATGAGGCATGGTTATGGGAGCTGGTCTCCACAGTGATCCCCATGCGGAAAAAAGAGAAGTTGGTAAATGTTTATGTTCGCTTCCTTTGTATTTGTTTCTGGCACACATACCCTTCCCTCCCCTACCTCCTTCACTCTCCTCCCTCCCCCACTACGCCTGCTTTCAAGCGGTTCTTAAACGCTGTCACCTTCCCAAAGCTCCAACTGGCCTATTATAATAATATAGCATCTCCGCCCTTGCCTTATTCAGGTTCCCGCAAACAATTGGTATTAGTACACTCCGCACATATCTCCATTAACACTCCACCATGCTGCTCGTGGAATGTGAAGGGGCTTTGCTCCCCCTCCAAAAGATTGAAGGTGCTTCAGCACCTCAAAAGGCTTAAAGCAGACATAGCATTACTGCAAGAAACCGATCTTTTTTCACCTGACTTTGATCGGATGAAGAAACTGTGGGTGGGTACAGTGGTTGGCTCTGAGGCCGTTGGCCGCAAGGCGGGAGTACTTATCCTCATTCATAAGAACCTTCCCTGTAAGATCTTATCTACAGACGCAGATCAACAGGGCAGACTTCTTTCTATTCGTGTCCTTATAGGGACTAAAGAGCTCGTAATCTCTAATGTCTATGCCCCTAACAGCCCCACAAAGCAATTCTTCAGCACGTTGACCAGCTGGCTTCTACGCCTTCCCCACCTTCCCCAAATTGTAGGGGGTGACTTTAACACCACAATCCATCCATTCGACGATAAGTCCTCGTTTCCACTCCCCGTCCCATCTTCCCACGATTCTTGCATCGACGATGGACTCCCTTTGCCTCCATGACATTTGGCGACTACACCACCCGACCGATCGCGAATTCTCCTTTTACTCCCACCCGCACAATGTCTTCACTAGGATTGACTACCTATTCAGCTCGAACAACCTAATTTCCCTGATCCCGGGAGCGGAAATTCATGACATAGCTATTTCTGACAACGCGCCCATATCGGTGACCCTAGAGACCCCTGACATTCACCCCAATCCCAAAATATGGCACTTCCCATCCTACCTCCAACACAACGCTGACTTCCAAGCATACATAAAAAAGAGTGGTTAGTCTACATGCAAACGAATGCAACGCACACTGACAGTCCGAACCTGTTTTGGGATGCTGGTAAAGCATTCCTCAGGGGGCGCATTATCTCCTATGCATCTTCATTTAAAATAAACGCCCATCTTAACTACAACGCCTCCAGTTCCAGACTTCACCTAGCACAATGAGTGAGCACTTTATGCCTATGACTCTCCCGAAAACCGGACGGCTTGGCAAATAGCCAAGCAGTCTTTTGACACCTGGGCCGAAACCCTGGAAACTACCAAAAGAGCCTACCTTGATGCTGCTCTACATAAATTTGGCAACAAAGCAGGCAAGCTTCTTGCCAGACTATGTAAGGAACCCTACCGCCCGACTATCATCCCATCCATACGCGACTCAGACGGCAATGTAACGACCCCGCAGAAAGGTATAAATGCGGCTATGCTGCGCTACTACTCTGCCCTTTATGCAGCAGACCCTATTGACCAGCCCACGGCGCGCCTTTTCCTGGACAAAGTGGAGTTGACCCGAGTATCACCCTCCCAACTCGACTCCCTTAACGCTCCCATCTCCCTCACAGAAATAACCTCCACGATTCGGAAACCTAGCCTCCTCAAAAGCCCCCGGCCCAGATGGCCTAACAGGCGAATTCTACAAATCTCTCAGCCCGCTACTAACACCGACTCTTCAAGATGTTTACCAACATATATGGTCTGGCGGCCCCTATTTACCCACAGGCAACCAAGCGATTGTTAAACTGCTAGAAAAAAAGGGAAAGACCCACAAGAACCTGGATCATACAGGCCCATCTCGCTTCTAAACCTCGATGTCAAAATTATTTCCAAAATAGTTGCCAAACGACTGGCCGACATCATCCCCTCCCTGATACATTCTGTCCAATCAGGTTTTGTCCAGGGCAGAACGGCGACCATTAATATCCGGAAGGGGATGATAGCGCTAGAACACGCTAGATGTAACCCTAACAGTGACCTAGCCATTATTACCTTCGATGCCGAAAAGGCTTTTGACAACGTTAATTGCGAGTGGCTTTCCATGGCTTTCAGCGAGATGGGCTTCTCCGGCTCCTTTCTCCACCTAATCAACTCCATGTACACCTCCCCAGCAGCTAGACTGGTCGCCGCCGGCCTTCTCTCAGACGAGTTTCGTCTACATAAAGGAACCAGACAGGGCTGCCCCCTGTCCCCACTCCTTTTTAACATAGCCCTCGAACCACTTTCCAGATATCTATCGAACGTGGCCCCATTACATGGCATCAAAATAGGGACACATGAATTGAAAACATCTCTCTTTGCGGACGATGTCCTCATCTTCTCCGCCAACCAGTCCTCAGACATGTCCACGATTAAATACACCTTTGACCAATTCAGAAAATGCTCGGGATTACGTATCAATTATTAAGAGCGAGATTCTCCCCTTGGGTTCCCTTCCACCTCCAGCTTGGGCTCAGCACTCCATTTTCACGATCGCAAAATCTCATATCACCTACTTAGGAGTCAAAATAGGGAAACTCCCATCCTCTCTCTACCACCTGAACTATCCCCCCTTTGCCAAAATTATTCAGGAATTAGAAAACTGGATGGATCTGCCTCTTTCGCTTCTGGGAAGGTGCCATTTGGTCAAAATGGTCAGTTTCGCACGCCTATTGTATCCCCTCCAGACGGTACCCTTGCTCCTTAGACACAAGGATACCAAACTCCTAAATTCTGTGATATCCAAATTCATCTGGCGAAACAAAAGACCATGCATAGCCTTCTCAAAACTCCACCTTCCCAGAACCGAGGGGGGTATTAGTCTCCCCAATCTCAGAACATATAATCTAGCTTGTCTTTTGAGGGTGGGCTTGGACTGGATAACTCAAAAATCCTGCTGCTCTAATTACCAACTGGAGGCTGAAATGACTCACCCCTATTCCCTAACAGCTCTTCTCCACTGTAAGTGGAAACAATTACCACCGCCGCTCCAACACAACCTTCTGCTGAGAGATACGGCTATCGCCTGGAGGGAGGCAAGGAAAGGTCTCAAACTATCTCCTTTCATGTCTAGATTCCTTCTGATTCAAGGCCATCCAAATTTTACCCCGGGGCTTTACCACCAACCTTATGAAACATGGCGACAGAGGGGCCTCACTACCTTCTCCTCCCTCTGTGACCTGGAATCTGTTCGTGCACTATCCTTCCGCTTTCTGGCCAACAAGTTCTCTCTACCCGATACATCTGCCTTCCACTATGGCCAATGTCTCAGCTTTCTACAGAAAACCTGCAGGGATGAATGCACAAGGTTCAAATCCTCATTCATTGAGCCACTCCTACAAAAAGACTCCTACAACATTTCTGACATCTACAAGCCTCTACTTTTGAAAACGACACCTCCTCTGGAATCCTCCTCAGTATCCAACTGGGCAAAAGATTTCACGGACGATGACATAGTGGAAAAGATCCTGCATGGCCTCAACTCAGTATACAACTTGGTCCCCAACGAATCCTAGAGGGAAACCCAGTTGACAATTGCTCATCGGGCACACATCCCCTTCCTACCTTTAACACAACCACACTCATCTTCATCATCACTGTGCCCTCTCTGCCACCAACCTAAGCCCTCCCTCACACATCGTTATTGGACTTGCTTTGTTATCTCAACCTTCTGGGATCAAATCCTAGCCTACATCTTCGAGATCACGCTGCTGAAGCTCCCTAAGGATCTGTTACTCCTCATCTTTGGGCACTGGGATCCCAAACTACTCCCATGGTCAACCTCTCCTACACCTCTGGGCAAGGAGTGGGCCCTGATTTGCCTACTACTTGCTCGGAGAGCCATTCTAGCCAACTGGACATCCACTGCAAAACCCTCTGTTTCCCAAGTCAGCAGAGACCTCCTGCACCTTCTTTTCTGGGACAAACTCAATACAAACCTGTCCCACAAGAAAGCCAAACAGCGCTTCCACAACAGATGGGACTTGTTCATAGCCTCGAAGCTCAATCCCCAGGATGAGCTCATCTTGAGGAACATTCTTTCATCCACAACGGACTCTTGCCAACAGCAAACTTTGCTACAACCTGATGCCACAGTTAACAAGACAGCGGATTTCTGTCCCTCTCCCCCCTATACTAGGATATACCCCACTCTACCGGCAGCTAGGACTTCTGTTGGCTCCATCCCCCATATTCGAACAGCCATACCTGACCCAGACCCCTTCCCCCCCCCTTCCCTCCCCTCTGTCTTTTTATTTTCATGTATGTTATACAATATACTCTGGTTCCTTCTAAGGATAGCATAGTGCCTTACTAATTTCAGATCCATCCAGTTAAAACCTCCCCTCCTTTTCTTCAAAGGGGAATGGTGTGTTTTCCATTCCTTGTAAAGTGTACTATGTTCATACTCCACTATTTCACATATCACTGTGCTTATCCAACCTGTATTCTAAAGCAAAAAATTCTCTTGTCTTTGTGAATTGTACGCTTTTGTCATGTACCCTTTTTTTCAATAAAATTTTATAAAAAAAAAAAAAGTGAATGGTCTGATACCCCTCTAGGCATATACTCTATATTTCTGACGCTTTGTAGCGCGTCCACACTGCCCATGTCTATTCTGGAAAAAGTGGAGTGAGATCCTGAAAAACAGGAGTATTGCTTAACATTAATATTCCTCCACATGTCCAGTAATCCCACTTCCTTCAAGAAATGACTTAGCCTTGTTACTCCCGTTTCCCCGGATTGGATTCTAGAGAGAAATCTATCAGCTCCAGTATCCAGTACTTCATTAAAATCTCCCATTATTATAATTGGCACCCCTTCCTTGTCTGCCATAAAATCCATAAATCTATACACCACCTCCATTTTAAACGGGGGAGGTATATAGATATTTGCTAACACGTAGTGCCTACCCTCCAAAACACAATACAGAAAAACGTAACGACCCAATTCATCGATGCTGGCCTGTCTGCAGGAGAAACTCACTCCCGTTCCTATCATCACACTCACCCCCCTAGAATAGGATGTATAAGTAGAATAATACTGGTTTTGATACCTCTTATTCTTAAGTTGGGGCACAGTCGATTTTCTCAAGTGTGTCTCCTGCAGGCAGGCCAGCCCAATCCCATGTCTCTCCAGCAAAGAAAAGACTGTCACTCTTTTAATCAGGTTACCCAAGCCTCTTATGTTCCAAGAGGCAATGTTAAGTATTTTATCCTGCATTATCTAGATGTAAAAGAATTGAAATAATATAAGAAAGGACAAGAACATAAGCAATGAGGGCAGTAAGAAAGGCAACCTTATAGTACACTATTACACCCACGTTCAACCCACTTCCTCTTAATTTACCAATGATTCTGTTTACTTGTGCATTATACTTTAACCTCCATATACACATCACCATTTTAGTGTTATCTACCTTCTGAACAATTTTTTTTTTTGTGTAACAACCATATCATCTTTAACCTTAATCAACTTATGAAAATTTGCATAAACTATTTCTTTATCCCCTTTACCCTCCCTCTCTACCCACCAGGTTCTGCCACCCCCACCCCTCCTTTCTCTCCCAACCCTCCACCTGCCTAGGTGTTCCCTAGGGGGATTTAATGTGGCCATCTCACACACTTCTCTTCCACCCCTCCTTTCACCCAAATTTCCAATCTCATTCCACCCTGTCCCCAAAAATAAAGAAACAGACAATAATAAAAGTAAAGTAAAAAAAAAACACTCTTTTTCCTCACCTTCGTGTCTATCATATTTTCACTTTTCTTTTATACCTCTCTCAACTAACTCCCTGTGTTTCTAAATACTTTAACCCCTTTCTCCCCTCTCTCCTCTTGCCCTCCCCTCTAACCTCCTTCTGCCACCTTTCATCCCTTTCTATCTCCTTAATGCATTAATAGTAACCCCTTATTAGCTTCCAGCCATGTTGTCGGATCAGCCGAAGAGTCAAACATCTGAGTCCCGCCTAGCGCTGCTACACGCAGCCGTGCAGGGTATAAAAGCGCATATGTGACCTTATATAACCATAAAGTCCATTTGATTTCCAAGAACTCAGCTCTGCGTCTCTGCAGATTAGGCAAATAATTTGGATACAGAGAGATCTTTGCGCCATCATAAATGCTGCTGCCTATCTCTCTTGCTTTACGCATCAATGTCACCTTATCATTATAGTTAAAGAATTTCAACAGCAATGGTCTGGGATGACCCCCAGGGGGTGGGGCTCTAAAAGGCACTCGGTGAGCTTGTTCTATTGAGAAAAAAGATGAGAAGCTGTCCTTTCCAAATAATTCTATAAGCCATGTCTCCAATAATTGAATAGGGTTGGGACCTTCACTTTTCTCAGGTAATCCCATCATCCTGACATTGTCCCTTCGAAGTCTATTTTCTATTTCGTCCATCTTGGAAGTTTGATAGGTCAATTGTTTTCTCATACTTTTAACCTCTTGGTGCAGTGGGTGTAAATCATCTTCTACCTGGCTTATCCTTGTCTCTAATGCTGCTGTTCTTTCCGCTGCTCTCTGCATATCCTGTCTTATCAATAGTAGCTCCCCCTTCATCTCTTTAAATTGATCACATAGTTCTCCTAATGAAGATTTACATGCATGTACAGCTTGGAGAACCTCTCTGTGTTGGATCCTCCTCAGCTAGAGAGCTACTTTTGGAGATAGCTTCAGGCTCACTTTGGGTTCCCCCCTGGCGTTTATTACTAGGGCCCTTTTGGCCAGGTGCCACCACAGCGTTTGAAGATGTATAGCCTTGACTTTTTCTGTCCGCTAACCCCCCCTGTTGTGTTTTTAGTTGTACCGCTTGAGCTTGTTGTATCAGCTGCTCTCCCTTTGTTGGAGACTGACCTGGGGTACGAACATAACGCTCCAATTTCGTTGCAGCTGCTTGCGCCAACTGGGCATTCTTTTCTTTTGAGGAGTGAAGTTGTTGTGCCCCTCCATTCTCCTGTGACGTCTGTTCCTCCCCACGCTGTCTTGACATCTCTGCTCTAGATTACTATAAAAGCACAGTCCCAGTCAGTCCCCAAATGCAGGGGGTCAAACACAGCAGGGCGACAAATTACAAATGGAGGAAAAAGCAGAATAACAGCGCACACAAGATTTTTTCTTTTCTTTTCCCCTCCACCAATACAGGGAGGAGGAGCACAAAAAAAAAGGAGAAAAAGGAAAAAAAGGAAAAAAAAAACCCTTTATGCTGGGTTCACTGTAGATATATGAGTATCAATCAATACTTCCCGTGAGCTTCAGGTGGGGGCACTGTTCAAATCACTAGCCAGCTATAGCCAATTATACAACTCCTATGCTTTTTTGATAATGTTCAATGTCATACAATAGTTATTACTCTGGTTCACCTGCTGCACAGAGTAGACGGAGCACTCAGTATACTGGTTTTCCTGTTGGTATCAGGCAGGGTTCCTTTAAAAAGTTCCTTTAGCAGTTCCCTTAGTGTCAAACTTGATGTGATTTACAACATACCAGTGCATACCAAAGCATAAGTCAGTATATCGAATCAGCCACAGATGAGGTAAAAGCAAAAGGTAGCCTTCAATATGCTCCTCTTCCTCATACAGACAGCCTCTGCTTCTGGCACAGTTGATCACCTCTGCATCAAATGCAGGGGTCAAACACAGCAGGGCGACAAATTACAAATGGAGGAGAGAGCAGAATAGCAGCGCACACAAGATTTTTTTCTTTTCTTTTCCCTTCCACCAATATAGGGAGGAGGAGCACAAAAAAAATGGTGAAAAAGGAGAAAAAAAAAACCTTTATGCTGGGTTCACTGTAGATATATGAGTATCAATCAATACTTCCCGTGAGCTTCAGGTGGGGGCACTGTTCAAATCGCTATCCAGCTATAGCCAATTATACAACCCCTATGCTTTTTTGATAATGTTCAATGTCATACAATAGTTATTACTCTGGTTCACCTGCTGCACAGAGTAGACAGAGCACTCAGTATACTGGTTTTCCTGTTGGTATCAGGCAGGGTTCCTTTAAAAAGTTCCTTTAGCAGTTCCCTTAGTGCCAAACTTGATGTGATTTACAACATACCAGTGCATACCAAAGCATAAGTCAATATATCGAATCAGCCACAGGTGAGGTAAAAGCAAAAGGTAGCCTACAATATGCTCCTCTTCCTCATACAGACAGCCTCGGCTTCTGGCACAGTTGATCACCTCTGCATTAATCCGCTCACCTTGTCGCCACCACACCACACATACCTCCGGATTTCTCCCTCTCTATTCTCTCTCCTCTTCCAAATGAGGGAAATGAGGGGGGGGGGAGGGGGAGGGTGTCCCTTCCCAGGATATGTAAAAAGTGGTTCAAAAAATTTTAAACTCTCTTTCGGGAACTGATTTGGAAAAAGGGCCAGGCCACGATCCGGCTCCAGACATTACAGCTACCAAAAGAAAGAAGGGGATTGGCGGTACCCCACCCTAGGAATTATTACCTGGCAGCACAGCTGCAGCATCTGGTGGGTTGTGACCCTGAGGGGGGGGGAGGGAACCCAAGTGGGAGAATAATGCTAACAGGAACACCCCACGGATTGCTGGTGGAGGCACTAGAGGCAGAGTCCTTTCAGTATAAGAACCCTATAACAAATATGATGAGTAAGGTATGGAGAATAGCAAAAGTACTGATGGGATGTACAGGGATATCAGGATATACACCTTTGTGGGATAATAAAAACTTACAAGAAGTATTACTGATTGGGAAAATTAAGACATGGGAGAGTAAGTGTATAACTAGATTGATTCAACTATATGATGATAGAACTCTGAAGACATTTTCAGATTTAAAAAAAGAATATAATATACCACACCAGACATTTTATAGATACCTACAGATCCGGCATGCTCTGGCGGCCCAGTTTGGTACACAGATACCCAAAGGGAATAAAACCCCTTTACCCCAAAAGATAACTAAAACTGACAAGGCCAGGGGTTTCATATCTAATATGTATGACCAATTATGTAATGGCTCTGATATAGACCTCGACTCTTCTAAAAAGAAGAGAAGATGGGAGGAGGATATAGGGGAAATATCAGAGGAACAGTGAAGGAGGATAATGGAGCTGGGGTCACTGATATCAGTCTCCCCGTCACAAAAAGTGTCACATCTGATGCTGGTACATAGGGCTTATTATACCCCTAAGAGGTTGTTTTTGTTTAGAAGGAGAGTAGACGCTAACTGTTCTAGGTGCCAAGGCTATGGAGACCTTATACATATGGTATGGAGGTGCCCAAAGCTGTTCCGTTACTGGGAGAGAGTAGTCAAAACCATAAATAAGATCTTTGGGAAGAAACTGGACTTGGACCCTAAATGTTGTATACTGGGATATAGGAGGACACCGGGAGAATGGAGGAACACCACATTGGCAGTTATACATTGTCTGTTCCAAGCACGAAAATTAATAGCACAGAGATGGCAATCTGAGAAAGCTCCCTTATTGAGTGAATGGACTCAAATGACTAGCGAATTATTGTGGAAAGAGAAGGCAGTATATATACAAAGGGGAAACCTCAGTGGGTTTGAGAAAATATGGAGGCCTTGGTTAAATGAGATGGGGTATTCACTTGACCAGGGAGGAGATAGGAAAAGGGAAAGTGGAAGGGAAAGTAAGAGGAAGGAGAAGGGAAGAGGAGGAGAAAGGAAGGAGATATGATAAACGATAGAGTGAATAGGGTGGACGAGAGCCATTTAAAACGAAGAGATTAAGAGATAACTACCTAGTAATAAAAATATTAGCTTAAAGGTGTAGTAGGAAGAAGAGGGAGTGGGTGGGGGGGGGGGTAAGAAGGTGAAATATATATTTACTGTATGTAATGCAGTAGGAGATGAACTAAGGTAGAAGATATGATACATATTATGTTAGTAATTTTTATTATTATATGATCTCAGATTAATTTGTAATAGACTGCTTTTGTATGAAAAAAGAAAAACCGAATAAAGAATACATAAATTAAAAAAATACAAGAAGTGCTTTACATGCAGAGTTCAGGGGTGGAGGAGGGTGGGGGATTCTCATAGAGTGCAGGGTTCAGGGGATGCCCTACATGCAGAGTTTGGGGGTGCATTACGTACATAGTGCAGAGTTCAGGGATGCGCTGCATACGGAGTGCAGATTTTTGGGGTGCACTACACACAGTGCAGGGTTCAGCCTTCTTCCACAGCTGCTTACCTCTGCATCTCCCATCCACATCTCACTTTCACCATCCTTCAGCTCTGACCTCTGCATGCAATCTCCCCTCCTCCTTTAAAGCTCCACCATCTTCCACATGTCTTCATTTTGTTGCTGTATTAAACTGAAGCACCCAGCTGGCGCTAGTACCTTCTCTCCCGCTTGCAGAGAGATCACCCAGTGGGGGTGTTGGCATCCACAACGCACCGCAGACACTTGCATCTCTCTTGTCCCCATCATGCAGATCTGTGGGAGACAGCTATCACTGGTAAACACATAAGCCGGACTTATGTGTTTACCAGTAGGGATGAGCCAAACACACCCCGGTTCAGTTCGCACCAGAACTTTCAAACGGACTGAAAATTTGCGCGAACTTTAGAACCCCATTGAAGTCTATGGTACATGAACGTTCAAAATAAAAGTGCTAATTTTAATGGCTAATATGCAAGGTATTGTCCTAAAAAGGGTTTGGGGACCTGGCTCCTGCCCCAGGGGACATGGGTCAATGGCAATTTTTTTTTTTTTAAACTGATGTTTTTTCGGGAGCACTGATTTTAATGACGATTTAAGTAAAAAAAAGTGAAATATTCCTTTAAATATCGTGCCTGGGGGGTGTCTATAGTATTCCTGTGAAGTGGCACGTGTTTCCCGTGTTTAGAACAGTCCCTGCACAAATTGTCATTTAACAGAAAAAAAAGTCATTTAAAACTGCTTGCGGGTTTAATGTAATATCTGGTTTCGGCAATATGGATGAAAATCATTGAGAAAAATGGCATGGGTAGCCCCCCAACCCATTACCAGCCCCGTTGGGCCTTGTACAGATATTAAGGGGAACCCCGTACCCATATTAAAAAAAGGAAAGGAGTGGGGCCCCCAGGCCCTATATACTCAGAACAGCAGTATACAGGCGGTACAAACAAGACAGGGACTGTGTAGGTTTGTTGTGTTAAGTAGAATCTGTTTGTAATTTTGAACTGGTACATTTTTAAAGCGTGGCTCCAGTCAAAAAATCTATTACATAGGGAAGGGCTATCACCACTGTATAATTTTTTATGTCATCCGTCTTTTTTCATCTCACTTCCTGTTGTCTCCTTCCGTTTGCAAGTAGGAGACGTTTGTAAGTTGGATGTTTGAAAGTAGGTGCCTGGCCTACATTCTCTGCAGAAATGGGGACCTAATATGTTGGTGTTGCCACAACACTATAAGCCCTCAAAGTAACTCTTGGTGGGCGCTGGAGCGCACTGCTGTGAACGATTATATCAAGAATTGTAATTACATGCCATTGTTGAACAGTAGTAGAAAAATTGGGCCTTTGGTGGTTGTGGTGCTGGTGCCACAACACTATAATTCCTCACAGTTACACTTGGTGGGCGCAGGAACGGCCCTGCTGTGAAATATTATATCAAGAATTGTAATTACATGCCCCTGTTAAACAGGGGCTGAAAAATTGGGCCTTAGGCACTGCTTGCTGGTGCCACGACACTGCAGGAATTAACCCTGCTGCAAAGCATTGCATCAAAAATTGTATTACATGCCCTTGTTAAACAGGGGCTGAAAAATTGGGCCTATACACTGCAACCTCTACCATATACTCTAGTTGGAGTGCAGGAATGAGCCCTGCTGCAAAGCATTGCATCAAAAATTGTATTACATGCCCCTGTTAAACAGAGGCTGAAAAATTGGGCCTTAGGCACTGGTGCTGGTGCCACGACACTGCAACCTCTCCCATATGCTCTATTTGGAGTGCAGGAATGAGCCCTGCAACAAAGTATTGCATCCAAAATTGTAATTACACTCCCCTGTTAAACAGAGGCTGAAAAATTGGGCTGGTGGCATCAACCAGAGCCAAAAATGTTCTTCCAAGATATCAGCGGTATCATTGAGAAGGAAGAGGATAGTGAGTCAACATAACTGGACAGTCACTCAGCATCAGCATAGGCAATCTTGAAGGGATGTGTCATTTAAAAAAAAATTATTTGGTTACATCAGCTTCAGATGCTTGGTAGCTGGTTGTGATTCAAGACTGATTCATCTTTATGAAGGTCAGTCGATCAATCGAGTCGGTGGACAGGCACACCCTGTGATCAGTAACAAAGCCACCAGCAGCACTGAAGGTGCGTTCCGAAAGAACGCTGGATGCAGGACAGGTCAGTAGCTCAATTGCATACTGTGCAAGCTCTGGCCAGTGATCCATCCTCAAGACCCAGTAAGCCAGAGGATTTTCGGTGGGAAAGGTGTCCGAGTCTGACCTTGCCCCTAGGTATTCCTGCACCATGTAAATCAGATGCTGGCGATGGTTGCTGGAACCGATCATACCTTGGGGCTGCGGACTAAAAGATTGTCTGAACGCAACGGTCAGATGGCCACCTTCTCCACCGCTCCTTCTGTGACTTACCGAAGCCTCAGCAGCACATTGTCCAGGACCAGGAGTTTGTAACCTCCCAGTCTCTGGGAACGTGTTGCACAGACCTTTCTGCAAGGCCTCCCGGAGATGTCTCATCCCCTGCTCCCTTCGCGATGGCAAGATAAGGTCCGCAACCTTACCCTTGTACCGTGGATCAAGGAGAGTGGCCAGCCAGTAATGGTCCCTCTCCTTGATCCGAGGAATATGAGGATCCTTCCGCAGGCTTTGCAGGATCAGGGAGGCCATGCAGCGTAGGTTAGCTGAGGCATTCGGTCCAGAGTCCTCTGGGTCACTAAGGACAACATGATCCGCAGCCACCTCCTGCCAGCCACGAACAAGTCCACGAGTTTCTTGGGACTGTAAATCATCCCTAAAAGACTGCTGCTGATGGTGAGTGCCAGGCTCCACCTCCATGCTGACACAATCCTCCTCTTCCTCCATGTCCTCTTCCTGTGTGATGGGTGGGACAGCAGGAACACTGTCTGGATAAAGGGGGCCTTGAGAGGCAAGGAACTCCTCCTCTTCCTGCCTCTGTTCTGCCTTAAGTGCCCTGTCCATTATTCCACGCAGCGTATGCTCCAACAGGTGGACAAGAGGTACAGTGTCAATGATGCATGCACTGTCACTGCTCACCATCCTTGTGGCCTCCTCAAACGGTGACAGGACAGTACAAACAGAAAAAAAACAGCGCCAACCTAAATGCAGTATAATAAAACACAGGTATTTATTCACAAGGTAATCCACTCACTCTCCATTGGAGTAAATCAGGCACATCATTTATATGGTCATCAGGTACATCACAGGGTTCCCGGTGGGAAGCTGTCCTCTTTGGATGTGGATTCTCGTCCGGTGGCGCCGGTGGTTCCCAGCGTCTCTGGCTCTGTATCGCAGCGTCACGGGGGTCAGCTGATGGATCGTTCGGGTCGTTCGGGGTCGCTCTGTGATGCTCCGAAAGCGCGCGCAACGACGTCATCACAGGTTGGCGCTGTTTTTTTTGTTTGTATATCTCCTAAAGGTACCTTCTACCCTTGAAAATGCTGCCTCTCTGCTTGTGCCAAGAAATCCTTTTCTCCCTGTGGCTATAATCTACCATCTCCTGTTAGTAATTGCACAATGTACTATCGACTATCATCTGGCATTGCTTATTAAGAACTGCAGTACTTTGTGGATTTGTCTTTTGAACTACTGTCACAGAACATACCTCCCATCCCCCCACCCCCCACCCCATTTCTTGTTTGTCTGTCATTTCCCCATTTTCCCCTCCCCCCTTTGCCTTCCCATTAGTCTTCCTCCACCCTGGATATATGTAAACCAGCAGCGCAACAAAAAAATCTGCTTTCTTTTACTTTGGTGACAGGACAGTGCATGCATCCCTGATAATGCCCCACTGGCGTGGTGAGAAAAAACTTAGCTCCCCTGACCCTGTCCTGTTGCCGTATTCGCACAGGTACTCATTGATGGTCCTCTGCTGCCGCTGCAGCATGGCCAACATTGAGTTCCACCTGGTGGGCATGTCACATATAAGGCGGTTCTTGGGCAGGTTCAACTCCTTTTGGAGCTCAGCCAGCCGAGCACTGGCATTAAATGATCGGGTGAAATGCACACAGACTTTCCTGGCTTACCTCAGGACATCCTGTAAGCCCGGGCACCTGCCCAAGAACCGTTGCACCACCAGGTTAAGGACGTGTGCCACACAGGGCACATGGGTCAGTTGTCCCTGTCGGAGGGCGGAGAGGAGGTTGGTGCCATTGTCGCAAACCACCATTCCTGGCTTAAGCTGGCGTGGCATCAACCACCTCTTGGCCTGCCCCAGCAGAGCTGACAAAATATCTGCCCCAGTTTGGCTCCTGTACCCCACACAAACCAGCGCAAGCACAGCATGGCATCTTTTTGCCTGCGTACTTGCGTAGCCCCTTGAACGCCTATGGAGCACCGCTGGTTCCGAGGACAGAGCACTGGAAGAGGCCATGGAAGAAGAAGAAGAGGAGGGGGTGGAGGAGAGAGGTGTGTCACAACCAGTAGTAGCATTTTGGAGGCGTGGTGGCGGAACAACCTCCAACACTACTGCACCTTGTCCTGCATCCTTCCCAGCTGCCAGAAAAGTGACCCAATGGGCCGTGAAAGATAGGTAATGTCCCTGTCCATGCCTGCTGGACCATGAGTCAGCGGTAATATGCACCTTACTGCTGACCGCCCTGTCCAGTGAGGCAAGGACATTGCCTTCCACATGCCAGTAGAGAGGCGGAATCGCCTTCCGTGAGAAAAACTGGAGTTTGGGGACCTGCCACACCTGAGGAACCGCACATTGCACAAACTCAAGGCACAAAGGGGGCCGAGTCTACCAACTGAAAAGGCAGCAGTTGAAGTGCTAGAAATTTAGCCAAGCTAGCATTCAACTGCTGGGCATGTGGATGGCTGGGAGTGAACTTCTTTTGATGGTCCAGCAGCTGGGGCAGGGAAATTTGCCTGCTACAATCAGACATGGGTGTACTGCTAGCAGAGTGCCCGCAAGTACTTGGCTGTGACACACCTAATTCTACATATGTCTGGTCAAGCATGTGGTGCCCAAGCGGCTGATGTTTTGACCACGCGAGATACGCTTGAGACATATGTTGCAAATAGCAGCGGTGCGATCTTATGTACTCGTCTCAAAAAAGGCCCCCACCAAAGAACTTTTGGAATAACGCGCAGAGGCAGTGCCCTGCACAGGCGGAGCTCTGCGGTGTGATTCAATTGGTGTGCTGCCCCTAAGCTGGCCCCGGAGGGCATCCTGCCTTGTTGGAGATGTGCCTCCTCCTCCTCCTTCTACTCTCTCCTATCAGGCACCCACGTGGAGTCAGTGACCTCATCATCCCCTCCCTCTTCATCACTGGAGCAAACCTGGCAGTATGCTGCAGCTGGTGGAACATGACTGCCAGATTGCTGTCCTTCTTGAGCATCCTCTCTCTCTCTGCGCGAATGCTACTGCCTTCCTCTAGCTGGGTATCATCATCAGAGCCTTCAAAACACTGGGCATCCTCCTGGAGCATGTACCCAACCCTGTGCTCAAACAGTTCAGGGGACTCCTCATGGTGGGTCTAGGGAAGAAGTGACTGATGATGACATTGAGGCGAGGGAAGAGGATGCGTTGGAAGCTGCTTTGCTAGTACCCTGAGCCTGGGTGAGAGGGGATGAGGAGGATGAAGAGAGCTAGGTCATCCACTCTACCAAGGCTTCGGCATGATGTGGCTCAACACCTTCAGCTGCCGAAAATAAGGACAAGCGTGTCCCATGGCCACGTGCTGATGATGATGCACCGTGTCCACGACCAGCACTGTTGTCTCTAGACAAAGAGCCTGCTTGCCCTCTTTTATTGGCTCATGACTGTCTGCCTCTCCTTGTTGGGCTTCCAGACATAGTAATAGCCTGCAGGGAGATGGGAAAACCAGCAATTAGGTAGAGTATATTGTGCTGGAGGCACACAACACCCACTAACTACTGCAGATGCCTATATGAGAGAACACCAGCAATAAAGGGTAGCTATGGGTGTATGCTGTGCTGGAGGCACACAACACCCACCAACTCCTGCAGATGTCTTTATTATAGAACACCAGCAATAAAGGGTAGATACAGGTGTATACTGTGCTGGAGGCACACAACACACTAACTCCTGCAGATGGTTGTATTAGAGAACACCAGCAATAAAGGGTAGATACATGTGTATATTGTGCTGTGCTGGAGGCACACAACACCCACTAACTCCTGCAGATGGCTGTATTAGAGAACACCAGCAATAAAGGGTAGATACAGGTGTATACCGTGCTGTGCTGGAGGCACACAACACCCACTAACTACTGCAGATGCCTGTATGAGAGGACACCAGAAATAAAGGTTAGATACAGGTGTATACTGTGCTGTGCTGGAGGCACACAACACCCACTAACGCCTGCAGATGCCTTTATTATAGAACAACAGCAATAAAGGGTAGATACAGGTTTATACTGTGCTGGAGGCACACGATACCCTCTAACTCCTGCAGATGGCTGTATTAGAGAACACCAGCAATAAAGAGTAGATACAGGTGTATACTGTGCTGTGCTGGAGGCACACAACACACACTAACTCCTGCAGATGCCTGTATTAAAGAACACCAGCAAAAAAGGGTAGATACAGGTGTATACTGTGCTGTGCTGGAGGCACACAACACCCACTAACTTCTGCAGATGGCTGTACTAGAGAACACCAGCAATAAAGGGTAGATACAGGTGTATACTGTGCTGTGTTGGAGGCACACATCACCCACTAACTCCTGTGGATGCCTTTATTATAGAACACCAGCAATAAAGGGTAGATAAAGGTGTATATTGTGCTGTGCTGGAGGCACACAACACCCACTAACTCCTGCAGATGGCTGTATTAGAGAACACCAGCAATAAAGGGTAGATACAGGTGTATATTGTGCTGTGCTGGAGGCACACAACACCCACTAACTCCTGCAGATGGCTGTATTAGAGAACACCAGCAATAAAGGGTAGATACAAGTGTATACTGCGCTGGAGGCACACAACACCCACTAACTCTTGCATGTATTAGAGAACAACAGCAATAAAGGGTAGATACAGGTGTATATTGTGCTGTGCTGGAGGCACACAACACCCACTAACTCCTGCAGATGGCTGTATTAGAGAACACCAGCAATAAAGGGTAGATACAGGTGTATATTGTGCTGTGCTGGAGGCACACAACACCCACTAACTCCTGCAGATGGCTGTATTAGAGAACACCAGCAATAAAGAGTAGATACAAGTGTATACTGCGCTGGAGGCACACAACACCCACTAACTCTTGCATGTATTAGAGAACAACAGCAATAAAGGGTAGATACAGGTGTATATTGTGCTGTGCTGGAGGCACACAACACCCACTAACTCCTGCAGATGGCTGTATCAGAGAACACCAGCAATAAAGGGTAGATACAGGTGTATATTGTGCTGTGCTGGAGGCAAACAACACCCACTAACTCCTGCAGATGGCTGTATTATAGAACACCAGCAAAAAAGGGTAGCTCCAGGTTTATACTGTGCTGGAGGCACACAACACACACTAACTCCTGCAGATGCCTGTATTAGAGAACACCAGCAATAAAGGGTAGCTACAGCTGTATACTACTGTGCTGGAGGCACACAACACCCACTTTAACTCCTGCGGACGCCTGTATTAGAGAACACCAGCAATAAAGGGTTGATACAGGTGTATACTGTGCTGGAGGCACAGAACACCCACTAATTCCTGCAGATGGCTGTATTAGAGAACAACAGCAATAAAGTGTAGATACAGGTGTATATTGTGCTGTGCTGGAGGCACACAACACCCACTAACTCCTGCAGATGGCATTATTAGAGAACAACAGCAATAAAGGGTAGATACAGGTGTATACTGCGCTGGAGGCACACAACACCCACTAACTCCTGCAGATGGCTGTATTAGAGAACACCAGCAATAAAGGGTAGATACAGGTGTATACTGCGCTGGAGAAACACAACACCCACTAAACTTCTGCAGATGGCTGTATTAGAGAACACCAGCAATAAAGGGTAGATACAGGTGTATACTGTGCTGGAGGCACACAACACCCAATAACTCCTGCAGATGCCTGCCTATCTAGCTCTTTCCCTGCACACCGGAACACACTACACAAGGCCGCCTCGCTGGGGGCCTTATATAGTGTGGGGCATGTACTAAACCCCCTGAGCTATATTTGGCCACAGGCATCCTGCCTATGGCCAATTATGGCTCTCCTCGCCGCCGGCGCTGTGATTGGTCAAGCACGCTGGGTCACAGTGCATGCTTGGCCAATCATGAGCCAGCAATGCACTGCGATGGAGTAGTGCATTGTGGGCCGTGAGCACCACACAAATTTGCCGCGAACGGCCCACAGAGTTCTGGCTTCGCTGAACGGGCGAACAGCCGGTGTTCGAGTCGGACATGCGTTTGACTCGAACACCAAGCTCATCCCTATTCAATACATAAGTATATGAATATATATATAAATATATATATATAATATTTAAACTATATAATTATGTTTTATATAATAACAAGTAGACACAGATTAGGTGTTGCAATATTATGTTTTGAATTTAGGAAGTCAAATGAGTTTTCTTCCTGGTTTCAAAATTAATGGGTATGTGAAAAGGTGAATAATGAGTAGGTAAGTTATGATTCAAATATAATAGCGAGTCTGGGAAACAGCTTAAATTGTTCAGTCCATGGTTTCTTCAGTTTGCTGAGGAGGGGAATCCAAATGACTTCTTTTGTGAGAGTGGGAATGATTTCCGTTGTTTCCAGAAAGTTTGGAGGATTTTTGTGAAGATGCTGACGCTGATTGCCTGCGTGGAGAATCAAGATCAGACATGGTATCCATTAAATGCAGATTTTATAGCGTTTGCTGTAGTTCTGCCTCTGATCTGCAGATGAATTTTGAGCCTTTGCATGCGAATCATAAAGAAAAGGGGAATTCCCATTGATAGTTTATGTGATGATTTTGTAATATCAGTAGTAGGTTTCATTGCTCTGCATTTGTTTATAGTGAGTTGAGAGAGATCAGCAAATAGTTGGTACTTCTGTCCTTGCTGCTCTAGCAGATTCTCCTTAGTGCGATAAAAATGAAACTTTGCGATTATTTCGCTTGGGGGACCTTATGCTTTTTTAGGTGCAAGAGTGCGATGGATTCTATCCATTTCAAAACATTCTGCTGACAATGTAGGCAGAAGTTCCTGAAATAAGGCAGTAATGGTAGTTTGCAAGTCTGTCACTGACTCTGGGATACCTCTGATTCTAATATTGGAACGTCTAGCCCTATTCTCAAAATCTTCTAATTTTGATTGTAAAGCTAGATTTTCCTCCTTAAGATTATCCAGTTCAGACATGTATTCCTGTGCTGAAATTTCTATTTCATCCACTCTGGTTTCCAGCGCTTCAATGCGGCTACCCAGCTCTCTTATCTCTTTTGTGAGGCTTTAAGACCCCTTTTACACCACACCGCACCTTGCGTCGGCGGTAAAACACCGCTATTTTTAGCGGCGTTTTACCGCCGGATTTGCGGCGGATTTGCGGCGCATTTCGGCCGCTAGCGGGGCGCTTTTACCCCCCCGCTAGCGGCCGTGAAAGGGTTAAAACCGCTGGCAATACGCCGCAATAGCGGCGTTTTGCTGGCGGAATTACAGCGCTGCCCCATTGATTTCAATGGGCAGCAGCGGTGGAGGAGCGGTAAACACACCGCTCCTTCACCGCTCCAAAGAAGCTGCTGGCAGGACTTTTTTCTGACGTCCTGCCAGCGCACCGCTGTAGTGTGAAAGCCCTCGGGGCTTTCACACTACACACAATGGTGCAGCTTCTTTAGGGCGTTTTGCAGGCGCTATTTCTAATGCTATAGCGCCTGCAAAACGCCCTGGTGTGAAAGAGGTCTTAGTGATATGTTCTGAAGTTTGCCTCAGAGCTTTGTTAATCATTTTTTCAAATTGCCTTAAAAGTGCTGGAGAGGCAGGGGAATCATGAGAAATAGAATGTAAGTCATTTGTTTCTGAGTCTGACTCACCAGGAGAAGTTATTTGTATAGGCTGCTGCTTCTGTGAGAACACTGAGGTTTTTGAGGAGGAAGGTGTCGACGCCATTTTAGCTGCAGTGTGTGCTTTGGTTTCTTTAATGGAGGGATTTTTGTTTTTGGTGCAGATGCTTCCCAACCCAGTTGACAATTGCTCATCGGGCACACATCCCCTTCCTACCTTTAACACAACCACACTCATCTTCATCATCACTGTGCCCTCTCTGCCACCAACCTAAGCCCTCCCTCACACATCGTTATTGGACTTGCTTTGTTATCTCAACCTTCTGGGATCAAATCCTAGCCTACATCTTCGAGATCACGCTGCTGAAGCTCCCTAAGGATCTGTTACTCCTCATCTTTGGGCACTGGGATCCCAAACTACTCCCATGGTCAACCTCTCCTACACCTCTGGGCAAGGAGTGGGCCCTGATTTGCCTACTACTTGCTCGGAGAGCCATTCTAGCCAACTGGACATCCACTGCAAAACCCTCTGTTTCCCAAGTCAGCAGAGACCTCCTGCACCTTCTTTTCTGGGACAAACTCAATACAAACCTGTCCCACAAGAAAGCCAAACAGCGCTTCCACAACAGATGGGACTTGTTCATAGCCTCGAAGCTCAATCCCCAGGATGAGCTCATCTTGAGGAACATTCTTTCATCCACAACGGACTCTTGCCAACAGCAAACTTTGCTACAACCTGATGCCACAGTTAACAAGACAGCGGATTTCTGTCCCTCTCCCCCCTATACTAGGATATACCCCACTCTACCGGCAGCTAGGACTTCTGTTGGCTCCATCCCCCATATTCGAACAGCCATACCTGACCCAGACCCCTTCCCCCCCCCTTCCCTCCCCTCTGTCTTTTTATTTTCATGTATGTTATACAATATACTCTGGTTCCTTCTAAGGATAGCATAGTGCCTTACTAATTTCAGATCCATCCAGTTAAAACCTCCCCTCCTTTTCTTCAAAGGGGAATGGTGTGTTTTCCATTCCTTGTAAAGTGTACTATGTTCATACTCCACTATTTCACATATCACTGTGCTTATCCAACCTGTATTCTAAAGCAAAAAATTCTCTTGTCTTTGTGAATTGTACGCTTTTGTCATGTACCCTTTTTTTCAATAAAATTTTATAAAAAAAAAAAAAGTGAATGGTCTGATACCCCTCTAGGCATATACTCTATATTTCTGACGCTTTGTAGCGCGTCCACACTGCCCATGTCTATTCTGGAAAAAGTGGAGTGAGATCCTGAAAAACAGGAGTATTGCTTAACATTAATATTCCTCCACATGTCCAGTAATCCCACTTCCTTCAAGAAATGACTTAGCCTTGTTACTCCCGTTTCCCCGGATTGGATTCTAGAGAGAAATCTATCAGCTCCAGTATCCAGTACTTCATTAAAATCTCCCATTATTATAATTGGCACCCCTTCCTTGTCTGCCATAAAATCCATAAATCTATACACCACCTCCATTTTAAACGGGGGAGGTATATAGATATTTGCTAACACGTAGTGCCTACCCTCCAAAACACAATACAGAAAAACGTAACGACCCAATTCATCGATGCTGGCCTGTCTGCAGGAGAAACTCACTCCCGTTCCTATCATCACACTCACCCCCCTAGAATAGGATGTATAAGTAGAATAATACTGGTTTTGATACCTCTTATTCTTAAGTTGGGGCACAGTCGATTTTCTCAAGTGTGTCTCCTGCAGGCAGGCCAGCCCAATCCCATGTCTCTCCAGCAAAGAAAAGACTGTCACTCTTTTAATCAGGTTACCCAAGCCTCTTATGTTCCAAGAGGCAATGTTAAGTATTTTATCCTGCATTATCTAGATGTAAAAGAATTGAAATAATATAAGAAAGGACAAGAACATAAGCAATGAGGGCAGTAAGAAAGGCAACCTTATAGTACACTATTACACCCACGTTCAACCCACTTCCTCTTAATTTACCAATGATTCTGTTTACTTGTGCATTATACTTTAACCTCCATATACACATCACCATTTTAGTGTTATCTACCTTCTGAACAATTTTTTTTTTTGTGTAACAACCATATCATCTTTAACCTTAATCAACTTATGAAAATTTGCATAAACTATTTCTTTATCCCCTTTACCCTCCCTCTCTACCCACCAGGTTCTGCCACCCCCACCCCTCCTTTCTCTCCCAACCCTCCACCTGCCTAGGTGTTCCCTAGGGGGATTTAATGTGGCCATCTCACACACTTCTCTTCCACCCCTCCTTTCACCCAAATTTCCAATCTCATTCCACCCTGTCCCCAAAAATAAAGAAACAGACAATAATAAAAGTAAAGTAAAAAAAAAACACTCTTTTTCCTCACCTTCGTGTCTATCATATTTTCACTTTTCTTTTATACCTCTCTCAACTAACTCCCTGTGTTTCTAAATACTTTAACCCCTTTCTCCCCTCTCTCCTCTTGCCCTCCCCTCTAACCTCCTTCTGCCACCTTTCATCCCTTTCTATCTCCTTAATGCATTAATAGTAACCCCTTATTAGCTTCCAGCCATGTTGTCGGATCAGCCGAAGAGTCAAACATCTGAGTCCCGCCTAGCGCTGCTACACGCAGCCGTGCAGGGTATAAAAGCGCATATGTGACCTTATATAACCATAAAGTCCATTTGATTTCCAAGAACTCAGCTCTGCGTCTCTGCAGATTAGGCAAATAATTTGGATACAGAGAGATCTTTGCGCCATCATAAATGCTGCTGCCTATCTCTCTTGCTTTACGCATCAATGTCACCTTATCATTATAGTTAAAGAATTTCAACAGCAATGGTCTGGGATGACCCCCAGGGGGTGGGGCTCTAAAAGGCACTCGGTGAGCTTGTTCTATTGAGAAAAAAGATGAGAAGCTGTCCTTTCCAAATAATTCTATAAGCCATGTCTCCAATAATTGAATAGGGTTGGGACCTTCACTTTTCTCAGGTAATCCCATCATCCTGACATTGTCCCTTCGAAGTCTATTTTCTATTTCGTCCATCTTGGAAGTTTGATAGGTCAATTGTTTTCTCATACTTTTAACCTCTTGGTGCAGTGGGTGTAAATCATCTTCTACCTGGCTTATCCTTGTCTCTAATGCTGCTGTTCTTTCCGCTGCTCTCTGCATATCCTGTCTTATCAATAGTAGCTCCCCCTTCATCTCTTTAAATTGATCACATAGTTCTCCTAATGAAGATTTACATGCATGTACAGCTTGGAGAACCTCTCTGTGTTGGATCCTCCTCAGCTAGAGAGCTACTTTTGGAGATAGCTTCAGGCTCACTTTGGGTTCCCCCCTGGCGTTTATTACTAGGGCCCTTTTGGCCAGGTGCCACCACAGCGTTTGAAGATGTATAGCCTTGACTTTTTCTGTCCGCTAACCCCCCCTGTTGTGTTTTTAGTTGTACCGCTTGAGCTTGTTGTATCAGCTGCTCTCCCTTTGTTGGAGACTGACCTGGGGTACGAACATAACGCTCCAATTTCGTTGCAGCTGCTTGCGCCAACTGGGCATTCTTTTCTTTTGAGGAGTGAAGTTGTTGTGCCCCTCCATTCTCCTGTGACGTCTGTTCCTCCCCACGCTGTCTTGACATCTCTGCTCTAGATTACTATAAAAGCACAGTCCCAGTCAGTCCCCAAATGCAGGGGGTCAAACACAGCAGGGCGACAAATTACAAATGGAGGAAAAAGCAGAATAACAGCGCACACAAGATTTTTTCTTTTCTTTTCCCCTCCACCAATACAGGGAGGAGGAGCACAAAAAAAAAGGAGAAAAAGGAAAAAAAGGAAAAAAAAAACCCTTTATGCTGGGTTCACTGTAGATATATGAGTATCAATCAATACTTCCCGTGAGCTTCAGGTGGGGGCACTGTTCAAATCACTAGCCAGCTATAGCCAATTATACAACTCCTATGCTTTTTTGATAATGTTCAATGTCATACAATAGTTATTACTCTGGTTCACCTGCTGCACAGAGTAGACGGAGCACTCAGTATACTGGTTTTCCTGTTGGTATCAGGCAGGGTTCCTTTAAAAAGTTCCTTTAGCAGTTCCCTTAGTGTCAAACTTGATGTGATTTACAACATACCAGTGCATACCAAAGCATAAGTCAGTATATCGAATCAGCCACAGATGAGGTAAAAGCAAAAGGTAGCCTTCAATATGCTCCTCTTCCTCATACAGACAGCCTCTGCTTCTGGCACAGTTGATCACCTCTGCATCAAATGCAGGGGTCAAACACAGCAGGGCGACAAATTACAAATGGAGGAGAGAGCAGAATAGCAGCGCACACAAGATTTTTTTCTTTTCTTTTCCCTTCCACCAATATAGGGAGGAGGAGCACAAAAAAAAATGGTGAAAAAGGAGAAAAAAAAAACCTTTATGCTGGGTTCACTGTAGATATATGAGTATCAATCAATACTTCCCGTGAGCTTCAGGTGGGGGCACTGTTCAAATCGCTATCCAGCTATAGCCAATTATACAACCCCTATGCTTTTTTGATAATGTTCAATGTCATACAATAGTTATTACTCTGGTTCACCTGCTGCACAGAGTAGACAGAGCACTCAGTATACTGGTTTTCCTGTTGGTATCAGGCAGGGTTCCTTTAAAAAGTTCCTTTAGCAGTTCCCTTAGTGCCAAACTTGATGTGATTTACAACATACCAGTGCATACCAAAGCATAAGTCAATATATCGAATCAGCCACAGGTGAGGTAAAAGCAAAAGGTAGCCTACAATATGCTCCTCTTCCTCATACAGACAGCCTCGGCTTCTGGCACAGTTGATCACCTCTGCATTAATCCGCTCACCTTGTCGCCACCACACCACACATACCTCCGGATTTCTCCCTCTCTATTCTCTCTCCTCTTCCAAATGAGGGAAATGAGGGGGGGGGGAGGGGGAGGGTGTCCCTTCCCAGGATATGTAAAAAGTGGTTCAAAAAATTTTAAACTCTCTTTCGGGAACTGATTTGGAAAAAGGGCCAGGCCACGATCCGGCTCCAGACATTACAGCTACCAAAAGAAAGAAGGGGATTGGCGGTACCCCACCCTAGGAATTATTACCTGGCAGCACAGCTGCAGCATCTGGTGGGTTGTGACCCTGAGGGGGGGGGAGGGAACCCAAGTGGGAGAATAATGCTAACAGGAACACCCCACGGATTGCTGGTGGAGGCACTAGAGGCAGAGTCCTTTCAGTATAAGAACCCTATAACAAATATGATGAGTAAGGTATGGAGAATAGCAAAAGTACTGATGGGATGTACAGGGATATCAGGATATACACCTTTGTGGGATAATAAAAACTTACAAGAAGTATTACTGATTGGGAAAATTAAGACATGGGAGAGTAAGTGTATAACTAGATTGATTCAACTATATGATGATAGAACTCTGAAGACATTTTCAGATTTAAAAAAAGAATATAATATACCACACCAGACATTTTATAGATACCTACAGATCCGGCATGCTCTGGCGGCCCAGTTTGGTACACAGATACCCAAAGGGAATAAAACCCCTTTACCCCAAAAGATAACTAAAACTGACAAGGCCAGGGGTTTCATATCTAATATGTATGACCAATTATGTAATGGCTCTGATATAGACCTCGACTCTTCTAAAAAGAAGAGAAGATGGGAGGAGGATATAGGGGAAATATCAGAGGAACAGTGAAGGAGGATAATGGAGCTGGGGTCACTGATATCAGTCTCCCCGTCACAAAAAGTGTCACATCTGATGCTGGTACATAGGGCTTATTATACCCCTAAGAGGTTGTTTTTGTTTAGAAGGAGAGTAGACGCTAACTGTTCTAGGTGCCAAGGCTATGGAGACCTTATACATATGGTATGGAGGTGCCCAAAGCTGTTCCGTTACTGGGAGAGAGTAGTCAAAACCATAAATAAGATCTTTGGGAAGAAACTGGACTTGGACCCTAAATGTTGTATACTGGGATATAGGAGGACACCGGGAGAATGGAGGAACACCACATTGGCAGTTATACATTGTCTGTTCCAAGCACGAAAATTAATAGCACAGAGATGGCAATCTGAGAAAGCTCCCTTATTGAGTGAATGGACTCAAATGACTAGCGAATTATTGTGGAAAGAGAAGGCAGTATATATACAAAGGGGAAACCTCAGTGGGTTTGAGAAAATATGGAGGCCTTGGTTAAATGAGATGGGGTATTCACTTGACCAGGGAGGAGATAGGAAAAGGGAAAGTGGAAGGGAAAGTAAGAGGAAGGAGAAGGGAAGAGGAGGAGAAAGGAAGGAGATATGATAAACGATAGAGTGAATAGGGTGGACGAGAGCCATTTAAAACGAAGAGATTAAGAGATAACTACCTAGTAATAAAAATATTAGCTTAAAGGTGTAGTAGGAAGAAGAGGGAGTGGGTGGGGGGGGGGTAAGAAGGTGAAATATATATTTACTGTATGTAATGCAGTAGGAGATGAACTAAGGTAGAAGATATGATACATATTATGTTAGTAATTTTTATTATTATATGATCTCAGATTAATTTGTAATAGACTGCTTTTGTATGAAAAAAGAAAAACCGAATAAAGAATACATAAATTAAAAAAATACAAGAAGTGCTTTACATGCAGAGTTCAGGGGTGGAGGAGGGTGGGGGATTCTCATAGAGTGCAGGGTTCAGGGGATGCCCTACATGCAGAGTTTGGGGGTGCATTACGTACATAGTGCAGAGTTCAGGGATGCGCTGCATACGGAGTGCAGATTTTTGGGGTGCACTACACACAGTGCAGGGTTCAGCCTTCTTCCACAGCTGCTTACCTCTGCATCTCCCATCCACATCTCACTTTCACCATCCTTCAGCTCTGACCTCTGCATGCAATCTCCCCTCCTCCTTTAAAGCTCCACCATCTTCCACATGTCTTCATTTTGTTGCTGTATTAAACTGAAGCACCCAGCTGGCGCTAGTACCTTCTCTCCCGCTTGCAGAGAGATCACCCAGTGGGGGTGTTGGCATCCACAACGCACCGCAGACACTTGCATCTCTCTTGTCCCCATCATGCAGATCTGTGGGAGACAGCTATCACTGGTAAACACATAAGCCGGACTTATGTGTTTACCAGTAGGGATGAGCCAAACACACCCCGGTTCAGTTCGCACCAGAACTTTCAAACGGACTGAAAATTTGCGCGAACTTTAGAACCCCATTGAAGTCTATGGTACATGAACGTTCAAAATAAAAGTGCTAATTTTAATGGCTAATATGCAAGGTATTGTCCTAAAAAGGGTTTGGGGACCTGGCTCCTGCCCCAGGGGACATGGGTCAATGGCAATTTTTTTTTTTTTAAACTGATGTTTTTTCGGGAGCACTGATTTTAATGACGATTTAAGTAAAAAAAAGTGAAATATTCCTTTAAATATCGTGCCTGGGGGGTGTCTATAGTATTCCTGTGAAGTGGCACGTGTTTCCCGTGTTTAGAACAGTCCCTGCACAAATTGTCATTTAACAGAAAAAAAAGTCATTTAAAACTGCTTGCGGGTTTAATGTAATATCTGGTTTCGGCAATATGGATGAAAATCATTGAGAAAAATGGCATGGGTAGCCCCCCAACCCATTACCAGCCCCTTTGGGCCTTGTACAGATATTAAGGGGAACCCCGTACCCATATTAAAAAAAGGAAAGGAGTGGGGCCCCCAGGCCCTATATACTCAGAACAGCAGTATACAGGCGGTACAAACAAGACAGGGACTGTGTAGGTTTGTTGTGTTAAGTAGAATCTGTTTGTAATTTTGAACTGGTACATTTTTAAAGCGTGGCTCCAGTCAAAAAATCTATTACATAGGGAAGGGCTATCACCACTGTATAATTTTTTATGTCATCCGTCTTTTTTCATCTCACTTCCTGTTGTCTCCTTCCGTTTGCAAGTAGGAGACGTTTGTAAGTTGGATGTTTGAAAGTAGGTGCCTGGCCTACATTCTCTGCAGAAATGGGGACCTAATATGTTGGTGTTGCCACAACACTATAAGCCCTCAAAGTAACTCTTGGTGGGCGCTGGAGCGCACTGCTGTGAACGATTATATCAAGAATTGTAATTACATGCCATTGTTGAACAGTAGTAGAAAAATTGGGCCTTTGGTGGTTGTGGTGCTGGTGCCACAACACTATAATTCCTCACAGTTACACTTGGTGGGCGCAGGAACGGCCCTGCTGTGAAATATTATATCAAGAATAGTGATGGACGAACTTCCGACGGGACGTTTCGCGAACGCGAAACGCGAACGGGCACAAACGTTCGCGAAAACGACCGTTCGCCGCGGGCTCCATTGACTTCAATGGGAGGCGAATTTTGCAAACCTTTAGGTCGAATTTGCGGCCACGGGGTAATTATTAGGGGGTAGCACGTAGTCCCACCACCTGGACAATAGCATAATACATGTATGAGGTGAATTTGGGATCGATAACTACAAGCATTTTTTTTTTATTTGGGAAATTGTTCTGACAATTCAGGACTATGGAGCTAATGAAGGCAATGGAGGAGAGGGAAGGTCAGGGACCAGGGTAGGCAAACAAGAGGGTGCAGGAGATACAGAGCACTGACAGCAGCACCGTAATACAGAGCACTGACATCAGCACCGTGACATACAGCGCTGACAGCAGCTCCGTGACATACAGCGCTGACAGCAGCTCCGTGACATACAGCGCTGACAGCAGCTCCGTGACATACAGCGCTGACAGCAGCTCCGTGACATACAGCGCTGACAGCAGCTCCGTGACATACAGCGCTGACAGCAGCACCGTGACATACAGCGCTGACAGCAGCTCCGTGACATACAGCGCTGACAGCAGCTTGACAGCAGCTCCGTGACATACAGCGCTGACAGCAGCTCCGTGACATACAGCACTGACAGCAGCTCCGTGACATACAGCGCTGACAGCAGCTCCGTGACATACAGCGCTGACAGCAGCACCGTGACATACAGCGCTGACAGCAGCTCCGTGACATACAGCGCTGACAGCAGCTCCGTGACATACAGCGCTGACAGCAGCTCCGTGACATACAGCACTGACAGCAGCTCCGTGACATACAGCGCTGACAGCAGCTCCGTGACATACAGCGCTGACAGCAGCACCGTGACATACAGCGCTGACAGCAGCTCCGTGACATACAGCGCTGACAGCAGCTCCGTGACATACAGCGCTGACAGCAGCTCCGTGACATACAGCGCTGACAGCAGCTCCGTGACATACAGCGCTGACAGCAGCTCCGTGACATACAGCGCTGACAGCAGCTCCGTGACATACAGCGCTGACAGCAGCTCCGTGACATACAGCGCTGACAGCAGCACCGTAAGCAGCCCCAGGAGGAAGTCAGCACAGCACAGGGATGGTGTGATCCCCTCATAATAAGAACCCCCAGGAGGAAGTCAGCACAGCACAGGGATGGTGGGAGCCCCTCATAATAAGAACCCCCAGGAGGAAGTCAGCACAGCACAGGGATGGTGGGAGCCCCTCATAATAAGAACACCCAGGAGGAAGTCAGCACAGCACAGGGATGGTGGGAACCCCTCATAATAAGCAGCCCCAGTAGAAATATGACACCGCTCAACCTCTTCAAAGAGGAGGGTAGGGGCATATAGTACGGTGTGCTTTTTTGGGTCAGGGAAGTGAGCCAAATGAATTAAGAAGGTCTGTGTGCTTGATTCCAAAAATTGTTTATAGACATATACATGGTCTACTGATCACATGTGTTGAATTCCTCCGAGATCCATGCCTCATTCATTTTTAGAAATGTGAGGTAGTTAACACTGTCGTGAGCTAGGCGAGTACGCTTATCGGTCACAATCCCCCCTGCTGCGCTGAACGTCCTTTCGGACAGGACACTGGATGAGGGGCAAGCCAACAGTTCGATTGCAAATTGGGCAAGCTCTGGCCAGAGGTCAAGCCTGCCCACCCAGTAGTCTAGGGGTTCATCACTCCTCAGAGCGTCCACATCGGCCGTTAACCCAATGTAGTCGGACACCTGACGGTCTAGGCGTTCCCTGATGCTGGATCCGGATGACACCTGTCGATGGGTCGGCTGAAAGAATGACCTCATATCCGAAGTCACCAACACATCTTCAAACCGGCCTCTTCTTGCAGGCGCTGTTGGATTGGTACCCGCAAATCCTTCTCTGGGAGTGGGAATTGCTCCTCTGCCAGCGCACGCAAAAGCAGAATGCAGCATTTCTCGAAGCAAGGCCTGGAAGTGCTGCATTCTGACAGCCCTCTGCGACGGCGGTAACATTTCCGCCATTTTGTGTTTGTACCGGGGATCTAAGTACGTTGCCACCCAGTACTGGTCCTTGACCCTCATGCTTTTTATACGGGGGTCCCTATTAAAACACTGGAGCATGAAGGCCCCCATTTGCACTCAAGCGGAAGGTATGTGGTGGTGGTGGTGTTGTTGGTGGTAGTGTCTTTGGGGGTGCACATAGCAGAGAGTGAAGAAGAGGGTGCAGATCGAGAGGATGAGGAGGGTGCAGAAGAATAAGGCTGAGTGAGCCACTCAACCAAGTCTGGTGCGTCCTTTAAAGTAATTGAACGCACCTTCTGCAACTTCCCACTTTGGCTCAAGGCTGTTGCTCCTGCCCTACCCCTACCACCCCTGCGGAAGGGCCTGCCTCTTCCTCTGCCTGTCATTTTTTAAATCACCCTGTGACAAAACTCTTAGTCCCTATACCGCTGAAGGACTGCTGCAGTATAGGGCAGCGGTCAGCAGTAGTGCACGTCAACCCTATGTATTGTGGACCGATAGCGGTCCTTACAGAACAGCAGACTGTACTGCACTCAGGCCTATGTACCGTAGCACCCTATACCAAGTTACCAGTCCTTATAAAAACTTTTGTGGACCAAGCAGGTTGTGTGTTAGTGATTAGCAGACTGTACGTCAGTCCCTATACCAATGAAGGACTGCTGCAGTATAGGGCAGCGGTCAGCAGTAGTGCACGGCAACCCTATGTATTGTGGACCGATAGCGGTCCTTACAGAACAGCAGACTGTACTGCACTCAGGCCTATGTACCGTAGCACCCTATACCAAGTTACCAGTCCTTATAAGAACTTTTGTGGACCAAGCAGGTTGTGTGTTAGTGATTAGCAGACTGTACGTCAGTCCCTATACCAATGAAGGACTGCTGCAGTATAGGGCAGCGGTCAGCAGTAGTGCACGGCAACCCTATGTATTGTGGACCGATAGCGGTCCTTACAGAACAGCAGACTGTAACGCACTCAGGCCTATGTACCGTAGCACCCTATACCAAGTTACCAGTCCTTATAAGAACTTTTGTGGACCAAGCAGGTTGTGTGTTAGTGATTAGCAGACTGTACGTCAGTCCCTATACCAATGAAGGACTGCTGCAGTATAGGGCAGCGGTCAGCAGTAGTGCACGGCAACCCTATGTATTGTGGACCGATAGCGGTCCTTACAGAACAGCAGACTGTAACGCACTCAGGCCTATGTACCGTAGCACCCTATACCAAGTTACCAGTCCTTATAAGAACTTTTGTGGACCAAGCAGGTTGTGTGTTAGTGATTAGCAGACTGTACGTCAGTCCCTATACCAATGAAGGACTGCTGCAGTATAGGGCAGCGGTCAGCAGTAGTGCACGGCAACCCTATGTATTGTGGACCGATAGCGGTCCTTACAGAACAGCAGACTGTAACGCACTCAGGCCTATGTACCGTAGCACCCTATACCAAGTTACCAGTCCTTATAAGAACTTTTGTGGACCAAGCAGGTTGTGTGTTAGTGATTAGCAGACTGTACGTCAGTCCCTATACCAATGAAGGACTGCTGCAGTATAGGGCAGCGGTCAGCAGTAGTGCACGGCAACCCTATGTATTGTGGACCGATAGCGGTCCTTACAGAACAGCAGACTGTAACGCACTCAGGCCTATGTACCGTAGCACCCTATACCAAGTTACCAGTCCTTATAAGAACTTTTGTGGACCAAGCAGGTTGTGTGTTAGTGATTAGCAGACTGTACGTCAGTCCCTATACCGCTGAAGGACTGCTGCAGTATAGGGCAGCGGTCAGCAGTAGTGCACGGCAACCCTATGTATTGTGGACCGATAGCGGTCCTTACAGAACAGCAGACTGTAACGCACTCAGGCCTATGTACCGTAGCACCCTATACCAAGTTACCAGTCCTTATAAGAACTTTTGTGGACCAAGCAGGTTGTGTGTTAGTGTTTAGCAGACTGTGCGTCAGTCCCTATACCGCTGAAGGACTGCTGCAGTATAGGGCAGCGGTCAGCAGTAGTGCACGGCAACCCTATGTATTGTGGACCGATAGCGGTCCTTACAGAACAGCAGACTGTAACGCACTCAGGCCTATGTACCGTAGCACCCTATACCAAGTTACCAGTCCTTATAAGAACTTTTGTGGACCAAGCAGGTTGTGTGTTAGTGATTAGCAGACTGTACGTCAGTCCCTATACCAATGAAGGACTGCTGCAGTATAGGGCAGCGGTCAGCAGTAGTGCACGGCAACCCTATGTATTGTGGACCGATAGCGGTCCTTACAGAACAGCAGACTGTAACGCACTCAGGCCTATGTACCGTAGCACCCTATACCAAGTTACCAGTCCTTATAAGAACTTTTGTGGACCAAGCAGGTTGTGTGTTAGTGATTAGCAGACTGTACGTCAGTCCCTATACCAATGAAGGACTGCTGCAGTATAGGGCAGCGGTCAGCAGTAGTGCACGGCAACCCTATGTATTGTGGACCGATAGCGGTCCTTACAGAACAGCAGACTGTAACGCACTCAGGCCTATGTACCGTAGCACCCTATACCAAGTTACCAGTCCTTATAAGAACTTTTGTGGACCAAGCAGGTTGTGTATTAGTGTTTAGCAGACTGTGCGTCAGTCCCTATACCGCTGAAGGACTGCTGCAGTATAGGGCAGCGGTCAGCAGTAGTGCACGGCAACCCTATGTATTGTGGACCGATAGCAGTCCTTACAGAACAGCAGACTGTACTGCACTCAGGCCTATGTACCGTAGCACCCTATACCAAGTTACCAGTCCTTATAAGAACTTTTGTGGACCAAGCAGGTTGTGTGTTAGTGTTTAGCAGACTGTGCGTCAGTCCCTATACCGCTGAAGGACTGCTGCAGTATAGGGCAGCGGTCAGCAGTAGTGCACGTCAACCCTATGTATTGTGGACCGATAGCGGTCCTTACAGAACAGCAGACTGTAACGCACTCAGGCCTATGTACCGTAGCACCCTATACCAAGTTACCAGTCCTTATAAGAACTTTTGTGGACCAAGCAGGTTGTGTATTAGTGTTTAGCAGACTGTGCGTCAGTCCCTATACCGCTGAAGGACTGCTGCAGTATAGGGCAGCGGTCAGCAGTAGTGCACGGCAACCCTATCTATTGTGGACCGATAGCGGTCCTTACAGAACAGCAGACTGTACCGCACCCAAGCCTATGTACCGTAGCACCCTAGACAGACCAAGTTACCAGTCCTGATAAAGAGCTTTGTGGAACAAGTGAGTTGTGAATGATTAGCAGACTGCAGCAGAAGGGCAGCAGTCAAGTATAATATTCTTTCTATATTTGGAAGAAAGAATATTATACGTGTACAAGCCTATTACCGTACCACTGATACCAGTCCTGAAAAGAACCTTTGTGGAACTAATAGTAACAGCAAGTCTTTAAAATTATCCTCACTGCCTGACACACTGCTTCCTGCCTGTCCCTATACAAATTGGCAAAAAAGAGTAGGCTGGAACGATTAGCTGGAACAGCTCTTTTGTGGACCTGATAGTAACAGCTAATGATGATGATGATGATGATGATGAAGAAAGACTAATCTGGCTGAGCTGTCCCTAAAATAGCAGCATACAGCGCTCTGTCCCTTTATCTAAACTGACAAAAGAAACTCAGGCTGCTGACCTAACACCTATACCAGTCCTGAAAAGAACTTTTGTGTACCAAATAGCTAGCGTTTTCTCTGTCCCTACTCCACACAGGATCCTTTCCCTACAGTGACAGAAGAAAGAATGTAAAATGGCCACCGGATCGGGTGTATTTATAGGTTAGGGGGAATGTCCAAGTGTCCATGAGCTGTCATGTCTCAATTGGTTGTCCTGTAACACATGATAAACGTGTCACGAAAGGTTAAAGTTCTTGTATACATTAAACACGTAAGTCCGCCGGGGCGAACGACGGAAAAAGGCGTTCGAACCCGCGGACGGCGAAAGTCGGAAATTCGCCGCGAAACGACCGCCGGGCGAACCGTTCGGCCATCACTAATCAAGAATTGTAATTACATGCCCCTGTTAAACAGGGGCTGAAAAATTGGGCCTTAGGCACTGCTTGCTGGTGCCACGACACTGCAGGAATTAACCCTGCTGCAAAGCATTGCATCAAAAATTGTATTACATGCCCTTGTTAAACAGGGGCTGAAAAATTGGGCCTATACACTGCAACCTCTACCATATACTCTAGTTGGAGTGCAGGAATGAGCCCTGCTGCAAAGCATTGCATCAAAAATTGTATTACATGCCCCTGTTAAACAGAGGCTGAAAAATTGGGCCTTAGGCACTGGTGCTGGTGCCACGACACTGCAACCTCTCCCATATGCTCTATTTGGAGTGCAGGAATGAGCCCTGCAACAAAGTATTGCATCCAAAATTGTAATTACACTCCCCTGTTAAACAGAGGCTGAAAAATTGGGCTGGTGGCATCAACCAGAGCCAAAAATGTTCTTCCAAGATATCAGCGGTATCATTGAGAAGGAAGAGGATAGTGAGTCAACATAACTGGACAGTCACTCAGCATCAGCATAGGCAATCTTGAAGGGATGTGTCATTTAAAAAAAAATTATTTGGTTACATCAGCTTCAGATGCTTGGTAGCTGGTTGTGATTCAAGACTGATTCATCTTTATGAAGGTCAGTCGATCAATCGAGTCGGTGGACAGGCACACCCTGTGATCAGTAACAAAGCCACCAGCAGCACTGAAGGTGCGTTCCGAAAGAACGCTGGATGCAGGACAGGTCAGTAGCTCAATTGCATACTGTGCAAGCTCTGGCCAGTGATCCATCCTCAAGACCCAGTAAGCCAGAGGATTTTCGGTGGGAAAGGTGTCCGAGTCTGACCTTGCCCCTAGGTATTCCTGCACCATGTAAATCAGATGCTGGCGATGGTTGCTGGAACCGATCATACCTTGGGGCTGCGGACTAAAAGATTGTCTGAACGCAACGGTCAGATGGCCACCTTCTCCACCGCTCCTTCTGTGACTTACCGAAGCCTCAGCAGCACATTGTCCAGGACCAGGAGTTTGTAACCTCCCAGTCTCTGGGAACGTGTTGCACAGACCTTTCTGCAAGGCCTCCCGGAGATGTCTCATCCCCTGCTCCCTTCGCGATGGCAAGATAAGGTCCGCAACCTTACCCTTGTACCGTGGATCAAGGAGAGTGGCCAGCCAGTAATGGTCCCTCTCCTTGATCCGAGGAATATGAGGATCCTTCCGCAGGCTTTGCAGGATCAGGGAGGCCATGCAGCGTAGGTTAGCTGAGGCATTCGGTCCAGAGTCCTCTGGGTCACTAAGGACAACATGATCCGCAGCCACCTCCTGCCAGCCACGAACAAGTCCACGAGTTTCTTGGGACTGTAAATCATCCCTAAAAGACTGCTGCTGATGGTGAGTGCCAGGCTCCACCTCCATGCTGACACAATCCTCCTCTTCCTCCATGTCCTCTTCCTGTGTGATGGGTGGGACAGCAGGAACACTGTCTGGATAAAGGGGGCCTTGAGAGGCAAGGAACTCCTCCTCTTCCTGCCTCTGTTCTGCCTTAAGTGCCCTGTCCATTATTCCACGCAGCGTATGCTCCAACAGGTGGACAAGAGGTACAGTGTCAATGATGCATGCACTGTCACTGCTCACCATCCTTGTGGCCTCCTCAAACGGTGACAGGACAGTACAAACAGAAAAAAAACAGCGCCAACCTAAATGCAGTATAATAAAACACAGGTATTTATTCACAAGGTAATCCACTCACTCTCCATTGGAGTAAATCAGGCACATCATTTATATGGTCATCAGGTACATCACAGGGTTCCCGGTGGGAAGCTGTCCTCTTTGGATGTGGATTCTCGTCCGGTGGCGCCGGTGGTTCCCAGCGTCTCTGGCTCTGTATCGCAGCGTCACGGGGGTCAGCTGATGGATCGTTCGGGTCGTTCGGGGTCGCTCTGTGATGCTCCGAAAGCGCGCGCAACGACGTCATCACAGGTTGGCGCTGTTTTTTTTGTTTGTATATCTCCTAAAGGTACCTTCTACCCTTGAAAATGCTGCCTCTCTGCTTGTGCCAAGAAATCCTTTTCTCCCTGTGGCTATAATCTACCATCTCCTGTTAGTAATTGCACAATGTACTATCGACTATCATCTGGCATTGCTTATTAAGAACTGCAGTACTTTGTGGATTTGTCTTTTGAACTACTGTCACAGAACATACCTCCCATCCCCCCACCCCCCACCCCATTTCTTGTTTGTCTGTCATTTCCCCATTTTCCCCTCCCCCCTTTGCCTTCCCATTAGTCTTCCTCCACCCTGGATATATGTAAACCAGCAGCGCAACAAAAAAATCTGCTTTCTTTTACTTTGGTGACAGGACAGTGCATGCATCCCTGATAATGCCCCACTGGCGTGGTGAGAAAAAACTTAGCTCCCCTGACCCTGTCCTGTTGCCGTATTCGCACAGGTACTCATTGATGGTCCTCTGCTGCCGCTGCAGCATGGCCAACATTGAGTTCCACCTGGTGGGCATGTCACATATAAGGCGGTTCTTGGGCAGGTTCAACTCCTTTTGGAGCTCAGCCAGCCGAGCACTGGCATTAAATGATCGGGTGAAATGCACACAGACTTTCCTGGCTTACCTCAGGACATCCTGTAAGCCCGGGCACCTGCCCAAGAACCGTTGCACCACCAGGTTAAGGACGTGTGCCACACAGGGCACATGGGTCAGTTGTCCCTGTCGGAGGGCGGAGAGGAGGTTGGTGCCATTGTCGCAAACCACCATTCCTGGCTTAAGCTGGCGTGGCATCAACCACCTCTTGGCCTGCCCCAGCAGAGCTGACAAAATATCTGCCCCAGTTTGGCTCCTGTACCCCACACAAACCAGCGCAAGCACAGCATGGCATCTTTTTGCCTGCGTACTTGCGTAGCCCCTTGAACGCCTATGGAGCACCGCTGGTTCCGAGGACAGAGCACTGGAAGAGGCCATGGAAGAAGAAGAAGAGGAGGGGGTGGAGGAGAGAGGTGTGTCACAACCAGTAGTAGCATTTTGGAGGCGTGGTGGCGGAACAACCTCCAACACTACTGCACCTTGTCCTGCATCCTTCCCAGCTGCCAGAAAAGTGACCCAATGGGCCGTGAAAGATAGGTAACGTCCCTGTCCATGCCTGCTGGACCATGAGTCAGCGGTAATATGCACCTTACTGCTGACCGCCCTGTCCAGTGAGGCAAGGACATTGCCTTCCACATGCCAGTAGAGAGGCGGAATCGCCTTCCGTGAGAAAAACTGGAGTTTGGGGACCTGCCACACCTGAGGAACCGCACATTGCACAAACTCAAGGCACAAAGGGGGCCGAGTCTACCAACTGAAAAGGCAGCAGTTGAAGTGCTAGAAATTTAGCCAAGCTAGCATTCAACTGCTGGGCATGTGGATGGCTGGGAGTGAACTTCTTTTGATGGTCCAGCAGCTGGGGCAGGGAAATTTGCCTGCTACAATCAGACATGGGTGTACTGCTAGCAGAGTGCCCGCAAGTACTTGGCTGTGACACACCTAATTCTACATATGTCTGGTCAAGCATGTGGTGCCCAAGCGGCTGATGTTTTGACCACGCGAGATACGCTTGAGACATATGTTGCAAATAGCAGCGGTGCGATCTTATGTACTCGTCTCAAAAAAGGCCCCCACCAAAGAACTTTTGGAATAACGCGCAGAGGCAGTGCCCTGCACAGGCGGAGCTCTGCGGTGTGATTCAATTGGTGTGCTGCCCCTAAGCTGGCCCCGGAGGGCATCCTGCCTTGTTGGAGATGTGCCTCCTCCTCCTCCTTCTACTCTCTCCTATCAGGCACCCACGTGGAGTCAGTGACCTCATCATCCCCTCCCTCTTCATCACTGGAGCAAACCTGGCAGTATGCTGCAGCTGGTGGAACATGACTGCCAGATTGCTGTCCTTCTTGAGCATCCTCTCTCTCTCTGCGCGAATGCTACTGCCTTCCTCTAGCTGGGTATCATCATCAGAGCCTTCAAAACACTGGGCATCCTCCTGGAGCATGTACCCAACCCTGTGCTCAAACAGTTCAGGGGACTCCTCATGGTGGGTCTAGGGAAGAAGTGACTGATGATGACATTGAGGCGAGGGAAGAGGATGCGTTGGAAGCTGCTTTGCTAGTACCCTGAGCCTGGGTGAGAGGGGATGAGGAGGATGAAGAGAGCTAGGTCATCCACTCTACCAAGGCTTCGGCATGATGTGGCTCAACACCTTCAGCTGCCGAAAATAAGGACAAGCGTGTCCCATGGCCACGTGCTGATGATGATGCACCGTGTCCACGACCAGCACTGTTGTCTCTAGACAAAGAGCCTGCTTGCCCTCTTTTATTGGCTCATGACTGTCTGCCTCTCCTTGTTGGGCTTCCAGACATAGTAATAGCCTGCAGGGAGATGGGAAAACCAGCAATTAGGTAGAGTATATTGTGCTGGAGGCACACAACACCCACTAACTACTGCAGATGCCTATATGAGAGAACACCAGCAATAAAGGGTAGCTATGGGTGTATGCTGTGCTGGAGGCACACAACACCCACCAACTCCTGCAGATGTCTTTATTATAGAACACCAGCAATAAAGGGTAGATACAGGTGTATACTGTGCTGGAGGCACACAACACACTAACTCCTGCAGATGGTTGTATTAGAGAACACCAGCAATAAAGGGTAGATACATGTGTATATTGTGCTGTGCTGGAGGCACACAACACCCACTAACTCCTGCAGATGGCTGTATTAGAGAACACCAGCAATAAAGGGTAGATACAGGTGTATACCGTGCTGTGCTGGAGGCACACAACACCCACTAACTACTGCAGATGCCTGTATGAGAGGACACCAGAAATAAAGGTTAGATACAGGTGTATACTGTGCTGTGCTGGAGGCACACAACACCCACTAACGCCTGCAGATGCCTTTATTATAGAACAACAGCAATAAAGGGTAGATACAGGTTTATACTGTGCTGGAGGCACACGATACCCTCTAACTCCTGCAGATGGCTGTATTAGAGAACACCAGCAATAAAGAGTAGATACAGGTGTATACTGTGCTGTGCTGGAGGCACACAACACACACTAACTCCTGCAGATGCCTGTATTAAAGAACACCAGCAAAAAAGGGTAGATACAGGTGTATACTGTGCTGTGCTGGAGGCACACAACACCCACTAACTTCTGCAGATGGCTGTACTAGAGAACACCAGCAATAAAGGGTAGATACAGGTGTATACTGTGCTGTGTTGGAGGCACACATCACCCACTAACTCCTGTGGATGCCTTTATTATAGAACACCAGCAATAAAGGGTAGATAAAGGTGTATATTGTGCTGTGCTGGAGGCACACAACACCCACTAACTCCTGCAGATGGCTGTATTAGAGAACACCAGCAATAAAGGGTAGATACAGGTGTATATTGTGCTGTGCTGGAGGCACACAACACCCACTAACTCCTGCAGATGGCTGTATTAGAGAACACCAGCAATAAAGGGTAGATACAAGTGTATACTGCGCTGGAGGCACACAACACCCACTAACTCTTGCATGTATTAGAGAACAACAGCAATAAAGGGTAGATACAGGTGTATATTGTGCTGTGCTGGAGGCACACAACACCCACTAACTCCTGCAGATGGCTGTATTAGAGAACACCAGCAATAAAGGGTAGATACAGGTGTATATTGTGCTGTGCTGGAGGCACACAACACCCACTAACTCCTGCAGATGGCTGTATTAGAGAACACCAGCAATAAAGAGTAGATACAAGTGTATACTGCGCTGGAGGCACACAACACCCACTAACTCTTGCATGTATTAGAGAACAACAGCAATAAAGGGTAGATACAGGTGTATATTGTGCTGTGCTGGAGGCACACAACACCCACTAACTCCTGCAGATGGCTGTATCAGAGAACACCAGCAATAAAGGGTAGATACAGGTGTATATTGTGCTGTGCTGGAGGCAAACAACACCCACTAACTCCTGCAGATGGCTGTATTATAGAACACCAGCAAAAAAGGGTAGCTCCAGGTTTATACTGTGCTGGAGGCACACAACACACACTAACTCCTGCAGATGCCTGTATTAGAGAACACCAGCAATAAAGGGTAGCTACAGCTGTATACTACTGTGCTGGAGGCACACAACACCCACTTTAACTCCTGCGGACGCCTGTATTAGAGAACACCAGCAATAAAGGGTTGATACAGGTGTATACTGTGCTGGAGGCACAGAACACCCACTAATTCCTGCAGATGGCTGTATTAGAGAACAACAGCAATAAAGTGTAGATACAGGTGTATATTGTGCTGTGCTGGAGGCACACAACACCCACTAACTCCTGCAGATGGCATTATTAGAGAACAACAGCAATAAAGGGTAGATACAGGTGTATACTGCGCTGGAGGCACACAACACCCACTAACTCCTGCAGATGGCTGTATTAGAGAACACCAGCAATAAAGGGTAGATACAGGTGTATACTGCGCTGGAGAAACACAACACCCACTAAACTTCTGCAGATGGCTGTATTAGAGAACACCAGCAATAAAGGGTAGATACAGGTGTATACTGTGCTGGAGGCACACAACACCCAATAACTCCTGCAGATGCCTGCCTATCTAGCTCTTTCCCTGCACACCGGAACACACTACACAAGGCCGCCTCGCTGGGGGCCTTATATAGTGTGGGGCATGTACTAAACCCCCTGAGCTATATTTGGCCACAGGCATCCTGCCTATGGCCAATTATGGCTCTCCTCGCCGCCGGCGCTGTGATTGGTCAAGCACGCTGGGTCACAGTGCATGCTTGGCCAATCATGAGCCAGCAATGCACTGCGATGGAGTAGTGCATTGTGGGCCGTGAGCACCACACAAATTTGCCGCGAACGGCCCACAGAGTTCTGGCTTCGCTGAACGGGCGAAATCAATGGGGCAGCGCTGCGTTTGGGGACCTGCCACACCTGAGGAACCGCACATTGCACAAACTCAAGGCACAAAGGGGGCCGAGTCTACCAACTGAAAAGGCAGCAGTTGAAGTGCTAGAAATTTAGCCAAGCTAGCATTCAACTGCTGGGCATGTGGATGGCTGGGAGTGAACTTCTTTTGATGGTCCAGCAGCTGGGGCAGGGAAATTTGCCTGCTACAATCAGACATGGGTGTACTGCTAGCAGAGTGCCCGCAAGTACTTGGCTGTGACACACCTAATTCTACATATGTCTGGTCAAGCATGTGGTGCCCAAGCGGCTGATGTTTTGACCACGCGAGATACGCTTGAGACATATGTTGCAAATAGCAGCGGTGCGATCTTATGTACTCGTCTCAAAAAAGGCCCCCACCAAAGAACTTTTGGAATAACGCGCAGAGGCAGTGCCCTGCACAGGCGGAGCTCTGCGGTGTGATTCAATTGGTGTGCTGCCCCTAAGCTGGCCCCGGAGGGCATCCTGCCTTGTTGGAGATGTGCCTCCTCCTCCTCCTTCTACTCTCTCCTATCAGGCACCCACGTGGAGTCAGTGACCTCATCATCCCCTCCCTCTTCATCACTGGAGCAAACCTGGCAGTATGCTGCAGCTGGTGGAACATGACTGCCAGATTGCTGTCCTTCTTGAGCATCCTCTCTCTCTCTGCGCGAATGCTACTGCCTTCCTCTAGCTGGGTATCATCATCAGAGCCTTCAAAACACTGGGCATCCTCCTGGAGCATGTACCCAACCCTGTGCTCAAACAGTTCAGGGGACTCCTCATGGTGGGTCTAGGGAAGAAGGGACTGATGATGACATTGAGGCGAGGGAAGAGGATGCGTTGGAAGCTGCTTTGCTAGTACCCTGAGCCTGGGTGAGAGGGGATGAGGAGGATGAAGAGAGCTAGGTCATCCACTCTACCAAGGCTTCGGCATGATGTGGCTCAACACCTTCAGCTGCCGAAAATAAGGACAAGCGTGTCCCATGGCCACGTGCTGATGATGATGCACCGTGTCCACGACCAGCACTGTTGTCTCTAGACAAAGAGCCTGCTTGCCCTCTTTTATTGGCTCATGACTGTCTGCCTCTCCTTGTTGGGCTTCCAGACATAGTAATAGCCTGCAGGGAGATGGGAAAACCAGCAATTAGGTAGAGTATATTGTGCTGGAGGCACACAACACCCACTAACTACTGCAGATGCCTATATGAGAGAACACCAGCAATAAAGGGTAGCTATGGGTGTATGCTGTGCTGGAGGCACACAACACCCACCAACTCCTGCAGATGTCTTTATTATAGAACACCAGCAATAAAGGGTAGATACAGGTGTATACTGTGCTGGAGGCACACAACACACTAACTCCTGCAGATGGTTGTATTAGAGAACACCAGCAATAAAGGGTAGATACATGTGTATATTGTGCTGTGCTGGAGGCACACAACACCCACTAACTCCTGCAGATGGCTGTATTAGAGAACACCAGCAATAAAGGGTAGATACAGGTGTATACCGTGCTGTGCTGGAGGCACACAACACCCACTAACTACTGCAGATGCCTGTATGAGAGGACACCAGAAATAAAGGTTAGATACAGGTGTATACTGTGCTGTGCTGGAGGCACACAACACCCACTAACGCCTGCAGATGCCTTTATTATAGAACAACAGCAATAAAGGGTAGATACAGGTTTATACTGTGCTGGAGGCACACGATACCCTCTAACTCCTGCAGATGGCTGTATTAGAGAACACCAGCAATAAAGAGTAGATACAGGTGTATACTGTGCTGTGCTGGAGGCACACAACACACACTAACTCCTGCAGATGCCTGTATTAAAGAACACCAGCAAAAAAGGGTAGATACAGGTGTATACTGTGCTGTGCTGGAGGCACACAACACCCACTAACTTCTGCAGATGGCTGTACTAGAGAACACCAGCAATAAAGGGTAGATACAGGTGTATACTGTGCTGTGTTGGAGGCACACATCACCCACTAACTCCTGTGGATGCCTTTATTATAGAACACCAGCAATAAAGGGTAGATAAAGGTGTATATTGTGCTGTGCTGGAGGCACACAACACCCACTAACTCCTGCAGATGGCTGTATTAGAGAACACCAGCAATAAAGGGTAGATACAGGTGTATATTGTGCTGTGCTGGAGGCACACAACACCCACTAACTCCTGCAGATGGCTGTATTAGAGAACACCAGCAATAAAGGGTAGATACAAGTGTATACTGCGCTGGAGGCACACAACACCCACTAACTCTTGCATGTATTAGAGAACAACAGCAATAAAGGGTAGATACAGGTGTATATTGTGCTGTGCTGGAGGCACACAACACCCACTAACTCCTGCAGATGGCTGTATTAGAGAACACCAGCAATAAAGGGTAGATACAGGTGTATATTGTGCTGTGCTGGAGGCACACAACACCCACTAACTCCTGCAGATGGCTGTATTAGAGAACACCAGCAATAAAGAGTAGATACAAGTGTATACTGCGCTGGAGGCACACAACACCCACTAACTCTTGCATGTATTAGAGAACAACAGCAATAAAGGGTAGATACAGGTGTATATTGTGCTGTGCTGGAGGCACACAACACCCACTAACTCCTGCAGATGGCTGTATCAGAGAACACCAGCAATAAAGGGTAGATACAGGTGTATATTGTGCTGTGCTGGAGGCAAACAACACCCACTAACTCCTGCAGATGGCTGTATTATAGAACACCAGCAAAAAAGGGTAGCTCCAGGTTTATACTGTGCTGGAGGCACACAACACACACTAACTCCTGCAGATGCCTGTATTAGAGAACACCAGCAATAAAGGGTAGCTACAGCTGTATACTACTGTGCTGGAGGCACACAACACCCACTTTAACTCCTGCGGACGCCTGTATTAGAGAACACCAGCAATAAAGGGTTGATACAGGTGTATACTGTGCTGGAGGCACAGAACACCCACTAATTCCTGCAGATGGCTGTATTAGAGAACAACAGCAATAAAGTGTAGATACAGGTGTATATTGTGCTGTGCTGGAGGCACACAACACCCACTAACTCCTGCAGATGGCATTATTAGAGAACAACAGCAATAAAGGGTAGATACAGGTGTATACTGCGCTGGAGGCACACAACACCCACTAACTCCTGCAGATGGCTGTATTAGAGAACACCAGCAATAAAGGGTAGATACAGGTGTATACTGCGCTGGAGAAACACAACACCCACTAAACTTCTGCAGATGGCTGTATTAGAGAACACCAGCAATAAAGGGTAGATACAGGTGTATACTGTGCTGGAGGCACACAACACCCAATAACTCCTGCAGATGCCTGCCTATCTAGCTCTTTCCCTGCACACCGGAACACACTACACAAGGCCGCCTCGCTGGGGGCCTTATATAGTGTGGGGCATGTACTAAACCCCCTGAGCTATATTTGGCCACAGGCATCCTGCCTATGGCCAATTATGGCTCTCCTCGCCGCCGGCGCTGTGATTGGTCAAGCACGCTGGGTCACAGTGCATGCTTGGCCAATCATGAGCCAGCAATGCACTGCGATGGAGTAGTGCATTGTGGGCCGTGAGCACCACACAAATTTGCCGCGAACGGCCCACAGAGTTCTGGCTTCGCTGAACGGGCGAACAGCCGGTGTTCGAGTCGGACATGCGTTTGACTCGAACACCAAGCTCATCCCTATTCAATACATAAGTATATGAATATATATATAAATATATATATATAATATTTAAACTATATAATTATGTTTTATATAATAACAAGTAGACACAGATTAGGTGTTGCAATATTATGTTTTGAATTTAGGAAGTCAAATGAGTTTTCTTCCTGGTTTCAAAATTAATGGGTATGTGAAAAGGTGAATAATGAGTAGGTAAGTTATGATTCAAATATAATAGCGAGTCTGGGAAACAGCTTAAATTGTTCAGTCCATGGTTTCTTCAGTTTGCTGAGGAGGGGAATCCAAATGACTTCTTTTGTGAGAGTGGGAATGATTTCCGTTGTTTCCAGAAAGTTTGGAGGATTTTTGTGAAGATGCTGACGCTGATTGCCTGCGTGGAGAATCAAGATCAGACATGGTATCCATTAAATGCAGATTTTATAGCGTTTGCTGTAGTTCTGCCTCTGATCTGCAGATGAATTTTGAGCCTTTGCATGCGAATCATAAAGAAAAGGGGAATTCCCATTGATAGTTTATGTGATGATTTTGTAATATCAGTAGTAGGTTTCATTGCTCTGCATTTGTTTATAGTGAGTTGAGAGAGATCAGCAAATAGTTGGTACTTCTGTCCTTGCTGCTCTAGCAGATTCTCCTTAGTGCGATAAAAATGAAACTTTGCGATTATTTCGCTTGGGGGACCTTATGCTTTTTTAGGTGCAAGAGTGCGATGGATTCTATCCATTTCAAAACATTCTGCTGACAATGTAGGCAGAAGTTCCTGAAATAAGGCAGTAATGGTAGTTTGCAAGTCTGTCACTGACTCTGGGATACCTCTGATTCTAATATTGGAACGTCTAGCCCTATTCTCAAAATCTTCTAATTTTGATTGTAAAGCTAGATTTTCCTCCTTAAGATTATCCAGTTCAGACATGTATTCCTGTGCTGAAATTTCTATTTCATCCACTCTGGTTTCCAGCGCTTCAATGCGGCTACCCAGCTCTCTTATCTCTTTTGTGAGGCTTTAAGACCCCTTTTACACCACACCGCACCTTGCGTCGGCGGTAAAACACCGCTATTTTTAGCGGCGTTTTACCGCCGGATTTGCGGCGGATTTGCGGCGCATTTCGGCCGCTAGCGGGGCGCTTTTACCCCCCCGCTAGCGGCCGTGAAAGGGTTAAAACCGCTGGCAATACGCCGCAATAGCGGCGTTTTGCTGGCGGCATTACAGCGCTGCCCCATTGATTTCAATGGGCAGCAGCGGTGGAGGAGCGGTAAACACACCGCTCCTTCACCGCTCCAAAGAAGCTGCTGGCAGGACTTTTTTCTGACGTCCTGCCAGCGCACCGCTGTAGTGTGAAAGCCCTCGGGGCTTTCACACTACACACAATGGTGCAGCTTCTTTAGGGCGTTTTGCAGGCGCTATTTCTAACGCTATAGCGCCTGCAAAACGCCCTGGTGTGAAAGAGGTCTTAGTGATATGTTCTGAAGTTTGCCTCAGAGCTTTGTTAATCATTTTTTCAAATTGCCTTAAAAGTGCTGGAGAGGCAGGGGAATCATGAGAAATAGAATGTAAGTCATTTGTTTCTGAGTCTGACTCACCAGGAGAAGTTATTTGTATAGGCTGCTGCTTCTGTGAGAACACTGAGGTTTTTGAGGAGGAAGGTGTCGACGCCATTTTAGCTGCAGTGTGTGCTTTGGTTTCTTTAATGGAGGGATTTTTGTTTTTGGTGCAGATGCTTCCCAACCCAGTTGACAATTGCTCATCGGGCACACATCCCCTTCCTACCTTTAACACAACCACACTCATCTTCATCATCACTGTGCCCTCTCTGCCACCAACCTAAGCCCTCCCTCACACATCGTTATTGGACTTGCTTTGTTATCTCAACCTTCTGGGATCAAATCCTAGCCTACATCTTCGAGATCACGCTGCTGAAGCTCCCTAAGGATCTGTTACTCCTCATCTTTGGGCACTGGGATCCCAAACTACTCCCATGGTCAACCTCTCCTACACCTCTGGGCAAGGAGTGGGCCCTGATTTGCCTACTACTTGCTCGGAGAGCCATTCTAGCCAACTGGACATCCACTGCAAAACCCTCTGTTTCCCAAGTCAGCAGAGACCTCCTGCACCTTCTTTTCTGGGACAAACTCAATACAAACCTGTCCCACAAGAAAGCCAAACAGCGCTTCCACAACAGATGGGACTTGTTCATAGCCTCGAAGCTCAATCCCCAGGATGAGCTCATCTTGAGGAACATTCTTTCATCCACAACGGACTCTTGCCAACAGCAAACTTTGCTACAACCTGATGCCACAGTTAACAAGACAGCGGATTTCTGTCCCTCTCCCCCCTATACTAGGATATACCCCACTCTACCGGCAGCTAGGACTTCTGTTGGCTCCATCCCCCATATTCGAACAGCCATACCTGACCCAGACCCCTTCCCCCCCCCTTCCCTCCCCTCTGTCTTTTTATTTTCATGTATGTTATACAATATACTCTGGTTCCTTCTAAGGATAGCATAGTGCCTTACTAATTTCAGATCCATCCAGTTAAAACCTCCCCTCCTTTTCTTCAAAGGGGAATGGTGTGTTTTCCATTCCTTGTAAAGTGTACTATGTTCATACTCCACTATTTCACATATCACTGTGCTTATCCAACCTGTATTCTAAAGCAAAAAATTCTCTTGTCTTTGTGAATTGTACGCTTTTGTCATGTACCCTTTTTTTCAATAAAATTTTATAAAAAAAAAAAAAGTGAATGGTCTGATACCCCTCTAGGCATATACTCTATATTTCTGACGCTTTGTAGCGCGTCCACACTGCCCATGTCTATTCCGGAAAAAGTGGAGTGAGATCCTGAAAAACAGGAGTATTGCTTAACATTAATATTCCTCCACATGTCCAGTAATCCCACTTCCTTCAAGAAATGACTTAGCCTTGTTACTCCCGTTTCCCCGGATTGGATTCTAGAGAGAAATCTATCAGCTCCAGTATCCAGTACTTCATTAAAATCTCCCATTATTATAATTGGCACCCCTTCCTTGTCTGCCATAAAATCCATAAATCTATACACCACCTCCATTTTAAACGGGGGAGGTATATAGATATTTGCTAACACGTAGTGCCTACCCTCCAAAACACAATACAGAAAAACGTAACGACCCAATTCATCGATGCTGGCCTGTCTGCAGGAGAAACTCACTCCCGTTCCTATCATCACACTCACCCCCCTAGAATAGGATGTATAAGTAGAATAATACTGGTTTTGATACCTCTTATTCTTAAGTTGGGGCACAGTCGATTTTCTCAAGTGTGTCTCCTGCAGGCAGGCCAGCCCAATCCCATGTCTCTCCAGCAAAGAAAAGACTGTCACTCTTTTAATCAGGTTACCCAAGCCTCTTATGTTCCAAGAGGCAATGTTAAGTATTTTATCCTGCATTATCTAGATGTAAAAGAATTGAAATAATATAAGAAAGGACAAGAACATAAGCAATGAGGGCAGTAAGAAAGGCAACCTTATAGTACACTATTACACCCACGTTCAACCCACTTCCTCTTAATTTACCAATGATTCTGTTTACTTGTGCATTATACTTTAACCTCCATATACACATCACCATTTTAGTGTTATCTACCTTCTGAACAATTTTTTTTTTTGTGTAACAACCATATCATCTTTAACCTTAATCAACTTATGAAAATTTGCATAAACTATTTCTTTATCCCCTTTACCCTCCCTCTCTACCCACCAGGTTCTGCCACCCCCACCCCTCCTTTCTCTCCCAACCCTCCACCTGCCTAGGTGTTCCCTAGGGGGATTTAATGTGGCCATCTCACACACTTCTCTTCCACCCCTCCTTTCACCCAAATTTCCAATCTCATTCCACCCTGTCCCCAAAAATAAAGAAACAGACAATAATAAAAGTAAAGTAAAAAAAAAACACTCTTTTTCCTCACCTTCGTGTCTATCATATTTTCACTTTTCTTTTATACCTCTCTCAACTAACTCCCTGTGTTTCTAAATACTTTAACCCCTTTCTCCCCTCTCTCCTCTTGCCCTCCCCTCTAACCTCCTTCTGCCACCTTTCATCCCTTTCTATCTCCTTAATGCATTAATAGTAACCCCTTATTAGCTTCCAGCCATGTTGTCGGATCAGCCGAAGAGTCAAACATCTGAGTCCCGCCTAGCGCTGCTACACGCAGCCGTGCAGGGTATAAAAGCGCATATGTGACCTTATATAACCATAAAGTCCATTTGATTTCCAAGAACTCAGCTCTGCGTCTCTGCAGATTAGGCAAATAATTTGGATACAGAGAGATCTTTGCGCCATCATAAATGCTGCTGCCTATCTCTCTTGCTTTACGCATCAATGTCACCTTATCATTATAGTTAAAGAATTTCAACAGCAATGGTCTGGGATGACCCCCAGGGGGTGGGGCTCTAAAAGGCACTCGGTGAGCTTGTTCTATTGAGAAAAAAGATGAGAAGCTGTCCTTTCCAAATAATTCTATAAGCCATGTCTCCAATAATTGAATAGGGTTGGGACCTTCACTTTTCTCAGGTAATCCCATCATCCTGACATTGTCCCTTCGAAGTCTATTTTCTATTTCGTCCATCTTGGAAGTTTGATAGGTCAATTGTTTTCTCATACTTTTAACCTCTTGGTGCAGTGGGTGTAAATCATCTTCTACCTGGCTTATCCTTGTCTCTAATGCTGCTGTTCTTTCCGCTGCTCTCTGCATATCCTGTCTTATCAATAGTAGCTCCCCCTTCATCTCTTTAAATTGATCACATAGTTCTCCTAATGAAGATTTACATGCATGTACAGCTTGGAGAACCTCTCTGTGTTGGATCCTCCTCAGCTAGAGAGCTACTTTTGGAGATAGCTTCAGGCTCACTTTGGGTTCCCCCCTGGCGTTTATTACTAGGGCCCTTTTGGCCAGGTGCCACCACAGCGTTTGAAGATGTATAGCCTTGACTTTTTCTGTCCGCTAACCCCCCCTGTTGTGTTTTTAGTTGTACCGCTTGAGCTTGTTGTATCAGCTGCTCTCCCTTTGTTGGAGACTGACCTGGGGTACGAACATAACGCTCCAATTTCGTTGCAGCTGCTTGCGCCAACTGGGCATTCTTTTCTTTTGAGGAGTGAAGTTGTTGTGCCCCTCCATTCTCCTGTGACGTCTGTTCCTCCCCACGCTGTCTTGACATCTCTGCTCTAGATTACTATAAAAGCACAGTCCCAGTCAGTCCCCAAATGCAGGGGGTCAAACACAGCAGGGCGACAAATTACAAATGGAGGAAAAAGCAGAATAACAGCGCACACAAGATTTTTTCTTTTCTTTTCCCCTCCACCAATACAGGGAGGAGGAGCACAAAAAAAAAGGAAAAAAAGGAAAAAAAAAACCCTTTATGCTGGGTTCACTGTAGATATATGAGTATCAATCAATACTTCCCGTGAGCTTCAGGTGGGGGCACTGTTCAAATCACTAGCCAGCTATAGCCAATTATACAACTCCTATGCTTTTTTGATAATGTTCAATGTCATACAATAGTTATTACTCTGGTTCACCTGCTGCACAGAGTAGACGGAGCACTCAGTATACTGGTTTTCCTGTTGGTATCAGGCAGGGTTCCTTTAAAAAGTTCCTTTAGCAGTTCCCTTAGTGTCAAACTTGATGTGATTTACAACATACCAGTGCATACCAAAGCATAAGTCAGTATATCGAATCAGCCACAGATGAGGTAAAAGCAAAAGGTAGCCTTCAATATGCTCCTCTTCCTCATACAGACAGCCTCTGCTTCTGGCACAGTTGATCACCTCTGCATCAAATGCAGGGGTCAAACACAGCAGGGCGACAAATTACAAATGGAGGAGAGAGCAGAATAGCAGCGCACACAAGATTTTTTTCTTTTCTTTTCCCTTCCACCAATATAGGGAGGAGGAGCACAAAAAAAAATGGTGAAAAAGGAGAAAAAAAAAACCTTTATGCTGGGTTCACTGTAGATATATGAGTATCAATCAATACTTCCCGTGAGCTTCAGGTGGGGGCACTGTTCAAATCGCTATCCAGCTATAGCCAATTATACAACCCCTATGCTTTTTTGATAATGTTCAATGTCATACAATAGTTATTACTCTGGTTCACCTGCTGCACAGAGTAGACAGAGCACTCAGTATACTGGTTTTCCTGTTGGTATCAGGCAGGGTTCCTTTAAAAAGTTCCTTTAGCAGTTCCCTTAGTGCCAAACTTGATGTGATTTACAACATACCAGTGCATACCAAAGCATAAGTCAATATATCGAATCAGCCACAGGTGAGGTAAAAGCAAAAGGTAGCCTACAATATGCTCCTCTTCCTCATACAGACAGCCTCGGCTTCTGGCACAGTTGATCACCTCTGCATTAATCCGCTCACCTTGTCGCCACCACACCACACATACCTCCGGATTTCTCCCTCTCTATTCTCTCTCCTCTTCCAAATGAGGGAAATGAGGGGGGGGGGAGGGGGAGGGTGTCCCTTCCCAGGATATGTAAAAAGTGGTTCAAAAAATTTTAAACTCTCTTTCGGGAACTGATTTGGAAAAAGGGCCAGGCCACGATCCGGCTCCAGACATTACAGCTACCAAAAGAAAGAAGGGGATTGGCGGTACCCCACCCTAGGAATTATTACCTGGCAGCACAGCTGCAGCATCTGGTGGGTTGTGACCCTGAGGGGGGGGGAGGGAACCCAAGTGGGAGAATAATGCTAACAGGAACACCCCACGGATTGCTGGTGGAGGCACTAGAGGCAGAGTCCTTTCAGTATAAGAACCCTATAACAAATATGATGAGTAAGGTATGGAGAATAGCAAAAGTACTGATGGGATGTACAGGGATATCAGGATATACACCTTTGTGGGATAATAAAAACTTACAAGAAGTATTACTGATTGGGAAAATTAAGACATGGGAGAGTAAGTGTATAACTAGATTGATTCAACTATATGATGATAGAACTCTGAAGACATTTTCAGATTTAAAAAAAGAATATAATATACCACACCAGACATTTTATAGATACCTACAGATCCGGCATGCTCTGGCGGCCCAGTTTGGTACACAGATACCCAAAGGGAATAAAACCCCTTTACCCCAAAAGATAACTAAAACTGACAAGGCCAGGGGTTTCATATCTAATATGTATGACCAATTATGTAATGGCTCTGATATAGACCTCGACTCTTCTAAAAAGAAGAGAAGATGGGAGGAGGATATAGGGGAAATATCAGAGGAACAGTGAAGGAGGATAATGGAGCTGGGGTCACTGATATCAGTCTCCCCGTCACAAAAAGTGTCACATCTGATGCTGGTACATAGGGCTTATTATACCCCTAAGAGGTTGTTTTTGTTTAGAAGGAGAGTAGACGCTAACTGTTCTAGGTGCCAAGGCTATGGAGACCTTATACATATGGTATGGAGGTGCCCAAAGCTGTTCCGTTACTGGGAGAGAGTAGTCAAAACCATAAATAAGATCTTTGGGAAGAAACTGGACTTGGACCCTAAATGTTGTATACTGGGATATAGGAGGACACCGGGAGAATGGAGGAACACCACATTGGCAGTTATACATTGTCTGTTCCAAGCACGAAAATTAATAGCACAGAGATGGCAATCTGAGAAAGCTCCCTTATTGAGTGAATGGACTCAAATGACTAGCGAATTATTGTGGAAAGAGAAGGCAGTATATATACAAAGGGGAAACCTCAGTGGGTTTGAGAAAATATGGAGGCCTTGGTTAAATGAGATGGGGTATTCACTTGACCAGGGAGGAGATAGGAAAAGGGAAAGTGGAAGGGAAAGTAAGAGGAAGGAGAAGGGAAGAGGAGGAGAAAGGAAGGAGATATGATAAACGATAGAGTGAATAGGGTGGACGAGAGCCATTTAAAACGAAGAGATTAAGAGATAACTACCTAGTAATAAAAATATTAGCTTAAAGGTGTAGTAGGAAGAAGAGGGAGTGGGTGGGGGGGGGGTAAGAAGGTGAAATATATATTTACTGTATGTAATGCAGTAGGAGATGAACTAAGGTAGAAGATATGATACATATTATGTTAGTAATTTTTATTATTATATGATCTCAGATTAATTTGTAATAGACTGCTTTTGTATGAAAAAAGAAAAACCGAATAAAGAATACATAAATTAAAAAAATACAAGAAGTGCTTTACATGCAGAGTTCAGGGGTGGAGGAGGGTGGGGGATTCTCATAGAGTGCAGGGTTCAGGGGATGCCCTACATGCAGAGTTTGGGGGTGCATTACGTACATAGTGCAGAGTTCAGGGATGCGCTGCATACGGAGTGCAGATTTTTGGGGTGCACTACACACAGTGCAGGGTTCAGCCTTCTTCCACAGCTGCTTACCTCTGCATCTCCCATCCACATCTCACTTTCACCATCCTTCAGCTCTGACCTCTGCATGCAATCTCCCCTCCTCCTTTAAAGCTCCACCATCTTCCACATGTCTTCATTTTGTTGCTGTATTAAACTGAAGCACCCAGCTGGCGCTAGTACCTTCTCTCCCGCTTGCAGAGAGATCACCCAGTGGGGGTGTTGGCATCCACAACGCACCGCAGACACTTGCATCTCTCTTGTCCCCATCATGCAGATCTGTGGGAGACAGCTATCACTGGTAAACACATAAGCCGGACTTATGTGTTTACCAGTAGGGATGAGCCAAACACACCCCGGTTCAGTTCGCACCAGAACTTTCAAACGGACTGAAAATTTGCGCGAACTTTAGAACCCCATTGAAGTCTATGGTACATGAACGTTCAAAATAAAAGTGCTAATTTTAATGGCTAATATGCAAGGTATTGTCCTAAAAAGGGTTTGGGGACCTGGCTCCTGCCCCAGGGGACATGGGTCAATGGCAATTTTTTTTTTTTTAAACTGATGTTTTTTCGGGAGCACTGATTTTAATGACGATTTAAGTAAAAAAAAGTGAAATATTCCTTTAAATATCGTGCCTGGGGGGTGTCTATAGTATTCCTGTGAAGTGGCACGTGTTTCCCGTGTTTAGAACAGTCCCTGCACAAATTGTCATTTAACAGAAAAAAAAGTCATTTAAAACTGCTTGCGGGTTTAATGTAATATCTGGTTTCGGCAATATGGATGAAAATCATTGAGAAAAATGGCATGGGTAGCCCCCCAACCCATTACCAGCCCCTTTGGGCCTTGTACAGATATTAAGGGGAACCCCGTACCCATATTAAAAAAAGGAAAGGAGTGGGGCCCCCAGGCCCTATATACTCAGAACAGCAGTATACAGGCGGTACAAACAAGACAGGGACTGTGTAGGTTTGTTGTGTTAAGTAGAATCTGTTTGTAATTTTGAACTGGTACATTTTTAAAGCGTGGCTCCAGTCAAAAAATCTATTACATAGGGAAGGGCTATCACCACTGTATAATTTTTTATGTCATCCGTCTTTTTTCATCTCACTTCCTGTTGTCTCCTTCCGTTTGCAAGTAGGAGACGTTTGTAAGTTGGATGTTTGAAAGTAGGTGCCTGGCCTACATTCTCTGCAGAAATGGGGACCTAATATGTTGGTGTTGCCACAACACTATAAGCCCTCAAAGTAACTCTTGGTGGGCGCTGGAGCGCACTGCTGTGAACGATTATATCAAGAATTGTAATTACATGCCATTGTTGAACAGTAGTAGAAAAATTGGGCCTTTGGTGGTTGTGGTGCTGGTGCCACAACACTATAATTCCTCACAGTTACACTTGGTGGGCGCAGGAACGGCCCTGCTGTGAAATATTATATCAAGAATTGTAATTACATGCCCCTGTTAAACAGGGGCTGAAAAATTGGGCCTTAGGCACTGCTTGCTGGTGCCACGACACTGCAGGAATTAACCCTGCTGCAAAGCATTGCATCAAAAATTGTATTACATGCCCTTGTTAAACAGGGGCTGAAAAATTGGGCCTATACACTGCAACCTCTACCATATACTCTAGTTGGAGTGCAGGAATGAGCCCTGCTGCAAAGCATTGCATCAAAAATTGTATTACATGCCCCTGTTAAACAGAGGCTGAAAAATTGGGCCTTAGGCACTGGTGCTGGTGCCACGACACTGCAACCTCTCCCATATGCTCTATTTGGAGTGCAGGAATGAGCCCTGCAACAAAGTATTGCATCCAAAATTGTAATTACACTCCCCTGTTAAACAGAGGCTGAAAAATTGGGCTGGTGGCATCAACCAGAGCCAAAAATGTTCTTCCAAGATATCAGCGGTATCATTGAGAAGGAAGAGGATAGTGAGTCAACATAACTGGACAGTCACTCAGCATCAGCATAGGCAATCTTGAAGGGATGTGTCATTTAAAAAAAAATTATTTGGTTACATCAGCTTCAGATGCTTGGTAGCTGGTTGTGATTCAAGACTGATTCATCTTTATGAAGGTCAGTCGATCAATCGAGTCGGTGGACAGGCACACCCTGTGATCAGTAACAAAGCCACCAGCAGCACTGAAGGTGCGTTCCGAAAGAACGCTGGATGCAGGACAGGTCAGTAGCTCAATTGCATACTGTGCAAGCTCTGGCCAGTGATCCATCCTCAAGACCCAGTAAGCCAGAGGATTTTCGGTGGGAAAGGTGTCCGAGTCTGACCTTGCCCCTAGGTATTCCTGCACCATGTAAATCAGATGCTGGCGATGGTTGCTGGAACCGATCATACCTTGGGGCTGCGGACTAAAAGATTGTCTGAACGCAACGGTCAGATGGCCACCTTCTCCACCGCTCCTTCTGTGACTTACCGAAGCCTCAGCAGCACATTGTCCAGGACCAGGAGTTTGTAACCTCCCAGTCTCTGGGAACGTGTTGCACAGACCTTTCTGCAAGGCCTCCCGGAGATGTCTCATCCCCTGCTCCCTTCGCGATGGCAAGATAAGGTCCGCAACCTTACCCTTGTACCGTGGATCAAGGAGAGTGGCCAGCCAGTAATGGTCCCTCTCCTTGATCCGAGGAATATGAGGATCCTTCCGCAGGCTTTGCAGGATCAGGGAGGCCATGCAGCGTAGGTTAGCTGAGGCATTCGGTCCAGAGTCCTCTGGGTCACTAAGGACAACATGATCCGCAGCCACCTCCTGCCAGCCACGAACAAGTCCACGAGTTTCTTGGGACTGTAAATCATCCCTAAAAGACTGCTGCTGATGGTGAGTGCCAGGCTCCACCTCCATGCTGACACAATCCTCCTCTTCCTCCATGTCCTCTTCCTGTGTGATGGGTGGGACAGCAGGAACACTGTCTGGATAAAGGGGGCCTTGAGAGGCAAGGAACTCCTCCTCTTCCTGCCTCTGTTCTGCCTTAAGTGCCCTGTCCATTATTCCACGCAGCGTATGCTCCAACAGGTGGACAAGAGGTACAGTGTCAATGATGCATGCACTGTCACTGCTCACCATCCTTGTGGCCTCCTCAAACGGTGACAGGACAGTACAAACAGAAAAAAAACAGCGCCAACCTAAATGCAGTATAATAAAACACAGGTATTTATTCACAAGGTAATCCACTCACTCTCCATTGGAGTAAATCAGGCACATCATTTATATGGTCATCAGGTACATCACAGGGTTCCCGGTGGGAAGCTGTCCTCTTTGGATGTGGATTCTCGTCCGGTGGCGCCGGTGGTTCCCAGCGTCTCTGGCTCTGTATCGCAGCGTCACGGGGGTCAGCTGATGGATCGTTCGGGTCGTTCGGGGTCGCTCTGTGATGCTCCGAAAGCGCGCGCAACGACGTCATCACAGGTTGGCGCTGTTTTTTTTGTTTGTATATCTCCTAAAGGTACCTTCTACCCTTGAAAATGCTGCCTCTCTGCTTGTGCCAAGAAATCCTTTTCTCCCTGTGGCTATAATCTACCATCTCCTGTTAGTAATTGCACAATGTACTATCGACTATCATCTGGCATTGCTTATTAAGAACTGCAGTACTTTGTGGATTTGTCTTTTGAACTACTGTCACAGAACATACCTCCCATCCCCCCACCCCCCACCCCATTTCTTGTTTGTCTGTCATTTCCCCATTTTCCCCTCCCCCCTTTGCCTTCCCATTAGTCTTCCTCCACCCTGGATATATGTAAACCAGCAGCGCAACAAAAAAATCTGCTTTCTTTTACTTTGGTGACAGGACAGTGCATGCATCCCTGATAATGCCCCACTGGCGTGGTGAGAAAAAACTTAGCTCCCCTGACCCTGTCCTGTTGCCGTATTCGCACAGGTACTCATTGATGGTCCTCTGCTGCCGCTGCAGCATGGCCAACATTGAGTTCCACCTGGTGGGCATGTCACATATAAGGCGGTTCTTGGGCAGGTTCAACTCCTTTTGGAGCTCAGCCAGCCGAGCACTGGCATTAAATGATCGGGTGAAATGCACACAGACTTTCCTGGCTTACCTCAGGACATCCTGTAAGCCCGGGCACCTGCCCAAGAACCGTTGCACCACCAGGTTAAGGACGTGTGCCACACAGGGCACATGGGTCAGTTGTCCCTGTCGGAGGGCGGAGAGGAGGTTGGTGCCATTGTCGCAAACCACCATTCCTGGCTTAAGCTGGCGTGGCATCAACCACCTCTTGGCCTGCCCCAGCAGAGCTGACAAAATATCTGCCCCAGTTTGGCTCCTGTACCCCACACAAACCAGCGCAAGCACAGCATGGCATCTTTTTGCCTGCGTACTTGCGTAGCCCCTTGAACGCCTATGGAGCACCGCTGGTTCCGAGGACAGAGCACTGGAAGAGGCCATGGAAGAAGAAGAAGAGGAGGGGGTGGAGGAGAGAGGTGTGTCACAACCAGTAGTAGCATTTTGGAGGCGTGGTGGCGGAACAACCTCCAACACTACTGCACCTTGTCCTGCATCCTTCCCAGCTGCCAGAAAAGTGACCCAATGGGCCGTGAAAGATAGGTAACGTCCCTGTCCATGCCTGCTGGACCATGAGTCAGCGGTAATATGCACCTTACTGCTGACCGCCCTGTCCAGTGAGGCAAGGACATTGCCTTCCACATGCCAGTAGAGAGGCGGAATCGCCTTCCGTGAGAAAAACTGGAGTTTGGGGACCTGCCACACCTGAGGAACCGCACATTGCACAAACTCAAGGCACAAAGGGGGCCGAGTCTACCAACTGAAAAGGCAGCAGTTGAAGTGCTAGAAATTTAGCCAAGCTAGCATTCAACTGCTGGGCATGTGGATGGCTGGGAGTGAACTTCTTTTGATGGTCCAGCAGCTGGGGCAGGGAAATTTGCCTGCTACAATCAGACATGGGTGTACTGCTAGCAGAGTGCCCGCAAGTACTTGGCTGTGACACACCTAATTCTACATATGTCTGGTCAAGCATGTGGTGCCCAAGCGGCTGATGTTTTGACCACGCGAGATACGCTTGAGACATATGTTGCAAATAGCAGCGGTGCGATCTTATGTACTCGTCTCAAAAAAGGCCCCCACCAAAGAACTTTTGGAATAACGCGCAGAGGCAGTGCCCTGCACAGGCGGAGCTCTGCGGTGTGATTCAATTGGTGTGCTGCCCCTAAGCTGGCCCCGGAGGGCATCCTGCCTTGTTGGAGATGTGCCTCCTCCTCCTCCTTCTACTCTCTCCTATCAGGCACCCACGTGGAGTCAGTGACCTCATCATCCCCTCCCTCTTCATCACTGGAGCAAACCTGGCAGTATGCTGCAGCTGGTGGAACATGACTGCCAGATTGCTGTCCTTCTTGAGCATCCTCTCTCTCTCTGCGCGAATGCTACTGCCTTCCTCTAGCTGGGTATCATCATCAGAGCCTTCAAAACACTGGGCATCCTCCTGGAGCATGTACCCAACCCTGTGCTCAAACAGTTCAGGGGACTCCTCATGGTGGGTCTAGGGAAGAAGTGACTGATGATGACATTGAGGCGAGGGAAGAGGATGCGTTGGAAGCTGCTTTGCTAGTACCCTGAGCCTGGGTGAGAGGGGATGAGGAGGATGAAGAGAGCTAGGTCATCCACTCTACCAAGGCTTCGGCATGATGTGGCTCAACACCTTCAGCTGCCGAAAATAAGGACAAGCGTGTCCCATGGCCACGTGCTGATGATGATGCACCGTGTCCACGACCAGCACTGTTGTCTCTAGACAAAGAGCCTGCTTGCCCTCTTTTATTGGCTCATGACTGTCTGCCTCTCCTTGTTGGGCTTCCAGACATAGTAATAGCCTGCAGGGAGATGGGAAAACCAGCAATTAGGTAGAGTATATTGTGCTGGAGGCACACAACACCCACTAACTACTGCAGATGCCTATATGAGAGAACACCAGCAATAAAGGGTAGCTATGGGTGTATGCTGTGCTGGAGGCACACAACACCCACCAACTCCTGCAGATGTCTTTATTATAGAACACCAGCAATAAAGGGTAGATACAGGTGTATACTGTGCTGGAGGCACACAACACACTAACTCCTGCAGATGGTTGTATTAGAGAACACCAGCAATAAAGGGTAGATACATGTGTATATTGTGCTGTGCTGGAGGCACACAACACCCACTAACTCCTGCAGATGGCTGTATTAGAGAACACCAGCAATAAAGGGTAGATACAGGTGTATACCGTGCTGTGCTGGAGGCACACAACACCCACTAACTACTGCAGATGCCTGTATGAGAGGACACCAGAAATAAAGGTTAGATACAGGTGTATACTGTGCTGTGCTGGAGGCACACAACACCCACTAACGCCTGCAGATGCCTTTATTATAGAACAACAGCAATAAAGGGTAGATACAGGTTTATACTGTGCTGGAGGCACACGATACCCTCTAACTCCTGCAGATGGCTGTATTAGAGAACACCAGCAATAAAGAGTAGATACAGGTGTATACTGTGCTGTGCTGGAGGCACACAACACACACTAACTCCTGCAGATGCCTGTATTAAAGAACACCAGCAAAAAAGGGTAGATACAGGTGTATACTGTGCTGTGCTGGAGGCACACAACACCCACTAACTTCTGCAGATGGCTGTACTAGAGAACACCAGCAATAAAGGGTAGATACAGGTGTATACTGTGCTGTGTTGGAGGCACACATCACCCACTAACTCCTGTGGATGCCTTTATTATAGAACACCAGCAATAAAGGGTAGATAAAGGTGTATATTGTGCTGTGCTGGAGGCACACAACACCCACTAACTCCTGCAGATGGCTGTATTAGAGAACACCAGCAATAAAGGGTAGATACAGGTGTATATTGTGCTGTGCTGGAGGCACACAACACCCACTAACTCCTGCAGATGGCTGTATTAGAGAACACCAGCAATAAAGGGTAGATACAAGTGTATACTGCGCTGGAGGCACACAACACCCACTAACTCTTGCATGTATTAGAGAACAACAGCAATAAAGGGTAGATACAGGTGTATATTGTGCTGTGCTGGAGGCACACAACACCCACTAACTCCTGCAGATGGCTGTATTAGAGAACACCAGCAATAAAGGGTAGATACAGGTGTATATTGTGCTGTGCTGGAGGCACACAACACCCACTAACTCCTGCAGATGGCTGTATTAGAGAACACCAGCAATAAAGAGTAGATACAAGTGTATACTGCGCTGGAGGCACACAACACCCACTAACTCTTGCATGTATTAGAGAACAACAGCAATAAAGGGTAGATACAGGTGTATATTGTGCTGTGCTGGAGGCACACAACACCCACTAACTCCTGCAGATGGCTGTATCAGAGAACACCAGCAATAAAGGGTAGATACAGGTGTATATTGTGCTGTGCTGGAGGCAAACAACACCCACTAACTCCTGCAGATGGCTGTATTATAGAACACCAGCAAAAAAGGGTAGCTCCAGGTTTATACTGTGCTGGAGGCACACAACACACACTAACTCCTGCAGATGCCTGTATTAGAGAACACCAGCAATAAAGGGTAGCTACAGCTGTATACTACTGTGCTGGAGGCACACAACACCCACTTTAACTCCTGCGGACGCCTGTATTAGAGAACACCAGCAATAAAGGGTTGATACAGGTGTATACTGTGCTGGAGGCACAGAACACCCACTAATTCCTGCAGATGGCTGTATTAGAGAACAACAGCAATAAAGTGTAGATACAGGTGTATATTGTGCTGTGCTGGAGGCACACAACACCCACTAACTCCTGCAGATGGCATTATTAGAGAACAACAGCAATAAAGGGTAGATACAGGTGTATACTGCGCTGGAGGCACACAACACCCACTAACTCCTGCAGATGGCTGTATTAGAGAACACCAGCAATAAAGGGTAGATACAGGTGTATACTGCGCTGGAGAAACACAACACCCACTAAACTTCTGCAGATGGCTGTATTAGAGAACACCAGCAATAAAGGGTAGATACAGGTGTATACTGTGCTGGAGGCACACAACACCCAATAACTCCTGCAGATGCCTGCCTATCTAGCTCTTTCCCTGCACACCGGAACACACTACACAAGGCCGCCTCGCTGGGGGCCTTATATAGTGTGGGGCATGTACTAAACCCCCTGAGCTATATTTGGCCACAGGCATCCTGCCTATGGCCAATTATGGCTCTCCTCGCCGCCGGCGCTGTGATTGGTCAAGCACGCTGGGTCACAGTGCATGCTTGGCCAATCATGAGCCAGCAATGCACTGCGATGGAGTAGTGCATTGTGGGCCGTGAGCACCACACAAATTTGCCGCGAACGGCCCACAGAGTTCTGGCTTCGCTGAACGGGCGAACAGCCGGTGTTCGAGTCGGACATGCGTTTGACTCGAACACCAAGCTCATCCCTATTCAATACATAAGTATATGAATATATATATAAATATATATATATAATATTTAAACTATATAATTATGTTTTATATAATAACAAGTAGACACAGATTAGGTGTTGCAATATTATGTTTTGAATTTAGGAAGTCAAATGAGTTTTCTTCCTGGTTTCAAAATTAATGGGTATGTGAAAAGGTGAATAATGAGTAGGTAAGTTATGATTCAAATATAATAGCGAGTCTGGGAAACAGCTTAAATTGTTCAGTCCATGGTTTCTTCAGTTTGCTGAGGAGGGGAATCCAAATGACTTCTTTTGTGAGAGTGGGAATGATTTCCGTTGTTTCCAGAAAGTTTGGAGGATTTTTGTGAAGATGCTGACGCTGATTGCCTGCGTGGAGAATCAAGATCAGACATGGTATCCATTAAATGCAGATTTTATAGCGTTTGCTGTAGTTCTGCCTCTGATCTGCAGATGAATTTTGAGCCTTTGCATGCGAATCATAAAGAAAAGGGGAATTCCCATTGATAGTTTATGTGATGATTTTGTAATATCAGTAGTAGGTTTCATTGCTCTGCATTTGTTTATAGTGAGTTGAGAGAGATCAGCAAATAGTTGGTACTTCTGTCCTTGCTGCTCTAGCAGATTCTCCTTAGTGCGATAAAAATGAAACTTTGCGATTATTTCGCTTGGGGGACCTTATGCTTTTTTAGGTGCAAGAGTGCGATGGATTCTATCCATTTCAAAACATTCTGCTGACAATGTAGGCAGAAGTTCCTGAAATAAGGCAGTAATGGTAGTTTGCAAGTCTGTCACTGACTCTGGGATACCTCTGATTCTAATATTGGAACGTCTAGCCCTATTCTCAAAATCTTCTAATTTTGATTGTAAAGCTAGATTTTCCTCCTTAAGATTATCCAGTTCAGACATGTATTCCTGTGCTGAAATTTCTATTTCATCCACTCTGGTTTCCAGCGCTTCAATGCGGCTACCCAGCTCTCTTATCTCTTTTGTGAGGCTTTAAGACCCCTTTTACACCACACCGCACCTTGCGTCGGCGGTAAAACACCGCTATTTTTAGCGGCGTTTTACCGCCGGATTTGCGGCGGATTTGCGGCGCATTTCGGCCGCTAGCGGGGCGCTTTTACCCCCCCGCTAGCGGCCGTGAAAGGGTTAAAACCGCTGGCAATACGCCGCAATAGCGGCGTTTTGCTGGCGGCATTACAGCGCTGCCCCATTGATTTCAATGGGCAGCAGCGGTGGAGGAGCGGTAAACACACCGCTCCTTCACCGCTCCAAAGAAGCTGCTGGCAGGACTTTTTTCTGACGTCCTGCCAGCGCACCGCTGTAGTGTGAAAGCCCTCGGGGCTTTCACACTACACACAATGGTGCAGCTTCTTTAGGGCGTTTTGCAGGCGCTATTTCTAACGCTATAGCGCCTGCAAAACGCCCTGGTGTGAAAGAGGTCTTAGTGATATGTTCTGAAGTTTGCCTCAGAGCTTTGTTAATCATTTTTTCAAATTGCCTTAAAAGTGCTGGAGAGGCAGGGGAATCATGAGAAATAGAATGTAAGTCATTTGTTTCTGAGTCTGACTCACCAGGAGAAGTTATTTGTATAGGCTGCTGCTTCTGTGAGAACACTGAGGTTTTTGAGGAGGAAGGTGTCGACGCCATTTTAGCTGCAGTGTGTGCTTTGGTTTCTTTAATGGAGGGATTTTTGTTTTTGGTGCAGATGCTTCCCAACACCATAATTAGCCCCAAACGTTACCTCTGTGTTTCCGGGGATATCCGGTGTGTTTCTGTGTGTCTGGGACCTGCGAGCTACGGTTATTAATTAGCTTTTCTCCTCACACAGAGGGGACCTCTAGCAGTGCATAACCATTCCTGTCAGAGTCCGTTGTGCCCTCCATAAAAGGGCATTTTCATTCTCTTGTGTCCTGTTAGCAATCCCTAGCATTATGATCACAGTACTCTGATACAGTAAGGCCCTGGTTGGTTTACATTGCTGTCTCTTCACTCTTCCTTTTCATACATTTACATTTGTTTGTGATATAACTATATCTTTTGCCAAAGTAATATGTTACAAGGGTTCATGGGAATGGATTTTATTGTTTGATAATACGTGTCAATGCGCATTATAGTGAAATGTAATTATATGCTATTTCTGTCTAGTGAGAGAAGACTTTTTTCATTCTCACCTGCTGCTGTTACATTTACATCTTTTCTCTGCTTTTTTATCATCATCATCTTGTTAGTCATTTTAATTTTTTTTAAACTAGCTTGTCATATGTCGAACAGCAAAGCAAATCTGTTTCTTGCTTTCTCAGTGATGGATATTGGCGCCTGCTTGTCAGCTCACCTGTAGTGAATTCAAAGCAGTTGAGATTAGTGATAAGTATGCACATAAGAAGAATTAAACTTATTGAGATTGTGGAATTCAAATGCTTTATGGTAACAGGTAAGGATTGCAGGACAAAGACAAATTACAGCTCTAAAACAAGGCTCTAATAAAAATAATATGATAGGTTATTTTCTTTACCAATTTTCTATAGTAAAAATCTTTTCATAAGCTCCGTAACAGCTGGAATGTGTTGGATTGTGATTGCCCTGAGAGTGATGCAGACTGCTCCTACCTTTCCAGCTCCACAAGATACATTTCTACAGTGTTCATCTTCATTCTCACCCTGTAACCAACTATAGATGACAATCGCAGGTTATTAGTGCCAAACATTGATTTTATGTAGCAAAAATTTCAACTGAAGCAACCAACGCCTCTGGGGACACGGGTTCACTCAGAGGAAGCCGCTGATGTCACATCCGGGTGGAAGGTGGAGTGGGCTGTGCGCGCAGTCGGAGCATGCATGCTCCTTTATCAGGTAATGGCTTCGGCCAAAAGCCAGTATTGCCGACTCAAGCACAATTATACAAGAAATTAGGATTAGGACTCTCGTGGCCAGTTGCTTAGGCAGAAATTTCTTGACAAAGGCTATCCCTCCACTCTTGTTGAGGAGGACTTTACTTTCTATAAATCACAGTTCCTTACATTAAGGAACAACAATCTGTTCCTTAATGTAAGAAAAACAAAGGAGGTTGTGATGGATTTTAGGAGAAATTCTGTTAATCACTCCCCACTGACAATAGACAGCTTGACTGTGGAGAGAGTAAGTAGTATTAAATTCCTGGGAGTGCACATCTCAGAAGATCTTACCTGGACAACCAACATCACGTCACTAACCAAGAAGGCACAACAGCACCTATATTTTCTCTGCTGCCTTAAAAAAGCCAGTCTCCCCCACCCATCCTTAATACATTTTATAGGGGAACCATTGAAAGCGTGCTGACCAGCTGCATCATTGTCTGGTATGGGAACTGCAGTTCCGCTGACCGCAAGACCCTGCAGCGGCTAGTGAAGATGGCTGAAAAGATTATTGGTGTCTCTCCCCTCCATCCTGGACATTTTCCATACACAATGCTCCAGAAAAGCTACCAGTATCGTGAGAGATACTACTCATCCCTCCCACAGTCTCTTTCAACACTTACCATCAGGTAGAAGGTACCAGGGTATCAAAACCAGGACTGTCAGACTGTTCAACAGTTTTTTCCCCCAGGCTGTGAGAGCCTTCAACTCCAATCCTCTTTGAAACCTCTTCTATTCCTATATATTGTGATTAGGAACGTCTCACGTCCCCTCCTTTTTACTCTTGAATATGCACTAGACACTTTTATAAACACTTTCTGCTACAACGACTTTTGGAAAGATATAGTATATGTACAGTTATGTAGTTCCCAGATGTGTATTCCTCACTGTGTTTTTATTCTTTGTACATCTAGTTATAATTATGTTTCATTTTTATGTGGCCCTGTGAGATACGATATTTCATTCCACTGTATGTTCTTACGTGTAGTGGAATGACAATAAAGTTTGACTTAACGTGACTTGACTTGAAGTGCTCTGAAAGTGTCCAACTTGCCATGGAAAATGTGCAGCAAGTTAATAGACTAACACCCCTTTCACACTGAGGTGCTACAGCGCTAAAAGTAGCATTTGCATAGAGCCTGTAAAGTGCCTCTCCTGTCTCTCCAGTGTGAAAGCCTGAGAGCTTTCACATTGGAGCGGTGCACTTGTAGGGCGTTAAAAAAACTCCTGCAAGCAGCATCTTTGGAGCGTTGAAGGAGTGGTGTATACACCACTCCTTCACCGCTCCTGCCCACTGAACTGAATGTGCACTGCTGCCGAACTGCTGGCAAAATTCCGCTGCAGCAGTGCCTTGCAGGTCATTTTAACACTTTTTCGGCTGGTAGTAGGGGTTAAAACTAGCGGCGGAAAACCCCTGCAAAAAATACGGTAAAGTACCGCTAATATTAGCGGCCCGATGGTGCTGACGCCCCAGTGTGGAAGGGCTCTTACAATTCAACAATGCCACAAATTTGTGGCAAGTTAGGCTTGCTATCTGGGTTTATCTACTTTTAATTCATTGCCTAAATGTTTGCATACATTTATTGGGAGAGAGATGTTTATAGTAGTGGCCACTTTTTTCTTGAGCTTGAACAAAAGGCTGCTGAGGTTTTTCAAGAGTCCTTGCTGATGAAGGCCTGTCATGCACAATTCGAATCTCAGCTGGTTCAGCAGGAACTGACCAAGATTCAAACCTTTAATGGGCAGGCTGAATGTACCAAGTTGATCGATCGAGTTCAAGATGATGCAGGGGGGAATAAGGGGAGTCCAGGATGATTGGGGGGATATGGGGGAGTTCAAGATGATGCAGGGGGGAATAGGGGAGTCCAGGATGATGGGGGAAGGGAGAGATAGAGGAGTCCAGGATGACACACAGGGATTAGGAGTATGTACTGCGAGGTGTTTATATCATACAGGGCACAGAAAAAAAAATCAGCACAAGGGGCAGTGCTTGCATATTCTCCCCCTTCCCCCAAAGTAACCATCTATTGGTCACCTCTGCACACCACTTTGCTTACCTCTGCACTATCATCCACAGTTCTCCTCTGTACCCCCCTCCATTCACAGCTTACATATGTACCCCACTCCATCCAGGGTTCACCTCTGTACCCCCCTCCATCCAGAGCTCACCTCTGTACCCCCCTCCATCCACAGCTAACCTCTGTACCCTGCTCCATCCACAGCTCACCTCTGTACCCCACATGCACGTTCACCTCTGTACCCTCCCACCCACAGCTCACCTCTGCACCCCTCTATCCAAAGCTCACTTCTTTACCCCCCTGCACCTCTGTACCCCCCATCCACGTTCACCTCTGCATCCTTCCATCCACCTCTGTACCCCGCGCATCTTCGTTCACCTCTGTATCCTTCCATCCACCTCTGTATCCCCCGTCCACCTTTGTATTCCGCCGATCCACGTTAACCTCTGTATCTCTGTCCATCTCTGTACCCCCCCATGTCCACCTCTGTATCCCCCTCCCATCCACGTTTACCTCTCTATCCTTCCATCCACCTTTGTTTCCCCATTCACGTTAACCTCTGTATCCTTCCATCTACCTCTGTACCCCCCTTCCACCTCAACTCTGTACCCCCCATGTCCACTTTTTTACCCTCCCATGTCCACCTCTGTATCCCCCCATCTACATTCACCTCTGTACCCCAATCCACATGCACCTGTATCCTTCTGTCCACTTCTGGACCCCCTCCATCCACAGTTCACCTCTGTACCCCCTCCATCCACAGTTCACTTCTGTACCCCCTCCATCCAAAGCTCACCTCTGCACCCCCCTCCATCCACAGCTCACCTCTGTACCCCCCTACATCCACAACTCACCTCTGTACCCCCTCCATTCACATCTCACCTCTACACCCCCTTCATCCACAGCTCACCTCTGTACCCCCCTCCATCCACAACTCACCTCTGTACCCCCTCCATTCACAGCTCGCCTCTGTTCCCCCCTACATCCAGGGTTCACCTCTGTACCCCCCTCCATTCACAGCTAACCTCTGTACCCTGCTCCATCCACAGCTCACCTCTGCACCCCCCTCCATCCACGGCTCACCTCTGTACCCCCTCCATCCACAACTCACCTCTGTACCCCCTCCATCCACAACTCACCTCTGCACCCCCCTCCATCCACAGCTCACCTCTGTACCCGTCTCCATCCATATCTCACCTCTGTAACTCCCTCCATCCACAGTTCACCTCTGTACTACCCTCCATTCACAGTTCAACTCTGTACCCCTCTCCATCCACAGCTCACCTCTGTACCCCCCTCCATCCACAACTCACCTCTGTACCCCCCTCCATCCACAACTCACCTCTGTACCCCCTCCATTCACAGCTCACCTCTGTACCTCCTCCATTCCCAGCTCACCTCTGTACTCCCCTCCATCCACAACTCACCTCTGTACCCCCCTCCATACACAACTCACCTCTGTACACCCCTCCATCCACAGCTCACCTCTGTACACCCCTCCATCCACAGCTCCCCTCTGTACCCCACCTCCATCCACAGCTCACCTCTGTACCCCTCTCCATCCACATCTCACCTCTGTGACTCCCTCCATCCACAGTTCACCTCTGTACTACCCTCCATTCACAGTTCAACTCTGTACCCCTCCATATCCACAGCTCACCGCTTAAGTGGCAGCTGCTTTGGGCCCCACAGCGATGCCAGAGCCCAGGGCAGCTGCCCTTTTTGCCCTGCATTAAAGACGGCCCTGAATATAACTGGCATTGACATTTATAGGTAAAGTTGAGCCAGGGAAAACCCGATTGCCTCACGGGGGATCAGGAAGGAATTTTTGTTCCCTGCTATAGCAAATTGGATCATGCTTTGCTGGGGTTTTTCGCCTTCCTCTGGATCAACTGTGGGTATAGGATTGTGTATATGGGATTGTAATGTTTTTTTTTTTTGTTGGCTGAACTAGATGGACTTGTGTCTTTTTTTCAACCTGAGTAACTATGTAACTATGTGACAGTGCTCAGGCCATATGCTGCACACTGCATCAAACTGGTCTACATGGCTGTCGTCCCAGAAGGAAGTCTCTTCTAAAGATGATGCACAAGAAAGCCTGCAAACACTTTTCTGAAGACAAGCAGACTAAAGCCGCGTACACACGTAGCCGTCTGTCCGACGTACTTAGTCTGGCGGACTTCCCGCCAGACTGTCCGTTGGACTTTCCGAACGGGCTACTTGCCCACACACGGCACTTTTTCAGCGGACTAATACGGCGCACTAAGTCCGCCGTACTTTTGAAATGAACGGACTCGCCCACACACGCGGAGGAAGGTCCGTTCATTTCGAGCGCGTCTCCAGGTAGGCGGGGCCCGCGAAGGAGACATCGCTGGCCCCGCCGCCTGGTATGGACTTAAAGGGGAACCCCAACGCCGAAAAAAAATCGGCGTGGGCCCCCCCCCCCCCCCAAGTCCACAACAGACCCTTGTCTGAGCACGCTACCCGGCCGGCCAGGAAAGGGGGGGCGAGCGAGCGCCCCCCCCCCTCCTGAGCCGTACCAGGCCGCGTGCCCTCAACATGGGGGGTGCCTTGGGGAAGGGGGGGCCCCCGGATACCGGCCCCCCACCCTATGTGAATGAATATGGGGTACAATGTACCCCTACCCATTCACCTGTAAAATAAAAGTACAAAAAAAACACGACACACGAGATAAAATACTTTATTGCACAGCTCCGGGGGTCTTCCGTCTTCGGGGGTCCTCTCGCCAGACTCCTCCACTATCTTCTTGTAGCTCTTTTGCTAGCGGAGGAGCCCGGCTTTCTTCCTCACCGCTAGCCTCTTCTTCAGACTTCGGGGGTCTTGCCCCCCTCTTCGGTTCTTCTGCCGGGCCACCACGCCTTCTTCTAGCTCTTTTACAGGCGGTGGCCCGGTCTTCTGTCGCCGCCGCCGCCTTCCGTTCTTCTGTTCTTCTCTTCTTCTTCTTCAGATGTTGCCTCGCCGAGTCCTCCGCTCACAATGACAGGGACCGGGCACGCGGCGACTTATATAGGGACAAGGGGCGGGGTCTTCGGTGGATGTCACATGGGTTCATGTCACATAGGTTCATGTCACATGGGTTCATGTCACATGGCGACGGTCCCAGCATCCTCCGGGACTGTGACATCGTAAGGGGGCGGGGTCACCATGTGACATGAAACCTTGTGACATCCACCGAAGACCCCGCCCCTTGTCCCTATATAAGTCGCCGCGTGCCTGGTCCCTGTCATTGTGAGCGGAGGACTCGGCGAGGCAACATCTAAAGAAGAAGAAGAGAAGAACAGAAGAACGGAAGGCGGCGGCGGCGGCGACAGAAGACCGAGCCACCGCCTGTAAAAGAGCTAGAAGAAGGCGCGGTGGCCCGGCAGAAGAACCGAAGAGGGGGACAAGACCCCCGAAGTCGGAAGAAGAAGCCAGCGGCGAAGAAGAAAGCCAGGCTCCTCCGCTAGCAAAAGAGCTACAAGAAGATAGCGGAGGAGTCCGGCGAGAAGACCCCCGAAGACGGAAGACCCCCGAAGCTGTGCAATAAAGCATTTTATCTTGTGTGTTGTGTTTTTTTTGTACTTTTACTTTACAGGTGAATGGGTAGGGGTACATTGTACCCCATACTCATTCACATAGGGTGGGGGGGCCGGTATCCGGGGGCCCCCTTATTAAAGGGGGCTCCCGGATTCCGATAAGCCCCCCGCCCACAGACCCCGACAACCAACGGCCAGGGTTGTCGGGAAGAGGCCCTTGTCCTCATCAACATGGGGACAAGGTGCTTTGGGGTGGGGGGGCCGCACGGCCCCCCTTCCCCAAGGCACCCCCCATGTTGAGGGCACGCAGCCTGGTACGGCTCGGGGGGGGGGGCGCTCGCTCGCCCCCCCTTTCCTGGCCGGCCGGGTAGCGTGCTCGGACAAGGGTCTGTTGTGGACTGGGGGGGCCCCCATGCCGATTTTTTGTCGGCGTTGGGGTTCCCCTTTAAGTCCATACCACGTGGCGGGGCCAGCGGTCGTCTCCTTTGCCTACCTACCTGGAGACCCGCTCGAAATGAGCGGATTTTTCTCCGGGCGGGAAAAGTCCACTCATTTCAAAAGTACGGCGGACTGGCATACACATGGCCGGATTGTCTGCCGAAATGCGAGTCCGGCGGGAAGATTGGAGTGTAACACAGTATTCTAAGTCCGCCGTACTTTCGGGTCAAAGAAGTATGCCGGAGGCTACACACGGGGGGATTGTCCGGCGGACTTGAGTTTGCCGGACTTTTCCACCCACTTGTTTGATCGTGTGTACGCGGCATAAGGAGATGGATTACTGGAACCATGTCCTATGGTTAACAAGATAAACTTATTTGGTTCAGATGGTGTCAAGCATGTGTGGCGGCAACCAGGTGAGAAGTACAGAGACAAGTGTGTCTTACAGTCAAGTATGGTGGTGGGAGTGTCATGGTCGGGGGCAGAATGAGTGCTGCTGGCACTAGGGAGCTACAGTTCATTGAGGGAATCATGAATTCCAGCATGTATTGTGACATACTGAAACAGAGCATGATCCCCTTCCCTTCGGAGACTGGGTCGCATGGCAGTATTCCAACATGATAACGACCCCAAACATACCTCCAGGGTGACCACTGCCTTGCTAAAGAAGTTGAGAGTAAAGGTGATGGACTGGCCAAGCATGTTTGCAGACCTAAACCCTATTGAGCATCTGTGGGGCATCCTCAAATGGAAGGTGGATGAGCGCAAGGTCTCTAACATCCACCAGCTCCGTGATGTCGCCATGGAGGAGTGGAAGAGGACTCCAGTGGCAACCTGTGAAGCTCTGGTGAACCTCATGCCCAAGAGGGTTAAGGCAATGCTGCAAAATAATGGTGGGCGCACAAAATATTTACACTTTGAGCCCAATTTGGACATTTTCACTCGGGGGTGTGCTCACTTTTGTTGCCAGCGGTTTAGACATTAAACCGGAGTTCCACCCATTTGAAAGTCAGCCGCTACAAAAAGTGTAGCGGCTGACTTTTAATAATTGGACACTCACCTGTCCTATGGTCCAACGATGCAGGTACAGGAAGCCTCGCTCCTCTTTTCCTCCTCTCTGCGGCACTGCCATTCTAGCTGTGGGTCCCCGATTGTGACTTCACAGCCGGGTGCGCATTGTGCATGGGCGAGCCGCGCTGCATGCTGTGAATGGCAGGGCAGTCTTCTGGGACCTGTGATGTGTCCCAAAAGATTGCAGGGAGGGGGGGAGAGAGGTGATCTTCCTTCCGGCACAGCCAGAGGAGGAAGTGGGAGCTTGGTGCCTTATAAACAGGGTACCCACTCCTCCCCCCAAAAAAATGACATGCCAAATGTGCATGTGGGGGGGGGGGTCACCTGCACTTAAAGCGGAAGTTCAATTTTTGGGTGGATCTCCACTTTAATGGCTGTGTGTTGAGTTATTTTGGGGAGACAGCAAATTTACACTGTTATACAAGCTGTAAACTCACTTCATTACATTGTAGCAAAGTGTAATTTCTTCAGTGTTGTCACATGAAAATATATCATAAAATATTTACAAAAATGTGAGGGGTGTACTCACTTTTGTGAGATACTGTACATCGCAAGTTGTATGGGAGTACTGCATTCACAATTATATGGGCTTTTAGTCTGGGTTCACAATTTTAGCGATGCCAGAACAAGCGCAATTGCAGTGTCGGTTCCCGCATCGTATCTTTCCAGCAGGCAGTTCACACTACCCTCTGCGAACCGCTGAGGGTGTCAATACAATGTTAATGACACCCCCCAATTGGTTCACAGATCACAGTGCGAACTGTGGATTTGGACAGGAATCAGATTGCATGTGTGTGAACACCCATGCGATCTGATTCCAGTGCAGGAAAAAAAAAGTCCCTGCACCATTTTTGTGCAAATTCAAACATCGCATGTGATCGGCACAGCAATGCGGGTGCGAATCGCATGCAATGTCTGTGTTTGATGATTGCAGAACACAACATCAGATACAGACAGTGGTTATTACTCACAGAATAACTTAATCATACAAAAGTCCTTCCATATGTGGAGGTTAAATGTCTTTTTTCTTCCACACATAAAAGGGTTGCTAGAGTGTAAAATCTGGTGTAGCTGTGCATGGTAGCCAATCTGTTTCCAACCTAAGCTTGTTCAATTACCTACTTCAATACAGGGCACTTATACCCCCTTCCTGCCCAGACCAATTTTCAGCTTTCATCGCTCTCACACTTTGAATGACAATTACTCAGTCATGCAACACTGTACCCATACGAAATTTGCGTCCTTTTTTTCTCACAAATAGAGCTTTCTTTTGGTGGTATTTAATCACTAGTAAAAAGATTAGTGCTGCTCTCCCAAGATAAAGTGAAACGATGGGAAAACAAAGAACTATCCCACAAAAATTAATATATGTGACCTTGTTACACTTGGTGTAACCAAATACAGAGGGGGCTAACCCCAGGATAAAGTGCTCAAGTGTTTATATCTAAGAACAAGTGAATCAGATATATATATACTGTAAATATATTAATAAAGCAATTAATACACAAACAACAAAATGTCATGCGTGATGTAATCTAAAACCAGTGGTCAAACAAATTAAAGTGCTAGGTGCATATAGCAAACAAAACCAAAAAACGAAATAATCCAATGGTGAATATTGCAGTGAAAATGTCAAATGCAATAGTAAAGTGACACGGTGCATTCACAGTGCAAAACTCTTTCTCCACTTCAGTGATGTCCGCGTGTTCGCTAGGCACACCAGGTAATTACCTCACTGCTGTAAGGTATACAGTGTCATGAACCAGATGTGACCAGAACTGTGTGACTGCGACAAGTGAACCAGACACAAATAAGTGAAGGTAAATTTATTAAGCAAACGCATATAAATGTGAACACACCACCAATACAAACTAAGTGAACAAACTAACAACCAAACAGTGCAGATAAGCAAGTAAACCAGTATAATGTAACAAAAGGGAGAACCAGAATCGTAGTCAAGCCAGGCCGGGGTCATAAATAGGAGGTAAGCAGAATAGGGGGACAAGGAGAGAGGGAACAGGTACAAGAGGCAGGATACAGGAAACAGGGATCGGGGATCAGGTATCAGGTATCAGGTATCAGGTATCAGGTATCAGGTATCAGGTATCAGGTATCAGGTATCAGGTATCAGGTATCAGGTATCAGGTATCAAACAAGCTGCAGGTCAGGGCTCAAGGACAATACCAAGGCGAAGTGTATATGAACTTGCCGGGTATTTATAATGGCTGCTGTCAGTCATGTGACGCCTGACTGCAGAGGGCAATACCTGCTCCATACTGCCAGGATCCCTTCGCTGGTGGACACCAGTACTGCGGACCAAAGATGACATAATTCCAGCAGGAGACACCTGCTGGTGGATCGCAGTACTGCATGCCAAATGATTGATATTACCAGCGGAGGGAACCTTTCCTGACAGTACCCCCCCTCAAAGGAGCGACCTCCGGACGCTCCAACTAGCAGTTGCTGGGGAAAGTCCACTGCGTCAAGCTGGGCTATGGGCAAAGTCACATTAGGTTGGGTAACAGACACTTCAAGCAGGGCAGCAGACAGAACCACATCGGGCCGGGAAGCTGGCACGTCAGGCTGGAAGGCAGGCAGCGGCATGTCAGGCTGGAAGGCGGGCAGCGGCACGTCAGGCTGGAAGGCGGGCAGCGGCACGTCAGGCTGGAAGGCGGGCAGCGGCACGTCAGGCTGGAAGGCGGGCAGCGGCACGTCAGGCTGGAAGGCAGGCACATCAGGCTGGACAGCAGGCACATCAGACTGGAAGGCATCGGACTGCAAGGCCGGGACATCAGACTGGAAGGCATCAGACTGCAAGGCCGGGACATCAGACTGGAAGGCATCAGACTGCAAGGCCGGAACATCAGACTGGAAGGCATCAGACTGCAAGGCCGGAACATCAGACTGGAAGGCATCAGACTGCAAGGCCGGAACATCAGACTGGAAGGCATCAGACTGCAAGGCCGGAACATCAGACTGGAAGGCATCAGACTGCAAGGCCGGAACATCAGACTGGAAGGCATCAGACTGCAAGGCCGGAACATCAGACTGGAAGGCATCAGACTGCAAGGCCGGAACATCAGACTGGAAGGCATCAGACTGCAAGGCCGGAACATCAGACTGGAAGGCATCAGACTGCAAGGCCGGGACATCAGACTGGAAGGCATCAGACTGGAAGGCATCAGACTGCAAGGCCGGGACATCAGACTGGAAGGCATCAGACTGCAAGGCCGGGAAATCAGACTGGAAGGCATCAGACTGCAAGGCCGGGACATCAGACTGGAGGGCATCAGACTGGAAGGCCGGGGCATCAGACTGGAAGGCCGGGGCATCAGACTGGAAGGCCGGGGCATCAGACTGGAAGGCATCAGACTGGAAGGCATCAGACTGGAAGGCCGGGACATCAAACTGCAAGACATCAGACTGGAAGGCCGGGACATCAAACTGCAAGACATCAGACTGCAAGACATCAGACTGGAAGGCCGGGACATCAGACTGCAAGACATCAGACTGGAAGGCCGGGACATCGGACTGCAAGACATCAGACTGCAAGACATCAGACTGGAAGGCTGGGACATCAGACTGCAAGACATCAGACTGGAAGGCCGGGACATCAGACTGCAAGACGTCAGACTGGAAGGCCGAGACATCAGACTGCAAGACGTCAGACTGGAAGGCCGAGACATCAGACTGCAAGACGTCAGACTGGAAGGCCGGGACATCAGACTACAAGACGTCAGGCTGGAAGGCCGGGACATCAGACTGCAAGACGTCAGGCTGGAAGGCGTCTGGCTGGAAGGCCGGGACATCAGGCTGGAAGGCGTCTGGCTGGAAGGCCGGGACATCAGGCTGGAAGGCGTCTGGCTGGAAGGCCGGGACATCAGGCTGGAAGGCGTCTGGCTGGAAGGCCGGGACATCAGGCTGGAAGGCGTCTGGCTGGAAGGCCGGGACATCAGGCTGGAAGGCGTCTGGCTGGAAGGCCGGGACATCAGGCTGGAAGGCGTCTGGCTGGAACTCTGGCTCTGGCACTCCGGGCTGGAGCTCTGGCTCTGGCACTCCGGGCTGGAGCTCTGGCTCTGGCACTCCGGGCTGGAGCTCTGGCTCTGGCACTCCGGGCTGGAGCTCTGGCTCTGGCACTCCGGGCTGGAGCTCTGGCTCTGGCACTCCGGGCTGGGACAGATTGGTAGGTGTGGAGGCAGGTTGGATTAATGGTAAGACCATTTTGGTTGGGAAAAACTTTCATTTTTTCTTTGGCTTAGCCACTGAAGCTCTGTAGGTGACTACAGGACTGTAAATAAGGGGTGCAGCAGACTGGAAAGGAGGATTGTGATATGGCAGAGAAGAGGTACCAGTAGCTGGGGAAAGAACTTGTGGGTTTGTAGACAGCGGAGAGGAAGCAGGTGGGTTGAATGCAGGATAAGTACAGGGAGTAGAGACTGGATAGGAGTATTTGGTTGGGAGCAGCGTGTACTGGGGTGCAACTGAGGCTGACATGGCTGGTGGGGAAACATACTTTTGGGTAGGCTCATACCTGATGGCAGAGGTGGATTGTTTGGCTGGGGCTGATTGCACCATGTCAGACCATGCTGAAAGTATGGGTTGTACAAACTGAAGTTTTAAGCCTCCCTGTCTAACCAAAGACTGAGCAGATACAATGCACTCAGCAATCACCTGTGGGGAACAGGCTGAGTAGTGTTCACAAAAATCAGAAGGATCATCTTCAAAAAGCCATACAAAAGATACAACCTGATTCATATCAAAAGGAGGAGTGAAATCATCACGGCCATCTGGGATACAGGGCAGGGCTAGCTCAGTACAGATCTTTATCAAAGGCTGCACCTCCTCAAACAATGTATAACCCTGATCGACCAGGGAGTGAGCCAAACGCATAGCTGCAAACAACTGGTCACTAGACCATTCTTTCAAAACCTGGCGGCAATAATCACCACTCTCAGATGCCAGCAGAGAAAAATAAATGATCTCATCAGCATTCATGTTTGCAACCAAACTAAAGCAAATGGTTCCCCTGTGCAGCCACTTCTGGTCAGGAATGGCCTTGGTATTCTGTCATGAACCAGATGTGACCAGAACTGTGTGACTGCGACAAGTGAACCAGACACAAATAAGTGAAGGTAAATTTATTAAGCAAACGCATATAAATGTGAACACACCACCAATACAAACTAAGTGAACAAACTAACAACCAAACAGTGCAGATAAGCAAGTAAACCAGTATAATGTAACAAAAGGGAGAACCAGAATCATAGTCAAGCCAGGCCGGGGTCATAAATAGGAGGTAAGCAGAATAGGGGGACAAGGAGAGAGGGAACAGGTACAAGAGGCAGGATACAGGAAAAAGGGATCGGGGATCAGGTATCAGGTATCAGGTATCAGGTATCAGGTATCAGGTATCAGGTATCAGGTATCAGGTATCAGGTATCAGGTATCAGGTATCAGGTATCAGGTATCAGGTATCAAACAAGCTGCAGGTCAGGGCTCAAGGACAATACCAAGGCGAAGTGTATATGAACTTGCCGGGTATTTATAATGGCTGCTGTCAGTCATGTGACGCCTGACTGCAGAGGGCAATACCTGCTCCATACTGCCAGGATCCCTCCGCTGGTGGACACCAGTACTGCGGACCAAAGATGACATAATTCCAGCAGGAGACACCTGCTGGTGGATCGCAGTACTGCATGCCAAATGATTGATATTACCAGCGGAGGGAACCTTTCCTGACATACAGCGTATATGTAGCCCTTTCAGAGAAACACTGGAAATCAGGAAGGGGACTTCAAACTCCTATAGCATCACCACCGTCCATATAACTACTCTGTGGATGAGGTCAGCAGATGCTCAAGGAATAGATATAAAGCCAGCCATAGTGTAGTAAATTTAAAAGTTAACAATTTTATTTAAAAATTAGAACTACTCACAAAGCAGCAAGGGTGAGTCACACAGTAAGTGACGTAACGCGTAGGATACCGGAAGTGACGCCTACACCCGAGCGGTCCGCTCGTAGTCTGTTTGTCATCTGATGAAGTGGCAGCACCTAAAGTGAAATTTCTCTAACTCTATTGTTGTCTACATCATTATTTCTCTCAGTTTGACAGCAACACTGTATAAAGACAGATGTCAACCAATTACACTAGGTGTGTTGAAACATGACTTAATGACATAAGTGAACTAAAGAGTGTTTTTATATATTTGCCTGAAATTGTTCTTTAAATATGATTTATTAGTTCCTTCATAAAACACAATTTTTTTTCACCTTGTAGATGTTGTATGTGAAATATGATATACAGAATATGTAAAATGTAATTCAATTTTTTTTAGCAGTGATGGTTTCTCACCCTAACTTTATGTAAATGTGAACATTTGTGTAAACCATGAATAAAATGTATGTAGTGTCATGGTCCACCGGCCCTTTGTAATTGAGATCTCTAATCAGCAATTATAGGAACTGCTGTGCCTAAAAAGCTATTGCCTTTTCAGTCCAGATTAAAAAGAAAAGGGAATTATCACATCAGCACAATCCATGTTAATTAACTAGAATATGCTATACTACTCACAATGCCACATCTTTGAGACACAGTTGAAAATGCAGTTTGTTTCCACTTTAGTTTCCTTTTTGTAGGCACCCATATGTATTATGTTAATAGTCTTTTTACAAGAACTATGCGCACAAAACACAGCCACTCTAGAAAGGAATCAAAATCAAGTCAAACCTTAGAGCAGGGCCATCTTTAATATTGATTGGACCCTGGGCAAACATTCCCCCCCCATGCAAATTTGCTCCACCTCAACAATCCAAAAAACAAACACACACACACAACAGACTTATGTATTGAATTGTATTGTAACTGTACTTTCTGCCCTCGTGTTGTAAAGGGCTGTGCGAACTATGAAAATTCAGTATAATAATTAATAATGATGATGGGGATGATTTGGGGGGGGGGGGGATAGAGGAGTCCAGGATGATGGGGGGGGGGTTGAGATAAGGGAGGCCAGGATAATGGGGGGGAAGAGATAGGGGAGTCCAGAGTGATGGGGGTAGGGAGATAGGTCCTGTATAATTTGGGGGGGGGGGGGTTGGGGGGTCCAGAATAATTGGGGGGAGAGATAGGGGAGTCCAGGATGATTGGGGGAAAAAGATGAATGATTCCAGAATGAATAGGTGGGGAAGAGATCAGGGAGTCCTGGACAATAGGGGGTAGAGATAGAGGAGTCCAGGATGATTGGGGGGGGGGGGGTATGGGAGTCTAAGATGATGGGGGGGATAGAGGAGTCTAGGATCATATGGTGGTAAAGGAGTCTAGGATGATATAGGGGGGTACAGTAGACAAAGATGATATGGGGAGGAGACAGAGGAGTCCAGGATGATGGGGAAGGGGGAGATAGAGGAGTCCAGAATGATGGGGGGTATATAAAGGAGTCAAAGATGATGGGGGGAGGGGGGAGACAGAGGATTCCAGGACGATGGGAGGGGAGATAGAAGAGTCCAGGATGAAACACAGGGCTTGGAAATGTGTACTGTGCAGTGCTGAGGAGTTTGTATCATACAGGACACAGAAAACATCACCTTTGCACAAATCTTTGCTTACCTCTGTACCCCTCCCCCATACACAGCTCACCTCTATATCCTCCCATCTGTAACCCCCCATCCACATCTCACCTCTGTAACCCCCCCCCCCATCCACAGCTCTCCTCTGTACCCCCAATGTACAGTTTCCCTTTGTCCTCCCCCTTCACAGCTCATCTCTGTACCCCCATCCATAGCTCACCTCTGTACCTCCCCCCCATCCACAGTTCCCCTTTGTCCTCACCCCTCATCCACAGCTCACCTCTTTATATCCCCATCCATAGATCCCCTTTGTCCTCCCCCCTCCACATCTCACATCTGTACCCCCATCCACAATTCACCTCTGTACTCCCATCCAAAGTTCCTCTTTGGCCTCACCCCTCACCCACAGCTCGCCTCTGTACCCCCCATCCACAGCTCACCTCTGTACCCCCCCATCCACATCTCACCTCTGTACCCCTCATCCACAGCTCAGTTCTGTTCCTCTGCTGTCATTCCCTGTTCTCCGGTCCTGCAGCTCCTGACAGAAGGAGAAGCAGAACGAGCAGGCTCTAGCACATGCTGCCCAAAGCTATGCCACTTTCCTGTCATAATGCGGCTGCTTAGGATAGGGGGGGGGAATCAGCTGCACAAGCTGGGCTCAAGGAGCAGCTGCTTTGAGCCCCACAACAATGACAGGCCCCCCCATTTTTTGGCCAACGCAATAGAAAGGAAGCTTGATAACAAAAACTGCAAAAGGCAGCACTTCTACACAACACACTGTAGAAACATACACAAACCAAACATTCCCTGGCTTCAAGAACAACATATCACTTATATGACATAAATTTTGTAAAACATTGATGGACAAGAATTACTATAATTAAAATTCAAAAGCTTCTCATAGAAATCCAACAACAAAAAATGCAGTTTTATCAGTCTGTCATGGTCTACCCTGCAGTTTTCTGTTTGCAAACTTCTTGCTGCAGTGGTTCTGCTAGATCTGTAAATCCATTCACTGCTGGGTTCTGTGTTCACCTATGGGCCCTACTTTGGAGTTACCGTATATCTCTTTCCCTTCTATCACTTTCTGGCTACCTCCCAGTCTACTTCCCTATATATAGACATGTTCAGTGCAGCCCGGGAGGTCTCAGAAATTTCCTAGTTTCTCTGTGCTCCTGGTTTGTCGTGTATTACTTGTATTCTGTGTAGGGTTGCCACCTCATTCTTTTAAACCCAAACACGTAATAATTACACAGGTTCTGTGGCTGACTAAAGTGTATGTAAACCCCTTTGTCTTACTTTTATCTATAGGTAAGCCTAGAATAAATCTTACCTATAGGTAGTGGAAATATCTCCTAAACGTGCACCGATGTCGTTATTGGTGCATGCACTGTGAAGAAATGGACCACTGTGCCGTTTCCTCCCCCCAGCATGTGCCGTGGCTGACGGCTCTTGCGAGCATGTGCGGGAGTGATGTCACGTGGCTCCGGCCAGTCACAGAGCCAGAGTCCATGGCCGCGGAATGAAGAGGGGCAAAGATGGACGCAGCCTGCACAGGGGACAGTGTGGGCTTCGTTTGCAGGTAAGTGTCATATAATGGGCTAGTATGTGATGCATAGTAGTCCATTATGCTTTTAATTTGCAGGCCTTGTGGGGAGCAAAAGAGGAAGTAAAGCCCACTGGGGTTTACTTCCTCTTTAAGGTGGTAAATAAACACACTTAGTGCCCTAGCAGCATTAAATTAGCCTCAGGACCTGTGTAATTAATATGTGTTGGGGTTTAATAGAATGAAGTGGAAACCCTAATTCTGTACCTGACTACCTATTTACTGACTCTGTCTACTGTTTTTACTTGCTTGCTATTCACCCTGTCATTTCCCAGATTCTCTTCCGTTTCCTGCCATCTGTACTGCATATGCGAGTGGCACACCTGGGGACAGCGACCTGGTTCCAATTTGCTGCAATTCCATCCCCACCATCAGGGGCCCTGTTAAAAAAAACAGGCTGGGGCTAAAAATATGGAACTCCCTCCCCCAGGAAGTGGTACTAGCTGAGAGTGTTGATAGCTTCAACAAACTTTTACCTTTTAAACAGGACTGTAGGAATTGTTAGAGAATACAAATCACACACATGCATACATACATACTTTGTAACTATGTGGAGTAACTTTGTAACTATGTGGAGACTTCATTTTTTTTTTTAGACTAAGAACATTTTCAGGAAATACCTGTCGAGCTTTCAGAAACGGCTATACAATACCAGCTCCATAATGTCACCCTGGCAGAATACTTCAAAGCAAAGGGCATATCGAGTGGCCTTAGACTCAATATTCGCCCTGCATTTTGTAAAAAAAAATAAAAATTTATTTTGAAGATTGGTTTAAGATCTTGAACAAGTGCAGCTTGAATCTAATTGCCGTAACGATTTAGGGACTTCCAACAAAAATTAACAAACTCAAAACTGTAGCAGGTGCATTACATTCCAGTGTAGAGGCACTTGTTTGTGGTCAGAAACTATCCTTATTTTTGGAGGCAGAGTACAGAATCCGAAAATTTACTATTAACGGATTCTGATTACAAAACTAGATAACTTTAGATATGTTATCATGGAATATCAGGAGGAGTAGGATTTAAAATTTACATTGAACGAGAGAGGTCCTTTAGGTTATTTTCAATGAGGGCTTATTTTGATTCTCCAGTTAATGTTTTTTCTCTTTATAGTTCTTTATCAGGTCTGGATAAGAGAATTTGTGAGAAAAAAAGTACTGTGTTTCCCTTATCAATTCTCATGTGGTAAAAGCCTTTCTGAAACAAGTACAGCAAGATGTCAGCCACCTGAGGTGGCCAAGGCAACATAAGATGTATGGGATAGGAATTGTTTCCCTTGAGGAAAATGGCTTTGAATTCTTTATGAGCAAATTATTCCATTATCATGAAACCAGCTGATAAGGATGGAGCCATTGTGATTTTGAATAAATTAGATGATCAGGATAAGGTTATGCATCAGCTGTCAGATAATAATGTGTATTATAAATTGAGGGGTGATCCTATCCAAGGTTTGAAGAAGTAAATATCCATCAACAATCCTATTTTAACAACCCTATTTTAATTTTATTTTTAACCTCCTGATCCCCTTCATGAAGAGGCCATTTTTTGCTATACGGCACTGCGCTACTTTAACTGACAACTGCACGGCCATGCCATGCTGTACCCAAATAAAGTCGATGTAATTTTTTACGATAAATAGAGCTTTCTTTTACTGGTATTTGATCACCACTGCAACCACAACAATTTTGCAAAATATATATATATTTTTTGCTTTCTGCTAGAACACATATCCAATAAAAAATAAATTATATATATATATATATATATATATATATATATATATATATATATATATATATATATATATATATATATATACACACACACACACACATACACAATATTTTTTTCATAAATTTAGGCCAATATGGCTATATTCTGCTACGTATTTTTGGTTACAAAAATCCTAATAAGCGTATATTGATTGGTTTGCACTTAAGTTATAACGTCTACAAACTATGATATTCGGGGGTCGATTCATTAACATTTGCATGCCATAAGGGTATCGTGTTACTCATTTGAAGAAAATATTGCTTGCGGTAAACTAAGTCCATTTCCCCCCAAAAAATAACTATTATGTGGTATTTAGTGGGGAAAAGAAAGTCGGTAAATACTGCATAAAAAGCTCTTAAGTCCAATTCACAAACAGACCAGATCTTTAAAAAGAATGCAATAATTACCCCCAGGGTTTAGCTGGTGGTATCACATGCAGTATTTTTTTTAAAACAAATAGCTGTCCGGAAGCCAACTGCTGTGTCACGATCAGGGGTCAGGCTCGAAGACCAATTGCTATAGCAGTTGCAGGACTACCACTAACCAGCAGGATAGGAACACAGGCAGTTACCCTGGCAGATGACACAGGCTCATCTGAGGTGCAGAGTCTAAGTACTAACCGGTTTTCACCAGAGCTCCAGATGGTGGAGATGGATTTAGCTGCGTGTTAGTACCAGGTCGCGGTCCTCAGGATCGCCCCACCAGGAGGTGAGCAAGCCGGGGTTCAGTAGTGGATGAGCAGATAAGGATCAAACAGAAGTGTGGTCAATAAGCAAGCCAAAGGGTCGGTAACGAGTTGTTGCAGGTTGGGATCAGGCAGAAGCATAGTCGTGGAATAAGCCAAGGGCCGATAACGAGCAGTAGCAAATATAAACGGCAGCAGGGAAGACACGAGCGAGATACAGGCTGGAGATTGCACTTCCTCCTTGCCAGAATATTGTGCTGAGACATGGCTTATATCAGGAAGTTCATGGGAGGAGGAAAGAGTTCAAGGTTCAGCTGAAATCAAGGTACAAGGCAGGGTCATCTAAAGTATCTGACGAGGCACTGTCCAGCATCTCAGATAGCTCAGAGAGAAGATTCATTACCAGACACAGCTGAGGCCCCAGGTTCAAGTCCAGGCCCTGACATTACTCGCCTTCTCCCAGGACTTCCACTGGACATCTTAGGGCCCGGTTTGAGAGGGAACCTCTGGTGGAATTCTCTTGTTAATCTAGGAGCATGAACATTCTGCTCAGTCTCCCAAGAATTTTCTTCTGGCCCATATCGTTCTCATTGAACCAGATATTGCAATTTGTTTCAATAGATCCTGGAATCAAGAATTTTCTCCACCACATATTCTTCTTCCCCCTGTACCTTAACAGGTGGAGGGGGTGGAAGAATTCTTCCCGAAAAAGTATTTTCGTGAAAAGGTTTGAGTAGTGATATGTGAAACACAGGGTGAATCTTCATAATGGCTGAAAGTTTTAGGCGAAAGGCGACTGGGTTGATCTGGGCCGAGATCTGGAAAGGGCCCACAAACTTTTGTCCCAACTTTGCAGATGGAACATGAACCTCCAGATTTTTAGTAGATAACCAAACTTGATCACTCACATGAAAGATAGGAAGTGCTCTGCGATGTCTATCTGCAGCTTTTTTTGTAACTTTCCTGAGCTTCCCTCAAAGTCTCGATCAATTTATCCTGGATCTCCTGTAAAGCAGTTAATCTGTTGGTAACAGCAGGAATCAGAGTTGAGCTAGGGAGATCATGGATAAAATCTGGATGATGCCCGGTATTTAGGAAAAAAGGGGCCTGAGAGGTGAAGCTATGTTTAGAATTGTTATAAACAAACTCCGCTGTAGGAAGATAGTCCACCCAGTCATCCTGAAGAGAATTAACAAAACATTGCAGGTACTGCTCTAACGTTTGATTGGTCCACTCGGTCTGACCATTAGACTGGGGATGAAAAGCAGAAGATAGATTAATTGTTACTCCTAGAGCTGAGCAAAAGCTTTTTCAAAATTTTTAAGTGAATTGTACTCAAAGATGATGTCCATAGGAGGATTTTTGAGGAGTGGGTCATTCTCATACCCTTCCTTGAGGAGACTCAAGAGTGCTTTAGAACTTGTGGCAAATAGAAAGTTCTTTTGAGGCAGGACTGTGTATTCAGAGTTGTTTTCCTGGAGAGGTCCAGACAACATTCGTTATAAGGCATCAGCCTTACCATTCCTTGACCCAGGTCGATATGAGATAATAAAATTGAACCTGGAAAAGAACAATAACCAACGTGCTTGTCTAGAAGACAATCTCTTGGCAGAATGAATGAATTCCAGATTCTTATGATCTGTGAGAACGGTCACAGGATGCTTAGCGCCTTCCAGCAAATGCTTCCATTCAGAAAATTCTTCCTTAATGGCCAGTAACTCCTTATTCCCAATATCATAATTTCTTTCGGCTGAAGACATTAAACGAGAGAAGTAAGCACAAGGATGAAGCTGCATCTTTTCACCACATCGTTGAGAGAGGATAGCTCCCACGGCAGAGTCTGAAGCATCCACTTCCACTATAAAAGGTAATTCAGGATTGGGATGTACCAATACTGGTGAAGAAGTAAAAAGATTTTTCAACTTTCCAAAAGCAGCCTGTGCCTCAGATGACAACACAAAGGGCACCCCTTTCTTTGTTAGTTGGGTAATTGGAGCTATCACCTTAGAGAAGTTCCTTATGAATTTTCTGTAAAAGTTGACAAACCCGACAAATAGTTGGATTTCCTTAATGTTTCCAGGGGCAGGCCAATCTACCACTGCTTTAATCTTCTCAGGATCCATGCTCACTCCATCTGGAGAAATAATATACCCTAAGAAATGGATCTGGGCTTGTTCAAACTCACACTTCTCCAGTTTGATGTAAAGTCGATTCTGCCTTTATCTTTCAAAGACAGTGCAAACATGCCTGCGGTGCTCTTACAGGTTATCGGAAAAGATAAGGATGTCATCCAGATAAGCAATGACAAATTGGTCCAACAGATCTCGAAAAACATCATTTATGAAGTGTTGAAAGGTCGCAGGGGCATTGCAGAGAGCAAAAGGCATGACCAAGGACTCAAAATGTCCATATCTGGTTCTAAAGGCAGTTTTCCATTCGTCTCCTGGACGAATACGGACCAGGTTATATGCCCCCCGTAGGTCAAGTTTTGTAAACACTTTGGCAGAACGAAGTCTTTCCAACATTTCCAAGATCAAGGGGAGTGGATAACGTTTTTTAATAGTACCTGTAATCAATGCCTGGATGCAAGGTGGAGTCTCTTTTCAGCAAAGAATAGGGCTGCTCCTGCAGGAGACGTTGAGTGTCTAATAAAACCCTTATCTAAATTTTCATCAAGCCACTCCCTGAGCACTTTTAATTCAGGTTCTGACAGATTAAAAAGTCGGCCGAAAGGTATTTCAGCCCCTGGGAGCAGCTCAATGGAGCAATCGTATGGGCGATGAGGAGGTAATTTATCTGCATTTTTCTTATCACAGGCATCCCGGAACACATGGTATTGTGGAGGCAAGTTGTGATATGACTGGGTAGTTACCACACCAACTTGCAATTCCTTGACCAGCGAAGAACTTGTTTGGTAAGATTCCATACAGCGTTCCTTGCAGTGGGAAGATGTTAAATCTATGGTCCATGTTCCCCAGTTGATAGAGGGATTGTGAGTGGAGAACCAAGGAATGCCCAAAATGACGGGAAATTTGGGTTATGTGATCAACTGAAAGCTGATGGTCTCACAATGGTCAGCCTCAAACTGGGTTACCAGAGGAACTGTTTTATGGGTAACATGTCCTGAGGATAAGGGTGAACCATCAACCGTCTCCATCTCAATAGGATGCAGATGTATTTCTGGCTTGAATGTTATTGCGGTGGGCAAACATAAAGTTTCCTTCAGCCCCAGAGTCCAGCAGAGCAGGGGATTTCACAGCCCTCAGAAATAAGCTTAAAGTGAAAGTAAACTCCCCTATCGTTTTCAGCCAAGAAAGCTGCCATCTTTGCCTCCGTTTAATCTTCAACTGCTATGGTGCTACACATGTAATTCATTATGACACCAGCCATTGGATGGTTTGATAGTTTGGCTGAGAGCACAGCCAATGTGCAGTTAGCATTCCCGTCATGCCTTTTTTTTTTTTAACTGTTTAAATCCATGGGTTTACATGGGTTTACTGACAAAATGAGACAGTGGAGAATTTACTTTATTTTCTTTGAGAGTCAATGGGGAGATAGACTGGGTAATAGAGTTGATTTGTTCAGGCAGGATCACATCAGTCGCCGCAATTGTTCTTCTAACCTTGTTAGGACAGTTAACTGCGTAATGCCCAGAGTCTCCACAATATAGACAGAGGTTCTCCAAACGTCTTCTTTCTTTCTCCTGAAAAGAAATGGATCTCTTAATTACATCAACCTGCATAGGTTCAGCTGTGTCCGAATCTGGAGAAACTCTTGGATCCTTCTGAACAAATTGACTAGCAGGGAAACGCATGCCACCATTACTTCCAAACATTCCCAGCCTCTCCTTCCTCCTTTCTGTAAGCCTCTGATCAACTCGGATACATAGTTGGATGAAGGCTTCAAGATCATTAGGAGTCTCTACTCTGGCAAGCTCATCTTTTACCTGTTCAGAAAGCCCTTGGCGGGACTGACTTTTTTGCGCTGCTGGGTTCCAAGTGGTATCTGCCATCCAGCGTCTTAATTCAGCTGTGCATTCAGCAACAGAGCGTTTACCCTGACGTAAACTATGCAACTTTGCTTCAGCCGTAGCGCAGCGGTTGGGATCATCAAAAACTTGATTCATTGCATCCTCGAAAGTCTGGAAATTATTCAGCATGGCAGTGTCTTGTTCGATATAGGGGAAGGCCCAGGCTAGAGCTTCCTCAGTCAGGAGGTTGATAACAAACATTACCTTCTGTCTTTCAGAAATGAATGCAGTGGGTCGTATTTGGAAATAGATGCCACAGCATTTGCTATAGCGGCCTCCATGTTTTGGGCCAGAATATTCTGTCACGATCAGGGGTCAGGCTCGAAGACCAATTGCTATAGCAGTTGCAGGACTACCACTAACCAGCAGGACAGGAACACAGGCAGTCACCCTGGCAGATGACACAGGCTCACCTGAGGTGCGGAGTCTAAGTACTAACCGGTTTTCACCAGAGCTCCAGATGGTGGAGATGGATTTAGCTGCATGTTAGTACCAGGTCGCGGTCCTCAGGATCGCCCCACCAGGAGGTGAGCAAGCCGGGGTTCAGTAGCAGATGAGCCGGTAAGGATCAAACAGAAGTGTGGTCAGTAAGCAAACCAAAAGGTCGGTTATGAGTTGTTGCAGGTTGGGATCAGGCAGAAGCGTAGTCGTGGAACAAGCCAAGGGCCAATAACGAGCAGTAGCAAATATAAATGGCAGCAGGGAAGACAGGAGCGAGATACAGGCTGGAGATACCACAATATTCTGGCAAGGAGGAAGTGCAGAGACATGGCTTATATCAGGAAGTTCATGGGAGGAGCAAAGAGTTCAAGGTTCAGCTGAAATCAAGGTAAAAGGCAGGGTTGTCTAAAGGATCTGACAAGGCACTGGCCAGCATCTCAAATAGCTCAGAGAGAAGATTCATCGCTAGACACAGCCGAGGTCCCGGGTTCAAATCCAGCTCCTGACACGCTGGCTCATTAGCTGTCAGCGAGCTACCCCGCTCACAGCTGATTATAAAAGAAAAAAAAACACCACTTAAAAAGTATGATTTTTAAGGAAAAAAATTGCATGAGGTTCCCCCAAAATCCATGCCAGGCCCTTATCTGGGCAAGCAGCCCAGTGGGTCAGAAAAGGGGGGGGCAAGCATGTGCCCCCCTGCTCCTGAACCATACCAGGCCATGGGGAAAAAGGGATGAGGCCTATGACAAGGTGCTTTGGGGTGCAGGGCAGAGCCACCCCCTCCTCCAAAGCAAAACAACCCCCCAATTTTGAGAGCAATATAGTCAAAAGTATTGGGACACCTGCCTTTACGCGCACATGAACTTTTTTACAAATAACAATTTTTATTTTTATTTTATATACACAGTACTACAGGAATAAGTACAATGCATTACAGGTATACTTGAGCATTTTGTGACTATTTGTTTAATGCTAATGCTCTAGAGCTGCTAACAACATAATGCAGTAGATTTTCAAACATAGGAGTCACTAGGGGACTCGTATCGAAAAAAGGGGGGGGGGGGGGGAGAGAAAGAAAGAATAAGGAATCATCAAATTGGCTTATCCTACCTGATTATGGTGGATTCTCCCGGAGGCGCCACAGCTCCCAAACCTTATCATGTACGTCCAGCCTATCCTGCATTCTAGTGGTCATCTTTTCCATCATCTCTACATCCCTAATTCTGGCATTACATATAGGGCCTCTGGCGAGGGGGGAGAGCACCTCTTCCAGTTTATCACCACTAGGCAGTGAGCTGCCGTGAGGATTTGCTGAACAAGTTTCTTATGGGACACTGGGATTTTCAGTGGCGACAGACCTAATATGAAGAAATTCGGAGTGATAGGGATCAATCCTCCGAGGAGGCGGACCAACAATTGCTGTACCAACATCCAGAAAGGAGCGATCAGGGGACAACTCCAAGATATGTGAAGGAGGGTGCCCCAGACATCGCCAACAATGATCTGAGCTGGTGGGGTAAATGGCGTGAAGGACATCTGGGGTCATGTACCAGAAATACAGGATTTTGTAGATATTCTCTTTGTATAGTGTACAGAGTGAGCTTTTCGCTGCCTGAGACCAAATCCTCTACCATTGTCCACGGTGATCTCCTCGCCTAAGGCCCCTTCCCACTTGACCATATAGGCCTGCTTGCCCTTAGTTTCCGAGGAATATGCATTCAGAATTTTGTATATGTCAGATATTAGACCCTTCTGAGCAGAACCTCCTAAGACCAGGGTTTCAAATGGGTTGGGGGGAGATATGCAGATTTGGTGTTATAGTCAGCTTTGGTGTTATAGTCAGCACATGGTGGCGAATCTGAAGGTACCCGTAGAACTCCTGTCGTGGCAAATCAAACCTGGCCTGCAGCTCGGCAAAGCATAGTAGTTTGCGGGACCTGGGGTCCACCAGGTTCCCAAAATGGAAAAAATTCAGTGAGGCCCAGGGCTTGGACATACGTTGGGTGAGGCTATCTGGCACCTTGGGATTACAAACAAATGAGGTCAGGAGCGAATTGTCCGAGGTCAGTTTATGCTGTTGGATCAGTTTACGCCATAATCGCTTAAGCAGGGTCATAGGGCCCAGCATGCGATCAGGTTCTATCTCTGCATTTTCATTCCATAATAAGTTGTTCGGGTGCACTGGGGCCAGCCAAATTTTTTCGATTTCTGTCCACTTATTACAGGAACGTTGAGTAAACCAGTAGGCTATAGCTTTCAGCTGGGCTGCCTGGTAGTATTTAATAATGTTGGGAAATGCTAAGCCCCCATCTGAGCGTGCCGCCATTAGTACTGAGCGTGGTATCCTGTGCCTTTTATAATTCCATGTGTATTGGAGTAAATCAGTTTGAAGCTTCTTCAGGTGACCGTAGGGTATTGGGATTGGAAGGGTTTGGAATAGATACAGTAATTTTGGGAGTATTGTCATCTTTACTGAAGCTATTCTCCCTAACAGGGAGATGTGATGTCTTTTCCATTGTTGTAGGAGGGCCCTTATGGATCGATATAGGGAGGGGGAATTTTCCTGGTATAAAGTGGAGAATTTTGGGGTGATGTGGATCCCCAGATATTTTAGTGCCCAGTGTTTCCAGGTGTAGGTATTTTAGGTGTTTTAGGATTTAATTTTGTATCCTGAAAGTGGCCCGTATCTGTCAAGTTCCACATGTAGGTTTGGCGGGGAGGTTCTAGGCTGTGTGGAAGTAAGGATTACATCGTCCGCAAATAGTTATATTTTAACCACTTCAGCCCGGACCATTTTGCTGGTCAAAGACCAGACCACTTTTTGCGATTCGGCACTGCATCGCTTTAACTGACGATTGCGCGGCCGTGCGACGTGGTTTCAAAACAAAATTGATGACCTTTTTATTCCCACAAATAGAGCTTTCTTTTGGTGGTATTTGATCACCTCTGCGATTTTTATTTTTTGCACTATAAACAAAAATAGAGCGACAATTTTGAAAAAAAAGCATTATTTTTTACTTTTTGTTATAATAACTATCCCCCAAAAATATATAAAAAAAACATTTTTTTCGCTCAGTTTAGGCCGATACATATTCTTCTACATATTTTTGGTAAAAAAAAACACAATAAGTGATTATTGATTGGTTTGCGCAAAAGTTATAGTGTTTACAAAATAGGGGATAGTTTTAAGGCATTTTTATTAATATTTTTTTTTTTTACTAGTAATGGCGGCGATCAGCGATTTTTATTGTGACTGCAACATTATGGCAGACACATCGGACATTTTTGACACATTTTTGGGACCATTGTCATTTATACAGCAATAACTGCTATATAAATGCAGTGATTCCTGTGTAAATGACACTGGCAGTGAAGGGGTTAAAGTGGTTGTAAACCCTTACAAACCACTTTGACCTACAGGTAAGCCTAGATTAAGGCTTATCTGTAGGTCCAAGAAATATCTCCTAAACCTATACCTAGTTGCTAGGCAGAATGGGGAAATGCTGTTTACATCTGCATTTCCTCGTTCAGCCGCCCCGTGAGACAATCGCGGGTATGCCCGCGGCGATCGAGTCCGCGGGACCCGCGACCGGACACACGGGGGTCCCGACCAGCACGCAAGCGCGCCGCCGTGCTCGCGATGGCAGGGCGGCATTAAAGATTGGATGTACCTGTGCGCCAATATGCCTGCCCGCGCCATTCTGCCGACGTACATCGGCGTGCGCTGGTCGGGAACCGGTTAAACTCCCTACCTCTGACCGAGATGCCTTTTATGTCTGGGTTTCCACGGATTGTGGCTGCTAAGGGTTCCACGCAGAGCGCAAAGAGCAGGGGGGACAGCGGGCACCCCTGCCTGGTGCCATTCGTCACTGAGAACTGGGGGGAGGTAGCATAAGGTGTTTTAACTTGAGAGGCGGGATTAGAATACAAGTGCTGGATTGCTCGGAGAAAGGGACCCCGGAACCCTACGTGGCTAGTGCGGGGAACAGGAAAGGCCACCCAAGGCGATCAAAAGCCTTTTCAGCATCCAGGCTTAGCAGAAAGGACTGCGTGGCCCTCCTGTTCGCCACTTCGACCAAGTCTTTGTGAACAAGCGAGGGGAGGACCATATTCAGGCGGAGTGAAAGTAGTTTGGTGAAAATTTTCAGGTCTATATTCAAAAGGTATATAGGTCTGTAGTTGGCGCAGAGGGAAGGGTCCTTTTCTGGTTTGGGTATGACTGTAATAAAGGAGCGCTGCATGTCTGGTGGGACGGGGGTATGTTGGAGAAAAGTATTAAACAGTTGGCACATGTATGGGAGCATACGAGGGAGAAATGCTATATAGTATTCATACGGGAGTCCATCTGGTCCCGACGCTTTATGGGAGGGAAGGGACTTGATAGTCTGCTCTAGCTCTTCTTCCATGATCAACGCATTCAGGGAGGCTAGATCCTCAGGTTGAAGTTGGGAAATCCCACTTTTCTCGAGATAGCGTTGCATGCACTGGGAGAGTTCAGGGAACGGGGGATTGTGGGGGATATCTGGCTTGTTATAGAGATCTTTATAGAACTCTGCAAAAGAATGGGCTATTTCCTCAGGATGTGATAACAGGTATCCAGAGGAATTTTTAATTTGGTGAGGCGTAGTGCGCCTTGTTGTCCTTATCATAGTAAACTTGTTTAGCTTAATTAAAGCTTTCTCCACTCGGCCTATAGCCAAGTCACTGAGGGTAGCACGAAGGGAGGAGATTTTTTTAAGGAGGGTCAGGGATGGGGAGTTCTGCAGGCGGTGTTCTAGGAGTTCCCTCTCTGTTTGTCGTTTTAGGGCTTGTGCATTTCTCTTCACGGCAGAAGATAGTGCCATACATTTACCCCTCATTACCGCCTTGTGAGCCTCCCATAGAGTGGAGACAGTCAGATCAGGGGTGTCATTTTCTGCAAAGTAATGTTTTAAAGTGATGTCTAATTCTGTCTTTGAGGGAGGATGTTGGAGGAGGAAAGTATTAAGGCACCAGTTATAGGTTCTGCGGTAAGGGATACCTAAGTCCAGTAGAAATATGGGGGCATGATCTGACTAAAATATTTGTAGTATTTGCGCTGAGAGTTTCTGCCTTAGGGCGGGGTGATTGACAAAGAAGTAGTCTATACGGGTGTGTGTGTGGTGGGGGACTGAGTAAAATGTATACTGTTGGTCACACGGATGGAGGACCCACCAGGCATCGAAAAGGGCATAACGTCTAGTTAGCTGTCGGAACAGCCTAGAATCTCTGATAGTTCGAGCCAAGGATGCCCTGGGGTCCACCACATGGCGATCCGAGATTTCTGAGTGGGTAAGGTTAAAGTCTCCCCCAATTATGAGTATGCTTGCTCCTGTATAAAAAGACGGGCACACACCTTGGTTAAGAACCGGGCCTGTTGAACGTTTGGAGTGTAAATTGCACAGAAGGTGACTTCCTGTGATTGCCAACCACCCCGGAGGATAATAAAATGGCCTTGGGGATCACTGTGATGGTCAGAGCAAATAAAAGGGGACCCATGCTTTATAAGTATGGCGACCCCCGTTTTTTTTTTTTTCGACCCTGAAGAGAGGTAGATCTGGGAGTAGTATTTGGAAGCAAACGCAAAGGAGCCCCCTTTATCTAAATTAGTTTCCTGGACCATAATAACATCTGCCCCCGACTGTCTAAACTCCCTCAGTGTCAGATGCCTTTTTCTGTTGGAATTCAGGCCATGGACATTTAAGGACAGGATCTTAGCCATATGAATAGATATATGGGACAGGGGAGATACTTATCTGCTGAAGCTGTCATCCTGGCTCTACAGGTCGGGAGCGCGCAAACTGCTGAAGTACCCCCAGGCAGGATTCGGAGTCTTTCCGTAAAGCCACACGATGATAGGGGTGTAGGAAGACAGTAGGAGAGCTAAAGGAAAAAGACATTAGTTCAAAGAAACAATGGTTACACACATTAACTTACAAGCACTCCCCAAACCCAAAACCCAATGAAGGAGCCAGTGGGGCACAGGGGAACCCCAATTCGGTCATAGAGTGCAAAAAGGAACCGCAAACAGGTGTGGTCATGAACCCGGGGGGGGGGGGGGTGGTTTTAGGTATGGGGAATCTCTCACTCTCTCTAGAGTATCGTCCGAGACTTGCCCATTGTGCTAGCTTATTGTAAAACTAGGGCGACGGGGGGGATTGAGAACATGAGGATTAGTTCAATCAAAGTCATCAGATAGAAGTGATTAGCTGGGCATCGGGTAGGCTCGCCCCTAGGTCCTCCGTTGTCGAGATCTCTTGGTTAGTGATGGCCGAACGGTTCGCCCGGCGGTCGTTTTGCAGCGAATTTCGGCTGTTCGCGGTCCGCCCGTTCGGCGGACTATTGGCGCCGTTCGCCCGGCGGACTTCCGTGTTTACTGTGTAAAAGAACTTTGACCTATGATGACACATCCATCATGTGGTACAGGACAGCCAATTGAGACATTACAGCACATGGACACTTGGACATTCCCCCTAACTTATAAATACACCCGATCCGGCAGCCATTTTACATTCTTTCTTCTGTCACTATAGGGAGAGGTTGCTGTGTGGAGCAGGGAGAGATTACAGTGACCCAAATCGCTAGTTATTTGGTACACAAAAGTTCTTTTCAGGACTGGTATAGGTGTTAGGTGTAGTTCAGGATAGGCAGTGCTGTGCTAGTGATTATTGCAGCAGCCTGAGTGTCTTTTGTCAGTTTAGAGAAAGGGACAGGATGGTGTATGCTGCAGGGACAGCCAGTTTAGTCATTAGGTGTTACTATCAGGTCCACAAAAGTGCTATTTTAATTATTGTTCCAGTAACCTCTGTTTTGTCAGTTTATATAGGGACAGGCAGGAAGCAGTGTGTGAGGCAGTGAGGGTCAGTTTAATCAGTAGCTGTTACTATTAGTTCCACAAAGGTTCTTTTCAGGACTGGTATCAGTGGTATGGTAATAGGCTTGTACACGTATAATATTCTTTCTTTCTTTCTTCCAAATATAGAAAGAATATTATACTTGACTGCTGCCCTTCTGCTGCAGTCTGCTAATCATTCACAACCCACTTGTTCCACAAATATAAGGACTACAATAAGCTAGGGCGCTACAGTCTAGGGTGCTACAGTACATAGGGTTGAGTGAGGTACAGTCTGCCATTCTATAAGGACTGGTATAGGTCCAAAGTACATAGGGTTGAGGTGCACTACTGCTGACCGCTGCCCTATACTGCAGCAGTCCTTCATCGGTATAGGGACTGACGTACAATCTGCTAATCACTCACACACAACCTACTTGGTCCACAAAAGTCCTTATAAGGACTGGTAACTTGGTCTGTCTAGGGTGCTACAGTACATAGGGTTGAGTGAGGTACAGTCTGCCATTCTATAAGGACTGGTATAGGTCCACAATACATAGGGTTGAGGTGCACTACTGCTGACTGCTGCCCTATACTGCAGCAGTCCTTCATCGGTATAGGGACTGACGTACAGTCTGCTAATCACTCACACACAACCTACTTGGTCCACAAAAGTCCTTTTAAGGACTGGTAAGGTATAGGGTACTACAGTACATAGGGTTGAGTGAGGTACAGTCTACCATTCTATAAGGACTGGTATCGGTCCACAATACATAGGGTTGAGGTGCACTACTGCTGACCGCTGCCCTATACTGCAGAAGTCCTTCATCGGTATATAGGGACTGAGAGTTTTGTCACAGGGTCATTTAAAAAATGACAGGCAGAGGAAGAGGCAGGCCCTTCCGCAGGGGTGGTAGGGGTAGGGCAGGAGCAACAGGCTTGAGCCTGTTGCAGAATGTGCGTTCAATTACTTTAAAGGACGCACCAGACTTGGTTGAGTGGCTCGCTCAGCCTTACTCTTCTGCACCCTCCTCATCCTCTCGATCTGCACCCTCTTCTTCACTCTCTGCTATGTGCACCCCCAAAGACACTACCACCAACAACACCACCACCACCACCACCACCACCACCACATACCTTCCACTTGAGTCACAGGAATTATTTTCCGATCCATATCAAGACATTTCTGATGCGCAGCCACTATTCATATTGTATCAGGAAGAGGAGGCAGCAACAACCGCTACTTAGCAGTCTGACGACAGTACCCAGATCAGCCCAAGGAGGAGGTTGGTCCCCGGTGTTGCTGCCTACTCCGAGATCTCTACTTATAGCGGTGGGGAAGGTGACGTTGATGATGACGTGTCTAGTGATGTCACGTGGGTGCCCACAAGAGAGGAAGAGGAGGGGAGTTCAGAGGGAGATATGGACCAGCAGATAGGGAGGAGAAGCAGGAATAACTTACATTGCACAGGAGGGACAAAACAGACTGCAAATGTATCAGGAGCGAGTCATCGACCATGTGCGGTCACATCTGGCGCTCCCAGGACACCGGCACATGGCTCCGCAGTGTGAGCTTTTTTTAACGTGTCCGCTGCTGACAATAGCGTTGCCATCTGCAATCTTTGCAGTCAACGCATTAGTCGCGGTAAGCCCAACACTCACCTAGGGACGACCGCCTTAAGAAGGCACATGAGCAGCCATCACCGAGCCCAGTGGGAGCAACGGAACACACAAAGCCACACTGCAGGCTCTCACCATCCAGCCTCGTCTTCTACTTCTCCTTCTCCTCTCTCCTCACAATTGTCCTCCACTCCACCTTCCATCACGCCAAGCTCACGTTTTTCTGCAAAAAAGGCCGGCTTCCGTGGGCCTAATGTTCAAGCGTAAAAAAATGATGACGCCGGATAACCCTCTTGCCCAATGGTTGACGGCTGGCTTGTCAGAACTCATAGCCCGCCAACTACTGCCATATAAACTGGTGGACTCGGAGGCCTTTCGCAAATTTGTGGCCATTGGAACACCACAATGGAAGGTCCCAGGAAGGAAGTATTTCTCAGAGAAGGGCATCCCAGAGCTATATGGCCATGTTCAGCGGCAAGTGAATGTATCTCTGGCACACAGTGTCGGTGCCAAGATACATCTGACCACAGACACATGGTCTAGCAAACACGGGCAGGGAAGGTATATCACTTTTACTGCCCACTGGGTGAACCTTCTGACGGCCGTCAAGCATGTAACCCGTGGCACCCGTGTAGATTTGGTTTTACCGCAATGGATTGCATGCAAGCCTGACTCTTCTTCTCCTCCTCCTCCTACTCCATCCTCCTCCCTCTCCTCCTCGGCTGACTCCTCCTTTTCCGCTGCTAGCGTCTCTTCCGCTGCGCCGCCCAAGCTCCCCAGAACCTATTCGACATGCCAGGTGAGACGTTGCCATGCCGTGCTGCGTCTGTTGTGCCTGGAAGCCAAGAGCCACACTGGCCCGGCACTCCTTTCAGCTTTGCGTATACAGGCAGATCAGTGGCTAACACCGCTCAATTTGACAGTTGGTAAAGTGGTGTGTGACAACGGTGCCAATCTGCTTAGCGCATTGAAACAGGGCAAAATTATGCATGTGCCATGCATGGCACACGTCTTAAACTTGGTCGTGCAGCGATTCGTTGTCAAATACCCTGGGGTCCAGGACATCTTGTGGCAGGCAAGGAAAATCTCGGCCCATTTCAGAAGATCTTACACGGCCATGGCTCGCCTTGCTGACATTCAGCGGCGACACAATCTGCCGGTCAGACGTCTTATTTGCGATTGCCCGACGAGATGGAACTCAACCTTCTATATGCTTGATAGGCTGCTCCAGCAGAAACGTGCAGTTAACGTCTACCTGTATGAACTCTGCGGCAGAACCGGTTCTGGGGAGCTGGGTTTTTTTTCACCACGCCAGTGGCTGCTCATGCGCGACGCATGCAGACTTCTGCGCCCATTTGAGGAGATCACCAACTGGTCAGTCGCAGCCATGGCACCATCAGTGACATGGTACCTTATGCCTTCTTTATGGAGCGTGCATTGCGTCGTGTCATTGATCAAGCTGTGGAGGAGCAGGAGCGGGAAGATGAGGAAGTCGCAATGCCAGGTGAATTCCCAGGGGGGCTACTCTATCTGAGACAAGTGAACAACAGGAGTCTGAAGAGGAGTCAGAGGAGGATGGTGCCGGGGCGGATGAGGAGGAGCAAGAAGAGCATGCTTTAAACCTTTCTGGGATCCCTGTTGTGCGTGGATGGAGAGAGGAGAATGAAGAGGATGACATTATCCTGGATGATGAGCAGGAGCCAGGCCACCACACCGCTTCCACTTTAGTGCAAATGGGGGCCTTCATGCTCCAGTGTTTTAATAGGGACCCCCGTATAAAAAGCATAAGGGTCAAGGACCAGTACTGGGTGGCAACGTACTTAGACCCCTGGTACAAACACAAAATGGCGGAAATGTTACCGCCGTCACAGAGGGCTGTCAGAATGCAGCACTTCCAGGTCTTGCTTCGAGAAATGCTGCATTCTGCTTTTGCGTGCGCTGGCAAAGGAGCAATTCCCACTCCCAGAGAAGGAGTTGCGGGTACCAATCCAACAGGGCCTGCAAGAAGAGGCCGGTTTGAAGATGTTTGTGTTGGTGACTTCGGATATGAGGTCATTCTTTCAGCCGACCCATCGACAGGTGTCATCCGGATCCAGCATCAGGGAACGCCTAGACCGTCAGGTGTCCGACTACATCGGGTTAACGGCCGATGTGGACGCTCTGAGGAGTGATGAACCCCTGGACTACTGGGTGGGCAGGCTTGACCTCTGGCCAGAGCTTGCCCAATTTGCAATCGAACTGTTGGCTTGCCCCTCATCCAGTGTCCTGTCCGAAAGGACGTTCAGCGCAGCAGGGGGGATCGTGACCGATAAGCGTACTCGCCTAGCTCACGACAGTGTTAACTACCTCACATTTCTAAAAAAGAATGAGGCATGGATCTCGGAGGAATTCAACACATGTGACCAGTAGACCATGTATATGTCTATAAACAATTTTTTTAATCGAGCACAGAGACCTTCTTTCTTCATTTGGCTCACTTCCTTGTCCAAAAAAAGCACATCGTACTATATGCCCGTACCCTCCTCTTTGAAGAGGTTGAGCGGTGTCATATTCCTACTGGGGCTGCTTATTATGAGGGGCTCCCACCATCCCTGTGCTGTGCTGACATCCTCCTGGGGCTGTACCTCTGCTGTGGATATTATGAGGGGCTCCCACCATCCCTGTGCTATGCTCATTATGAGGGGCTCCCACCATCCCTGTGCTGTGCTGACTTACTCCTGGGGCTGCTTATTTTGAGGGGCTCCCACCATCCCTGTGCTATGCTGACATCCTCCTGGGGCTGCTTATTATGAGGGGCTCCCACCATCCCTGTGCTATGCTGACATCCTCCTGGGGCTGCTTATTATGAGGGGCTCCCACCATCTTTGTGCTATGCTCATTATGAGGGGCTCCCACCATCCCTGTGCTATGATGACTTCCTCCTGGGGCTGCTTACGGTGCAGGTGTCAGTGCTGTATATCACGGCACTGATGTCAGTGCTCTCTGTCATGGTGCTGCTGTCAGTGCTGTATATCACGGTGCTGGTGTGAGTGCTTTATGTCACGCTTCTGATGTCAGTGCTCTCTATCACGGTGCTGCTGTCAGTGCTGTATATCACGGTGCTGGTGTGAGTGCTTTATGTCACGCTTCTGATGTCAGTGCTCTCTATCACGGTGCTGCTGTCAGTGCTGTATATCACGGTGCTGGTGTGAGTGCTTTATGTCACGCTGCTGATGTCATTGCTCTCTATCACGGTGCTGCTGTCAGTGCTGTATATCACGGTGCTGGTGTGAGTGCTTTATGTCACGCTGCTGATGTCAGTGTTCTCTATCACGGTGCTGTTGTCAGATCACTCTATCACGGTGCAGGTGTCATTGCTGTATGTCACGCTGCTGATGTCAGTGCTCTCTATCACGGTGCTGCTGTCAGATGACTCTATCACGGTGCAGGTGTCATTGCTGTATGTCACGCTGCTGGTGATCATCTCCTGCACCCTCTTCTTTGCCTACCCTGATCCCTGACCTTCCCTCTCCTCCATTGCCTTCATGCGCTCCACAGTCCTGAATTGTCACAACAATTTCCCATATAAAAAAAGAATGCTTGTGGTTGTCGATCCCAGATTCACCTCATACATGTGTTATGTCATTGGCCATGTGGTGGGACTATGTTTGCACATTAATTATTTTGTGGCTGCAAATTTGACCTGTAGGTTTGCGAAGTTTGCCTCCCATTGAAGTCAATGGGGCCCGCTGCGAACGTTCCGGTTTGCGAACTATCGGCCGCGTTCGCGGTCCGCATTCGCGAAAAGTCCTGTTGGAAGTTTGTCCATCACTACTCTTGGTTGGTGGGACCCTCTGCCAGGCTGAGGGTGGTCGGGGTGGTGTAGCCACCAAGTCTCAATCCAGAAGCTGAACGACGTGTATTTCCAAAACATAGCAGAATGCGGTCAAGTCCTTCGGGTATCATAGGACGGCCGTTTTGCCTTGATGTTTGGCTGTAAGACTAAATGGAAAGCCCCAGCGGTATTGAATATTCTCTTCTTGCAGTGTGCGCAGTAGTGGTTGAAGAAGCCTACATTTCTGCAATGTAATCCAGGAAAGATCCGGAAAAAGTTGTATGTGAGCATCGTTTAAAGTCACTTTGCGTGCCAGGCGGGCTCGCTTCATGATTTCCTCCTTCAGGGGGTATGAACTCAGCCTGCAGATGATGTCTCTGGGTGTAGAGGAAGTCCCTTTAGGATGCAGGGCTCTGTGTGCTCTGTCCATATCAATAGGCTTAGCAGGGGGTTCGCCGATCAGGTTGTTAAACAGAGTCTGTAATGTGGAGTGCACGTCCTCAAGTCCTTCCGTTTTCGGGACTCCCCGTATCCTGATATTGTTCCTGCGCCCCCTGTTATCCAAGTCCTCAAGATGTCGCTGCATGTCTCTGAGTAAGGAGCGGTGGTCTGCACCATGGAGTTGGGTCCTGTGAACTGCCAATTTGGTTTCCTGTATCTCCTCCTCCGCCATCTCTACTCTGTCTGCTAGGTGTTTAAGTCCCGATTGGAGGGTTTGAATTTCCAAGCAGCAGGTGGATTTCACATCTTCTATAAGCTATCTGAAATCATCCTTGGTGGGCATCACTTGCAGATAGCAATGCCATTGGGGAGGCAAGGGTTGGTTGTGTGCTGCCCCCGTCTTCTGGTATGGGTGGGGGGAGAGGGGAGGTGATCTCGTGTAGGGCTGTTGAGGGGTGCAGATGACCGAATGAGGAGGTGGCTGGTCCCATGAATCAGACCCGACCGGGTCTTGGGCAAGTGGGGGGTGCCCTGTTTAAATGCCCTACGGGTGGTGGTTGAAGTGGGGCACCTGCTATCTGTGCATAGGTGGCAGGAGAGTCAGCCTGGACGTTGGGGTGATGGGGTTTCTGGATCGAGACAAACGCTGCACTTTGGGAGATGACGGTGCTGCTGGGGAGGTTCCTTGTGCGACCTGGGGTCTCATACTCCCATCTGCGAAATGCGGGTGAAGTGGTGGGTGATCGGGTTCTGGGAGTGCTGGCAATCATCCGAATTGCCCGAGGGTGCAGGGGAGCCCAGATCCCTCCCAAGGGATCCAGGATCTGATGTCGTCCGCAGCAGCCTTGGAAATGTTTCAGTACACTGGGTATACTGCTGTTGCGGATGTACCAAGATGGCGGCCATCGGGCCTAGTGATAAGGCCTCAGGTGGGGGAGTTTGCTGGTTTGGGGGACTCACAACTCCTGGTGGATTGCTGTCTTCTCCCCCATTGTACACCGGCATCTGCCGGCTTGTGAGGCTCTGGAGCTGTGGCTGTGTGGAGGGGGTGTGCTGCCCCGCAACCATCATGCAGAGGATGGAGCCATCCGGTGCCATCTTGGCTGCTCCATCCGGTGACCTGTCAGGCAAATTAAAGTAATTTCGGAAGTCTCTGGAGGCTCCCGGCGGATGTTGGGATGACCTCCTGGCTGCCGTGGAGCGGGTCGTCCAGTTCTGGCCCATGGTTCATTGCGGGAAGGTCCCCTAAGTCGTCGGGTGATCGCAGGCTGGGAGAGAGCTCAGGCTTCAAGCTGCCATTCAAGACGAGCTCCGGACACGCCCCCCCACATAAACTTTAATGCCATCTCAGTCTTAGTCCATAGGGTTCAATATTGAGTTGGCCCAACCTTAGCAGCCATAAAACCTTCAACTCTTCTGGGAAGGCCGTCCACAAGGTTTAGGAGTGTGTCTATGGGAACTTTTGACCATTCTTCCAGAAGGACATTTGAGGTCAGGTGCTGATGTTGGACAAGAAGGCCTGGCTCACAGTCTCCACTTGAATTCATCCCAAAGGTGTTCTATCGAGTTGAGGTCAGGACTCTGTGCAGGTCAGTCAAGAGTTCCTCCACTCCAAACTCACTCATCCATGTCTTTATGGACCTTGCTTTGTGCGCTGGTCCAAATAATTTGGTGGAGGGGGATTATGGTGTGGGGTTGTATTTTGGGGGTTGGGCTTGGTGGCTTATTTCCAGTGAAGTGAACTCTTAAGGCATACCAAGACATTTTGGACAATTTCATGCTCCCAACTTCGTGGGAACAGTTTGGGGATGGCCCTTTCCTGTTCCAACATGACTGCGCACCAGTGCACAAAGCAAGGTCCATAAGGACTTGGACTTAGCGGGGGTGGTGGGAAATTAACTTTAAGTGCAATAATTCACATTATAACTGTAACTAAAACATATACAAGTGTAATACTAAAAAATAAAGATTCCAAAGTGCTATAATGGTGTGAACCTCCCAACTAAAAAGTTGTTGCACTTGAAGGTAATTTGTATTGCAATTATCTGTAGAGGGGTTTCCACCATCCCTGCTAAGGCAGCACTGATGGGCACTGATAGGCAGCACTAATGGGCACTAATAGGATGCACTGATTGGCAGCACTAATTGGCAGCATTGATGGGCACCAATTAGTAGTACTGATGTGCACTGATAGGCAGCACTGATTGGCACTGATAGGTGGCACTGATTGGTGGCACTGATGGGCACTGATTGTCAGCACTGATTGGCACTGATAGGCGGCACTGATGGGTACTGATATGAACCATCGATTGGCAGCACTTATGGGCACTTATAGGCGGCACTAGTGGGCACTGATATGCAGCACTGATGGGCTCTGATTGGTAGCCCTTATGGGAACTGATAGGCTCTGATTCGCACTGATGGACATTGATGGACACTGATAGGCTGCACCGATCGGCACTGACTGGCAGCACTGATTGGCACTGATAGGCTGCACTGATGGGCACTAATTGTCAGAACTGATGGGCACTGATATGCAGCACAGATGGGCACTGATATTAAGCACTGATGGGCACTGATTGGCAGCACTTATGGGCACTGTTAGGCAGCACTGGTGGGCACTGATATGCAGCACTGATAGGCAGCATTGGTTGGCTCTGATTGACAACATTGGTTGTCACTGATAGGCAGCGCTGACTGGTACTGGTTGTCACTGATAGGCAGCATTGGTTGGCACTGATAAGCAACACTAGCACTGATAGGCATAATTGGTTGGCACTGATAAGCAGCACTGACACTGATAGGCAGCATTGGTTGGCACTGGTTGGCACTGATAAGCAGAATTGGTTGGCACTGATAAGCAGCACTGGCACAGATAGGCAGTACTGGTTTGCACTGATTGGCAGCATTGGTTGGCACTGATAGGCAGCATTGGGTGGCACAGATAGGGGAGAGGGGGAGTTTCACATTCGGGAGATCATGAGAATTGCCAGAGCTGTTCAGTGTATGAAACTGTCAGATAATGACACTACATGCAGAGAGAGAGAGACCGGCTGTTAAAAGTCAGCGGTGATGTCGGTGGTGGACTGAACAGTTACCAAACACCAGCCAATAGGATAGGTCTGGGTGGGCTGCTACATTTCTCTGAAGCAGCCCAATCATTGGCTGGTGCTCCCTCTCTGAAGCAGCTTAAATCATTGGCTGGGGCTGGCGCTTGGTCCTGCTCACCCCCCGACATCGCGGCTGAGTTGTGATGACTAACAACTCAGCCGTGATGTCGGGGGTGGGCGGGACCAAGCACTATAAACAACAGCCAATGTTTGAACAGCTTCAGAGAGGGAGCAGGGAAACATAAATGTAGAGGCTAGGGATAAGCTTTGTGTTCGAGTCGAACCGACGTTCGACTCGAACATCGGCTGTTCACCCGTTCGGCGAATTCCGAACATTATGGGCCATTCGCACCAATTTCGTGTGGCGCTCACGGCCCACAATGCACTGCGTCATCGCAGTGCATTGCTGGCTCATGATTGGCCAAGCATGCGCTGTGACCCCGCATGCTTGGCCAATCACAGCGCCAGCAGCGAGGAGAGCCATGATTGGCCACAGGCAGGATGCCTGTGGCCAATCATAGCTCAGGCTGTGTAGTACACGCCCCACACTATATAAGGCCGCCAGCATGGCGGCCTTGTGTAGTGTGTTGGCGTCTGAAGCAGTTAGTGGGTGTTCTGTGTACCTTCAACACAGTACACACCGATTGTTATCGGCCGATTTTCGATCTTGCTCTTCTGTAGTGGTTGTTGTCTGCATGCCCTGACCGCAGTATACACCGATATATTCACCTCACCTATATAGCTAGTGATCTATCTTTTATAATAGAGCTTGCAGTCAGTAGTGTTAGGAGCTTGTGCGTGCTGTCTGCGTGCTCTGTACCCAGTACACACCGCTATATCCACCTACATAGCTCTACTCTATTTGAGCCATCTGCCATCTGCAGGAGTTATTGGAAGTTGTGTGTGCCTCCAGCACAGCACAGTATACATCTGTATATACCCCTTTATCTCTGGTGTTCTATAATAAAAGGCATCTGCAGGAGTTAGTGGGTGTTGTGTACCTCCAGCACAATATACACCTGTATCTACCCTTTATTGCTGTTCTCTAATAGAGCCATCTGCAGGGCTTAGTGGGTGTTGTGTGCCTCCAGTACAGTATACCCCATTATCTCTGGTGTTCTATAATAAAGGCATCTGCAGGAGTTAGAGGGTGTTGTGTGCCTCCAGCACAATATACACTACCCAACTGCTGTTTTACCCAACTCCCTTCAGGCCATTACCATGTCTGGAAGGCCAGCAAGGAGAGGCAGACAGGCACGAGCCGATAAAAGAGGGCAAGCAGGCTCTGTGTCTAGAGACAACAGTGCTGGTCGTGGACGCGATGCATTGTCATCAGCACGTGGCCATGGGACACGCTTGTCCTTCTTTTCGGCAGCTGGACATGTTGAACCGCAACATGCCAACGACTTGGTAGAGTGGATGACCAAGCCCTTTTCATCCTCCTCATCCTCTCTCACCCAGTCTCAGGGTACTAGCAAAGCAGCTGCCAACGCATCGTCTTCCCTCCTCTCAATGTCATCATCAGTGACTCCTTCCCTAGACCCACCACGTCCTCCTGAGGAGTCTCCTGAACTCTTTGAGCACAGTGTTGGGTACATGCTCCAGGAGGATGCCCAGTGTTTTGTAGGCTCTAATGATGACACTCAGCTAGAGGAAGGCAGTAGCGTGAATGCAGAGAGAGGGGATGCTCAAGAAGGACAGCAATCTGGTAGTCATGTTCCACAAGCTGCAGAATATTGCCAGGTTTGCTACAGCGATGAAGAGGGAGGGGATGATGAGGGCACTGACTCCACGTGGGTGCCTGGTAGGAGAGAGGAGGAGGAGGAGGAGGCACATGTCCAACGAGGCAGGATGCCCTCCGGGGGCCAGCTTAGGGGCAGCACACAGAGCTCCGCCTGTGCAGGGCGCTGCCTCTGCGCGTTATTCTAAAAGTTCTTTGGTGTGGGCCTTTTTTGAGATGAGTGCATCAGATCGCACCGCTGCTATTTGCAACATATGTCTCAAGCGTATCTCGCGTGGCCAAAACATCAGCCGCTTGGGCACCACATGCTTGACCAGACATATGTTGACCTGCCATGCAGCTCGTTGGCAAGTGTACCTCAAAGACCCACACCAAAGAACAAAGCGGACCTCTCCTTGCTCCTCATCAGCTGGCATCTCCAACCCCACTAGACCTTCAGTCCTCTCTGAAACCTGCTCTGAGAGGAATGAAGGTGTAGAATTAGGTGTGTCATAGCCAAGTGCTTCCGGGCACTCTGCTAGCAGTACACCCACGTCCGATTATAGCAGCCAAATGTCCCTGCCCCAGCTGCTGTCGAAAAAAGTTCACTCCCAGCCATCCACATGCCCAGTGGTTGAATGCTAGCTTGGCTAAATTGCTAGCACTTCAACTGCTGCCTTTTCAGTTGGTAGACTCGGCCCCCTTCCATGAGTTTGTACAATGTGCGGTTCCTCAGTGGCAGGTCCCCAAACGCCACTTTTTCTCACGGAAGGCGATTCCGGCTCTCTACCGGCATGTGGAAGGCAATGTCCTTGCCTCGCTGGACAGGGCGGTCAGCGGTAAGGTGCATATTACCACTGACTCATGGTCCAGCAGGCATGGACAGGGACGTTACCTGTCTTTCACGGCCCATTGGGTCACTCTTCTGGCAGCTGGGAAGGATGCAGGACAAGGTGCAGTAGTGTTGGAGGTTGTTCCGCCACCACGCCTCCAAAATGCTACTATTGGGTGTGACACACCTCTCTCCTCCACCCCCTCCTCTTCCTCCTCCATGGCCTCTTCCAGTGCTCTGTCCTCAGAACCAGCGGTGCTCCGTAGGCGTTCCAGGGGCTACGCAAGTATGCAGGCAAAACGATGCCATGCCGTGCTTGCGCTGGTTTGTTTGGGGGACAGGAGTCACACTGGGGCGGATGTTTTGTCAGCTCTGCAGGGGCAGGCCGAGAGGTGGTTGACGCCACGCCAGCTTAAGCCAGGAATGGTGGTTTGCGACAATGGCACCAACCTCCTCTCCGCCCTCCGACAGGGACAACTGACCCATGTGCCCTGTGTAGCTCACGTCCTTAACCTGGTGGGGCAGTGGTTCTTGGGCAGGTACCCGGGCTTACAGGATGTCCTGAAGCAGGCCAGGAAAGTCTGTGTGCATTTCCGCCGATCATTTAATGCCTGTGCTCGGCTGGCTGAGCTCCAAAAGGAGTTGAACCTGCCCAATAACCGCCTTATATGTGACATGCCCACCAGGTGGAACTCAACGTTGGCCATGCTGCAGCGGCTGCACACGCAGCAGAGGGCCATCAATGAGTACCTGTGCGATTACGGCACCAGGACAGGGTCAGGGGAGCTCGGTTTTTTCTCACCACGCCAGTGGGGCATGATCAGGGATGCATGCACTGTCCTGTCACTGTTTGAGGAGGCCACAAGGATGGTGAGCAGTGACAGTGCATGCATCAGTGACACTGTACCTCTTGTCCACCTCTTGGAGCATACGCTGCGTGGAATAATGGACAGGGCACTTGAGGCAGAACAGAGGCAGGAAGAGGAGGACTTCCTTGCCTCTCAAGACCCCCTTTATCCAGACAGTGTTCCTGCAGTGCCAACCATCACACAGGAAGAGGATGAGGAGGAGGAAGAGGAGGAGGAGGATGATTGTGTCAGCATGGAGGTGGAGGCTGGCACTCAGCATCAGCCGCAGCAGTCTTGTAGGGATGATTTACAGTCCCAAGAAACACGTGGACTTGTACGTGGCTGGGAGGAGGTAGCTGCGGATCATGTTGTCCTTAGTGACCCAGAGGACTCCGGACCGAATGCCTCAGCTAACCTACGCTGCATGGCCTCCCTGATCCTACAAAGCCTGCGGAAGGATCCTCATATTCTTCGGATCAAGGAGAGGGACCATTACTGGCTGGCCACTCTCCTTGATCCATGGTACAAGGGTAAGGTTGCCGACCTTATCTTGCCATCGCAGAGGAAACAGAGGATGAGACATCTCCGGGAGCCCTTGCAGAAAGGTCTGTGCAACGCGTTCCCAGAGACTGGGAGGTTACAAACTCCTGGTCCTGGACAACGTGTTGCTGAGGCATCGGTCAGAAGGAGCGGTGGAGAAGGTGGCCGTCTGACTGATGCTTTCAGACAATTTTTTAGTCCGCAGCCCCAAGGTATGATCGGTTCCAGCAACCATCGCCAGCATCTGATTTACATGGTGCAGGAATACCTGGGGCAAGGTCAGACTTGGACACATTTCCCACCGAAAATCCTCTGGCTTACTGGGTCTTGAGGATGGATCACTGGCCAGAGCTTGCACAGTATGCAATTGAGCTACTGGCCTGTCCTGCATCCAGCGTTCTTTCGGAACGCACCTTCAGTGCTGCTGGTGGCTTTGTTACCGATCACAGGGTGCGCCTGTCCACCGAATCAGTTGATCGACTGACCTTCATCAAGATGAATCAGTCTTGGATCACCCACAGCTACCAAGCACCTGAAGCTGATGTAACCGAATAATTTTTTTTGAAATATCCCATCCCTTCAAGACTGCCTATGCTGATGCTGAGTGACTGTCCTGCTATGTTGATTGTCTATCCTCTTCCTCCTCCGCTGATATGTTGGAAGAACATTTCTGGCTCTGGGTGATGCCATCAGCCCAATTTTTCTGCCGCTGTTTAACAGGGGCGTTTAATTACAATTTTTGATGCAATGCTTTGCAGCAGGGCTAATTCCTGCAATAAAAATAGAGTATATGGGAGAGGTTGCAGTGTGGTGGCACCAGTGCCTAAGGCCCAATTTTTCTGCCCCTGTTTAACAGGGGCGTTTAATTACAATTTTTGATGCAATGCTTTGCAGCAGGGCTAATTCCTGCAATAAAACTAGAGTATATGGGAGAGGTTGCAGTGTGGTGGCACCAGCACCAGTGCCTAAGGCCCAATTTTTCTGCCCCTGTTTAACAGGGGCGTTTAATTAAAATTTTTGATGCAATGCTTTGCAGCAGGGCTAATTCCTGCAATAAAACTAGAGTATATGGGATAGGTTGCAGTGTGGTGGCACCAGCACCAGTGCCTAAGGCCCAATTTTTCTGTCCCTGTTTAACAGGATCAAAGAGTGCACCTGTCCATAGACTCCATTGATAGGCTCACATTCATAAAAATGAATCAATCTTGGATCAGCAGCTATCACGCACCTGATGCTGATTGAATTTGCTATGGATGTGGGATCCCTTGAAGACTGCCTATGCTGACTATCCTATTTCTCCTCAATCTTGATGATTTTAGCTTCCAACAACATTTTTGGTTTAGGGTACCACCACCCAAGGCCCAATTTTTCTGCCCCTGTTTAACAGGGACATGTAATTACAATTCTTGATATAATATTTCACAGGATGGCCCGTTCCTGTGCCCACCCAGAGTAACTGTGAAGACTTATAGTGTTGTGGCCCCAGCACCACAACCACCAAAGGTCAATTTTTCTACCACTGTTCAACAATGGCATGTAATTACAATTCTTGATATAATCGTTCACAGCAGGGCGCTCCAGCGCCCACCAAGAGTCACTTTTGAGGGCTTACAATGTTGTGGCAAAACCAACACCTTGTTCCGCCATTTCTGCAGAGCATATAGGGCAGGCCCCTACTTTCAAACATCCAACTTACAAACATCTCCTACTTGCAAACAGAAGGAGACAACAGCAAGTTAGATGAAAAAAGATGTACGACAAAACAAATTATACAGGGGTGATAACCCTTCCCTATGTTTTCCAAAAAGCTTAAAAATAGTTTTTTTGACTGGAGCTATACTTTAAAAATGTACCAGTTGAAAATTACAAACAGATTCAACTTAACACAACAAACCTACACAGTCCCTGTCTTGTTTGCACCGCCTGTATACTGCTGTTCTGAGTATATAGGGCCTGGGGGCCACACGCATTTCCTTTTTTTAATATGAGTACTGGGTTCCCTTTAATATGTGTACAAGACCCAAAGGGGCTGGTAATGGGCAGGGAGGGCTACCCATGCCATTTTTCTCAATGATTTTCAACCATATTGCAGGAACCAGATATAACATTAAAACCGCAAGCAGTTTTAAATGATGTTATTTCCGTCTAATGTCATTTTGTGCAGGGTCTGTTCTAAACACGGGAAACACGTGGCACTTCACAGGCATACTACAGACACCCCCCAGGCACCATATTTAAAGGTATATTTCACTTTTTTTTTCACTTTAATCGTCATTAAAATCAGTGCTCCCGCCAAAACGGCCATTTTTAAAAACATTTTAGGCATTGACCCATGTCCCCTGGGGCAGGAGCCAGGTCCCCAAACCCTTTTTAGGACAGTATCTTGCATATTAGCCGTTAAAATTAGCACTTTTAATTTCAAACGTTCGAGTCCCATAGACTTCAATGGGGTTCTAAAGTTCGTACGAATTTGGGGTCCGTTCGAAAGTTCTGGTGCGAACCGAACCGGGGGGTGTTCGGCTCATCCCTAGTAGAGATGCGCTCAGACCCCATCCCATTAGCTGGTGTTTAATGGCCGTTCAGTCCCACCCACCCCCGATATCACCACTGACCTTTGACAGCTGCTGTCTCTCCCTGCATGCAGTGTCATTATCTGACAGTTTCATACACTAAGCAGCTCTGGCAATTCTCACAATCTGCTGCCTGTAAAACTGTTTCACAAGCAACGTGGGCCACACACTCTCTTGGATGAAGCATTTTGGGGCAAATCTCTGGAGATTAGGGTGTGCCCAGGCACACTCAGCACACCCTGTGTGCATGCCTATGTGGCCTGGTATGGTTCAGGAGTGGGGGGGCGCTCGCTTGACTCCTTCCCCCCTTCCTGACCTGCATGTCTGAATAAGGGTCTGGTATGGATTTTAGGGTGGGAGGGGCCCACACCATTTTTTTTTCATTCTTACATTTTTTTTTTTTTTTAACAATCAACTGTGAGAGGAAAAGCCTGCTGATGGCATTAATCGGTTGTTAGAGACATGGCGATTGGCTTCCTGACCGCTCCTTAGCAACCAGCACAATGTGGTAAATTACCGCAAAATCGAACAAATACTGCATTCGGTATTTAACTACAAATTCTTAGTGAACATGAACACTTGCACATTTGTTACACATGCAGTTTACCGCATACGATTAGCCATTATTAAACTTTTAGTGAATCAACTCCATAGTCTGGTATTTTTACTTCTTTATTTATTGTTATACTAGTAATGGCATTGATGAGTGACTTATAATGAGACTGTGATATTGTGGTGGACTATCGGACACTAACTGACACTTTTGACACTTTGTGGGAACCACTGACACTATTACAGTGACCGATGCATATTTTTAGCACTGATCACTGTAATAGTGTCACTGGTTTCCACAAAGTGTCAAAAGTGTCAGTTAGTGTCTGATAGTCTGCTGCAATATCCCAGTCACTGTACTAATGATACTGACTGGGAAGAGTTTAAACATCTAGGGCAATCAATGGGTAACTGTGTGCTTACTCTGTGTTTTTGTGTAAACTGTGTGCTACTTTTATATGGATAATGGATTTTAAACCCTGCTTTTCATGGACACAAAATTCATCACTTTCTCCCTGTCAGAATGGAGTGTCATAAACTGGATGTGACCAGAACTGTGTGACTGCGACAGAGTAAACCAAACATAAGTAGGTGAAAGTAAGTGATTTTATTAAGATAAATATAATGTGAATACACCACCAATACCAAACAGAGTGAGAAAACCAAATAACAGTGACAACCAACCAGTATATATAACAAAGGGGATCCCAGATTCGTAGTCAAGCCAGGCCAGGGTCATAAACAGGAGGTCAGCAGATGGAGAGATAAGGAGAAAGGGATCAGTTTGCAGGACAAGGTTCCAGGGATGCAGGAATAGACAGGATCAGGTACAACAGGTTCAGGATGCAGGAATCAAGGATCAGTATAACAGGTAACAGGATGCCAGTCAGGGCTCAAGGACAAAACCAAGGCAAACATGTGAGTGCTTGCCGGGTATTCATAGGTCTGTGATTGGCCTCAAGTGGCACCTGATTGCAGGAGGTGCTCTCTGCTCCACACTGCCAGGAACCATCCACTGGTGGACACCAGTACTGCAGCCCAAAGATGACATAACATCAGCAGGAAAAAGCTCTCCTGACAGTTCTAAACTGCCAGGAGACACCTGCTGGTGGACCTCAGTACCGCACGCCAAAAGACAGATATTATCAGCGGATGGAAAATTTCCTGACTCTACCTCCCCCTCAAAGGAGTGGCCTTCGGGTGCTCCAGCTGGTTGTAATTGTCCATAGTCTACAGCAGCCTTTCTCAACCTTTTCAACACAGAGGAACCCTTGAAATAGTTCTTAGGTCTCGGGGAACCCCTGCTAAAAATTAGAAATCTACAACGTGTGATGCATTAGTGTGATGGTCAGTGGGAAGAATGCTCCTTACACTTGTGGTCATTGGGAAGAATTACCTCCTTACAGATAGCTAAAAAGATCAATGGTGTCACTGAGAACTGATCTGAGAGGCAGAAATTGCCCAATGCTGAAGGAACCCCTAGCAACCTTTGGAGGAACCCTAGGGTTCCACAGAACCCTGGTTGAAAATCACTGGTCTACAACATCAAGCAGAACAATGGATAGGGGTACATCAGGCTGGGCATCAGGCACTTGAAGCTGGGCATCAGGCGCTTCAAGCTGGGCAGCCGGCACGGGTACATCAAGCTGGGCAGCAGGTGAGAGCACATCAAGCTGGGCAGAGGGCACATCAAGCTGGGCAGCAGGCACATCAAGCTGGGTAGCAGGCACGGCACTTCAAGCTGGGCAGCAGGCAAGGGCACTTCAAGCTGGGCAGCAGGCAAGGGCACATCAAAAGGGGCAGCCAGCACATCAGGCTGGGCATCGGGCACTTCAAGCTGGGCAGCGGATAGAGGCTCGTCAGGCTGGGCAACAGACAGAGGCACATCAGGCAGGGCAGCAGACAGAGGCACATCAGGCAGGGCAGCAGACAGAGGCACATCAGGCAGGGCAGCAGACAGAGGCACTTATCAGGCTGGGCAGCACACAGAGGCACTCATCAGGCTGGGCAGAACACAGAGGCACTCATCAGGCTGGGCAGCACACAGAGGCACTCATCAGGCTGGGCAGCAGACAGAGGCACTCATCAGGCTGGGCAGCAGACAGAGGCACTCATCAGGCTGGGCAGCAGACAGAGGCACTCATTAGGCTGGGCAGCAGACAGAGGCACTTATCAGGCTGGGCAGCAGACAGGAACACATTAGGCTGGGCAGCAGGCACCGCAGGTCGGGAAACAGGCATAACATCAGCAGGGAAAAGCTCTCCTGACAGGAGATACCTGGTGGACCTCAGTACTGCACGCCAAAAGACAGATATCAGCGGATGGAACATTTCCTGACACTTAGCCATGTTTACATAGGCAGAGCTCCATCTTGTGTCTCTTCCATTGGCCAGCAATCGCAGATCAGATTCTGCTGTGAGTAATCACAGAAGAAGCAGCCTGCCAGCATCACACGTTCACCCCCTGGGCGGAAATGCAGAATCACAAATATATACGTGACTCTGCAAAATTCATATTTTAAATTGTCCCATGTGAAAATCCCATGCTCCATACAATCTTCGTACAATCCCCAGATCCGTATCTGATCTCTTCCAACCAAACTTTAATTAAAACACCCGACATTCCAAACGTGCAAGTCTTTTCCTTGAATGCCCAGCAACCCCTTTCTTTTGTTGGCCTACTGTTCAGAACAAGAAGATCCGCTGACCCCTGCTGAAAAAACAAAGTCCTCAGCCCGCGCCGAGGTCATGAGCCCCATCCAAATACTAATGTCTTTTTGATCCCCTGCAGGGATGGACCTAATGTCTTGGGCTGCCAGACATGAGCCACGCCAGACCCCCATAGGCTTGATAAGCCTCCCATCCCTCCTCCATCTCCTACTTCCAATTTACCGCTATCCAGTTGAAAATTTACAGTGGGAGAAGGGAAACATTTTGACGTCCTCACCCTTCCAAATTTTTCCTCGAACCTCCTGCTTAAGGTGTGCTCCCAACAGCCCCTCAAACAAAAGTATGCCTCACATTTTGCATAGTCTGCTCATAAAAAATGACCTATCTCCTTATCCAGCACCGTAGCTTATCCGCCGTCCTTCACGCCCTCGCCCCTTGGTGCAGGTACCTGTCCTGCTACTGCTCCCGGGGGAAGTGGAGAAGCCGACAAGCCAGCACCCCTGTGGCCGTCCGAGGCTGACCCGACAATATCCTGGTCTCCACTGTTAACGTGCCACCGTCCAATGCCAAACGACCCGGTAAACTTACCCCTGAACCTGCATGAGGAACCCAGGCTGCCGAGGCAACCCAGCACCAGATAGAAGATACAGCCTTCCCACAACATCCCTCAATCCTGCCAATCACTGCATCAGTCCCTGCATTCCCAAAATCCCCTGACAACCCAGAAACACCATGCAACCCCCACCCCAGCATCCAGTCCCCCAGCAATAGGCACACACACAGTCAAAGAGGGTCGACTCGTTTTCGCTCTCCTCTTCTCGCTCCTCAGCTGACAGGGGAGCATCCACATGCACTGCTGCACTGGCCTGGTATCTCAGTATCTGCTCAGCGCCATCTTGCCACCCGTGATGTCAGCTGCCCCCCTCCTCCATGGGGAGGGGGGGCCCAGGTCATTCACATCATTGACACACCGGGCCCGCGCCCCCAGCCAAACACCTCCATCAGCCACGTCGTTCTCGAGTCTCTGCCCCACCCTTATCACTCCAGGAACAGGGACAAAGGTGCACTTGTTAAAAGGCTGGTTCCCGAGTCTGCTGTATTCCCTGCCCAGGCCTCCGAGCATGTGTCCCAGCTGGGGGTGCAGGGATAGTACTCCCCAGCCCGGCTCCCTCAAGCAATCCAGCCAGTAATCCAGTGAGCCCGCAGCCAGGCCGTGTCATGCACAGCTGCTGCAGCCCAGATTAGGGACATTAGGGGGCTGTAAAAGACGGAGCCTTACTAGTTTAAAGCTGATTCACTAGCTCTTCCCCTGCAATTGAATCACCAACCCTCTTTCCTTCCCAGCTCACTTCCCCCAAGAGCTCCACCCATATCTCGTAAACCATTCAGCAAAGCCCTAACAAAACCTAACCACATACTCCCCTTCCATCTCAGTATTCCTCCCAGCCTCAAGCACCATTAACCCCTGTCATGCCGGCCCTTCGTTTATTGTTTTTGGGGAGTACTACAGGCTCTCTTTAGTCATATCTGCAGTTATACCCTACCTAAGCAATCATCTATTTTATAAATCAACCAGTTAATTAAACACTTGCCCACTGGGCACTTAAATCCCCTTCCTAACCAGCCCAATTTTCAGCTTTCAGTGCTCTCACAATTTGAATGACAATTACTCACTCATGCAAAACTGTACCCATATGGCATTTTTGTCCTTTTTTTCATACAAATAGAGATTTCTTTTGGTGGCATTTAATCACCACTGTGTTTTTATTTTTTTGCGCAATAAAAGAAAAAGACTGAAAATTCTGTAAAAATTTAATTTGTCTTTGTCTCTGTTATAATTTATAAGATTTTGCAAATGAGTCCTTTTTCTTCATAAATTTTGTCCAAAATGTATACTGATACATATCTTTGGTAAAAATAACCCAAATTAGTCTTTGTGGAAGTTTTAGAGTTCATAAGCTATGGTGCCAATATATGAAAATTGATCACACCTGAAATACTGGCAGCCTATCTCATTTCTTGAGACCCTAACAAGCCATGAACGTACAAATACACCCCCCAAATGACCCCTTTTTGGAAAGGACATTCCAAGGTATTTAGTAAGGCAAGGTGAGTTTTTTGAAGTTGTAATTTTTTCCCACAATTCTTTGCAAAATCAAGATTTTTTTTTCTTTTTTTTCCCACAAAATTGTCATATTATCAGGTTATTTCTCAGTTTACAAACGATTTTTATTATGTAAAAAGGTCAGGGTATAAAACAGTTATAATGATGGTACAGGTATAAATTCAATTATCATTGATAGTGAATGTTGTACAGGAAGAGACAAAGGGTAATGGTTAGTCTGGCAAAGAAGAAGAAAAACATTTTTTTTGCACACTTTTATAATCAGCCCATTCGAGAGTAGTAGTGGAATGAAGAGACAAACAACAACTAATGCGTATATGTTAGGAAGGGGAGGCAAAAGAAAAGAGAATAAAACCAAAACGTCCCCATCCTCTCTCTCCCCCGCCCCCCACCCTCTCTCTCAAACCCACGCACCCAACCTCATCCTAAGTCAAATGGGTAGTATCCCATAGAATCCATTTTTTTTGATAGAGTGGCATTGAATCATATAACATGTGGTGAATTCTTTCTGAAAGTTTGATGTTTGTCATGCGGTTGAGGATTTGTGGCCATGGTACTCTAGTGGAGCGCAAATTAAAAGTTATGGCCCAATGTATAGAGTTAAGGAATGTATGGATTAGGCACGTGTTAATCTTTGTAATATCCTGTATAGGGGAGAACAGGAGACATATCTGGGGTGCAAACTTTCTACCGGATATTTTTTCTATAATTGTACTGGCCCTATGCCAGATGTTTTTTATGTGGGGACAATTCCAAAAAATATGTAAAAGTGTTCCCTGAGAGGGACAGCCCCTGAAGCAGAGTGGGGAAATCGATGGAAAAATTAATTAGGTTTGGCGGGGATAAGATACCATCTATATAGCAATTTAATGCCTGATTCTCTGGTCAAGGTTGTTTTGGTACATTTATGTAGATTTGTAAGAATAGAGTCCCATTGTTCAAGAGTAAATGTGTTATTTAAATCAGATTCCCATTGTAGCATGGGGTGTGTTTTCTCTGGCATATTGGTCTCATTCAAACACTTATATAATCTGGAGATTAAACCCCTATCTCAAGGGTGGAGTGTAAGTGAATGATATTTCTGAAAGAACTGTCTTATATTTGTATAGTTTTCTAGTTCAGTAGATGGGAAATCATATTTTGTTTGTAGACTAGTTATGGAGAGGAATGAATTATTGTGAGATAGCGATTTTAAATGTATTAGGTTATGTAACTTCCAATTCATTGAAAGTTTTGATCCTGAGTAGGGATGAGCTTCGAGTTCAAGTCGAACTCATGTTCGACTCGAACATTGCCTGTTCGCCTGTTCAGCGAACAGTGAACAATTTGGGCTGTTCGCGGCAAATTTGAAAAGCCGGAACACCCTATACAAGTCTATGGGAGAAATCTAAAGTGCTAATTTTAAAGGGTAATATGCAGGTTACTGTCCTAAAAAGTGTTTGGGGACCCGGGTCCTGCCCCAGGGGACATGGATCAATGCAAAAAAGAGTTTTAAAAACGGCCGTTTTTCCAGGAGCAGTGATTTTAATAATGATTAAAGTGAAACAATAAAAGTGTAATATTCCTTTAAATTTCGTAGCTGGGGGGTGTGTATAGTATGCCTGTGAAGGGGCGCATGTTTCTGGTGCTTAGAACTGTCCCTGCACAAAGTGTCATTTGTGCAGGAAAAAAAGTCTTTTAAAATCACTTGCGGCTATATTGTCGGCTCCCCGTAATACAGAGAACACTCAATGAGTGTTCTCTGTATTAGCCGACAATTCATTCATTCATTGATAAAAAAAAAAAAGCGTGGGGGTTCCCCTAAATTAAATTACCAGGCCCTTCAGGTCTGACATGGATATTAAGGGGAACCCCGTGTCAAATTAAAAAAAAAAATTACGTGGGGGTCCCCCTAAATATCCATACCAGACCCTTCAGGTCTGATATGGATATTAAGGGGAACCCCGCATCAAATTAAAAAAAAAAATTGACGTGGGGGTCCCCCTAAAAATCCATACCAGACCCTTTATCCGAGCACGCAACCTGGCAGGCTGCAGGAAAAGAGGGGGGACGAGAGATCAGCCCCCCCCCCCTCCTGAACCATACCAGGCCACATACCCTCAACATTGGGAGGATGCTTTAGGGGTCTGTAACCCCTCAAAGCACCTTGTCCCCATGTTGATGAGGACAAGGGCCTCATCCTCACAACCCTGGCCGGTGGTTGTGAGGGTCTGCGGGCGGGGGGCTTATCAGAATCTGGAAGCCCCCTTTAACAAGGGGACCCCCAGATCCTGCCCCGCCCTGTTTGAAATGGTAAGGGGGTACAAAGGTACCCCTACCATTTCACAAAGAAAGCGTAAAAATGGTTAAATAAGACAAACACACTTTTGAAAAATTCCTTTATTAAAAAAAAAAAAAAAAAAAAGATTCCAGCGGTGCTAATCCACTCTTGCTATCCAGCGACAAATCTCCGGGGTCCAGCGATGGATGATCATATCCAGCGACGGGGGATCTCTCAGTCCAGCGCTGTCCATACATCCGTCTTCTGTCTCCACTCCGGAGATACTGCGGGGATCCCAGCGCTGACGTTTCTTATATTAGGAGGGCGGGGCCACTCGTCACCTGACCCCACCCCCTCTGACGCAGGTGAGGGGAGCCAGGGGTTCCCCAGTGACGTATGGGTGACCCCGCCCCCTCTGATGTAACGGAAACCTGCGTTACATCAGAGGGGGCGGGGTCACCCATACGTCACTGAGGAACCCCTGGCTTCCCTCACCAGCGTCAGAGGGGCGGGGTCAGGTGACGGGTGGCCCCGCCCTCCTAATATAAGAAACGTCAGCGCTAGGATCTCCGCAGTGTCTTCGCAGTGGAGACAGAAGACGGATGTATGGACAGCGCTGGACTGAGAGATCCCCCATCGCTGGATATGATCATCCATCGCTGGACCCCGGCGATTCGTCGCTGGATAGCAAGAGTGGATTAGCACCGCTGGAATCTTTTTTTAATTTTTTAATTTTTAATAAAGGAATTTTTCAAAAGTGTGTTTGTCTTATTTAACCATTTTTACACTTTCTTTGTGAAATGGTAGGGGTACCTTTGTACCCCCTTACCATTTCAAACAGGGGGGGCCGGGATCTGGGGGTCCCCTTGTTAAAGGGGGCTTCCAGATTCTGATAAGCCCCCCGCCCACAGACCCTCACAACCACCGGCCAGGGTTGTGAGGATGAGGCCCTTGTCCTCATCAACATGGGGACAAGGTGCTTTGAGGGGTCACAGACCCCCAAAGCAGCCTCCCAATGTTGAGGGTATGTGGCCTGGTATGGTTCAGGAGGGAGGGGGGCCGCTCTCTTGTCCCCCCCTCTTTTCCTGCAGCCTGCCAGGTTGCGTGCTCGGATAAAGGGTCTGATATGGATTTTTAGGGGGACCCCCACGTCAATTTTTTTTTAAATTTAATGCGGGGTTCCCCTTAATATCCATATCAGACCTGAAGGGTGTGGTATGGATATTTAGGGGGACCCCCACATCAATTTGTTTTAAAAATTTGACACGGGGTTCCCCTTAATATCCATGTCAGACCTGAAGGGCCTGGTAATTTAATTTAGGGGAACCCCCACGCTTTTTTTTTTTTTTTATCAATGAATGAATGAATGAATTGTCGGCTAATACAGAGAACACTCATTGAGTGTTCTCTGTATTACGGGGAGCCGACAATATAGCCGCAAGTGATTTTAAAAGACTTTTTTTCCTGCACAAATGACACTTTGTGCAGGGACAGTTCTAAGCACCAGAAACATGCGCCCCTTCACAGGCATACTATAGATACCCCCCAGCTATGAAATTTAAAGGAATATTACACTTTTATTGTTTCACTTTAATCATTATTAAAATCACTGCTCCTGAAAAAACGGGTGTTTTTAAAACTTTTTTTTGCATTGATCCATGTCCCCTGGGGCAGGACCCAGGTCCCCAAACACTTTTTAGGACAGTAACTTGCATATTACCCTTTAAAATGAGAACTTTAGATTGTGAACGTTCGAGTCCCATAGACTTTAATAGGGTTCTAAAGTTCACAAGAAGTTTAGGTCTGTTCGCAGGTTCTGGTGCGAACCGAACAGGGGGGTGTTCGGCTCATCCCTAATCCTGAGCTCTATCTGTGGGGGAGAAACGAGGGTCGCCTAGAAAGGAAGCAAGGGGGGATGTCAGAAGCTAATTTGAATTTAGTGACCTGTCTATTCCATAGTTGAAGGGTGTGAGTGACAATAAGGTTTAAATCTCTTAATTTTTGTGGTGGGATAGCCTTGGACCATAGGAGTCCTTGAAGATTGTAGGGTAAAATAGATTCTTCCTCAAAACGGAGCCAAGGGATATGGAGTGAAGGGGCGTGCCACTGGGCTAATTGGGTAAATCTGGCCGAAAGATAATAAAGCCAAAGGTTGGGGATGCCAAGACCTCCTTTTATTTGGGGTCTAAACATGAGGGAATAACTAAATCTGGGTTTCTTGTTTAGCCAAATAAATTTATTGATGTCTCTCTGTAAGGAATCCAGTGTTTTTTAAGATAAGGTAAGAGGAAGGGCTCTAAAGAAAAACAAAAGTTTTGGTAATATCATAATTTTTGTGGCCACTATTCTGCCCGAGAATGAGATCTGGTATGATGACCAAAGTTTGATTAGGTTTTTAATACTGTTAAATAAGGGAGGGTCTAAATGGGCTCACCGTACAGGTGATCCACTATATGCTATTACTATGGGCACAAAATGTAGGAGCGTAGGTGATGATACCGCACCCCTTCTACACTAATACAGACGTATTTGGGATATAGCCTCCGGTAGATTGGGAATTCCAACTTACACTGATTACACCCCACTGTGGAATAATAATCATATGAAGGAATTTGCTACCATACAAGGGCAGGAACTATGGAGCAAGTGTGGGGTGTTTTACTTACACCACTTAATTTCTGGCAGCACTCCCAAACCCTTTACTCAATTGCAGGAAGAGTTTGCAATACCATGCAATATGCATTTTCAATACTTACAGGTTAGACATGCGACTAATGCACAATTCCATCGAGGAACATACCCACATCCCACCCCCAACCCCATTCTCTCTGTGGCCAAGAGCGAGGATCCCAAGGGCCTCATTTCATCATATTATGATATGCTATCTGCTCCAATTGCCTCCAAGGTCGCATATGCCCCGAAGGTGAGCTGGGAGAGGGACCTAGACCACATGACAGATGAAGAATGGGAAGAAGCACTTGAGACGTGCAAGGAGGTGTCCCCTAAATTATCAGATAGAATGACCCAAATTTTTTTACTGCATAGAGCTTACCTCACCTCGATTAGAATAGCGAAATATAAACCTGAGGTCCCCCCTAACTGTCCAATGTGTAAAGTGGCCGCAGGCACCTTTTTCCATCTTGTATGGGCATGCCCTTTGCTACAAGGATTCTGGATTCAGGTGGTGAATTTTCTGCATGACAATATGGGCACACCTGTTGGTCTGGACCCCAAACAATGCTTGTTGGGTGTATTCCCGGGAGTACTTGACAGGAGTACTAAGTTATTCCTGCAGGAAACTTTGTTGCGAGAAAGCTTATCGCCAGGCAGCATATAATAATATATAAATATATAATAATATCATACAATCCCATATACCCAATTCTATACCCACAGTTGATCCAGAGGAAGGCAAAAAAAAAACAGCAGAGCATGATCCAATTTGCTAAAGCAGGGGAAAAAATTCCTTCCTGATCCCCCGAGAGGCAATCGGATTTTCCCAGGTTCAACTTTACCTATAAATGTTAGTACCCAGTTATATTATGTACAGTTAGGAAATAATCCAGGCCATTCTTAAAGCAATCCCCTGAGCTGGCCATAACAACCTCTGCAGGGAGTAGTCCACATTTTCACAGCTCTTACTGTGAAGAAACCTTTCCATATTTGGAGATGAAATCTCTTTTCCTCTAGACGTAAAGAGTGCCCCCTTGTCCTCTTTGTTGACTGTAAAGTGAATAACTCGGCACCAAGTTCACTATATGGACCCCTTATATATTTGTACATGTTGATCATATCCCCCCTTAATCTCCTCTTATCAAGAGTGAATAAATTCAGTTCCTCTAATCTTTCCTCATAGCTGAGTTCCTCCATGCCTCTTATCAGTTTGGTTGCCCTTCTTTGCACTTTCTTCAGTTCCCCGATATCCTTTTTGAGAACTGGTGCCCAAAACTGAACTGCATATTCCAGATGAGGTCTTACTAATGATTTGAACAGGGGCAAAATGATATCTCTCTCTCTGGAGTACATACCTCTCTTAATACAGGAAAGGACTTTGCTCGCTTTGGAAACCGCAGCTTGGCATTGCATGCTATTATTGAGCTTATGATCTACCAAAACCCCCAGATCCTTCTCCACTATGGATTCCCCCAGTTGTACTCCTCCTAGCATGTATGATGCATGCATATTCTTAGCCCCCAAGTGCATAACTTTATATTTCTCAACATTAAACCTCATCTGCAACATAGTCGCCCAATTAGACAGAGCATTGAGGTCGGCTTGTAAATTGGAGACATGTGTAAGGACGTTATTCCACTGCATAGCTTGGTGTCATCTGCAAAGACAGAAATGTTACTTTTGATCCCAGACCCAATATCATTTATAAAGATATTAAAAAGTAAGGGTCCCAACACTGAACCTTGGGGTACACCACTGATAACCTTTGACCATTCAGAGTAATGCCGCGTACACACGGTCGGAGAATCCATCGAAATGCATCTTATCGGACCGTGTCGTCAGATAATCCGACTGTGTGTGGTATGCATCGGACTGATTCCGTCCGAATCTCCGTCGGACCCAATTTTTCAACATGTTGGAAATATTTCCCGACCAACTGGGCCGGTCGGACGTAATCCGATCATGTGTAGAGAATTTTGATAGGACCAAGTGCCACGCATGCTCAGATCAAATTCTTACATCAAAGCTATTGGCTACTAGCCTGAATCTAGTCCCATCGTAACGAAATTACGTCATCACGTTCTGAAAGATCGGATTTTTCGACAACTTAGTCCGACCATGTGTATGCAACAGTTTCTGACACAATTCGTCAGACTAAATCTGACAGACAAAATCCGACGGATTTGGTTGTGGAAATCTCCGACCGTGTGTACATTGACTAAGAATCATTAACCACTACTCTCTGAATTCTTTCTTTTAGCCAGTTTTCTATCTATTTACAAACTGATATTTTCAAACCTGTAGACTTTACTGTATCGAACGCTTTTGCAAAATCCAAGTATATCACGTCCACTGCCACCCCTCTGTCCAAAGTTTTACTTACCACCTCATAAAAAGAAATCAGGTTTGTCTGACAACTTCTGTCTTTCATGAATCCATGCTGTCTGTTGCTTAAAATATTTTTTTCCTGCAAGAACTCGTCTATGTGGTCTTTTATTAATCCCTCCAGTATCTTCCCAACTATAGAAGTTAAACTAACGGGTCTATAGTTACTTGGTAAAGACTTTGTTCCCTTTTTAAATATAGGCACCACATTGGCCCTGCGCCAATCCAGTGGTACTATTCCTGTCATTAATGAGTCCCTAAAAATTAGATACAATGGCTTTGAAATTACAGAGCTCAATTCTTTTAGGATCCGTGGGTGGATGCCATCAGGTCCAGGTGCTTTATCCACCTTTATTCTGTCCAAATATTTCTGGACCATATCACTTTTGAGCCATTGTGGATTTGGGGCTGCGTCACTACCACCCCCATTATGGACATGAGCTCCCCCATGCTCCTTTGTATACACAGAGCTGAAGAAAGTATTTAATACGGTAGCCTTCTCTTTGTCCCCAGTCACCCACTCCAGATTATTTTGCAAAGGGCCTACATGCTCAGACAACCTTTTTACTATTATTATATTTGAAGATTTTTTTTGGGTTTGTCCTACTATCTTTTGCAACCTGTCTTTCATTTTAAATTTTTGCATCCTTGATTTCCTTTTTACATATTCTGTTATATTCCTTGTAACATTTAAATGACACTAGCGTTCCTTCATTTTTATATTTTTTTAAAGGCTCTTTTTTTATAGTTTATAGCTTTTTTAACTTTGGCCGTGAGCCACATCAGTTTTATTTTTAGCCTTTTAAACTGATTGCCCATGGGAATATACTTTGCCGTGAGATCACAGTCTTTTTGAAGAATTCCCATTTCTGTTCTGTGCCCATTGATGCCAATATTCTCTCCCAGTCTAAGACCTGGAGAGCGGCCCTCATCCTTGGAAAATTTGCTCTCTTGAAATTAAGTGTTTTTATCTTTCCCGTATGTGATTTTTGCTTACAGCTAACATCAAATGAAATCATGTTATGGTCACTGCTACCCTAATGGAGAGATAACAGAGGATAATCTGTCTACCAAAATACGGCCAAATATTTTTAAATCATTGTCAATAACTGATATTGGCCGGTAATTTTGGGGGGTGGTGTGGTCTTTGTTTGGTTTGGGGAGAAGGGACATATTAGCTAAAAACATTTCAGATGGGAAATGGTCGCCTTGTAAGATATTATTGTATAGTTTAGTAAGGTGTGGTGTGATAGTAGAGGCACATTTTTTATAATAGGGCATAGAAAAGCCGTCCGGGCCAGGAGCTGTGGATATCTTTAAAGTTCTAATGATTCTGTTAATTTCAATGTCAGTACATGGAGTATTGAGAGATTCGATTTGTTCCCTGGAAAGAGTGGGTAGAGTAATGTTGTTAAGCCAGTCTAAGGAGGATTGTTTGGGAGAGGGTTGTGGTACAGAAAGGAGATTTTTGTAAAAGTCTAGAAACAAGTTCATGACTTCTTTGGGATGAGACACTATGTTTCCAGATGCGTTCCTTAATTTGTATGTGTGGGGTGGTTTCATGGATTGATTTAACTTTCTAGCAAACATGGTGGAATATGAATTGCTGTTGAGTAAAAATCTAGCTTTAGACCATCTGAGGGCTTTTTCAGTATCCAATGTTAATATTGTGTCCAAAATAATGCGTTTCTCTTGAATTTTTTTAAGAAGGTCGCTAGATGGGTTTTGATTGTTTCTATGATATACAGTAAATGGTCTAGATTTTTCATGAGGGACCTAATGTCTGAGAGTTTGGATTTGCTTATGATTGAGGCGATGTTTATCAAATGACCTGTCATTACCGCCTTATGCGCCATCCATATATTTGTAGGAGACATGTCCGGTGTTACGTTATGTGCAAAATATTGCTCAAGGTGAGATAGTATTTGTTGGTTGCTTGATGGATCAGTGAGCAGGGAATTATTAATTCGCCATGAATGTGTTGTCTTGGCTAGACCTATGCTAGAAGTATCAAAGGACACTATGTGGTGATCAGACCAAGGACATGTGTGGATATCTGCCTTAGAGGAATTGGCAAGTAGGACTGGGGTGCAGAAGATATAACCCAGTTGAGCGAAGCTGTTATGTGGGTAGGAATAAAATGTGTAAGATGTGATGCCTATGTTGTGGGCTTTCCAAGTATCTACTAATTGGTGATTATGTAGTGATCTGTTAAGAGATTTGGGAAAAGCTTTAGAGGATGGGACAACTCTACTTCTGTCTAGAGCAGAATGGGCAGCTAAATTGAAATCACCACCCACTATTAAATGCGCAGAATGGTAATTATCTAGAATTTTGAAAAATTTGATGAAAAAGTTTGAATGGGCATCATTCGGAGCGTAAACCGATGCAATAGTGACGGAACAGCCTTTAATTTTGCCTTTCAAAATTATATAACAACTGTCTGGGTCTTTATAGACATGCTGAATCACAAAAACTACCGAGTTCCTAATGAATATGGCGGCTCCCCTAGATTTTGTGTTGTAAGTAGTACAGTAAAATTAGCTGAAACTTTTGTCAAAGAATTTAGGGTGTTTGTCTGTAGCAAACTAGGTTTCTTGCATTAAGATTATATCGGCACCCAATCTTTTATAGTGACGAAAAGCTTTCTTTCTCTTGTGTGGCAAATGAATGCCCTGGGCATTGTGAGAGATCACCCTGAGACCCATTGTGGAGGTGTAAAAAGGCGACGATGGTTAAGAGGTAGTGGCAGTGGATCACAAGGCCCAGGGCAGGGAATGTGGCAGGGTTGGTATGGTATTGGTAATATTTTGGTCCCATAAATGTTAAAAATAAAGAATTACCTGAGATATAGAAGAAACCTGCGATCACTGTGTTGTCAAGTACCATATATCAAGTTATACATCAAAATCTTGCATATGTATTTACTAGTTAACCCTTTTCTAACAAATAAAATATTGTACCTATACCAGTGAACTGTGGAGATTGGGGTACTTGAACTGCAGAACACAAGAAATGATGGATACCTAGAAAGTGTGAGTGTTGCAATGCACAATGATGCTTTAAGTAAAAAAGAAAATATTTGTTTGACCTTTTCAAAAATATGTAAAAATTTTGTATTTTAGTGTAATTATAAGAAATATTATTACTAATTCGGGGGTCAGAGTGAGAAGCACTGGCTGACCAAAAATAAAATTGTTGTGGACAATTATGTCCGTTACTCACAAATGGAGCATCCACCAAAAAAACAATGGCTAGCAGGATCAGTCGTAGGAGTGAATCCACTAGATGAACGATGCTTTAGGAGTCCTTTGTGAGTAGGGGAAAAAACTAGAAGAAAAGAAAAAAGGGTTTAGGTATATAAGATCACATGAGATTCCATAGAAGGAATTCTGTAATACCAACTCGATACCTTTTAGACCTTGTACACACAGTCGGAGAATCTGTCGGAATGAGTCTTATCGGACCATGTCGTCAGATAATCTGACTGTGTGTGGTATGGATCGGACTGATTCCGTCCGAATCTCCGTCCGACCCAATTTTCCAACATGTTGGAAATATTTCCCGACCAACTGGGCCGGACGGACCTAATCCGATCATGTGTAGAGCATTTTCATCGGACCAAGTGCCAGACATGCTCAGATCAAATTCCTACATCAAAGCTATTGGCTACTAGCCTGAATGTAGTCCCATCGTAACGAAATGACGTCATCGCGTTCTGAAAGATCGGATTTTTCGCCAACTTGGCCCGACCATGTGTATGCAACAGTTTCGGACACAATTCGTCAGACTAAATCCGACGGGCAAAATCCGATGGATTTGGTTGGCAAAATCTCCGACCGTGTGTACGTGGGCTTAGAGGTGTAGAACTGCAAAGTACTAATCATACTAAGACAAACTTTACAACTTGCCCATTTTTTGAACTATAAAAAATGTTCTTACAGTAGGTGCCGCCGATATTGTGTTTCCAGCGCGACAGTATCGCGCTGGTTCCCGGTGACAGGCTCCTCTAACCAGCGCAATATCGTTGCGCTGGCTGCAATAGGAAAATTTAATTTTCCTATAGCAGCCAGAGCGAGGAGATAATGTCGCCTCACTCATGAAGCCTGCATGCCTTCTCGGGGGCATACCAGGCCCTTAGGTCCGGTAGGGATTTCAAGGGGAATCCCCTTTCCCGAGAAAAAAACGGCGTGGGGTCCCCCCAAAATCCATACCAGACCCCTATCCGAGCACGCAGCCCGGCCAGCCAGGAAAGGGGGTGGGGATGAGCGAGCCCCCCCCCCTCCTGAGCTGTACCAGGCCGCGTGCCCTCAACATGGGGGGGTGCCTTGGGGAAGGGGGGCCGCGCGGCCCCCCCACCCCAAAGCACCTTGTCCCCATGTTGATGAGGAGAAGGGCCTCTTCCCGACAACCCTGGCCGTTGGTTGTCGGGGTCTGCGGGCGGGGGGCTTATCGGAATCCGGGAGCCCCCTTTAATAAGGGCCCCCCCCCCAGATCCCGGCCCCCCACCCTATGTGAATGAGTATGAGGTACAATGTACCCCTACCCATTCACCTGTGAACAAAAGTAAAAAAAAAAAAAACAACACACGAGGGTTAAAATAGTTTATTGCACAGCTCCGGGGGTCTTCCGTTCCCGGGGGTCTTCTCGCCGGACTCTTCCGCTATCTTCTGCTAGCTCTTTTACTAGCGGAGGAGCCCGGCATTCTTCTTCAACAAAAAAAAGCAGAAGTGTGTAGTTTCAGCTGCCGGTACAGGTCAGATATGGCTTCAGGCATCGAGATTTCTGATTGATCGGCACCATCTTCCTTGTGGCCGGGGTGGCCCAGATAGGTGAAGCATGAGGGGTGGTAGGAGGTCTTGCAACTGTACCCGGATCCAGAAGACCCAACTTTACAAGGAGATCTTTACCTTCTGAGATGTTGAAGACTGTATAAGTGGTACCATTGTGAGGTACTGTCAATTCAAATTGGGAAACCCCACCGGTATCTAATATGAGCTGATTGTAATACCGAAGTTATCTCTTTCATTTTGCGTCTCCTCTCCAAGTTAGCTTGAGAGATATCTGGAAATATTTGAATTCTTGTGCCATCCAATTCAATGTTATGCATGTTCCTAGATGCTCTAAGTATGCTTTCTTTTGTGATGAAGTCTTTCATGCATAGAATAATATCCCGTGAAGGTTTGTCTGGGGGAGGTTTAGGACGCAAGGCCCTATGAATCCTATCACGCACAAATGAGGATGGAGGTAAATCCGGGAGGAGATTGTGGAACAGTTTGGATACTGCTGTCATCAGTTCCATAACAGACTCTGGGATACCACGAATCCTCAGGTTGTTCCTACGGTTTTCGATTGTCCAAATCTTCCACTTGTGATTGTAAGTAGGAATGGTTTTCCTCTAAAAGCTCAAAGTCCCTTCTAAGGTCGTTGTGTGCAAGTGATAGTTCATCGTGTTTGGTTTCTAGAACATCTGTGCGCCCTCCCAAGGTTGCTATTTCTTGAGTAAATGTGTTTGTTGTTTTTTGGAGTTCACACTGTATTTTGTCTACAAGTTTTTGGTAGATCTTGGTTAAGCTGGAATCCGAGTCTGCTTTTGTGATCTGAGAGGGGAGATCGGTGTTATTTTCTGTTGAAGAGGCCTTAAACGGAGGGCCACTGGCGGCTGTGGGGGACTGTACCGGTGAAGAACAGGTGCCCTTTTGAGCCATGTTCTTCTGCTCCTTATTGCGTAGTGGGCATGTAAATAAAGAGCGCTGTTGCGCACAGCGATTGTACACCTTCTTGCCCGACGGCATGCACTAGTTTGAGCTGTAGGGATGTTTATAGAAAATATGGCTATTTAAGGTGATAGTTCCTTACAGTATGTGTTAAATCCTCGCCAAATCGAAAGAGTTCTTAGTTACAGATGGTGAACTGTATCACGTCTCGCAAGCATCCCCAATTAGTTGGGAATATAAGTTTAGTTCATCCTGTCACCCCTGACCCAGGGTTATAGCCTATTTCAAGACCGTTGTGTGGCTACATGTTACCGGATGAGGTATACACGGTATAGAACCAACAACTGGGGGTTGTGGTGAAACAGTCTGTGAGGTGTAAGGGTATAGCGGTCTCTTACCGCAAGGCGTGGAGCAGTACTCCCAACAATGGTGAGGGGAAACTCAAATAATGCTCCTTGTGGGGGAAACAGGGTAGTTGAGCAGCTTTAGAGACCACTCTGAGAGTAAATCAGGCCTGTATGGGTGTAATAAGATGGCAACTGCACCTAGTTACAGGGACATGGTTGATTCAGAGGGTAAATCTCCTGAAGCCACAGCCTGGGTAAACCCATATCAGGTGGGGTGTGACTATGATGTGGTGGGGTAAGGATATGGGGGACAGAGGAGCTGCTGGTGGGCATAGGGTGTACCAAGATGGCCGACTATCACCTATATCTCCGGTGTATATATCAAAGCAGGGTATCTCCAGCCGCCCCTGGGGCACTCAGATGATGAGCCACTGGTCCGCGGGCGCCGGAGAGTGCAGAGGGGGTGTCATGGTCGATGCGTTGTCCCGGTCGTACATAGGAAACCTGCCCGCAGGATTCCTTTGCGGAGAACTCGTCGGTATCCTCAGGTGCGCGTTAGCGCGAACGAACGCACGCGAGTGCACGTAGATTCTAACAGGCGCACGCGGGTGCGCGTCGGCACGAACGAGCGCACGCGGGTGCGCGACGATGCGAACGGGCGCACGGTTACCCGCGGGGGCACGCAGACTCGCCGTTCGACCGTTCTTGGCGCCCAAAGGGCTACTTAAGGAACCAGCGTCTGTTCCTTCTTGCTGTCCTGTCTACAGCGTTTCCAGTGATTCCTGCTATCTGTTTCTGCTTGTTCCTGATTACCGTACCCGGCCTGTTCCTGACTTCGTTTGATTGCTGCCTGCCACCAACCTCCTGCCCATCTGACTACGTCTCTGCCTTCTCCTGTGTACTTCTGCTGCCCGCCTGATACCGACCCGGCTTGTTCCCGACCTCGTCTGCTGCCACCCGCTGTTCCAGCCTGTTTGCCAGTGCCTGCTGTACCCGCTGACTGCTACCCGCTGTTCCAGCCTGACCACCTGTGCCTGCTGTTCTCACGGACCTCTGCCAGCTGTTCCAGTCATCCACCCGTGCCTACGGTGTGACCGCATCCCCGGCTGCTATCGGGTATCTACCCTCCAGGGCCTCTGTGGATCTCTGCTGCTGCGGGTCCGACTCTTCATACTCCGGCTTGGCACTTGTGCCCTCCGAACTCTTGAATCCCTGTCTCCACTTCCAGGGACTCTCGAGCCGGAGGCTTACGAGGAGCCGCTCCCTGCATTCTGGGCTCTCCTACCAGGTACGTGACAGGGGGTCACCGCTGGTCCCATGGAATGTTGAAATTGAGCCTGGTGGAGTAGGAGTAGAACGCAAGATGGCGGACGGCAATTGAGGGATGGAGCCGGCCGCGGGCCGGATTGCAGGAACCAAAAACTTGGAGTCTGATGTTGGGCCACGGGCGCCGCTGCCAGTGAATGCAGAGCATGTTGCCGCTGGACCGGTCTGTCGCGGCACTCGATCGCAGTGGATGTGGAGGCCTCGTAGGCCGCAAAATGGCGGCCGGAGATCGGGGATGGAGCCGAACCATGAGGTGTGTGGAAGGCCAAACTGAGGAAAGTCAGCCCAGGGGGAGCCCAGATGTCAGTGTGGAGGGTTAGTGTTTAGAAAATAATGCCCCGTACACACGAGAGGACTTATGTCTGACAGACTTCCAAAGGAGTTCCGCCGGAGTTCCGCCGGAGTTCTGACAGACTTTTCGGCTGAACGGACTTGGCCACACACGATCACACTAAACTCCGACGGATTCGAACGTGATGACGTACGACCCGACTCGAATAAGGAAGTTCATAGCCAGTAGCCAATAGCTGCCCTAGCGTCGGTTTTAGTCCGTCGGAGTAGCATACACACGAGCGGATTTTTCGAAGGGGACCGGGTCCGGCGGAGTTCCGTCGGGAAAATTTGAAGCATGCTTCATTTCTAAAGTCCGTCAGACTTTTGCGAAGCTAAAGTCCGTTGCAGCCCACACACGATCGGATAGTCTGACGGACTCGGTCTGACGGACTTTGGATGTTGAAAAGTCCGCTCGTGTGTACGGGGCTTTAGATCGATGGCGCTGGATGGCTATGGATTCTGTCCAGGCATACGGAGCTCATCCAAAGCGCATCTGTCAGGTTATTTCTCAGACACAGCACATGCCTACCACAAATTACACCCCAAAACACATTCTGCTACTCCTCCTGAGTATGATGATACCACATGTGTGAGACTTTACACAGCTTGGCCAAATACAGAGATGGGAACAGAGGGGCACCAGACTGAGTGCAGTATAAATCATATATTTAATAAAAACAAGTAGTAACTCACAGGTTAAATTAGATGAGTTCAGTATGCAGTGAAAATCGCCAGTCCTGGAGTCTCATAAATGTCTTCCCTTTGCAGCCTGGGGCACTGGTGTGATCTTACAGGGATCCAGAAAATGCTGGGAACCAGCAGGCAGGAAACAAGAAGCAGCTGGTCGTGACTTCACAGGAACAGGAAGTGTGATTATTCAAAGTGGCAAGGAATGGTAATGCATTTCGAAGCTACAGCTTCTTCATCAGACCATGATTGGCTGGCAAACCTGGCAGTCTTATATTGCAGAGGAAATAGAAACAGAGAGATCTGATGGGCTGGCCAGCCCGTCAATCAAATACACAGATTCAAAGAGGTAGATAGCTGGAGACCGAAGAGAATGTAAATATGAGTAAGAAGCTTGCTGATTAATAGTGGAAGATAAGTTTATAACATTTGCAGAAATCGATCAATTCACTAATTGATTAAATACATAAATATAAAATGTATAAATATACCTCAAATTTAAAATGAATACATTTTTATAAGTAAATTAACAAAAAAATGAATTAAGAAAATTATTAGCAATTTGGAAATCAATTGATTATTATAAATTATAATGAATTAATAAAATGGTGAGAATGGAGGAAAGAGAGGATTCTATGCTAGGTATAATATTAAGGTTCTAAGTTATATCATGACCAAAACATCATGTACATGTTTACAACATACAGTTGTAAACATGTACATGTGCAACAAACGCATGTATATACGTGAGTATATACAAACATCTTTCTGTCCCAATACTCTCTAGAGGGAACATAATATTGTATAAAAAAGGGGAAGGGGGAAGAGAAAAAAAAAAAGGGGGGGGGGGAAGGGGGTAGTAAAAACAAAAACAAAAAGGGGGGTGGTAAAAAAAAAAGCGGTGCCAAATTTGTGTCTGTTGCCCAAATGAGCTATTTAGTGGATAAAACTGGGTATCCATTCACCAGTAACCAGGCAACCCACTCAGGCATGACCAGGGGAAAATCACACCAGCACCTGATTAAATAACAGTGCTGATTTCGTTCATTCCTCTAGGCGACATAGTATCCAAAGTGAAAATCCAATACGTTTCCTGACGACACAGTCTTTTGAAACGTTCTGCTGGGGGAAATTTATCTGGAATTGATTCAAGGACCCAAACTTTTAGATCCTTGGATGATTGTTTATGATATTCTAGAAAGTGGCGGGGGACACTGTGTTTAGGGAGACCAGCATCGACAAATCTGCAATGTTCCCCAAATCTGGCTCTAAGGGCTCTGATTGTACGGCCCACATATAGCATGCCACAAGGGCAAGCTAGACAGTAAACCACAAACATGGAAGAACAGTTATGGAAGGTGTTGAATGTGTATGTCTTACCCTTATGAGCAAAGGATTTTTGACCATGTTCAATATGAGCACAAGTCAGGCACAGGGATTTTTTACACTGAAACATGCCCACCAGAGGAATGAGTGTTAGTTGAATGTTATTGGACATAGATTGGGCAGATTTAATTTTGCTAGGAGCGATTTTCCCTTTTATATTTGGAGCCTTCCTATAGGCAAATTGTGGCACTGTAGGAATAGTGGTTTTTAAGTGTGGGTCTTGCTGTAGTATAGACCAGTGTTTTTTGAAAACGCTCTCCATTTTCCAGTGTTTGTTGTGATATTGGGTTTTGAATCTTGTTCCTACCTTTTCTTGTGATCGCTGTTTTGATTTTGGAATGTCATTGGTATTGTAAACCATATGAGCCTGATCGATGAGGTCTGGGGGTAGCCTTTCTCTATAAATTTCTGTTTGAGGTGAACACTTTGTGCATTATAGTCCTCCAACCTAGTGCAATTGTGCTGTAACCGGCAAAATTGACTTTTGGGGACATTTTTAACCCATCTCGGATGGTGACAACTGGTGAAATGTAAAAAAGAGTTCCCTGATGTGGGCTTGGTGTAACCTTTAGCTATAATTGTGGACTCTTGGTGACTGAGTTCCAGGTCCAAAAAACAAAGAGAAGTGGCATTTATTTCTGAGGTAAAGGAAAGACCAAAATTGTTAGAGTTGCAGTGTGATAGAAATTCCTGTACAGTATGAGGAGGACCATCCCAGATGATAATAATGTCATCGATGTAGCGCCCATAGAAGACCAGGTGCGCTGCGAATGGGTTATGTGCCCATATGTACCTGGTCTCCCATAGGCCCATCGTGAGATTTGCATAACTGGGGCAAAATTTGCCCCCATAGCAGTCCCAGTATTCTGAAGGTAATAATCATCCTCAAAGTTGAAGTAATTATGTTCCAGGCAGAATCTGGTCGCTTTCAGAATAAACTGTGACTGTCTGGAATTGATGTCACTGTCCTCGGATAAAAAATGCAAAACCGCCTGTAGTCCAACCTCATGCGGGATCGAGGTGTACAATGAACACACATCCAACGATACCCACAGATATGTTGGTTCCCAAGTATATGGTTGTAATAACTCTAGGAGATGGGTACCATCCCGGATATACGAGGGGAGAGCTTGGGCCAGAGGTTGGAGGAATTGATCGATGTAGAGAGAATAACTGGTGGTAATACTCTCCATGGATGCCACAATGGGACGTCCAGGAGGATTCTCAAGGTTCTTGTGTACCTTTGGAAGATGGTAGAAGTACGGTACATTGTAATATTCTCTATGGAAGAAAGAGGCTTCAGCTTTAGAAAGGACACCCTCAGATGAAGCTATGGTAATCAAATTCTTGGATTCCTTGATGAAATCTGGTAAAGGGTCTGTTTTTAGTTTTGTATATGTGCTACGATCAGAAAGTAGGCGGTGTGATTCATCAAGATAGGTGGCTCGGTCTTGAATGACTATACCACCGCCTTTGTCTGCCATTTTGATAATTATTTGTTTGTTCTTACTTAAGTTGTTTATAGCTAGACGTTCTTGAGAGGTGAGATTGGCTTTATTACGTGTGGATTTGGATTGTTTACATATTTCCAGAAGTTCTGAATATACCACCTGATAAAATGATTCTATGTAGGGGCCTTTGTTATGTGTGGGGTTAAAGATAGACTTTGGTTTAAAAGAGGTATGTTTAATAGGTGGAGAATGGGCTAGTTGTTGGAATTCAAGAATTTGCTCCATATTATCACAATCCTCCCATAGTTCCATCAAATCGCTCATGGCTCGTATTTCTATGGAGGTATCGAAAATGGTGTCAGGCACTGGGATGGTGTTGACATTGGCTACTATGGTATCTTTGTGTTTGTTGGCCTGTAGACTGAAATGTCTCTTGAGAGTAATATTTCGGATGAATTTGTTCAAATCTTTGAAAATGGTAAATGGATTAAGTGGAATAGTAGGGGCGAAATTATTATTTTTTTTTTAATATTAATCTTTATAAAATTTTCACAATATACAGACCACATTTTAAAGTAACGTTACCAAAATTTCAATACATATTCCTTCAGGAGTCTGAGTTTTAAAATTCTAGGAAAGGGGGGGGGACATGGAAATACATCCATACATCACATATAATTAACAAAATAAAAACAATATCTGGACAATACCATAACCCCCATTATCCTTCCTCGACTATTTTTGCGATTCCTACATTTTTCCTATTGATATAACCCCCCCCCCTCCCTCCCACCCTTTCTATCGACACAACCCCCCCCCCCTCCCCTCCCCGCCAATATATATATTTGTGCTTTTATCCTACAATGTGTCGTAAATGTGTTATAATGCTTCCCATACCTTTAGTATACTCTACCCTGCTCCCACCCAATACCCGTCCCCCCCCCCCCTCTCCTCTTCCTTTTCCTATCGTGGTTTAAACTGGGGTATGCATCTCTTCTATCCACACTCGCCAATTTCTGTTAAACTCTTTTAAGTTATTTTGTTTTGCATATACTGCTCTCTCCTTACATAGGTATTCGTTTACAGCACTTATCCAATCCTCTACTGTGGGGGCTAGATTTGATTGCCATCTCCTAGCGATCATCCTTCTGGCTTGGAATAGGCATCTTAGAATTACCGTTGTTACTCCCTTTCTCTCTACTTCCTCATTTCTATATCCTAAGATCCACACTATGGGATTTAATTCTATCACTGTCCCAAAGGCCCTACTTATTGTCTCTACCACTCCTTCCCAGTATCTAAATAATTTGGGACATTTCCAGAGCATATGCATTAAATTCCCTGACCCCCCACACCTAGGGCAACAGTCATCTGTTCTCTTACCGAATCTAAATAATTTCTGGGGAGTATAGTATGCTCTATTAATTACCATCAAGTGGTAAATCCTATGGGGGGGAGAAACCGAGACCTTTGGGCATGCCGCTAGGATATTTTTCCACTGTGCTCGTGTTATATTACCTAAGTCTTGCTCCCATTTCTCCTTCTCGACCCTCCCTTTCCTCTCACAATTAATCTGTTCACCCAGCTGGGCATAGAATTTAGATATTAATCCTTTAGTGGGTCCTACTTGTGCTACTGGGTATAGCAAGGGCAGTTCTTCCCATGTTAGTGATAAGTTTCCAAACTGGGTCTTTAAAGCGTGCCTCACTTGTATATAAGCATAGAATGAGTTTTGTGATATCTTAAATTCTTTTTGCAGTTGATCGAAAGATTTGATACCCCTGCCGCCATATAAATGGCTAAGCCTTACAATACCGCATTTTTCCCATTCTACAATTTTTCCAACCCGCCATATTTCCTGTAGCTTCTTATTGTTCCAGAGAGGTGTATACTTTGTTATTTCACTATATCCCATTTTTTTTTTAACTATATCCCATAGCTTTAACATCATTTTTACTGTAGGGCATCTACACTGGAATGAGTCCGCTTCCAAGGTCTCAATCAGCGTGCTATGTGGGGAGCCTGTTAATACTAATCTCCCATTTGGGGTTCCTCCGTTCATCTCATCAATCCCCCCTAGCTGTTGTAATTGGGACGCCCAAAAATAGCACTCCGGATAAGGAACTGCGAATCCTCCTTCCTCTCCCGGTAGCTGGAGCATCCGCAATCTCAATCTGGCCTGTCCTCCCTTCCATATTAACTCCCTGAACAACATCTCGATTTTATTAAACCAACTTCTATTAATCCATATTGGGGCATTATGTAATATGTATAAAAGTTGGGGCATCCATATCATTTTTATCAAATTACATCTGCCAGCCACCGAGAGAGGCATTCGCTTCCATATAGCAATTTCTTGTTTAAACTTAACCAATAATGGGACTAAGTTATAACTTATATATTGCTTAGGATCCCTTATCAAGGTTACTCCCAGATATTTCAACTTATCCACTGTTGGCATTTGGGGGGTTCCCAGGGCCGTTTGCTGACCAATTGGGTCCAGAGGGAGACATTCCGATTTTTCCCAATTAATCTCCAGCCCTGTGAAGCCTCCAAACCCTTGCACCAATCCCATTGCCCTTGGTAGTGAGTACCTCATATCCCCCAGAAACAATAGGATATCATCTGCATAAAGTGAGATTTTTTCCTCTCCAGTTTTTCTTACAAAACCGACTATCTCCCGGTTTGCTCTAATTGCACATACCAAGGGCTCTATAGCCAACGCAAAGAGCAGGGGTGATAGTGGGCACCCCTGCCTCGTCCCTCTCCCCAGCTCTATTTTCCCGGATAACTCATTATTAATTTTTAGTCTCGCACTAGGTTTATCGTATAACATCCTAATCCAGCCTATGAAGGAAGGACCCAGGCCAAATTTCTCCAAGACTTTCCATATATATCCCCATTCTACGCTATCAAATGCTTTCCTTACATCCAATGCCACTACTGCGCCCGGAGTATCGTTATCCATTGGGATCTGCAAATTCAAAAAGGCTCTTCTAATATTTATACTAGTTGACCTGTTGGCTATAAACCCTGTTTGGTCCATATGGACTAATCTTGCTATAACTCGATTAAGCCTAATCGCTAATACCTTGGCCAGTATCTTTGTATCGGTACACAGGAGAGAGATTGGTCTATACGCTGCAACATCTAGGGCGTCCTTTCCTTCTTTGTACAACAGGATTATAACCGCCTCCATCATTGATGGTGGCAATTTACCCTTCCCATATGCTCCTCTTAACATCTCCAGGAGTTCAGGAAGCAGTATCTCGCCAAAATTTTTATAGACTTCAATCGGTAGTCCATCCGGCCCAGGCGATTTCTGATTTGGCATACTCGCAACTGCTTCCTGAAGTTCTTTCAAAGTTATTGGGGCTTCCAGTTCTTCTCTTTCTTCTTGTTTCAAACATGGTACCTCCAGTTGACCTAAAAATGTTTCCATTTGCTCATCCATCCCCACTTTCTGTGCAGTATATAATTTTTTATAATATCCTTCAAATACTTGGCATATACTCCCAGTTTCCGTTGTAACTAGTGATGGCCGAACGGTTCGCCCGGCGGTCGTTTCGCGGCGAATTTCCGACTTTCGCCGTCCGCGGGTTCGAACGCCTTTTTCCGTCGTTCGCCCCGGCGGACTTACGTGTTTAATGTATACAAGAACTTTAACCTTTCGTGACACGTTTATCATGTGTTACAGGACAACCAATTGAGACATGACAGCTCATGGACACTTGGACATTCCCCCTAACCTATAAATACACCCGATCCGGTGGCCATTTTACATTCTTTCTTCTGTCACTGTAGGGAAAGGATCCTGTGTGGAGTAGGGACAGAGAAAACGCTAGCTATTTGGTACACAAAAGTTCTTTTCAGGACTGGTATAGGTGTTAGGTCAGCAGCCTGAGTTTCTTTTGTCAGTTTAGATAAAGGGACAGAGCGCTGTATGCTGCTATTTTAGGGACAGCTCAGCCAGATTAGTCTTTCTTCATCATCATCATCATCATCATCATTAGCTGTTACTATCAGGTCCACAAAAGAGCTGTTCCAGCTAATCGTTCCAGCCTACTCTTTTTTGCCAATTTGTATAGGGACAGGCAGGAAGCAGTGTTGTCAGGCAGTGAGGATAATTTTAAAGACTTGCTGTTACTATTAGTTCCACAAAGGTTCTTTTCAGGACTGGTATCAGTGGTACGGTAATAGGCTTGTACACGTATAATATTCTTTCTTCCAAATATAGAAAGAATATTATACTTGACTGCTGCCCTTCTGCTGCAGTCTGCTAATCATTCACAACTCACTTGTTCCACAAAGCTCTTTATCAGGACTGGTAACTTGGTCTGTCTAGGGTGCTACGGTACATAGGCTTGGGTGCGGTACAGTCTGCTGTTCTGTAAGGACCGCTATCGGTCCACAATACATAGGGTTGCCGTGCACTACTGCTGACCGCTGCCCTATACTGCAGCAGTCCTTCATTGGTATAGGGACTGACGTACAGTCTGCTAATCACTAACACACAACCTGCTTGGTCCACAAAAGTTCTTATAAGGACTGGTAACTTGGTATAGGGTGCTACGGTACATAGGCCTGAGTGCAGTACAGTCTGCTGTTCTGTAAGGACCGCTATCGGTCCACAATACATAGGGTTGCCGTGCACTACTGCTGACCGCTGCCCTATACTGCAGCAGTCCTTCAGCGGTATAGGGACTGACGCACAGTCTGCTAAACACTAACACACAACCTGCTTGGTCCACAAAAGTTCTTATAAGGACTGGTAACTTGGTATAGGGTGCTACGGTACATAGGCCTGAGTGCAGTACAGTCTGCTGTTCTGTAAGGACCGCTATCGGTCCACAATACATAGGGTTGACGTGCACTACTGCTGACCGCTGCCCTATACTGCAGCAGTCCTTCAGCGGTATAGGGACTGACGCACAGTCTGCTAAACACTAACACACAACCTGCTTGGTCCACAAAAGTTCTTATAAGGACTGGTAACTTGGTATAGGGTGCTACGGTACATAGGCCTGAGTGCAGTACAGTCTGCTGTTCTGTAAGGACCGCTATCGGTCCACAATACATAGGGTTGCCGTGCACTACTGCTGACCGCTGCCCTATACTGCAGCAGTCCTTCATTGGTATAGGGACTGACGTACAGTCTGCTAATCACTAACACACAACCTGCTTGGTCCACAAAAGTTCTTATAAGGACTGGTAACTTGGTATAGGGTGCTACGGTACATAGGCCTGAGTGCGTTACAGTCTGCTGTTCTGTAAGGACCGCTATCGGTCCACAATACATAGGGTTGCCGTGCACTACTGCTGACCGCTGCCCTATACTGCAGCAGTCCTTCATTGGTATAGGGACTGACGTACAGTCTGCTAATCACTAACACACAACCTGCTTGGTCCACAAAAGTTCTTATAAGGACTGGTAACTTGGTATAGGGTGCTACGGTACATAGGCCTGAGTGCGTTACAGTCTGCTGTTCTGTAAGGACCGCTATCGGTCCACAATACATAGGGTTGCCGTGCACTACTGCTGACCGCTGCCCTATACTGCAGCAGTCCTTCATTGGTATAGGGACTGACGTACAGTCTGCTAATCACTAACACACAACCTGCTTGGTCCACAAAAGTTCTTATAAGGACTGGTAACTTGGTATAGGGTGCTACGGTACATAGGCCTGAGTGCAGTACAGTCTGCTGTTCTGTAAGGACCGCTATCGGTCCACAATACATAGGGTTGCCGTGCACTACTGCTGACCGCTGCCCTATACTGCAGCAGTCCTTCAGCGGTATAGGGACTGACGCACAGTCTGCTAAACACTAACACACAACCTGCTTGGTCCACAAAAGTTCTTATAAGGACTGGTAACTTGGTATAGGGTGCTACGGTACATAGGCCTGAGTGCAGTACAGTCTGCTGTTCTGTAAGGACCGCTATCGGTCCACAATACATAGGGTTGACGTGCACTACTGCTGACCGCTGCCCTATACTGCAGCAGTCCTTCAGCGGTATAGGGACTGACGCACAGTCTGCTAAACACTAACACACAACCTGCTTGGTCCACAAAAGTTCTTATAAGGACTGGTAACTTGGTATAGGGTGCTACGGTACATAGGCCTGAGTGCAGTACAGTCTGCTGTTCTGTAAGGACCGCTATCGGTCCACAATACATAGGGTTGCCGTGCACTACTGCTGACCGCTGCCCTATACTGCAGCAGTCCTTCATTGGTATAGGGACTGACGTACAGTCTGCTAATCACTAACACACAACCTGCTTGGTCCACAAAAGTTCTTATAAGGACTGGTAACTTGGTATAGGGTGCTACGGTACATAGGCCTGAGTGCGTTACAGTCTGCTGTTCTGTAAGGACCGCTATCGGTCCACAATACATAGGGTTGCCGTGCACTACTGCTGACCGCTGCCCTATACTGCAGCAGTCCTTCATTGGTATAGGGACTGACGTACAGTCTGCTAATCACTAACACACAACCTGCTTGGTCCACAAAAGTTCTTATAAGGACTGGTAACTTGGTATAGGGTGCTACGGTACATAGGCCTGAGTGCGTTACAGTCTGCTGTTCTGTAAGGACCGCTATCGGTCCACAATACATAGGGTTGCCGTGCACTACTGCTGACCGCTGCCCTATACTGCAGCAGTCCTTCATTGGTATAGGGACTGACGTACAGTCTGCTAATCACTAACACACAACCTGCTTGGTCCACAAAAGTTCTTATAAGGACTGGTAACTTGGTATAGGGTGCTACGGTACATAGGCCTGAGTGCAGTACAGTCTGCTGTTCTGTAAGGACCGCTATCGGTCCACAATACATAGGGTTGCCGTGCACTACTGCTGACCGCTGCCCTATACTGCAGCAGTCCTTCAGCGGTATAGGGACTGACGCACAGTCTGCTAAACACTAACACACAACCTGCTTGGTCCACAAAAGTTCTTATAAGGACTGGTAACTTGGTATAGGGTGCTACGGTACATAGGCCTGAGTGCAGTACAGTCTGCTGTTCTGTAAGGACCGCTATCGGTCCACAATACATAGGGTTGCCGTGCACTACTGCTGACCGCTGCCCTATACTGCAGCAGTCCTTCAGCGGTATAGGGACTGACGCACAGTCTGCTAAACACTAACACACAACCTGCTTGGTCCACAAAAGTTCTTATAAGGACTGGTAACTTGGTATAGGGTGCTACGGTACATAGGCCTGAGTGCAGTACAGTCTGCTGTTCTGTAAGGACCGCTATCGGTCCACAATACATAGGGTTGCCGTGCACTACTGCTGACCGCTGCCCTATACTGCAGCAGTCCTTCATTGGTATAGGGACTGACGTACAGTCTGCTAATCACTAACACACAACCTGCTTGGTCCACAAAAGTTCTTATAAGGACTGGTAACTTGGTATAGGGTGCTACGGTACATAGGCCTGAGTGCAGTACAGTCTGCTGTTCTGTAAGGACCGCTATCGGTCCACAATACATAGGGTTGCCGTGCACTACTGCTGACCGCTGCCCTATACTGCAGCAGTCCTTCAGCGGTATAGGGACTGACGCACAGTCTGCTAAACACTAACACACAACCTGCTTGGTCCACAAAAGTTCTTATAAGGACTGGTAACTTGGTATAGGGTGCTACGGTACATAGGCCTGAGTGCAGTACAGTCTGCTGTTCTGTAAGGACCGCTATCGGTCCACAATACATAGGGTTGCCGTGCACTACTGCTGACCGCTGCCCTATACTGCAGCAGTCCTTCATTGGTATAGGGACTGACGTACAGTCTGCTAATCACTAACACACAACCTGCTTGGTCCACAAAAGTTCTTATAAGGACTGGTAACTTGGTATAGGGTGCTACGGTACATAGGCCTGAGTGCGTTACAGTCTGCTGTTCTGTAAGGACCGCTATCGGTCCACAATACATAGGGTTGCCGTGCACTACTGCTGACCGCTGCCCTATACTGCAGCAGTCCTTCATTGGTATAGGGACTGACGTACAGTCTGCTAATCACTAACACACAACCTGCTTGGTCCACAAAAGTTCTTATAAGGACTGGTAACTTGGTATAGGGTGCTACGGTACATAGGCCTGAGTGCAGTACAGTCTGCTGTTCTGTAAGGACCGCTATCGGTCCACAATACATAGGGTTGACGTGCACTACTGCTGACCGCTGCCCTATACTGCAGCAGTCCTTCAGCGGTATAGGGACTGACGCACAGTCTGCTAAACACTAACACACAACCTGCTTGGTCCACAAAAGTTCTTATAAGGACTGGTAACTTGGTATAGGGTGCTACGGTACATAGGCCTGAGTGCAGTACAGTCTGCTGTTCTGTAAGGACCGCTATCGGTCCACAATACATAGGGTTGCCGTGCACTACTGCTGACCGCTGCCCTATACTGCAGCAGTCCTTCAGCGGTATAGGGACTGACGCACAGTCTGCTAAACACTAACACACAACCTGCTTGGTCCACAAAAGTTCTTATAAGGACTGGTAACTTGGTATAGGGTGCTACGGTACATAGGCCTGAGTGCAGTACAGTCTGCTGTTCTGTAAGGACCGCTATCGGTCCACAATACATAGGGTTGCCGTGCACTACTGCTGACCGCTGCCCTATACTGCAGCAGTCCTTCATTGGTATAGGGACTGACGTACAGTCTGCTAATCACTAACACACAACCTGCTTGGTCCACAAAAGTTCTTATAAGGACTGGTAACTTGGTATAGGGTGCTACGGTACATAGGCCTGAGTGCGTTACAGTCTGCTGTTCTGTAAGGACCGCTATCGGTCCACAATACATAGGGTTGCCGTGCACTACTGCTGACCGCTGCCCTATACTGCAGCAGTCCTTCATTGGTATAGGGACTGACGTACAGTCTGCTAATCACTAACACACAACCTGCTTGGTCCACAAAAGTTTTTATAAGGACTGGTAACTTGGTATAGGGTGCTACGGTACATAGGCCTGAGTGCAGTACAGTCTGCTGTTCTGTAAGGACCGCTATCGGTCCACAATACATAGGGTTGCCGTGCACTACTGCTGACCGCTGCCCTATACTGCAGCAGTCCTTCATTGGTATAGGGACTGACGTACAGTCTGCTAATCACTAACACACAACCTGCTTGGTCCACAAAAGTTTTTATAAGGACTGGTAACTTGGTATAGGGTGCTACGGTACATAGGCCTGAGTGCAGTACAGTCTGCTGTTCTGTAAGGACCGCTATCGGTCCACAATACATAGGGTTGCCGTGCACTACTGCTGACCGCTGCCCTATACTGCAGCAGTCCTTCATTGGTATAGGGACTGACGTACAGTCTGCTAATCACTAACACACAACCTGCTTGGTCCACAAAAGTTTTTATAAGGACTGGTAACTTGGTATAGGGTGCTACGGTACATAGGCCTGAGTGCAGTACAGTCTGCTGTTCTGTAAGGACCGCTATCGGTCCACAATACATAGGGTTGCCGTGCACTACTGCTGACCGCTGCCCTATACTGCAGCAGTCCTTCATTGGTATAGGGACTGACGTACAGTCTGCTAATCACTAACACACAACCTGCTTGGTCCACAAAAGTTTTTATAAGGACTGGTAACTTGGTATAGGGTGCTACGGTACATAGGCCTGAGTGCAGTACAGTCTGCTGTTCTGTAAGGACCGCTATCGGTCCACAATACATAGGGTTGACGTGCACTACTGCTGACCGCTGCCCTATACTGCAGCAGTCCTTCAGCGGTATAGGGACTAAGAGTTTTGTCACAGGGTGATTTAAAAAATGACAGGCAGAGGAAGAGGCAGGCCCTTCCGCAGGGGTGGTAGGGGTAGGGCAGGAGCAACAGCCTTGAGCCAAAGTGGGAAGTTGCAGAAGGTGCGTTCAATTACTTTAAAGGACGCACCAGACTTGGTTGAGTGGCTCACTCAGCCTTATTCTTCTGCACCCTCCTCATCCTCTCGATCTGCACCCTCTTCTTCACTCTCTGCTATGTGCACCCCCAAAGACACTACCACCAACAACACGACCACCACCACCACCACCACATACCTTCCGCTTGAGTCACTGGAATTATTTTCCGATCCATATCAAGAGGACATTTCTGATGCGCAGCCACTCTTGGTATTGGATCAGGAAGAGGAGGTAGCAACAAGCGCTACTCAGCAGTCTGACGCCAGTACCCAGATCAGCCCAAGGAGGAGGTTGGTCCCCGGTGTTGCTGCCTACTCTACTTATAGCGGTGGGGAAGGTGACGTTGATGATGACGTGTCTAGTGATGTCACGTGGGTGCCCACAAGAGAGGAAGAGGAGGGGAGTTCAGAGGGAGATATGGACCAGCAGATAGGGAGGAGAAGCAGCAATGACTTACATTGCACAGCAGGGACAAAGCAGACTGCAAATGTATCAGGAGCGAGTCATCGACCATGTACGGTCACATCTGGCGCTCCCAGGACACCGGCACATGGCTCCGCAGTGTGGGCTTTTTTTAACGTGTCCGCTGCTGACAATAGCGTTGCCATCTGCAATCTTTGCAGTCAACGCGTTAGTCGCGGTAAGCCCAATACTCACCTAGGGACGACCGCCTTAAGAAGGCACATGAGCAGCCATCACCGAGCCCAGTGGGAGCAACGGAACACACAAAGCCACACTGCAGGCTCTCACCGTCCAGCCTCGTCTTCTACTTCTCCTTCTCCTCTCTCCTCACAATTGTCCTCCACTCCACCTTCCATCACGCCAAGCTCACATTTTTCTGCAAAAAGGCAGGCTTCCGTGGGCCTAATGTTTGAGCGTAAAAAAATGATGACGCCGGATAACCCTCTTGCCCAACGGTTGGCGGCTGGCTTGTCAGAACTCATAGCCCGCCAACTACTGCCATATAAACTGGTGGACTCGGAGGCCTTTCGCAAATTTGTGGCCATTGGAACACCACAATGGAAGGTCCCAGGAAGGAAGTATTTCTCAGAGAAGGGCATCCCAGAGCTATATGGCCATGTTCAGCGGCAAGTGAATGTATCTCTGGCACACAGTGTCGGTGCCAAGATACATCTGACCACAGACACGTGGTCTAGCAAACACGGGCAGGGAAGGTATATCAGTTTTACTGCCCACTGGGTGAACCTTCTGACGGCCGTCAAGCATGTAACCCGTGGCACCCGTGTAGATTTGGTTTTACCGCCACGGATTGCATGCAGGCCTGACTCTTCTTCTCCTCCTCCTACTCCATCCTCCTCCCTCTCCTCCTCAGCTGCCTCCTCCTTTTCCGCTGCTAGCGTCTCTTCCACTGCACCGCCCAAGCTCCCCAGAACCTATTCCACATGCCAGGTGAGACGTTGCCATGCCGTGCTGCGTCTGTTGTGCCTGGAAGCAAAGAGCCACACTGGCCCGGCACTCCTTTCAGCTTTGCGTTCACAGGCAGATGAGTGGCTAACACCGCTCAATTTGACAGTTGGTAAAGTGGTGTGTGACAACGGTGCCAATCTGCTTAGCGCATTGAAACAGGGCAAAATCACGCACGTGCCGTGCATGGCACACGTCTTAAACTTGGTCGTGCAGCGATTCCTTGTCAAATACCCTGGGGTCCAGGACATCTTGCGGCAGGCAAGGAAAATCTCGGCCCATTTCAGAAGATCTTACACGGCCATGGCTCGCCTTGCTGACATTCAGCGGCGACACCATCTGCCGGTCAGACGTCTTATTTGCGATTGCCCGACGCGATGGAACTCAACCTTCTATATGCTTGATAGGCTGCTCCAGCAGAAACGTGCAGTTAACGTCTACCTGTATGAACTCTGCGAAAGAAACGGTTCTGGGGAGCTGGGTTTTTTTTCACCGCGCCAGTGGCTGCTCATGCGCGACACATGCAGACTTCTGCGGCCATTTGAGGAGATCACCAAACTGGTCAGTCGCAGCCATGGCGCCATCAGTGACATGGTACCTTATGCCTTCTTTCTGGAGCGTGCATTGCGTCGTGTCATTGATCAGGCTGTGGAGGAGCAGGAGCGGGAAGATGAGGAAGTCGCAATGCTGGATGAATTCCCAGGGGGGGCTACTCTATCTGAGACAAGTCAACAACAGGAGTCTGATGAGGAGTCAGAGGAGGATGGTGCCGGGGCGGATGAGCAGGAGCAAGAAGAGCATGCTTTAAACCTTTCTGGGATCCCTGTTGTGCGAGGATGGGGAGAGGAGAATGAAGAGGACGACATTATCCTGGATGATGAGCAGGAGCCAGGCCACCACACCGCTTCCACTTTAGTGCAAATGGGGGCCTTCATGCTCCAGTGTTTTAATAGGGACCCCCGTATAAAAAGCATGAGGGTCAAGGACCAGTACTGGGTGGCAACGTACTTAGACCCCCGGTACAAACACAAAATGGCGGAAATGTTACCGCCGTCGCAGAGGGCTGTCAGAATGCAGCACTTCCAGGCCTTGCTTCGAGAAATGCTGCATTCTGCTTTTGCGTGCGCTGGCAGAGGAGCAATTCCCACTCCCAGAGAAGGATTTGCGGGTACCAATCCAACAGCGCCTGCAAGAAGAGGCCGGTTTGAAGATGTGTTGGTGACTTCGGATATGAGGTCATTCTTTCAGCCGACCCATCGACAGGTGTCATCCGGATCCAGCATCAGGGAACGCCTAGACCGTCAGGTGTCCGACTACATTGGGTTAACGGCCGATGTGGACGCTCTGAGGAGTGATGAACCCCTAGACTACTGGGTGGGCAGGCTTGACCTCTGGCCAGAGCTTGCCCAATTTGCAATCGAACTGTTGGCTTGCCCCTCATCCAGTGTCCTGTCCGAAAGGACGTTCAGCGCAGCAGGGGGGATTGTGACCGATAAGCGTACTCGCCTAGCTCACCACAGTGTTAACTACCTCACATTTCTAAAAATGAATGAGGCATGGATCTCGGAGGAATTCAACACATGTGATCAGTAGACCATGTATATGTCTATAAACAATTTTTGGAATCAAGCACACAGACCTTCTTAATTCATTTGGCTCACTTCCCTGACCCAAAAAAGCACACCGTACTATATGCCCCTACCCTCCTCTTTGAAGAGGTTGAGCGGTGTCATATTTCTACTGGGGCTGCTTATTATGAGGGGTTCCCACCATCCCTGTGCTGTGCTGACTTCCTCCTGGGTGTTCTTATTATGAGGGGCTCCCACCATCCCTGTGCTGTGCTGACTTCCTCCTGGGGGTTCTTATTATGAGGGGATCACACCATCCCTGTGCTGTGCTGACTTCCTCCTGGGGGTTCTTATTATGAGGGGATCACACCATCCCTGTGCTGTGCTGACTTCCTCCTGGGGGTTCTTATTATGAGGGGATCACACCATCCCTGTGCTGTGCTGACTTCCTCCTGGGGCTGCTTACGGTGCTGCTGTCAGCGCTGTATGTCACGGAGCTGCTGTCAGCGCTGTATGTCACGGAGCTGCTGTCAGCGCTGTATGTCACGGAGCTGCTGTCAGCGCTGTATGTCACGGAGCTGCTGTCAGCGCTGTATGTCACGGAGCTGCTGTCAGCGCTGTATGTCACGGAGCTGCTGTCAGCGCTGTATGTCACGGAGCTGCTGTCAGCGCTGTATGTCACGGTGCTGCTGTCAGCGCTGTATGTCACGGAGCTGCTGTCAGCGCTGTATGTCACGGAGCTGCTGTCAGCGCTGTATGTCACGGAGCTGCTGTCAGCGCTGTATGTCACGGAGCTGCTGTCAGCGCTGTATGTCACGGAGCTGCTGTCAGCGCTGTATGTCACGGTGCTGCTGTCAGCGCTGTATGTCACGGAGCTGCTGTCAGCGCTGTATGTCACGGAGCTGCTGTCAGCGCTGTATGTCACGGTGCTGCTGTCAGCGCTGTATGTCACGGAGCTGCTGTCAGCGCTGTATGTCACGGTGCTGCTGTCAGCGCTGTATGTCACGGAGCTGCTGTCAGCGCTGTATGTCACGGAGCTGCTGTCAGTGCTGTATGTCACGGAGCTGCTGTCAGCGCTGTATGTCACGGAGCTGCTGTCAGCGCTGTATGTCACGGAGCTGCTGTCAGCGCTGTATGTCACGGTGCTGCTGTCAGCGCTGTATGTCACGGAGCTGCTGTCAGCGCTGTATGTCACGGAGCTGCTGTCAGTGCTGTATGTCACGGAGCTGCTGTCAGCGCTGTATGTCACGGAGCTGCTGTCAGCGCTGTATGTCACGGAGCTGCTGTCAGCGCTGTATGTCACGGTGCTGCTGTCAGCGCTGTATGTCACGGAGCTGCTGTCAGCGCTGTATGTCACGGAGCTGCTGTCAGCGCTGTATGTCACGGAGCTGCTGTCAGCGCTGTATGTCACGGAGCTGCTGTCAGCGCTGTATGTCACGGAGCTGCTGTCAGCGCTGTATGTCACGGTGCTGATGTCAGTGCTCTGTATTACGGTGCTGCTGTCAGTGCTCTGTATCTCCTGCACCCTCTTGTTTGCCTACCCTGGTCCCTGACCTTCCCTCTCCTCCATTGCCTTCATTAGCTCCATAGTCCTGAATTGTCAGAACAATTTCCCAAATAAAAAAAAAATGCTTGTAGTTATCGATCCCAAATTCACCTCATACATGTATTATGCTATTGTCCAGGTGGTGGGACTACGTGCTACCCCCTAATAATTACCCCGTGGCCGCAAATTCGACCTAAAGGTTTGCGAAATTCGCCTCCCATTGAAGTCAATGGAGCCCGCGGCGAACGGTCGTTTTCGCGAACGTTTGTGCCCGTTCGCGTTTCGCGTTCGCGAAACGTCCCGTCGGAAGTTCGTCCATCACTAGTTGTAACCTCTCCCTCAGGTATCCTAATCGCCGAAATTGAGGAGGGACCCGTGTTAATCTTCACCAGTTGTGCCAACATTTTTCCCACGCTTTCCCCTTCAGCAAAGGAGGCTTGCCGTTGGAACATATGTTGTATCTCTGCTTTCTTCAGGGTTATTAGCCTAAGTTCTTCTTGTTTATCTAACCAGATTTTTTCTTTGCCCTGAATGGGGTCGCTAATAAAATCTCTTTCAGCCTCTAACACTTCTTTCCCTATTTGTACCTCCTGCTCCCTAGACTTTCTGTTTATTTTTGCTATTGATTGGATCAGAAGACCCCTCACAAAAGCTTTCAGAGTATCCCACAGGATCCCTGATGTTACTGTACCCCGGTTATTTTTTAGAAATTCTTTTAGTTCCCACTGAATTCTCTCAGGGCGTTCTTCTCTCTTTTTTTATCAGTTCCAACCAGAGCGGGTTCACTTTCCACATCCTCTGTACCTTTCGTTCTCTCATTTTTAATACTGCTGTCACTGGGGCATGATCTGAAATCCCCCTGGACTGATATTCAATCTTTTCCACCATTTGTAAGGCCAGGTCATTCCCCAGTATCATATCAATCCTGGATAACGTAGCATGCGTGACCGAATGACAACTATACTGCCGGGCTCCCGGGTTCCCAGTTCTCCATAAATCCAGTAGTCCTACTTCTTCCAGGTACTGACCCAACCTCCCCTGCCAAGCTGGTTCCGCCAGTATTTTTTCTGGGAATCTATCAATTTTAATATCCAAGACCGTGTTGAAATCCCCTACTGTTATTATAGGAACACCATCTATCCCCACTAAAAATTCCTGTAATTTAAAAAGCACTTCCATTTTAAATGGTGGAGGGATATAGATATTTGCCAACATACATTCTCTATTTTCAATTAAGCAATGTAAGAAAATGTATCTGCCCTTTTCATCCAGGCTGACCCGTTTACATACAAAATTCACCCCCGTTTTTACCAAGACACTCACCCCTCTACTATATGTCGAATAAACAGAGTGGTATTGAAATTGATATTTTCTACTCTGCAACCGGTATATTGTGTCTCTATTTAAATGGGTCTCCTGCAGGCAGAACAGCTCTACTCCATATCCCTCCAACATGGATAGCACAGCTTTTTGTTTCACCTGCGTCCCCAGGCCCCTCACATTCCAGGAGCCTATCTTAATTTTTCCATCCTGCATAACCATAAACAAATAAAGAAAAACATTGGAGCAGGGAAGAAAGAGAGCAAAATAACCAGTCTACTGAGGACACTATTGAGATCCATTTGTCTCCCAGTACCCACCAACTCCCCCCTACCTTCTTTTATTAACTTATACCGCACTCCCCAGATATTACTCCCTAGTGTAATAACAAATTTATTAATCATCACCATTATCTCATATATTATGTGTCTCTTGATGTGGATTATACTATATAATTGTTTATTACCATTTTCCCCCTTGTGACCAATAGATTTTCCTTGTTTTTTACCCCCCCAAGTTTTACCACCCCATATTTTGTGTCCTTTCTTAATTTGAGTTATTTCCTGCACCCCATTTATTAGTGCAAACATTTTTTTTTCCCTTCATCCTCCCCCATATTTCCCCCCCCTGCCCCCCCCACCCCTCCCCCACCTTCCTAGGTGTTACCCTAGGGGCTATTAGTGACCTTATACCACTCTCTTCACAACCTATTCACCACCCACACCTACTACACTCGCCGTGTATTACCTCCCTCCCGCCCCCCCTCCCATACAACACAAAAAAAAAAAAAACACATACTTCCTCCCCCCAGCTCTTTCTATCTTCCTGACCCACTCAATGCCAAGAACCCCAACGGCTAAATTTTTTCTTTATTTTCTTCTATCCATTTTTCCACTTCCATTGGGGAACAAAAAACCTGAGTATGCCCTAGTGCATTAATCCGTAGCTTTGCAGGATAAAGAAGAGCATACGGCACCCTGAGCTTCTGTAACCTGCGTTTCACCTGGAGGAACTCTACCCTTTTTCTCTGGAGTTCTGGGGAAAATTCAGAATATAGTGAAATTCTAACACCCTTATACAGTACAATCCCCATTTCCCTTGCTTTCCGTAATAACACCACTTTATCTTTATAATTAAGTAATTTCATCAATAATGGCCTGGGACGGCCCCCCTCCAATGGTGCTCTAAAGGGTACCCTTTGCGCCCTCTCTATTGAGAACGTTGTTGAAAAGGCATCCCTTCCAAACAGTTCAACCAAAAGATGCTCCATAAATTCAGCAGGGTTTACACCCTCGCTTTTTTCCGGAAGCCCCACTACTCGCACATTGTCCCTCCGGAGCCTATTTTCCATTTCGTCCATTCTTGTTCTATATCCACTGAACTGCTCCTTCAGGCTTTCTATTTCTTTAATTAGGAATGTTGTATCGTCTTCTAATCTACTAGTCCTTATCTCAAGTTCTGTCGTCCTTTCCACCACTTTCTGTAAGTCTTGCCTTACCACCATTAGATCTTCCTTCACTCCCTTCATTTGATTACAGAGTTCTTTTAGTGAAATGTTGCATGCATTTACCGCCAGTAGCACGTCCTTTATAGTTGGCTCCTTTTCTATCGGGGGGGAGTCACCTACTGTAATTTCTATATTCTGTTCCCCCACTTCCGCATTTCTATTTACTGAGGGTTTTACCACTGCTCCAGCTTGTGTGTTGATATTAATGTTTGACTGTCCCATATTTTTCCTTTCAGTCATTACACCTTGCTGCCCCTTTGATTGTGCTTTTTTTGGGGGTGTCTGAGATGACTGAGCCGGGTTATGAGCATATTGTTCTAACTTCGCTGCTGTGGCGGACTGTTGCAAGCTTTTTTCCCCCCTTTCTTTTGCAGAACGCAAATGTTGCATCTTACTTTCCTTTTTCTCGTCCCTGACTTCGGGACAATCCTGGGTATATCGTGTTATATCGTGTTTTAAAGGGTTTCTAATCAAGCCGCCCACAACACAATATTCATTTAATGCAGTAATGACCGTATTCCGATGCTCATTTCATATATCACAAAGACCTCCTTTTTCCTGGGTTTGCAGCACCACATACATTTATTTACCCACATTGGCTCATTCACTGTTTAGCCTGTCCATTTTTTTTGACACAGAGACCGTCCCACAGTTAATAGATTAATACAGTACTGAGCTAGATTTATAACCAGTTTTATAGTCAGTCCACACGTTCTCTGCTGCTTACAAAATATTCAGTTTCTTTTTTAGCGAGAAGTATTCCTTTGCCCAGGCTATCAATTTTAGCAGTCTCTCGCCTTAAGGCACACACAGGAGGCAGTGGAATCTGAACATCCAGACATCAAAAGAGAAAAAAAAAAAAAAATAGAAAGATGACCGGAGAACAGGTACTTATTTGCACATACTATTTCAGGTACTGTTCATTCATCTTACTGTGCAATACAATACGGTGAAGTCCAGATAAAAGTGTTATAAATCCTCCTCACCCTCAGCCAGCACACTCCTGTTTGCTAATTGCCAGTCTCCAGGCACCGCTATGTCCAAGGCTTACACTGCAAAACATCCGCCTGCTATGCCCCTCACACCTCCGTCTTCTCCCCCCCCCCCCGCAATCCTGCCGCTTACCTCCTTCCTCCTAACGCGGCTTGTGGGAGAGCTTCTCGGTATACACTGCGTGTAGGATCGTTCAGCGGGACTCGGTGACGGTCGGCGTGGCTCGGAGGTGCTCGTGAATCCTCGGCCGTGTTTGCTGGAGTTCGGAACCCGGAAGCATACGGAAAACCCCGAGGGCTCCGTCTGTACTCGGCACGCTGGTACGCTGGCACTCCTCCTCCCGCCCAGCTTCGATAATCAGCTCCGGTCCTCCTCACGCTGCGTCCGGCCGCCACTCTGGACACACCGCGCTCTCACCAAGGGGTCAGGGAGGGAGTCATACACGGCGTCTCACATCCCTCACTCACTCCACTCCACCTTGCACATCCGGTCACACCCCCCCCCCGCTCTTGGACAGGGGCGAAATTTAGACCTCGTTGTAATAATGACAGTTCATCATCAGTAAATTTAATGGAAGACAAATTGAAGATCTTTACAGTCTCCGCATTTTTTCTGGGTGTGGTGTGTTTAGATCTGCCCCCTCTCCTGCCTCGTCGTCATTGTGTTTTCTTTTGTTGGGGCTGGATCGGGGGGTTAGGCATAAAAAAGATGATTTATTGAGAGCACTAGGAGAACCAGGTGGGTGGCCAATGTTTCCAGCCACATCATGTATAGGATCACTATCTCTGGCTGGTGCCAAGGGCGTAATTGAAAGATCACAAGTAGGGACAGTGTTATCAGTCATACCTAATGCAATTGGTGCATCATGGATAATGGTGACGGGATCAATGGATGATGAAATGGTAGGGGTGGTGTCCTCTGTCACTATAATAGCAGTGGTTAGTGTACCTGAGGCAGATGTAGTATTGGACAAATCTCTATTGGTGGTATCTGTACGACTCAGACTGATGTCTGCCGTGGGATGTACAGATGTTGGCCTATGGGTCTCAGATTTATTATTGGAGGAAGATACTGTTCTGTGGTTTTGAGAAGATGGAAAGGGACTTGGGGTTTTAGATTTGGAAAATCTAGAAGTAGCAGTCTGGTGGTTGGATTTGGAGGGAATGAGATTAGAATGATTATGGATGTGAGAAGTAGGAGTCAGGGACATGAGTGGTGGCACATTATTCAAACGGTTTTTCTTTTTCCAATTGAAAACTCTGTTCGAGTTATAATCATCTATATCTCTACGGAATTTTCCTAGTTTCGATTTTAGAAGGAAATCCGCTTTCCTTTTTGTATGTTGTTTCAAAATTCTTGACCATTCTCTAGGGGCAGAGGGGGTTAAAGAGGACAATGATGTTATAGTGGTCTTTATCTGCTCTTTCAGGGCAGAAAATTTCCTGTCTCTCTGCATAATCAGCAGTTTTATCCATTTTTGAGTGCAAAATTCTGCAATCTGCTCCCATTCTATAAGGAGATCTTTACCTAGAAAATGACAATTCTTAAGTACACGAAGTCCCCGTGGAGAAATTCTGGACTCAGAATACTGTTTAAGGAAAAAGCCATCCCACCACTGTTGGTTGGCTGAATTAATCAATTCTTCAATTTTCTTAATTTTTGTGCAAGCATCTTTTGTATTAGGACCAGATAGAGGAGCAGTGGAAGAGAAGAAAGAAGGAGAAAAAAATTCATAAAACTGTTCAAGATTGTCATTTTTCATACATTCGATTTGTGATAAAAATGGTTGTATGCTAACACACAAAACTGCAGCACACTAATGGCTTCAATATACAGTAAAAACAAGGGTGAACAGCGGCGCTAGATATGGTGATAACATAAAATTATATAACAACTGGAATATAGGTATACATAAAATGTGTGTGAATAAGCACACATGATATTAAAAAGGGTGTCCTTTCTAAAGCTGAAGCCTCTTTCTTCCATAGAGAATATTACAATGTACCGTACTTCTACCATCTTCCAAAGGTACACAAGAACCTTGAGAATCCTCCTGGACGTCCCATTGTGGCATCCATGGAGAGTATTACCACCAGTTATTCTCTCTACATCGATCAATTCCTCCAACCTCTGGCCCAAGCTCTCCCCTCATATATCCGGGATGGTACCCATCTCCTAGAGTTATTACAACCATATACTTGGGAACCAACATATCTGTGGGTATCGTTGGATGTGTGTTCATTGTACACCTCGATCCCGCATGAGGTTGGACTACAGGCGGTTTTGCATTTTTTATCCAAGGACAGTGACATCAATTCCAGACAGTCACAGTTTATTCTGAAAGCGACCAGATTCTGCCTGGAACATAATTACTTCAACTTTGAGGATGATTATTACCTTCAGAATACTGGGACTGCTATGGGGGCAAATTTTGACCCCAGTTATGCAAATCTCACGATGGGCCTATGGGAGACCAGGTACATATGGGCACATAACCCATTCGCAGCGCACCTGGTCTTCTATGGGCGCTACATCGATGACATTATTATCATCTGGGATGGTCCTCCTCATACTGTACAGGAATTTCTATCACACTGCAACTCTAACAATTTTGGTCTTTCCTTTACCTCAGAAATAAATGCCACTTCTCTTTGTTTTTTGGACCTGGAACTCAGTCACCAAGAGTCCACAATTATAGCTAAAGGTTACACCAAGCCCACATTAGGGAACTCTTTTTTACATTTCACCAGTTGTCACCATCCGAGATGGGTTAAAAATGTCCTCAAAAGTCAATTTTGCCAGTTACGGCACAATTGCACTAGGTTGGAGGACTATAATGCACAAAGTGTTCACCTCAAACAGAAATTTATAGAGAAAGGCTACCCCCCAGACCTCATCGATCAGGCTCATATGGTTTACAATACCGATGACATTCCAAAATCAAAACAGTGATCACAAGAAAATGTAGGAACAAGATTCATAACCCAATATCACAACAAACACTGGAAAATGGAGAGCGTTTTCAAAAAACACTGGTCTATACTACAGCAAGACTCACACTTAAAAACCACTATTCCTACAGTGCCACAATTTGCCTATAGGAAGGCTCCAAATATAAAAGGGAAAATCGCTCCTAGCAAAATTAAATCTGCCCAATCTATATCCAATAACATTCAACTAACACTCATTCCTCTGGTGGGCATGTTTCAGTGTAAAAAATCCCTGTGCCTGACTTGTGCTCATATTGAACATGGTCAAAAATCCTTTGCTCATAAGGGTAAGACATACACATTCAACACCTTCCATAACTGTTCTTCCATGTTTGTGGCTTACTGTCTAGCTTGCCCTTGTGGCATGCTATATGTGGGCCATACAATCAGAGCCCTTAGAGCCAGATTTGGGGAACATCGCAGATTTGTCGATGCTGGTCTCCCTAAACACAGTGTCCCCCGCCACTTTCTAGAATATCATAAACAATCATCCAAGGATCTAAAAGTTTGGGTCCTTGAATCAATTCCAGATAAATTTCCCCCAGCAGAACGTTTCAAAAGACTGTCGTCAGGAAACGTATTGGATTTTCACTTTGGATACTATGTCGCCTAGAGGAATGAACGAGGAGATCGAAATCAGCACTGTTATTTAATCAGGTGCTGGTGTGATTTTCCCCTGGTCATGCCTCAGTGGGTTGCCCTGTTACTGGTGAATGGATACCCAGTTTTATCCACTAAATAGCTCATTTGGGCAACAGACACAAATTTGGCACCGCTTTTTTTTTTTTTTTTACCACCCCCTTTTTGTTTTTGTTTTTACTACCCCCCCCCCCCCTTTTTTTTTCTCTTCCCCCCTTCCCCTTTTTTATACAATATTATGTTCCCTCTAGAGAGTATTGGGACAGAAAGATGTTTGTATATACTCACGTATATACATGCGTTTGTTGCACATGTACATGTTTACAACTGCATGTTGTAAACATGTACATGATGTTTTTGGTCATGATATAACTTAGAACCTTAATATTATACCTAGCATAGAATCCTCTCTTTCCTCCATTCTCACCATTTTATTAATTCATTATAATTTATAATAATCAATTGATTTCCAAATTGCTAATAATTTTCTTAATTCATTTTTTTGTTAATTTACTTATAAAAATGTATTCATTTTAAATTTGAGGTATATTTATACATTTTAGATTTATGTATTTAATCAATTAGTGAATTGATCGATTTCTGCAAACGTTATAAACTTATCTTCCACTATTAATCAGCAAGCTTCTTACTCATATTTACATTCTCTTCGGTCTCCAGCCATCTACCTCTTTGAATCTGTGTATTTGATTGACGGGCTGGCCAGCCCATCAGATCTCTCTGTTTCTATTTCCTCTGCAATATAAGACTGCCAGATTTGCCAGCCAATCATGGTCTGATGAAGAAGCTGTAGCTTCGAAATGCATTACCATTCCTTGCCACTGTGAATAATCACACTTCCTGTTCCTGTGAAGTCACGACCAGCTGCTTCTTGTTTCCTGCTTCCTGGTTCCCAGCATTTTCTGGATCCCTGTAAGATCACACCAGTGCCCCAGGCTGCAAAGGGAAGACATTTATGAGACTCCAGGACTGGCGATTTTCACTGCATACTGAACTCATCTAATTTAACCTGTGAGTTACTACTTGTTTTTATTAAATATATGATTTATACTGCACTCAGTCTGGCGCCCCTCTGTTCCCATTTCTACACAGAGCTCATCGCTTCACTCTAAGGGAGCTGCCTCCAGGTGCTAATCATACAAGATCTCGGATCATTTATGGACATTATGTTTTAAACAAATGTTTTAATATCATGTGTGCTTATTCACACACATTTTATGTATACCTATATTCCAGTTGTTATATAATTTTATGTTATCACCATATCTAGCGCCGCTGTTCACCCTTGTTTTTTGGCCAAATACAGAGGCCCAACATGCAGGGAGAACCTTCAGATGTTCTAGAAGCATAAAATACACATCTAATTTCCTGACTACCTCTTGCATTTTTGAAAGCCCTGGAGCACCAGAACAATGGAAACTCACCAACAATGACCCAATTTTGGAAAGAAAACACCCCAATGTATAATCTATGAGGCATAATGAGTCTTTTGAACATGTCATTTTTTTCTACAAGTTTTTGGTGGAAAGAAAATGAAAACACATTTTTTTTTTACATAAAGTTGTCCATTTTTACAATATTTATAACACATAGCATGTACATACCAAAAATGACACCCCAAAAATAGATTCTCTTACTCCCCTTGAGTATAGTAATACCACACGTGTGAGACTTTTACAAAGCCTGGCCACATACAGTCCCAACATGCAGGGAGCATCATCAGGTGTTCTATTGGCATACATTTATCAAATCTAATTTGACTACCTATTACACTTTGTGATGTGGCATGGATGAGCATGAATGGGGATGGATGAGCCATGGATCGGGATGGCTGAGCATGGTTAAGCCATACATATGTATGGCTGAGTATGGATGAAATGACTGAGCATGAATTAGTATGGCTGGGTATGGATGGGATGGCTGAGTACGGCTGAGTACGGCTGAGTACGGCTGAGTACGGCTGAGTACGGCTGGGTAATGTTGTAACTATTGCTGGGTATGAATGGGGGTGGATAGCATGGCTGAGCAGGGATGGATGAATGAGTATTGGTGAATATGGATGGATGAGTATTGGTGAGTATGAATGGATGAGTATTGCTGAGTATGGATGGCTGAGCATGGATAGATGGATGAGTATTGCTGAGTGTGGATGGCTGAGGATGGATGGATGAGTATTGCTGAGTATGGATGGATGAGTATCGCTGAGTACGGATGGATGAGTGTTGCTGAGCATGGATGGATAGATGAGTATTGTTGAGTATGGATGGCTGAGCATGGATGGATGGATGAGTATGACAGATGGATGGCTGAGCATGGATGGATAGATGAGTATGACAGAGGGTTGGTTGAGCATGAATGTATGGATGAGGCTGGATGAGGCTGCAAAGGGCACAGAGCAGCACTGTAGTCACTACAGATCCAGCCAACAGCGCTGCTGCAACCGACCTCTCCCCTCTCCACTCACACTGAGAGGAACCAGACATGACGCGGTTTGTTTCAAGTGATCGCGTGGTAAACGGCCACTGACAGTGGAGTAGATTGTCAGCAGACATTTACCGTGATCCCTGACCGCCGGGTTACAGACACTCCCATGTGCGCGCCCCAGGGGAGGACATCAATGTACGCCCTCCCAGAGTTATTGAGCCACGCTGTAGCTGTCTTTTGGCTATAGCACAGTTGTTAAGTGGTTAAAGCGGAGTTCCAGACTGTCAAAAAAAATTAAAAGTCAGCAGCTACAAATACTGACTTTAATATAACGATACTTACCTGTCCAGGTATGCCGCAATGTCGACCTTGCTACTGCACATATGTGAGTCTTGCTGCGCTTTCTAAATGGTCCCGCTGTCTCCTGGGACCTGTGTGTCTCCCAGAAGGCAGTGGGGGGGAAGAAGGAAGGGATGCAAATTTCATAAATCTTACCCAAAAGTAGGAGCGGGTACCTGTTTTTTTCCCCCCAAAAAGTGCCAAATGTGTCAGTGGAGGGGGGAGGGTGTGAATAAGTGGGGCTTGCCCTTTTAGGTGGCGCTCCACTTTAATAGCTACATTCCTATAACAGAACTTACCAACAAAGGAACATAAAAGCGCTTTTTAGAAGGATAATGCCCCACTTTCATGCAAGTACTAGAGCATTCATGCTTTCATTAATATAATCATTTACAGTCAGTTCATCTTACATGCAATGTATAGTGTTTTGCATATGTAGCCACTCCCCCTTAAAGTGGAACTAATGTCTATAAGCAGGCAGACTCTTTATTGCAGAACACACATGCAATGTCTCTTCTGCATTAAAATAAACCTGCCTGCTTTCAGTCTTTCTTAAAATGTACACTTAACTGTGTATGCAGCTATTGTTTTACACCCCCCACTACCAGCCAATGGTACAGCCCTGGGGTATAGGTCAGCCCACAAACTCCACTAGTCTCCAGGGGCTATGGGATCATTACAAATGTATTTCCTTGTTATGTTAAAGATGAGGAAACTTAAACTTAAACAAAATGTTGAATACCAGCTAGCAAGTGGAGTGTTATGCCGCATACACATGACCGGACTTTCCGGCAGACTATCCATCGGATAGTCCGATCGTGTGTGGGATAGTGCAATCGTTTTTCTTTAAAAAAAATCAGACAGACCTAGAAATAGAACATGATTCAAATCTGTCCGACGGACCCAATTCCTATCAGGAAAACTGTTTGTCTGTATGCTGGTCTGATGGACCAAATATGATGCAAGGGCAGCTATTGGCTACTGGCTATTGAACTTCCTTTTCTAGTCCCGTCGTAGGTCATCATGTTCAAAACGAACAGACTTTTGAATGGACTTTAGTCCGTTCATGTGTGGGCAAGTCCGTTCGTTCGGACGTCCGTCGTAACTCCATTGAAGGTCTGTCGCGAAGACCATCGGACCTTTTCTGCCATAAAGTCCGGTTGTGTGTACGTGGCATTAGGCTTTTTAACACATAGTAACATAGTAGGTGAGGTTGAAAAAAGACACAAGTCCATCAAGTCCAACTTATGTGTGTAATTATAGGTCAGTATAACATTGTATACCCCTGTATGTTGCGGTCGTTCATATGCGTATCTAATAGTTTCTTGAAACTATCGATGCCCCCAGTTGAGACCACCGCCTGTGGAAGGGAATTCCATATCCTTGTTGCTCTTACAGTAATGGACCCTCTATGTTGTTTAGGGTTAAACCTCTTTTCTTCTAATTTTAATGAGTGGCCGCGAGTCTTGTTAAACTCCCTTCTGCTAAAAAGTTTTATCTCGATTGTGGAGTCACCAGTTTGGTATTTGTATATTGAAATCATATCCCCTCTCAAGCGTCTCTTCTCCAGAGAGAATAAGTTCAGTACTCACAATCTTTCCTCATAACCAATATCCTCCAGGCCATTTATTAGCTTTGCTACCCTTCTTTGTACTCGCTCCATTTCCAGTACATCCTTCCTGAGGACTGGTGCCCAGAACTGGACAGCATACTCAAGGTGCATCCAGACCAAAATCTTGTAGAGCGGGAGAATTATCATTTTATCTCTGGAATGAATCCCTTTTTTAATGCATGCAAATATTATGTTTGCTTTGTTAGCAGCAGCTTGGCATTGCATGTCATTGCTGAGCCTATCATCTACTAGGACCCCCAGGACCTTTTCCATCCTAGATTCCCACAGAGGTTCTCCCCACGGTGTATAGATTGCATTCATATTTTTGCCACCCAAATGCATTATTTTACATTTTTCTACATTGAGCCTCATTTGCCATGTAGTTGCCCACCCCATTAATTTGTTAAGATCTTTTTGCAAGGTGTCAACATCCTGCGGAGAAGATATTGCCCTGCTTAGCTTAGTATTGTCCGCAAATACAGAGATTGAACTGTTTACCCCATCCTTCAGGTCTTTTTTGAACAAATTAAAGTGGATGTAAACCCAATGTCATCCTTTCTAAACTACTGCCTTAGGGTTTATCTATAAGGATATACATGCCTCCTGCATGTATCCCTACCTGTCAAATGTCTCCCCTCTGTCTGTTATGAGAACCGAAAAACTGCAGATTCTGTGGGTGGGTCTGTTGTCTGGAGCATGGTGGATGGAGTCGTGATGTCAGTAGACTCCCTGCCCACTTCTATACTCCTCTTGTCAATATGCATTTTTTCCTGTGTAATTCTTGCACTGAACTTCTGCTATGATCTCTAACATCCAGTGAAAAGACAGGAAAGTAACCACATGACTTCAGCATGCCCAATTATGCTGAGGTGGGGAACATCCAATCCTGGCAGAGCAGCAGAAGAAAGGAGTGGGAGGGAATTAAAAAATAATGCATGTCTCTTAGGCTAGTGCACAAGATGTAAATCACCTGTCACTCACAGCATGGGGGAGAATTTGACAAAGTTTTTCTCTGTTTGTCAAGATTTATCTCACTGAAAAATAAAAGAGGATTGCTCAGAGCTGGATTAACGCTTTGTGGCAAGACTGGGCTCAAATGATAGGAAACCTTATACTCTACATTATGACATCAAAAATCATCCACTTTAAACAGGATTGGTCCCAGCACAGAACCCTGGGGGACCCCACTACCCATCCCTGACCATTCTGAGTACTCCCCATTTTTCACCACCCTCTGAACTCACCCTTGTAGCCAGTTTTCAATCCATGTAGTCACCCTATGGTCCATGCCAACAGACCTTATTTTGTACAGCAAACTTTTGTGGGGAACTGTGTAAAATGCTTTTGCAAAATCCAAATACACCACGTCTACAGGCCTTCCTTTATCTAGATGGCAACTCACCTCCTCATAGAAGGTTAATAGATTGGTTTGGCCTGAATGATTCTTCATGAATCCATGCTGATTACTGCTAATGATACCGTTCTCATTACTAAAATCTTGTATATAGTTCCTTATCATCCCCTCCAAGAATTTAACCTTGCCTGTCTACAGTTGCTTGAAAAGTATTCAAACCCCTTTTTTTCCACATTTTGTCATGTTACAACCAAAAACTTAAATGTACTTTATTGGGATTTTATGTGATAGACCAACACAAAGTGGATCATAATTCTGTAGTGGAATAAAAACTATAAATGGTTTTCAACATTTTTTACAAATAAATATCTGAAAAGTGAGCATTTGTATTTAGCCCTTCTGAGTCAATACTTTGCAGAACCACCTTTTATTGCAATTACAGCTGCAAGTATTTTTGGGTATGTCCCTGCCAGTTTTGCACATTTAGCGAGTGAAATATCTTCCCATTCTTGTAGCTTGAGCTCTGTCAGATTGGATGGAGAGCATCTGTGAACAGCAATGTTCAAGTCTTGCCACAGATTCTCAATTGGATTTAATTCTGTGCTTTGACTGGGCCATTCTGAATCCAAATCCCTGGATGAAATCATAGCAAATAGTAATGAATTTAGTTTCATTTTTTAAGATCTGTTTTGTTTATTTGTTTTCTAACTACCAGTAATTCCATATTTTAAGAACAATTCAAACTCTGTGTGAAGAATAACTGGTTGTTAAGCAGTGGATCAGGAAGCTGGATGCCACATCCTTAACAATGATGAGTCATGGGAGGTCCCCCATGTTCAATATATCTGATACTAAACAAACATTTTCCATTCTGCACATGTCTAATGGGCATAGACATGTTTGCTTATCACTTATTCAAATTAGATTCCTAGAGTCCTACAGAATAGATGTTCTTTTATCTGTTTTACAATGCAAGGCTATCTGTTGGCTAAATCATCAAAAATAATCCTTTTACTGTTTTTACTGTTTAAATATTCAATACAATATGTAAAAGCTGCATTTAAAATGTGAAAGTAACACACAAATTATAAAAAGATAAACACTGTAATATCCAAAAATGTGCTTAATCCACTGTTTAACCACTTGGGATCCGCGCTATTGCAAAATGACGGCAACAGCGCGGACCCACATTTCCGGGACTACGTCTATTGACGTCGTCCCGGATACGAGCGGCCTGCGCGCCCCCTGAGGGGCGCGCGCGGCGCGCTCTGTGATCGGCGAGTCCGTGAGACTCGCCTGATCACCGATCCGTGTAAGGGGTCGATCCCGACCCCTTATCACGTGATCAGCTGTCAGCCAATGACAGCTGATCATGTGATAAAACGGAGCCGGTAATCGGCTAGTATTCCTCCTCGCGCTGACAGCGCGAGGAGAAAAAAAAAAAGCCGATCGCCGGCGGCCGTGTTCGGGACATCAGTCCCGATCACGGCCAGCAATTCAAACGGACACCTGCCCCCTGCCAGTGCCCACCTGCCACCCGCAGTGCCATCCTGAAATAAAGTAAGTGCCCCCCTGTCAGTGCCACCCAGCAGTGCCCATAGTGCCCACAGTGCCACCCAGCAGTGCCCACAGTGCCACCCACAGTGCCACCCAGCAGTGCCACCCACAGTGCCACCCAAAATCTGCCTCAAAGGTGCTGCACCCCAGTGCCGCCCATCAGTGCCCAGCAGTGCCGCCCATCAGTGCCCAGCAGTGCCGCCCATCAGTGCCCAGCAGTGCCACCTATCAGAGCCACCTATCAGTGCCACCTATCAGTGCCCATCAGTCCCATCTATCTGTGGTACCTATCAGTGCCCATCGGTGCCACCCATCCGTGCCACTTATCCGTGCCACCCATCCGTGCCATCTTATCTGTGCCCATCTTTGCCCATCAGTGCCGCCTTATCTGTGCCCATCGGTGCCGCCTTATCTGTGCCTATTAGTGCCGCCTTAACTATGCCTATCAGTGCCCACCAGTGCAGCCTATCAGTGCCCACCAATGCAGCCCATCAGTGCCCACCAATGCAGCCCATCAGTGCCCACCAATGCAGCCTATCAGTGCCGCCTAATCAGCGCACTTCAATGAAGGAGAAAAATGACCCGTTTGCAAAATTTTATAACAAACTATTAAAACATGATTTTTTTTTTTTTTGCATCTTTTTTTGTTTGTTTAGCAAAAAATAAAACTCCGAGCTGTAACTAAATACCACCAAAAGAAAGCTCTATTTGTGGGAAAAAAATGATAAAAATTTCATTTGGGTACAGTGTTGTATGACCGCGTAATTGTCACTCAAAGTGCATCAGCGCTGAAAGCTGAAAATTGGTCTGGGACTGAGGGGGGTTTAAGTGCCCAGTAAGCAAGTGGTTAAGGACCAGGATCCAAAAACCATGTATTAACAGGTAAACTAGCTGCTTGGAATAGTAGGAAGTACATCCTGAAAGCCTGAAAGCCTTTGTTCCAGTATTTCCCATTGCATGCAATGATTACCTGCCCGTAACAATGTTTTCTACTATATGTACCATTTAAGAATATGCCCCCACGTCCGATCCTTCTCCGCCCCCCTCCTCCCCATTGTGAGCGGGGGGGGGGAAGGCAGGGAGGGGGGAGAGAAGAGGGGATGGGGGAGGAGGGAGAAAAAGGAAAGGAAAAGAGAAAATTAATTTTGTTTTTGTTTTATTTTTATTTTCTTCCCTCCTTCCCTTTCAACTGCCTCCTTTCCCTTCCCCACACAACATCTCTCATAAAAAGACATGGACAGACACTTTCTACACTTTTTTTCAGATAACACCATTTGCTATCTACCCAGGTAGATTACTCAAATATTTTCTCTCCTTCTGTTTTATTTATTAGAGTTAAAACTATAATACAGTTAGGAACAGACTTGTTCAATACTGATTTTATATGTCTATAGATTATTCACATCCTGCTTTTGTATTTGTATTAGAGTTCTTTTATACATTTGAAGAAAAGTATGATATAGATTACATAAGATTTTGTTGTCTCAGCATATGTCTTCTTTTTTCTAATTTTCCATTATACTCTGTGAAATTGAATAATAAGAACCTGAACAAGGTCCAGAACCCAAAGCTTGAGACCGAAGATTTAATCACTTTTGTTTTATATGTCCTTTTTACAAAACAGAGTTGCTGATGAAATTAGTCAGTAGCATATCTGCCTATGACTACAAAGACTAAATGACATCACACAATCAAAGACTTTCAAGCTTTGATCACCGCATGTGCTGACTGCTGAACTCCTTCAGTCCTATACTGAAAAACACAGCTGCTCTCTCTGTTCATGTGTTATCCTTACATGTAGCAATATGGTGTTACTATACCCAATACATATGGTTATTTTTATGTACCATAAGTCATAGGTGTTCAAATAATATCCAGTTGAAGACCTAGCCTTTTCTGGCACTTTTTGTTTAAGTAAAAATCTGTAATTTTTGCTAGAAAAATACTTAGGATCTCCAAACATTATATATTATTTTTCCTCAGAGACCCCAGAGAATAAAATAGCAATTTTTGCAATTTTTTATGTCATATGGTATTTGAGCAGCGGTTTTGGAAATAATACACTTTAATGAATTTTATTGCAGAAAAACACAATATAAAACGCAATTGGTCTGGTTAACAAAAGACACAAGTCCATCCAGTTCAACCAATAACGTATGTGTTCACTTCTGCATGCGAATATGGAGGGATGTGGCGCTTTAATTTTGTTTCGTATTTATTTTATTTTTTTATTTTTACATTGTCCATTTAATTTTTTTATCCCTTTTAGTCCTATTCCAAGGAATGTAAACATCATTTGTAATAGAAATAAGGAATGACGGATCATCTTTACAGAGAGATTTGTGGTCTGTAAGAGCCCAAATCTCTTGTTTTTTTGAGACCTAGAGCGGAAGAGACATCATGTCTTTACCCTGGTCCTCCAAGATTGTAGAGGCGATCAAAGATGGTGTGGTAACTGGTCACCTCTATGGTCAGCCGTGCAAACTGTTGGATTGTTTCCTGGGCTCACCGGTTATAATGGAAAGTTCAAGAAACACCTGTGGGAGGGTGACGACGACCCCTCCCGCTGCTTCTGAAAGCAATCTAGGGACTAATTAGCTACTCTGACCAATTTCATGAGAAAGCAAATGACCTTTTGAAAAAAAAATACTGGGGTTATGATTGATAGTTTCAGCCATAACCCCAGTGAACCACTTGCAAGCTACAATGTTTTTATACGTATGGTGGTCGACAATTGTATAATATAAGTGAAAGTAATTATTGGTGTGCACACAATTTTCTTTGCAACACAACATTTCTTCTGGTGTTTTTTACATTTTTTCTTGTCTGCTCTTTCAACCGTGGACTGTCTGTCAAAAACCATGAAATTAGACCGAGACAGAAGTACAGTTAAATCACACAAAGTTCAGTAACCGGAACGGATAGTCAGCCAAGCCAGAAGTCAGGGATCAATGTCATGGAACAGCAAGCAGGATCTGGAGCCAGAAGGGATGTCAGCAAAGCAAGTCTTTAAAAAGGAATGCAGGTGCTAGGCTTTGTGATGTTGACCAAGATGAAGGCAGAGATCGACTTGACTGGATGTCTTAAGTAGGCAGGACTGACGAGCAGGATATCATCAACAACTGAGTAACTGTGGAGAGATAGGAGCTGTAAATTAGCCAACAGCTGAGTGGCCAGCTCTGAGAAGGAAGGGTTGAGCCCAGCCCTGACAGTACCCCCTCCTCAATGATCCCTCCCCCTCGGAGGACCACCAGGCTTAAGAGGAAAACGTCTATGGAAATCACGGAAGAGGACAGGGGCATGTACGTCTGAGGATGAGACCCAAGAGCGTTCCTCTGGACCGTACCTCTTCCAATGCACCAGGTACTGTATGCGCCCACAGAAAGGTTTTAATAAGGAGACATGAAATACATTCAAAATACGCATATTAGAAGGAATATCTAGTGCGTAAGTCACTGGATTAATCCTTCGAAGAATACGGAAAGGCCCAATAAACTGGGGTGCAAACTTCAATGAGGGAACATGAAGTCGGAGGTTGCGAGATGACAGCCAGACCCTGTCCCCAACCTGGTAGGAAGGAGCAGGCAGGCATCTGCGGTCAGCATGGAGTCTGTACCTATCATTAGCATGTCGCAAAGCCTCCTGGTCTTGTGTCCAAGTGAAACAAAGACGATAGAGATGCTCCTCTAACGCAGGAATACTCTGCGGAACAAATGAGTCAGGCAACATTAAAGGGTGGAATAGGTTGGCTCGCCATAACCGGGGAAAATTGGGAAGCAGAATTCAAGGCACTATTGTGGGCAAACTCTTCCCACGGTAATAGCTCTGACCAGTTGTTATGGTCATCAGAAACATAGCAACGTAGGAATTTCTCCAAGGACTGATTGGCTCATACTGCAGTCCCATTAGATATGCAGAGGAAAAGGCAAGCTGAATTCCCAACTGTGCACAAAAAGCTCACCAGAATTAGGGCACAAACTGACTACCCCTGTCCGAGACAATCACCTTGGGTAGCCCATGTAAGCGAAAGATCTCCCGAGCAAAAATTGAACCAGTTCCTTAGAAGTGGGCAACTTCTTAAGTGGAATACGAGACATTTTTGAGAACCGGTCAACCACCATAAGGATAACTAGGTTTCCCTGGGAGTTGGGTAACTCCACAATGAAATCCAAAGAGAGGTGGGTCTAGGGCCTCTCTCCATTGAGTATGGGTTGTAGGAGTCCCACTGGAAGATGTCGTGGAGTCTAATGCCACATACACATGATCGGAATTTCCATCAACAAATGTTCGATGTGAGCTTGTTGTCGTTCCGACCATGTGTAGGCTCCATTGGACATTTGCTGTAGACAACGCTGATGCACAAAATTCCATGCATGCTCTGAATCAATTATGAGACGGAACTAGCGTTCGTAATGGAGATAGCACATTTGACATGTTGCAATTTTTTTTATCTTTTAATGCAGCGCATTCTCTTCTTCTTTATAATGCTAGAATAATTAAGTTGTTTTGCTGCTGATATTCCCACAGAGTTCTGATCTCCTGAATAATCTTTAAAAAAAATTTGTTTGGATCTACTTTTTTTTTTATCAAGATCTCCAGATTTTTTATTATTTTTCTTCTAGCGATCGCCATTTTTATTTTTTTTGTCGTTTTGTGTGTCAAGTTACAACACCATTATTATCTTATATTTTTTAACCTCAAGGAGATTGGTTGGTGTTGGCATCCCTTGTTAATTTTAAATTGACCTTGTATTTTTGAAATATACCTGCCTACTCACAAACTGTCCTTTTTGAAGTAAAACACATAGCCAAGTATTTATGAAAAAAAAAAATAGACATTTACTAAGGGTCATAACAGAATTAAGAGGAAGGCAACGCTGGATAAACTATTGAAATTGGTGAAGTCTTTGTACCCAAGGGCAGACAATTATTTGATGAGTCCATTTAATAGGGAGCACAATAAGGTCCAGGTCTCTGAGAGATCAGGAGCAGCAGCAGATGACATATCTGAGGCTGTGGTCTTACAACAGCCTGCGTCTTTTGCCAGACCAGACCGAACCCAGGCTATCACTCTCAAGACTTCATTGCATGCTTCCTTCCAGACTGTGGCTGTGGTGTTGGAGTTGTGACAGGAGGCGGAGGAGGAGTATGATCCAACTCACATAAGTGACTTTTTTCCGTGAGTTCGCCCATCACCCCCTTATTTCAGGCCTCACTAATGAGGCGTTGGCCCACCTCCATTTCCTGCATTTTGCTAGCTGTCATGCAGGCATAGGCATAGGCCACTTGTAGATTGGGGTGGTTCTGAGGGCCGCAGTAGCCTGCCGAATCAGAAAAAGCACTGACAACTCCACACTACTCCCCTTCCTGGGCCTTTTTTTTGGAAGGCGGAGGGGAGGAACCTGTGATTCGATCAGGCTACTGGGACCGGCCACCTCCTGGCTGCCATTTTCCATGGCCACCTCCTGACTGCCACTTTGCCCCGCCTCCTCCTGGCTGAGACTGTCCACGGCCACCTCCTGGCTGAGATTTTCCACAGCCTCCTCCTGGCTGAGACTTTCCTGTGTATGAAAATGGGACATAGTTTTAATTTTTTGGTCATCAATCACACACAATTTTGAGCTCATGACTGTTGCAAATTCAATATTAACAAATAGAAAAGACTATCATTCTGACCCCAGCATTTTTTATTCTTGTCCCAATCATTTTTGGCTACTACTGTCGATTGATATCTAAACCACTTTGTTAAATCAGAAATTAGTGAACAATAATAACATCTAGTTAACATCATTCATTTTCTGACAAGAAATATGTTGAACAATGCTATACTTGACTCAAGCTGGGCTCCTCCACATCTTCCTGGGTGAAAGGCCCAGGTTGGACTTTGGAAGCCTCATCTGATGTGGAAGGAAGTGTGGAAGGAAAAGTGGAAGGAAGGGTTGAGAGTGATGGTCTGATTTCAGTCTGGTCTGACAAAAAACACAGTCTGTCGTAGTACCACAGCCTGGGGAGATAAACGTCATCTGCTGCTGCTCCTGATCTCTGGACCTTTTTGCACACCCTATTATATGTGCTCCTCAGGCCACCAAATTTCACTTCAAATAGAGGATGGTTGCCGTGGGAATCACCGAGTTCACCAATTCCAGCAATTGATCCAGCACTGCCTTCCTCTTTATTTTATTATTATTATAAAAAGGGTGTTTCACCTACCACAGACAGGGCAGCTGTCTGTATTTATCAATGAAGTTGGGGAGGAAGTCATGATCGTTGAATCTATCCATTTTATCTGTAAGAGACAACACAAGACAAATCCCAATGTCAGGCTAAACTCTCCTAATCTTTTCCCAATATAGGCCTCAATCTATAAACAGTATAGGCCACTGAGGCCCCAAGTTAAAATTGTACCTTCGTTAGCACAATCGGCGCTTATGGTACTCCGTCCTCCGCTCACAGATCATATGTACACCACATACATGTTACGCTTTATATACACTGTGCATGCATGAACCTCCATCCACCCCTGACTTTCTTTTTAGTATGTTCCCTGCCCCTTCTCTTTCGGCACAGTGGGAGAGCACATGGCGGAGACAGAGCAAGTGCATGCAGAGGAGAGAAGCAACGATAAGGAAAGCTCGGAACCACAAACATCATTCCCATTCACCTGTGAAATAAAGTACAAAAAAAACACAACACACAAGATAAAATAGTTTATTGCACAGCTTCGGGGGTCTTCCGTCTTCGGGGGTCTTCTGGCCGGACTCCTCCGCTTTCTTCTTCTAGCTCTTTTGCTAGCGGAGAAGCCCGGCTTTCTTCCTCGCCGTGGCCTCTTCTTCCGACTTCGGGGTCTTGTCCCCCTCTTCGGTTCTTCTTGCCGGGCCACCGCGCCTTCTTATAGCTCTTTTACAGGCGGTGGCCCGGTCTTCTGTCGCCGCCGCCGCCGCTGCCTTCCGTTCTTCTTCTTCCCCTTCTGCTTCTGGAGATGTTAACTCGACGCTCTCTCCGGCCGCAATGCCAGGGACGCGCTGCGTGGTGACTTATATAGGGGCAAGGGGCGGGGTCATCGGTTGATGTCGCATGGTGACCCCGCCCCCTGACGATGTCACAGTCCCGGAGGATGCTAGGACTGTCGCCATGTGACATCAACCCATGTGACGTCAACCGATGGCCCCGCCCCTTGTCCCTATATAAGTCGCCGCGCAGTGCGTCCCTGGCATTGCGGCCGGAGAGAGCGTTGATTCAACATCTCCAGGAGAAGAAGGAGAAGAAGAAGAAGAACGGAAGGCGGCAGCGGCGGCAGCGACAGAAGACCGGGCCACCGCCTGTAAAAGAGCTATAAGAAGGCGCGGTGGCCCGGCAGAAGAACCGAAGAGGGGGACAAGACCCCCGAAGTCAAAAGAAGAGGCCGCGGCGAGGAAGAAAGCCGGGCTCCTCCGCTAGCAAAAGAGCTAGAAAAAGATAGCGGAGGAGTCCGGCGAGAAGATCCCCCCCCCCCAAGACGGAAGACCCCCGGAGCTGTGCAATAAACTATTTTATCTTGTGTGTTGTGTTTTTTTTGTACTTTATATTACAGGTGAATGGGTAGGGGTACATTGTACCCCATACTCATTCACATAGGGTGGGGGGCCGGTATCCGGGGCCCCCTTATTAAAGGGGGCTCCCGGATTCCCATAAGCCCCCCATCCGCAGACCCCGACAACCAACGGCCAGGGTTGTCAGGAAGAGGCCCTTGTCCTCATCAACATGGGGACAAGGTGCTTTGGGGGTGGGGGGCCGGGGCGGCCCCCCCTTCCCCAAGGCACCCCCCATGTTGAGGTGCACATGGCCTGGTACGGCTCGGAGGCTTGCTCGTCCCCCCCTTTCCTGGCCGGCCGTGTAGCGTGCTCGCACAAGGGTCTGATGTGGACCTGGGGGGTCCTCCACGCCGATTTTTTCCGGCGTTGGGGTTCCCCTTTAAGTCCATACCAGGTGGCGGGGCCAGCGACGTCTCCTTCATGGGCCCCGCCTACCTGGAGACGCGCTCGAAATGAGTGGACTTTCCTCCGCGTGTGTGGGCGAGTCCGTTCATTTCAAAAGTAGGGCGGATAGTACGGCGGACTTAGTACGCCGTATTAGTCCGCTGAAAAAGTGCCGTGTGTGGGCAAGTAGCTCGTTCGGAAAGTTCGACGGACAGTCTGGCGGGAAGTCCGCCAGACTAAGTCCGTCGGATAGTCGGCTACGTGTGTACGCGGCATTAGTCTATTTTTGATTGCAGTAGTACACTATGCCTTATCTTCTTTCTCTTTCATGGTAAATGGGAATTAAGAAGAGCAAGAGTTAAGAGAGCAAAAGATAAGAGATATATGTGGAACAGCGATTAAAGTCTGTTTGGGTATGGTGTTTGCAGACTTGATATAGGAGACTGCAGGATAGGTCCACGTGAAGTTTTTATCCTGATTTAAAGTTCTTATCCCGAGTCTTTTAACATCACCGTATGGAAGTGTTATGACTGCATGCAACCGATCAGACCCTTGATCCATCCATCCATCCCATTAGGAGCAGACTTGCGTATATAAGGAATGTAATATTTAAAAAAATACTGTTTATATTTCCATCTATATATATACATGGTGCACGAATTATGGAGTATTGATTAATGTTTAATGTCATGGAACAGCACAATCTGGAGCTAGAAGGGATGTCAGCAAAGCAAGTCTTTAAACAGGAATCAGGGGCGGCACAGTGGTGTAGTGGTATGCAACTCTCACCTACTGTAGCACCTGCCTGGAGTTTGCATGTTCTCCCTGTGCCTGCGTGGGTTTCCTCCGGGTACTCTGGTTTCCTCCCACACTCCAAAGACATGCAGGTAGGTTAATTGGCTTCTGTCAAAAATTGGCCCTAGTATATGAATGGGGACCTTGGATTGTGGGCTCCTTGAGGGTAGGGACTGATGTGAGTGTGCAATGTACAGGAGTGCAGGAACTAGCCTCTGTGATGTTGGCTAAGGCATAGATCCTCTGGACTGGACGGCTTAAGTAGGCAGGACTGACAAGCAGGATATCATCAACAGATGAGTAACTGTGGAGAGATAGGAGCTGGCAATTTGCCAACAGCTAAGCAGCCAGCTCTGAGAAGGAAGGGCTGAGCCCAGCCCTAACACTGACTAAATTAACTACTTTGCTACAGTATCATGAGACATTATATATTACTGGGCTACAATAAGTGAATGCTAAAGCCAAAATATATTGATTACATTACATGAGTACTTGGGCAGATGAGCATAGTAATATGATGTCATTGAGCAATATCTCAGTAGGTTCTTTCACATGTGAATTGCTATCATCTGAATGCACACCTATAGCAAGCCTCAAATTTCTGACCACAGGATAAGTAGCACATTGCCACAATACATTATTCACAGTTGTTGTCCACAGTTGTGCTTGGTATTTTTTCTATATTGCATGATTATTATCTAGGTTCTACCGTCTCCATTATCTGTTTGTGGGATGACTATTTAGAGTTTATTATTTATGTACTGTATGTACAGAAGTTTGTTATCTGTCTTTTGTTTTGTATAACAATATTTAGTTACTGAAAGACTTTCAACCATTTGGTGTTTTTATTATGGTTGCCATGTGGTACCTAAAGCAGAACTTTACCCTCCCACAGCACGCTCCTCCTCTCTATCCCACCCCTGTGCAGCACAGATATCCATTTTTTTTTTTTTGTGTACTTAGCTTTTTTCTTCAAAAGCTCGGTTGGAATTCACCTAGACTAATTGCACAGTGCCCATGGTGCCTCCTGGGATGCTCCTTCATTAAGGAGGAGGGGACGGGCCTAGGGTGCATGCACCTGGAAGAGTCAACAGCTATCACAGGCAACATGGCAGAACCGCACCAATGCAACGGCTGCAGCGAGGAGGATCCCAGCAGCTCAACACCGGTTTAGCTGGCTAGGTGAGTATGCTTATTGTGCAGAAGACAGTGAAAGATAAGCAGGGGGGAAAAAATGGGGGGGGGGCTGAAGTTCCTCTTTAAACAGGTATATTCTCTGTTTCCAAATGAGGGTGAACCTTAGAGATCCCTAGTGCAGTGGCGGCTGGTGCTCAATATTTTGGGAGTGGGTGGCAAACAAACCTCCCCCTTCACTCGCACCACTGCCAACATCACTTGCATCGCCACCACCCACTGCGGCACTGAGATGAGGAGGGATATGGCTGCTGCTTCTTGCTCCAGCTGAGGGAAGAGCTGAGGGATCTCCTCCCGGCTGAACAGACAGGCTTCTCCTCCCAGCCAAACAGACAGGCTTCTCCTCCTGGCTGAACAGGAAGGGGATCCTGAGACTCCCTGCCCAATGGGGTCTCAGGACCAGCTTCCTGATTGGCCAGGAGGAGAATCAGGAAGAAAATAGCGAATTTTTATTTTGCTATTGTCACATAATTTATACAGTATATATACCACGCTGTCCCTTTAAATTAAGATAACAATACCAGCACAGCAAGGGATCAATATTGCAAAAGGTAATAAAAGATAGAAAAGTGCAGCGCTCAAAAAATCACATATGAAAGAAAATAGTGAAATACTATAAAAAAGTGACACAAATCAATTAATAGACAGTACGTGGTTTAAGAGCTCCAATAAACTAACCCCTACGTTGTCCATGATACAAAAAATCTGGAACAAGAGTAGACAGCTGCAGGGGGTGCAGGGATTCATGGAATATAGTCCAATATGGGGTAATCATACATATGTAGAGATCGCTAAAATACAGCCTGACCCTCGATGGCGTGCCCATAACGTAAAAATGCTGTCCCATATATTTCAAGGTGGAAAGCTTCTCTCCTTTGCAGCCATGCAGCGTAAATTTAACCTTACGGAGGCTATGATCTTTCCCTACTTGCAGCTACGGCACGCGGTGGCCGCACAGGGGGACTCGGGAGGATGGGTAATGTCGCCCACCCCGTTATACTATGTGTTGCACTCTGCGGAAGGCACGAAGGGAATAATCTCACAATGCTATTAGATGCTGCTGGCGCGGCACCTGCGTGATCACCCGTGCAAAGCACTGTCACTTTGGGAAAAGGATGTAGGTACACTCACGGATGAGCAGTGGGAGGAGGCCATGCAGGCCATCACCTACTGTTCATTGAATGTGGCGCAAAAAGTCTCACAACTTTATATCACACTGAGAGTGCAATACACACTGGTTAGGCTGTGTAGGATGGGTGGGATGGTTGATCCCTTGTGCGGTAGGTGCAGGCAACACGAGGGGGATCTTATCCACCTCATGTGGCGTTGCCCGAAGCTCCACAGATATTGGAAGGAGGTAGTGGACACTGTCAATATGGTGTTTCACACGCAGATACCTTTGGATCCCATATGTTGTATTTTAGGGGTACTGGAGGATGTGGTGTCTTTGGAACCAATCAGGGTGGCGGTCTCCAGGGCGCTATTCCAGGCTAGGAAACTTATTTTGCTGGGCTGGAAATCTGCGGAACCCCCTGCAGTGGCGACCTGGATAACACATATGGGCAGAACCTTTATTATGGAGAAATATATCTATCAACACAGGGGGTGCCCAGGAAGGTTTGAGCGCCTGTGGTCACATTGGCTGGATACACCTGGGCTAAGCCCAAACAAATTAAAATTGTCCAGATTACTGTAAGATGTGTGGCAAAGGGCAGACAAGGGATGCTTAGGCCGGAAATGATATACCTGCTGGGGAACTTTGTGCGACCATGGGGCGGAGGGAGGGAGTCATGGGTTGATGTAATGCCTGTATGTATATTGACAAGTGTGTGCCAAGCGGATGTAACTGTGCACTGGAAATTGTTGTATACCTGTAACTTCAATAAACACCTTTTTGATAAAAAAAAAATAGACAGTACATGATATAACATACACCAGTGCTCTATATGTGCATAAACAATAATGGTGTAATTTATGCAATTCCTCGTAGATGAGAAAAAATGTAGTTCTTCCCTTTTTCAGGCCACCAGAGCGCACGCGTGCTGCACAGTGGGGGATCCAATGCGCATGGCTAGCAGACACAATCGCCACCATCCACGCATGATCATGTGCATGAGTGCCAGTATGGGGATTTGTGTGTCAATCCCTGTGCTGTGTCATGGTCCCTAACAAGCCAGGCATGGTCACACCCCAAGCGGAGGTATTGAACCCATGACTTTCGCTTTACGTCTCCTGTTGTATTGCCTTTGAGCCACACCTCAGTTCATTATTCAGCCTAGTTCTGCATGCAGCACTGAGGGCTATACTTGGATCTTGCTTTGCAATTAGTACCTGCCACTCCTGGTTCAGCTGAGGCAGTTTCTCTAAGTTTCACTTGGGTATAAAAAACTGCCTCACTCTGAGGGCTGTGTCAGTTCATTGTCTCTTTCTCTATTTCCAAAGGTTCCAGGTTCCTGGTTTCCTGTGTTCTTATTTTCAAGTTTCAGTGTTCCAAGACTGACCCCGGCTTCTGATCCTGGCTCTGTTCATCATTAACTCTGACTTCTGTAATCCCTGACTATGGCTTCACTTCGACAATCCTTTATTAAATTCCCTGTCAATCCCCCATGCACAGATTCACAGCCCAGGAAGCCTTTACCTTGTTACCGTGGGCTGTGTGTATTTGAAAGGGTGAGCATATATCTCTACACTATGGACTCTAACCAAGGTAAGCCCTTTGGAAGCTTTGGAAGGTAGAGGGTATATTTTGCCCTCAACATGGGGAGGGTGCTTTGGAGTCCCACCCAAAGCACCTTGTCCCCATGTTGATGGGGACAAGGGCCACATCCCCACAACCCTTGCCAGGTGGTTGTGGGGGTCTGTGGGCACTCTCCCCATGTTGAGGGCTTGTGGCCTGGTATTGTTCAGGGGGGAGCGCTCCCTTCCCACCCCACCCCCCCCCATCCTGTCCTCCAGGCTGCATGTTCAAATAAGGGCCAATTTCAAAAAAATTTCAGTGTGGAGTTTCTCTTAAAATCCATACCAGACCCAAAGGGCCTAGTATGGACTTGGAGGGGGGGAGGACCCACGCCTTTTTTTACTTGATTTTTATCTATATACACTACAGCCGCAAGCAAGTTTAAATTAAATTTTTTCTTTAGAAATGCAATTTTTCTGTAAAACACATCACACAGGTGTGCTACTTTACTGGCAGACAAAGGGGACCCCCAGGCACGAAAATTAAAGGATTATTTAATTTTTATTGTTTCACTCCTGAAAAACAGACATTTTTAAAACTTTATTTTTTTTGCATTGATACATATCCCCTGGGGCAGTACCTGAGTCCCCATACACTTTTTTAATGGTAATAACTTGCGTACAAGCCTCTAAAATGATCAGTTTTGATTTTTCATGTACGGTCTCATAGACTTTAACAGTGTTCGCCAATACTGTTGCGAACCGAACCGGGGGTGTTCGGTAAATCCATAATCCTAAATAGAGAGGCCGGTAGTGGACCGCTTGGCATACTGGGATGAAGCCTGCTTGCCGTGTGCTCTATGTTTGTCTCTGTTACCGTGGCATGTTCTCAACTATTCCTGTCTGATCGTGACCCTGACCTTTTTGCATGTTTCTGACTATCCCTGACTGCCTTTGACCCTGAACCTTTGGCATGTACTCTGCTGTTCCTGTCTGCTAGTTGCCCTGACCTCTGCCTTATTCCTTTACTATCCTTGTTGTTCCAGCCTGCTGTTTCCTTCTCCTGTAGTCTACCGTGAGCGTGAGCTGTGAGACCCTAGGGGCCACGACCTGGAGCCAGACTGCAGCGCAGTCCATCCTCACCACTAGAGGCTCTGGTGAACACCTGCTGGCTCTTAGACTCCGCACCCTGGGGAATCTCTGCTCTAACTCCAACTTGGATCTGTGTTAATGATCCAGTAGACCTGCTTCCTGAACCTCCCTGGGTACAATCCGCAGCAGTCATTCCTAGGATCCACTATCTTAGCTGTGCACTTCCGATTCCTACAGGGTGCATCTGTCACCTAGCCTCAAGGTGTCCTGACAAGAGCTTATTATATTATTAGGTGAGTTGATAAGACTTTCGCTAGAAGTCTAATGTCTAAGTTAAGTAGTGAGATAGGCCTATAGTTGGAGCAAGATGTTTAATCAGAGTGAGGTTTGGGAATCATTGAAATAATTGCTGTTAAGGTTTCAGGCCAGAAGGAATGCCCATCAAGAAGGGAATTAGGGACTTTGGTCAAGAATGGAGCTAGGATACAAGCACATTTCTTATAGTACATCACTGAAAGGCCATCTGGCCTGGCTGCTTATTCAATTTAAGGGATTTAATAGCTATCAAAATTTCACTAGTGGTTTTAGGATTTTCAAGGCATTCACGATTGGAATAGTCAGAAGTGTAATTTGTGAGAAAAAAAATATGCAGACGCCTTATCTTCCTTTTTATATAGGGAAGCAAGATGCTTTTGGAAGGTATGAAGAATTTTCACAGGATTACTGGTGTATCTATCTTGAGATAGTTTCAGACTAATTGGTTTGGAAGAATAGTTTAACTTTTTGAGGGCCCGAGCAAGTAGTATATCAGATTTATTGGTTTTGAGGTAAAACGAATGTCTGGACTCGCGTAACAATTTATCTGCAGAATCTGAAAGGAAAAGATCAAGGTCAAGAAGTGCTTTATCTAATCGTAGTTTGGTAGTGGGAGTAGGATTCAATTGAAAGAGAGCATGGGAAGAGTTGAATTCTGCTTCTAGTTTTTGCTGCAACAGATGTTTTTCTTTTTTAAGAAAAGAAGCCTGGCGAATACATAGGATTATGCTTTTCCCAAAGTGTTAATGGAGATATCAGAAGTTGTGTTATTGGTAAAATAATCTTTTAAAGCATTTTCTAAATTGTGGAGTGAGATTGATGAGATAAAATAGAGTTATTAAAATGCCACATGGGGTCATGTGCCATAGGAATTCGGGAAGTAAAAGTGGTAGAACAGCACTATGGTCAGTTCATTAAAAAGGAATAATAGATGAGGAACAAAGTTCAGGAGTTATGCCTATTGTGATCAGTATATGGCTGATTCTGGAAAATGATTTGTAGGGATAAGAGTAAAAAGGTAAATTGGTGTTTTGCAGGATTCGTTTCACACCAAGAGTCCAACAGAGAATATTGCTGGAGTAATTGTTGGAATGTATGTTTCTGGGAATTAGAGGCAATGGGAATTGGGGATTTGTCTAGAAATAGATAAAGGACTTGAATCTTCACACATTAATAGTGTGCCCATTTTTATGAGTTTAAACCACCTGTAGTAAGTGGGTAAGGAAAGACCTTGAAGTTTTATTTGGGGTGTAGTGGCTGCATCAAATGTGCCATCAAATGCAGCTACTGTGCCAAATGCTGCCAGTGTGCCCATCATATGCTGCCAGTGTGCCCAACTGACCATCATATGCTGCCAGTGTGCCCATCAAATGCTGTCAGTGAGCCCAACTGCCAATCATATGCTGCCAGCATGCCCATCAAATGCTGCCAGTGTGCCCAACTGCACATCATAGAATGGATACATAGGATATAGGATGCGACATAGGATGCATTAAGGTGAAAAAACACAAGGGTTTACAGCCCCTTTAAAGTGAATAACTCAACACAAATTTCACTATATGGACCACTTATGTATTTGTAAATGTTGATCATATCCCCTTTAATCCAAGAGAGAATAAATTCAGTTCCTCACATCTTTCCTCATAGCTGAGCTCCTCCATGCTTATCAGTTTGGTTGCCCTTTTGTGCACTTTCTCCAGTTCCCCGATATTCTTGGCTCTGCGCCAATCCAGTGGTACCATTCCAGTCACTAACGAGTCCCTAAAAGTTGTAAACAATGGCTGTGAAATGACAGAGCTCAATTCTTTTAGGATCCGTGGGTGAATGTCATCTGGTCCAGGTGCTTTATTCAACCTTTATTCTGTCTACATACAGTATTTCTGGACCATATTACTTTTGTGCCAATACCACCCCCATTATGGATATGAGCTCCACCATGCTCCTTTGTATTCACAGAGCTTAAGAAAGTATTTAATACATTAGCCTTCTCTTTGTCCCCAGTCGCCCACTCTAGATTATTTTGTAAAGGGCCTACATGCTCAGACCTGACCTTTTTACTATTAAAATAGTTGAAGAATTTTTTTGAGTTTATCCTATCTTTTGCAATCTGTCATTCGTTTTGAACTGCGTCCTCAATTTCTTTTTTACATATTCTGTTATATTCTTTGTAGCATTTAAACGATGATAGTGTTGCTTCATTTTTATATTTTTTAAAAGATCTTTTCTTATTTACAGCCATTTTAACGTTGGCCGTGAGCCACATAGGTTTTATTTTTAACCTTTTAAACTTATTGCCCATGGGAATATACTTTGCAGTGAGTTTGCATACAGTCTTTTTGAAGAATTCCCATTTCTGTTCTGTGTCCATTGATGCCAATATTCCCTCCCAGTCTAATGCCGCGTACACACGACCAGACTTTTCAACATCAAAAGTCTGACGGAATGATTCCGGCAGACTATTCGATCGTGTGTGGGCTGCAGCGGACTTTTGATTTGCAAAAGTCTGACAGACTTTAGAAATGGAACATCTTTCAAATTTTTCTGCCAGAACTCCGCTGGACCCAGTTCCTACCGAGAAATCCGCTCGTGTGTGTGCTAGTCCGACGGACAAAAACCGATGCGAGGGCAGCTATTGGCTACTGGCTATGAACTTCCTTATTCTAGTCCGGTCGTACGTCATCACATTCGAATCCGTCGGACTTTGGTGTGATTGTGTGTGGCCAAGTCTGTTCATTCGGAAAGTCCAGTAGAACTCTGTCAGAACTCCGTCAGAACTCCGTTGAAAGTCTGCCGGACTTAAGTTCGGTCGGGTGTACGCGGCATAAGACTTGAAGAGCAGCCCTCATCCTTGGAAAATTTGCTCTCTTAAAGTTAAAGTGGTTGTAAATGCAGAAGTTTTATTTATTTATTTTTCTATGCATTAAGATAAAACGCTTATTTATTTTTATTTTATTTATTGTCACATTTTGCATATTTTTTATTTTAGTACAAATAGTACCATTTTCCAATGTTTGTTTGTAACATAGGAGCCGTCATAACATCTACAATAGCCCTCCCCCATCTTTCCCCATTCCACCCACCAATAGGGGCTGACCCCTGTCTTATCTGTCTGCCCCATTATAATCTAATTCACCCTCCCCCCCACAATCCTAGTTTAAATACTCCTCCAGCCTTCTTCCCATTAAGAAGTTCAATATAGCCCCTCATGAAAAAGAACTCTGAGGATATGAAAAAAAAGAATTGTTGCTCTACATAAAAATGGTGTAGGCTATAAGAAGATTGCCAAGACCCTGAAACTGAGCTGCAGCACAGTGGCCAAGACCATACAACTGTTTAGGCCTGTTCAGGTTCCACTCAGAACAGGCCTAGCCATGGTCAACCAAAGAAGTTTAGTGCACATGCTCAGCATCATATCCAGAGGTTGTCTTTGGGAAATAGATGTATCAGTGCTGCTAGCATTGCTGCAGAAGTCAGAATTAGTTTGGGCTTAGTTAATTGCCTATACAGGATTTATTAAAAATTATTTTGTTTTATATTAAGATAACTCTTATATGTAAAATATTTGTGGTCAGTTTCCATTGAATAGGTAATTACCATGTGCTTTGGAAACAGCACTTGCAGGTTCACAAGAGGCAGCACAGTGGTGTAGTGGTTAGCACTCTCACCTAGCAGTAAGAAGGGTCACGGGTTTGAATCCCAACCATGACACTACCTGCTTGGAGTTTACATGTTCTCCCTGTGCCTGCGTGGGTTTCCTCCGTGTACTCGGGTTTCCTCCCACTCTCCAAAGACATGCAGGTAGGTTAATTGGCTTCTGTCCAAAAATTGACCCTAGTATATGAATGGGGACCTTGGATTGTGGGCTCCTTGAGGGTAGGGACTAATGTGAGTGTGCAATGTACAGGGATAGGGACAATTGTAGACACTCACTCAGGTTTAACTGGATGGACTGGTGTCTTTAGTCAACCTTACTAACTATGAAACTAAGAATAAACTCTGATAATACATTTTCAGTTCAGTTAAGAACGAACCAACAGTTCTCAATAGGTCAAAGAAGATCGGAACAATTATAAAGAAACAATCAGTCCATAGTGTCTGCAGGATCCTTGTCTGGAGAATAAAAGCGACTGTGTTTAGAGTAACTTTGTTGGCCTCTATCACCTTTGGTGTTTGAGGGTTCTCATGAAGGGTAAAATGTAGCACATTGGCAAGGACCATCAGAAGTAGGTGACCTATCCATAAGATTAAGATCTTTTAGCCCTTGTACACACGGTCGGAGATTCAGATGGAATGTGTCCGATCGGACCGTTTTGGCGGATAATCCGACTGTGTGTGGTCTTCATTGGACTGTGTCCGTCGGAGTATCCGACGGACCAAGTTTTCCAACTTGTCGGTAAAATTTTCCGACAACATGATCCGATCGGACCTTGTCCGATCATGTGTAGAGAATTCCGATCGGACAAAGTGCCACGCATGTTCAGATCAAATTCCTACACCAAAGATATTGGCTACTAGCCTGAACGTAGTCCCGTCGTAACGAAATAACGTCATCACGTTCTGAACGATCAGATTTTCCGACACCCCTTGTACGACCATGTGTATGCAACAGTTTCGGACAAAATCCGTCGGACAAAATCCGACGGATTTGGTTGTCGGAATGTCCGACCGTGTGTATAAGGGCTTAGAGTGCTTTGCTGCTCATCTTTTGAAGGAGGTGTTTCAGTACGCGTCCTTTAGCAACCGTAATTAGGGAAAGATCAGCAAAGAGTTAAAAAGAATGCCCTTGAGTAGAGAGATCATCTTTTACATGCGCTGCAGCCAGAAGTTGCTCTTTGGTGCGAAAAAAAGTTGAATTTCACAATATCACGAGGTGGTCCTTCAGATTTGCGTGGTGTTAAAGCCCTGTGAATTCTATCAAGCTCTAAATGTTCAACAGGGATTGACAGGAATAATTCTTGGAATAGGGAAGTCATAGTATACTGAAGATCATCAATTGCCTCAGGAATCCCACAAATAATTAGATTAGAGTGAGGTGCTCTATTTTTAAAGTCCTGTGAACAAGTGTGTAGAGTAAGATTTTCCTCCTCAAGATTCTCTAATTCACATATGTAGGATTGTACATTTGATTCCACATCTTCTACTCTGTTCTCTAGGTCAGATGTGCGTTGACCTAGCTCACGGATTTCTCTAGTCAAACTTTCTGTTATATTTCAGAGGTCTGCCTTAATGCTTTCTGCTGTATCTTCTCAAATTGACTTATAATATTAGGGTGTAGGGAGTCTGCTTTCACAGCTTGTGCAGAAGCGCTATCGTCATAGTCTGACTCATCAAATTGATCCTGGGGCTGCTGATTTTGCTTAGCAGCACGAGATGAGCCTGTGAGAGAAGATGGGGGCGGCGCCATTTTGTAAACAGCTCTGGGCAAATTGTCCTTAAAGTTTTTAGTTTTACTTTTCAGGCAGCTCCTGCTGAGTACCATCATCTGTCCCCAGTACCTCAGAGAAGCTAAGTGATGCGAGTGGAGCTGAATAGAAAGCCATGCGAGTGTCTTATACGGCCACAAAGTCCTGGGAGATATGGAGGTTCAGTGGGACATGTCACCGCCAGCTCTGTGCATGCACCGCCTCCACAAGAGCTGGTTCTGGTTGGCTCAGTAGATTGCTTTAAAAAAGGGCTGGATCCTTTCGTAAATGTACATAATATAACTGGGTACTAACATTTATAGGTGAAGTTGATCCAGGGAATATCCGATTGCCTCTCGGGGGATCAGGAAGACATTTTTTTTCCCCTGCTGTAGCAAATTGAAACATGCTTTGCTGGGGTTTTTCACCTACCTCTGGATCAACTGTGGGTATTGGATTGCGTATATGGGATTGCATGATTTATTTATTTTTCTCTTTTATTGGTTGAACTAAATAGACTTTTTTCAACCTAACTATGTAACAATATATCCAACCATTTCTTTGACACAATCTACTGACGCTGATAGAATCATAGTTACATAGATAGGCAGGCATCAATTGAGTTCAACCAATAATCAGTTCAAGCTGAAACCTATTCCAAATTTTCACATCTTGTGCAATAAAAAAAACTTTTTTTTTTTTTTTAAGAGTTTATTGAATCTTAATACAAGACAAACATCCAACAATGACAAAGATATCCAAGAGCAAAGTTGGTACAAAACATATGTCAAAGACACTAGGCATTGAGACAGATAATAAAATAAAGAAAAAAAAACAATTCCGGATATGAGAGTAGACCTCTGGGTAACTGGTGATCCTCTGGAAGGAATGAGCAGACTTTGGAAACAGACCTAGGTTGGGGGAAGTTGTGACTTAAACATGCAGGACCCTGTTCCCAGACCCTCCAAGATCAATCCACGGTCAGAACCCCACACCCCATAGGGTTCTTGCTGTGCGGAGGCCAACCGAGGAGTTCCCGAGGACCCTCCGGGGGGATCCAAGGAGATCTTGTTGCCATTTAACCCAAACCCGTAATTTGTAAGAACCGCTAGGAGAAACTGCTGTTAACTGAGGAGGTTCGGCTTAGGTAAGTACTATTAACAAGACAGGGGGAGGACAGACCCCCTTGCTCTTTAATTGAAAAAAAGCCTAATGGTTGGAATGACCAACCGGCGCAAAGCTCACTCTGGTTCATTGGTAGGTCAAGGCGACCTAGCGCAGAGGCAAATAACAATAAGAAAGCAAGTGGGGGAGAGAAGGAAGAAAGGAAAGAGAGAGGGGAAGAGGAGAGCAAGGATGAGGTCAGGATAAAAAAAAAAAGTAAGATGCAGGAGAAAGGGAGGGTAGGAACCCTTGTGAAGGGTACCTGGCTCTGGAGGGAATTGTAGAATGAGAGGGGAAACCCTGGTTAATATTTCAGGGTAATAGGGATATTTCTATATATTCAGCCCAGGGCTCCCATAAGAGTCTGAATTTCTCAGAGGAAATTCAGACCTAGGTTGGGGGAAGTTGTGACTTAAACGTGCAGGGCCCTGTTCCCGGACCCTCCAAGATCAATCCACGGTCAGAACCCCGCACCCCATAGGGATCTTCCTGTGCGGGGGGCCAACCGAGGAGTTCCCGAGGACCCTCTGGGGGGATCCAAGGAGATCTTGTTGCCATTTAACCCAAACCCGTAAATGGTAAGAACCGCTAGGAGAAACTGCTGTTAACTGAGGAGGTTCGGCTTAGGTAAGTTACTATTAACAGGACAGGGGGAGGACAGACCCCCCTGCTCTTTAATTGAAAAAAAACCTAACGGTTGGAATGACCAACCGGCGCAAAGCTTACCCTGGTTCATGTGGTAGGTCAAGGCGACCTAGCGCAGAGGCAAATAACAATAAGAAAGCAAGTGGGGGAGAGAAGGAGGAAAGGAAAGAGAAAGGGGAAGAGGAGGGCAAGGATGAGGTCAGGATTTAAAAAAAAACTGTAAGATGCAGGGGAAAGGGAGGGTAGGAACCCTTGCGAAGGGTATCTGGCTCTGGAGGGAATTGTAGAATGAGAGAGGAAACCCTGGTTAATATTTCAGGGTAATATTCAACCCAGGGCTCCCATATGAGTCTGAATTTCTCAGAGGAGTCCAAGATTGCACTGGTCGCTTTTTCCTGCTCCATTATCCAGGAAATTTTTTGTTTGGCCTGGTGAAAGGAAACCGAAGGAGATTTCCACGAGTGTGCCAGAGTAATCTTGGCTCCCAGGAGAATAAAGTGGATTAGCGAGAGTGTCCATTTAGGAACATTGGGGATTCGCATGTTGAGAAGGGCTGTGGTGGGTTCCTGTTTAATTGCGTGCCCTGTGGATTTACGAATGAGACTGAAGTTTTTGTTCCAGTAACCCCTGATTTTGACAAAGTGTGTGAAGGAGAGAGCCTACTAGGCTACATCCCCTGAAACAGAGGACTGGGGAAAGAACTTGGTGAGCCGGGTGGGTACCATCAGGAAATGACTTTAAGGTCCGCTTCCACAAGGGAGTTATTAAGTATACCCCTGTAGAAGCGAGCAAAATTTAAGTGCCAGGTATCCAGGTCCCAATCAAATTGGAGGTCTTGCTCCCACTTCATGTAGTTCGCTTTTCCCAGAGGATCAGCTAATGCTGAATAGATAAGGGAAATTCCCCCCCTGACCCCCGTGACTGAGGAACACCAGAGCTCATATGGAGTTACTGACAGAGGGGTGTCAGAGCTCTTCCATATCCCCTGCAAATAATGTGAAAGCTGGTTGTAGCGGAAAGTCTCTGAGGGTGGCATGTCCAATTTGGAGATGCAGTGTTTAAGAGATAAGGGGCCGTTGCTGTTGAAGAAATGTCCTATTCTGTAAAGGCCCTTGTCGAGCCACCACTGGAAAGTCTTGATATCGAGACCTGGGGGGAATTGGGGGTTGTGGAAGATGTGTGCCAGGGGGTGGCAGGCAGAGATCAGAGAGTGTTTTTTGTGTAGCGTGTCACAAAGGGCCAATGTATGAGACAACGTTGGGGAAAGGATCGGGGGTCTTTCTTTTTGTGGTCTCCAAGTAAGGAAGTCAAGGGTGTGATTAGAAGTTGCCTGTCTTTCTATGTCCACCCAGTTCGGTTTTGGACCTTTGGAATAAATGGCAGAGTATTGACAAAGTTGGGCAGCTTGGAAATACCACCATAAGTTAGGCAGTCCCAGGACCCCTTTTTTTCCTTGATCTATAAAGGACCGTTTTAGAGAGGCGATGGCCTTTTCCTCCCCAGATAAATTGTATAATCGGTGACTGAAGTTTATCAAGGAGGCGCTTTGTAATGGGTATGGGAAGGGACCGGAAGAGATATAAGATCTTGGGGAGCAGGGTCATCTTGATTGCATTTGCATGTCCCAGCCACCACATTTTACACTTTTGTGCAAGATCTTCCGATAACCTCTTAAATAAGGGGGGATAATTATGACGGTATAAAAGATCGATATTGGGGGTGAGGTGAATACCTAGGTAAGGGAGGGAAGAGGAGCTCCAGGAGAAAGGGCAGCGAGCTTTAATTCTATCAACCAGTTCTTGGGGGGTAGAAATGTTAAGGGTGATAGACTTGGACATGTTTACCTGAAGCCCTGACACTGCGCCAAATTTTTGGAGGAGTAGGAGAATGTTAGGAGTGGAGATGAGTGGGGCGGTGATGAACAGCAACAAGTCATCTGCAAAAAGGGCACATTTGTGGGTTTTTTGACCGCATTGTACTCCATAAATATCCAGATGTTGTCTAATAGCTAAGGCCAGTATTTCTATCGCTAAGACGAAAAGAATGGGGGAGAGGGGGCAACCTTGTCTGGTGCCTTTTAGGATTGGGAATTGGTCGGACAGGTGACCTTGCAATTTAACCTGAGCTTTTGGGGAGGAATAGAGGGATGACAGGGCTGTAAGGAAATCTGGGCCAAAGCCCCATTTCTGGAGAGGGGTTAACAGATACGGCCAAGTGACCGTGTCAAATGCCTTTTGGATTTCTCTTAACCTGGGACTGAATGTGCCACTTGAATACGTAGTGGGTAGTCCCCCCTGACTCTGACTTTCATCATTCACTCTTTCGGATTCCTCTGCCTCAAGTAGTCGGGCCCCAATAGCCCCCCCCCCCCCCCATGGATAGCTAACCTGACCTTGCCTTAAAAAATACCACCCCGGCAGGGGTGGTATTACCCCCACAAAGGCTATTTTTGTGCCTCCTCAGGCAGGCTCTACAATTTTGTGGTGTTTTTATTTTTCTCATTGAACCTCCCCGCCTTAGGTTATGTTCTCAATTGTTCCCCCTATCCCAAAATCCAGCCTAAGGCATCCTCCCCCAGCCCCCTTCACCAGAGAGCTTATCACTCTCGAACAAATGTTTGCTCTTGCTATACAATTTTTTGTTCTGTTTTGTTTTGTTACTTCCCTAGTCCCATAACTTTTTCTATTCCGCACTGGGGGGGGGGGGGGGGCACGGCTGGAGCGGCCCATCATGCCGCCCTTTCTTTTGTGACTCGGAGGGACGCACCTCCCTCGGGTGACACCAGGAAAACAACCCTTTGTGGTTGTACTTTCTCCGAGGCCTCCCTAACAGAGGGACCCGGACTAGGACTTGGCTCGCCAGTCCTTTTTGCTACCATAAGAGATTTGATTATTGTTATGTTTCATATTCAGTCCCAGGTTAAGAGAAATCCCGATCGGGAAGAGGATCCAGAGGGGTTCACTCATCTTGGGAGGTGCGAGTCTCGGTGCCTCTTTGGAAGCTGTTTGTTCCACAGTGGGGTCAGTCGGCTCCCTGAGGTGATCGCTTGGTGGAGCTTGTCCTGGCTAGCTGAAGCAGAGGAGCGAGTTCCTGTGTTATGAGACCAAGTTGCAGTAAAAGGCGCTCACCGTCTTGGAAACAGGAAAAGCCATACGATTTATCTCTTAGGTGAAACTGGAGACGAAAGGGGAATGACCAGCGGTATTTGATGGAATTCTGAGTTAGGATTTCAAGCAGGGGTTTGAGGGCTCTCCGCTTTTGAATGGTTATAGGGGAAAATGTCCGCAAAGATTTGGATTTTGTGACAAGAATGATTGTCCAGATTATGGGTTTTTCTCATCACTTCTTCTTTGGGGCTGTAAAAATTAGGTTTAACGACTATGTCCCTCGGGAGACCGTCTTGGCGGGGGAGCTGCAGTGCTCTGTGGGCTCTGTCGAGGTCTAGCCTATGACCCTGGATGTCTGGAATGAGTTATTTGATAAAGAGTTTGACGGTGCTGGGTATAGTGATGGACGAACTTCCGACGGGACGTTTTGCGAACGCAGACTGCGAACGCGGCCGATAGTTTGCGAACCGTAACGTTCGCGGCGGGCCCCATCGACTTCAATGGGAGGCGAACTTCGCAAACCTACAGGTCAAATTTGCAGCCACAAAATAATTAATAGCTGTGCAAACATAGTCCCACCACATGGCCAATGACATAACACATGTATGAGGTGAATCTGGGATCGACAACTACAAGCATTCTTTTTTTATATGGGAAATTGTTGTGACAATTCAGGACTGTGGAGCGCATGAAGGCAATGGAGGAGAGGGAAGGTCTAGGTAGGCAAAGAAGAGGGTGCAGGAGATGATCACCAGCAGCGTAACATACAGCAATGACACCTGCACCGTGATAGAGTCATCTGACACCAGCACCGTGATAGAGAACACTGACATCAGCAGCGTGACATACAGCAATGACACCTGCACCGTGATAGAGTCATCTGACACCAGCACCGTGATAGAGAGCACTGACATCAGCAGCGTGACATAAAGCCCTAACACCAGCACCGTGATATACAGCACTGACTGCAGCACCATGATAGAGAGCACTGACATCAGCAGCGTGACATAAAGCACTAACACCAGCACCGTGATATACAGCACTGACAGCAGCACCGTGATAGAGAGCACTGACATCAGCAGAGTGACATAAAGCACTAACACCAGCACCGTGATATACAGCACTGACAGCAGCACCGTGATAGAGAGCACTGACATCAGCAGCGTGACATACAGCAATGACACCTGCACCGTGATAGAGTCATCTGACACCAGCACTGTGATAGAGAGCACTGACATCAGCAGCGTGACATAAAGCACTAACACCAGCACCGTGATATACAGCACTGACAGCAGCACCGTGATAGAGAGTACTGACATCAGCACCGTGATATACAGCACTGACACCTGCACCGTAAGCAGCCCCAGGAGGAAGTCAGCATAGCACAGGGATGGTGAGAGTCCCTCATAATGAGCGTAGCACAGGGATGGTGGGAGCCCCTCATAATGAGCATAGCACAGGGATGGTGGGAGCCCCTCATAATATGCACAGCAGAGGTACAGCCCCAGGAGGAAGTCAGCACAGCACAGGGATGGTGGGAGCCCCTCATAATAAGCAGCCCCAGGAGGATGTCAGCACAGCACAGGGATGGTGGGAGCCCCTCATAATAAGCAGCCCCAGGAGGATGTCAGCATAGCACAGGGATGGTGGGAGCCCCTCATAATAAGCAGCCCCAGGAGGAAGTTAGCACAGCACAGGGATGATGGGAGCCCCTCATAATGAGCATAGCACAGGGATGGTGGGAGTACCTCAAAATATGCACAGCAGAGGTACAGCCCCAGGAGGAAGTCAGCACAGCACAGGGATGGTGGGAGCCCCTCATAATATGCACAGCAGAGGTACAGCCCCAGGAGGATGTCAGCACAGTGTGCTTTTTTTGGACAAGGAAGTGAGCCAAATGAAGAAAGAAGGTCTTTGTGCTTGTTTAAAAAAATTGTTTATAGACATATACATGGTCTACTGGTCACATGTGTTGAATTCCTCCGAGATCCATGCCTCATTCATTTTTAGAAATGTGAGGTAGTTAACACTGCCGTGAGCTAGGCGAGTACGCTTATCGGTCACGATCCCCCCTGCTGCGCTGAACGTCCTTTCGGACAGGACACTGGATGAAGGGCAAGCCAACAGTTCGATTGCAAATTGGGCAAGCTCTGGCCAGAGGTCAAGCCTGCCCACCCAGTAGTCCAGGGGTTCATCACTCCTCAGAGCGTCCACATCGGCCGTTAACCCGATGTAGTCGGACACCTGGCGGTCTAGGCGTTCCCTGATGCTGGATCCGGATGACACCTGTCGATGGGTCGGCTGAAAGAATGACCTCATATCCGAAGTCACCAACACATCTTCAAACCGGCTTCTTCTTGCAGGCGCTGTTGGATTGGTACCCGCAACTCCTTCTCTGGGAGAGAGAATTGCATCTCTGCCAGCGCACGCAAAGGCAGGATGCATAATTTCTCGAAGCAAGGCCTGGAAGTGCTCCATTCTGCCAGCCCTCTGTGACGGCGGTAACATTTCCACCATTTTGTGTTTGTACCGGGGGTCTAAGTACGTTGCCACCCAGTACTGGTCCTTGACCCTTATGCTTTTTATACGGGGGTCCCTATTAAAACACTGGAGCATGAAGGCCCCCATTTGCACTAAACTGGAAGCGGTGTGGTGGCCTGGCTCCTGCTCATCATCCAGGATAATGTCGTCCTCTTCATTCTCCTCTCCCCATCCACGCACAACAGGGATCCCAGAAAGGTTTAAAGCATGCTCTTCTTGCTCCTCCTCATCCGCCCCGGCACCATCCTCCTCTGACTCCTCTTCAGACTCCTGTTGTTGACTTATCTCAGATAGAGTAGCCCCCCCTGGGAATTCATCCAGCATTGCGACTTCCTCATCTTCCCGCTCCTGCTCCTCTAGAGCTTGATCAATGACACGACGCACGCTCCATAAAGAAGGCATAAGGTACCATGTCACTGATGGCGCCATGGCTGCGACTGACCAGTTTGGTGATCTCCTCAAATGGGCGCAGAAGTCTGCATGCGTCGCGCATGAGCAGCCACTGGCGCGGTGAAAAAAAACCCAGCTCCCCAGAACCTGTTCTGCCGCAGAGTTCATACAGGTAGACGTTAACTGCACGTTTCTGCTGGAGCAGCCTATCAAGCATATAGAAGGTTGAGTTCCATCGCGTCGGGCAATCGCAAATAAGACGTCTGACCGGGAGATTGTGTCGCCGCTGAATGTCAGCAAGGCGAGCCATGGCCATGTAAGATCTTCTGAAATGGGCCGAGATTTTCCTTGCCTGCCGCAAGATGTCCTGGACCCCAGGGTATTTGACAAGGAATCGCTGCACGACCAAGTTTAAGACGTGTGCCATGCATGGCACGTGCGTGATTGTGCCCTGTTTCAATGCGCTAAGCAGATTGACACCGTTGTCACACACCACTTTACCAACTGTCAAATTGAGCGGTGTTAGCCACTGATCTGTCTGTGAACGCAAAGCTGAAAGGAGTGCCGGGCCAGTGTGGCTCTTGGCTTCCAGGCACAACAGACGCAGCACGGCATGGCAACGTCTCACCTGGCATGTCGAATAGGTTCTGGGGAGCTTGGGCGGTGCAGCGGAAGAGACACTAGCAGCGGAAAAGGAGGAGTCAGCCGAGGAGGAGAGGGAGGAGGATGGAGTAGGAGGAGGAGGAGAAGAAGAGTCAGCCCTGCATGCAATCCATTGCGGTAAAACCAAATCTACACGGGTGCCACGGGTTACATGCTTGACGGCCGTCAGAAGGTTCACCCAGTGGGCAGTAAAAGTGATATACCTTCCCTGCCTGTGTTTGCTAGACCATGTGTCTGTGGTCAGATGTATCTTGGCACCGACACTGTGTGCCAGAGATACATTCACTTGCCGCTGAACATGGCCATATAGCTCTGGGATGCCCTTCTCTGAGAAATACTTCCTTCCTGGGACCTTCCATTGTGGTGTTCCAATGGCCACAAATTTGCGAAAGGCCTCCGAGTCCACAAGTTTATATGGCAGTAGTTGGCGGGCTATGAGTTCTGACAAGCCAGCCGTCAACCGTTGGGCAAGAGGGTTATCCAGCGTCATCATTTTTTTACACTCGAACATTAGGCCCACGGAAGCCTGCCCTTTTGCAGAAAAACGTGAGCTTGGCGTGATGGAAGGTGGAATGGAGGACAATTGGGAGGAGAGAGGAGAAGGAGAAGTAGAAGACGAGGCTGGACAGTGAGAGCCTGGAGTGTGGCTTTGTGTGTTCCGTTGCTCCCACTGGGCTCGGTGATGGCTGCTCATGTGCCTTCTTAAGGCGGTCGTCCCTAGGTGAGTGTTGGGCTTACCGCGACTAATGCGTTGACTGCAAAGATTGCAGATGGCAACGCTATTGTCAGCAGCGGACACGTTAAAAAAAGCCCACACTGCGGAGCCATGTGCCGGTGTCCTGGGAGCGCCAGATGTGACTGTACATGGTCGATGACTCGCTCCTGATACATTTGCAGTCTGCTTTGTCCCTCCTGTGCAATGTAAGTTATTCCTGCTTCTCCTCCCTATCTGCTGGTCCATATCTCCCTCTGAACTCCCCTCCTCTTCCTCTCTTGTTGGCACCCACGGGACATCACTAGACACGTCATCATCGACGTCACCTTCCCCACCACTATAAGTAGAGATCTCAGAGTAGGCAGCAACACCAGGGACCAACCTCCTTGGGCTGATCTGGGTACTGTCATCAGACTGCTGAGTAGCGGTTGTTGCTACCTCCTCTTCCTGATCCAATACCAAGAGTGGCTGCGCATCAGAAATGTCTTGATATGAATCGGAAAATAATAGCTGTGACTCAAGCGGAAGGTATGTGGTGGTGGTGGTGGTGTTGTTGGTGGTAGTGTCTTTGGGGGTGTACATAGCAGAGAGTGAAGAAGAGGGTGCAGATCGAGAGGATGAGGAGGGTGCAGAAGAGTAAGGCTGAGTGAGCCACTCAACCAAGTCTGGTGCATCCTTTGGCGCAATCGCACGCACCTTCTGCAATTTGCTACTTTGACTCAAGTCTGTTGCTCCTGCCCTACCCCTACCACCCCTGCGGAAGGGCCTGCCTCTTCCTCTGCCTATCATTTTTTAAATGACCCTGTGACAAAACTCTCAGTCCCTATACCGATGAAGGACTGCTGCAGTATAGGGCAGCGGTCAGCAGTAGTGCACCTCAACCCTATGTATTGTGGACCTATACCAGTCCTTATAGAATAGCAGACTGTACCTCACTCAACCCTATGTACTATAGCACCCTACACCAGTTTATTACCAGTCCTTATAAGGACCTTTTTGGAACAAGTAGGCTGTGACTGATTAGCAGACTGTACGTCAGTCCCTATACAGATGAAGGACTGCTGCAGTATAGGGCAGCGGTCAGCAGTAGTGCACCTCAACCCTATGTATTGTGGACCTATACCAGTCCTTATAGAATAGCAGACTGTACCTCACTCAACCCTATGTACTATAACACCCTACACCAGGTTATTACCTTACCAGTCCTTATAAGGACCTTTGTGGAACAAGTAGGTTGTGAATGATTAGCAGACTGCAGCAGAAGGGCAACAGTCAAGTATAATATTCTTTCTATATTTGGAAGAAAGAATATTATACGTGTACAAGCCTATTACCATACCACTGATACCAGTCCTGAAAAGAACCTTTGTGGAACTAATATAGTAATAGCTACTGATTAAACTGAACCTCACTGCCTCACACACTGCTTCCTGCCTGTCCCTATATAAACTGACAAAACAGAGGCTACTGGAACAATAACTGGAATAGCACTTTTGTGGACCTGATAGTAACAGCTAATGACTAAACTGACTGTCCCTACAGCAGACACACCGTCCTGTCCCTTTCTCTAAACTGACAAAAGACACTCAGGCTGCTGCAACAATCACTAGCACAGCAAACCTATATACACCTAACACCTATACCAGTCCTGAAAAGAACTTTTGTGTACCAAATAGCTAGCGATTTGGGTCACTGCAATCTCTCCCTGCTCCACACAGCAACCTCTCCCTATAGTGACAGAAGAAAGAATGTAAAATGGCCGCCGGATCGGGTGTATTTAGAAGTTAGGGGGAATGTCCAAGTGTCCATGTGCTGTAATGTCTCAATTGGCTGTCCTGTACCCCATGATGGATGTGTCATCATAGGTCAAAGTTCTTTTACACAGAAAACACCGAAGTCCGCCGGGCGAACGGCGGCAATAGTCCGCCGATCGGGCGAGTCGCGAACATCCAGAATTCGCCGCGAAACGACCGCCAGGCGAACCGTTCGGCCATCACTAGCTGGGTACATCTGTAACGATTTGGATATCCCCCTTATGTGGAAATTGTATCTTCTGCTTCTGTTCTCAAGGTCGTCAATTTTGGCCTGGGCAGCGTCCAATTGATCTTGGAGCGTTTGGATGCAGGTAGAGTTCTGGGTAGCATGGGCCACTGTGTTGTCCACTACTTGCTCTATTGAGTCCAAGCGGGCTCCTAGGCTTTGTAAATCTGCCTTAATGGTGTTTGTGATCTGCTTGGCATTTTGGGCTAATCCTGCAGCTAGCATGTCAGAGAAGCTCTGCATTAGTAGTTGTACATCAGGGGACTGGGCTGGCTGCATGGGGGATGAATGCAGGGTGCCTGCCAGGCCTGCCAGGCCTGCTAGGCCTATGGGAGTTTGCAATGTAGGAGTTTGGAGAATGCCCTCTATTGTTCTGTCAAGCAGGGATTCAGTGGAGGCAGGGGAGAAACCCTGGGGAGAAGCTGTACTCACTGGAGTTGCCAGCACTGAAGACCGATGCTGGATTGGGATGGAGGGTCAGCTATGGAAACCTGTTCCGCCGTGCTTCCCCATGCCTGAGACGCGGCCACCATCTTAGCTGATCTGAAGGCCTCCTGATTAAAGTCCAGCTGGAGGCTAACGTCCGTTTTTTTTGGGCCGATCGGCATGTGAACAGGTGCCTGAGTGGTCCGGGGGGCTTGGGGGTCCGTTTGGGATGTAAGTATAGCTGCTGGAAGGGGGCCGAAGCGGTGCGGAGCTCTCGATTAGAGCGTTCCGCGCATGCGCACACCTAAAAAAAACCTTTTCAGTGCAGAAAAGAAACCTTTTTTTCTAATCACAGGTAGTGTCCATTTGTTTTTTCATGGTGACCTTCAACACAGCATTTCAATAAATTCCCTATATGGGTCTTTTAAAAAATTCTTCTTTCATATTTCCTTTTATTTAATATTATTAATTATATATTCATTTACTTGCCATTCTTGGCATTTATATTAGCTCTAGTACATCTCTACTGGACAATGCTGACTTATATATTTAAAGGCTAAGTTTACCTTTTTTTTAAAATAATAAATGCACATATTTATGCAGGTAAAAAAAATGTGTGCATTTATTATTTTTTATTAGAAGCCTTTAAATTATTGCACCTGCATCAGCAACAGGGGAGTTTGGGACTTCTGAATATAGGTGTAACATTTATTATTTATTATTCTCTAAAATTAGGCCATATTACTTCTTTGCATACAGTACAACAAAACATTACTCTTTTGAGTCTGTCTTGAAGAAATACAATGTTTTCCTTGCTTTAGAAGATACGGTTTTTAGTATATACCAGGGCAATCCGATCCTTTATCAACTGCTTATCTCGCTTTCTTTCACCTACTAGACTTTATGCTAAGTAGAGATGGACGAACGTCCGACGGGACGTTTCGCGAACGCGATCGAAAGTTTGCAAACCGCAAAGTTCGCGGCGGGCTCCATTGACTTCAATGGCAATCGAATTGAAAACCTACAGGTCATATTTCCAGCCACAAAATAATTACTAGCTGTGCACACATAGTCCCACCACATGGCCACTGACATAACACATGTATGAAGTGAATCTGGAATCGACAACTACAAGCATTCTTTTTATATATGTGAAATTTTGACAATTCAAGACTCAGGAGCGCATGAAGGCAATGGAGGAGAGGAAAGGTCAGGGTAGGCTATGAAGAGGGTGCAGAAGATGATCACCAGCACTGTGATATAGAGCACTGACACCAGCACCGTGATAGAGTGCACTGACACCAGCACCGTGATAGAGTGCACTGACACCAGCACCGTGATAGAGTGCACTGACACCAGCACAGTGATACAGAGCACTGACACCAGCGCCGTGATATAGAACACTGACGCCAGCACCGTGATAGAGTGCACTGACACCAGCACCGTGATATAGAACACTGACACCAGCACCGTGATATAGAGCACTGACACCAGCACCGTGATAGAGGGCACTGACACCAGCACCGTGATATATAGCACTGACACCAGCACCAGGATATAGAGAACTGACACCAGCACCGTGATAGAGTGCACTGACACCAGCACCAGGATATAGAGAACTGACACCAGCACCGTGAAAGAGTCACTGACACCAGCACCATGATAGAGTTCACTGACACCAGCACCGTGATAGAGTGCACTGACACCAGCACAGTGATATAGAACGCTGACACCAGCACCAGGATATAGAGAACTGACACCAGCACCGTGATAGAGTGCACTGACACCAGCACCATGATATAGAGCACTGACACCAGCACCGTGATAGAGTGCACTGACACCAGCACAGTGATATAGAACACTGACACCAGCACCGGGATATAGAGCACTGACACCAGCACCGTGATAGAGTGCACTGACACCAGCACCGTAATATAGAGCACTGACACCAGCACTGTGATATAGAGCACTGACACCAGCATTGTGATATAGAGCACTGACACCAGCACCGTGATAGAGTGCACTGACACCACACCAGCACCGTGGTAGAGAGCACTGACACCAGCACCGTGGTAGAGAGCACTGACACCAGCACCATGATAGAGTGCACTGACACCAGCACAGTGATATAGAACACTGACACCAGCACCGTGATATAGAGCACTCACACCAGCACTGTGATAAAGAACACTGACACCAGCACCGTGATAGAGTGCACTGACACCAGCACCGTGATAGAGTGCACTGACACCAGCACCGTGATATAGAGCACTAACACCAGCACCGTGATATAGAGCACTGACACCAGCACCAGGATATAGAGAACTGACACCAGTACCGTGATAGAGTGCACTGACACCAGCACCAGGATATAGAGAACTGACACCAGCACCGTGAAAGAGTCACTGACACCAGCACCATGATAGAGTTCACTGACACCAGAACCATGATATAGAGTACTGACACCAGCACCGTGATAGAGTGCACTGACACCAGCACAGTGATATAGAACACTGACACCAGCACCGTGATATAGAGCACTCACACCAGCACCGTAATAGAGTGCACTGACACCAGCACCGTAATATAGAGCACTGACACCAGCACCGTGATATAGAGCACTGACACCAGCACCGTGATATAGAGCACTGACACCAGCATTGTGATATAGAGCACTGACACCAGCACCGTTTAAGAGTGCACTGACAACACACCAGCACCATGGTAGAGAGCACTGACACCAGCACCGTGACAGAGTGCACTGACACCAGCACCGTGATATAGAGCACTCACACCAGCACCGTGATATAGAGCACTCACACCAGCACCGTGATAGAGTGCACTCACACCAGCACCGTGATAGAGTGCACTCACACCAGCACCGTGATAGAGTGCACTCACACCAGCACCGTGATAGAGTGCACTGACACCAGCACCGTGATATAGAGCACTGACACCAGCAACGTGATATAGAGCACTGATACCAGCACCGTGATATAGAGCACTGACACCAGCACTGTGATATAGAGCACTGACACCAGCACCATGATAGAGTGCACTGACACCACACCAGCACCGTGATAGAGAGCACTGAAACCAGCACCATGATAGTGAGCACTGAGACCAGCACTGAGATAGAGTGCACTGACACCAGCACCGTGATATAGAGCACTGACACCAGCACCAAGATAGAGAGCACTGACAGCAGCACTGATACCAGCAACTCGCTGCTGGGCCCCAAAAATATGACACCGCTCAACCTCTTCAAACGAGCATATAGTATGGTGTGCTTTTTTGTACAAGGAAGTGAGCCAAATGTAGAAAAAAGGTATGTGTGTTCGATTAAATAAATTGTTTATAGAGATATACATGGTCTACTGGAATTCCTCTGAGATCCATGCCTCATTCATTTTCAGAAATGTGAAGTAGTCAACACTGTCGTGAGCTAGGCGAGTGCGCTTATCGGTCACGATCCCCCCTGCTGCGCTGAACGTCCTTTCGGACAGGACACTGGATGAAGGGCAAGCCAACAGTTCGATTGCAAATTGGGCAAGCTCTGGCCAGAGGTCAAGCCTGCCCACCCAGTAGTCCAGGGGTTCATCACTCCTCAGAGCGTTCACTTCAGCCGTTAACCCGATGTAGTCGGACACCTGTCGGTCTAGGCGTTCCCTGATGCTGGATCCGGATGACACCTGTCGATGGGTCGGCTGAAAGAATGACCTCATATCAGAAGTCACCAACACATCTTCAAACCGCCCTCTTCTTGCAGGCGCTGTTGGATTGGTACCCGCAACTCTTTCTCTGGGAGTGGAAATTGCTCCTCTGCCAGCGCACGCAAAAGCAGAATGCAGCATTTCTCGAAGCAAGGCCTGGAAGTGCTCCATTCTGACAGCCCTCTGTGACGGTGGTAACATTGCCACCATTTTGTGTTTGTACCGGGGGTCTAAGTACGTTGCCACCCAGTACTGGTCCTTGACCTTTTTGCTTTTTATACGGGGGTCCCTGTTAAAACACTGGAGCATGAAGGCCCCCATTTGCACTAAACTGGAAGCGGTGCGTGGCCAGGCTCCTGCTCATCATCCAGGATAATGTCATCCTCCTCATTCTCCTCTCCCCATCCACGCACAACAACAGGGATACCATAAAGGTTTAAAGCATGCTCTTCTTGCGCCTCCTCATCCGCCCCGGCACCATCCTCCTCTGACTCCTCTTCAGACTCCTGTTGTTGACTTGTCTCAGATAGAGTAGCCCCCCTGGGAATTCATCCAGCATTGTGACTTCCTCATCTTCCCGTTCCTACTCCTCCACGGCTTGATCAATGACATGACGCAATGCCCGCTCCATAAAGAGGACATAAGGTATCATGTCACTGATGGCGCCATGGCTCCAACTGACCAGTTTGGTGATCTCATCAAATGGCCGCAGAAGTCTGCATGCGTCGCGCATGAGCAGCCACTGGCGCGGTGAAAAAAAACCCAGCTCCCCAGAACCTGTTCTGCCGCAGAGTTCATACAGGTAGACGTTAACTGCACGTTTCTGCTGGAGCAGCCTATCAAGCATATAGAAGGTTGAGTTCCATCACGTCGGGCAATCACAAATAAGACGTCTGACCGGCAGATTGTGTCGCCGCTGAATGTCAGCAAGGCGAGAAATGGCCGTGTAATCTTCTGAAATGGGCCGAGATTTTCCTTGCCTGACGCAAGATGTCCTGGACCCCAGGGTATTTGACAATGAATCGCTGCACGACCAAGTTTAAGACGTGTGCCATGCATGGCACGTGCGTAATTTTGCCCTGTTTCAAAGCAGATTGGCACCGTTGTCACACACCACTTTACCAACTGTCAAATTGAGCGGTGTTAGCCACTGATCTGCCTGTGAATGCAAAGCTGAAAGGAGTGCCGGGCCAGTATGGCTCTTGGCTTCCAGGCACAACAGACGCAGCACGGCATGGCAATGTCTCACCTGGCATGTCGAATAGATTCTGGGGAGCTTGGGCGGTGCAGCGGAAGAGACGCTAGCAGCGGAAAAGGAGGAGTCAGCCGAGGAGGAGAGGGAGGAGGATGGAGTAGGAGGAGGAGGATAAGACGAGCCAGGCCTGCATGCAATCCGTGGCAGTAAAACCAAATCTACATGGGTGCCACAGGTTACATGCTTGATGGCCATCAGAAGGTTCACCCAGTGGGCAGTAAAAGTGATATACTTTCCCTGCCCGTGTTTGCTAGACCACGTGTCTGTGGTCAGATGTATCTTGGCACCGACACTGTGTGCCAGAGATACATTCACTTGCCGCTGAACATGGCCATATAGCTCTGGGATGCCCTTCTCTGAGAAATACTTCCTTCCTGGGACCTTCCATTGTGGTGTTCCAATGGCCACAAATTTTCGAAAGGCCTCCGAGTCCACCAGTTTATATGGCAGTAGTTGGCGGGCTATGAGGTTTGACAAGCCAGCCGTCAACCGTTTTGCAAGAGGGTTATCCGGCGTCATCATTTTTTACGCTCAAACATTTGGCCCACGGAAGCCTGCCTTTTTGCAGAAAAACGTGAGGATGGCGTGATGGAAGGTGGAGTGGAGGACAATTGTGAGGAGAGAGGAGAAGGAGAAGTAGAAGACGAGGCTGGACAGTGAGAGCCTGGAGTGTGGCTTTGTGTGTTCCGTTGCTCCCACTGGGCTCGGTGATGGCAGCTCATGTGCCTTCTTAAGGCGGTCATCCCTAGGTGAGTGTTGGGCTTATCATGACTTATGCGTTGACTGCGAAGATTGCAGATGGCAACACTATTGTCATTAGCGGACACGTTAAAAAAAGCCCACACTGCGGAGCCATGGGCCGGCGTCCTGGGAGCGTCAGATGTGACCGCACATTGTTGATGCCTCGCTCCTGATACATTCGCATTCTGCTTTGTCCCTCCTGTGCAATCTAAGTTCTTCCTGCTTCTCCTCCCTATCTGATGGTCCATATCTCCCTCTGAACTCCCCTCCTCTTCCTCTCTTGTGGGCACCCACGTAACATCACTAGACACATCATCATCGACGTCACCTTCCCCACCGCTTTAATTAGAGATCTCGGAGTAGGCAGCAACAGCGGGGACAAACCTCCTCCTTGGGCTGAGCTGGGTACTGTCGTCAGACTGCTGAGCGGCGGTTGTTGCTACCTCCTCTTCCTGACCCAATGCCAAGAGTGGCTGCGCATCGGAAATGTCTTGAGATGGATCAGAAAATAATTCCCGTGACTCAAGTGGAAGGTATATGGTGGTGGTGGTGTTGGTGGTAGTGTCTTTGGGGGTGCACATAGCAGAGAGTGAAGAAGAGGGTACAGATCGAGAGGATGAGGAGGGTGCAGAAGAGTAAGGCTGAGTGAGCCACTCAACCAAGTCTGGTGCATCCTTTGACGTAATCGCACGCACCTTCTGCAATTTGCTACTTTGACTCAAGTCTGTTGCTCCTGCCCTACCCCTACCACCCCGGCGGAAGGGCCTGCCTCTTCCTCTGCCTGTCATTTTTTAAATGACCCTGTGACAAAAGTCTCTAGAGAAGTGCAGTATGTATGTGGAAGAAGGTATATAACACCCTGATTCAATCTGTTGTTTTTGGGGGCCACTGGTCTATCACACCAGTTATAATACTTTTTTTTTATTACGTTTGTCGCTCTCTGTAGTATCGCTGCAGAACCGCTCAGCAGTCACAATGCTGCACAGTGGAAATGCACTATACTATGCTTTCTGTATGTGCAAGTATTTTATACAAGTATTACACACCTATATACTGCACACCAAATAGTACACCTATACCAGTCCTTACAAGGACCTTTGTGAACCGAGTAGCTAGTGATGTGCAGGCTGTACCTTAGTCCCTACACTGATAAAGGACTGCTGCAGAATAGGGCAGCGGTCAGCAGTAGTGCCCCAGCACCCTATATATTGTACAGCTATACCAGTCCTTACAAGGACCTTTGTGAACCGAGTAGCTAGTGATGTGCAGACTGTACCTCAGTCCCTAAACTGATAAAGGACTGCTGCAGAATAGGGCAGCAATCTGCAGCAGTGCACCACAACCCTATATATTGTACAGATATACCAGTCCTTACAAGGACCTTTGTGAACCGAGTAGCTAGTGATGTGCAGACTGTACCTCAGTCCCTACACTGATAAAGGACTGCTGCAGAATAGGGCAGCGGTCAGCAGTGGTGTACCAGCACCCTATATATTGTACAGATATACTAGTCCTTACAAGGACCTTTGTGAACCGAGTAGCTAGTGATGTGCAGACTGTACCTCAGTCCCTACACTGATAAAGGACTGCTGCAGAATAGGGCAGCAGTCAAGTATAATATTCTTTCTATATTTGGAAGAATGTATATTATATGTGTACAACCCTATATACTGTACTACACCTATACCATACCAGTCCTTAAAAAGACCTTTGTGGACCTAATAGTAACAGCTAGGCATTAAACTGACTGTCCCTGCTGCACACAGCGTCCTGTCCCTCTCTGCACTGACAAAAGACAGGCTGCTGCAACAATCACTAGCACAGCAGTGCACTCAACCCTATATCCTGTACTACACCTATACCATACCAGTCCTTAAAAGGACTTTTATGGACCTAATTGCTTGCGATTTGTGTCACTGCAGTCTCTCCCTGCTCCACACAGCAACATCTCCCTATAATGACACAAGAAAGAATGTAAAATGGCCACCAGATCAGGTCTATTTATAAGTTAAGGGGAATGTCCAATTGTCCGTGTGCTGAAATGTCTCCATTGGCTGTCCTGTACCCCATGATGGATGTGTCATCATGGGACAAAGTTCTTTCACACTGTAAACACATTAGTCCGCCGATCGGGCGAATCGCGAAAATGCAAAATTTGCCGCGAAACGACCGCCGGGCGAACAGTTCGGCCATCCCTAATGCTAAGCACCAAATATGAATACATTTAATCATACAGAACATAAATTGCTATGTAACTGCCAAATCAACCAGAATGCCCAGTGCTAGGTACAAAAAAAAAGTTTTCCACAGCAATAAAGTTAATTTCTCATAAAAATAAAGTTATTGTTTTGCAATTTTCCTTCATAAAAAGAGAAGCAATTTTTACAATATACAGTAACTGAATAAATAAAGTGAAACTTTAACTATAGGCACCACATTTTTTTTTTTGGTAGTTTATCGGTGCAACGATAGTCACTAAACATTAAAAACAATGGCTCAGAAATAATGGAGCTTAAAGTAGTTGTACAAAAATCATTTCAAAATCCTTTTTATTATACCATTTAATTCCTGGTTACATTACTACGTAGCTCTTTTTAAATTTGAATGTTTGTCTGGTAGGTGGGGCCATTCTGTAATGCAGTGACAGTTGGAGTTGCTAATCACTCTCACTAGCACCACTGCCTGACAGGATGAGTAATGCCGCGTACAAAGTCCGGCAAACTCAAGGCGGACTTAGAAAGTAGTTTTGCACTCCAATCTTCCCGCCGGACTCGCATTTCGGCGGACAATCAGGCCGTGCGTATGCCAGTCCGCTGTACTTTTGAAATGAGCGGACTTTTCCCGCCCGGAGAAAAGTCTGCTCATTTTGAGCGGGTCTCCAGGTAGGCGGGGCTCACGAAGGAGACGTCGATGGCCCCGCCACCTGGTATGGATTAAAGGGGAACCCCAACGCCGGAAAAAAACGGCGTGGGGGTCCCCCCAGGTCCACATCAGACCCTTGTCCGAGCATGCTACCCGGCCGGCCAGGAAAGGGGTGACGAGCGAGTGCCCCCCCCCACCCCAAAGCACCTTGTCCCCATGTTGATGAGGACAAGGGCCTTTTCCCGACAACCCTGGGCGTTGGTTGTCGGGGTCTGCGGACGGGGGGCTTATCGGAATCCGGGAGCCCCCTTTAATAAGGGGGCCCCCGGATACCGCCCCCCCCTACAATGTACCCCTACCCATTCACCTGTAAAATAAAGTTTAAAAAAAACACAACACAGGGTTAAAATAGTTTATTGCACAGCTCCAGGGGTCTTCCGTCTTCGGTGGTCTTCTCGCCGGACTCCTCTGCTATCTTCTGCTAGCTCTTTTGCTAGCGGAGGAGCCCGGCTTTCTTCCTCGCTGCCGCCCTCTTCTTCCGACTTCGGGGGTCTTGTCCTCCTCTTCGGTTCTTCTGCCGGGCCACCGCGCCTTCTTGTAGCTCTTTTACAGGCTGTGGCCCGGTCTTCTGTCGCCGCTGTCGTCGTCGCCTTCTGTTCTTCTGTCCTTCTCTTCTCTTCTTCTCTTCAGATGTTGACTCGTCGCTCCCTCCGCTCACAATGACGGGGACCGGGCGCGCAACGACTTATATAGGGACATCACCGGATGATGTCCCCGCCTATTATGATGTCACAGTCCCAGCATCCTCTGGGACTGTGACACCATAATGGGCGGGGACATCATCCGGTGATGTCCCTATATAAGTCGCCACGCATCGCGTCGGAGCCCTTGTGAGCGGAGGATGCGACGAGTCAACATCTGAAGAGAAGAAGAGAAGAACAGAAGGCGGCGGTGACGACGACAGCGGCGACAGAAGACCGGGCCGCCGCCTGTAAAAAAGCTATAAGAAGGCACGGTGGCCCGGCAGAAGAACCGAAGAGGGGGACAAGACCCCCAAAGAGGGGGACAAGACCCCCGAAGTCGGAAGAAGAGGCCGGCGGCGAGGAAGAAAGCTGGGCTCCTCCGCTAGCAAAAGAACTAGCAGAAGATAGCGGAGGAGTCCGGCAAGAAGACTCCCGAAGACGGAAGACCCCCGGAGCTGTGCAATAAACTATTTTTACCCTGTGTTGTGTTTTTTTTGTACTTTTTTTCACAGGTGAATGGGTAGGGGTACATTGTACCCCATACTCATTCACATAGGGTGGGGGGCCGGTATCCGGGGGGCCCCTTATTAAAGGGGCTCCCAGATTCCGATAAGCCCCCCGCCCGCAGACCCCAACAACCAACGGCCAGGGTTGTCGGGAAGAGGCCATTGTCCTCATCAACATGAGGACAAGGTGCTTTGGGGTGGGGGGCAGCGCGGCCCCCCCTTCCCCAAGGCACCCCCCATGTTGAGGGTACCCCATGTTGAGGTCCCCCCTTTCCTGGCCGGCCAGGTACCGTGCTCGGACAAGGGTCTGATGTGGACCTGGGGGGAACCCCCACGCTGATTTTTTCGGCGTTGGGGTTCCCCTTTTAGTCCATACCAGGTGGCGGGGCCAGCGACGTCTCCTTCGCGAGTCCAGCCTACCTGGAGACCCGCTCAAAATAAGCGGACTTTCCTCCGCGTGTGTGGGCGAGTCCGTTCATTTCGAAAGTAGGGTGGATAGTACGGCGGACTTAGTACACCGTATTAGTCCATTGAAAAAGTGCCGTGTGTGGGCAAGTAGCCCATTCGGAAAGTCGGACGGACAGTCTGGCGGGAAGTACGTCAGACTAAGTCCGTCGGATAGTCCGTTACGTGTGTACGTGGCATAAGGATGAGACGAACACCCCTGGTTGGGTTCGCACCAGAACTTGCAAACAGACCTAAACTTCGTGTGAACTTTAGAACCCTATTAAAGTCTATGGGACTCAAACGTTCAAAATCAAACGTGCTAATTTTAAAGGCTAATATGCAAGTTATTGCCCCAGGGGAAATGTATCAATGCAAAAAAGTTTTAAAAACTGCAGTTTTTTCAGGAGCAGTGATTTTAATAATGCTTAAAGTGAAACAATAAAAGTGTAATATTCTTTTAAATTTCGTGGGGGTGTATAGTATGCCTGTAAAGGGGCGCGCGTTTCCCATGCTTAGAACTGTCCCTGCACAAAGTGTCATTTCTGCAGGAAAAAAAGTAATTTAAAATCACTCGCGGCTATAATGAATTGTCGGCTCCCGTAATACAGAGAACACTCATTGAAAGTCATTGATAAAAAAAAAAAGCGCTGGGTTCCCCCAGATGCAATTACCAGGCCCTTCAGGTCTGGTATGGATATTAAGGGGAACCCTGTATCAAATTTAAAACAAAAAATGACCTGGGGTTCCCCCTAAAAATCCATACCAGACCCTTTAGTCATTTAAAAGCACTCGAGGCTATAATGAATTGGCGGCTTCCCGTAATACAGAGAACAGTCATTGAAAGTCATTGATAAAAAAATTAATTAAAAAAAGCGTGGGGTTCCCCCAAATTCAACTCACCCCGGAGAGATGATCATCCATCGCTGGATAGCAAGAGTGGATTACCACCGCTGGAATCTTTTTTAAATTTGTTTTTATTTTTAATGAAGGACTTTTCCCAACAGTGTGTGTGTGTGTGTGTGTGTGTGTTTTTAACAATTTTTTACACTTTCTTTGTGAAATGGTAGGGGTACTTTTGTACCCCCTTACCATTTCAAACGGGGGGCGGGATCTGGGGGTCCCCTTGTTAAAGGGGGCTTCCAGATTCTGATAAGCCCCCCGCCAGCAGACCCCCATAACCACCGGCCAGGGTTGTGGGGATGAGGGCCCTTGTCCCCATCAACACGGGGACATGGTGCTTTGAGGGGTCACAGACCCCCAAAGCATCCTCCTAATGTTGAGGGCATGTGGCCTGGTACGGTTCAGGGGGAGGGCGCTCTCTCATCTCCCACTCTTTTCCTGCGGCCTGCCAGGTTTGCGAGCTCGGATTTAGGGTCTGGTCAAACATGAGTTTAAAGAGGAGCTGCACCTAAAAAAAAAAATATTAAAAGCCAGCAGCTACTAATATTGCAGCTGCTGACTTTTAATAAAATCACACTTACCTGTCCCAGGTTCCAGCGATGTCGGCGACAGATGACGAGCGATCGCTCATCTCGCTGCTGCCACCGCCGCCATCCTCTGTCAGGGAATCGGGAAGTGAAGCATGATGGCTTCACTGCCCGGTTCCCTACTGCGCATACGCGAGTCGCGCTGCGCGTCTCTTATGGTCCCCCGCTGTGTCTCTGGGAACTGTGTGTTTCCCAGAACACACCGGGGGGGGCGGAGCATCTGCGGGGGTCTGCGGCGGTCTGGCCGAAAGTGGGTGCAGTTACCTGGATTATCCAGGTAACTGCACCCCCCTCCCCCCTGAAAGGTGCCGATTGTGGCACCGGAGGGGGGGAGGGATAAGATTAGCGGAACTTCCCCTTTAGGGTGAAGAACCGCTTTAACTCTAACTCGAAGCTCATCCCTATAGGTCACTAACAGGATCAGTAAGTATTTTTTTTCCATTTTATTAACCACTTCAGCCCCGGACCAATAAACACCTTAAGGACCAGAGGTCTTTTTCCAATTTCGCACTGCGCTGCTTTAACTGGTAATTGCGCAGTCATGCAATATTGCAGCCAAACGAAATTTGCGTCCTTTTCTTCCCACAAATAGAGCTTTCTTTTGATGGTATTTGATTGCCTCTGCGATTTTTATTTTTTGCGATATAAATGGAAAAAGAGCGAAAATTTGGAAAAAAAAAGATATTTTCTTCTTTTTATTTTAAGAAAAATCAAATAAACAAAATTTTAGTCATACATTGAGGGCAAAATGTATTCAGCCACATGTCTTTAGTAAAAAAATGTCAATAAGCGTATATTTTTTGGTTTGCGCAAAAGTTATAGCGTCTACAAACTAGAGTACATTTTCTGGAATTTACACAGCTTTTAATTTATGACTGCCTATCTCATTTCTTGAGGAAATTGCTAATGGGTATGTTGAGCCCATTGAATATTTATTTTTTTTGTCCTAAGGGATTGAATAATGACAAAAAAAAAAAAAAATATTTTACAAAAAGTCACTAAATGATATATTGCTCACACATGCCATGGTTATATGTGGAATTGCACCCCAAAATATATTCCGCTACTTCTCCCGAGTATGGGGATACCACATGTGTGGGACTTTTTGGGAGTCTAGTTGTGCACGGCACCCCGAAAACCAAACACCACCTTCAGGATTTCTAAGGGTGCAAATTTTTGATTTCACTCCTCACTACCTATCACAGTTTCGAAGGCCATAAAATGCCAAAATAGCACAAACCCCCCAAAATGACCCCATTTTGGAAATTAGACACCCCAAGCTATTTACTGAGAGGCATGTTGAGTCCATGGAATATTTTATATTTTGCCACAAGTTGCGGGAATATTACAAACTTTTTTTTTTTGCACAAAGTTGTCACTAAATGATATATTGCTCACACATGCTATGGGCATATGTGAAATGACACCCCAAAATACATTCTGCTGCTTCTCTTGAGTACAGGGATACTACATGTGTGGGACTTTTTGGGAGCCTAGCCACGTACGGGACCCCGAAATCCAAGCACCGCCTTCAGGATTTCTAAGGGCATACATTTTTTATTTTACTCCTCACTACCTATCACTACCTATCACAGTTTTGAAGGCCATAAAATGCCAAGATGGCACAAAACACCCCCAAATGACCCCATTTTGGAAAGTAGACACCCCAAGCTATTTGCTGAGGGGCATGTTGAGACCATTGAATATTTTTTTTTGTCCCAAGGGATTGAATAATGACAAAAAATAAAAGCATTTTTTTTTTTTACAAAAAGTTGTCACTAAATGATATATTGCTCACACATGCCATGGTTATATGTTGAATTGCACCCCAAAATATATTCCACTACTTCTCCCGAGTATGGGGATACCACATGTGTGGGACTTTTTGGGAGTCTAGTCGCGCACTGCACCCCGAAAACCAATCACCACCTTCAGGATTTCTAAGGGTGCAAATTTTTGATTTCACTCCTCACTACCTATCACAGTTTCAAAGGCCATAAAATGCCAAAATAGCACAAAACCCCCCAAAATGACCCCATTTTGGAAAGTAGACACCCCAAGCTATTTACTGAGAGGCATGTTGAGTCCATGGAGAATTTTATATTTTGCCACAAGTTGCGGGAATATTACAAACTTTTTTTTTTTTTGCACAAAGTTGTCACTAAATGATATATTGTTCACACATGCTATGGGCATAAGTCAAATTACACCCCAAAATAAATTCTGCTACTTCTCCCGAGTACGGGGATACCACATGTGGGGGACATTTTGGGAGCCTAGCCACGTACGGGACCCCGAAAACCAAGCACTGCCTTCCGGATTTAAATATAAAATGCTACCAAAAAAACTGTTAGTGATTGCAGGGATCAGGCCTGACTCTGCGATCGCTGCAGTTATGTGTTTAGTGTTTTGTAAGTGACAGGGATCGATCGATACTGCACTTGGGTGGGCTGGGCAGAGGGGCAAAACGCAGGTGCTAGCAGGTATCTGGGCTGATCCCGCTAACAATGCGTTTTTTTGGAACCCTAAACTGCTGGGGACGCTAGTATAGATCTGATCAGATCAGATATTGATCTGTTCAGATTCTATACCACTACGGGAGGTGTATGCTTTGCGCGTGGGTGTTAGCGGTACTGGCACTAACCTAGCGCTGCCTGGGGCGACGCAGACTCTGACCCTAAAACCGAATTGATATCACCTGCCGGGTGATCAGGGGGTTAAACCTTTATTGGGTAATAAATGGTGGGTGCCCTGATGCTATAAAAAGCAAACTAACCAGAGTCACCCATAACACTTATACGGTGATCAGTGGTGAAAGGGTTAACTAGGGGCAATCGGGGGGGTTCAAATTTTTATTAAAAAGACAAAAAAGTAGTGATGCGCAGTACTATAACAGGGAATTTAGCCTAGGAGGCTAATAAATTCTATAGGCACTAAGATTATTAGGTGATATATATACTACCGCATAAAGTAAAAGGATGGTATGTAAAAACGGTTTCCCCTTTTTTAAGAGAGGATGGTAAGGGACCCTCACCACTATAACATGGTACTATTCAGGATAAAAATCAAATGAATATACAAGCATAAAAAAGAAAAAAAGTCACAATAATTAAAACTAGTGATTCCCAATGCGATTTGTTAAAGCTGACAAAATCGCATAAAGTGCCAGTGCTAGACGATAAATAGGTCCATGAGAATATCTACTACACCATAAAGTAAATTAAACAATATACATAAAGCAGTCACAAAAAATAGTGATTCCTAATGCGATTTGTTAAAGCTGACAAAATCGCATAAAGTGCCAGTGCTAGACGGTAAATAGGTCCGTGAAAATATCTACTACACCATAAAGTAAATTAAACAATATACATAAAGCAGTCACCAACTCGATAAATCAATTGTGCAGAGAGTGGTTGGTTGTAACTGACAAAAATCGCATAAGGTGCCAGTGCCAAAAAAGTTATAAAACATAATACGTGCAGGTGTCCTCTACCATAAAATAATCAAAGCAATATCAATGCAACAGTAAGCAGCTCAGTAATTCAATTGTGCAAAGAGTGACAGAAAATCAAAATAAACGCATAAGCAATGTTGGTGTTGAGGGAATAAACAAAATCCCTCTAGAGTAATCAAAAAGCTGTGCACAATACCTAAAATCTATGTAAACAAAAAAGAAAATTATATATAAAAATTGAACAATAACATTTATCGGAATGTGTCCATTCTGCTTGTGCGACAGCCAGTGGCGATTATATCAAAAATCGCATATATCAAAAAATCGCATAAAGTGCTAGTGTCTGAATATATGTGCACTATAAAGGAGCAATGTAATCGGTGGTGGTAGTGGTGATGGTGAATATATCCCACGTGGTCCTATGTGGTCGAAATATGGGTGTCCCCTTACCTTACAGCTGTAAGGTAACAGCATATGATATATATATCCTCAGGGTTCCTGGTGCTCTTTATCCCTCGAGGTCCTGTTCCGGTATCCCCAGATCCTGGCGTCTCCTGCCTATTGCGCTGTGTTGGTCCCTTTAAGTAATCGCTCAGCAGCACTCAGCGTGGGGGGGTACCTCGGCAATTGGTGTGTCACTTAGCCCAGTTCCACTTGGACAAAGTGACACACCAATTGCCGAGGTACCCCCCCACGCTGAGTGCTGCTGAGCGATTACTTAAAGGGACCAACACAGCGCAATAGGCAGGAGACGCCAGGATCTGGGGATACCGGAACAGGACCTCGAGGGATAAAGAGCACCAGAAACCCTGAGGATATATATATCATATGCTGTTACCTTACAGCTGTAAGGTAAGGGGATACCCATATTTTGACCACACAGGACCACGTGGGATATATTCACCATCACCACTACCACCACCGATTACATTGCTCCTTTATAGTGCACATATATTCAGACACCAGCACTTTATGCGATTTTTGATATAATCGCCACTGGCTGTCGCACAAGCAGAATGGACACATTCCGATAAATGTTATTGTTCAATTTTTATATATAATTTTCTTTTTTGTTTACATAGATTTTAGGTATTGTGCACAGCTTTTTGATTACTCTAGAGGGATTTTGTTTATTCCCTCAACACCAACATTGCTTATGCGTTTATTTTGATTTTCTATCACTCTTTGCACAATTGAATTACTGAGCTGCTTACTGTTGCATTGATATTGCTTTGATTATTTTATGGTAGAGGACACCTGCACGTATTTTGTTTTATAACTTTTTTGGCACTGGCACCTTATGCGATTTTTGTCAGTTACAACCAACCACTCTCTGCACAATTGATTTATCGAGTTGGTGACTGCTTTATGTATATTGTTTAATTTACTTTATGGTGTAGTAGATATTTTCACGGACCTATTTACCGTCTAGCACTGGCACTTTATGCGATTTTGTCAGCTTTAACAAATCGCATTAGGAATCACTATTTTTTGTGACTGCTTTATGTATATTGTTTAATTTACTTTATGGTGTAGTAGATATTCTCATGGACCTATTTATCGTCTAGCACTGGCACTTTATGCGATTTTGTCAGCTTTAACAAATCGCATTGGGAATCACTAGTTTTAATTATTGTGACTTTTTTTCTTTTTTATGCTTGTATATTCATTTGATTTTTATCCTGAATAGTACCATGTTATAGTGGTGAGGGTCCCTTACCATCCTCTCATAAAACACGCATACCGTTTTTACATACCATACTTTTACTTTATGCGGTAGTATATATATCACCTAATAATCTTAGTGCCTATAGAATTTATTAGCCTCCTAGGCTAAATTCCCTGTTATAGTACTGCGCATCACTACTTTTTTGTCTTTTTACTCTGTAACTGGGGTTCAAGTACCCCACTTCAGTGTGTGCACCAGTACGAATACTAGATTCTTTCCTGATTAGGCGCAGGAATAACTTCTTTTATATTCAAATTTTTATTAGGTAGTATATGGGGGTCCCTGGCGCTATATAAAAACCTGACAGGGAACCTAAATAACTAACTGGCTAACCAGCGTCACCAGTGACACTTATACTGTGATCGCTGGTGAAAGGGTTAACTAGGGGCAATCAGGGGGTTAAAACCATTATTGGGTAGTATATGGGGGTACCTAACGCTATAAAAACCTGGCGGTGAACCTAAAAAAATAACTAGCTACCTAACGACACTAGTGACACTAATGCAGCGATCAGAAAAACGATCGCTTAGTGACACTGGCAAAAGGGGGTGAAAGGGTTAACTAGGGGCAATCAGGGGGTTAAAACCATTATTGGGTAGTATATCGGGGTACCTAGCGCTATTAAAACCTGGCGGTGAACCTAAAAAAATAACTAGCTACCTAGCGGCACTAGTGACACTAATGCAGCGATCAGAAAAACGATTGCTTAGTGACACTGGCAAAAGGGGGTGAAAGGGTTAACTAGGGGCAATCAGGGGTTAAAACCATTATTGGGTAGTATATCGGGGTACCTAGCGCTATAAAAACCTGGCAGTGAAACAAAAAAAAACTAGCTACCTAGCGACACTAGCGACACTAATGCAGCGATCAGAAAAATGATCACTTAGTGACACTGGCAAAAGGGGGTGAAAGGGTTAACTAGGGGCAATCAGGGGGTTAAAACCATTATTGGGTAGTATATCGGGGTACCTAGCGCTATAAAAACCTGGCGGTGAACCTAAAAAAATAACTAGCTAGCGACACTAATGCAGCGATCAGAAAAATGATCGCTTAGTGACACTGGCAAAAGGGGGTGAAAGGGTTAACTAGGGGCAATCAGGGGGTTAAAACCATTATTGGGTAGTATATCGGGGTACCTAGCGATATAAAAACCTGGCGGTGAACCTAAAAAAATAACTAGCTACCTAGCGACACTAATGCAGCGATCAGAAAAATGATCGCTTAGTGACACTGGCAAAAGGGGGTGAAAGGGTTAACTAGGGGCAATCAGGGGGTTAAAACCATTATTGGGTAGTATATCGGGGTACCTAGCGATATAAAAACCTGGCGGTGAACCTAAAAAAATAACTAGCTACCTAGCGACAGTAGCGACACTAATGCAGCGATCAGAAAAATGATCGCTTAGTGACACTGGCAAAAGAGGGTGAAAGGGTTAACTAGGGGCAATCAGGGGGTTAAAACCATTATTGGGTAGTATATCGGGGTACCTAGCGATATAAAAACCTGGCGGTGAACCTAAAAAAATAACTATCTACCTAGCGACAGTAGCGACACTAATGCAGCGATCAGAAAAATGATTGCTTAGTGACACTGGCAAAAGGGGGTGAAAGGGTTAACTCTAGGGGCAATCAGGGGGTTAAACCTTTATTGGGGGGGGGTAAGGGGCTACCCTGGACCTAACACTAACTGCCCTGACAGTTTTTACTGTTACAACTGATCAGTAAATAAATGATCAATGCAATCAGTGACACTGGGACTGGGGGGGGGGGGGGGGATCGTGGGGGGTTTGTGTACCTATGTGTACCTATGTGTCAGTGTAGTGTTTTGGTGCACTTACTTTTTGTCTTCTCCTCGTAGTCCGGTCAAAAAGACCGCCCCGAGGAGAATGACATCACTTCCTCCTTCCTGTGCATACAATACACAGTGCGAGGAAGCTTCTCATTGGCCAGGAGCGATCCAGAGGGGGTGGCCAGAAACCAACGGCCATCCCCTCATCACGGATCGCTCCTGAAGCAAACCGGACCGCCGTATCCAGCGGGAGGGGGTCCGATTGGACCCCCCACCCGCTGGAAGGCAGGCACGTACATGTACGTGCTTGTGCCTGCCTGTGCCATTGCGATGACGTACAATGGCAATACGGCGGTCCTTAAGTGGTTAAGATAAAAGACACAAAATGCTATGTGTTGTAGATGTTTACTGACACTTAAAATCTTTGAAGACGTATAGGACATGTAAGGCCGCGTACACACGGGCGGATTGTCTGCCCAACTAAGTTCGGCAGACAATCCGACAGACAGTCCGTTCAAAATTTGCATGAACGGACTTGACCACACACGATGAGCAGACAGTCCGCTGAAAGCGTGCGTGATGACGTGTACAGCACGTACGACGGGACTAGAAAAACGACGTCCTATACACTGCAATGCAACCTTCGGCCGTGTAAACCCTTTCTGAGCATGCGCCATACTTAGTCCGTCCAACTTGCCTACACACGAGCGGACTGTCCGCTGAAACCAAGTTTGGACGGACAAAACCAAGTTTGAATGGACTGTCTTACGGAAATTCCGTAAGACTTTGTTCGTCAGACTGTCCGCTGAAAAAGTCCGCTGAAGCCCACACACGAGCGGATTGTCCGCTGAAACACTGTTCAGCGGACTAAGTTGGACAGACAATCCGCCCGTGTGTACGCGGCCTAAGTCACATAGTGTAGTGTATGAGCTTTTTTCATATTCATTTTCTCAATTTTTTTTTAGACCTTTGCACTTTCTTTATCCTGTTGGGGAGATTTTACTTCACTTCCTGTTCCTATCTCCATGTTCTGTCCAACAATGGAGGAATTTAAAGGAGATATCTATAGCAGAATTTTGACAGCTGCAGGAATTTTATTATATAAACATATTTCTGGTCAGGGTAATCATTCTCTTTTTACCTTGAATGTCAGTGAGCATTCCCACAGCTAATATTTAATATACTAAGACATTAGCAGCATGCACGTAAGTATATGGAGAGAGAAAGATATACAGACAGAGTTTGAAATTGCTAAGTCATCTATCCCTGCTAGGAAATGCCAACAGAGACTTCAAATGTAATCATGACAAATGTTCTTACACACAGTAGAACAGAAAGGAAACAGTGATTACAGTCAACAATTGCTCCGGGGGGGGTGGGGGGGGGGGGTGGTGTGTATCTCCCTCATGACCATATAAAAGTGACATATATTATAGCAGACTTGCTGGAAGACACAAATTCATTGAAGAGTATTTATCTTCAAAACCGTCTCACTCTGGAAAGCGAAGGAAGCACTAATAAACAGATATAATAAAATGTCAGCATACTTCCTCCACTGAAAATCTGTCAGAACCAGTGTTAGGATTTGCTTTGTGGAGTAGATGTTTGAAATCTGTCTGGCTTCTAGTAAGGTTGTAGCCCTCTGTTAGACAAAGGAATGGCTTGGAATCTGCAAAAACATTTGCCATAGTTCCCTACACATGGCTAATGTGTGAGTGATGCCACGTACACACAACCGGACTTTCCGTCCAGACTAAACTCCGACGGTCTTTCCGGCAGAGTTCCGCTGAAACAGACTTGCCCACACACGATTACTCCAAAGTCTGACCGTTTAGAACGCAGTGACATACAGCACATACGGCGGGTCTAGAAAAGGAAGTTCAAGACCCAGTGCGCCACCCTTTGGGCTCCTTCTGTTAATCACGTGTTACTAGAAGTTTGGTTAGAGACGATTCATGCTTTTCAGGCTCCAGCTTATTCCGATCGTTTTACTGCGGCTCAGTCTGTGCTTGTGGGGTTTGTATCTGGTTTTCAGTGCGTGTTGGTCAGTTCGTATCTGTATATTAGTGTGTTCTGGTCGTTCCGGTTCTTCAGCTCACTCTTCACAGGCCTTGCTGTTCTTCAGTGCCTTCATTTAAGTTCATTCTGAACAGCCGACCATTTTGAAACCATGGTATGTGTACGTACTCATTCTCGAGTTTGTGCTGTGTGGGGGCTTGGTGTTGGGGTTCATACTTCGATCCGAGCCCGGTACATGAACAGGGCGAGGAGGAGTTCATGGACCAAGATTTGGTTACTCCAGCGTGACCAATTCTCGCACATGCCTTTGCTTCGTGAGATCCAGGAGAATAATCCTGAGGATTTCAGGAATTATTTTAAGATGACGGACCCCATTTTCACCGTCTGTTGGCTTTGCTGACCCCTTATATCAGCAGGCAGGATACCTGCATGCGGAAAGCTATCACTTCAGATCAGAGGCTAGTTGCCACGTTGCGATACTTGCCGATTGGGAGAAGTCTATAGGACCTCAAGTTCTTGACTAGGGATGAGCCGAACACCCCCCCGGTTCGGTTCACACCAAAACCTGAGAACGGACCAAAAATTTGCGTGAACTTTTGAACCCCATTAAAGTCTATGGGACTCGAACCTTCAAAATCAAAATTGCTAATTTTAAAGGTTAATATACAAGTTATTGTCCTAAAAAGGGTTTGGGGACCCAGTTCCTGCCCCAAGGGGCATGTATCAATGCTAAAAAAGGTTTAAAAACTGCAATTTTTTCGGGAGCACTGATTTTAATGACGCTTAAAGTGAAAAAAAAAAAACTGGTGAGCACTGTCACTGCTCACCATCCTCGTGACCTCCTCAAATGGTGACAGGACAGTGCATGCATCCCTGATCATGGCCCACTGGCATGAGGAAAAAAACTGCGCTCCTCTGACCCTGTCCTGGTGCCGTAGTGGCACAGGTACTCATTGATGGCCCTCTGCTGAATGTGCAGCCGCTACAGCATTTCCAACTTTGAGTTCCACCTGGTAGGCATGTCACAGATTATGCGGTTCTTGGGCAGGTTCAATTCCTTTTGGAGGTCAGCCAGCCGAGCACTGGCATTATATGACCGGCAGAAATGCACCACAGACTTTCCTGGCCTGCCTGAGGACATCCTGTATGTATGTAGTTAAGGACTTCAGCCAGACAGGGCACATGGGTCAGTTGTCCCTGTCGGAGGGGGCGGAGAGGAGGTTGGTACAAAAACAACAACTTCTCCTGCGCTCTGGTGTCTTGGTCTTTGAAGTGTGATACCGACAGTTTAGGATGGTAGTGTCAAAAGGTCTTGCAGCCCTCCTTTAGAACACTGGGTGTTCAGATACTGGAGAGAAACAAAACAAAAAAGGAAGGCGCACTGACTTAGTGCATTACCATAAAAAGAGCTTTATTAAAAACAGAACAAATAACAAAATGGCTACTCACAAACGAGTATTGATCAAAGGCAAAATCAATACAATTGGATCCATCGCACCAAACATCGACAAATCCAGATCAGATGTCAGATGAATTGGCAAATACCTCAACGAAAACTGCTAACGCGTTTCGGGGTGACCCCCTTTCTTCAGAGCCAAAATAAACAATGGTTACAGGACAGGGACATTACCTATCTTTCACAGCGCATTGGGTGACTCTTCTGGAAGCTGGAAAGGATGCAGGACAAGGTGCAGTAGTGTTGGAGGTTGTTCCGCCACCACGCCTCCAAAATGCTACTACTGGTGATTGTGACACACTTCTCTCCTACACCTCCTCCTCTTCTTCTTCCTCCATGGCCTCTTCCTGTGCTTTGTCCTTGGAACCAGTGGGGCTCCGTAGGCATTCAAGGGGCTACGCAAGTACATAGGCAAAAAGATGCCATGTTGTGCTTGTGCTGGTGTGCTTGGGGGACAGGAGCCACACTGGGGCAGAGATTCTGTCATCTCTGCAGGGGCGGGCTGAGAGGTGGTTGATGCCACGCCAGCTTAAGCCAGGAATGGTGGTTTGCGACAATGACACCAACCTCCTCTCCTGGAGAGAAACAAAACAAAAAAGGAAGGCGCACTGACCTAGTGCATTACCTAGTGCATTACCATAAAAAAGAGCTTTATTAAAAACAGAACAAATAGAAAAATGGCTACTCACAAACGAATATTGATCAAAGGCAAAATCAATACAATTGGATCCATCGCACCGAACATCGACAAATCCAGATCAGATGTCAGATGAATTGGCAAATACCTCATCGCTCTATTTTACTCATTTTCTGTGTGCACAAGTGTAAAAGGGACAAGGCATTACCTTGAATTTATGCCAGTATCCACTTAGGCATTCCATTAGTTAAAGCGGAGGTCCACCCTAAAATGGACCTTCCGCTCATCGGATTCCTCCCCCCCTCCGGCGCCACAATTGGCACCTTTCAGGGGCGAGGGGGGTGCAGTTACCTGGATAATCCAGGTAACTGCACCCACTTCCGGGCTAGCTCTCTGCGGAAAGGGGCGTACATTACGCCCCTTTCCGCAAGTGCCCGCCCCCTTCCGCAAGTGCCCCGCTGCCTGCTGGGAAACACACAGATCCCAGAGGCAGCGGGGACCGTCCTCATTGCGCAGCGCGGCTCGCGCATGCGCAGTAGGGAACCGGGAAATGAAGCCGAAAGGCTCCATTTCCTGATTCCCATACCCAAGATGGCGGCGGCATCACTCGAGTGTCGATCTAGAGATCGGCTTCGGGTGCCGACATCGCGGGCGCGCTGGACAGGTAAGTGTCACTATTTTTAAAGTCAGCAGCTGCAGTATTTGTAGCTGCTGACTTTAAAAAAAAAAAAAAAACGCGGAGTCCCGGCGGACTCCCGCTTTAATATCCGCACCTGTACAAGCGACGGATCACCGGGCAAGACTTCCTCCCCGCACATACAGGTGCGGATATTAACTAATGGAATGCCTAAGTGGATACTGGCATAAATTCAAGGTAATGCCTTGTCCCTTTTACACTTGTGCACACAGAAAATGAGTAAAATAGAGCGATATATGTATATATATGTGTATGTGTATTCATGTGTGTGTGTGTGTGTGTGTATGCATGTATGCATATATTATGTATATATATATATATATATATATATATATATATATATATATATATATATATATATATATATATTTCTTGATCATACATCACGGGACACAGGAGCTTCATTACATAGTGGGTTATATAGGCACCTCTGGTGATTGGACACTGGTTAACCCCAATTAAGGAGAATTCCTCCCCTATATAACCCCTCCCATATGGGAAGCACCTCAGTTTTTTCGCCAGTGTCTATGGTGGTTGGTCACGTAAAACTTTAGCTCTGTGCAGGTCCCTGCGGGGGCCTAAGGGCTACAACAAACCGGATCCATACCTCGGGCCGATATTTGACTCCCAAGATGGTATGGTACCCGGGCCTCGTCAGCCGAAGAAACGAGGTTTGGCCTGTACGTCCTCTCCTATTGGAAGACTGGGCTCTGGGAAAACCAGACTTGGTGTACTGTTTATACAGAGCTCACAAAAGTTTCTGGCAGAGTCTTTTACATGGTCCAGGTAGGAGGCTCTTCCGAGAAAGAGCCCCAGATAAACCTGAAGGTTGGCTAACACTGCCCGCCGTGATGGGTGAAGGCTGGAATTTGTCTGTTTCAGCAACTCCTGCGGCGAGGACAGGTAAGGGAAGTTAATCCTATATATGTAATTACATGATGGATTTCTTCATTTTGAGTAGTTGTATGTCTTACCTGGTTTCCACCACTAGAGGGAGTAAGAGCAGCCTGATGCATACTTACATGCCTTTCAGTACACACACTCAGTGAAGCCTGGTTCTCCAGCTGTCTCACGTCTCCACTGCAATCCCTGCCACAACAAGGTAACACAGGGGTGGAGTTCTCCTTCCCCCCCCGGATCCTCGTGCACGCGCGCCGGGCGCGTTCCCGGCCTAATGGAGGAGGGGGGAGTGTGGTTGTGAGCCGTGCATGTCAGGCGGCAGATTTAAAAAGCCGAGAGCGTCAGGGGGCTGTAAGTGGAGACACAGGAGCTGTGGGCAATAAGCATCCGAGGGGATTGGATCCAGGCAAACCTTAGACACCTACTCAGCATCAGGTTGTGCAGTTTAAGCATATATATTTATTGTGAGACTTTAAGCACAACAGTGATTGCACTTTGTACTAGTACCTCTGCTTTGTAGCTTAGGACTATGTCTCCTCGTAAGAGGGTCTCAGGGGCGGGGGTAGCAAAGGCACTGGTAAATCACCGCCTAGGTCCAGGGGTTCTAAAAGTGCCTGTAAGTTACCATCCCCCCCTGCAAGACTGGAGCCAGCCTCTCAAGATGAGTCAGTGCCCCTGGCAGGTTGTGCAGCCTCTGATAATGTCCCAGCCCCTGTTTATGTCACTGAGGACTTCCTTAGGGCTACATTGGAGGGTTTTGAAGGGAGAATAATGAATTTTATTTCTTCTTCCCTGAAAGATAGCAGGAAAAGGGGTAGATCCCCTCGCTCTGCTGAAATTCCTCTCTCAGGTGATTCTTCTGAAAATGAGGGAGATCCCTGTCCTTGAGCAGTCGGATGAATCAGAGGAAGAGGAGAGAGTCCCCTCCTCCCAGGCGCTCAGAAAACCGGTGTAGTATTATACTGAATTGGTGCATACCACATTCAGAATGCCTGCTGCTGAAGTCGCTACGTCCTCTGTTTCTTCCCTGGGAGTCAGGAAAGCCCCACAGACTGCCTATTCCTTTCCAATTCATCCTTTAATGGATGAATTGTTGTATGAGGATTGGGGACATCCCGATAAACTGTTTGCTCCTCCTAAAAGGTTTTCTATGCATTATCCTCTGGAGGAGAGTTTCACCAAGAAGTGGGGGGTCCCATCTGTTGATGCAGCTGTTTCTTGCGTGAATAAAAACCTGACTTGTCCCTTGGATAATGTGCAGGTATTTAAAGATCCAACTGATAAGAAGCTGGAAACCTTATTAAAAGCCTCCTTTTCCATGACTAGCGCTGTAGTGCAACCTACAGTCGCAGCCGTGGGGTTGTGCCAATTCCTCAAGGAACAGGTTAAGCAGATGCTTGGGCTCCTTCCCAGCGAGGAAGTAGAGAAGTATGCAGAATTGCCTCATATTCTGTGTTTCATGATTGATGCGATTTTGGATTCTGTCCAACAAGCATCACGTTTGTCCCTCATGTTGGTACACATGCGAAGGGCCCTATGGCTAAAGAATTGGGCAGCTGAGCTGTCATGCAAGAAGCATTTGATTGGGTTCCCGTTTAAAGGGGAACGTTTGTTTGGAGAAGAATTAGACAAATTCGTCCAAAAAATTTCAGGGGGTAAATCTACTCTCCTTCCAGTCAAAAGGAGCAAGCGTCCTTCATTCAGGCGTGCTCTCTCTCCCGGAGCATCAAGCTCTAAGCAGTGGCGACGGCCTTCTCAACCCTCCTCTACAGGAAAGGCTCAGGGCCGGGCCCAGGGGCAGAAAAAGACTTGGGGGCGAAATCCTGCCAAGCAGAGCCCAAAAGCTTCCTTGTGAAGGGGCGCCCCCGCTCGGCTGAGTGGGGGTGAGGCTCCTGCAGTTTGCAGGAGCCTGGCGGGAAGAGATCCGGGACAAGTGGGTGATCTCTTCGGTATCTCTGGGCTACAGGCTAGAGTTTCAGGAGATTCCACCTTCTCGCTTTCTAAGGTCAAGGATCCCCAGGGATCCAGTAAAGCAAAAACCGCTATTTGTGGCCTTAGATCATTTACTATCCCAGGGTGTGATAGTAGAAGTGGACCCAAAAGAACAGGGTTCAGGGTTTTACTCAAATCTCTTCACCGTTCCGAAGCCAAATGGAAGTGTCAGACCTATCCTAGATCTGAAGGATCTGAAACGTTTTTTACGCATCCGGTCCTTCCGAATGCAGTCAAACCGCACTGTGGTCTCCTCCCTGCAAGGGGGAGAGTTTATGGCATCAATAGATATCAAGGATGCATATCTCCATGTGCCAATTTTTCCTGCACACCAAAAATTTCTAAGGTTCGCGGTAGAGCAGCGCCAATTTCAATTTGTGGCCTTGCCGTTCGGGCTTGCTACGGCCCCTCGAGTCTTCACAAAGATTCTGGACCCTCTCTTGGCAAACCTAAGAGCTCAGGGTATAGCGGTCATGGCTTATCTAGACGATTTGCTTCTCATGGAGAAAACAGTAGCGTTCCTGAACCACAGCGTCACCAGAACGCTAGAACACCTGGAACGCCTAGGTTGGATCATAAACCTAGAAAGGTCGTCTCTACAGCCTGTCACCAGGTTGGAATACCTGGGTATGATCATCGACACCGCTCAGGGCAAGGTGTTTCTTCCAAGGCCAAAGGCCTTGGCCATTGGGGATCTGGTGCGCCTAATTCTGGGCAGGAGATCTTCCCCCATTCGATTGAGCATGAGACTGTTAGGGAAAATGGTCGTCTCCTTCGAGGCCGTCCCATTCGCCCAGTTCCACTCAAGGCCTCTGCAAAGATGCATCCTTGCGGCTTGGAACAGGAAGCCCCAATCCTTGGATCTTCCTATGCGTCTATCTCCAGGGACATGCAGGAGTCTCATCTGGTGGTTAAAACTTTTCTTCCTCTTTCATGGAAGATTATCACAACAGATGCCAGCCTGACAGGCTGGGGAGCAGTGTTGGAGGAGATGTGCTCGCAGGGGAAATGGTCTGCGATCGAGAAGCTATTGCCCATAAATGTCCTGGAGATCCGGGCAATTTATATGGCTCTCATAAAGTGGTCTTACAGACTACAAGGTCTCCCTGTTCGGGTTCAGTCCGACAATGCCACAGCAGTGGCTTATATCAATCACCAGGGCGGTACCAGGAGTCTGGTGGCCCAAAAAGAGGTGAATCGCCTACTTGTCTGGGCAGAAAAGCATTTTTCCCGTGTCTTTCTGCAGTCTTCATTCCAGGAGTGGAAAATTGGCAGGCGGATTTTCTGAGCCACCAGAAGTTGTGCCCAGGAGAATGGGCTCTGCACCCCGACGTGTTTCGAAACATATGTCGCAGGTGGGGTACTCCAGACGTAGATCTGTTTGCATCCAGGTTCAACAGGAAACTGGACAATTTTGTGTCAAGGACAAGAGATACACTTGCTCAGGGGTCAGATGCTCTGACAGTTCCCTGGGATCAGTACAATCTGATCTATGCCTTCCCCCCGAGCCCACTTCTGTCGCGGTTCCTGGGAAGAGTCAAGAGGGAGACAAAATCGGTCCTTTTGGTGGCCCCGGCGACCGTGGTACGCAGAGATCATGAAGTTGGCAGTAGGCAGGCCATGGATCCTCCCTCTCCGGCCAGATCTGCTCTCACAGGGTCCAATTTACCATCCTGCTTTACGCAGTCTGAATTTGACGGTTTGGCTGCTGAGACCCACATTCTGAGAGACCATGGCCTTTCGGGGTCAGTCCTTTCTACTCTGGTCAATGCCAGAAAGCCGGCCTCCAGGCTTATTTACTACAAAATCTGGAGGGCATATATTTCCTTGTGTGAACTCAGGAACTGGCATCTTAGAAAGTATGTCATTAGCAGGATCTTGGCCTTTCTTCAGTCAGGCCTAGAAATGAATTTGGCCATAAGCACTATCAAGGTGCAGATTTCGGTCCTGTCAGTGTTTTTTCAGAAGCCACTTGCATCGCATTCCCTAGTGCGGGCTTTCATCCAGGGGGCCATGCGGATAAGACCGCCAGTCAAACCTCCGGTATGCCCATGGGATCTGAATTTGGTTCTCTCGGCTTTGCAGGGGCAACCATTTGAACCTTTGCATCTGGCTTCATTAGTTCTCCGGACTAAAAAATTGGTCTTCTTGGTAGCCATATCTATGGGTAGAAGAGTATCAGAGCTAGCAGCTCTTTCCAGCAAGGAGCCGTATCTAATTATTCATAAGGACCGGGTGGTCATGTGTCCCAACAGGTCCTTTCTACCTAAGGTGGTTTCGGGATTCCATTTGAATCAAGACGTAATCCTACCATCCTTTTTTCCAGACCCACAGTCCGCAGAAGAAGAATCTTTGCACACTTTGGATGTGGTTAGAGCAATCAGTATATATCTTCAAGCAACTGCTCAGATAAGGAAAACTGATTGCTTGTTTATTTTGCCGGAAGGCCCTAGGAAGGGCCAGGCGGCGTCAAAATCCACTCTCTCAAGATGGATTAGACAAGTTATTTCTCAGGCCTATAGTGTAAAGGGGAAGATTCCTCCTTTTCAAGTGAAAGCGCACTCTACTAGGGCTGTAAGTGCTTCTTGGGCAGTGCATCACCAGGCCTCCCTGGCTCAGATCTGTAAGGCTGCAACTTGGTCATCAGTCCACACATTCACCAGATTCTATCAGGTGGATGTCAGAGGGCAAGAGGATATCGCCTTTGGGCGCAGTGTACTGCAGGCTGCAGTTTAGGTCCTCCGGTCCCTGGCGGTCTATAATTATGATCTGTGTCTCCCTCCCCTCAATCTGAGCATTGCTTTGGGACATCCCACTATGTAATGAAGCTCTTGTGTCCCGTGATGTATGATCAAGAAAATGGGATTTTTATATACAGCTTACCTGTAAAATCCTTTTCTTGAGAGTACATCACGGGACACAGGGCTCCCGCCCATCTTGGGTTTTACGTGGTTTCTTATTGCTTTGCTACAAAACTGAGATGCCTTCCATATGGGAGGGGTTATATAGGGGAGGAATTCTCCTTAATTGGGGTTAACCAGTGTCCAATCACCAGAGGTGCCTATATAACCCACTATGTAATGAAGCTCCTGTGTCCCGTGATGTATGATCAAGAAAAGGATTTTACAGGTAAGCTGTATATAAAAATCCCATTATATATATATATATATATATATATATATATATATATATATATATATATGTATATATGGGTGTACATATATATGTGTATTCTTTATATATGTATGTGTATATTAGAAAACGTTTTCCTATATGGGAATGATGGCAAATGGAAGACAAATGAATAATTAGATAACTATTATATAGGATTTTTTTTTTGTGGGTGGAGCTCTATGACCTTTCTGACCACATGTGTTTAGAAACTTCCACATATATATATATATATATATATATATATATATATATATATATATATATATATATATATACCGCTAGCCTCCAGCGAGTAATCATTGCTTATTTTGGCTCTGAAGAGAGGGGGTCATCCCCGAAACGCATTAGCCGTTTTCGTTGAGGCATTTGCCAATTCATCTGACATCTGATCTGGATTTGTCGATGTTCGGTGCAATGGATCCAATTGTATTGATTTTGCCTTTGATCAATATTCGTTTGTGAGTAGCCATTTTTCTATTTGTTCTGTTTTTAATAAAGCTCTTTTTATGGTAATGCACTAGGTCAGTGCGCCTTCCTTTTTTGTTTTGTTTCTCTCCAGAAGAGGAGGTTGGTGCCATCGTCGCAAATCACCATTCCTGGTTTAAGCTGGCGTGGCATCAACCACCTCTCAGCCCGCCCCTGCAGAGATGACAGAATCTCTGCCCCAGTGTGGCTCCTGTCCCCCAAGCACACCAGCACAAGCACAGCATGGCATCTTTTTGCCTGTGTACTTGCGTGTACTTGCGTAGCCCCTTGAACGCCTACGGAGCACCACTGGTTCCAAGGACAAAGCACAGGAAGAGGCCATGGAGGAAGAAGAAGAGGAGGAGGTGTAGGGGAGAAGTGTGTCGCAATTACCAGTAGTAGCATTTTGGAGGCGTGGTTGCGGAACAACCTCCAACCTGCCACTGAGGAACCGCACATTGCACAAACTCATGGAAGGGGCCAAGTCTACCAACTGAAAAGGCAGCAGTTGAAGTGCTAGCAATTTAGCCAAGCTAGCATTCAACCACTGGGCATGTGGATAGCTGTGAGTGAACTTCTTTCGACGGTGCAGCAGCTGGGGCAGGGAAATTTGCCTGGTACAATCGGACGCCGGTGTACAGCTAGCAGTTTGCCCGCAAGTACTTGGCTGTGACACACCCAATTCTACACCTTCATTCCTCTCAGTGCAGGTTTCAGAGAGGACTGAAGGTATAGTGGGATTGGAGATCCCAGCTGATGAGGAGCAAGGAGAGGTCCGCTTTGTTCTTTGTTGTGCGTCTTTTAGTCAAGCATGTGTTGCCCAAGCGGCTGATGTTTTGACCACGCGAGACATGCTTGGGACATATGTTGCAAATGACAGTGGTGTGATGAAAGCACTCATCTCAAAAAAGGCCCACATCAAAGAACTTTTGGAATAACACGCAGAGGCAGTGCCCTGCACAGGCTGAGCTCTGAGATGTGATGCAGTCAGTGTGCTTCCCTTAAGCTGGCCCCTGGAGGGCATCCTGCCTCGTTGGAGATGTGTCTCCTCCTCCTCCTCTCTCCTATCAGGCTCCCCCATGGAATCAGTGACCTCATCATCCTCTCCCTCCTCATCACTGGAGCAAACCTGGCAGTATGCTGCAGCTGGGGGAACATGACTGCCAGATTGCTGTCCTTCTTGGGCATCCCCTCCCTCTGGGCTCACGTTACTGTCTTCCTCTAGCTGGGTATCATCATCAGAGCCTTCAAAATGCTGGCCATCCTCCTGAAGCATGTACCCAACACTGTACCCAAACAGTTCAGGGGACTCCTCAGAAGGGCATGGTGGGGCTAGGGAAGGAGTGACTGATGCCATTGAGACGAGGGAAGAGTCCGCGTTGGCAGCTGCTTTGCCAGTACCCTGAGCCTGGGTGAGAGAGGATGAGGAGGATGAGCACAGCTTGGTCATCCACTCTACCAAGTCTTTGTCATGTTGCGGCTCAACCAGCTGCCAAAAATAAGGACAAGCTTGTCCCATGGCCACGTGCTGATGAGTATGCACCGTGTCCATGACCAGCACTGTTGCCTCTAGACACAGAGCCTGCTTGCCCTCATTTATTGGCTTGTGACTGTCTGCCTCTACTTGTTGGCCTTCCACACATAATAATGGCCTGCAGGGAGATGTAGCTGCACAAAGCTGGGACATATATACTGATTATACTGCAGCTAGCAGAATCAAGTGCCTGCCTGTAGTATTATTACTATGAGAACACCAGCAATTAGGGTAGCTTTAAGAGCACACTGTGCAGATGACACAGTACACAGACTGTAATTACTGCAGCTGCCTGCGGTATAGGATTAGCAGAACACCAGCAATTGGGGTAGCTTTAGATGCACACTGTGCAGATGACACAGTACACCGAAATGCATTTACTGCAGCTGCCTGCCTGTGGTTTAGGATCTGAATAACACCAGCAGTTGGGGTAGCTTTATGTGCACACTGTGCAGATGACACAATACACCAACTGTAATTGCTACAGCTGCTTGCGGATAGAATCAGCAGAACACCACAATTGGGGTAGCTTTAGCTGTACACTGTGCAGGTGGCACAATACACCTGCTGTAATTGCTACAGCTGCCTGTGGTATAGGACCAGCAGAACACCAGAAACTGGGGTAGCTTTAGGTGTACACTGTGCAGGTGGCACAATACACCGACTGTAATTGCTGCAGCTGCCTGTGGTATAGGACAAGCAGAACACCAGCAATTGGGGTAGCTTTAGGTGTACACTGTGCAGGTGGCACAATACACTGACTGTAATGCCGCATACACACTTGGCAGACTATCCGGCGGACTTTCCGAACGGGCTACTTGCCCACACACGGCACTTTTTCAGCAGACTAATGCGGTGTACTAAGTCCGCCGGACTATCCGCCGTACTTTTGAAATGAACGGACTCACCCACAAACGCAGAGGAAAGTCCGCTCATTTTGAGCGCGTCTCCAGGTAGGCGGGGCCCGCGAAGGACACGTCGCTGGCCCCGCCACCTGGTATGAACTTAAAGGGGAACCCCAACGCCGAAAAAATCGGTGTGGGGGTCCCCCCCAGGTCCACATCAGACCCTTGTCCGAGCACGCTACCCGGCAGGCCAGGAAAGGGGGGACGAGCGAGTGCCCCCCCTCCTGAGCCGTACCAGGCCGCATGCCCTCAACATGGGGGGTGCCTCCCCACCCCAAAGCAACATGGGGGGGTGCCTCCCCACCCCAAAGCACCTTGTCCCCATGTTGATGAGGACAAGGGCCTCTTCCCGACAACCCTGGCCGTTGGTTGTTGGGGTCTGCGGGCGGGGGGCTTATCGGAATCCGGGAGCCCCCTTTAATAAGGGGGCCCCCGGATACCTGCCCCCCACCCTATGTGAGTATGGGGTACAATGTACGCCTACCCATTCACCTGTAAAAAAAAGTTTAAAAAAACACAACACACAAGGGCTAGAATACTTTATTGCACAGCTCCGGGGGTCTTCCGTCTTCGGGGGTCTTCTCGCCGGACTCCTCCTCTATCTTCTTCTAGCTCTTTTGCTAGCGGAGGAGCCCGGCTTTCTTCCTCGCCGACGCCCTCTTCTTCCGACTTCGGGGGTCTTGTCCCCCTCTTCAGTTCTTCTTGCCGGGGCACCGCACCTTCTTCTAGCTCTTTTACAGGCGGTGGCCCGGTCTTCTGTTTTTTTTTATTTTTTTTTTACAGGTGAATGGGTAGGGGTACATTGTACCCCATACTCATTCACATAGGGTGGGGGGCCGGTATCCGGGGACCCCCTTATTAAAGGGGGCTTCCAGATTCCGATAAGCCCCCTGCCCACAGACCCCGACAACCAACGGCCAGGGTTGTCGGGAAGAGGCCCTTGTCCTCATCAACATGGGGACAGGGTGCTTTGGGGTGAGGGGCCTTTCCTGGCCAGCCGGGTAGTGTGCTCGGACAAGGGTCGGATGTGGACCTGGGATTTTTTCGGCTTTGGGGTTCCCCTTTAAGTCCATACTAGGTGACGGGGTCAGCAACGCCTCCTTCGCTGGCCCCGTCTTCCTGAAGACGCTCTTAAAATGAGCGGACTTTTCTCCGCATGCGAAAAGTCCGCTCATTTCAAAAGTACGGCGGACTGGCATACCAACGGCCGGATTGTCCGCTGAAATGCGAGTGTGGCGGGAAGATTGGAGAGCAAAAATACTTTCTAAGTCCACCGTACTTTCGGGTAAAAAAAGTCCGCCGGAGGCTACACACGGGAGGATTGTCCGGTGGACTTGAGTTTGCCGGACTTTTCCACCCGATTGTTTGATCGTGTGTACGCGGCATAATTGTAACAGCTTCAAAGGAAATTCAGACACTGTCTCTATCTCTCTCTCAGCCGACACAACACACTACGCAAGGCCGCCACTTATATAGTGTGGGGTGTGTACTAAACCCCCTGAGCCATAATTGACCACAGGCATCCTGCCTGTGGCCAATTATGGCTCTCTTCACTGACGACGCGGTGATTGACCAAGCATGCGGGTCATAGTGCATGCTTGGCCAATCATCAGCCAGCAATGCACTGCAATGCCACAGTGAATTATGGGCCGTGAGTGTCAAACGAATTTGGCGTGCATGGGCCATAATGTTCGGACTTCGCCGAACGGGCGAACAGCCGATGTTCGAGTCAGACAGGGGTTCGACTCAAACACGTAGCTCATCCCTATTCTCGACAAGCATCTCCCCCAGGCTCTGGGGATCATTATCCCGGAGACTCTTCTGCCATCATTCAGGTCCTGCAGAAGGTCTGTATTAAGGTAAGATTTATCCTTTAACATTAAATTATATGTATTTAATGTTTGCTAATGTATTTATTTCATCATTACCTAATTACCACGATTGGCATATGCTGTGAATGTCCCCTTTGTCCTCATACATGCTGGAAGCTTTTTTAAGACTCCTTTTTTGGCCTACATGCATATTTGCCTTCACTAACCTCCCCAGCATGCTATCCTGAGCACATATACATCTATAGCCTAGGCCCTTTAACAATGTATATTGTCAAATCCATTGTATTGCTTTCCCCGAAACACCCCCTAAAATGTGTCCAAATTGAATGTGTGTCCTTAAATTAATTTCTAACCCTCCCCCACCCCCTCATACAATTTTATCAATGGTCCATCAGAGGGGGGGAGGAATCTGATGAGTGGGCCTTATATTTTTGTCTTTTTAAATACTCCTTCAAATAAATGTTATACTGATGTTGTGCAAGAATATTTTTGTGTAATCTGCTTGCAATGTTATGTGCAAAAGTACTTATATTTTTTTTTCTTGTTTGGCTCCACAGTTTCCTTCAACGCCACAGGAATGGCAGACTGTGGCCTCCCATTTTGCTGACCGTTGGGACTTTCCCAACTGTGGAGGGGCAATAGATGGGAAGCATGTCCACATTGTGCCACCACCCCATTCGGTGTCTTAGTATTATAACTATAAGGGGTTAAATAGAGTAGTGTTAATGGCAATGGTGTCGGTACAATATGAATTCATGTACCGTATATACTCGAGTATAGGCCGACCCGAGTATAAGCCGAGGCCCCCAATTTACCCCCAAAAAACTGGAAAACTTATTGACTCGTGTATAAGCCGAGGGTGAGACATGGCTGTCCATCCCTGTGTGTCCGTCCATCCCTGTGTGTGTGTCCGTCCATCCATCCCTGTGTGTGTGTCCATCCATCCATCCATCCCTGTGTGTGTATCCATCCATCCATCCATCCCTGTGTGTGTGTGTGTGTGTGTGTGTGTGTGTGTGTGTATCCATCCATCCATCCATCCATCCCTGTGTGTGTGTGTGTGTGTGTGTGTATCCATCCATCCATCCATCCATCCCTGTGTGTGTGTGTGTGTGTGTGTGTGTATCCATCCATCCATCCATCCCTGTGTGTGTGTGTGTGTGTGTGTGTGTGTGTGTATCCATCCATCCATCCATCCCTGTGTGTGTGTGTGTGTGTGTGTGTGTGTGTGTGTGTGTGTGTGTGTGTGTGTGTCCGTGCAGCCTTGTGTGTGTGTCCAGCCTACCTGTGTCCCAAGCCTCCGTCCCGAGCCGCCGTCGTCCCGAGCCTCCTCCGTCCCGTGCCGTGCCTCCTCCGTCCCGTGCCGTGCCTCCCCCGTGCCGTGCCTCCTCCGTCCCGTGTCTCCTCCGTCCCGTGCCGTGCCGTGCCTCCTCCGTCCCGTGCCGATGGATCGCCGCTCTTCTCGGCGGCCATTCTACAATTCAAAATTCCGCCTCCGCCTGTGATAGGCGGAACACTCAATTTCCCAGCAGCCTGTGTTCCGCCTATCACAGACATCCTCTCATACTCGTCCGTAGTATGAGAATGAGCGGATGTCCGTGATAGGCGGAACACTGACTGCTGGGAAATTCAGTGTTCCGCCTATCACAGGCGGAGGCGGAGAAGGAGGCGCGGCTTTTGAAAATTAATGTCCGCCGTCTGTCTGCTCGATACGCTGATCGAGCAGTCAGACAGCGGCGACTCGAGTATAAGCCGAGGGGGCACTTTCAGCCTCAAAAAAGAGGCTGAAAATCTCGGCTTATACTCGAGTATATACGGTATGTGGATGTGGGGAAGAATGGCCGGATGTCGGATGGACATCTGCACCCTCACCCCGCAGAGGAGGGTTTTTAACTACCAGCTGGCCAGAGCAAGATGAGTTGTTGAGAATACCTGCGGGTAGGGATGAGCCAAACACCCCCCGGTTCCATTCGCTCGGGAGCACTGATCTTAACCACTTACAGACCGGACCATTTTGCTGGTCAAAGACCAGACCACTTTTTGCGATTCGGCACTGCGTCGCTTTAACTGACAATTGTGCGGTCGTGCGACGTGGCTCCCAAACAAAATTGACATCCTTTTTTTCCCCACAAATAGAGCTTTCTTTTGGTGGTATTTGATCACCCCTGCGGTTTTTATTTTTTGCGCTATAAACAAAAATAGAGTGACAATTTTGAAAAAAACACATTATTTTTTACTTTTTGTTATAATAAATATCCCCCAAAAATATATAAAAAAACATTTTTTTCCCTCAGTTTAGGCCGATACGTATTCTTCTACATATTTTTGGTAAAAAAATCGCAATAAGCGATTATTGATTGGTTTGCGCAAAAGTTATAGCGTTTACAAAATAGGGATAGTTTTATAGCATTTTTATTAATAATTTTTTATTATTATTTTTTTTACTAGTAATGGCGGCGATCAGCGATTTTTTTATTGTTACTGCGACATTGTGGGGGACCCATCGGACATTTTTGACACATTTTTGGGACCATTGTCATTTATACAGTAATCACTGCTATATAAATGCAGTGATTCCTGTGTAAATGACACTGAGAGTGAAGGGGTTAACCAGTGGGTGGCAGTGTAGGGGTTAAGTGTTCCTAGGGGTGTGTTACTAACTGTGGGGGGTTGGGCTTTCATTTAGTGAACACTGATCTCTGCTCCAATCACATGGAGCAGAGATCAGCGTCACTAGTTGCTAGGCAGAATGGGGAAATGCTACACGGCATTTCCTCCATTCAACCGTCCCGTGAGACGATCGCGGGGATGCCCGCGGCGATCGAGTCCGCGGGTCCTGCGACCGGACTCACGGGGGTCCCGACCAGCGCGGGAGCACGTCGCCGGCCTACCTGTACGCCAATATGCGTGCCCGTGCCATTCTGTCGACGTACATCGTTGTGCGCTGGTCGGGAACCGGTTAATGACGATTAAAGTGAAAAATAGTGAAATATTCCTTTAAATATCGTGTCTATGGGGTGTCTATAGTGTGCCTGAGAAGTGCCATGTGTTTCCCGTGTTTAGAACAGTCCATGCACAAAATGACATTTAACTGAAAAAAAGTCATTTAAAATTGCTTGCGGTTTTAATGTAATATCTGGTTCCGGCAATATGGATAAAAATCATTGAGAAAATGTCATGGGTAGCCCCCCTGCCCATTATCAGCCCCTTTGGGTCTTGCACGTATATTAAGGGGACCCCGTACCCATATTAAAAATAGGAAAGGCCTATATATTCAGAACAGCAGTATACAGGCAGTGCAAACAAGACAGGGACTGTGTAGGTTTGTTGTGTTAAGTAGAATCTGTTTGTAATTTTGAACTGGTACATTTTTAAAGTGTAGCTCCAGTCAAAAAATCTATTTTTAAGCTTTTTGGAAAACATAGGGAAGGGTTATCACCCCTTTATAATTTTTTTTGCCGTCCGTCTTTTTTCATCTCACTTCCTGTTGTCTCCTTCCGTTTGCAAGTAGGAGACGTTTGTAAGTTGGATGTTTGAAAGTAGGGGCCTGCCCTATATTCTCTGCAGAAATGGCGGAACAAGGTGTTGGTGTTGCCACAACACTGTAAGCCCTCAAAGTGACTCTTGGTGGGCGCTGGAGTGCCCTGCTGTGAACGATTATATAAAGAATTGTAATTGCATCCCATTGTTGAACAGTGGTAGAAAAATTGGGCCTTTGGTGGTTGTGGTGGTGGTGCTGGTGCCACAACACTATAAGTCCTCACAGTTACTCTCGGTGGGCACAGGAACGGGCCCTGCTGTGAAATATTATATCAAGAATTGTAATTACATGCCCCTGTTAAACAGGGGCTGAAAAATTGGGCCTTAGGCACTGCTTGCTGGTGCCACAACACTGCGACCTCTCCCATATACTCTATTTGGAGTGCAGGAATGAGCTCTGCTGCAAAGCATTGCATCAAAAAATTTAATTACATGCCCCTGTTAAACAGGGGTTGAAAAATTGGGCCTTAGGCACTGGTGCTGGTGCCACAATACTGCAACCTCTCCCATATACTCTATTTGGAGTGCAGGAATGAGCCTTGCTGCAAAGCATTGCATCAAAAATTGTAATTACAAGCCCCTGTTAAACAGGGGCTGAAAAATTGGGCTGGTGGCATCACCCAGAACCACAAATGTTCTTCCAAGATATCTTCGGAGGAGGAAGAGGATAGACAGTCAACATAATAGGACAGTCACTCAGCATCAGCATAGGCAGTCTTGAAGGGATGTGATATTTCCAAAAAAATTATTCGGTTACATCAGCTTCAGGTGCTTGGTAGCTGGTGGCAATCCAAGACTGATTCATCTTTATGAAGGTCAGTCGATCAACTGAGTCGGTGGACAGGAACACCCTGTGATCGGTTACAAAGCCACCAGCAGCACTGAAGGTGCGTTCCGAAAGAACGCTGGATGCAGGACAGGCCAGTAGCTCAATTGCATACTGTGCAAGCTCTGGCCAGTGATCCATCATCAAGACACAGTAAGCTAGAGGATTTTCAGTGGGAAAGGTGTCCAAGTCTGACCTTGCCCCTAGGTATTTCTGCACCATGTAAATCAGACGCTGTTGATGGTTGCTGGAACTGATCATACCTTGGGGCTGCGGACTAAAAAATTGTGTGAACGCATCGGTCAGACGGCCACCTTCTCCACTGCTCCTTCTGACCGAAGCCTCAGCAGCACATTGTCCAGGACCAGGAGTTTGTAACCTCCCAGTCTCTGGGAACGCGTTGCACAGACCTTTCTGCAAGGCCTCCCGGAGATGTCTCATCCTCTGCTCCCTCTGCTATGGCAAGATAAGGTCGGCAACCTTACCCTTGTACCGTGGATCAAGGAGAGTGGCCAGCCAGTAATGGTCCCTCTCCTTGATACGAAGAATACGAGGATCCTTCTGCAGGCTTTGCAGGATCACGCAGCGTATGCTCCAAGAGGTGGACAAGAGGTACAGTGTCACTGATGCATGCACTAAATAATGATTTTTTTCACTTTCTAAAGAAAAACACTGCGCTATCCAAATATCTTAAGCTGCTAACACACTAAAATGGATATTTTAGTTAAGAAATGTACAAATTATAAAAAAGTGTAGCGCTGAAAAATTATAATACAATATGAATAAAAATTATATAACAACCATTTCTATAACCATGTAGATTCTCATGATATCTGTAGTGAATGATTGTGTTAATAAACACCAAAAAATATATTAATAAACCATAAACATGTGCATATATATATATATCCAAAAATGAACCAATAAAGAATCAAAAAAAATGATAAATATATAGTCTCTTTGTATCAAAGAAAGTATTCAAGTCCCACGTGCATAGTTAGACTTCAGATCTTAAAAGGATTAACATGCGAACACCCATGTGCCGATACCACCACCTCAGCAGATGCGGGCTTACCAGATGAATATGACCCAGGAGAATATATATTCCAAGGGTCGTACACGCTTTATGGTATCTGTAGAAATTCGAACTAGGAGGTGCCTGAATGCCAAAAACCGTCAGAGTAGTCTTTCCCCCACGCAAATGGTAACAATAGGTTTTCTCCAATCTGATGCATGCAGTGTCACTGCTCACCATCCTTGTGGCCTCCTCAAACGGTGAGAGGACAGTGCATGCATCCCTGATCATGCCCCACTGGCATGGTGAGAAAAAACCGAGCTCCCCTGACCCTGTCCTGGTACCGTAGTCGCACAGGTACTCATTGATGGCCCTCTGCTGCGTGTGCAGCCGCTGCAGCATGGCCAACGTTGAGTTCAACCTGGTGGGCATGTCACATATAAGGCGGTTCTTGGGCAGGTTCAACTCATTTTGGAGCTTAGCCAGCCGAGCACTGGCATTGAATGATTGGTGGAAATGCACACAGACTTTCCTGGCCTGCCTCAGGACATTCTGTAAGCCCGGGTACTGGCCCAAGAATTGCTGCACCACCAGGTTAAGGACGTGAGCCACACAGGGCACATGGGTCAGTTGTCCCTGTCGGAGGGCGGAGAGGAGGTTGGTGCCATTGTCGCAAATCACCATTCCTGGCTTAAGCTGGCGTGGTGTCAACCACCTCTGCAGAGCTGACAAAATATCTGCCCCAGTGTGGCTCTTGTCTCCCAAACCGCTGGTTCAGAGGACAGAGCACTGGAAGTGGCCATGGAAGAAGAAGAAGAAGAGGGGGTGGAGGAGAGAGGTGTGTCACAACCAAAAGTAGCATTTTGGAGGCGTGGTGGCGAAACAACCTCCAACACTACTGCACCTTGTCCTGCATCTTTCCCAGCTGCCAGAAGAGTGACCCAATGGGCCGTGAAAGACAGGTAACGTCCCTGTCCATGCCTGCTGGACCATGAGTCAGTGGTAATAGGCACCTTACCGCTGACCGCCCTGTCCAGCGAGGCAAGGACCTTGCCTTCCACATGCCGGTAGAGATCCGTAATCGCCTTCCGTGAGAAAAAGTGGCGTTTGGGAACCTGCCACTGAGGAACCGCACATTGCACAAACTCACAGAAGGGAGCCTAGTCTACCAACTGAAAAGGCAGCAGTTGAAGTGCTAGCAATTTAGCCAAGCTAGCATTCAACCACTGGGCATGTGGATGGCTGGGAGAGTACTTCTTTCCACAGTCCAGCAGCTGAGGCAGGGAAATTTGCCTGCTACAATCGGACGTGGGTGTACTGCTAGCAGAGTGCCTGCTTGCACTTGGCTGTGGCACACCTAATTCTACACCTTCATTCCTCTCAGCGCAGGTTTCAGAGAGGACTGAAGGTCTAGTGGGGTTGGAGATCCCAGCTGATGAGGAGCAAGGAGAGATCCGCTTTGTTCTTTGGTGTGGGTCTTTGAGGTAAGGTTGCCAATGAGCTGCATGGCAGGTCAACATATGTCTGGTCAAGCATGTGGTGCCCAAGCGGATGATGTTTTGGCCATGCGAGATACGCTTGAGACATATGTTGCAAATAGCAGCGGTGTGATCTGATGCACTCGTCTTAAAAAAGGCCCACACCAAAGAACTTTTAGAATAACGGGCAGAGGCAGCGCCCTGCACAGGTGGAGATCTGCGGTGTGATTCAATCAGTGTGCTGCCCCTAAGCTGGCCCCGGAGGGCATCCTGCCTCATTGGAGATGTGCCTCCTCCTCCTCTCTCCTACCAGGCACCCACGTGGAGTCAGTGCCCTCATCATCCCCTACCTCTTCATCACTGGAGCAAACCTGGCAGTATGCTGCAGCTTGTGGAACATGACTGCTAGATTGCTGTCCTTCTTGAGCATCCCCTCTCTCTGCGCTCACGCTACTGCCTTCCTCTAGCTGAGTATCATCATCAGAGCCTACAAAACACTGGGCATCCTCCTGGATCATGTACCCAACACTGTGCTCAAACAGTTTCGGGGGACTCCTCAGGAGGACATGGTGGGTCTAGGGAAGGAGTGAAAAATTATGACATTGAGACGAGGGAAGAGGATGTGTTGGCAGCTGCTTTGCTAGTACCCTGAGCCTGGGTGAGAGAGGATGAGGAGGATGAAGAGGGCTTGGTCATCCACTCTACCAAGTCTTCGGCATGATGCGGCTCAACACATCCAGCTGCCGAAAATAAGGACAAGCGTGTCCCATGGCCACGTGCTGATGATGATGCACCGCGTCCACGATCAGCACTGTTGTCTCTAGACACAGAGCCTGCTTGCCCTCTCTTATTGGCTCGTGCCTGTCTGCATCTCCTTGTTGGCCTTCCAGACATGGTAATGGCCTGCAGGGAGATGGGAAAACCAGCAATTGGGTAGTGTATATTGTGCTGGAGGCACAAAACACCCACTAACTCCTGCAGATGCCTTTATTATAGAACCCCAGCAATAAAGGGAAGATATAGGTGTATACTGTGCTGTGCTGGAGGCACACAACACCCACTAACTCCTGCAGATGCCTTTATTATAGAACACCAGCAATAAAGAGTAGATATAGGTTTATACTGTGCTGTGCTGGAGGCACACAACACCCACTAACTCCTGCAGATGGCTGTATTAGAGAACAACAGCAATAAAGGGTAGATACAGGGGTATACCGTGCTGTGCTGGAGGCACACAACACCCACTAACTCCTGCAGATGCCTTTATTATAGAACACCAGCAATAAAGGGTAGATACAGGTGTATACTGTGCTTTTCTGGAGGCACACAACACCCACTAACTCCTGCAGATGGCTGTATTAGAGAACACCAGCAATAAAAGTTAGATACAGGTGTATATTGTGCTGTGCTGTAGGCACACCACACCCACTAACTCCTGCAGATGGCAGATGGATCAATTAGAGAACAGCAACGAAGGGTAGATACAGGTGTATTCTGCCGTGCAGGCACACAGACAACGCTCAGTCACCCACTAACTCCTGCGGATGGCAGATGGCTCAATTAGAGAACAGCAACAAAGGGTAGATACAGATGTATTCTGCGGTGCAGGCACACAGACAACACACAGTCACCCACTAACTCCTGCAGATGGCAGATGGCAGATGGCTCAATTAGAGAACACTCAGAATAGCAATGAAGGGTAGATACAGATGTATTGTGTGGTGAAGGCACACAGACAGCATCCACTAACTCCTGCAGACGCCGGAACACTACACAAGCCCACTGCGCTGGCAGCTAGGGATGAGCCGAACACCCCCCGGTTCGGTTCGCACCAGAACTTTCGAACGGACCCCACGTTCGTTACGAACGTTAGAACCCCATTGAAGTCTATGGGACTCGAACGTTCAAAATGAAAAGTGCTAATTTTAATGGCTAATATGCAAGATACTGTCCTAAAAAGGGTTTGGGGACCTAGCTCCTGCCCCAGGGGACATGGGTCAATGCCTAAAATGTTTTTAAAAATGGCTATTTTGGCGGGAGCACTGATTTTAATGACGATTAAAGTGAAAAAAAAAAGTGAAATATTCCTTTAAATATGGTGCCTGGGGGGTGTCTGTAGTATGCCTGTGAAGTGCCATGTGTTTCCCGTGTTTAGAACAGTCCCTGCACAAAATGACATTAAACGGAAATAAAACCATTTAAAACTGCTTGCGGTTTTAATATTATATCTGGTTCCTGCATCATGGTTGAAAATCATTCAGAAAAATGGCATGGGTAGCCCTCCCTGCCCATTACCAGCCTATTTGGGTCTTGTACGCATATTAAGGGGAACCCTGTACCCATATTAAAAAAAGGAAATGCGTGTGGCCCCCAGGCCCTATATACTCAGACCAGCAGTATACAGGCGGTGCAAACAAGACAGGGACTGTGTAGGTTTGTTGTGTTAAGTTGAATCTGTTTGTAATTTTCAACTGGTAAATTTTTAAAGTGTAGTTCCAGTCAAAAAAACTATTTTTAAGCTTTTTGGAAAACATAGGGAAGGGTTATCACCCCTGTATAATTTGTTTTGTCGTCCGTCTTTTTTCATCTCACTTGCTGTTGTCTCCTTGCGTTTGCAAGTAGGAGATGTTTGTAAGTTGGATGTTTGAAAGTAGGGGCCTGCCCTATATGCTCTGCAGAAATGGCGGAACAAGGTGTTGGTTTTGCCACAACATTGTAAGCCCTCAAAGTGACTCTTGGTGGGTGCTGGAGCGCCCTGCTGTGAACGATTATATCAAGAATTGTAATTACATGCCATTGTTGAACAGTGGTAGAAAAATTGACCTTTGGTGGTTGTGGTGCTGGTGCCACAACACTATAAGTCCTCACCGTTACTCTGGGTGGGCACAGGAAGGGGCACTCCTGTGAAATATTATATCAAGAATTGTAATTACATGTCCCTGTTAAACAGGGGCAGAAAAATTTGGCCTTAGGCACTGCTGCTGGTGCCACCACACTGCAACCTCTTCCATATACTCTAGTTTTTTTGCTGGAATTAGCCCTGCTGCAAAGCATTGCATCAAAAATTGTACTTAAACTCCCCATTTAAACAGTAGCAGAAAAATTGGGCCTTAGGCACTGGTGCTGGTGCCACCACACTGCAACCTCTGCCATATACTCTAGTTTTATTGCAGGAATTAGCCCTGCTGCAAAGCATTGCATCAAAAATTGTACTTAAACGCCCCTGTTAAACAGGGGCAGAAAAATTGGGCCTTAGGCACTGGTGCTGGTGCCACCACACTGCAACCTCTGCCATATACTCTAGTTTTATTGCAGGAATTAGCCCTGCTGCAAAGCATTGCATCAAAAATTGTACTTAAACGCCCCTGTTAAACAGGTGCAGAAAAATTGGGCCTTAGGCACTGGTGCTGGTGCCACCACACTGCAACCTCTGCCATATACTCTAGTTTTATTGCAGGAATTAGCCCTGCTGCAAAGCATTGCATCAAAAATTGTACTTAAATGCCCCTGTTAAACAGGGGCAGAAAAATTGGGCTGATGGCATCAACCAGAACCAGAAATGTTCTTCCAACATATCAGCGGAGGAGGAAGAGGATAGACAATCAACATAACAGGACAGTCACTCAGCATCAGCATAGGCAGTCTTGAAGGGATGTGGTATTTGAAAAAAAATTATTCGGTTACATCAGCTTCAGGTGCTTGGTAGCTGTGGGTGATCCAAGACTGATTCATCTTGATGAAGGTCAGTCGATCAACTGATTCGGTGGACAGGCGCACCCTGTGATCGGTAACAAAGCCACCAGCAGCACTGAAGGTGCGTTCCGAAAGAACGCTGGATGCAGGACAGGCCAGTAGCTCAATTGCATACTGTGCAAGCTCTGGCCAGTGATCCATCCTCAAGACCCAGTAAGCCAGAGGATTTTCGGTGGGAAAGGTGTCCAAGTCTGACCTTGCCCCTAGGTATTCCTGCACCATGTAAATCAGACGCTGGCGATGGGTGCTGGAACCGATCATACCTTGGGGCTGCGGACTAAAAAATTGTCTGAAAGCATCAGTCAGGCGGCCACCTTCTCCACCGCTCCTTCTGACCGAAGCCTCAGCAACACGTTGTCCAGGACCAGGAGTTTGTAACCTCCCAGTCTCTGGGAACGCGTTGCACAGACCTTTCTGCAAGGCCTCCCGGAGATGTCTCATCCTCTGCTCCCTCTGCGATGGCAAGATAAGGTCGGCAACCTTACCCTTGTACCGTGGATCAAGGAGAGTGGCCAGCCAGTAATGGTCCCTCTCCTTGATCCGAAGAATACGAGGATCCTTCCGCAGGCTTTGCAGGATCAGGGAGGCCATGCAGCGTAGGTTAGCTGAGGCATTCGGTCCGGAGTCCTCTGGGTCACTAAGGGCAACACGATCCACAGCTACCTCCTCCCAGCCACGTACAAGTCCATGTGTTTCTTGGGACTGTAAATCATCCCTACAAGACTGCTGCTGCTGCTGCTGCTGCTGCTGATGCTGAGTGCCAGCCTCCACCTCCATGCTGACACAATCATCCTCCTCCTCCTCTTCCTCCTCCTCATCCTCTTCCTGTGTGATGGGTGGCACAGCAGGAACACTGTCTGGATAAAGGGGGCCTTGAGAGGCAAGGAAGTCCTCCTCTTCCTGCCTCTGTTCTGCCTCAAGTGCCCTGTCCATTATTCCACGCAGCGTATGCTCCAAGAGGTGGACAAGAGGTACAGTGTCACTGATGCATGCACTGTCACTGCTCACCATCCTTGTGGCCTCCTCAAACGGTGACAGGACAGTGCATGCATCCCTGATCATGCCCCACTGGCGTGGTGAGAAAAAACCGAGCTCCCCTGACCCTGTCCTGGTGCCGTAGTCGCACAGGTACTCATTGATGGCCCTCTGCTGCGTGTGCAGCCGCTGCAGCATGGCCAATGTTGAGTTCCATCTGGTGGGCATGTCACATATAAGGCGGTTCTTGGGCAGGTTCAACTCCTTTTGGAGCTCAGCCAGCCGAGCACAGGCATTAAATGATCAGTGGAAATGCACACAGACTTTCCTGGCCTGCTTCAGGACATCCTGTAAGCCGGGGTACCTGCCCAAGAACCGCTGCACCACCAGGTTAAGGACGTGAGCTACACAGGGCACATGGGTCAGTTGTCCCTGTCGGAGGGCGGAGAGGAGGTTGGTGCCATTGTCGCAAACCACCATTCCTGGCTTAAGCTGGCGTGGCGTCAACCACCACTCGGCCTGCCCCTCCAGAGCTGACAAAACATCCGCCCCAGTGTGGCTCCTGTCCCCCAAACAAACCAGCGCAAGCACGGCATGGCATCGTGTTGCCTGCGTACTTGCGTAGCCCCTGGAACGCCTACGGAGCACCGCTGGTTCTGAGGACAGAGCACTGGAAGAGGCCATGGAGGAAGAAGAAGAGGAGGGGGTGGAGGAGAGAGGTGTGTCACAACCAATAGTAGCATTTTGGAGGCGTGGTGGCGGAACAACCTCCAACACTACTGCACCTTGTCCTGCATCCTTCCCAGCAGCCAGAAGAGTGACCCAATGGGCCGTGAAAGACAGGTAACGTCCCTGTCCATGCCTGCTGGACCATGAGTCAGCGGTAATATGCACCTTACCGCTGACCGCCCTGTCCAGCGAGGCAAGGACATTGCCTTCCACATGCCGGTAGAGAGCCGGAATCGCCTTCCGTGAGAAAAAGTGGCATTTGGGGACCTGCCACTGAGGAACCGCACATTGTCCAAACTCACGGAAGGGGGCCGAGTCTACCAACTGAAAAGGCAGCAGTTGAAGTGCTAGCTATTTAGCCAAGCTAGCATTCAACCGCTGGGCATGTGGATGGCTGGGAGTAAACTTCTTCCGCCGGTCCAGCAGCTGGGGCAGGGACATTTGCCTGCTATAATCGGATGTGGGTGTACCGCTAGCAGAGTTCCCGGAAGCACTTGGCTGTGACACACCTAATTCTACACCTTCATTCCTCTCAGAGCAGGTTTCAGAGAGGACTGAAGGTCTAGTGGGGTTGGAGATGCCAGCTGATGAGGAGCAAGGAGAGGTCTGCTTTGTTCTTTGGTGTGGGTCTTTGAGGTACGCTTGCCAACGAGCTGCATGGCAGGTCAACATATGTCTGGTCAAGCATGTGGTGCCCAAGCGGCTGATGTTTTGGCCACGTGAGACACGCTTGAGACATATGTTGCAAATAGCAGCGGTGCAATCTGATGCACTCGTCTCAAAAAAGGCCCACACCAAAGAACTTTTAGAACAACGCGCAGAGGCAGCGCTCTGCACAGGCGGAGCTCTGCGGTGTGATTCAGTCGGTGTGCTGCCCCTAAGCTGGCCCCCGGAGGGCATCCTGCCTCGTTTGACATGTGCCTCCTCCTCCTCCCTCCTTCCAGGCACCCACGTGGAGTCAGTGCCCTCATCATCCCCTCCCTCTTCATCGCTGTAGCAAACCTGGCAGTATGCTGCAGCTTGTGGAACATGACTGCCAGATTGCTGTCCTTCTTGAGCATCCCCTCTCTCTGCGCTCACGCTACTGCCTTCCTCTAGCTGAGTGTCATCATCAGAGCCCACAAAACACTGGGCATCCTCCTGGAGCATGTACCCAACACTGTGCTCAAAGAGTTCAGGAGACTCCTCAGGAGGACGTGGTGGGTCTAGGGAAGGAGTCACTGATGATGACATTGAGAGGAGGGAAGACGATGCGTTGGCAGCTGCTTTGCTACTACCCTGAGACTGGGTGAGAGAGGATGAGGAGGATGAAGAGGGCTTGGTCATCCACTCTACCAAGTCTTCGGCATGATGCGGCTCAACACATCCAGCTGCCGAAAATAAGGACAAGCGTGTCCCATGGCCACGTGCTGATGACAATGCACCACATCCACGACCAGCACTGTTGTCTCTAGACACAGAGCCTGCTTGCCCTCTTTTATCGGCTCGCGCCTGTCTGCCTCTCCTTGCTGGCCTTCCAGACATGGTAATGGCCTGAAGGGAGTTGGGTAAAACAGCAGTTGGGTAGTTTATATTGTGCTGGAGGCACACAACACCCACTAACTCCTGCAGATGCCTTTTTTATAGAACACCAGAGATAAAGGGGTATATACAGATGTATACTGTGCTGTGCTGGAGGCACACACAACTTCCAATAACTCCTGCAGATGGCAAGTGGGCTCAAATAGAGAACAGCTATGTAGGTGGATATAGCGGTATGTACTGGGTACAGAGCACGCAGACAGCACTCACTATCTCCTAACACTACTGACTGCAAGCTCTATTATTAAAGATAGATCACTAGCTATATAGGTGAGGTGAATATAGCGGTGTATACTGCGGTCAGGGCACGCAGACAATAACCACTACACAACAGCAAGATAGAAAATCGTCCGAAAACTATCGGTGTGTACTGTGTTGAAGGTACACAGAACACCCACTGCTTCAGACGCCAACACACTACACGAGGCCGCCGCAATGGCGGCCTTATATAGTGTGGGGCGTGCACTACACAGCCTGAGCTATGATTGGCCACAGGCATCCTGCCTGTGGCCAATCATGGCTCTCCTCGCTGCTGGCGCTGCGATTGGCCAAGCATGCGGGGTCACAGTGCATGCTTGGCCAATCATGAGCCAGCAATGCACTGCGCCATCGCAGTGCATCGTGGGCCGTGAGCGCCACGCGAATTTGACGCGAACGGACCAAAGTGTTCGGATTTCGCCGAACGGACGAACAGCCAATGTTCGAGTCGAACGTACGTTCGACTCGAACACGAAGCTCATCCCTACTGGCAGCCTTATATAGTGTGGGGCATGTACTACACAGCATGAGCTATAATGCCTGTGGCCAATCATGGCTCTCCTCGCTGCCGGCGCTGTGATTGGCCAAGCATGCGGGGTCACAGTGCATGCTTGGCCAATCATGAGCCAGCAACGCACTGCGATGGTGCCACGCGAATGGCCCACAGAGTTCTGGCTTAGCCGAAACGGGCGAACAGCCGGTGTTCAAGTCAAATGTGCGTTCGTCTCGAACACCAAGCTCATCCCTACTCCTTATCTCTCCCTGACCACATAGTACAACCTGATGCCACTCCCACTTACTGCCCCCAGACCATGTCAAAGGTCTTTGGAGAGTTTTATAATAAACTTTACAACTGCCTGGGCTTTGTCACATCGACCCAGTTCACACAAGAGAAGTTTGACTCCTTTATATCATCATTACAGCTTCCACAATTGTCCACAGAGCAACGTTCCTCACTTAACCACTTGCCGCCTGCCCTATAGGGAATTGACGGTGGCAAAGTGGTTGCATAATCCTGATTGGACATCATATGACGTGTACAGGATTATGAGCCGCTGCGCGCCACCGGGGGCGCGCATCGCGGCGATCGTTGTTGCGGGGTGTCAGTCTGACACCCGGCAACTATGATCTCGGTAAAGAGTCTCCGACGGAGACTCTTTACCACATGATCAGCCGTGTCCAATCAAGGCTGATCACAGTGTAAATAGGAAGAGCCGGTGATCGGCTTTTCCTCACTCGCGTCTGTCAGACGCGAGTAGAGGAGAGCCGATCGGCTGCTCCTCTGACAGGGGGGGTCTGTGCTGATCGATTATCAGCACAGCCCCCCCGAGGATGCCCACACTGGATCACCAGGGATGCCACCAGACCACCAGGGATGCCCAACAAAAGGTAATCCTCCCTAGACCTCCAGGGATGCCAGTCAGTGCCACAATGGATGCCAATCAGTGCCCATAATGGATGCCAATCAGTGCCCACTATGGGCATCACTGATTGGCATGCATTATTGTTTGGCACTGATTGGCATCCATTAGTACAGTATAACAATACAATGCCGCCTATGAGTGCCCACCTGTGCCGCCTATCAGTGCCCACCTGTGCCGCCTATCAGTGCCCATCCGTGCCGCCTATCAGTGCCCACACATGCCCATCTGTGCCGCCTATCCATGCCCATCTGTGCCGCCTATCCATGCCCATCTGTGCCGCCCATCCATGCCAATCCATGCCAGCTATCAGTGCCAATTTGTGCCACCTATCAGTACCCATCCGTGTCGCCCATCAGTGCCGCCTGTCAGTGCCCCCTATCAGTGCCACCTATCAGTGTCCATCAATGCCACCTCATCAGTGCCACTTCATTGGTGCCACATCATTGGTGCCCATCAGTGCCGCCTCATCAGTGCCCATCAGTGTAGCCCCATCAGTGCCCATCAGTGAAGGAGAAAACTTACTTATTCACAAAGTTTTGAAACTGAAACAAAAAAAACATATTTAAAAAAAAAAATTGGTATTTTTTTTATTTGTAGCGCAAAAAATAAAAACCGTAGAGGTGATCAAATACCACCAAAAGAAAGCTCTATTTGTGGGGAAAAAAATGATAAAAATTTCATTTGGGTACCATGTAGCATGACCGCGCAATTGTCATTCAAAGAGCAACAGCGCTGAAAGCTCAAAATTGGTCTGGGCAGGAAGGTGTTTAAGTGCCTGGTATTGAAGTGGTTAATGTACCCATCACCGCTGAAGAACTAGCAGATGTGATTAAATCACTTCCCTCACATAAAGCCACATGCCCTGATGGACTCCCCTATTCCTACTACAAAACCTTCCTCCCAACTCTAATGTCGCGTACACACGTAGCCGACTATCCGACGGACTTAGTCTGGCGGACTTCCCGCCAGACTGTCCTTCGGACTTTCCGAACGGTCTACTTGCCCACACACGGCACTTTTTCAGCGGACTAATATGGCGTACTAAGTCCGCCGTACTATCCGTCCTACTTTTGAAATGAACGGACTCGCCCACACACACGGAGGGAAGTCCGCTCATTTCGAGCGCGTCTCCAGGTAGGCAGGCCCCGCCACCTGGTATGGACTTAAAGGGGTACCCCAACGCCGAAAAAAATCGGCGTGGGGGTCCCCCCCAGGTCCACATCAGACCCTTGTCCGAGCACGCTACCCGGCCCAGCAAAGGAAAGGGGGGGACGAGCGAGCGCCCCCCCTCCGAGCCGTACCAAGCCAAGTTCCCTCAACATGGGGGTTCCTTGGGGAAGGGGGGGCCGCGAGGCTCCCCCACCCCAAAGCACCTTGTCCCCATGTTGATGAGGACAAGGGCCTCTTCCCGACAACCCTGGCCATTGGTTGTCGGGGTCTGCGGGCAGGGGGCTTATCGGAATCCGGGAGCCCCCTTTAATAAGGGGGCCCCCGGATACCGGCCCCCCACCCTATGTGAATGAGTATGGGGTACAATGTACCCCTACCCATTCACCTGTAAAATAAAGTACAAAAAAAACACAACACACAAGATAAAATAGTTTATTGCACAGCTCTGGGGGTCTTCCTTCTTCGGGGGTCTTCTCGCCGGACTCCTCCGCTATCTTCTTGTAGCTCTTTTGCTAGCGGAGGAGCCCGGCTTTCTTCCTCGCCGCGGCCTCTTCTTCCGACTTCGGGGGTCTTGTCCCCCTCTTCGGTTCTTCGGTCTTCTGTCGCTGCCGCCGCCGCCGCCTTCCATTCTTCTTCTTCTTCTCCTGGAGATGTTGACTCAGCGCTCTCTCTCCGAGGCCGCGGCGAGGAAGAAAGCCGGGCTACAAGAAGATAGTGGAGGTGTCCGGCAAGAAGACCCCCGAAGACGGAAGACCCCCGGAGCTGTGCAATAAACTATTTTATCTTGTGTGTTGTGTTTTTTTGTACTTTATTTTACAGGTGAATGGGTAGGGGTACATTGTACCCCATACTCATTCACATAGGGTGGGGGGGCAGTATCCGGGGGCCCTCTTATTAAAGGGGGCTCCCGGATTCCGATAAGCTCCTCGCCCGCCGACCCCGACAACCAATGGCCAAGGTTGTCGGGAAGAGGCCCTTGTCCTCATCAACATGAGGACAAGGTGCTTTGGGGTGGGGGGGCCGCGCGGCCGCCCCTTCCCCAAGGCACCCCCCATGTTGAGGGCACATGGCCTGGTACGGCTCAGGAGGGGGGCCGCTCGCTCGTCCCCCCTTTCCTGGCCGGCCGGGTAGCGTGCTCGGACAAGGGTTTGATGTGGACCTGGGGGGACCCCCACGCCGATTTTTTTCGGCGTTGGGGTTCCCCTTTAAGTCCATACCAGGTGGCGGGGCCAGCGACGTCTCCTTCGCAGGCCCCCCCTACCTGGAGACCCGCTCAAAATGAGTGGACTTTTCTCCGAGCGGGAAAAGTCAGTTCATTTCAAAAGTATGGCGGACTGGCACACACACGGCCGGATTGTCCGCCAAAATGCGAGTCCGGCGGGAAGATTGCAGTGCAAAACTACTTTCTAAGTCCGCCATACTTTTGGGTCAAAAAAGTATGCCGAAGGCTACACACGGGGGGAATGTCCGGCGGACTTGAGTTTGCCTGACTTTTCCACCCGATTGTTTGATCGTGTGTACGCGGCATTACTCTACACATGTTAAATTTATTCTCCTCCCTAACCAAAGGTACCTTGCCCCATTCCTAGTTTCTGCATGCACACGTCACCATTATACCCAAACCAGGCAAGGATCCGTCTATTCCTGATAATTATTGCCCAATCGCTTTACTAAATTCAGACTACAAAGTCTTTACAAAAACACTGGCAAACAGACTCTTGATAATATTACCATTACTGATGCATAAAGTCAGGTTGGTTTCATTCCCACAAGGCATGCAGGGGATAACACTCGGCGTACGATAGACCTCATAGATCTACTAACTAGAACAAAAACTCCTGCCCTAATACTAAGCCCAGATGCTCAGAAAGCATTTGATCGTCTCAGTTGGCCTTTCATGTTTGCAATTTTGGCGAAATACGGATTCCTGGGACCCTTCATTCAAGCCCGTTCCCTATACTCTCACCCCATTTACCAGGTACAACTCTCATCCCATTTATCCCCAATAGAGATGAGCTTCGAGTTCGAGTCAAACCCCACCCTTTTTTTTTATCAATGACTTTCAATGAGTGTTCTCTGTATTACGGGAGCCGACATTTCATTATAGCCGCGAGTGATTTTAAATGACTTTTTTTCCTGCAGAAATTACACTTTGCAGGGACAGTTCTAAGCACGGGAAACATGCACCCCTTTACAGGCATACTATACACAACTCCCAGGTACGAAATTTAAAGGAATATTACACTTTTATTGTTTCACTTTAATCGTTATTAAAATCACTTTTTTTTGCATTGATACATGTCCCCTGGGGCAGGACCCAGGTCCCCAAACACTTTTTAGGACAGTAACTTGCATATTAGCCTTTAAAAATAGCACTTTAGATTTTGAACGTTGGAGTCCCACAGACTTTAAAAGGGTTGTAAAGTTCACAGGAAGTTTAGGTCTGGTCGCAGGTTCTGGTACAAACCGAACCGGAGGGTGTTCGGCTCATCCTTAATCCCCAACATACCCCTTCAGCAATGGTACCAGACAGGGATGCCCGTTGTCACCTCTATTGTTTGTCCTCAGCTTAGGACCTCTGGCTGCTGCCATACACAATTGCCCTAATGTGTGCATTTATGACAAAGGGAATACAAATTATCCCTTTTCGCAGATGATGTTCTCCTGACGCTCACACATCCACACACATCTTTGCCCTCTCTCCACATTATTCAAATGGTTTTTAGTGCTATCTCAGGTTACCAAATTAATCCTGCCAAGGGGGAAGCCCTTCCCATTAATATCTCCGCCCCTCAACTAGCTATACTCCAACAAAACTATAATTACCATTGGTGACCCTTTTCGCTGAAATATATAGGAGTTCATCTCACAGCATCATGTTCCACATTATATCAAGCTTATTCCCCCGCCCCACTTCAATGAAATCAACCGTCTTTTGACACCGCTCTTCCCCTTTCCCTTTTGGGTCGTGTAAACATTATTAAAATGTCAATTAATGTCAATACTTCCTAAATTCCTAAACTCACCCCACCCCTACACACTTCCTAAATTGTTGTATCTATTTGAGACTCTCCCAGTGGCAATACCTATGTCACAATTGAAAGCTCTTCAAAGGAGAAGTCTCCTCTTCATATAGAACAATGCCTCCCACCGGGTGGGGGGATCAGTGGTCATGGCACGTAAAAACAGAGGAGGCTTAGGAGCCCCTGACTTTATTAAATACTACTACGCTTCACATCTTAGAGTCCTCACTCCCTGGACTAACTGGAAAGCTCCAAACAGGTGGGCCGAGATCGAAATGATTATTACCTCACCGGTCCATCCATGTTACATGCTCTGGCTGTCCAGTGACAAACATATGCCCCAGCTGAGAAGCTTATGCCTGGCTCAAATGCTATTTACCTTAGCAATCTGGAAAAGATGCTCTGACCGATATTCCCTATCTTCTCCATGTTCACCTCTTGTTAATATTCTCTTTAATCCAGACATCCCTGATAGTTTGTCTTATGATTGGATGCTACCTTGGACCCGGGTCAGGTTTTTTCAGTTGAGACAGCTCTCGCCTGCCACCCAGGGTGCCTGATGGAAGGACTGTTGATCATGGACACTAGGGTGTACTGTCCCTGCCCAGTTCTTTGCTGCCTTCTGTCTGAGAAGGGGACCCTTCTATCAGGAGTAGGGATGAGCCGAACATCCTCTGGTTCGGTTCGCACCAGAACTTTCGTACAGACCGAAAATTCGTACTTTAGAACCCCATTAAAGTCTATGGGACTCAAACGTTCGAAATCAAAAGTGCTAATTTTAATGGCTAATATGCAAGATATTGTCCTGAAAAGGGTTTGGGGACCCAGCGCCTGCCCCAGGGGACATCGATCAATGCCAATTTTTTTTTTTTAAAGGGACGCTTTTTCGGGAGCACTGATTTTAATGACAATTAAAGTGAAAAAAAAGTGAAATATTTCTTTAAATATCGTCCCTGGGGGGTGTCTATAGTATGCCTGTGAAGTGGCACATGTTTCCCGTTTTTAGAACAGTCACTGCATAAAATGACATTTAACTGAAAAAAAGTAATTTAAAACTGCTTGCAGTTTTAATGTCATGTCTGGTTCCGGCAATACAGATGAAAATCATTGAGAAAAATGGCATGGGTAGACCCCCTGCCCATTACCAGCCCCTTTGGGTCTTGTATGGATATTAAGGGGAACCCCGTACCCAAATTAAAAAAAGTAAAGGCGTGGGGCCCCCAGGCCCTATATACTCAGAACAGCAGTATACAGACGGTGCAAACAAGACAGGGACTGTGTAGGTTTGTTGTGTTAAGTAGAATCTGTTTGTAATTTTGAACCGATACATTTTTAAAGTGTAGCTCCAGTAAAAAAATCTATTTTTAAGCTTTTTGGAAAACATAGGGAAGGGTTATCACCCCTGTTTTTTAATCTCCCTTCGTGTTGTCTCCTTCCGTTTGCAAGTAGGAGACGTTTGTAAGTTGGATTTTTGAAAGTAGGGGCCTGCCCTATATGCTCTGCAGAAATGTGGGCCTAAAGTGTTGGTGTTTCCACAGCACTGTAAGCCCTCAAAGTGACTCTTGGTGGGCGCTGGAGCGCCCTGCTGTGAACGATTATATCAAGAATTGTAATCACATGCCATCGTTGAACAGTGGTAGAAAAATTGGGCCTTTGGTGGTTGTGGTGGTGGTGGTGGTGGTGGTGGTGCTGGTGTCACAACACTATAAGTCGTCACAGTTACTCTCGGTGGGCGCAGGAACGGGCCCTGCTGTGAAATATTATATCAAGAATTGTAATTACATGCCCCTGTTAAACAGGGGCTGAAACATTGGGCCTTCGGCACTGGCGCTGGTGCCACGACACTGCAACCTCTCCCTGATACTCTATTTGGAGTGCAGGAATGAGCCCTGCTGCAAAGCATTGCATCAAAAATTGTAATTACATGCCTCTGTTAAACAGGGGCTGAGAAATTGGGCCTTAGGCACTGGTGCTGGTGCCACGATACTGCAACCTCTCCCAGATACTCTAGTTGGAGTGCAGGAATGAGCCCTGCTGCAAAGCATTGCATCAAAAATTGTAATTACATGCCCCTGTTAAACAGGGGCTGAAAAATTGGGCCTTAGCCACTGGTGGCGTCACCCAGAACCAAAAATGTTCTTCCAAGCTATCAGCAGGATCATGGAGGAGGAAGAGGATAGTCAGTCAACATAACAAGACAGTCACTCAATAACAGGACAGTCACTCAGCAACAGCATAGGCAGTCTTGAAGGGATGTGGCAGTTAAAAAAAATTATTTGGTTACATCAGCTTCAGGTGCTTGGTAGCTGGTGGTGATCCAAGACTGATTTATCTTTATGAAGGTCAGTCGATCAACCGAGTCGGTGGACAGGCACACCCTGTTTTCGGTTACAAAGCCTCCAGCAGCACGGAAGGTGCGTTCCCAAAGAACTCTGGATGCAGGACAGGCCAGTAGCTCAATTGCATACTGTGCAAGCTCTGGCCAGTGATCCATCCTCAAGACCCAGTAAGCCAGAGGATTTTCGGTGGGAAAGGTATCCAAGTCTGACCTTGCCCCTAGGTATTCCTGCACCATGTAAATCAGACGCTGGTAATGGTTGCTGGAACTGATCATACCTTGGGATTGCGGACTAAAAAATTGTCTGAACGCATCGGTCAGATGGCCACCTTCTCCACCGCTCATTCTGTGACTTAACGAAGCCTCAGCAACACGTTGTGCAGGACCAGGAGTTTGTAACCTGCCAGTCTCTGGGAACGTGTTGCACAGACTTTTCTGCAAGGCCTCCTGGAGATGTCTCATCCTCTGCTCCCTCTGCGATGGCAAGATAAGGTCCGCAACCTAAAAGAACACCTGGGTAGTTGATGTTAGCTGTAAGCAAAAATCATATATGGAAAAGATAAAAACACTTAATTTAAAGAGGGCAAATTTTACAAGGATGAGGGCTGCTCTCCAGGACCTAGACTGGGAGAGAATATTGGCATCAATGGGCACAGAACAGAAATGGGAATTCTTCAAAAAGACCGTTTGTGATCTCACGGCAAAGTATATTCCCATGGGCAATAAGTTTAAAAGGCTAAAAATAAAACCGATGTGGCTCACGGCCAAAGTTAAAAAAGCTATAAACTATAAAAAATAGCCTTTAAAAAATATAAAAATGAAGGAATGCTAGTGTCATTTAAATGTTACAAGGAATATAACAGAATATGTAAAAAGGAAATCAAGGATGCAAAAATTCAAAATGAAAGACAGATTGCAAAAGATAGTAGGACAAACCTCAAAAAATTCTTCAAATATATTAATAGTAAAAAGGTTAAGTCTGAGCATGTAGGCCCTTTGCAAAATAATCTGGAGTGGGTGACTGGGGACAAAGAGAAGGCTAACTTATTAAATACTTTCTTCAGCTCTGTGTATACAAAGGAGCATGGGGGAGCTAATGTCCGTAATGGGGGTGGTAGTGACACAGCCCCAAATCCACAATGGCTCAAAAGTGATATGGTCCAGAAATATTTGGACAGAATAAAGGTGGATAAAGCACCTGGACCTGATGGCATCCACCCACGGATCCTAAAAGAATTGAGCTCTGTAATTTCAAAGCCATTGTATCTCATTTTTAGGGACTCATTAATGACAGGAATAATACCACTGGATTGGCGCAGGGCCAATGTGGTGCCTATATTTAAAAAGGGAACAAAGTCTTTACCAAGTAACTATAGACCTGTTAGTTTAACTTCTATAGTTGGGAAGATACTGGAGGGATTAATAAAAGACCACACAGACGAGTTCTTGCAGGAAAAAAATATTTTAAGCAACAGACAGCATGGATTCATGAAAGACAGAAGTTGTCAGACAAACCTGATTTCTTTTTATGAGGTGGTAAGTAAAACCTTGGACAGAGGGGTGGCGGTGGACATGGTATACTTGGATTTTGCAAAAGCATTCGATACAGTTCCGCACACATGACTCATGTGTAAGGTAAAGTCTACAGGTTTGGGAATATCAGTTTGTAAATGGATAGAAAACTGGATAAAAGACAGAATTCAGAGAGTAGTGGTTAATGAGTCTTACTCTGAATGGTCTAGGGTTATCAGTGGTGTACCCCAAGGTTCAGTGCTGGGACCCTTACTTTTTAATATCTTTATAAATGATATTGGGTCTGGGATCAAAAGTAACATTTCCGTCTTTGCAGATGACACCAAGCTATGCAGTGGAATAACGTCCTTACAGGATGTCTCCAATTTACAGGCCAACCTCAATGCTCTGTCTAATTGGGCGACTATGTGGCAGATGAGGTTTAATGTTGAGAAATGTAAAGTTATGCACTTGGGGGCTAAGAATATGCATGCATCACACATGCTAGGGGGAGTACAACTGGGGGAATCCATAGTGGAGAAGGATCTGGGGGTTTTGGTAGATCATAAGCTCAATAAAAGCATGCAATGCCAAGCTACGGTTTCCAAAGCGAGCAAAGTCCTTTCCTGTATTAAGAGAGGTATGGACTCCAGAGAGAGAGATATCATTTTGCCCCTGTTCAAATCATTAGTAAGACCTCATCTGGAATATGCAGTTCAGTTTTGGGCACCAGTTCTCAAAAAGGATATTGGGGAACTGGAGAAAATGCAGAGAAGGGCAACCAAACTGATAAGAGGCATGGAGGAACTCAGCTATGAGGAAAGATTAGAGGAACTGAATTTGATCAATATATGATCAACATGTACAAAATTATAAGGGGTCCATATAGTGAACTTGGTGTCGAGTTATTCACTTTACAGTCAACAAAGAGAACGAGGGGGCACTCTTTACGTCTAGAGGAAAAGAGATTTCATCTCCAAATACGGAAAGGTTTTTTCACAGTAAGAGCTGTGAAAATGTGGAATAGACTCCCTGCAGAGGTGGTTCTGGCCAGCTCAGTAGACATGTGCAAAAGGAAAAAATGTGTTTAGTTTCCTTTCATTTTAATTCATTAATTAATTAATTTCTTTTAGTTATATTCGTTAAATTCGTTAAATTTGTTTTTGGGTTTCGTTTCGTTTTCTACCGAATTCGTCACATTCGAAAATATTTCAACCAAATTATAAAATATTTCTACCAAATTGAAAATGATTTCAACATGATTCGAAATTATTTCAACCGCATTCGAAACTATTTCAACCGGATTCGAAAATATTTTGCGACCTGACTTTAGGGCCATGTATTTCGGGGTCACTTGGTGCTAGAAACCCCAAATTTAGAGATGTTGTAGTGCTAGTTCTATTGTGTTTGTATACCAAATTTGGTGTTTCTAGCTATAAGTGACCCCGAGATATGTGGCCCCAAATTCGGGTCGCAAAATGTCATTCTCTGCTGCAGAAAAGTACTTGGCATATTGCCCATATCTGGGGTCACTTGGTGGCAGGTGACGTGGCAAGTGGACAATCCACAACTTGTTCATGTGGCACTCGTGGCTGGTCACATGGCACTCGTGTCAGGTCACGTGGCACTCGTTGCCGGTCACGTGGCACTTGTGTCAGGTCATATGGCACTCGTGTCCGGCCACGTGGCAGGTCACGTGGCAGGTGTCGTGGCAAGTGGACAATAGACAACTTGTGGCAGGTGACGTGGCAAGTGGACAAATACAATACACAACTTGTGGCAAGTGGACAATGACATACAGCATATGCACTTGCCTTGCGATCGACATCCGTGACTTCTTTAATCAGGCATGCTGACAACTTCATTGATACCATAAATATAAATGAAATAAGATGTGTGTGTTTTTTTTTTTGCACTGGTACACTGCAAGTATGAAAAGTTGATGTGACAAATATATATAAGTAAGTATAAGTAACTAACCATCTTCCAAAATTTCTAATTCAAATAGAAAAGATTAGAACAGAATAGAAAAAAATATATAATTTAATAGAATAAAATAGAAACAATATACAACCATCTTCTGAAATTCAAATTTGAATAGAATAAATTAGAATTTTGAATAGTATGAATTCAAATTTTTAAATTAATTAATTTTAAATTTGGATAGAAAAAATTATAATAAAATAGAAAATAGACTAGAAAAACGATAGAACAGAATAGAATATATTATATTTTATTCTGTTCTGTTTTATTGTTTTTCTAGTCTATTCTTTTATATTCTATTAAAATCTTTTCTATTAAAATCAAAATCATTTGGGGTTTCTAGCTCCAAGTGACCCCGAGTTACGGGGCCCCAAAGTCGGGTCGCAAAATGTCAAGCACTTTTCTGCAGCAGAGAATGACATTTTGCGACCCGACTTTGGGGCCCCGTAACTTGGGGTCACTTGGAGATAGAAACCCCAAATTTGGATATGTTGTAGTGCTAGTTCTACTGTATTTGTATACCACATTTGGGGTTTCTAGCAATAAGTGACCCAGAGATACGTGGCCCCAAATTCGGGTCGCAAAATGTCATTTTTCAAATTTGATTTGAATTTAGTTTCAATTCGTTAGCATTGTAATTCGGTAATTCGGATGCATCCCAATGTCCGAATAATGAACATTCGTCCGAATTTCAATTCGGAACGAAACGGAATGCACATGTCTTCAGCTCAGTGGATTACTTTAAGAAGGGCCTGGATTATTTCCTAAGTGTACATAATATAACTGGATACTAACATTTATAGGTAAAGTTGATCCGGGGAAAATTAGATTGCCTCTCGAGGGATCAGGAAGGAATTTTTTTTTGCCAGGCTCCACCTCCTTGCTAGACATGTGCATTTCGTTTCGTTCCGAAATGAAATAATTCACGAATTAAAGTGAAACGAAACAATTTTTTTCCTTTTGCACATGTCTACTCCTTGCTGACACAATCCTCCTACTCCTCCTCCTCCTCCTCCTCCTCCTCTTCCTGTGTGATGGGTGGGACAGCAAGAACACTGTCTGGATAAAGGGGGCCTCAAGTGCCCTGTCTATTATTCCACACAGCGTATGCTCCAACAGGTGGACAAGAGGTAATGTGTCACTGATGCATGCAATGTCACTGCTCACCATCCTTGTGGCCTCCTCAAATGGTGACAGGACAGTGCATTCATCCCTGATCAAGCCCCACTGGTGTGGTGAGAAAAAACTGAGCTCCCCTGACCCTGTTCTGGTGCCGTAGTCGCACAGGTACTCATTGATGGCTCTCTGCTGCGTGTGCAGTCACTGCAGCATGGCCATGTTCCACCTGGTGGGCAGGTTCAACTCCTTTTGGAGCTCAGTCAGCCGAGCACTGGCATTATATGATCGGCGGAAATGCACACAGATGTTCCTGACCTGCTTCAGGACATCTTGTAAGCCCGGGTACCTGCCCAAGAACCGCTGCACCACCAGGTGAAGGACGTGAGCCACACCGGGCACATGGGTCAGTTGTCCCTGTCGGAGGGCGGAGAGGAGGTTGGTGCCATTGTCATAAACCACCATTCTGGCTTAAGCTGGCATGGCGTCAACCACCTCTTGGCCTGCCTCTGCAGAGCTGACAAAATATCTGCCCCAGTGTGGCTCCTGTTCCCCAAACAAACCAGCGCAAGCACAGCATGGCATCTTTTTGCCTGCGTACTTGCGTAGCCCCTTGAACGTCTACGGAGCACCGCTTTTTCCAAAGACAAAGCACTGGAAGAGGCCATGGAGGAAGAAGAAGAGGAGGGGGTGGAGGAGAGAGATGTGTCACAACCAGTAGTAGCATTTTGGAGGCATGGTGGCGGAACAACCTGCAACATTCTTGCACCTTGTCCTGCATCCTTCCCAGCTGCCAGAAGAGTGACCCAATGGGCCGTGAAAGATAGGTAATGTCCCTGTCCATGCCTGCTGGACCATGAGTCATGAGTAATATGAACCTTACCGCTGACCGCACCTGTCCAGCGAGGCGTGTATATTGCCTTCCACATGCCGGTAGAGAGACAGAATCGCCTTCCATGAGAAAAAGTGGCGTTTGAGAACCTGCCACTGAGGAACCTCACATTGCACAAACTCACGGAAGGGGGCCCAGTCTACCAACTGAAAAGGCAGCAGTTGAAGTGCTAGAAATTTAGCCAAGCTAGCATTCAACCTCTGGGCATGTGGATGACTGGGAGTGAACTTCTTTAGACGGTCCAGCAGCTGAGGCAGGGAAATTTGCCTGCTACAATCGGACATGGGTGTACTGCTAGCTGAGTTCCCTGCAAATACTTGGCTATGACACACCTAATTCTACACCTTCATTCCTCTCAGTGCATGTTTCAGAGAGGACTGAATGTCTAGTGGGGTTGGAGATGCCAGCTGATGAGGAGCAAAGAGAGGTTTGCTTTGTTCTTTGGTGTGGGTCTTTAAGGTACGCTTGCCAATGAGCTGCATGGCAGGTCAACTTATGTCTGGTCAAGCATGTGGTGCCCAAGCGGCTGATGTTTTAGCTATGTGAGATACACTTGAGACATATGTTGCAAATAGCAGCGGTGCAATCTGATGCACTCGTCTCAAAAAAGGCCCACACTTTTGGAATAACGTGCAGAGGCAGCGCCCCGCACAGGTGGAGCTCTGTGGTGTGATTCAGTCAGTGTGCTGCCCCTAAGCTGGCCCCTGGAGGGCATCCTGTCTCATTGGAGATGTGCCTCCTCCTCCTCCTTTCTCCTCTCAGGCACCCACGTGGAGTCAGCGACCTCAGTATCCCCTCCCTCAGCTGATGGAACATGACTGCCAGATTGCTCTCCTTCTTGAGCATCCCCTCTCTCTGCACTCACGCTACTGCCTTCCTCTAGCTGGGTATCATCATCAGAGCCTTCAAAACGCTGGGCATTCTCCTGGAGCATGTACCCACAACTGTGCTCAAATAGTTCGGGGGAATCCTCAGGGGGACATGGTGGGCCTAAGGAAGGAGTGACTGATGACATTGAGACGAGGGAAGAGGATGCATTGGCAGCTGCTTTGCTAGTACCGTGAGCCTGGGTGAGAGAGGATGAGGAGAATGAGAAGGGTTTGGTCATCCACTCTACCAAGTTTTCGGCATGATGTGGCTCAACACGTCCAGCTGCCGAAAATAACGACAAGCGTGTCCCATGGCCACATGCTGATGACGATGCACCGCGTCCATGACCAGCACTGTTGTCTCTAGACACAGAGCCTGCTTTCCCTCTTTTATTGGCTTGTGACTATCTGCCTCTCCTTGGTGGCCTTCCAGACATAGTAATGGCCTGCAGGGAGATGGGAAAACCAGCAATTAGGTAGCTTTAGGTGCACACTGAGCAGATGACACAGTACACCGACTGTAATTACTGCAGCTGCCTGCCTGTGTTACAGAACAACACTAGCAATAAGGGGTAGCTTCAGGTGTATACTGTGCAGGAGGCACACAACACCTCCCACTGTAACTGATGCAGATGCCTGTATTACAGAAACAGAACACCAGCAATAAGGGGTATCTTCAGATGTACACTGTGCAGGAGGAACACAACACCCACTCTAAATTCTGCAGATGCCTGTATTACAAAAGCAGAACACCAGCAATAAAGGGTAGCTTCAGGTGTATACTCTGCAGGAGGCACACAACACCCAATATAACTGCTGCAGGTGCCTGTATTACAGAAACAGAACACCAGCAATAAGGGGTATCTTCAGGTGTATACTCTGCAGGAGGCACAAAACACCCACTGTAACTGATGCAGATGCCTGTATTACAGGAACAGAACACAGTAATAAAGGATAGATTCAGGTGTATACTGTGCAGGAGGCACACAACACCCACTCTAACTTCTGCAGATGCCTATATTACAGAAACAGAACATCAGTAATAAAGGGTAGCTTCAGGTGTATACTGTGCAGGAGGCACAAAACACCCACTCTAACATCTGTAGTTGCCTGTATTACAGAAACATAACACCAGTAATAAAGGGTAGCTTCAGGTGTATACTGTGCAGGAGGCACACAACACCCACTTTAACTCCTGAAGATGCCTGTATTACAGAAACAGAACAATAGCAATAAAGGGTAGCTTCAGGTGTAAACTGTGCAGGAGGCACACAACACCCACTCTTAAATCTGCAGATGCCTGTATTACAGAAACGAAAACCATTAATAAAGGGTAACTTCATGTGTATACTGTGCAGGAGGCACACAACACCCACTTTAACTGCTGCAGATGCCTGTATTACAGAAGCAGAACACCAGCAATAAAGGATAGCTTCAGGTGTATACTGTGCAAGAGGCGACCAAAACCCACTTTAAGTGCTGCAGATGCCTGTATTACAGAAATATAACATCAGCAATAAGGGGTAACTTCATGTGTATACTATGCAGGAGGCACACAACACCCACTTTAACTGCTGCAGATGCCTGTATTACAGAAGCAGAACACCAGCAATAAAGGGTAGCTTCAGGTGTATACTGTGCAAGAGGCGACCAAAACCCACTTTAAGTGCTGCAGATGCCTGTATTAAAGAAATATAACATCAGCAATAAGGGGTAACTTCATATGTATACTGTACAGGAGGAACACAACACCTACTCTAATTTCGGCAGATGCCTGTATTACAGAAACAGAACACCAGCAATAAAGGGTAGCTTCAGGTGTAAACTCTGCAGGATGCACACAACACCCACTATAACTGCTGCAAATGCCTGTATTACAGAAACAGGACACCAGCAATAAGGGGTATCTTCAGGTGTATACTCTGCAGGAGGCACACAACGCCCAATGTAACTGATGCAGATGCCTGTATTACAGGAACAGAACACAGTAATAAAGAGTAGCTTCTGGTGTATACTGTGCAGGATGCACACAACACCCACTTTAACTGCTGAAGATGCCTGTATTACAGAAACAGAACACCGGCAATAAAGGGTAGCTTCAGGTGTAAACTGTGCAGGAGGCACACAACACCCACTCTAAATTCTGCAGATGCCTGTATTACGGAAACGAAAACCAGTAATAAAGAGTAGCTTCAGGTGTATACTGTGCAGGAGGCACACAGCACCCACTTTAACCAGTTGCCGACCGCTGCACGCCGATGTACGTCGGCAGAATGGCACGGGCAGGCATATTGGCGTACAGGTACGTCCATGCCTTCCCGCAGGTGGGGGGCCCGATCAGGGCCCCCCCCCGGTGCCAGCGGCGGTCGGATTCCGTGCAGGAGCGATCCGGGATGAGGGGGCGGCCATTCATTCATGGCCACCTCCTCGCGATCGATCCTGACGAATGAAATTCTAGCACTACATCACTTCCTCTCCTGTATTGTAAACACAGGCAGAGGAAGTGATGTAATCTCTCCTCATGTCGGTCTTTTTCGTTCTGGCACTGAGGAGAGAGGATCAGTGAGTTTCCAGGCACACTTTTACCCCCCCTTCACCCCCGATCAACCCCCCAATCACCCCTGCACCCCCAGTCACAGTGACACCAATTGCATTTTTTTTTTTATTATTGCATTGGTGTCATTTGTGACTGCAATAACTGTTAGGGCAGTTAGGGTTAGCCCCCTTTAGCTCTAGGGTACCCCTAACCCCCCAATAAAGGTTTAACCCCGTGATCACCCCCGTCGCCAGTGTCTCTAATAAGCGATCATTTTTCTGATCGCTGTATTAGTGTCACAGGTGACGCTAGTTAGGCAGGTAGGTATTTAGGTTCGCCGCAGCTTTTTATAGCGTCAGGGACCCCCATATACTACCGCATAAAGCCCCCTGATTGCCCCCTAGTTAACCCTTTCACCAGTGATCACCATATAACTGTTACAGGTGACGCTGGTTGGTTAGTTATTTTTTTATAGTTTCAGGGCACCCGCCATTTATTACCTAATATAGGTTTAACCCCCTGATCACCCGGTGGGTGATACAAGTTTGAGGGTCAGATAAGGTCTGCGTCGCCCCAGGCAGCGTCAGGTTAGTGCCAGTACCGCTAACACCCACGCACAAAGCATACACCTCCCTTAGTAATATAGTATCTGATCAGATCTATATTAGCGTCGCCAGCAGTTTAGGTTTCCCAAAACGCATTGTTAGCGGGATCAGCCCAGATACCTGCTTCTACCTGCGTTTAGCCCCTCCGCCAAGCCCAGCCCAGCCCACCCAAGTGCAGTATCGATCGATCACTGTCACTTACAAAACACAACACACATAACTGCAGCGTTCGCAGAGTCAGGCCTGATCCCTGAGATCGCTAACAGTTTTTTTGTAGCGTTTTGATACAGTCGCTGACCGCCTAGGTGCTTTTTTACCTGTGAGTCTCACTAGTGTACCCCTAAATTTAGAGCCCAAAATGGAAAAGCGAAGGTACATTAGTGAAGAGGCCTACACGTTTTTGAGCATGACAGATAGTGAAGAGGAAGTCACTCATCTGTCAGATTCAGGCTCAGAATATGATCCTGTAGAGGACAGCGGCTCCATGACAGATAGCTCTGGCGACGGAGATGAGGTCCCTGTTAAGGGCAGGCGTACCCGATCCCGAACTTTTTCTGTTGTTGAGGTGCAGGAAACGCAGGTCCCTTGTATGGAGCAGAGACGTACTAGAGCCGCTCATCCTTCTGGTGAACTGGCAAGCACCAGCGGCCTAGTACACCCTGGACGTACATCCAGCACTGCAGTAGCACGTGGTGACGTGGCGAGTCCCATAAGTGCAGTTCAAGCTGGCGAGGTGGCAAGCACAAGTAGTGTCCCGCTGCCACCAAGACGAAGACAAAGACAGGCCCGTCGTACCCATAGTGCCCTTCCTGCAGAATTCGCCAATCCTGATTGGGTGCCCACCACTTCTGCAGAACCCGTACTTCCCCCATTCACTGGCCAACCTGGCATTAACGTGGAAACAGTTGATTTTACTACACTTGATTTTTACTCACTGTTTTTCGCTGAAGATCTTTACAGATCTATTGTGGACCAAAGCAATTAGTACGCTGGTCAAAACATTGCCACTGTTTCCCAGTCCGCCCTTGCCAGACATTGGAAACCAATTACGGTTTCCGAATTTAAGATCTTTCTGGGCCTTTCCCTCAACATGGGCATAACCAAAAAGAGTGAGTTGCGATCATATTGGTCCACTGACCCAATTCACCATATGCACGTGTTCTCTGCTTCCATGTCCAGGGCACGATACGAGCAGATTTTGCGGTTCATGCACTTCAGCGACAATGAACTCTGTCGTCCTCGTGGAGACCCTGCATACGATCGATCGGATCTACAAAATTCGGCCCCTCATAAACCACTTCAACCAACGTTTTGCAGACTTGTTTACTCCCCATCAAGTTGTCTGCGTTGATGAGTCGCTGATTACGTTTTCTGGTCGCTTGTCATTCAAACAATACATTCCCAACAAGCGTTCCAGATACGGGGTCAAGGTGTATAAGCTCTGTGACAGGGCCACAGGCTATACATGTAGTTTTATGGTTTATGAGGGTAAAGATAGTCACGTAGAGCCGGAGAACTGCCCTGACTACATAGGAAGCGCTGGCAAGATAGTGTGGGACATGGTGTCACCCTTATTCGGAAAGGGGTACAATTTATATGTGGACAGTTATTACACAAGCGTGCCACTGTTTAGTCACTTGTTTGATCAGCAGATTGGAGCATGTGGCACCGTGCGACCTAATCGCCGGGGCTTTCCCCAGCGGCTTGTAGATTCTCATCTTAGGCTGGGGGAGAGAGCCTGTTTGCGGAGTAATAATTTGCTCCCTATGAAGTAGAGGGATAATAAGAATATTTTCATTCTTACCTTCCTTCATGCAGACACCAAATTCCTACGGCGACTGGTATTGTGGAGAAACCCCTCTGTTTCCACAAATATAACCAAAATATGGGAGGGGTGGACCTCAATGACCAGTTGTTGGCGCCGTATCTAGTTGCCGGTAAGGCCAGACGCTGGTACAAAAAAGTGTCTGTTTATTTATTCCAATTGGCTATGCTGAATGCTTATGAGCTACACAAAGCTTCAGGACAGACTGGATCCTTCCTTAAATTCCAGGAGGATATCGTCAGAGCCCTTCTGTATCCAGGCGGTGCTCCACCTCACCTTCCCCAACCAAATGCAGTAAGCCGGCTGCATGAGAGGCATTATCCTTATGTCCTCCCGCGTACCCCTACCCAACGAGCCCCCCAAAGAAAATGTTGTGTCTGCAGAAAGCGTGGATATACACGTGACACCCATCATTATTGTCCCCTCTGTCCTGACAATCCTGGTCTTTGCATTGGTGAATGTTTTGAACGCTACCATGAACTAGTTGAGTATTAGCGTAGGGTACAGCATTGCACAGGCTAGGCACACGTTCACAGGGTCTCCCAAGATGCCATCGCATTTTGAGAGACCCAAACCGCTGCAACCGTTACAATAGAACTGTTAAAGTTACATAAAGAAGTGTTAAAAAAAAAAAGTAAAAAACCAAAAAATATATAAAATAAAATAAACAAAAATAGTTGTAGATTTATTGTTCTCTCTCTCTCTATTCTCTCTCTATTGTTCTGCTCCTTTGTACTGTATTCTATTCTGCAATGTTTTATTGTTAACCATTTTTTGTTTTCAGGTATGCCATTCAGCTGTAGCGTGGATTTATTTATCTTGACAGCAACAGCTTTTGCTCCCACGATACATAAAGCTGCGACTCCAGCACTGTCGGAGGTGGTTTCACCACCACAGTTAAAAAAGAGCATATATGCTGAAGCATGGGGGCATAAGGGGTGGAGGAGCGATTTGCTCCTACATTTTGCGGGAGGATGCCCCCATGCTTCGGCATATATATATTTTAGGCACAGATTGTGTTAAATGTGTTATTTTTTGCTATTTTTTTTTTTTTTTGTATTTGCTTTGCAGGTATGGTAAGTCCTACTGTTATACTGTAATGTTACTTTGTTTTATTGTTAACCATCATTTGCTTAGCAGGTACGCCATTCTGCTGCAGCGCAGATTTATTTATCTTGACAGCAACAGCGTTTTGCTCCCACGATACATAAAGCCGTGACTCCAGCACTGTCGGAGGTGATTTCACCACCACAGTTAAAAAAAGAGCATATATGCCGAAGCATGGGGGCAGAAGTGGTGGAGGAGCAATTTGCTCCTAACTTTTGCGGGAGGATGCCCCCATGCTTCGGCATATATAAATGGTGCATGTATGCCCACCATTAGAAGTGGGTGGATGAAGGGAGGTATTCTAATGGTGGGCATACCCACGATCAATATTTTTTTTTTTCGTTCAGCCCACAGGCTGCATGAAAAAAAAATTACAATATATGCCCAACCAGTTCCAGCAACATACTGGTATGTTGCTAGACTTTGAGTGCTTATACCAGAATGATGCCTGCAGGTTTAGGTATCATCTTGGTATCATTCTTTTCAGCCAGCGGTCGGCTTTTATGGAAAAGCAATCCTAGCAGCTAATTAGCCTCTAGACTACTTTTACAAGCAGTGGGAGTTAATGTCCCCCCCCCCCCGCACCATCTTCCATGGTTTTCTCAGGCTCTCCTGTCCCAACAGAAACCTGAGAATGCAGCCGGTGGTTCCGCCACCTGACCATAGAGCTGATCAGAGACCAGAATGGCTCCAATCATCTCTATGGCCTAAGAAACCGGAAGCTACGAGCATTTCATGACTTAGATTTTGCGGGATGTAAACAGCGCCATTGGGAAATTGGGAAAGCATTTTATCACACCGATCTTGGTGTGGTCAGATGCTTTGAGGACAGAGGAGAGATCTAGGGTCTGATAGACCCTAATTTTTTCAAAAAAGAGTACCTGTCACTACCTATTGCAATCATAGGGGATATCTACATTCCCTGAGATAACAATAAAAAGGATAAAAAAAATATATAAATGAAAGGAACAGTTTAAAAATAAAATAAAAAAGCAAAATAAATAATAAAAAAAAAAAAAAAAACCTTTCCCCCCTGCTAAGGCGCAACGTCGAACGCAAGCGTCGGTCTGGTGTCATATGTAAACAGCAATTGCACCATGCATGTGAGGTATCACCGCGAAGGTCAGATCGAGGGTACTAATTTTAGCAGTAGACCTCCTCCGTACATCTAAAGTGGTCACCTGTAAAGGCATTTAAAGGCTTTTAAAAATGTATGTAGTTTGTCGCCGCTGCATGTTTCTGCGCAATTTTAAAGTATGTCGTGTTTGGTATCCATGTACTCGGCCTAAGATCATATTTTTTATTTCATCAAACATTTGGGCAATATAGTGATTTTTAGTGCATTAAAATTAAAAAAAGTGGAGGGGGCGTGGCCTGTAGCGGAACCGAATGGACGTTTGATTCCAGAGCTCCTGCTTCCCCGTGGACACAGCGACTATAAGCGGCTATCAGGACCCCGTTTTCACCACACACACCTGGCGGTTTACGAGGGGCACACCCGTGGAGCGTGATGGGCAAGCGTAAAGGCTCTTCTAAACCCCAACGGCTGACAGACTTTTTCCTCCAGCCGCGACATGACGGTAGGCAAAATGGCGCCGTTCCCTCTCCCCCACTGACTGCTAAGCAAAGGCTGAAACAGCTTACCAGCACTTCATCTCCCAAAATGCCGGACTCTTATGGTGACCAGGCCTCCCCTTTAATGACCTCTCCCTCCGGGAGCCCAGCTAAAACAAAATTAAAGCTAGATGGCACTGGATGCAGCCCCACGCTGAGCACGCTGAGTCCGGAGGCAGATTCTGAGGATGACACCAGGGAACTCCATGATTCGATTACAAATTACCCCACTTCCAATCAGCCAGTATTGGACACTGTATTGAAGGATATGTTAGTCTCACTGAGGAGCACACTTCAGGCTGACATGATGGGCTGTATGAACAGGCTCGGTGGAGCTGTAAAAATAGTAGAAGATAGAGTGGATCACATGGAAGGCAAGATGGGGGAATTTGCTACCACCATAAATGATTTAGTGGACGCACATGAGACGCAGGAGGGGGAGTTGACTTGGCTGAGGGACAAGATGGCAGACATCGAAGACAGATCTAGGAGGAACAACCTCAAGATCAGAGGCATCCCTGAGTCCATCCAACCCCTGGACCTGCGCTCCTACGCTACTGACTTATTTGCCTCCCTTCTGCCTAATCTCCCAGCCATTGAACTGACAATTGATCGGATACACCGGCTACCAAAACCGTCCCACCTCCCAGAAAAAATTCCTAGAGATGTGATCCTTCGTATGCATTTCTACCATGCGAAAGAACAACTGATGCAAAGCGTTCGTAAACAGGAGCCGCTTCCACCCCAATACCAACATCTGCAGTTCTACGCTGACTTATCACAGCATACCCTGCAAAAGCGGAGAAACCTGAACACAATTACGAAGGTTTTACGAAACCACCAAATACCTTATCGCTGGGGCTACCCCACCAAAATCACGATCAATTACCAAGAACGATCGTTTGTTGGTAGACTCGCTCGAAAAGGGTATTGCCTTGTTAAAGGAGTGGCAGATCCTTCCTGATGCCAGTGATAACAATGCGGACGCTTCCAACCTTCGGATGTCCGAACCGAATAGGAACTCGGTGTCGCCACGTAATACCAGCTCTCGTTTTCAACCGACGCGCTGACGGGGTCCCTTCGTTTCTCCACCGGGGAAGCGGGACTACCGCTAGGCCTGAACTTTTACCCCAATTTCTCTGAGTAACACCTGGTTGCATATGACCCACCCCTGACCCACCCCTATCCTTCTGAGGGGCGTCTTAGACCAAAAATGGGTCTTCTATTTCTCAGCAGTGTTAATATGACTTGGACTTTCTTTGTTTTTTTTCCTTTTTTTATTCACCTATTCTTTCTTCTTTTGGAGTCTTGCCAGGATTCACATGATCAGCAAATCACTACAAGAACGCACGTTCAACGCGTGGATAATAATCACTGCGTGCATCTTCAGAACCAGCCCACTCATCGGTTACAACCCCATCTCAACTGTGAGTACTTATTTTGCAAACTAGTCATCTCAACCCCAACGAATTTCTCAAAGGGGAGATTTGGGATTTACCCCATGTATGCCGCTTCTAAAATGATCTTCATTACCAGCTCCCCCCATGGCCATTAATTTCTTATCCATAAATGCCAAAGGACTTAATCACCCCATGAAGAGGAAGTCTATGTGGAAAGAAGCATTACTAAACAGGGCGGACGTCCTCTGTGCCCAAGAAACTCACTTTTGCCAAAATGCGGCACCAGTCTGCAAACATAAGAATTTTCCCCACACCTTTTTTGCGAATGCTGCATCAAAACAAAAGGGCGTTATGATAGCAGTTAAAGATTCGGTTGCCTTCACTCTACATGAGGAAATTGCAGACACTCAAGGCCGCTACCTGATCTTGGTATGCGATATCAATCAGGTGTCTTACACCATTGTGAACGCCTACGCCCCTAATTCCCAGCAAATCCGCTTCTTCCACAGGATTTTGAAAAAGACCCGAAAGTATAGAAGAGGATCCCTAGTATTGTGCGGTGACTTTAATGTCGCTCCAGATCCCTCCATTGATACAACGTCTCACCCTAAGCGAATATCTGCTCCTCTGAGCAATACGCTGCACAGAGAGGAGCTATACGATGTCTGGAGATGCTTGCATGCCGCGGAAAGGGACTTTACTTTTTTTTCTGCCCCTCACCACTCGTATTCCAGAATAGACTTGTTTTTGGTCGATCAACACACCCTGTCTAGGGCAATCTCTGCATCTATCAACTCTATTACGTGGTCGGACCACGCGTCAATCACGCTATCGTTGAAAGACTCTTCTACTTTTGAATCTATCCCTCTATGGAGGGCGAACTCCTATCTTATGCAACTACCTGAATACAGAAAACGAATCGAGGACCACTTGGGAGAGTTTTTCTCTCTCAATGGGCCCTCGATGCCTAACAAATTTGTACTTTGGAATGCCCATAAGGCATACATGCGAGGGATATTTATTAAACTTGGGGCTGGGGCGAGGAGGCGGCGGCAGCAGAGGATACGTGAAATTACAGAAAAGATCCGTGACCTAGAATCGACAAACAAACAGACCGCATCCCCAACTTTGACTGAACAGCTCAGTAGACTGAGACATGACCTGAGACTCCTCCTACTGGAGTCTTTTGAGAAAAAGCCGAAACGATTAAAAATGACATACTATTCGCAGGGTAACAGGGCAGGGAAATTACTTGCACACCAACTCAAAGGCTATAGATTAAAATCAAAAATCCCCTACATCCTTCATTCTGAAAACAAGCAAAAAATGTATCACCCTCAGGACATCGCTAACGCATTTAGTGACTACTATAGTTCCCTGTATAACTTAAAAGACGACTCTGATACTATTCAGCCCACACCCTCACTAATCAATGACTTCCTACAAAATTTATCTCTCCCCTCCCTTTCTCCACATAACCTAGAACAACTTAATGCTCCTTTTACTCCAGACGAAACTCTTAAAGTGATAGACTCTCTCCCAGGGTCAAAATCCCCTGGCCCTGACGGTTTTTCTGGGGATTACTACAAGATGTTTAAACTACATCTGCTACCTCATTTGACTGAGGTGTTTAATGATGCTGCCGCCTCCTCCTCTTTCCCACAGGAAATGTTGAATGCTGTTATAGTGACGTTGCCGAAGCCTGGGAAAACGCCTGACACACCGGCTAATTTCCGCCCCATATCTTTACTAAACACAGACGTAAAAGTTTATGCCAAATTGTTAGCAAACCGGTTGATGGATATCCTACCCTGCCTGATACACCCTGATCAAACTGGGTTTATTAAGGAACGTCAAACCTCAGATGCCACTAGGAGGCTGACGAACATCATTCACCTGGCTGGTGCGGGGAGGGGGCCTTCTCTGCTCCTTGCGCTGGATGCAGAGAAGGCCTTCGATAGGGTCCACTGGGGGTATATGAGAGCAGTTCTGACCAAATTCGGTTTTTCTGGCATGATCCTTTCGGCTATCATGGCTTTATATTCGAACCCTTCCGCCAAAGTGTACTCCTCGGGAGTTCTTTCTAACACTTTCCTCATAACTAATGGGACACATCAGGGGTGCCCACTCTCCCCACTTATATTTAACTTAATTTTAGAACCCCTAGCGGCCTGCATAAGATCCCACCCCAATATAACTGGGTTTAGGGCCCAGAATTCTGAAAATACAATTAGCCTGTTCGCAGACGACATTATACTAATGCTTACGGACCCCGTAAATTCCTTGGCTTCGGTACACGATACTCTGAGAGCGTTTAATACGGTATCTTACTATAAAGTTAATGAGAGTAAATCTTATATTCTAGGGATGGGTGTAGACAGAAATATGCAGTTGAAACTCAGTTCACGGTTTCCCTATAAATGGAGTGAGAATGGCATAGGATACTTGGGAATCACCTTGACCCCCACCACTAGCGACCTATACACTAACAATTATGTTCCTTTTCTTAACTCCCTCCCGTCTAAGTTACAATCCATTGATAAAACGGAACTCATCTGGTCCGGTAGGCTAGCGGCAGTAAAGATGATAATTTTACCGCAACTAATCTATTTTTTTCGGTCCCTCCCTATCCCTGTCCCCAACCACTACTTTACCAGGGTACAAGCTATCATAAACAACTTTTTATGGAAGGGGAAAAAAGCTAGGTGGGCATTTAAAAGCTCATTAACGACGAGGAGTGCTGGTGGGGTGGGAAACATTCAGATCCGGGACTATTATTTAGCCTCCATTCTAGCGCAACTGAAGATGTGGTTCCCTGATTCACCCTCAACGAGATGGAGGGAGCTTGAGGAAAGCCAAGTCCCCAATACTACTCTATTTAATTACTTACTGACGCACACCACGAACAACTCCCACACCACATCTATGGCACCCTCCATAGTGGCTTCCTTGCGTGCTTGGAAAATTCTCCTTGCACAAACCTTTCGAACCCCCACTTCTACCTTAAAAGTTCCTATTGGCAGCCTTACAGGACTCATCCCTAATCTACAACTTTCTCATTGGCGGGAAAAGGGTATCAATTATGTCAAGGACCTTAAAATAGGGCCAGCAATGAAGACATTCCGTACGTTGCAAATTGAGTTTGGTTTAACAGAATCCGACAAATATAGATATATCCAAATCAGACACCTTCTCCAAACGAACACTCTATCAGACATACAACTGCCATGGAAGATAGTCTTATATCTTACCAATCCCTCTACTACTTTGAGGGGAATCTCCCTATTCTATAACTCGCTTAACGACAAACTAAATTTCCGCAAAACATCCAACATTAGCGCGTGGGAAAAAGACCTAGGTAAATCATTTACGGAAAGCCAATGGCAAATGGCACTGCGAATATCTTATGCTTCCACCAAATGTATTAACTTATGGGAACTGACGCAAAAAATTTTGCGTCGTTGGTACCTTACTCCATATAGGATAGCCAAATTTGCCCTCAGTGCCTCTCCGCTCTGTTGGAGGCGGTGCAACAACCCTGGTACCTTGTACCATATCCTTTGGGAATGTCCAGAGATACGTACACTTTGGAATACAGTATTCCACGTGCGCTCACAAATAGCGAAAACCCACATCCCCGCGGATCCGGCATTAGCCATCTTATCTCTGAACATGGATCTGATTCCCAAGCCCACTAGGGTGATTGTGTCCCACATTATGCTGAGTACCAAACTGGTTTTAACACGCCACTGGAGAGATCATAGAGCACCAACGTTAAAAGAAATTATCATAACTACTGACACCCATGCCATGTATGAAACCATGTTCGCATCGACACAAGGCAAACTTATCGCAGCTAGGGCAAATTGGAAACCGTGGACTGACTGGTTTAAAAATACTAAACTGAAATGATAAGTACTTTATAAAACTCACGACGTGTGGACAGACATGAAGTAAACTGTGTTATGACTCCAAATTTCTGGCTTATTTCTCTCTTCCTTTTATTTTTCCTTTTAATTTTCATTCTATCAGCTTATTATTTTCTTTTTACTATCTCTTCCTTCTTATATTCTCATGAGTTTTAACTTACTGCTCATCAAGGTTATCTCTAGTTGAACGGCCTTCACTCTTCCTTAAGTTGCATACACAGCATATTACTCAATTGTAGATGTAGTTTATGTACTGAATTACACCTAGCTGCTACAAATTTATTGCCTTAAATTCATCATTTTAAATTTATTGTTTAAACTTCATGAGGCAGCATATTACTGGTGGAGGCACGTGCATTACTCCCTAGGGTTCATTTTGATTAAGGGGCTGTGTGTAGGGGCCGTGGGGGACTGCTGGTGTCGCCTGGCTTTTGGAGCCAGTGCTTGCAGAATCAGGGGGAGTGGGGGTCTTCCCTCTCTAGGCACAGAGAGTACCCACTGGGGGTGCCGGAGGGAGGGCCTCCCCCCCCATTAAGAGAAATTGGCTGGGCGCCCTGGCGGTTCACGCGGCTCCGAGATCACGGACCTGGTTGTGTGATGTAGTGTGATACTTTTCTTCATGCATATCTCTTCATGCATATTTCCTCATGTTTTGTACACAAGGTCTTTTGTACCCGCTATTTGTTGTTGTAACCTGACCTGTTGTATCTCAATATGTATAAGTATATACATGTTTTCTTGTTTAAACTCAATAAAAATCTATTGCAATGAAAATTAAAAAAGTGTGTTTTTTCCCCAAAAAATGCGTTTGAAAAATCGCTGCGCAAATACCGTGTGAAAAAAAAAATGAAACACCCACCATTTTAATCTGTAGGGCCTTTGCTTTAAAAAAAATACTTAATGTTTGGGGGTTCAAAGTAATTTTCTTGCAAAAAAAATATTTTTTCATGTAAACAAAAAGTGTCAGAAAGGGCTTTTTCTTCAAGTGGTTAGAAGAGTGGGTGATGTGTGACATAAGCTTCTAAATGTTGTGCATAAAATGCCAGGACAGTTCAAAACCTCCCCAAATGACCCCATTTTAGAAAGTAGACACCCCAAGCTATTTGCTGAGAGGCATGTCGAGTCCATGGAATATTTTATATTTTGACAAAAGTTGCGGAAAAAAGACATTATTATTATTTTTTTATTTTTTTTTGCACAAAGTTGTCATTAAATGATATATTGCTCAAACATGCCATGGTTATATGTGAAATTACACCCCAAAATACATTCTGTTGCTTCTCCTGAGTACGGGGATACCACAAGTGTGAGACCTTTTGGGAGCCTAACCGTGTACGATACCCCAAAATCCAAGGACCACCTTCAGGCTTTCTAAGGGTGTAAATTTTTGATTTCATTCCTCACTGCCTATCACAGTTTCGTGGGCCATGGAATGCCCAGATAGCACAAAATCCCCCCAAGTGACCCCATTTTGGAAAGGAGACACCCCAAGCTATTTGCCGAGAGGTATGGTGAGTATTTTGCAGACCTTCATTTTTGTCACAAAGTTTTGAAAATTGAAAAAAAGAAAAAAAATATACATTTTTATTTTTTTTCTTCATTTTCAAAAACAAATGAGAGCTGCAAAATACTCACCATGCCTCTCGGCAAATAACTTGGGGTGTCTACTTTCCAAAATGGGGTCATTTGAGGGGGTTTGTGCCATCTTGGCATTTTATGGCCTTCAAAACTGCGATAGGTAGTGAGGAGTGAAATCAAAAATTTACACCCTTAGAAATCCTGAAGGCGGTGCTTGGTTTTCGGGGCCCCGTACGCGGCTAGGCTCCCAAAAAGTCCCACACATGTGGTATCCCCGTACTCAGGAGAAGTAGCAGAATTTATTTTGGGGTGTAATTCCACATATTCCCATGGAATGTGTGAGCAATAAATCATTTAGTGACCATTTTGGGCAAAAAAAAAAAAAAAGTTTGTCATATTCCCGCAACTTGTGGCAAAATATAAAATATTCCATGGACTCAACATGCCTCTCAGCAAATAGCTTGGGGTGTCTTCTTTCTAAAATGGGGTCATTTGGGGGGGTTTTGTGCCATCTTGGCATTTTATGGCCTTCAAAACTGTAATAGGTGGTGAGGAGTGAAATCAAAAATGTACGCCCTTAGAAAGCCTGAAGGCGGTGCTTGGCTTTCGGGGCCCCGTACGCAGCTAGGCTCCCAAAAAATCCCACACATGTGGTATCCCCATACTCAGGAGAAGCAGCAGAATTTATTTTGGGCTGTCATTTCACATATGCCCATGGCATGTGTGAGCAATATATCATTTAGTGACAACTTTGTGAGAAAAAAAAAAGTTTGTAATATTCCCGCAACTTGTGACAAAATATAAAATATTCCATGGACTCAACATGCCTCTCAGCAAATAGCTTGGGGTGTCTACTTTCTAAAATGGGGTCATTTGGGGGGGTTTTATGCCATCTTGGCATTTTATAGCCTTCAAAACTGTAATAGGTGGTGAGGAGTGAAATCCAAAATTTACGCCCTTAGAAAGCCTGAAGGCGGTGCTTGGCTTTCGGGGCCCCGTACGCAGCTAGGCTCCCAAAAAATCCCACACATGTGGTTTCCCCGTACTCAGGAGAAGCAGCAGAACTTATTTTGGGGTGTCATTTCACATATGCCCATGGCATGTGTGAGCAATATATCATTTAGTGACAACTTTGTGAGAAAAAAAAAAAGTTTGTAATTTTCCCGCAACTTGTGGCAAAATATAAAATATTCCATGGACTCAACATGCCTCTCAGCAAATATCTTGGGGTGTCTACTTTCTACAATGGGGTCATTTGTGGGGGTTTTGTGCCATCTTGGCATTTTATGGCCTTCAAAACTGTAATAGGTAGTGAGGAGTGAAATCAAAAATTTACGCCCTTAGAAAGCCTGAAGGCAGTGCTTGGTTTTCGGGGCCCCGTACATGGCTAGGCTCCCAAAAAGTCCCACACATGTGGTATCCCCATACTCAGGAGAAGCAGCAGAATTTATTTTGGGGTGTAATTTCACATATGCCCATAGTATGTGTGAGCAATATATCATTTAGTGACAACTTTGTGAAAAATAAATAAAAATAAATAAAGTTTGTAATTTTCCCACAACTTGCGGCAAAATATAAAATATTCCATGGACTCAACATGCCTCTCAGCAAATATCTTGGGGTGTCTACTTTCTAAAATGGGGTCATTTGTGGGGGTTTTGTGCCATCTTGGCATTTTATGGCCTTCAAAACTGTAATAGGTAAAATTTACGCCCTTAGAAAGCCTGAAGTCGGTGCTTGGTTTTCGGGGCCCCGTACGCGGCTAGGTTCCCAAAAAGTCCCACACATGTGGTATCCCCGTACTCAGGAGAAGTAGCAGAATTTATTTTGGGGTGTAATTCCACATATGCCCATGGAATGTGTGAGCAATAGATCGTTTAGTGACCATTTTGGGCAAAAAAAAAAAAAAAGTTTGTCATATTCCCGCAACTTGTGGCAAAATATAAAATATTCTATGGGCTCAACATGCCTCTTAGCAAATAGCTTGGGGTGTCTACTTTGTAAAATGGGGTCATTTGTGGGGGTTTTGTGCCATCATGGCATTTTATGGCCTTCAAAACTGTGATAGGTAGTGAGGAGTGAAATTACAAATGTATGCCCTTAGAAATCCTGAAGGCGGTGCTTGGCTTTCGGGGCCCCGTACGCGGCTAGGCTTACAAAAAGTCGACCACATGTGGTATCCCCGTACTCAGGAGAAGCAGCAGAATGTATTTTGGGGTACAATTCCACATATAACCATGGCATGTGTGAGCAATACATCATTTAGTGACAACTTTGTGTAAAAAATTATTCAATCGCTTGAGGCAAAAAAATAAAATATTCAATGGGCTCAACAATTTCCTTAGGGTGTCTACTTTACAAAATGGGGTCATTTGGGGGGGGGGGGGGGTTTGTACTGCCCTGCTATTTTAGCACCTCATGAAATGAGATGGGCAGTCATAAACTAAAAGCTGCGTAAATTCCAGAAAATGTACCTTAGTTTGTAGATGTGGCAACTTTTGCGCAAACCAATAAATATACAGTTATTGACTTTTTTTACCAAAGACATGTAGCTGAATACATTTTGCCCTAATTGTATGACTAAAATTGAGTTTATTGGATTTTTCTAATAACAAAAAGTAGAAAATATAATTTTTTTTCAAAATTATCGGTCTTTTTACGTTTATATCGCAAATAATAAAAATCGCAGAGTCAGTCAAATACCTTTAAAAGAAAGTTCTATTTGTGGGAAAAAAAGGACGCCAATTTTGTTTGGGTACAACATTGCATGACCGCGCAATTACCAGTTAAAGCAGCGCAGTGCCAAATTGTAAAAAGACCTCTGGTCATTGACCAGCAAAATGGTCCGGTCTGAAAGTGGTTAACTGCTGCAGATGCCTGTATTACAGAAGCAAAACACCAGCAATAAGGGGTATCTTCAGGTGTATACTGTGGAGGAGGCACACAACACCCACTGTAACTTCTGCAGATGCCTGTATTACAGAAACAGAACATCAGCAATAAGAGGTATCTTCAGGTGTATACTGCGCAGAAGGCAAACAACAAACAATCTAACTTCTGCAGATACCTGTATTACAGAAACAGAACACAAGTAATAAAGGTTTTTTATACTACACAAAGCCACGCTTAGGTTAAAAGTAACGGTTGCTGCCTCCCCTAAAACTAGTCCCCTAGAGAATTATAGGTATAAAATATTATGGGACAATTGGGGTCAGTGGCCCTACCTAAAATGTACACTTGTATGTCAAAGCATACCTTAAAATACTCCCTCAGGGGTTACAAGACAACACCACTATAGGTGCTCTAACCAGAGAAAAAGAGGGCGGGGGGGGGGTAACTACTATATAGTAGTTTCCCCAATACCAGAGAGCATCCCTCGGTGTCCCCTATCAAGGAATGTTAATAATGATTGTGTGTGCAGAGATATACTAGTAACCTATAGTAGTATAACCTACCATAAGGGAACCTAAACTGTGTCAAACGTATTATAATAACCCTGTGCACACAAACACGTGTAAGCACTGTAATCTGTGTTCATACGTATGATAACCAAGTATCTTAATAATCAAAAATAAATTAATAAATTCCAATGAAATTGAAGTGGACTGATCAGTAGGGATGAGCCGAACACTCCCCTGTTCGGTACGTACCAGAACTTTCGGAAGGGACCGAAAATTTGTGCGAACTTTAGAACCCCGTTGAAGTCTATGGGACTCGAACGTTCGAAATAAAAAGTGCTAATTTTAATGGCTAATATGCAAGATATCGTCCTAAAAAGGGTTTGGGGACCTGGTTCCTGCCCCAGGGGACATGGGTCAATGCCAAAAATGTTTTTAAAAACAGCAGTTTTTATGGGAGCACTGATTTTAATGACGATTAAAGTGAAAAAAAAGTGAAATGTTCCTTTAAATATTGTGCCTGGGGGGTGTCGATAGTATGCCTGTGAAGTGGCACGTGTTTCCCGTGTTTAGAACAGTCTCTGCACAAATTGACATTTAATGGAAAAAAAGTCATTTAAAACTGCTTGCGGTTTTAATGTAAAGGTTCCGGCAATATGGATGAAAATCATTGAGAAAAAGGGCATGGGTAGCCCCCCTGCCCATTTCCAGCCCCTTTGTATCTTGTACGGATATTAAGGGGAACCCCATACCCATATTAAAAAAAGGAAAGGCGTGGGGCCCCCAGGCCCTATATACTCAGAATAGCAGTATACAGGCGGTGCAAACAAGACAGGGACTGTGTAGGTTTGTTGTGTTAAGTAGAATCTGTTTGTAATTTTGAACTGGTACGTTTTTAAAGTGTAGCTCCAGTTAAAAAATATATTTTTAAGATTTTTGGAAAACATAAGGAAGGGTTATCTCCCCTGTATACGTTATTTGCCATCCGTCTTTTTTCATCTCACTTCCTGTTGTCTCCTTCCGTTTGCAAGTAGGAGACGTTGGTAAGTTGGATGTTTGAAACTAGAGGCCTGCCCTATATGCTCTGCAGAAATGGGGGCCTAAGGTGTTGTTGTTGCCACAACACTGTAAGCCCTCAAAGTGACTCTTGGTGGGAGCTGGAGCGCCCTGCTGTGAACGATTATATCAAGAATTGTAATTACATGCCATTGTTGAAAAATGGTAGAAAAATTGGGCCTTTGGTGGTTGTGGTGGTGGTGCTGGTGCCACAACACTATAAGTCCTCACAGTTACTCTTGGTGGGCGCAGGAATGGGCCCTGCTGTGAAATATTATATCAAGAATTGTAATTACATGCCCCTGTTAAGCAGGGGCTGAAAAATTGGGCCTTAGGAAATCCTTGCTGGTGCCACGACACTGCAATCTCTCTCAGATACTCTCAGATACTCTAGTTGGAGTGCAAAAATGAGCCCTGCTGCTAAGCATTGCATCAAAAATTGTAATTACACGCCCCTGTTAAACGGGGGCTGAAAAATTGGGCCTTAGACACTGGTGCTGGTGCCACGACACTGCAACCTCTCCCATATACTCTAGTTGGAGTGTAGGAATGAGCCCTGCTGCAAAGCATTGCATCAAAAATTGTAATTACACGCTCCTGTTAAACAGGGGCTGAAAAATTGGGCTGCTGGCACTGGTGCTGGTGCCACGAAACTGCAACCTCTCCCATATACTCTATTTGGAGTGCAGGAATGAGCCCTGCTGCAAAGCATTGCATAAAAAATTGCAATTACACGCCCCTGTTAAACAGGGGCTGAAAAATTGGGCTGGTGGCATCACCCAGAACCAAAAATGTTCTTCCAAGATATCAGCGGGATTATTGAGGAGGAAGAGGATAGTCAGTCAACATAACAGGACAGTCACTCAGCATCTGCATACGCAGTCTTGAAGGGATGTGTTATTTTAAAAAAAATTATTCGGTTACATCAGCTTCAGGTGCTTGGTAGCTGGTGGTGATCCAAGAATGATTCATCTTTATGAAGGTCAGTCGATCAACTGAGTCGGTGGACAGGCGCACCCTGTTTTCGGTTACAAAGCCACCAGCAGCACTGAAGGTGTGTCCCGAAAGAACGCTGGATGCAGGACAGGCCAGTAGCTCAATTGCATACTGTGCAAGCTCTGGCCAGTGATTCATCCTCAATACCCAGTAAGCCAGAGGATTTTCGGTGGGAAAGGTGTCCAAGTCTGACCTTGCCCCTAGGTATTCCTGCACCATGTAAATCAGACGCTCGCGATAGTTGCTGGAACCGATCATACCTTGGGGCTGCGGACTAAAAAATTGTCTGAACGCATCGGTCAGACGGCCACCTTCTCCACCGCTCCTTCTGTGACTGACCAAAGCCTCAGCAACACGTTGTGCAGGACCAGGAGTTTGTAACCTCCCAGTCTCTGGGAATGCATTGCACAGACCTTTCTGCAAGGCCTCCCAGAGATGTCTCATCCTCTGCTCCCTCTGTGATGGGAAGATAAAGTGTGCAACCTTACCCTTGTACCGTGGATCAAGGAGAGTGGCCAGCAAGTAATGGTCCCTCTCCTTGATCCGAAGAATACAAGGATTCTTCCGCAGGCTGTAAATCATCCCTAAACGACTGCTGCTGCTGATGCTGAGTGCCAGGCTCCACCTCCATGCTGACACAATCATCCTCCTCTTCCTCCTCCTCGTCCTCTTTCTGTGTGATGGGTGGGACAGCAGGAACACTGTCTGGAAAAAGGAGGCCTTGAGAGGCAAGGAAGCCCTCATCTTTCTGCCTCTGTTCTGCCTCAAGTGCCCTGTCCATTATTTCACGCAGCGTATGCTCCAACAGGTGGACAAGAGGTACAGTGACACTGATGCATGCACTGTCGCAGCTCACCATCCTTGTGGCCTCCTCAAACAGTGACAGGACAGTGCATGCATCCCTGATCATGCCCCACTGGCATGGTGAGAAAAAAACAAGCTCCCCTGACCCTGTCCTGGTGCCGTAGTCGCACAGTTACTCATTGATGGCCCTCTGCTGTGTGTGAAGACGCTGCAGCATGGTCAACTTTGAGTTCCACCTGGTGTGCATGTCACATATAAGGCGGTTCTTGGGCAGGTTCAATTCCTTTTGGAGCTCAACCAGCCGAGCACTGGCATTGAATGATTGGTGGAAATGCACACAGACTTTCCTGGCCTGCCTCAGGACATTCTGTAAGCCCGGGTACTGGCCCAAGAATTGCTGCACCACCAGGTTAAGGACGTGAGCCACACAGGGCACTTGGGTCAGTTGTCCCTGTCGGAGGGCGGAGAGGAGGTTGGTGCCATTGTCACAAACCACCATTCCTGGCTTAAGCTGGCGTGGCGTCAACCACCTCTCGGCCTGCCCCTGCAGAGCTGACAAAATATCTGCCCCAGTGGGGCTCCTGTCCCCCAAACAAACCAGCGCAAGCACGGCATGGCATCTTTTTACTTGCGTAGCCCCTTGAACGCCTACAGAGCACCGCTGGTTCCGAGGACAGAGCACTGGAAGAGGCCATGGAGGAAGAGGTGGGGGTGGTGGAGAGAGGTGTGTCACAACCAATAGTAGCATTTTGGAGGCGTGGTGGCGGAACAACCTCCAACACTACTGCACCCTGTCCTGCATCTTTCCTAGCTGCCAGAAGAGTGACCCAATGGGCCGTGAAAGATACCTGCCAATGAGGAACTGCACATTGCACAAACTCACAGAAGGGGGCCGAGTCTACCCACTATAAAGGCAGCAGTTGAAGTTCTAGCAATTTAGCCAAGCTAGCATTCAACCGCTGGGCATGTGGATGGCTGGGTGTGTACTTCTTTCTACGATCCAGCAGCTGAGGCAGGGAAATTTGCCTGCTACAATCGGACGTGGGTGTACTGCTAGCAGAGTGCTCGCAAGCACTTGGCTGTGACACACCTAATTCTACACTTTCATTCCTCTCAGCGCAGGTTTCAGAGAGGACTGTAGGTCTAGTGGGGTTGGAGATACCAGCTGATGAGGAGCAAGGAGAGGTCCGCTTTGTTCTTTGGTGTGGGTCTTTAAGGTAAGGTTGCCAATGAGCTGCATGCCAGGTCAATATGTGTCTGGTCAAGCATGTGGTGCCCAAGCGGCTGATGTTTTGGCCACGCGAGATACGCTTGAGACATATGTTGCAAATAGCAGTGGTGTGATCTGATGCACTATTCTCAAAAAAGGCCCACACCAAAGAACTTTTGGAATAACATGCAGAGGCAGTGCACTGCACAGGCAGAACTCTGCGGTGTGATTCAGTCGGTATGCTGCCCATAAGCTGCCCCCGGGAGGGCATCCTGCTTCCTTGGAGATGTACCACCTCCTCCTCAGTGGAGGAGTCAGTGACCTCATAATCCCCTCCCTCTTCATCACTGGAGTAAAGCTAGCAGTATGCTGCAGCTGATGGAACATGACTGCCAGATTGCTGTCCTTATTGAGCATCCCCTCTCTCTGCGATCATGCTACTGCCTTCCTCTAACTGGGTATCATCATCAGAGCCTTCAAAACACTGGGCATCCTGCTGGATCATTTACCCAACACTGTGCTCAAACAGTTTGGGGGACTCCTCAGGAGGACATGGTGGGTCTAGGGAAGGAGTGACAAATGATGACATTGAGACGAGGGAAGAGGATGCGTTGGCAGCTGCTTTTCTAGTTCCCTGAGCCTGGGTGAGAGAGGATGAGGAGGATGAAGAGGGCTTGGTCATCCACTCTACCAAGTCTTTGGCATGATACGGCTCAACACGTCCAGCTGCTGAAAAAGAGGACCAGCGTGTCCCATGGCCATGTGCTGATGACGATGCACCGCGTCCACGACCAGCACTGTTGTCTCTAGACACAGAGCCGGCTTGCCCTCTTTTATTGGCTTGTGACTGTTTGCCTCTCCTTGTTGGCCTTCCAGACATAGAAATGGCCTGCAGGGAGATGGTAAAACCAGCAATTGTGTAGTGTATGTTGTGCTGGAGGCACACAACACCCACTAACTCCTGCAGATGCCTGTATAAAAGAACACCAGCAAAAAAGGGTAGATACAGGTGTATACTGTGCTGGAGGCACACAACACCCACTAACTCCTGCAGATAGGGATGGCCGAACGGTTCGCCCGGCGGTCGTTTCACATCGTATTTCGGCTGTTCGCGGTCTGCCAGATCGGCGGACTATTGCCGCTGTTCACCCAGCGGACTTCCGTGTTTACTGTGTAAAAGAACTTTGACCTATGATGACACATCCATCATGTGGTACAGGACAGCCAATTGAGATATTACAGCACATGGACACTTGGACATTCCCCCTAACTTATAAATAGACCCGATCCGGCGGCCATTTTACATTCTTTCATATGTCACTATAGGGAGAGGTTGCTGTGTGGAGCAGGGAGAGACTGCAGTGACCCAAATCGCTAGCTATTAGGTCCACAAAAGTTATTTTAAGGACTGGTATGGTATAGGTGTTAGGTGTAGTTCAGGATATAGGTTTGAGGCACTGCTATTCAAGTCATTGTTGCAGCAGCCTGTCTTTTGTCAGTGTAGAGAGAGGGACAGGACGCTGTGTGCAGCAGGGACAGTCAGTTTAATCATTAGCTGTTACTATTAGGTCCACAAAAGTCCTTTTCAGGACTGGTATGCTAAAGTAGTACAGGATATAGTTTTGAGTGCTATTCAAGTTATTGTTGCAGCAGCCTGTGTTTTGTCAGTTTAAATAGGGACAGGCAGGAAGCTGTGTGTGGCAGTGAGGGACAGTCAGTTTAATCAGTAGCTGTTACTATTAGGTCCACAAAGGTTCTTTTCAGGACTGGTATGGTAATAGGCTTGTACACGTATAATATTCTTTCTTCCAAATATAGAAAGAATATTATATTTGACTGCTGCCCTTCTGCTGCAGTAGTCCTTTATGAGTATAGGGACTGAGGTACAATCTGCTAATCACAACCTACTAGTTCCACAAAGGTCCTTATAAGGACTGCTAAGGTATAGCGTACTACAGTACATAGGGTTGAGTGAGGTACAGTCTGCTATTCCTTAAGGACTGGTATAGGTCCACAATATATAGGGTTGAGGTGCACTACTGCTGACTGCTGCCCTATTCTGCAGCAGTCCTTTATCAGTATAGGGAAAGAGGTACAGTCTGCTAATCACAACCTACTAGTTCCACAAAGGTCCTTATAAGGACTGGTAAGGTATAGAGTACTACAGTACATAGGGTTGAGTGAGGTACAGTCTGCTATTCCTTAAGGACTGGTATAGATCCACAATATATAGGGTTGAGGTGCACTACTGCTGACTGCTGCCCTATTCTGCAGCAGTCCTTTATCAGTATAGGGAAAGAGGTACAGTCTGCTAATCACAACCTACTAGTTCCACAAAGGTCCTTATAAGGGCTGGTAAGGTATAGTGTACTACAGTACATAGGGTTGAGTGAGGTACAGTCTGCTATTCCTTAAGGACTGGTATAGGTCCACAATATATAGGGTTGAGGTGCACTACTGCTGACTGCTGCCCTATTCTGCAGCAGTCCTGTATCAGTATAGGGACTGAGGTACAGTCTGCTAATCACAACCTACTAGTTCCACAAAGGTCCTTATAAGGGCTGGTAAGGTATAGTGTACTACAGTACATAGGGTTGAGTGAGGTACCGTCTGCTATTCCTTAAGGACTGGTATAGGTCCACAATATATAGGGTTGAGTTGCACTACTGCTGACTGCTGCCCTTCTGCTGCAGTAGTCCTTTATGAGTATAGGGACTGAGGTACAGTCTGCTAATCACAACCTACTAGTTCAACAAAGGTCTTTATAAGGACTGGTAAGTTATAGTGTACTACAGTACATAGGGTTGAGTGAGGTACAATCTGCTATTTCTTAAGGACTGGTATAGGTCCATAATATATAGAGTTGAGGTGCACTACTGCTGACTGCTGCCCTATTCTGCAGTAGTCCTTTATCAGTATAGGGACTGAGAGTTTTGTCACAGGGTCATTTAAAAAAATGACAGGCAAAACATGCTTCTCTGTATGGGGGCGTGGTCGGATGAGAGAGTGAGTGAGTGAGAGGACGCCCGGGCCTCGTCTCCCTTTGTTCCCTCGTTAGAAGCCTGGATGTAATGCTCAACTTTGAGTAAGAAGCTTATACCATGCCCGTCTTATCTTATCTTCTCCTACAATAATCTGCGGTAGCTGACCGAAGAGGAGTGGTATCTACATTCCTGAGGCTGGTGGTGGAAGATCTCGCGGCGGGTCGAGCTATCGCGAGATCCCTCTACAGTGTTTTCCGTGGAGCAGCGCAGAGCGAACAGCGCACCCGAAGGTAGCCGAAGGTAGACGAAGGTAGCCGAGCGGATTCGAAGGGAAGCCACGCCGCTGGTTCGAGTCATCGCGAGACTGTACATGCAGCGTAGTGCGGCGGAGGGCTTTTTGAAACCCGCTATAAGAACGGAGACCTCGGAAGCCGGAGCAACAAAGTGAAGCACTTCAGTAGCCTGTGGCAACGGCCCAGGCTAAGCGGTAACTGGGGGCGACGAGGGGGGGGTGTGGAGAGAGCAACATAGCGAAAACGCAAGTGACAAGGCTTATTTGGTATGAACACTGGTAACAACCAGGACTACATGAAGTTGACATCCCCCCTCCCCCTCCTTACTCGTTCCCTGATCAGTAAAACCCTAATTATTGGGTCGGATTGTTGAAGGACGGAATAAGGAAGCAAGGGATTAAAGGCACTGTATGATTTAGGCTACTTGGTATTACACGGCAACCACATTGAACCAAGGACTGTGATTACATTGATCCGGAGGTGGGTGAGCACTTGGATCAAGGGTGCTGTATTATTTGCATTGTATTGCATTGAAATCATACAGAGTCTAGGGAGACTTAAGGGCCCTACCTACCTACCTACCATTGATATATAACCTCCGTATTATCGCTACATCACTAGCTAAACCGCTCCTAGGGGAAGACCATGCTTAGCAAAAGGGCTACGGAGGACACACTATATAGTGACGGGAATCTAAAAACCCGCGCGGGCAAAGAAAAAGCTAGCCAGGCCTCAGCGGCAGCCGCTGCAAAACTTGAACGTTATGCTCATGCAACTTCACCAACCAGGAAAGGACACCATCAGACAGCCGGGCAAGCAAGGTCACAAGGGGCGCCCTCGGATAGGAGAAGCATTAGCCAACTAGCATCAAATCCTATCGCGTCACCTATCGGAAATAAAGCAAATAATCCGGTGCTAGCAGAGGGCACGGCAATACACAATGCAACAGGCCCAGTAATACCTCCATCATTAGGGGAAGGTGAACCTACGCTGCGTGACATATTGGCTGCAGTCAATGAATGTAAAGACTCTATCCGCGGCCTGGATAATCAGCTATCTAGCATTAAGATGGATTTACACTCCATGGGTCAATTGTTGAGCAATACCGTGGAGAGAACCACAGCACTTGAGGAAAGACTAAGCACGATTGAGGATAAGTTTCAGCCACTTCAGCAAAAAATAATTGGGCTACAGAAGCAGATTACTAGCCAGTCATCAAAATTAGATGAAATAGAGAACAGAAATTGCAGGAACAACATACGCTTGATTGGACTACCAGAGGGGAGTGAGGGCTCTAACCCTATAGCCTTCTTGGAAAACTGGTTCAGAGAACTTCTGGGGGATGACTCTTTTACAGCACTCTTTGCTATAGAAAGGGCACATAGAGTGCCAATTAGAGCTAGGCCACTAGAGGGCCGCACTAGGCCGCTGATACTGAAATTTATGAACTATAATGACCGAGTTATTCTGATGCGAAGGGTCAGAGAATTAAGGGACATCCTCTACAAGGGGACTAGAGTGTCATTCTACCCGGATTTCTCACCAGACCTACAGAAGCAGAGGGCAGAATTTATCCCTATTAAGCGAACCCTTCAAGAACATAATATAGCTTATGCTTTGTTATACCCGGCCCGACTATGTATGACCGCCCTGGGTTCAACCCTTTTCTTTAGTACCCCAAATGAGGTTAGGCGGTGGCTGGAGGAACACAAAGGGGACCTTTAGTGTTTTCCAGCGCTACTGGGTTTGACCAGCTGGGGATCCCTCTTGGTTCCCCCTTCCTCCTGCCTCTTCTTCCCCTCTCGTTCTTTTTTTTTTTTTTTTTTTTTATTTCTCTTTTTTTCTTTTTTCCTTCTCCAGGATTAAGTTGAGACCTATATGAAGTAGCAATTAATTAAATCGGATTGAATGCACAAACAGAACCACAAGCCTAGAAGCGGTATTTTATGTAATCTGGGACACTGTTATATGGATAGTAAATATGAGATTGACACGAAGGAAAAATTACACTGTATGCACATTATAAGCACAAATGGATTTATAGACTAGAGTTGGAGTATTTAGTAATTTATGGGATACTAGGGACACTAACGTGATATTTATTAGATAGGTGGGGGCTATGTTTGGCCCCCTCCTCCTCCCCCCCCTTTTTTTTTTTTTTTTGTTTTCTTTTTTCTCACTATATTCGGGTGAAATGAATAATAGCGTAACTAGTTTAGTACGTGTATAGGATCTAGGAGATAAGAAGCACTAAATATCGCCATTCGGTGAAATAGTATAACTTGTTGTTGTTTTGAAATTAGGGTTTATGTAGGTTGAAATAGTGAAGGAGGTTTATGGATGGGTTACCTGCTAGAGATTTTCTCAATGCAGGTCCCCTCCTTCTCCTCCTCTTCTTTTTTTTTTTTTTCTTGCTGTTTGAGGAGATGGGCTTAACCGAACGATGGGTCTAGATTGTGCTGGGTAAATACCAGGTGTGGAAACAGATAAGACGGGTTTCCAGGTGTAATAGAGGGGTGGAGAGGCGGGGTAGGGCGCCCTGGGTTCCTGGGTGAATGTATAAGAGGGCCACTGTAGAGACCCCTAGGGGATGCCCTGATGGGAAGAGGAATGGGGGTTGGGGGGAGGGGGGAGGGCGCCGGGTGAGTAGGGGTGGGAGGGGGGGAGGGAGGGATGGGGGGAACTTCGAGCACACACTGTGGGTATGGGGGGCTGAGGGGGAGTATGGGGGGGAGGGGGGAGGGGGCCTGTCGTGGGAGGATGGGTCTCCCTCCCCCTCTCCCCCCCTGCCCCCAATTAACTTGGCAACTACCAAGGTCTATGAATAGTGTAAGTATTATTTCATGGAATGTGAGGGGGCTGGGAGATTTAAAGAAAAGAGCAGCGGTCATGACAGAAACAGAGAGAGGAGGCCCTGGCTTACTCTTCTTACAAGAGACGCACCTAACCCCCAGCACAGCACCAGTTAAACAATCGGAAATTCCAGACTTATTACCACTCCTTCCATACATCATATTCAAGAGGTGTGAGCGTTTTAGTTAGGAAGGGCACGGATTTCCTGTGTAAAGAGTCCTCTATTGATGAGGAGGGGAGATTCGTCTTTCTATATGGTCTCATGAGAGGGCAACACTATATTCTAGCCAACATCTACATCCCCCCACCCTTTAAGCTGGAGGTTATGTTTAAACTGTTGGTGTTTTGCCTAGATAAGCCGGGAGTCCCGTGGATAGTATTAGGTGACTTTAATGAAACACTAGATGGGAGCCTGGATAGGTTTCCCAAACCCGACGGGGCTAGAGCAGGGCGATTGCCGGGATTTTTGGCCGAAATAGGATTGTGCGACCTATGGCGAACGCGACACCCTCAGGAGAGACAATACTCCTGCTTTTCTAGGACCTATCACACACTATCAAGAATTGACATGGTCTTGGGCAATAAAGAGGCAGCAGAGGTGGTACAGGAAATAGAATATGGGACAAGGGGGGTTTCAGATCATTCCCCCCTGTCCATGACCGTGACCCTGGGAACTAGAACAGGCTTAGGGGAGTGGAGGATAAACCCTGGCTGGTTGGAGTTAATGGATAGTTCTAGCCCCTTCCTAGATAAGATAGGGGAATATACTCAAATAAACAAGGGCTCAGCTTCACCCGGAATGGTCTGGGACTCCCTAAAAGCCTATATTAGAGGCATACTAATTCAACAAATTGCAATAATTAAAAGGAAAGCCCGAGAACAGGAGTCAGTAATACGAAATAGAGTTGCTCTGGCGGAGAGGGCATATATAGAAGCTCCATCCCCTGTAAGTCAGAAGGCGTGGCTTGATAGCCAACAAGTTTATAAAATGTCCCTTTTAAAAAAGTCAGAGAATAGGCGAATATTTCAACGCCAGCACTATTTTGGCGAAGGAGAGAGGGTGGGACGAGCCCTCTCCCTTTTGGTCCAAACCAATAGCTCTCCTACAACAGTCCAGGTGATTAAGTCACCAAATGGCGATCTCATTTCTAGTCCCCCTGCAATCATGGGAGTACTCCATGACTTTTATAACGACTTATATAAATCAGCATCGCGGGGTCAAGGCAGTCCCGCCACTGACTTTTTACTCCAAGCAGCAATCCCAACATTACCAGAACAGGACAAATTGAGTCTTGACCTACCACTCACGTTGGAGGAGTTAAAAAAAGCAGTAGCCGCAATGCCTAATTATAAATCCCCAGGCCCAGATGGGTTGCCAGCAGAAATATACAAGCGCTACGGTGAAGTGCTTCTGCCGGAACTCTTGGAAACATTGAACCATGCATTCGAGGTGGGTGAACTTCCCCCCTCGATGCTGGAAGCCAATATAATTTTAATACTCAAGGAGGGGAAGGATCAACAGGAGGTCTCATCATATCGGCCAATATCTCTGTTGTGCTCAGATATTAAAATCCTAGCCAAGGCCTTAGCAACCCGCCTAAATAAATACATCCACAAACTAATACATCCAGACCAGTCGGGTTTTATTCCGGGCAGGTCAACTAGCACTAACATCAGAAGAGTCTTCCTAAATATCCAAACACCCAGGGACAACGATGGGTCGGGAGCTATCCTGGCCTTGGATGCGACTAAGGCTTTCGATAGCCTGGAATGGGACTATCTGTGGGGAGTGTTGGAGAGGTTTGGCTTTGGCCCTCATTTTATCCAATGGATAAAACTACTATACAATAGGCCCAGGGCAAAAATCAAGATGGGAACTGAGTGTTCTGAGGTTTTCCAGCTGGAGAGAGGTACAAGACAGGGGTGACCACTGTCTCCCCTCTTGTTTTTACTAGCCATGGAGCGCCTGGCTGTCCTGGCCAGATCAAGCCCGGACATCCGGGGATTCCAGCGCGGAGTAGAGGAAGATAAAATTGCCCTGTTCGCGGATGATGTCCTGTTCTTTATTGGAGACGTGGATTCAACCCTGAACAGGGTAGTGCAGATGATGGGGGAGTTTGGTCAACAATCTGGTCTTGTAATTAACTGGAGCAAATCAGCTCTTCTGCCGCTAACCAGATCTGGGGTCCAATGGGCGTCACCGACGGTTATTGGTCTAGAGATAGTGCCTAGACTGAAGTACCTAGGTATTTGGATCTCTGGGGAAGTGAACCAGTATCTTAATGAGAACTTAGTACCACTACTAACGAAATTGAAGCAGAAACTTAATAGGTGGTGTGGTCTCCCTCTCTCTGTGGCGGGACGCTGCAATTTAATAAAAATGATCTGGCAGCCCCAAATATTGTATATCCTACATAACTCCCCAATCTGGATTAACCAGAAATGGTTCCAAAAAATGGATTCCCTTATCCGAGACCTAATCTGGAAAAAGGGGCATGCCCGGATCGGGCTTCAGACGATGCAGCTTCCCGTAGCGGAGGGAGGATTGGCCATACCCCATCTGAGAGCATATTTCTTAGCGGCCCAACTCCAGCACTTAGAGGGGGCAGGGCTCCAAGAGGGAGGGCCGCCAAACCATAAATTGATGATGGTTGGGACACCCCACAAGTTACTGGTTGAAGCCTTGGAGGCTAACTCATTTGCCCATAGATGCCCTACTAACATACTAATGAGGAAGGTGTGGCATAAGGTAAAGCAAAGTATGGGATATGTGGGAGTAACTATCTATACGCCCTTATGGCATAACCGATGTCTATGCGAACTAAATAATATAGATAGATCTCTAGAATGGGGCAGGCAGGGCATCAATAGGTTGGTGCAATTATACGAAGGGAATGCAATGAAAACCTTTGAAACCCTTAGACAGGAATTCGATGTCTCTAATAAGACGTTCTATAAATATTTACAGCTGAGGCATGGTATTCAAGCTCAATATGGATCGCTTGAGATTGAAAGGACTGAAATCCCCCTGCTACAGGGACTTATGGATCATAGGCAAGAAAAAGGCCAGATCTCCAGATTATATACAAAGATTAGGGGTAGGATCCTGAAGGGAGAGGGCCTAGATAAAAGCAGGAGGGGGTGGATAGGAGATGTGGGCCCGATTACTCAGGAACAATGGGACAAGATTCTTGCACAGGGGAGATTGGTCTCTATATCCCAATCGCAGCGGGTATCACACCTGTTTCTTATATATAGGGTATATTACATTCCCCAGAAATTGTGGAAAATGGGTAGGAAACCCAGTGATAGCTGCCCCAGATGTGGGGCATTGGGGGACCTTCTTCATATGGTATGGAAATGCCCAAAACTGTATGGGTACTGGCTAGAAATAGTCCTTAGAATAAACAGGATTTATAAGATCAATTTGAAATCAGAGGCTAGGATTTGTCTATTGGGGATTCTTGAAGAGGATAGAATCCCCCCTCTAATCAAGCTACCTGTCCTGAGATGTTTGTACCAGGCCAGATGGCTGATAGCCATAAATCCCCCGGCAATCGAACAATGGGTCAACACAATTAACGCCACCATTTGGTGTGAGAGAGCAACGTTTATTAAACAAAACAATCTTAAAAAATTTGGAGCAATATGAAACCCTTGGCTGATCGACATGGGCTACCCCGTTGGGGAGTCCACTGAGAGGGTGGCTTAGTGTACGCCTGATGGGCTGGGGGCGATGGATTTCTCTCTCCGGCTTCCCCGGTTCTTTGCCTTTTGTCCCAATGAGTGCTTATTACCCCCCAACCAGCCAACCATTATAAGAAGGACTGGTACTAGCAGGGTGTGCTCGAAGAGGGTGGGTGGGGGGGGAATTGGGGTGTAGGGCGAACCCAGCGTGAGTATGGGTTGGGTACGCCCTCGCCATTGTATTATATATGTATGAAATGATGATCTCTGTGAAATGTGGGACACATTGTTATTTTGTACGGAAAAATTTTCTTAATAAAGATGAATTATTTAAAAAAAATGACAGGCAGAGGAAGAGGCAGGCCCTTCCGCAGGGGTGGTAGGGGTAGGGCAGGAGCAACAGGCTTGAGCCAAAGTGGGAAGTTGCAGAAGGTGCATTCAATTACTTTAAAGGACGCACCAGACTTGGTTGAGTGGCTCACTCAGCCTTACTCTTCTGCACCCTCCTCATCCTCTCGATCTACACCCTCTTCTTCACTCTCTACTATGTGCACCCCCAAAGACACTACCACCAACAACACCCCCACCACCACCACCACATACCTTCCGCTTGAGTCACAGGAATTATTTTCCGAACATTTCTGATGCGCAGCCACTCTTGGCATTGGATCAGGAAGAGGAGGTAGCAACAACCGCCACTCAGCAGTCTGACGACAGTACCCAGATCAGCCCAAGGAGGAGGTTGGTCCCCGGTTTTGCTGCCTACTCCGAGATCTCTACTTATAGCGGTGGGGAAGGTGACATCGATGATGACGTGTCTAGTGATGTCACGTGGGTGCCCACAAGAGAGGAAGAGGAGGGGAGTTCAAAGGGAGATATGGACCAGCAGATAGGGAGGAGAAGCAGGAATAACTTACATTGCACAGGAGGGACAAAGCAGACTGTTAATGTATCAGGAGCGAGTCATCGACATGTATGGTCACATCTGGCGCTCCCAGGACGCCGGCACATGGCTCCGCAGTGTGGGCTTTTTTTAACGTGTCCGCTGCTGACAATAGTGTTGCCATCTGCAATCTTTGCAGTCGACGCATTAGTCGCGGTAAGCCCAACACTCACCTAGGGACGACCGCCTTAAGAAGGCACATGAGCAGCCATCACCGAGCCCAGTGGGAGCAACGGAACACACAAAGCCACACTCCAGGCTCTCACCGTCCAGCCTCGTCTTCTACTTCTCCTTCTCCTCTCTCCTCTCTCCTCACAATTGTCCTCCACTCCACCTTTCATCACGCCAAGCTCACGTTTTTCTGCAAAAAGGCAGGCTTCCGTGTGCCTAATGTTCGAGCGTAAAAAAATGATGACGCCGGATAACCCTCTTGCCCAACGGTTGACGGCTGGCTTATCAGAACTGATAGCCTGCCAACTACTGCCATATAAACTGGTGGACTCGGAGGCCTTTCAAAAATTTGTGGCCATTGGAACACCACAATGGAAGGTCCCAGGAAGGAAGTATTTCTCAGAGAAGGGCATCCTAGAGCTATATGGCCATGTTCAGCGGCCAGTGAATGTATCTCTGGTGCACAGTGTCGGTGCCAAGATACATCTGACCACAGACATGTGGTCTAGCAAACACGGGCAGGGAAGGTATATCACTTTTACTGCCCACTGGGTGAACCTTCAGACGGCCGTCAAAGAATGTAACCTGTGGCACCCGTGTAGATTTGGTTTTACCGCCACGGATTGCATGCAGGCCTGGCTTCTCTTCTCCTCCTCTTACTCCATCCTCCTCCCTCTCCTCCTCGGCTGACTCCTCCTTTTCCGCTGCTAGCGTCTCTTCCGCTGCGCCGCCCAAGCTCCCCATAATCTATTCGACATGCCAGGTGAGACATTGCCATGCCGTGCTGCGTCTGTTGTGCCTGGAAGCCAAGAGCCACACTGGCCCGGCGCTCCATTCAGCTTTGCATTCACAGGCAGATCAGTGGCTAAGACCGCTCAATTTAACAGTTGGTAAAGTGGTGTGTGACAACTGTGCCAATCTGCTTAGCGCATTGAAACAGGGCAAAATTACGCACATGCCATGCATGGCAAACGTCTTAAACTTGGTCGTGCAGCAATTCGTTGTCAAATACCCTGGGGTCCAGGACATCTTGCGGCAGGCAAGGAAAATCTCGGGCCATTTCAGAAGATCTTACATGGCCATGGCTCGCCTTGCTGACATTCAGCGGCGACACAATCTGCCGGTCAGGTGTCTTATTTGCGATTGCCCGACGCGATGGAACTCAACCTTCTATATGCTTGATAGGCTGCTCCAGCAGAAACGTGCAGTTAATGTCTACCTGTATGAACTCTGAGGCAGAACAGGTTCTGGGGAGCTGGGTTTTTTTTCACAGCGCCAGTGGCTGGAGGCACACAACACCCACTAACTACTGCAGATGGCTGTATTGGAGAACAACAGCAATAAAGGGTAGCTACAGGTGTATATTGTGCTGTGCTGGATGCACACAACACCCACTAACTCCTGCAGATGCCTTTATTATAGAACACCAGAAAAAAAGGGTAGATACAGGTGTATACTGTCCTGGAGGCACAAAAAACCCACTGACTCTTGCAGCTGGCTGTATTAGAGAACAACAGCAATAAAGGGTAGATACAGGTGTGTACTGTGCCAAAGTCACACAACACACACTAACTCCTGCAGATGGCTGTATTAGAGAACACCAGCAATAAAGGGTAGATACAGGTGTATACTGTGCTGGAGGTACAAAGGAAAAAATATGTGTAGCGCTTCAATATTACTAAATGTAATCAACATAAAATAATTAGTGTGTAATCAACATAAATTGTAGAGTAATTAAATACAGAAATTCATATAGTTAATAATTTGAGAAAAAGAGTCCATAAGATGGGCACCAGTTTCACAATGGGGCTGGTATAGGGATGACTGGACCGTCATAAAGCAAAAACAGGTCACTGGGCAGATATATTCATGTAGGCCAGCTTGTCTGTAAACGTCAAAAGAAAGTAGATAAATACTTCTTACCAGCTCTGTTGGACTCACAAAGTCATATGACAGTTGAGTCTGAAAAGGCTTGAGGTCTCACCCTGGGACCAGAAAGGATATGGAAGGAGGTCCGTTAGACTGGTGGAGGAACTTCAAACAGCTGTGTACTCAATGGCGTGTTTCGCAAACTGGAACAACGAGGTAGTTTGGAATCCAGCTCAGACACGGTCCAATACTCCAATTGCCCCAAATGGGTAGGGGAATGTTTGGGGGTTTAAACCACACAGAAGGGAAAAAAGAAAAAAGAGCTCCACATGGTGCGGGTCAAATGATATAAAATACGGATTTATTGAAGTCAAAAAGTTATAAATGACTTGGTGATCACAGAAATGAAATGAAATAAAGTTAAAAGCAATGTAGGGTGCCAACAGCTAGCCCAACGCGTTTCGACATAAAAAGTCTTCGACAGGGGCATGTTGGAGCCCACCACATTGCTAACAAATATATAAGGGGTCAGAGACAGTTCCACCTATAAAGGGGCGGAGACTCCTGTCACGGACCGCCTTTCACAAAAACAATGAACAATTAGATCAGATCAAGATAAATATGTTCAAACGCAATAATCAAGTACACATATCATCTAATATAACCCTTCTATTCACTTAAGCAGTTAGTTTAGATTTAGTGATGGTGAAGGATAGATCATATAACATATATACCAAGTAAGTCAGTTGCATATATTGATCTAAGCCTCTTCCAAAGGTGTCTGATATAATCACAGGGCATATGCAGACAAACATCTAACACTAATATAAAGTTATTAGCCATACAACATTACCTCAATCTAGATTATGTTCTACCATCGTCTAGAAGGACTGATTCACATTTATATTGTATCACAGAAGTGACTGAGGGAATCAAGAAGAAGGTATCTCATGGTGATCCGTCGTTGTATAAGCTAGATGTTTCTGGCTTGTTTGTTGGCGGTGTGCGGACGAGAGTTGTGTATTCGTAACTATGGTAACTAGTATCACATATTATTTCATAGGTCAAAAATTCCGGTCAGGTGACCGGAAAGTGTCATGGCGTGTAGTGTGGCGAAGAGACCTCCACCAATCACTCGATGTATGTGTCACATGACAGGATGTGGGAGTGATTGTGGAGGGCAGCCGTCCACAAAGAAGGCGTATACTTGTGAGCGTCAGCTGGTCCATTACCATGTAGGCATATGGGAGCGGGGAGGGGCGTCTAAAATTGGCGCCATTTCCCCTAATGTACGTCACACACCGCGGGGCATGGTGGGCGGCGCCGTAACGAGTCTCAGCATTCAAATGTGTGACGACATTACGTATGCGTCATGGCTTGTGACGCAACTACGTCATTTTATGCGCCGGGGTGTACAATGAGCCCCAAACATCCGGGACAAGCGAAAAAAATATTTATGCAGAGGGCGCAGTTACGTCAGGCCGGACCAAATGACAGGTCGCGGCGTAACCATAGCGACCAAAGGAACGTCCTGCATTTTAAAGGGCAGAGTATAATAAAGTGATATAGGTTTGTTATAGGTTTAATTTTAGCGCAGTGTTTTCCCTTTTACTTTATTTTTTCTTTGTGACATATTATTCACTGCAGCTTCCTTCTTATTTTATTTTGCTTTATCCCTCATATGGATATTTTTGAATATAGAACCTCTAGGTCCTTCAACACTGATGGTGTATTTACATCTAATTCCACCAATACTGAAGTCAGTGGCCTTTTTATTAGACTCAAAAATGTGATGGTCTCTGAGGTTCATCTCCAATGGGACATCGCCTTTTTGAGGCAATATATCAAGGAAAAGATGGTCCCCCGGGGATTACGTTGGGATATACACCCCCAACAGGGGGAGGTGGAGTTTGATGCCTGGTTTACCTTTTTTAATGACATGGGTATTAAACTGTTGAATTTTTTGATAGATAAGAAACAGGCTAGGTTACCCTCCATTGACAAGGAAATCAAAGACATTAGAGAAAAACTCACACCGGCATTAGGCACATCAGAATATAATACGTTATCCTCTAATCTAAAAAAACATCTAGAGAAAGAGGAAAAAGATCAACGTATTAAAAAGCAAAAAAAATACAACCGTGATGTGAATGATTATAAATCTAATTCTGTCTTTAATTGGCAGAAAAAAATCGTTTCTGAACCAGGTAATAATCCAGCATCAGATAATATACAGCCTGAAGCTATGGAGATGGAAAGAAGGTTGATTTACAAACCTCCTCCACCCCAGCCCAGGCCTATTGGGCCTTCTAGAACAAATGATTATGCATATAGATCCCCTGCTCAAGCACCATACCCTAACCATCAAGGTAAAGGCTTCAAACCCCGAAATAAGGGTAGAGGTAGAAACAATCAAAGTCACGGTCAAGATAGACACCATGGTGATACTAATGGTGGCTATCAACACACTCCCCGTGAACACAACGGAACCCGGCGAGATGACAAATATAGTCATAGGAGGGATGACTATCCACATAGCACTCCGATTCGCACCTATAATCGCTATTTACCCCTTAGGGACGAGGACCATTACGATTTTCAACGTGACCCTCCTCCCTATATGACATATAATGATGAACCCCCCTCCAGACCTCCATATAATCGTAATTATCCACCAGGGCCTCCTTATCATCAGGATTTTCACAGGGATACCCCCATTCGTGGGGCAAACCTAAAACCAAACGAGGCACCAGAGGGGGGAGGCGTATCCAGCACAAAAAGAAAACGGACTCAGTAGGCGCGGGCATTTTTAACCTTAGTACAGCAACATTATCAGCGAGTGAAAAACGTATTTTAGACAAGGGCCTTAAATTTGTCCCTCCAAGAAAACTCAACAAATTTAATACATTCATTGACGTGCAGAAGTTCATTCGCAAGTTACACATTCAGAGACATTTTTTGTCCTCTCCTAGTGGAACCAACAAGATTCCTGATTCTACAACAGTCAGACATTCTGGATTGAGCAATCCCTCTTTGTTCAACCCAGGTATTTTACCCCCATCTATTAACGTTTTTAAAAAACTCGTTTTAAACGATTTGGATAAGTTATCTATTAAAAGGGTACATCAAGATCCCTCCATAGCACAGGGCCTCAAATCTTTATGTGAAAAGAAAAATCTTATCATTCGCCCTGCTGATAAGGGGGGTGGCTTAGTGGTATTAGACAAAACACGTTACATTGATGAAATGAACAGATTATTGAGTGACGTTACTACTTATAGCCCCCTACCAGGTGACCCTACCCTTAAATATAAAAAAGAACTTACACAGATTATAGATGAAGGTTTTTCTCTGAGTATTCTAAATAAGAAAGAAAGAGAATTTATGATCCCACTGGCTCCACGGATTCCAACTGTGTATCAACTCCCTAAGATACATAAGGACTCAGTGAACCCACCAGGCCGCCCAATCGTTAGCGGTATAGATTCCATTACCTCGCGAATAGGTAAATATATAGATTCTTATCTCCAGCCCTTAGTAAGGAATATACCATCCTATTTACAGGATACAGGCGATACAATTCGACTGCTCGAAAGTGTACAGTATCACGAGGATCTCATTCTAGTCACAGCAGACGTTTCTGCGTTGTATACTAGCATTCCACAGAACTTAGGCTTAGGAGCCGTTGAACTATTTCTTTCTAGAGATTCCACACTCCCTGTGATACACAGGAATTTTCTTATGCAAATATTGGAATTCGCCATGTCCCACAATTATTTCTGGTTTCAGGGCAATTTTTATACCCAGACCAGAGGGGTTGCAATGGGGGCTAAGTACGCACCCAGCCTGGCCAATTTGTTCATGGCCCAGTGGGAGGAGGATGTCGTCTATGCCCTTAATAGGCCAGAATTGGTGCTTTGGGCAAGGTATATAGACGACATCCTCCTCCTGTGGAAAGGCAGTAGGTCATCTCTTGATACCTTCATGGCAACCCTTAACAGAAATGATCGTGGCATACAGCTGACCTTTGAGGCCAGTACAACTAGCATTCACTTTCTTGATTTAGAGGTGACAGTAGTGCAGAAACGCCTAACTTTGAGAACTTTTTTCAAACCAACGGATCGGAATGGATATATTCCGGTCGATAGTTGCCACCACCGCCAATGGCTTAGTTCCATTCCACGTGGCCAATTTCTCAGGCTTAGGCGTAACTGCACGAATACTAGTGACTTTATTTCACAATCTTACACCATCCGCAAGAGGTTCCTGGATAAGGGTTATGATCCATGTGCCCTTGATGCTGATATCAAAGCAGCTTTACACACTGATAGGGCTTCCCTTATACAAAAGAAAGTTAAAACAGGAACAAACGACAAATTCAAATGGTCGTTTTTTACAACTTTCTCTACACAACATAATGATATAAAGAGAATCATTAATAGGCACTGGAAGGTATTAAGTAGTGACAAAGTCCTAGGGGGAATAATTCCAGAGAAACCTGGAACTATTTACAGAGGAGCTCGATCAATACAAAATGACATCTCCCCTAACGTAATAGATATTCCTAAATCGATACAATTTTTCCCACAGAGCAAAGGATACTTCCCTTGTAAAAAATGCAACGTCTGTATACACAACACGTTGGGCAAAAGGAAAAGTGATTCTTTCACATCCACAGCCACTTCACGCAGGTATCTTATGAAACACTTTACCACTTGCACTACCAGGTATATTGTCTACTTGATCACATGTCCTTGTAACCAACAATATGTTGGCCGTACCATTCGTAACTTTTCCATCAGAGTCAACGAACACCTCAGCAAAATTAAAAAAGGCTGTGATAAACACACGGTCCCGAGACACTACCTCGAGAAACACAATAGAGACCCTACGGGCACACGCTTTCAAATTATTGCTAAATTTGTCCCGAACTGGAGGGGAGATTCATGCCTGAGGGGGGTGTCGCGCCTCGAGACATTTTGGATTTATGAACTGAGGTGTTACTCCCCCTTTGGCATGAACACAGATTGGGACATCAATAGCTTCATTAATCAGGCTTAATTCAGTCACAATTTTCACATTGCATTACTTATTTTTGCTTACCTTTTATGATTTATCTGTTCACCTTTTCCATGGATCTTTAGTATGTTTGCATAATAATTCATGTAACATTTTATCTCCATGGTATACATTCCACAATCTTTGGTCTGTATCCTACTTACACGTCACTTAATCTTATTGATATAATTGTACCCTTTACATTTCGATTCACTTATCTTTTCACATGTTTCCCATCTTTTCCCCACTCTTTATTATAACCACGTGGGATTATCTCACATTTTCTTAACCTTATGTGATTTGGGGTATACATCCTCTGTGAAACATATATTTATATCTGGTTCTTTTAATTATTCGGTATGATCTGTGTACACACTACACGTATCCAAACGCATAATATCAGACCCATTATATATTTTTTAAACCTATATATTTTTAAACCTTTTTTATGTTTATCCATCATTAGTGTTCTATGCTAATCTTGGTAAGAAGTTTTAGTCCCTTTTTGTTTTTCTTTAATTAATTTTTCACTTTATTATACTCTGCCCTTTAAAATGCAGGACGTTCCTTTGGTCGCTATGGTTACGCCGCGACCTGTCATTTGGTCCGGCCTGACGTAACTGCGCCCTCTGCATAAATATTTTTTTCGCTTGTCCCGGATGTTTGGGACTCATTGTACACCCCGGCGCATAAAATGACGTAGTTGCGTCACAAGCCATGACGCATACGTAATGTCGTCACACATTTGAATGCTGAGACTCGTTACGGCGCCGCCCACCATGCCCCGCGGTGTGTGACGTACATTAGGGGAAATGGCGCCAATTTTAGACGCCCCTCCCCGCTCCCATATGCCTACATGGTAATGGACCAGCTGACGCTCACAAGTATACGCCTTCTTTGTGGACGGCTGCCCTCCACAATCACTCCCACATCCTGTCATGTGACACATACATCGAGTGATTGGTGGAGGTCTCTTCGCCACACTACACGCCATGACACTTTCCGGTCACCTGACCGGAATTTTTGACCTATGAAATAATATGTGATACTAGTTACCATAGTTACGAATACACAACTCTCGTCCGCACACCGCCAACAAACAAGCCAGAAACATCTAGCTTATACAACGACGGATCACCATGAGATACCTTCTTCTTGATTCCCTCAGTCACTTCTGTGATACAATATAAATGTGAATCAGTCCTTCTAGACGATGGTAGAACATAATCTAGATTGAGGTAATGTTGTATGGCTAATAACTTTATATTAGTGTTAGATGTTTGTCTGCATATGCCCTGTGATTATATCAGACACCTTTGGAAGAGGCTTAGATCAATATATGCAACTGACTTACTTGGTATATATGTTATATGATCTATCCTTCACCATCACTAAATCTAAACTAACTGCTTATGTGAATAGAAGGGTTATATTAGATGATATGTGTACTTGATTATTGCGTTTGAACATATTTATCTTGATCTGATCTAATTGTTCATTGTTTTTGTGAAAGGCGGTCCGTGACAGGAGTCTCCGCCCCTTTATAGGCGGAACTGTCTCTGACCCCTTATATATTTGTTAGCAATGTGGTGGGCTCCAACATGCCCCTGTCGAAGACTTTTTATGTCGAAACGCGTTGGGCTAGCTGTTGGCACCCTACATTGCTTTTAACTTTATTTCATTTCATTTCTGTGATCACCAAGTCATTTATAACTTTTTGACTTCAATAAATCCGTATTTTATATCATTTGACCCGCACCATGTGGAGCTCTTTTTTCTTTTTTCCCTTCTGTGTGGTTTAAACCCCCAAACATTCCCCTACCCATTTGGGGCAATTGGAGTATTGGACCGTGTCTGAGCTGGATTCCAAACTACCTCGTTGTTCCAGTTTGCGAAACACGCCATTGAGTACACAGCTGTTTGAAGTTCCTCCACCAGTCTAACGGACCTCCTTCCATATCCTTTCTGGTCCCAGGGTGAGACCTCAAGCCTTTTCAGACTCAACTGTCATATGACTTTGTGAGTCCAACAGAGCTGGTAAGAAGTATTTATCTACTTTCTTTTGACGTTTACAGACAAGCTGGCCTACATGAATATATCTGCCCAGTGACCTGTTTTTGCTTTATGACGGTCCAGTCATCCCTATACCAGCCCCATTGTGAAACTGGTGCCCATCTTATGGACTCTTTTTCTCAAATTATTAACTATATGAATTTCTGTATTTAATTACTCTACAATTTATGTTGATTACACACTAATTATTTTATGTTGATTACATTTAGTAATATTGAAGCGCTACACATATTTTTTCCTTTGTATGCTGAACTTTGCTTGTTTTTAGTGTTAGCTGCTATTTATGGCCATTGTGGCCGTTTTGTTATAGGTTTAATTTTAGCGCAGTGTTTTCCCTTTTACTTTATTTTTTCTTTGTGCTGGAGGTACACAACACCCACTAACTCCTGCAGATGGCTGTATTAGAGAACAACAGAAATAAAGGGTAGATACAGGTGTATATTGTGCTTTGCTGGGAGCACACAACACCCACTAATTCCTGCAGATGCCTTTATTACAGAACACCAGCAATAAAGAGTAGATATAGGTGTATACTGTGCTGTGCTGGAGGCACACAAGACCCACTAACTCCTGCTTTATTTTAGAACACCAGCAATAAAGGGTAGATACAGGTGTATACTGTGCTGGAGGCACACAACACCCACTAACTCCTGAATATGGCTGTATTAGAGAACAACAGCAATAAAGGGTAGATACAGGTGTATACTGCGCTGGAGGCACACAACACCCTCTAACGCCTGCATATGGCTGTATTAGAGAACAACAGCAATAAAGGGTAGATGCAGATGTATATTGTGGTGTGCTGGAGGCACACAACACCCACTAACTACTGCAGATGGCTGTATTGGAGAACAACAGCAATAAAGGGTAGATACAGGTGTATACTGCGCTGGAGGCACACAACACCCACTAACTCCTGCAGATGGCTGTATTAGAGAACAACAGCAATAAAGGGTAGATACAGGTGTATACTGTGCTGGAGGCACAAAAAACCCACTGACTCTTGCAGATGGCTGTATTAGAGAACACCAGCAATAAAGGGTAGATACAGGTGTATACTGTGCTGGAGGCACACAACACCCAATAACTCCTGCAGATGGGTGTATTAGAGGACACCAGCAAAAAATGGTAGCTACAGGTGTATATTGTGCTGGGCTGGAGGCATACGTCACCCACTAACTCCTGCAGATGCCTTTATTATAGAACACCAGAAAAAAAGGGTAGATACAGGTGTATACTGTGCTGGAGGCACACAACACCCACTAACTCCTGCAGATGGCTGTATTAGAGAACAACAGCAATAAAGGGTAGATACAGGTGTATATTGTGCTTTGCTGGGAGCACACAACACCCACTAATTCCTGCAGATGCCTTTATTACAGAACACCAGCAATAAAGAGTAGATATGGGCGTATACTGTGCTGTGCTGGAGGCACACAACACCCACTAACTCCTGCTTTATTTTAGAACACCAGCAATAAAGGGTAGATACAGGTGTATACTGTGCTGGAGGCACACAACACCCACTAACTCCTGCATATGGCTGTATTAGAGAACAACAGCAATAAAGGGTAGATACAGGTGTATACTGCGCTGGAGGCACACAACACCCTCTAACTCCTGCATATGGCTGTATTAGAGAACAACAGCAATAAAGGGTAGATGCAGGTGTATATGGTGGTGTGCTGGAGGCACACAACACCCACTAACTATTGCAGATGGCTGTATTGGAGAACAACAGCAATAAAGGGTAGATACAGGTGTATACTGTGCTGGAGGCACAAAAAAACCCACTGACTCTTGCAGATGGCTGTATTAGAGAACAACAGCAAAAAAAGGGTAGATGCAGGTGTATATTGTGGTGTGCTGGAGGCACACAACACCCACTAACTACTGCAGATGGCTGTATTGGAGAACAACAGCAATAAAGGGTAGATACAGGTGTATACTGTGCTGGAGGCACACAACACCCACTAACTCCTGCAGATGGCTGTATTAGAGAACAACAGAAATAAAGGGTAGATACAGGTGTATATTGTGCTTTGCTGGGAGCACACAACACCCACTAATTCCTGCAGATGCCTGAATGGTGGAAGCTGTGTTTTAATCACAAACGCAAGTCGATTGAACAAAGCACCCTATCTTCTGAACACTGAACTGAACTTTTACGCATATTCTGAAAAAATGTGCATGCGCTGCTATACATAAAAAGTGGACTTTTTAGTTTTTGTTTCATGTTTTATGTATTTACGATATATAGCTACAGGTGTATATTGTGCTGTGCTGGAGGCATACGACACCCACTAACTCCTGCAGATGCCTTTATTATAGAACACCAGAAAAAAAGGGTAGATACAGGTGTATACTGTGCTGGAGGCACACAACACCCACTAACTCCTGTAGATGGCTGTATTAGAGAACAACAGCAATAAAGGGTAGATACAGGTGTATATTGTGCTTTGCTGGGAGCACACAACACCCACTAATTCCTGCAGATGCCTTTATTACAGAACACCAGCAATAAAGAGTAGATATGGCCGTATACTGTGCTGTGCTGGAGGCACACAACACCCACTAACTCCTGCTTTATTTTAGAACACCAGCAATAAGGGGTAGATACAGGTGTATACTGTGCTGGAGGCACACAACACCCACTAACTCCTGCATATGGCTGTATTAGAGAACAACAGCAATAAAGGGTAGATACAGGTGTATACTGCGCTGGAGGCACACAACACCCTCTAACTCCTGCATATGGCTGTATTAGAGAACAACAGCAATAAAGGGTAGATGCAGGTGTATATTGTGGTGTGCTGGAGGCACACAACACCCACTAACTACTGCAGATGGTTGTATTGGAGAGCAACAGCAATAAAGGGTAGATACAGGTGTATACTGCGCTGGAGGCACACAACACCCACTAACTCCTGCAGATGGCTGTATTAGAGAACAACAGCAATAAAGGGTAGATACAGGTGTATACTGTGCTGGAGGCACACAACACACACTAACTCCTGCAGATGGGCGTATTAGAGGACACCAGCAATAAATGGTAGCTACAGGTGTTTTCTCTGCTGCTATGGATGTTATACAATTTTTAAGGAATAGGAGCATTGACATACAGTCTTTGTTCACTAATTTAGAGCCAATAAGCACGGCAACCAATTATAATGGAGCAATGTCTGCACTGGGTAATATATTGGAAAAACAGGTACGAACCTGGTGGGATATTTGTATCCTTGAACAATATGCTAAAGAAAATATAATTTTAAGGAGTTTAAGGTGGGATGTAGCCCCACAGGATGGTCTAGTAGATATAGACTCCAATCAGGAGTGGCTAGACTTTTTTAACGGTGTTGGTTTTAAATTGCAACAGTTGGTTTTACAGCGCAAAAAGCGCAAAATGATAAATATTGAAAACAAAATTAGGGACTTACATGAACAATTAGAACCAATTAAAGATTCTCAGGAAATTAAGGACTTTAATGATAGAGTACAAAAGAGATTAGAAAAGGTAGACAGAGATACACAAAAAAAGAAAATAAAAAAATATTATAGGGATTTGAATGATTTTAAGATAAATGCAATATACGCTTGGCAGCAACAAACTGATGGCTCTGACCGTGGATGTGAGGGAGTGGGTTTGCCACCCCCTCTTCCACGACCAGGTAACCAGGCCAGCAGAGCAGGATTAATTAATTCACAAACTATTGTGATGGACGGGAGAGTTCGGAATGATTCATTTTTGAACTCTCCTGCTCATTCCTCTACGCCGTTTAAACAAACAAAGAAAAAGGCTAAGGGAAAAAGAGGTGAAACTAACCAACGTTTTTTTGAAAATCCTCCTGGGGCAGCACCCCCGGTATCTAATTATGGACCACATGGTGATACCCCATACGGACCCTACAATGTCCCCGTTTATAATAGATTCCAACCGCTTCAAACATATAATCAGGGAAACTTTCCCCCACAGCGCCCTTTTTTAGGGAGAGGGAGAGGGAGTCACTGGAGGGGTCGTGGGTTCCATCCGCACAGGGGAAAACCACCATACCATCAGTACACACACAACCATCAAAATGGGATGGAATATTTAAGACCCCCAACTTATCACCCCCAGAAAGAGGACCCATTGCTAAACAGCAGGGGTCCACCTATGCGAAAGGAAGGAAATCTAGGGGTTGCAGGGCTGGTCGCAGGGTCCAACAAAAGAAGGAGGGAGTCAGAGTAGAAGGTATCTTTAATCTAACACAAGTAGACTTGTCTCATAAGGAACGAAATATTTTAAATTTAGGCTTGAAATGTGGTATGAAAAAACCGGTGAATAAATTTAATGTATTTGTGGACGTACACAAATACATTCGTAAATTAAACCTAAAAAAGCATTTTATAGGGAGCCAACCACGGGTAGGACCACCGGTTGCGTATATGAATAAACCAATTAATAGTGGTTTAAAAAATAAATCCCTAATCACCACGTAGAGGTCTTCAAAGGTCTAGTCTTGAATGACCTGGAAAAGTTAAAACCAATTAAATTACCGCAACATCGTCATATAAGCGATGGCATAGAAATGTTGGAAAAACGGAAGGATATTATTATTGGTCCAGCGGATAAAGGGGGGGGGTGTTGTTATTCTCACCAAAGAATTCTACCATAATCAGATCACAGAGATGTTATCTGATGATCTAACATATGCAAAGTTAGACTCTGATCCAACAAGAGCTTATCAAAACCAGTTGGAAAATTTGGTTAGGTCTGCAGTAGGGAAGAAAGTTCTCACTAATAAGGAAGAAAAATATCTTCTTCCTGTGAGTAATAGGATACCTACACTATACACCCTGCCCAAGATACACAAAAATCCGATAAATCCACCAGCTAGGCCTATAGTAAATAGTATTGGCTCAGTGTCATCAAGACTGGGCCAATATTTAGACACTTTTTTACAAAAAAGCGTGGTGAGTACGAGATCATATTTGAGGGACACAAAAAGTTTTTTAAATTTTTTACATAAAGTAGATTTGAAAGATAGAGGTGAAGTTTTAATGGTGACATCGGATGTAGCATCACTTTACTCAGTAATACAGCACGATGATGCTCTTTTAGCATTAAATTGGGCACTGAGTAAAAGGGAAGATCTTCCACATAGTCAAAAAATATTTTTAAGGAATGTATTAGATTTTTGTTTAGGGCACAATTATTTTTGGTACGATGGAGTGTTTTATTTGCAGAAAAGAGGGGTTGCAATGGGAGCAAAATTTGCACCCAGTATTGCCAATCTATTCATGGCGGAATGGGAGGACAAAGTAATTTTTAATGATCCTCCGTCAGAATTAATCTTTTACAAAAGATTCATCGATGATTTGTTTTTAATTTGGGAGGGGAATGTTGAGCAATTAAATTTATTTATTAACAAGTTGAATAACAATAACCGTAACATTAGTTTGTCCTCAGAATGGAATAGGAATGAGATAAATTTTCTGGATGTAACAATCTATAGAAAAGGTGATAAATTGGAAACTAAAGTATTTTTTAAAAATACAGATCGTAATAGCTATCTACCTATTTCCAGTGGCCACCACCCCCAGTGGCTACGTAACATACCAAAAGGACAAATAACTCGTGTACGGAGGAATTGCTCAGAATTTGAGAATTATATCAAGCAGGCCAATGTCTTAGCTGAAAGGTTTTCCTTAAAGGGGTACGACCATCAGGAATTACAGAAAGTGATTCAGGAGGTCGGTAATATGCCCAGAGCACTTTGTTTGGTTGATAAAAGAAAAGAAGAATCGTGTGCAGATGGTGAAAGTATTACAAAGGGGAAATTTGACAAAGAATGGGGTTTTATTTCCAACTTTCACTCACAGTATAAAGAAGTAGAAACTATTTTCAAACGACATTGGCATGTTCTGTTATTAGATAAAAAAATGCATTCCGTATTACCCGATCAACCCCAGTTTTTATACAGAAAGGCTCCAAATTTTGGCGATAAAATAGTAAAAAAAGTCATTGACCCTCCAAAACCTCCTCCCACTTTTTGGGATAGAAACGGTTTTTTCGCTTGCCGTAAATGTAAGGCGTGTCGTGAGGTAGCAAAACCAATTAGATCCCTGGTCAATTTTAGCTCACCGTCCAATAATCGTAGTTTCCCGATTAAGCAGTTTATTACTTGTAATAGTACACATGTTGTATATGCATTAATGTGCCCATGTGGTTTATTATATATCGGCAGAACCAAAAGGAAACTAAGAGTAAGAATAGCAGAGCACATATACAATATAAAAATTGGATATAAGGATCACAATGTTTCATTGCATTTTAAGCTGAAACATAATAGGGATGCTACCGGCCTTCTATTTTGGGGACTAGAACAAGTTAAACCACACTGGAGGGGTATGAATTTAGTACGTGAATTATCCAAACGTGAAACTCATTGGATATATTCCACAGATACTCTCAGTCCAAAAGGCTTAAACATAGAACTTGACATTAATTGTTTTATAAGTGATACTTAAAATCATACATCGAAGTCGCATTTTATCTCATTTCATTTTAGTACTAATTAATTTTAAAACAAGTTATAAAGACCATATTTATTAGTAACTCCATGCACAGTTGGTGCCTGTTGTTTACACACTATATATATATATGTAGAGAATCTTTTATATATATATATTTTTTAATATATACATCTTTTTTAATATATACATCTTTTATAATTTTTAGATATATATAATTTATTATTTTTTGGTCAAGCCTAAATATATACAGATCTCTGACATAGTTGTTTGTGTAATTTTTAAAGATATCTTTTCTAAAAGTATACATCTTTTTAAACATATATATAGATTTTTCAAACACATATAATTTTGTGTACATATATTTTCGCACCGTTCATTGGATCCTTAAGTTTCTAGATGATTAATCATCAGTAGTAAGGGCCATAATTTTTCTTTTGAAATAAAGAAATAATATTAGTGAAAAAACAAAATCGGATCCGTTCGTGCGGATCGGACGTGTATGGTACCGCGAAAATATCGGTCTACCTAATTTGATTCATGTTTGCCCTAAAGTTTTACACATAAGATTTGCGTAACAATCAGTTGAGAATTTTAATAATGATTGGGGAATGGTCTTTGGTTCCCGCATAAGATGATCTATTATATTAACCGTTCGGATTGTATTTGTATGGGGATAAATGTATAATGGTACATGGATAACTGTATACGGTAACTTATTGTACCTTTAATAACTGTTCTCAATTATCCTTGATTACGATCGATTTGTGGTTCGGTGTTTTATGCAGTGTATATTTATGATTGTAACATTGTATTTGATGCATATTGTTCTAAACACGGTGCAGATGAGTCTACAGATTACTGCACTCTGCGATGGGTCTGCACCGTTCGTGGCTACCTGAGGTATAGTTAAGTCCTGTGGGTGGCTGACGATTGGTGGGGTGCCCCGCAGATCATGTTGCATTGAGTTTTGATTGGTTAGTGATGGTAATAAAAGAACACTTCCGGTATCTACAGCTACGCCCTCAGATGAAGTCGGAAATGACGAAACGCGTCAGGGCGTAACTATACCGGAAGTGACAAGTGCGCCTCAATCCCTGCGTTCCAACGATCCGAGGAAATACGGAAGCACACACTTTTAGGTGCACATTGTAAACGGTCGGTTCTCCTCGGACGGATTTAACACAGCGGAATAAGGCACAGTATTTTTAAACGCTTAAACAGTTTTTTACTTGGTACGCATATATGGATTTTGCTTTTACATAATAAATATTGTTATACAGTATTATGCTATGTCTGGGCATTTTTGTTTCCTATATGTGAAAGCCGTTTCCCACAAAGGAGATAACTGGTGGTAAAAGGAGAAAACTGCAATGACATTCTGAAGGCTTATTGGTTTCATACGTTTGGTGAGTGCATTCCCATAGGGGGTCGGCCTTGGTACCACAAGTGGTGATCTGAATGGTGGAAGCTGTGTTTTAATCACAAACGCAAGTCGATTGAACAAAGCACCCTATCTTCTGAACACAACAACTTTTACGCATATTCTGAAAAAATGTGCATGCGCTGCTATACATAAAAAGTGGACTTTTTAGTTTTTGTTTCATGTTTTATGTATTTACGATATATAGCTACAGGTGTATATTGTGCTGTGCTGGAGGCATACGACACCCACTAACTCCTGCAGATGCCTTTATTATAGAACACCAGAAAAAAAGGGTAGATACAGGTGTATACTGTGCTGGAGGCACACAACACCCACTAACTCCTGCAGATGGCTGTATTAGAGAACAACAGCAATAAAGGGTAGATACAGGTGTATATTGTGCTTTGCTGGGAGCACACAACACCCACTAATTCCTGCAGATGCCTTTATTACAGAACACCAGCAATAAAGAGTAGATATGGCCGTATACTATGCTGTGCTGGAGGCACACAACACCCACTAACTCCTGCTTTATTTTAGAACACCAGCAATAAGGGGTAGATACAGGTGTATACTGTGCTGGAGGCACACAACACCCACTAACTCCTGCATATGGCTGTATTAGAGAACAACAGCAATAAAGGGTAGATACAGGTGTATACTGCGCTGGAGGCACACAACACCCTCTAACTCCTGCATATGGCTGTATTAGAGAACAACAGCAATAAAGGGTAGATGCAGGTGTATATTGTGGTGTGCTGGAGGCACACAACACCCACTAACTATTGCAGATGGCTGTATTGGAGAACAACAGCAATAAAGGGTAGATACAGGTGTATACTGTGCTGGAGGCACATATAACCCACTGACTCTTGCAGATGGCTGCATTAGAGAAGAACATCAAAAAAAGGGTAGATGCAGGTGTATATTGTGGTGTGCTGGAGGCACACAACACCCACTAACTACTGCAGATGGCTGTATTGGAGAACAACAGCAATAAAGGTTAGATACAGGTGTATATTTTGCTGTACTGGAGGCACACAACAACCACTAACTACTGCAGATGGCTGTATTGGAGAACAACAGCAATAAAGGGTAGATACGGGTGTATACTGCGCTGGAGGCACACAACACCCACTAACTCCTGCAGATGGCTGTATTAGAGAACAACAGCAATAAAGGGTAGATACAGGTGTATACTGAGCCAGACTCACACAACACACCCTAACTCCTGCAGATGGCTGTATTAGAGAACAACAGCAATAAAGGGTAGATACAGGTGTATACTGCGCTGGAGGCACACAACACCCTCTAACTCCTGCATATGGCTGTATTAGAGAACAACAGCAATAAAGGGTAGATGCAGGTGTATATTGTGGTGTGCTGGAGGCACACAACACCCACTAACTACTGCAGATGGCTGTATTGGAGAACAACAGCAATAAAGGGTAGATACAGGTGTATACTGTGCTGGAGGCACAAAAACCCAATGACTCTTGCAGATGGCTGTATTAGAGAACAACATCAATAAAGGGTAGATACAGGTGTACACTGTGCCAGAGTCACACAACACACACTAACTCCTGCAGATGGGTGTATTAGAGAACACCAGCAATAAAGGTTAGCTACAGGTGTATATTGTGCTGTGCTGGAGGCACACAACACCCACTAACTCCTGCAGATGCCTTTTTTATAGAACACCAGAAAAAAAGGGTAGATACAGGTGTATACTGTGCTGCAGGCACACAACTCCCACTAACACCTGCAGATGCCTTTATTATAGAACACCAGCAATAAAGGGTGGATATAGGTGTATACTGTGCTGTGCTGGAGGCACACAACACCCACTAACTCCCGCAGATGCCTTTATTATAGAACACCAGCAATAAAGGGTAGATATAGGTGTATAATGTGCTGTTCTGGAGGCACACAACACCCACTGACCCCTGCAGATGGCGGTATTAGAGAACACCAGCAATAAAAGTTAGATACAGGTATATATTGTGTTGTGCTGGAGGCACACAACACCCACTAACTCCTGCAGATGCCTTTATTATAGAACATCAGCAATAAAGGGTAGATATAGGTTTATACTGTGCTGTGCTGAAGGCACACAACACCCCACTATCTTCTGCAGATGCCTTTATTATAGAACACCAGCAATAAAGGGTAGATACAGGTGTATACTGTGCTGGAGGCACAAAACACATACAAACTCCTGCGGATGCGTTTATTGTAGAACACCAGCAATAAAGGGTAGATATACAGTGGTGTGAAAAAGTGTTTGCCCCCTTCCTCATTTCCTGTTCCTTTGCATGTTTGTCACACTTAAGTGTTTCGGAACATCAAACCAATTTAAACAATAGTCAAGGACAACACAAGTAAACACAAAATGCAATTTGTAAATGAAGGTGTTTATTATTAAAGGTGAAAAAAAATCCAAACCATCATGGCCCTGTGTGAAAAAGTGATTGCCCCCTAAACCTAATAACTGGTTGGGCCACCCTTAGCAGCAACAACTGCAACCAAGCGTTTGCGATAACGTGCAATGAGGCTTTTACAGCGTCCTGGAGGAATTTTGGCCCACTCATCTTTGCAGAATTGTCCTAATTCAGTTACATTAGAGGGTTTTCGAGCATGAACGGCCTTTTTAAGGTCATACCACAACATCTCAATAGGATTCAGGTCAGGACTTTGGCTAGGCCACTCCAAAGTCTTCATTTTGTTTTTCTTCAGCCATTCGGTGGTGGACTTGCTGGTGTGTTTAGGGTCATTGTCCTGCTGCAGAACCCAAGTTTGTTTCAGCTTGAGTACACGAACAGATGGTCGGACATTCTCCTTCAGGATCTCTTGGTAGACAGCAGAATTCATAGTTCCTTTTATCACGGCAAGTCTTCTAGGTCCTGAAGCAGCAAAACAGCCCCAGACCATCACACTACCACCACCATATTTTACTGTTGGTATAATGTTCTTTTTATGAAATGCAGTGTTCCTTCTACGCCAGATATACTTGGACACACACCTTCCAAAGAGTTCCACTTTTGTCTCATCGGTCCACAGAATGTTGTCCCAAAAGTCTTGGGGATCATCAAGATGTGTTGTGGAGAAATTGAGACGAGCTTTGATGTTCTTTTTGCTCAGCAGTGGTTTTCTCCTTGGAACTCTGCCATGCAGGCCATTTTTGCCCAGTCTTTTCCTGATGGTGGAGGCATGAACGCTGACCTTAACTGAGGCAAGTGAGGCCTGCAGTTCCTTGGACGTTGTTGTGGGGTCTTTTGTGACCTCTTGGATGAGTCGTCGCTGCGCTCTTGGGGTAATTTTGGGCGGCCGGCCACTCCTGGGAAGGTTCACCACTGTTCCATGTCTTCGCCATTTGTGGATAATGGCTCTCACTGTGGTTCGCTGGATTCCCAAAGCTTTGGAAATGGCTTTATAACCCTTTCCAGACTGATAGATCTCAATTACTTTCTTTCTCAATTGTTCCTGAATTTCTTTGGGTCTCGGCATGATGTGTAGCTTTTAAGGATCTTCTGGTGGACCTTACTGTGTCAAGCAGCTCCTATTTAAGTGATGCCTTGATTGTGAACAGGTGTGCCAATAATCAGGCCTGGGTATGGCTAGAGAAATTGAACTCAGGTGTGGACAACCACAGTTATAGTATGTTTTAACAAGGGGGGCAATCACTTTTTCACACAGGGCCATGATGGTTTGGATTTTTTTTCACCTTTAATAATAAACACCTTCATTTACAAATTGCATTTTGTGTTTACTTGTGTTGTCCTTGACTATTGTTTAAATTGGTTTGATGTTCCGAAACACTTAAGTGTGACAAACATGCAAAGGAACAGGAAATGAGGAAGGGGGCAAACACTTTTTCACACCACTGTAGGTGTGTACTGTGCTGTGCTGGAGGCACACAACACCCACTAACTCCTGCAAATGCCTTTATTATAGAACATCAGCAATAAAGGGTACATATAGGTGTATACTGTGCTGTGCTGGAGGCACACAACACCCACTAACTCCTGCTTTATTATAGAACAACAGCAATAAAGGGTAGATACAGGTGTATACTGCGCTGGAAGCACACAACACCCACTAACTCCTTCAGATTGCTTTACACCGGACACCAAAGCAACACTGCCCACCCAGCACTGAGGAGAGCCCGGATGTAATGGTTGATGAAGCAGAGGACCAGACTCGGCTTGGCTCCCTCAACTTCTGTTTCCACTCTGCGCACCTCCAGGGGTCCTCACAGGGCATCCCCCCTTTTTTTCCCAACTTAATTTATATATAGGAATGTGTTCGAGTCTGGTCCTCTGCTTCATCGACCATTACATCCAGGATCTCCTAAGCGCTGGGTGGGCAGTGTTGCTTTGGTGTCTGGTGTAAAGCCATCTGCAGGAGCCGGTCCAACTAGAAGGAGTGGAATTATACCCATAGTACCCCTGCAGGGGTTTGAGGATCCGGTGAGTAGGAACCCTTGAGGGGGAGCACTCAAGTCATATTTCAAGCACAAAAGTCACTTTTTCCGAGCTTTTGAACTCTTTGCCCATTAAGTTGAAAAGTTAAGTTAAAAGAATATATGGATAATTTTTTTATGCATACAGTTGATATATTTTTATATGTTTGTCTTTTCACGTTATAATAAGGAGTCACAGATATCACTATTAATATTATTAATTCATTTTTTATATATTTATTTTTATTTTTCTTATTTTTCACTTTGGTGTTCATATTTGAACATGGGCTAGCCTGGTTGCACTGCATAATAATTTATCGCGTGTAGCATACCTTCGATAGAGGGACGTGTTACTGTTATTGTTTTTTGACTGATCCGTGGTTAGCTGATCAGTCCACTTCAATTACATTGGAATTTATTAATTTATTTTTGATTATTAAGATATTTGGTTACACGTATGAACACAGTTTACAGTGCTTACACATGTCTCTGTGCACAGGGTTATTATTAAACGTTTGACACAGTTTAGGTTCCCTTATGGTAGGTTATACTACTATAGGGTACTAGTTTATCTCTGGACACACAATCATTATGCATATTCCTTGATAGGGGACCCTGGGGGATGCTCTCTGGTTTTAGGAAACCTACTACATAGTAGTTACTGCCCCCTTCTTTTTCTCTGGTTAGAGCACCTATAGGGGTGTTGTCTTGTAACCCCTGAGGGAGTTTTTGAAGTTATGGTTTAACATACACGTGTACATTTTAGGTAGCGCCACTGACCCCAATTGTCAAATAATACCGGTAATAAAGGGTAGCTTCTGGTGTATTCTGTGCAGGAGGCACCCAACACCCACTCAAACTGATGTAGATGCCTGTATTACAGAAACAGAACACCAGTAATAAAGGGTAGCTTCAGGTGTATCCTGTGCAGGATGCACAAAACACCCACTCTAACTTCTGCAGATACCTGTATTACAGAAACAGAACACCAGTAATAAAGGGTAGCTTCAGGTGTATACTCTGCAGGAGGCACAAAACGCCCACTCTAACTTCTGCAGATACCTGTATTACAGAAACAGAACACCAGTAATAAAGGGTAGCTTCAGGTGTATACTGTGCAGGAGGCACACAACACCCACTTTAACTGGTGCAGATGCCTGTATTACAGAAACAGAATACCAGTAATAAAGGGTGTCTTCAGGTGTATACTTTGCAGGAGGAACACAACACCCACTCTAACTTCTGCAGATGCCTGTATTATAGAAACAGAACACAAGTAATAAAGAGTAGCTTCAGGTGTATACTGTGCAGGATGCACAAAACACCCACTCTAACTTCTGCAGATACCTGTATTACAGAAACAGAACACCAGTAATAAAGGGTAGCTTCAGGTGTATACTCTGCAGGAGGCACACAACACCCACTCAAACTGATGCAGATGCCTGTATAATAGAAACAGAACACCAGTAATAAAAGGTAGCTTCAGGTGTATACTGTGCAGGAGGCACACAACACCCACTTTAACTGCTGCAGATGCCTGTATTACAGAAACAGAATACCAGTAATAAAGGGTGTCTTCAGGTGTATACTTTGCAGGAGGAACACAACACCCACTCTAACTTCTGCAGATGCCTGTATTATAGAAACAGAACACAAGTAATAAAGAGTAGCTTCAGGTGTATACTGTGCAGGAGGCACACAACAACCACTGTAACTGATGCAGATGCCTGTATTACAGAAACAGAACACCAGTAATAAAGGGTAGCTTCAAGTGTATACTGTGCAGGAGGCACACAACACCCACTGTAACTGATGCAAATGCCTGTATTACAGAAACAGAACACCAGCAATAAGGGGCATCTTCAGGTGTATACTGTGCAGGAGGCACACAACACCCACTCTAACTGATGCAGATGCCTGTATTACAGAAACAGAACACCTGTAATAAAGGGTAGCTTTCAGGTGTATACTGTGCAGGAGGCACACAACACCCACTTTAACTGCTGAAGATGCCTGTATTACAGAAATAGAACACCAGCAATAAGGGGTATCTTCAGGTGTATACTGTGCAAGAGGCACACAAAACCCACTCTTATACACACGGTCAGAATTCCGGCCAGAAAAAGACCGATGAGAGCTTCTCATCAGAAAATGCTACCGTGTGTATGCTCCATCAGAATTTAGCTGTCCGAATTTCCACCAGCCAAAAATTGATAGCATGTTCTCAATTTTCCCAACGGAAAAACTTTCTATCAGTAATTCCGATCGTGTGTGTGCAATTCTGACATGCCAAAAAATCACGCCTGCTCAGAATCTAGTACGAGACGGAACCACTCGGTCTGGTAAAACTAGCGTTCGTAATGGAGACAGCAGATTCGTCACACTGCAAATTTTTAAAGTGTTCAATGCCGCGCATTCTCTTCTTTATATAATGCTAGAAGAATGAAGTTGTTTTGCTGCTCATATTCACACAGAGTTATCACAAACTTATTTCTTTATTATTTCTTGGTATCTCCTGAATAATCTTTATTTTAATTTAAGCCAGATCTACATAATATATATGTTGTTTTTTTTTGTAAAGTCCTTTTTTTCATTAATATACATTTTTGGATTATTGTATTATTTTCTCATGCTCTCCTTTTTATTTTTTATGTCACATTTCCACAACACCATTATTATGTTGTATTTGTAAACCTGTTTGTTGTTGGTGTCCCTTGTTAATTTTGACATTGTATTTTTGAAATGTACCTGCCTACACACCCACACATTTTATATTTGCTATTTGAAGAAAAACACATAGACAAGTATTTTCTTGAAAAAAAAATCAAAAATGTATTTTACATCATAAAAACAAAATAAAGATGAAGGCAATGCTGGAGAAAGTGCTTGAATTTGCGAAGCCTTTGCCCCCCAAGGCACACATGAACTTTGTGGCTCAAAAACTTGGTAGCTTGAGAAGTCCATATAGAAAGGAGGTCAGTCTGGTCCAGGAATCCCAGACAACAGGAGCAGCAGCAGATGACATATGCACCCAGGCTGTGGTACTACAACAGGCTGTGTGTTCTTCAGACCAGACTGAAGGCAGGCAATCACTTTCTTGTCTTTGTACAGCCTTCCCTGCAGTCTTCCCTGCAGCCTTTCCTACAGCCTTCCCTGGAGGCTGTGGCTCTGGAGGTGGACCTGTGGCAGGAGGAGGAGGAGGAGGATGGGGGAGCGCACACAGGTGGACATCATCAGTTATTTCGCCACTCAACCCCTTGTGGATAGTTGTAAAAATTATTTTTTCACATTTGCGCCATTGGCCCTCCTCCATTTGCTGTAAATTGGATGCTATGTAGAAGCCATAGGCCTCTACAGCATCGAGGGGGGATTTCAGGGCATCATTATTTTGATGAGGGCCAGTGCTGCCTCCTCTGTTTTAGTCCCCTTCTTGGGCCTTTTGTATGGAAGGACGAGGGGAGGCACCTGAGACTGGGTGTTACTGGGCCCTGCCACCTCCTGGCTGACACCTTCCCCCGCCTCCTCCTGTGTGCCGCTTGCCAGAGCCTCGTCCTGGCTGAGGTCTTCCTGTGTATGAAAAAGGGACATAGTTTTAGTTTTTTGTTCATCAAACACACACAATTTTCAGCTCATGACTGTTGCAAATTTAATGTTACTAAATAGAAAAGACTATCATTCTGAGGCCAGCATTTTTCATTCTTACCCCAATCATTTTTGGCCACTACTGTCTATTGATTGGTGAAACAGTTTTTGTTAAATCATTCATTTCTTATCATTAATAACATCTAATTAACAATCATAATTTTCACATATAAAATATGTATAAAAATCCTATACCTGGCTCCAACTGGGCTCCTCAATCTCCTCATGGTTGGAAGGCCCAGGTTGGTCCACAGAAGCCTCAGCTGGGGTTGAGGGAAGGCTGGATGGAAGGCTGGATGGAAGGCTGGAGGGAAGGGGTGCTGAAAGAGTCAAAAGCGATTCCCTGGCCTCAATCTGGTCATCAAGAAAGCGCATCCTGTTATAGTACCACAGACTAGGTACATACATCTTATCTGCTGCTTCTCCTGACCTCAGGGATTGCTGGACCTTCTGATACTCCTTCCTATAGGTGTTTCTCAAGCTACCAATTTTTGTTTCCAGAGACCTCATGTCTGCATTGGGGGTCCGAGTCTTTACAAATTCAACAGCTTCTCCAGCGTTGCCTTCCTAGCTGCTTTGTTGTGATATAAGGGTTTTTTCACCTCCCATAGATTTCTCATATCTCTGTATTTATCCAGGAATTCGCCCAGGAATTCGCCCAGGAATTCTTGATCTTTAAATGGATACATATTCTCTGCAAGACCAAACAAAAGACCAAAACACTCATCTCAGGATAATCTTAAAAGCCAATATAGGCATCAATCTAGATTCAGTATAGTCCACTCATGCCACCAAAGTTAAAATCTTACCTTCGGTCTAACATTCGACGCGTTGGTTCCTCCTTCCTCTGCACACAGAACGTAGTTACAACACACATGTGTTTAAGCTTTATATACACTGAGCATGCGTGAAACTCCGTCCGTGTCGCCCACCCCTGACGTTCTTTCTAGAATATTCCCCGCCCCGTCTCTTTCGTCGCAGTGGGAGAGGAATATGGCGGAGACACACCAGGTGCATAATAATAGCAGTAACGAGGAGGAGGAGGAAAGCCTGGAACCAGGAACGTCCTGATCCCGGAGGAGATTTAAGGCCACAAATATGTCCTTTGCTGAGATGTTAGAGATGGTTGACATCTTGAGGAAGAACGACTATGACGGGAATTATGGTCCATACCCAAACCCAAATCTGAGAAAGGCCAAAATCATGACTAAAGTTGTGAAGAGTCTGTACGGGAATTTTGGGGTACGACGATTCAAGGATCAATTGAGGAAACGCTGGTCGGACCTCAAATTAAGGGAGCACGATCAGTATAGAAAGATCAAGAAAGTTCTTCGAAAAAGTAAGTATTTGTCGTGTGTTCCTATTATTATTAATATTGCATGCTGCGCCATGCGTTTTTCTTCATGGTGCTGTACATTTAAAAATGGCTACTACTTCCGGTTCCGGAGCTACATGGAGTAGCTGTCTCTCCTCACAGCTCCCGCAGACCGCCCTACAAAACGGCTTATAAAATCGGCGTTTTTTAACGATCCCAGCAACCCTCTCCACGAATCCGATCGCGAGATGGACCGGTTCGTGGAAAAAACCGGGCCGCGATCGTATGCGACCGCGACCGCGCGGTTGGCCCTGCCGCAAATCGAGGCCCCGGCTTCGGCCTACACGGAACCGGCCTGCGCGGCCTATCTAGCGGAGACGGCCCCAGCCATGGAGGTAGGCGATCAGACAGCTACACACCCTACTCAGAGGGACTCCATGTCTCCACAACCCCAGGCCCCTCCACAAATCTCTGGCCCTGCAACACCCCAGCATGTGCAGCAGCCTCACATACCTCAACCATTGCAGGATCATCACACTGAGGTTCTGGCTCAAGCTGTGGCTGCTCTTCTCTCCCCTATAATTGCAGCATCAGTAGAAAAGGCTGTCAGCGCAGGCATGCAAAAGATTCAAGCCCAGCTAGGGGAACATGCTTCCAGATTAAATGAAGCAGAACACCGTATATCAAATCTTGAAGATGAACTCTACCAGACGCAATCCCTTGAACATGCCCAAGACAGAACGAACAAGTACATTCTGGAAAAACTCAATGACCTCGAAAATAGGTCCAGGAGGAGCAACCTGCGGTTTGTAGGACTCCCCGAATCGCTTCCCTCATCTGCTCTGTCAGAATTCTGTGCCCGCCGCATTCCTGAGGCATTGGGTCTGGGAGGCCCTTACACAGTGGAACGCGCTCACCGAGTGGGAGCCTTTAATTCTGAACGCAAATCACCACGTCCGATAATCGCCAAATACCTCAACTACTCCGACAAGGCCGCCATACTGCAACAATACCGTCAGTCCAGATCTTTGCAGATTGATGGCATCAAAATTCTAATCTTTGCTGACTACTCGGCGGACGTTTCCAAGAAACGCAAGGCCTTTCAGCACATCTGCGCAGAACTTCATCAACGCCAACTCCAGTTCACCCTGGCATTCCCGGCCGTTCTGCGGATCAAAACACCCGCCGGGGAACAACTCTCTTTTCATGATCCGGAGGAGGCGGCGTCCTTCTTGAAATCTTCCCGCTCGGGCTCTCACCTCAGTCCCGCACCTAAAGCCCCGCCAATCAACTGAGCCTTGGATCAACGGAGCCCACGGAAAGACTCTCCCAAGCGATTTAGGGCTTCAGGCCCAACACAACATGGCCTAACTGCCCGCTGAGGGGCGATGTACTTGACGGTGCCCCCCCCCGGCACACTCTCGTTTCTCTTCCGGATGGCCTTTCCTGGCCCCCACCCGACCTGCTCCAGGTGAACTGTTCTTGGACTCTCCTTCCTGGACTGTCCACACCTCTCAGGTATTGCTCGATAAAAGTTAAACGGTTATGGGGATGTCCCCAGCGACATCCAGGTTCGTTTTTGTCCTTTTACCTCTGCTGTTCTTTGGTGATATTTTCTTGCTACAGTTTATAATACGGTTTCATTTGTCTTTATTGATACCTTAGATGTTGTTTCTACTATATGTGTGCTCATGTTTTTCTCCCCTGGGCGCCATTGTGCGGACCTATAACCACGCTCCAATTCTCTGCGGCCGCTGTTACTACCCTATACTTACTATTTGAAGGGCGGAAACCCTCACTTCAGACACAGGGCTGGTTATGGGAGCTGGTCCTCACGGTGACCCCCATGCGGAAAAAAGCAAAGTTGGTTAATGCATATGTTTACTTTTGTTTAATCTACCGTTGGTACACATACCTGTCCTCCCCCTCCCCCCTTTTGTCTCTCCTTCTCCCCTTAAGGCCCGCTAATGTTTTGAATCCATTCACTACCCCCCTTCATAGGCCCTGGGAAGCTAGGTCCTCAGCAGTTTTTAGCTATCTTTCTCACCCAGGCCCCGATGTCTTAGTAGCTACAATACCTTTACAGCATCTCCCCAGTATATTCCCACAATGCTGCGGATAATCTTGTGGAACGTGAAGGGCCTTCGTTCTCCTTCTAAAAGGATGAAGGTCCTTCGCCATCTCAAAAGACTGAACACAGACATAGCATTGCTTCAGGAAACCCATCTTTCCTCACTCGACTTTGCTCGGATGAGGAAACTCTGGGTGGGCACAGTTGTGGGCTCTGAGGCTCTAGGCCGCAAAGCAGGAGTCCTTGTTCTCATTCACAAACGTCTCCCCTGTAAACTCATATCAACAGACTCAGACGACCAGGGCAGACTTCTCTCTATCCGTGTCCTCATTGGGACAAGGGAACTGACAATATCCAACGTATATGCCCCTAATAGTCCTACAAAGGACTTTTTCAATACGCTGACCACTTGGCTCCTACGACACCCACACCTCCCTCAGATTGTTGGGGGTGATTTCAACTCTGTTGTCCACCAGATTGATGACAAATCCACGCGACTACGCCCCGCCTCGCTCCCGACATCTTTAAACCCCACAGTACTTGCAACAACAATGGAAACCCTCCACCTTCAGGACATATGGCGATTTCACCACCCGACTGATAGAGAATTCTGGATTTACTCACACCCACATCATGTCTTTACCAGGATAGATTATTTTTTCTGCTCTGATGATTTACTTCCTCTAATCCCAGAAGCAGAGATACATGATATAGCCATCTCTGACCACGCTCCCATATCTGTATCCCTAGAGACCCCTGACATACACCCCAACCCTAGAATTTGGCGTTTCCCCTCCTTCCTCCAACACAACGCGGATTTCCAAACTTACATCACTAAATAATGGCAGTTTTACACGCAAACTAATGCGCCACACGCTGATGACCCTAATTTATTCTGGGATGCGGGGAAAGCTTTTCTCAGAGGCCTCATCATTTCGTATGCGTCGTCCTTTAAGAAAAATGCACACCTCAACTACGACACCTCCAGCTCCAGACTTCACATGGCTCAACGAGCATTATACGCTCATGACTCCCCCGAAAACCGGGCTGCTTGCCAACTAGCCAAACAATCCTTTGACACCTGGGTGGACACCGTGGAATCGACCAAGAAAGCATACCTAGACGCCACTCTCCATAAATTTGGAAACAAGGCAGGTAAGCTCCTAGCCCGCCTTAGCAAGGGAACCTATCGCCCGACTATCATCCCCTCCATCCGTGAACCAGATGGTTCTGTCACGACCACGCAAAAAGGCATAAACTCTGCCATGCTGCGCTATTACTCTACGTTATATGCCGCCGATCCCATTGACAAACCCACGGCGTGCGACTTCCTAGATAAAGTGACTCTGACACCAATATCTCCCTCCCAATTAGAATCCCTCAATGCCCCTATCTCTCTTTTAGAAATCACTGCCACAATACGAAAGTTAGCCTCCTCTAAAGCGCCAGGCCCAGATGGCCTGACAGGCGAATTCTACAAATCACTGAATCCTCTCCTGGCACCCACTCTTCACAGTGTTTATCAACGTATGTGGTCTCGTGGCTCTTACCTTCCCATGGGCAATCAGGCAATAATTAAATTATTAGAAAAGAAAGGGAAAGACCCCCAGGAACCAGGATCGTACAGACCTATTTCACTCCTAAACCTTGATGTTAAGTTCTCTCTAAAATTGTAGCCACAAGACTGGCTGACATCATCCCTTTTCTGATCCATCCTGCCCAATCTGGCTTTGTGAAAGGCAGAACAGCAACGATGAATATCAGAAAGGTGATGATGGCGCTAGAACACGCCAGATGCCATCCACAGGGAGACTATGCCATTATCACTCTTGATGCCGAAAAGACTTTTGACAATGTAAACTTTGACTGGCTCGCCATGGTCTTACGTAAAATGGGATTCTCTGGCCCTTTCCTTCATCTAATAAATTCCATGTACACCTCACCGGCGGCTAGACAGGTAGCCGCTGGCCTCCTCTCAAATGAATTTCGCCTTCACAAAGGCACGAGACAAGGTTGCCCCCTATCCCCACTCCTCTTTAACTTAGCTCTGGAACCACTCTCTAGATATCTGTTAACAGCTGCCCCGCTGCATGGCATTCGAATAGGGAACCAAGAGTTGAGGACATCCCTCTTTGTGGATGATGTCCTCATCTTCTCCGCTGACCCTTCCGCAGACATGCCCACAATAAAATACACTTTTCATTTATTCAGAAAATGCTCAGGGTTGCGCATAAACTACTCCAAAAGCGAGATTATGCCCTTAGGATCCCTCACCCCACCAGCCTGGGTTCAAAAATCCATCTTTACTATGGCCAAGTCCCATATCACATACCTGGGAATCAAAATAGGGAAACTCCCGTCCTCTCTCTACCACCTGAATTACCCCCCACTTTTTGCCAAAATCACTCAGGAATTAGACAACTGGATGGATCTGCCCCTCTCGCTCCTGGGAAGATGCCATTTGGTGAAAATGGTCAGTTTCGCTCGCTTGTTATATCCTCTCCAGACAATACCTTTACTTATAAGACACAAAGACTCTATGGCGAAACAAACGACCACGCATAGCTCTCTCAAAACTTCATCTTCCCAGGACCGAAGGCAGTATTAGTCTCCCGAGCCTTAGAATGTATAACCTTGCTTGTCTTTTAAGGGTAGGTCTGGACTGGATATCCCAAAAATCCAAATGCTCTAACTACCAATTGGAGGCTGCAATGGTCCACCCCTACTCTCTAACAGCCCTTCTCCACTGTAAGTGGAAATCTCTACCAACACCATATCAACATAACCTTCTGTTGAGGGACACTGCTATAGCATGGAGGGAGGTAAGGAAAAGCCTCCGTCTCTCCCCTTTTATCTCGAAATTTCTCCCGATACAAGGCAACCCGAGCTTCTCTCCAGGTCTGGAACACAAACCTTATGACTCCTGGCGGCAAAAGGGTCTCTCCACCTTCTTCTCCCTTTGTGATCCTGATACTGGCCAAGCATTACCTTTCCATACTCTAGCTACTCGATTCTCCCTCACCGCAACCTCCGCTTTTCATCATGGCCAATGTCTCAGCTTTCTCCGCAAAACCTGCAGAGTCGCATCCGCGAGATTCACATCGTCATTCCTCGAGACACTTATACAGAAGGACTCTTACAAAATCTCGGATATTTATAAGCCTCTACTCGTCCAAACGACGCCACCCTTGGATTCCTCTTCAGTGTCAAATTGGGCAAAAGACTTCCCGAAGGATGACATAGTGGACAAGATCCTTCAAGGCCTCCGCACTGTCTACAACTTGGTTCCAAATGAATCCTGGAGGGAAACACAACTAAAAATCGCTCACCGGGCGCATATCCCCTTTCTTCCTGCCAAACAACCCCACTCCACCCCGTCTTCACTATGTCCTCTGTGCCAACAACCTAAGCCCTCTCTCGCGCACCGTTACTGGACTTGCTCCTTTATCTCTGCGTTCTGGGACCAAATCCTGGCTTTCATCTTTAAGATTGCACTGCTAAAGCTACCCAAAGACCCTTTACTACTTATCTTCGGATACTGGGATCCTACACTACTTCCCTGGTCAAAAGTTTCTGGCCCACGAGGCAAAGAATGGGCCTTGATATGCCTCCTGATGGCAAGACGGGCCATACTAGCCAATTGGACGTCTACTGCTTCACCCTCAGTTACCCAGGTCAACAGAGATCTCCTGCATCTTCTATTCCATGACAAAATTAATGCTAATCTAGCCCACAAGAAGGCCGTTCAGCACTTCCACAGCAGATGGGACTCTTTTGTGAAATCGCAACTTACTCCTCAGGAACAAGCTCACCTTGCTGAACACTCTTTTATCTACAATGGCCAATGGCTCACCGCAGCCCCCTCTACTACTGGGTAGCTACCCATGGCAAGACTGCAATTATGGGCCCCCTCCCACCCCCCCCTCCTCCTACCCCCCCCCAATCAGAGCCTTCTTGTTGATCTGATATATACACTGTTTCTTCTCCCCGAGGTTGAGTTAGTGCCTTATTATTCCCAGATACATCCAGTTATTGCTACCTCGTTTCTATTTGACTGTCAGGGAGAGTGATACCATTTTTTGTGGTTTATGGGACGGTGCTCTGGCACCAATTGTTGCTCAATATGTTGTTCTTATATAGCCTGTACATTTTCAAAAATGAGAAAATTTTGTACGTGCTGATTACCCTTCTGTAATGTACCCTTTTCTTTTCTCAATAAAATGTTATGAAAAAAAAAAAATGGCTACTTTCATGTTCATACGCACAGTAAGCGGTCGTAGTAAATATCGTTCGTTTCCTAAATAAATACGCTGTTTTCCCAGATACCTGATTAAATACATTTGTTCATGTTATTTTTGAATTTAATAAAAGAGGTTTAGGACATTGTTGTCTAGATGTGTTTGAACCTAGAAGGAACAGCAAACTAGATTCAGTGTAATGTATGGAGATGACAGTCAGCAGCTGTCTACACATCTGGACTCATGGACTCTGCACTAGTGTGGGACACCAGAACAAACTTGTTAGGGTGTCAAACACAGGTACTCCATTGGATACTTGGGGGCCCAAAAAAGGTAAGTATCCCAGCTTTAGTGGGGCATAAATCATGTCTTCAGCTTGTAATTCTGACCAAACAGACAATTGTACCCCACTTCCAAGCAATGTTTATCATTCATATTTATCTTTAAATCAAAAAGTCCACTTTTCATGTATAGCAGCGCATGCACATTTTTCACAAAACATGCGTTTAAATAAAGTTCAGTTCAGTGTCCAGAGAGCAGGGTGCTTGTTCTATCTGTTCATATTGTGAATGAGATACAGCTTCCACCATGTAGATCACCACTTGTGGGACGAAAAACAACCCCCTATGGGGATACACTCACCAAACACTTGAAACAAAAAAGCCTTTAAACTGCTAATCCAGCATCCTCCTTTGGCCACTAGTTGTATCCCTTATTGGAAATCGGCTTTCACATATAAAAAACAAAGATGCCCAAACATAGCATAATACTGTTTGACACTATTTATTATGTAAAAACCAAATATATATATGCGTACCAAATAGAAAACTGTTCAAGCATTTCAAAAAGTACTATGCCTTATCCCGCTGATTCAATCGCGCTCGAGGAGAAACAAACGTTTTGTTATGCACCTAAGGAGATACACTTCCGCCTTCCTCAGCTCGCTGGAACGCAGGGATTGAGGCGCACTCGTCACTTCCGGTATGGTTACTCCCTGGCGCGTTTCGTCATTTCCGACTTCATCTGAGGGCGTAACATACAATACCGGAAGTGTTCTTTTATTTACATCCCAGACCAATCAATTACTACCACCGCATGATATACAGGGTGCTACACCAATCACAGACTATCCCTCAGACTTATTCGTACTAAGAGCAGCTGCGATCGGCGCAGACCAACCCCCAAATGCAGCGATCTATGTAACCAGTATGCACAATATTAAAACAGTATGTACAATATTAAAAACTATTATTATCAATATATGTTACATAAATATGAACTGATCTATGTACTATTCATGCTAAAGGACAATCAGTCATCATATATGGTTGTCCACATACAAATCCAACCTGATCGGCCGATGTAATCGTGCACAATTAAAAATGTTCAGCAATCATTTTAAGAGTTCAATACTATAAAAATATATAATCTAAACCACTTGTATCATAAATATAAGTTAAAAACAGAACAATTGTTACCCATATGGCTACATTAAATTAAGTGAACCGGTGTTTTCCCGGAACCATAAATAAAAAAACTACATGTGAAAAACATGTAGTAATGCTTATTATATTTTTAAAAATTAAAAATTTTGAAAATTGAAAAATATAAAAAACCAAGCTATTCTTCATCTTACTATTGTCCAGACACAGGAAATATACAGATTTTGATAAAAAGTGCAAAAAATTATAAAAAAATTATTATAAAAAATATATAAAATATATATATATATATATCCATATATGATTTATTTATGCCACCCAGGTGGATATGCATATGACGCATGGTTTTCAAACAGTATTAGAGATACCCTAAGATAATTAAACCTTTTTTATAAAAGAAATATATATTATACCATCTATACTATCAAAGACTCTTTTATAAAAAAAATCTATAAAAAATGTTTTTTTTAAATATACATTTTAAAGGAACAGTAATTAAAAATGGCACTAGCTGTACATAAACTTATTAATGACCCTCCATGAGTTTTTAGACAAACTTTATGTATGGTCTTAAGTGTCACTTATAAAACAATTTATATCAAGTTCTATGTTTAGGCCTTTAGGGCTAAGGACATCTGCGGAATATATCCAATGAGTTTCTCGTTTGGATAATTCACGTATTAAATTCATGCCCCTCCAGTGTGGTTTAATTTGTTCTATTCCCCAAAATTGTAGACCCGTAGCATCTCTATTATGTTTAAGCTTAAAATGTAGTGACACATTGTGGTCCTTATATCCAATCTTTATATTGTGTATATGTTCTGCTATTCTTACTCGCAGTTTTCTTTTGGTTCTGCCGATATACATTAGACCACATGGGCACGTTAAAGCGTATACCACGTGCGTACTATTGCACGTGATAAATTGTTCAATCGGGAAACTACGGTTATTAGATGGTGAGCAGAAATTATCTAGAGATCTAATAGGCCTTGCTACTTCACGGCACGCCTTGCATTTACGACAAGCAAAAAACACATTTCTATCCCAAAAAGTGGGAGGGGGTTTCGGGGGGTCAATAACTTTTTTTACAATTTTATCTCCAAAACTTGGAGCTTTTCTTTAAATAAACTGAGGTAGGACAGGTAATTCAGAATGTAATTTTTTATCCAGTAACAAAACATGCCAATGCCGTTTGAAGATACTTTCTACATCTTTATATTGTGAATGAAAGTTAGAGATAAAAGCCCATTCTTTGTCACGTTTCACTTCAACAATCGTTCCTCGATCTATACTAGGTTCTTCCTCTCTTTTGTCTTTTAGACATAGTGCTCTAGGTATATTTCCAATGTCCTCAATCACTTTCTGTAGCTCCTGATGATCATATCCCTTTGAGGAAAACCTTTTTGCTAAAATATTGGCTTGTTTAATGTAATTCTCAAATTCTGAACAATTCCTTCGTACACGAGTCATTTGCCCTTTCGGGATATTCCGTAGCCACTGAGGGTGGTGGCCACTGGAAATAGGTAGATAACTGTTACAATCTGTATTTTTAAAGAATACCTTAGTTTCCAATTTATCCCCTTTTCTATAGACTGTTACGTCTAAAAAATGTATCTCCTCCTTATTCCATTCCGAGGATAGACTAATGTTACGGTCATTGTTATTCAATTTGTTAATAAATAAATTTAGTTGCTCTGCATTTCCCTCCCAAATCAAAAACAAGTCATCAATAAAACGTTTATAGAAAATTAATTCAGAAGGAGGATCACTAAAAATCACTTTGTCCTCCCATTCTGCCATAAAAAGATTGGCTATGCTGGGTGCAAACTTTGCTCCCATTGCCACACCCCTTTTCTGCAAGTAAAACGCCCCATCGTACCAAAAATAATTATGGCCTAGACAAAAGTCCAATGCATCCCTTAAAAAAAATTTCTGGCTATGGGGAAGATCGTCTCTTTTACTAAGTGCCCAATTTAATGCTAGAAGAGCATCGTCATGCTGAATTACCGAATACAGTGATGCCACATCTGATGTCACCATTAAGACTTCCCTTCTATCTTTTAAATCTACTTTACGTAAAAAATTTAAAAAACTTTTTGTGTCCCTTAAATAAGATCTCGTATTTACCACACATCTTTGTTAAAAAGTATCTAAATATTGACCCAGTCTTGATGACACTGAACCAATGCTATTTACGATGGGCTTAGCTGGTGGATTTATTGGGTCTTTATGTATCTTGAGTAGGGTGTATAGTGTAGGTATCCTATTGCTCGAGGGAAGAAGATATTTTTCCTCCTTATTTGTTAGCACATTCTTCCCTACCACAGACCCCACCAATTTTTCCAACTGATTTTGATATGTTCTTGTTGGATCTGATTCCAACTTTGCATATGTTTGGTTGTCAGATAACATCTTTATAATCTGATCATGGTAAAATTATTTCGTGAGAATGACCACACCACCTCCTTTGTCCGCTGGACGAATAATAATATCTCTCAGTTTTTATAGCATTTCAATGCCATCATTAATATATCGATATTGTGGTAATTTTATAGGTTTTAACATTTCGAGATCTTTTAAAACTAAACCCTTAAAAACCTCTATATGGTGATTAGGCAAATTAGGTGGATTAAAAAGGGATTTATTTTTTATACCACTGTTAACTGGCTTATTTATATATGTTACGGGTGGTCCTACCCGTCGTTGACTCCCTAGAAAATGCTTTTTTATGTTTTATTTGCGTATGTATTTGTGTACATTCACAAATACATTAAATTTATTGACCGGTTTTTTCATTCTACACTTAAGACCTAAATTTAAAATATTCTGTTCCTTATGAGATAAAACTACTTGTGCTAGATTAAAAATGCCATCTATTCCGACTCCCTCCTTCTTTTGTTGGATCCTGCGACCAGCCCTGCAGCCCCTGGGTTTACTTCTTTGCGCAAAGGTAGAACCCTGTTGTTTGGCATCGGGTCCTCTTTCTAGGGGGTGATACGGAGGATGCCTTAAATTTTCCATACCATTTTGATGGTTGTATGTGTGTTGATGGTATGGTGGTTTCCCCCTGTGTGGGTGGAATCCTCGACCTCTCCAATGACTTCCCCTCCCTCTCCCTAAAAAAGGACGTTGTGGGGGAAAATTTCCATAATTATTATGTGATTGAAGAGGTTGAAACCTATTGTATACGGGGACATTGTAAGGCCTATATGGGGAATTTCCATAAGGTCCATAATTCGATGAAGGAGGAACTACCCCAGGAGGATTTTCAAAATAGTGTTGATTATTTTCTCCTCTTTTTCCCTTTGCCTTTCTCTTTGTTTGTTTGAAAGGCGTAGAGGAATATGCGGGAGAATTTAAGAATGAGCTGTTTGGAATTTTTTCATCCATCACCTTGGCTTGTGAATTCATTGCTCCAAATCTAAAAGCTTGATCACCTGGTCGCAGAAGTGGAGGTGGTAAACCCAATCCTTCACGTTCACGGTTGGAATTATCCGTCTGTTGTTGCCAAGCATATACTGCATTTATCTTAAAATCATTTAAATCCCTATAATATTTTTTAAATTTCTTTTTTTGTGTATCCCTATCTACTTTTTCTAATTTCTTTTGCACTCTATCATTAAAATCTTTAATTTCCTGAGAACCTTTAATGGGATCCAATTGTTCATGTAAATCCCTAATTTTATTTTCAATATTTATCATTTTACGCTTTTTACGCTGTAAAACCAACTGTTGCAGTTTAAAACCTACACCATTAAAAAAGTCTATCCACTCCTGAGTGGAGTCTATATCAGTTAAACCGTCCTGTGGGGCTACATCCCACCTCAAACTTCTTAAAATGATGTTTTCCTTAGCATACTGTTCTAGGATACAAATATCCCACCAGGTTCGTACCTGTTTTTCCAATATATTACTAAGTGCAGACATTGCTCCATTATAATTGGTTTCCGTACTTATTGGCTCTGAATTAACGAACAGTGACTGAATGTCAATGTTCCTATTCCTTAAAAATTGCAAGACATCCATAGCAGCAGAGAAAATAAAAATTAAACAATATGAAAAAATGTGCTATATATATATATATTTATATACACCAGCCCAAATAGCACACTGCTCCGCGCTCTTGGATGCTTAAATGCAATATTTATGCGGTGCTTCACTATAATAAGATACCCGCTTCTAAGCTGCTGCTTTTAAAAAACACAAACATATAAAAATACACAAAACAGGTAACTTTAAATCAAAAAGTCCACTATTCATGTATAGCAGCGCATGCACATTTTTCACAAAACATGCGTTTAAATAAAGTTCAGTTCAGTGTCCAGAGAGCAGGGTGCTTGTTCCGTTCATATTGTGAATGAGATACAGCTTCCACCATGTAGATCACCACTTGTGGGACGAAAAACAACCCCCTATGGGGATACACTCACCAAACACTTGAAACAAAAAAGCCTTTAAACTGCTAATCCAGCATCCTCCTTTGGCCACTAGTTGTATCCCTTATTGGAAATCGGCTTTCACATATAAAAAACAAAGATGCCCAAACATAGCATAATACTGTTTGACACTATTTATTATGTAAAAACCAAATATATATATGCGTACCAAATAGAAAACTGTTCAAGCATTTAAAAAAGTACTATGCCTTATCCCGCTGATTCAATCGCGCTCGAGGAGAAACTAACGTTTTGTTATGCACCTAAGGAGATACACTTCCGCCTTCCTCAGCTCGCTGGAATGCAGGGATTGAGGCGCACTCGTCACTTCCGGTATGGTTACGCCTTGACGCGTTTCGTCATTTCCGACTTCATCTGAGGGCGTAACATACAATACCGGAAGTGTTCTTTTATTTACATCCAAGACCAATCAATTACTACCACCGCATGATATACACCAATCACAGACTATCCCTCAGACTTATTCGTACTAAGAGCAGCTGCGATCGGCGCAGACCAACCCCCAAATGCAGCGATCTATGTAACCAGTATGCACAATATTAAAACAGTATGTACAATATTAAAAACTATTATTATCAATATATGTTACATAAATATGAACTGATCTATGTACTATTCATGCTAAAGGACAATCAGTCATCATATATGGTTGTCCACATACAAATCCAACCTGATCGGCCGATGTAATCGTGCACAATTAAAAATGTTCAGCAATCATTTTAAGAGTTCAATACTATAAAAATATATAATCTAAACCACTTGTATCATAAATAGTTAAAAAAAGTTAAAGTTAAAAACAGAACAATTGTTACCCATATGGCTACATTAAATTAAGTGAACCAGTGTTTTCCCGGAACCACAAATAAACAAACTACACGTGAAAAACATGTAGTAATACTTATTATATTTTTAAAAATTTTAAATTTTGAAAATTTAAAAATATAAAAAACCAAGCTATTCTTCATCTTACTATTGTCCAGACACAGGAAATATACAGATTTTGCTAAAAAGTGCAAAAAATTATTAAAAAATTATTATAAAAAATATATAAAATATATATATATATCCATATATGATTTCTTTACGCCACCCAGGTGGATATGCATATGACGCATGGTTTTCAAACAGTATTAGAGATACCCTAAGATAATTAAACCTTTTTATAAATAAATATATATTATACCATCTATACTATCAAAGACTCTTTTATAAAAAAATCTATAAAAAATGTTTTTTTTAAATATACATTTTAAAGGAACAGTAATTAAAAATGGCACTAGCTGTACATGAACTTATTAATGACCCTGCATGAGTTTTTAGACAAACTTTATGTATGGTCTTAAGTGTCACTTATAAAACAATTTATATCAAGTTCTATGTTTAGGCCTTTAGGGCTAAGGACATCTGCGGAATATATCCAATGAGTTTCTCGTTTGGATAATTCACGTATTAAATTCATGCCCCTCCAGTGTGGTTTAATTTGTTCTATTCCCCAAAATTGTAGACCCGTAGCATCTCTATTATGTTTAAGCTTTAAATGTAGTGACACATTGTGGTCCTTATATCCAATCATTATATTGTGTATATGTTCTGCTATTCTTACTCGCAGTTTTCTTTTGGTTCTGCCGATATACATTAGACCACATGGGCACTTTAAAGCGCATACCACGTGCGTACTATTGCACGTGATAAATTGTTCAATCGGGAAACTACGGTTATTAGATGGTGAGCAGAAATTATCTAGAGATCTAATAGGCCTTGCTACTTCACGGCACGCCTTGCATTTACGACAAGCAAAAAAAACCATTTCTATCCCAAAAAGTGGGAGGGGGTTTCGGGGGGGTCAATAACTTTTTTTACAATTTTATCTCCAAAACTTGGAGCTTTTCTATAAATAAACTGAGGTAGGACAGGTAATTCAGAATGTAATTTTTTATCCAGTAACAAAACATGCCAATGCCGTTTGAAGATACTTTCTACATCTTTATATTGTGAATGAAAGTTAGAGATAAAACCCCATTCTGTGTCACGTTTCACTTCAACAATCGTTCCTCGATCTATACTAGGTTCTTCCTCTCTTTTGTCTTTTAGACATAGTGCTCTAGGTATATTTCCAACGTCCTCAATCACTTTCTGTAGCTCCTGATGATCATATCCCTTTGAGGAAAACCTTTTTGTTAAAATATTGGCTTGTTTAATGTAATTCTCAAATTCTGAACAATTCCTTCGTACACGAGTCATTTGCCCTTTCGGGATATTCCGTAGCCACTGAGGGTGGTGGCCACTGGAAATAGGTAGATAACTATTACGATCTGTATTTTTAAAGAATACCTTAGTTTCCAATTTATCCCCTTTTCTATAGACTGTTACGTCTAAAAAATGTATCTCCTCCTTATTCCATTCCGAGGATAGACTAATGTTACGGTCATTGTTATTCAATTTGTTAATAAATAAATTTAGTTGCTCTGTATTTCCCTCCCAAATCAAAAACAAGTCATCAATAAAACGTTTATAGAAAATTTATTCAGAAGGAGGATCACTAAAAATCACTTTGTCCTCCCATTCTGCCATAAAAAGATTGGCTATGCTGGGTGCAAACTTTGCTCCCATTGCCACACCCCTTTTCTGCAAGTAAAATGCCCCCTCGTACCAAAAATAATTATGGCCTAGACAAAAGTCCAATGCATCCCTTAAAAATATTTTCTGGCTATGGGGAAGATCGTCTCTTTTACTAAGTGCCCAATTCCATACCGGAAGTGACGAGTGCGCCTCAATCCCTGCGTTCCAGCGAGCTGAGGAAAGCGGAAGTGAATCTCCTTAGGTGCATAACAAAACGTTTGTTTCTCCTCAAGCGCGATTGAATCAGCGGGATAAGGCATAGTACTTTTTTAAATGCTTGAACAGTTTTCTATTTGGTACGCATATATATATTTGGTTTTTACATAATAAATAGTGTCGGGGGCGTGACCGGAAGCGGAAGTAAGCGGACGCGTATCCGAGGAGCTCCGCCGAGGCCTCCTGACAATCTCTGGCCATCCGAGCCCGGCGAGCCTCTCCGCGGTTCCCCACCGTCCATCGGGGTTGCCGCTAGTGTGGGGCACAGTCCGATGCCCGTATCGGTCTCTGCAGCCACCGCAAACGCCGTTCTCCGGGCCGTGGCTGGCCGCCACCCGGGGACGCGGTGCCGCCATCTTGGGGCCTACTAAGTCCGGACGCTTACCGCTAGCCATCCACCGCCATCCACCCCTGGAAATCCCTCACAAAGTGTCTGGGGTCTGCAGAGCTGTCTCCCGGAGGCCATCGGCGGAAAAATAACCACCCTTAGCGGCGTACTCACACCCGGCCGCATCGCGGAGCTCCGGACGCCATATTGCGGCCTACGAGAACGCAGGACCACGCCAGCCTCTGCCGCAACACCGCCCGAGTGAGGAGTCTGCCCAGCGGACACACATCGCTGCTCATCCGGACACAGCACGGTCTGACCAACGGAGTACAGTGCTCAGCAGTCTCCCGGAGCGTCCATCCAGGCCCTGGATCTGGCCTATACCTCCACCAGGCCGCAGTGAGTACCAGAACGGCATCCCCCCCCCCCTCCACAGCGGACTAATTCCACCATACTTAGTGGGAGCCTGTACCACAAACAGATTCGGGGGGCAGATCCTGGGAGCACAGGAAGCTAAGTCCATCAGAGCTGGGAAAGCCTGAGGCTCAGGCCTATTTACTGGAGACGGCGGCCATCTTGCTACTCCAAGTACACCCTGTACCTCCCTAACTAACTAGCTCAACTTGGACTGAAATCACCTAACCCTTCCCCAGCACTCCCCCAGCACAGGTGTACACCCCACTAGCAATACAGTTCTCCTACCCAAGAACTGCCAAACTCTACCACAGGGGCGGTGGCCTGGTGAGCAACACACATGACTGTAATGTAGAGAAACCCTGGTGACCAGAAGGGCCTGTGCACTGAAAACGGACCTGACAGACGAATATGTCCACACAATCAAAGAGAAGCACACACAGCCATATTCTCCGCTCTGTGGGGACACCCCAGAAGAAGAAAAAGAACTCGTCGGCAAACCTTAGCAAATTTAAATACTGTGGAGGGAACAAAAACTCTAAAATGGCGCTGTCACGAAGAAACAGTATTGTGGAGGATATGGAAGATGATGAAGTCTCCCTATCGGCGTCTGAAGACTCAACCGCAGGCCATGGCAAAACCGACCAGCTCCTTACTTACGCAGCTATGACAGACATTGCCGCTGATATCAAAAGCTCCTTTGCTGCAGCAATCACAGATATTAAAACCGAGCTAATGAGATTAACTGAGCAAATGGCAATCACAGACAGAGCTGGGAAAAGGAGGGACAGGGCACTGATCAGGCTGGACGATATCACTAACTCGCATTCCCAACATTTGATCGCTATGAACAGGCAGATTGAAGACCTGGACAACCGTGGCAGGCGGAACAATATCAGAGTCAGAGGAGTGCCCGAATCGGTACCCCCGGACCAGATCAGACCAGCCCTAACTGCCATCTTTAACACTCTCATCGAACGGCCGGAGCAATCCCCCATTGAATTTGACAGGGCGCATAGGGCTCTCAGACCCAGAGCGCAGGATGGAATCCCCCCAAGGGACATCATCTGTTGCCTATCGAACTTTAGCCTGAAGGAAGACATCCTCCACAAAGCACGGATGAAGGAAAGGATAGTGCACGAAGAAGCTACGATCCAGCTTTTTCAAGACCTGTCGCCCAACATAAATCCTGACCTGATGCAAGTTATCTCCCAGCTCTCTAGTGCGGCACCTTGAAATGGAGCAACCCACCTTGTTTTGTTTTGTTTATGAAAAACTCACCCACTATCCCACCTTGGCGGCTGTCGCTATCTTGTTGCAATAGGGGGGCACACAACTCTAAAAGCTGAAGGTTCCCCCTTTCGCCTCCTCCCCCCCCTAACATGGTTAGACTTCAGTTTTCTGCGGAGAGACTATTACAATCTGCAGCAACAACATTGACTTTTATTCTGTTATGCTTTAACTTTTGTCTTTTATCTAGGTTCTGAGAATGGCGAAGTGTTAAGCGCCTAAATGTCGCTATTGGCGCATGAGATACCCCCCTACATCTCCAGAGATGGTGTATCTCTCATGACTTCAGAACAGTGAGTTACATTGCATGAGCCACCGCTGTATATTCCCTCCCCCCAACATAACATGGGGGAAAGTATACCCTTGCGGCTAGTAGCAGAAAGCAATAACAGGTTAACCCTAAGGACACTATTTAATCCATCTGGACTAGACCTCCTTCCGCATAGTCTGGACAAACATCCGTGAAGATCCCCCTACTTCACTCGCTATGACATATCTTGCTTGGGGATTATAAGGGAGGGCTAGACCTATATGAAACAGAAACCTTGTTCCTCTCTTGCCTGTTGTGGGAAACTTATCGTTCTTGCACAGGGACTAGGCTACCCCTAGTGTACACGGGGATGCCTGGACCTAGTAATGCAATGCGGAAGAGTTGAAAGTTAAGCACTTACTCACTTAGGCTTTGGGTTAAAATCTGATGGGGTCTTGTTTTTACTTTGGTTTTTTTTTGTGGGGTTTTTTTTTTTTTTTTTCTTTCTTTGCCAGTACTCGTTATACAGCTTGGTGCCTAGGCCTTAGTTTCTTTTGAATGGTTTATAAAGTGTTTATATTGTTAACTGCTCTTGCAAACTGGTTAATGGTAACTTGTACATCTCCTTCCCCCCCATTACTCAAATCCACCGTAGCCTACAATAGATGCTAATAACTGGTCTCAGATACCTTACTTTCAGACATCCTCTTGATGGGGATTAGACACAACGCACTGAGCCGGGCCCCCCCTCTGGTCACCTACATTGCTGCCACAGAGCAGTCCAAAGAAAAAGTCACCGTTAGACTGCTTATTGATCACCTCCCACTATCCCCCAAAGGGAAAATACCAACACATACGCATATTGGTTGAATCCCAAACAGATCCACCACGACTAGTGGCTGGTGGGTACTTCTCTTCTTATACCTTACCTACTTAAATCTTTCATCCCCCTTTCTCCCCTTACCTTACCCCCCCCCACCCCCTACTCCCATTCCCCCTCCTTTCCCCCACGCACGTACGCATTCTCCTCTTCTGTACCACAGCACCCTACCCTAACACGCTGTGCCACCTACAACTCCTGTGAAATTCACTCATGGAAGTAGCTTTTTCAGAACCCATCCATCCTAGATTAAAGGCCAAGATGGCATATGCTTTTCTAGGGAAAAAGCCAACCCTTGTCTCACATAATGTAAATGGCCTGAATATTCCTGAAAAACGGTCTAGATTGTTAAGAGAACTTAAAAAAGTACGTCCCTCCGTGATATTTCTACAAGAAACCCACTTCAAAGACAAAAATATTCCTAAACTCACTGACAATATATACACCAAAGCTTACCACTCTACTAATCCCCATGCCAAAACGAAAGGAGTGTCCATCCTACTGAACAAAGACGCACCTTTTGAACTGAAGCACCAACTTATTGACCCTGAGGGAAGATATTTGTTCCTGAAGGGCACCTGGGAGGGATCCCCTATAACACTTGCTAATGTGTACTTTCCGAACACCTCCCATGTGCCATTCTGTGGCAAAATAATCGAAGAACTTAAATGGTTTGCGGAGGGATGTGTTCTCCTGGGCGGGGACTTCAACATACCTCTTTCACCCCTGAAGGACACCTCTTCTGGACACATCCATGTCAGTTATAGGCTTCTTAAACGAATGAAAACACTACTGCAGTCATTGACTTTGGTGGATGCGTGGAGATCCATGCATCCATCGGAGAAGGACTTTACCTTTTACTCAGCACCTCACAAACGATACTCAAGAATTGACATGATCTTTGTCTCACAAAGAGATTTGGGTAACTTACTTGCAGCTGAGATTGGCATTATTGCCCTCTCTGACCACGCACCCACGGCTATCTCAGTAGAACTGGGTGCACACCGCAAACCTGCATTTAATTGGAGACTTAACCCTACACTCCTTACTGACCAAATAGTGAGAGATGACATCCAAAACACTATTAATACATACTTTCGCAATAACATTGACACTGATACAAACCCACTAAACAATTGGGAAGCCCACAAGTCAGTGGTGAGGGGTGAACTGATAAAATGGGGCGCTAGGAAGAAAAGGGAAAGAGAGGGTGAAATTACAAAACTATCCCAACAAATTTCTAACTTGGAACTACAACATAAACAATCCCAATCTCGCCGGGTAGAAGAGCAACTGACTGAACGCAGAAAGGCATTACGCCTCCTGCTGGATCTCAAAATCAAAAGATCCCTCTTTTTCAGAAAAAATATTTTTTATGAACAAGGGGACAAAAGTGGGAAACAACTAGCTAGGGCCCTGAAGGAAGCAACACTATCTAGTCATATCCATGCCATAAAGGACAAAAAGGGGACTCTGCAATACAAATCTAAAGAAATGGCAGATCTGTTCCACGATTACTATGCCAAATTATACAACCTGCCGGCCCAACACAAACCATCCCACATAACTCAGACAAAACAAGAAGCAATTAAAGACTTCTTGGAAAACAGTAACTTACCTTCTCTGGCAAGTGGCGAGGCAAACAAGCTGGATGACCCTATAGCTCTATCAGAGATCTCAGACGCAATATTTGATTTAAAAACAGGTAAGTGCCCTGGACCTGATGGTTTTACGTCACAATATTATAAGACTTACACAATCTCTCTCCTGAAACCTCTCCAAGCGGCCTTTAACTTTCTAGCAAAACACAGAAACAACTCCAACTCATTCTTAATGGCACACATAGCTGTTATCCCAAAACCTAACTAGGACCACTCCGATTGCGCAAACGTTAGGCCCATATCACTCCTAAATGTTGATCTCAAGATCCTGGCCAAAATACTTGCCAATAGATTGAAACCCCTTCTGGCAAAGATCATAGGCCCTGAGCAGGTGGGATTCATGCCAGGTAGGGAAGCACGTGACAATACCACTAAGGCACTGAATCTTATCCACTTTGCTCAAACCTCCAAAACAGCCGGCATATTGCTTTCCACTGACGCAGAGAAGGCTTTCGATAGAGTCTCCTGGGACTACATGATGGACACTTGTGCCCATATTGGATTAAAAGAGAACATGCTATCATGGATCTCAGCCCTCTATCGAAATCCCCAGGCCCAAATTAAAGTAAATAACATACTCTCAGACCCCATCTCGATTCACAATGGAACACGCCAAGGATGCCCTCTATCACCACTTCTCTTTATTATCACCTTAGAACCCCTAATCAGAACAATCAACCTACACAGAGATATTCAGGGCTTCGTAGTAAACCATAGAGAATACAAAATAGCCGCATATGCGGATGACCTTTTACTCTTCATCACCAACCCACATATATCTTTACCAAATCTTCAAAAAGTGTTTCGAACCTTTGGGTTCATTTCCAATTTTAAAGTGAATCAGTCAAAATCTGAAGCACTCAACCTTACCCTACCACCTGACCAATTTAAGAGACTGAAAGACAACTACCCTTATAAATGGGAACAGACCACACTCAAATACCTGGGAATAAACTTAACTAACAACCTTGACACTTTATACAACTACAACTTTAAACCTTTATTATCCACAATAACTAAAGACCTGCTGAGGTGGAAACCAAAGAAATTCTCATGGTTTGGCAGGGCGTCCATCTTGAAGATGACGATACTGCCTAGACTATTGTACCTATTTAATGCTCTACCCATAAAAATTCCGGAAACCTTTTTTAGCACTCTCCTTAAAGCACAGAGAAGCTTCCTCTGGGCAGATAGAAGACCCAGAATCAATTTCAATCTACTAACGCTCCCCAAAAGTGAGGGAGGCATGGGTCTTCCTGACTTCAAAAAATATTTTCAGGCCGCACACATCACCAGACTCATAGACTGGCACTGCCATGGCCCAAACAAAGACTGGGTCCAATTAGAAAGCAATCTAACCCTACATAAAACACTCTACTATCCATGGACTATACACTCCAAAAAAGATAAACAGATAGGACACCCACTGATTGAAAACACAATCAACATTTGGCACAGAATAGCGAGTCTTTACAAGATCGCATCCGTCCCGGGCCCGCTGACACCACTCACCAATAATCCTGCTTTCCCACCGGGTATGCACCATAAACTACCAAATGACCTCCTCATTCACCACTGTATAGCAAACTCGAAAATCAAAACATTTGACGCACTTAGCTCCGAGGTGGGCGAGACATTTCCTGGCCTGTGGTTTTACATGCAATTACGGGACTTTGTGGTGAACAGTAAGCACAAATCTAACTTTAGCCTCCCGTTGACGCAGCTGGAATCTATATGCTTAAAAAGATCACCGGTAGCGCACACCACGTCCCTTGCATACTCATGGCTAATGTGTACGCCACACGTGGATAATAATAAACACAAGAAGAAGTGGGAACATGACCTTAAACTGAAAATTTCTGAAAAGCAATGGGAAAAGGTGTGTATTCTGACACACAAATGCTCATTAAGCTCCAAATACCAAGAGATTTCCTATAAGGTCCTCACCCAGTGGTATTTGACACCGCAAAAGACCGGGAGATGGTCTCATCCCACCTCGGATGAATGCTGGAGATGTAAAACTTGTGTAGGCTCCTTTATACATATCTGGTGGGAATGCCCTTTTATCCGCACCTACTGGGACGAAATTAGGACCTGGATAAAACATATAACGGAAACTAATCTCGAGCTAGACGCAGCCGCATGCCTGATTAATCTAGTCCCAATTACCTTAAGTCGCTACAAAAAATCACTCTCTCGACACCTACTCGTTGCTGCTAAAACACTTATACCCATCTACTGGAAAACCCCCAGAGTCCCAGGAGTTAGGGACTGGTTAAATAGAGTGCAATATATTTTTAAAATGGAGGAAATAGTGGCAATGAAAAAAGAGAATAGCACTTCCTTTAACAAAACTTGGCAACCTTGGCTGGCTTTTTCCCTCTCTTCAGATTACCAATTACTTATGGGCTGAACTACCCGTCCCCAATATTCTCAGAGGAAAAGGAAATAGAAAGGAGAAACAGAATGATTGAGCTATATATGCCTCTATTAGATACACACTTAACTTAAGGAATTGAATCCCAGTGCGATGGTACCCCTCACCCCCCCCTTGACTTCCATCCCCCTTTACCTTGTACCCTCTTTCACCCTCCCTCTAATACATGATTTATCCAGTGGTATCTTTAGTTTCCACTTTAGTTATTGGATCTTGCTTTATCTTTTGTTCTAATTGAGATACTTGGTTACAACACAAATGCTACCTAACTGTATCAATGTGTGTATACATACCACTGTTGACGACATTTATAATCCTATGTTAATTGTAAACCTGAATATACTCTCAATAAAACCTTTGATTGTGAAAAAAAAAAAAAATTGTGTCAAACAGTATTATGCTATGTTTGGGCATCTTTGTTTTTTTATATGTGAAAGCCGATTTCCAATAAGGGATACAACTAGTGGCCAAAGGAGGATGCTGGATTAGCAGTTTAAGGGCTTTTTTGTTTCAAGTGTTTGGTGAGTGTATCCCCATAGGGGGTTGTTTTTCGTCCCACAAGTGGTGATCTACATGGTGGAAGCTGTATCTCATTCACAATATGAACGGATAGAACAAGCACCCTGCTCTCTGGACACTGAACTGAACTTTATTTAAACGCATGTTTTGTGAAAAATGTGCATGCGCTGCTATACATAAAAAGTGGACTTTTTGATTTAAAGTTACCTGTTTTGTGTATTTTTATATGTTTGTGTTTTTTAAAAGCAGCAGCTTAGAAGCGGGTATCTTATTATAGTGAAGCACTGCATAAATATTGCATTTAAGCATCCAAGAGCGCGGAGCAGTGTGCTATTTGGGCTGGCGTATATATATATTTAGCACATTTTTTCATATTGTTTAATTTTTATTTTCTCTGCTGCTATGGATGTCTTGCAAATTTTAAGGAATATGAACATTGACATTCAGTCACTGTTTATTAATTCAGAGCCAATAAGTACGGAAACCAATTATAATGAAACAATGTCTGCACTTAGTAATATATTGGAAAAACAGGTACGAACCTGGTGGGATATTTGTATCCTAGAACAGTATGCTAAGGAAAACATCATTTTAAGAAGTTTGAGGTGGGATGTAGCCCCACAGGACGGTTTAACTGATATAGACTCCACTCAGGAGTGGATAGACTTTTTTAATGGTGTAGGTTTTAAACTGCAACAGTTGGTTTTACAGCGTAAAAAGCGTAAAATGATAAATATTGAAAATAAAATTAGGGATTTACATGAACAATTGGATCCCATTAAAGGTTCTCAGGAAATTAAAGATTTTAATGATAGAGTACAAAAGAAATTAGAAAAAGTAGATAGGGATACACAAAAAAAGAAATTTAAAAAATATTATAGGGATTTAAATGATTTTAAGACAAATGCAGTATATGCTTGGCAACAACAGACGGATAATTCCAACCGTGAACGTGAAGGATTGGGTTTACCACCTCCACTTCCGCGACCAGGTGATCAAGCTTTTAGATTTGGAGCAATGAATTCACAAGCCAAGGTGATGGATGAAAACATTCCAAACAGCTCATTCTTAAGTTCTCCCGCATATTCCTCTATGCCTTTCAAACAAACAAAGAGAAAGGCAAAGGGAAAAAGAGGAGAAAATAATCAACGCTATTTTGAAAATCCTCCTGGGGTAGTTCCTCCTTCATCGAATTATGGACCTTATGGAAATTCCCCATATAGGCTTTACAATGTCCCCGTACACAATAGGTTTCAACCTCTTCAATCACATAATAATTATGGGTATTTTCCCCCACAACGTCCTTTTTTTAGGGAGAGGGAGGGGAAGTCATTGGAGAGGTCGAGGATTCCACCCACACAGGGGGAAACCACCATACCATCAACACACATACAACCATCAAAATGGTATGGAAAATTTAAGGCATCCTCCGTATCACCCCCAGAAAGAGGATCCGATGCCAAACAACAGGGTTCTACCTTTGCGCAAAGAAGTAAACCCAGGGGCTGCAGGGCTGGTCGCAGGATCCAACAAAAGAAGGCGGGAGTCGGAATAGATGCCATTTTTAATCTAGCACAAGTAGTTTTATCTCATAAGGAACAGACTATTTAAAATTTAGGTCTTAAGTGTGGAATGAAAAAACCGGTCAATAAAGTTAATGTATTTGTGGATGTACACAAATACATACGCAAATGAAACATAAAAAAGCATTTTCTAGGGAGTCAACCACTGGTAGGACCACCCGTAACATATATAAATAAGCCAGTTAACAGTGGTCTAAAAAATAAATCCCTTTTTAATCCACCTAATTTGCCTAATCACCATATAGAGGTTTTTAAGGGTTTAGTTTTAAAAGATCTCGAAATGTTAAAACCTATAAAATTACCACAATATTGATATATTAATGATGGCATTGAAATGCTAGAAAAACGGAGAGGTATTATTATTCGTCCAGCGGACAAAGGAGGTGGTGTAGTCATTCTCACGAAAGAATTTTACCATGATCAGATTATAGAGATGTTATCTGACAACTAAACATATGCAAAGTTGGAATCAGATCCAACAAGAACATATCAAAATCAGTTGGAAAAATTGGTGGGGTCTGTGGTAGGGAAGAATGTGCTCATGAATAAGGAGGAAAAATATCTTCTTCCCTCGAGCAATAGGATACCTACACTATACACCCTACCCAAGATACATAAAGACCCAATAAATCCACCAGCTAGGCCCATCGTAAATAGCATTGGTTCAGTGTCATCAAGACTGGGTCAATATTTAGATACTTTTTTACAAAAAAGTGTGGTAAATACGAGATCTTATTTAAGGGACACAAAAAGTTTTTTTAATTTTCTACATAAAGTAGATTTAAAAAATAGAAGGGAAGTCTTAATGGTGACATCAGATGTCGCATCACTTTATTCGGTAATTCAGCATGACGATGCTCTTCTAGCATTAAATTGGGCACTTAGTAAAAGAGACGATCTTCCCCATAGCCAGAATTTTTTTTTAAGGGATGCATTGGACTTTTGTCTAGGCCATAATCATTTTTGGTACGATGGGGCGTTTTACTTGCAGAAAAGGGGTGTGGCAATGGGAGCAAAGTTTGCACCCAGCATAGCCAATCTTTTTATGGCAGAATGGGAGGACAAAGTGATTTTTAGTGATCCTCCTTCTGAATAAATTTTCTATAAACGTTTTATTGATGACTTGTTTTTGATTTGGGAGGGAAATACAGAGCAACTAAATTTATTTATTAACAAATTGAATAACAATGACCGTAACATTAGTCTATCCTCGGAATGGAATAAGGAGGAGATACATTTTTTAGACGTAACAGTCTATAGAAAAGGGGATAAATTGGAAACTAAGGTATTCTTTAAAAATACAGATCGTAACAGTTATCTACCTATTTCCAGTGGCCACCACCCTCAGTGGCTACGGAATATCCCGAAAGGGCAAATGACTCGTGTACGAAGGAATTGTCCAGAATTTGAGAATTACATTAAACAAGCCAATATTTTAGCAAAAAGGTTTTCCTCAAAGGGATATGATCATCAGGAGCTACAGAAAGTGATTGAGGAAACGTTGGAAATATACCTAGAGCACTATGTCTAAAAGACAAAAGAGAGGAAGAACCTAGTATAGATCGAGGAACGATTGTTGAAGTGAAACGTGACAAAGAATGGGGTTTTATCTCTAACTTTCATTCACAATATAAAGATGTAGAAAGTATCTTCCAATGGCATTGGCATGTTTTGTTACTGGATAAAAAATTACATTCTGAATTACCTGTCCTACCTCAGTTTATTTATAGAAAAGCTCCAAGTTTTGGAGATAAAATTGTAAAAAAAGTTATTGACCCCCCGAAACCCCCTCCCACTTTCTGGGATAGAAATGTGTTTTTTGCTTGTCGTAAATGCAAGGCGTGCCGTGAAGTAGCAAGGCCTATTAGATCTCTAGATAATTTCTGCTCACCATCTAATAACCGTAGTTTCCCGATTGAACAATTTATCACGTGCAATAGTACGCACGTGGTATACGCTTTAACGTGCCCATGTGGTCTAATGTATATCGGCAGAACCAAAAGAAAACTGCGAGTAAGAATAGCAGAACATATACACAATATAAAGATTGGATATAAGGACCACAATGTGTCACTACATTTTAAGCTTAAACATAATAGAGATGCTACGGGTCTACAATTTGGGGGAATAGAACAAATTAAACCACACTGGAGGGGCATGAATTTAATACGTTAATTATCCAAACGAGAAACTCATTGGATATATTCCGCAGATGTCCTTAGCCCTAAAGGCCTAAACATAGAACTTGATATAAATTGTTTTATAAGTGACACTTAAGACCATACATAAAGTTTGTCTAAAAACTCATGCAGGGTCATTAATAAGATCATGTACAGCTAGTGCCATTTTTAATTACTGTTCCTTTAAAATGTATATTTAAAAAAAACATTTTTTATAGATTTTTTTATAAAAGAGTCTTTGATAGTATAGATGGTATAATATATATTTCTTTTATAAAAAGGTTTAATTATCTTAGGGTATCTCTAATACTGTTTGAAAACCATGCGTCATATGCATATCCACCTGGGTGGCGTAAAGAAATCATATATGGATATATATATATATTTTATATATTTTTTATAATAATTTTTTAATAATTTTTTGCACTTTTTAGCAAAATCTGTATATTTCCTGTGTCTGGACAATAGTAAGATGAAGAATAGCTTGGTTTTTTTATATTTTTCAATTTTCAAAATTTTTATTTTTTAAAAATATAATAAGCATTACAGTAGACCCTTTCAATTACTACATGTTTTTCACGTGTTGTTTGTTTATTTATGGTTCCGGGAAAACACCGGTTCACTTAATTTAATGTAGCCATATGGGTAACAATTGTTCTGTTTTTAACTTATATTTATGATACAAGTGGTTTAGATTATATATTTTTATAGTATTGAACTCTTAAAATGATTGCTGAACATTTTTAATTGTGCACGATTACATCGGCCGATCAGGTTGGATTTGTATGTGGACAACCATATATGATGACTGATTGTCCTTTAGCATGAATAGTACATAGATCAGTTCATATTTATGTAACATATATTGATAATAATAGTTTTTAATATTGTACATACTGTTTTAATATTGTGCATACTGGTTACATAGATCGCTGCATTTGGGGGTTGGTCTGCGCCGATCGCAGCTGCTCTTAGTACGAATAAGTCTGAGGGATAGTCTGTGATTGGTGTAGCACCCTGTATATCATGCGGTGGTAGTAATTGATTGGTCTGGGATGTAAATAAAAGAACACTTCCGGTAGTCGGAAGTCGGAAATGACGAAACGCGTCAGGGCGAAACCATACCGGAAGTGACGAGTGCGCCTCAATCCCTGCGTTCCAGCGAGCTGAGGAAGGCGGAAGTGTATCTCCTTAGGTGCATAACAAAACGTTTGTTTCTCCTCGAGCGTGATTGAATCAGCGGGATAAGGCATAGTACTTTTTTAAATGCTTGAACAGTTTTCTATTTGGTACGTATATATATTTTTGGTTTTTACATAATAAATAGTGTCAAACAGTATTATGCTATGTTTGGGCATCTTTGTTTTTTATATGTGAAAGCCGATTTCCAATAAGGGATACAACTAGTGGCCAAAGGAGGATGCTGGATTAGCAGTTTAAAGGCTTTTTTGTTTCAAGTGTTTGGTGAGTGTATCCCCATAGGGGGTTGTTTTTCGTCCCACAAGTGGTGATCTACATGGTGGAAGCTGTATCTCATTCACAATATGAACGGAACAAGCACCCTGCTCTCTGGACACTGAACTGAACTTTATTTAAACGCATGTTTTGTGAAAAATGTGCATGCACTGCTATACATGAATAGTGGACTTTTTGATTTAAAGTTACCTGTTTTGTGTATTTTTATATGTTTGTGTTTTTTAAAAGCAGCAGCTTAGAAGCGGGTATCTTATTATAGTGAAGCACCGCATAAATATTGCATTTAAGCATCCAAGAGCGCGGAGCAGTGTGCTATTTGGGCTGGCGTATATATATATATATTTAGCACATTTTTTCATATCATTCATATTTGTTGCCTCAAATATCTGTGTGCTAAGTATACCTTTTGTTTCATTCTCATAGGGGAGCAAAGAATTGGGACATATGAGGTCACCAGGGACCCCTCACCTCCTGAACAAGGGGAACAGAGGTCACAACCAGAGGATGTAGAGGAAGCAGAGGTGCTCGAGACTGAGACCACAACAGGTGAGTGTATGACACCCCAGCTTCAGGTAATAAGAGATGTATGCTTGCATATTTTTAATGCATGGTGTGTTTTTTTGATTTTTAGGTGATGTACGGGTTTTGGAAGAATGATCAGATCATTTCACCAGTGACAGCGCCCAAAGGCTAATCCAGGACATCATGTGGTTATCCAACAGAAAACTATGGATATTGTAAAACTTAACAACATGATTGATGTCCTAGGAAGAATTACATTTTCAAAAAAATTGGCACTATTTTGTGTTTTGTGTCAAAAAGTTTTACATTTAAAAAAAGCATAATTTTGAAGATGCACACAGTATGTCAACATGTGCTTTCTGCCATCAGGGGATAGCAATGTACGCGTTTTGTGTCTGCAACCCCTTCCTCAAAACTCAAGTAGATGAGAGGAAGGTGTTGCACCCCAAAAACATGTCCATTTGTCCCCCATGATGGGAGATAGCACATGCTGACATTAGGCATGGGATCAGAATGCAAATCCCCAGTTTGACTCCCAATTTGTGTGCATCTTCAAAATTAGGTGTTTACAGGGGTGACTTCACCCCATCTGTTGAAGGCAAAATCCACACATTTTGGAAAATTTTGGCGCACTTCACGGGCACTTTGGGGGAGCAAGCCAGAAAGGGCCGCTTCCATGGACGTCATTAATTGCGGAAGCCCAGCATCAGGCCCAACTGTGACCATATAATTTGGGTTGTTTCTTTTCATAAAGTTATGCCACATGCAACAAGATAAAATGATGGTGTTAAGTTTGTATTCCGCCATATTAATGCCGTTTGAAACAGGCGGAACTGGCTGGCCAGAATCCCAAACGCGTTCTCCACAACTCTTCTGGCTCTGGCCAGCCAGTAATTAAAAGCCCTTTTCTCAGGGGTGAGGGTTCTCTGGGGGAATGACCTCATGATATGGTTTCCCAGACCGAAAGCCTCATCTGCTACGAAGACAAATGGCAGTCCTTCGACGTTCTCCTCCGGGGGTGACAATCCCAAGCCACCACTCTCGAGACGTCGGTAAAACTCGGTCTGGGTAAATACTCCTCCATCCGACATCCGGCCATTCCTCCCCACGTCCACATATATAAACCCATATGTCGCCGACACCACCGCCATCAACACGATACTATGAAACCCCTTATAGTTAAAATAGTATGACCCCAAATGTGGGGGGTGGGAGGATGCGGACGTGCTTCCCATTGATTGCACCTCCGCAGTTAGGAAAATCCCACCGCTGGGCAAACTGGGAGGCCACAGTCTGCCATTCCTGTGGCGTCAAACAAAAAAATCGAATTAGTAATTTTGCATAAAAACATTACAAGCAGATTATACACAAACATTGTTGGCCAACATCAGTATAACATTTCTTGTAAAGGGTATTTAAAGGCTAAAATATAAGGTCCACTTATCAGATTCATCACCCCCCTCTGATGGCCCCTTGTAAATATTTTGGTGGGGGGAGGTATGTTTTGTACAGGTAACCACCCTCTCCACTACGTAATGGAGTAATAACAAAGTAATGTGTACTACTTTGGCCAGCCCCTCCTTAATTACACTATTGGCAGCCCACCGGACAGGTAATAAGAAGTGGCATCAAAACAAATTAATAAATGGAAGCACATTTGTAGATTCTGCAATTACCTATCAAGATAATAATAGGAGAATAAAAATGTAAACAGTAGCATTTGAAAGTATTGAGACAGGCCCTTGCACTACATGCTTTGGAGAAATGCATCCATAAATCTGACCACAAAAGAGGTAGGTATAGTGTGTATTGGGTTTGGCAAAGTCAGCAGATAGAGGATTACTATCAGCTGACTTATTAGCGGTTAGGGGGGTTCCAAAAGATTTTGTGCCCCCCAAAAAGCCTCTGGCACTCTGCATGAATTTAAGGACAACAATAACATTTGTAAACATTTTAGGGGGTCTTTAGGGTAAAGCATTACAATGGAGATGACAAAATAGATTGTTAATTGACTAGACTATAGGAGTATATGGGCCTCGGATAGCATGCTGGAGGGGTTAATAAAGGCAAATATGCATGAAGGACAAAAAAGGAGCATACAAAATTCCAACATGCATGAGGACAAAGAGGAATTTCCCAGCTTATTACAATTATGTTAATTATAGAATGATAAAAGAAATCCAATACATTAGCAAACATTAAATACATAGAATGTGATGTTAAAGGAGAAAACTTACCCTCATATATTCCTTCTGCAGGACCTGTATGATGGCAGAACACGTCTCTGGAATAATGATTCCCAGAGCCTGGGGGGAGATGCCTGTTGAGAACTTGAGGTCCTGAAGGCTTCTCCCAGTTGCCAAGTACCGCAACGTGGCAACTAGCCTCTGCTCCGGAGTGATGGCTTGCCGCATGCAGGTATCCTGCCTGGTGATATAAGGGGACAGCAAACCCAGCAGACGGTGAAAAACGGGGTCCGTCATCCAGAGATAATTCCTGAAATCATCAGGATTATTCTCACGGATCTCATGCAGCAAAGGCATTTGAGAGAACTGGTCCCGCTGGCGCAACCAATTCTTGGTCCACGAACTCATCCTTGCCCTGTTCATGGACCAGACTTGTGTCAAAGTAAGAACCCCAACACCAAGCCCCTGCACAGCACGAACTCTATGACGAGTACGTACGCGTAACATGGCTTCAAAACAGTCAGCTGGTCAGAAATGACAACAGAAAGCACTGATAAACAGCAAGGCCTGAAAGAACGAAACGCAAATCAGCAACGAGCGGACAATAAGCACTGAAAATCAAAGCATACTATACCAAGATATAGTCCACAATGAGCAACAAATGCTAACTGACTACACGCACTGATAAGCAGATATGCACCGACAAGCACAAACTGTAGAACAGTAACGAACTGAAGCACAAATCTGAAAAGCGCTAATCGTCTCTAACCAAACTTCTACTAACATGCAATAAACACGAGATCAGCAGAAGGAGCTTAAAGGGTGCCGTACGTGGTGCTGAAATTCCCTTTTCTAGTCCCGTAGTACGTGGTGGACGTCACAGAGTTCTTGGCAGTCGGAATTTGGTGTGACCGTCGGAAAAAATAATCAGAGCTTCTTCCGACGAGAACTCCGATCGTGTGTACGTGCCATTACTCTGCAGTACCCCCCATTACTCTGCAATACCCTGCCATTACTCCACCCCCCAATACTCTGCAGTACCCCCCATTACTCTGCAATACCCTGCCATTACTCTGCAGTACCCCCCATTACTATGCAGTACCCCCCATTACTCTGCAATACCCTGCCATTACTCTGAAATACCCTGCAATACTCTGCAGTACCCTGCCATTACTCTGAAATACCCTACCATTACTCTGCAGTACCCTGCCATTACTCTGCAGTACCCCCCAATACTCTGCAGTACCCTGCCATTACTCTGCAGTACCCCCCAATACTCTGCAGAACCCTGCCATTACTCTGCAGTACCCCCAATACTCTGCAATACCCCCCAATACTCGGCAATACCCGACAATACCCTCCAATACCAGACAATACCCCACAATACCCCCAATACTCTGCAATACCCCCCAATACTCTGCAATACCCGCCAATACTCTGCAATACCCCGCCAATACCAGCCAATACCTGCCAATACCCCGTCAATACTCTACAATACCCTGCCATAAATTGCCATACCCAGCCATACTTTGAGATACCCTGCAATACCCAGCCATACTCGGAGATACCCAGCCATACTCGGTGATACCCTGCAATACCCAGCCATAGACGCCCCCCAACCCTCACCGCCCTCCGGTGCTTCTACTAACTCGCCAATGCGATCAAAGCCAGAATATTTTTTTTTTTCAGGCTTCCCAGCCTAGAGGTGAGATGTGGGGTCATATTGACCCCCAGATTTCACTGTAAAGAGGACCTGTCATGCCATATTCCTATTACAAGGGATGTTTACATTCCTTGTAATAGGAATAAAAGTGATAAAAAATTTATTTTTGGGGAAAAAAATGTCAAACTAAAATAAATAAAGTAAAATGAACAATAAAAAAAAAAAAAAAAAATTAAAGCGCCCCTGTCCCCATGTGCTCGCATGCGGAAGCGAACGCATACGTAAGCCCCGCCCACATATGAAAACGGTCTTCAAACCACACATGTGAGGTATCGCTGTGAACGTTAGAGCGAGAGCAATAATTCTAGCCCTAGACCTCCTCTGTAACTCAAAACATGTAACCAGTAAAAAAAAATTTAAGCTTCGCCTATGGGGATTTTTAAGTAGCGACGTTTGGCGCCATTCCACGGGCATGTGCATCTTTGAAGAGTGACATGTTCAATATCTATTTACTCAGCATAACTTCATATTTCACTTTATGCAAAAATTGGGCTAACTTTACTGTTTTGTTTTTTTAAAGCACAAAACAGTTTTTTCCCCCAAAAAAATACGTTCAAAAAATTGCTGCGCAAATACCGTGTGAGATAAAAATTTGCAATGACCACCATTGTATTTTCCAGGGTCTTTGCTAAAAAAATATATATAATGTTTTGGGGTTCTGTGTAATTTTCTAGCAAATAAATGATTATTTTTACATGTAGGAGAGAAATGTCAGAATTGTCCTGGGTGCTCCAGAACGCCTGATGGCGCTCCCTGCATTTTGGGCCTCTGTATGTGGCCACACTGTGTAAAAGTCTCACACATGTGGTATCACCGTACTCGGGAGTAATAGCAGAATGTGTTTTGGGGTGTAATTTGTGGTATGCATATGCTGTGTGTGAGAAATAACCTGATAATATGACAATTTTGTGGAAAAAAAAAAGTCAAAAAAATCTTGATTTTGCAAAGAATTGTGGGAAAAAATGACAACTTCAAAAAACTCATCATGCCTCTTACTAAATACATTGGAATGTCTTCTTTCCAAAAAGGGGTCATTTGGGGGGTATTTGTACTTTTCTGGCATGTTAGGGTCTCAAGAATTGAAATAGGCCGCCAGTACTTCAGGTGTGATCAATTTTCAGATATTTGCACCATAGCTTGTGGACTCTCTAACTTTCACAAAGACCAAATAATATCCACCAATTTGTACTTATTTTTACCAAAGATATGTAGTAGTATAAATTTTGGCCAAAAATTATGAAGAAAAAATTACTAATCTGCTAAATTTTATAACAGAAACGAAGAAAAATGCATTTTTTCACAGAATTTTTGGTCTTTTTTCTTTTATAGCACAAAAAAAAAAACTGAGAGGTGATTAAATACCACCAAAAGAAAGCTCTATTTGTGTGAAAAAAAGGACAAAAATTTCATATGGGTACAGTGTTGCATGACTGAGTAATTGTCATTCAAAATGTGAGAGCACCAAAAGCTGAAAATTGGTCTGGTTATTAAGGGTGTTTAAGTGCCCAGTGGTCAAGTGGTTAATAAAGGGTTGCTTCAGGTGTATACTGTGCAGGAAGCACACAATACCCACTTTAACTGCTGCAGATACCTATATTACAGAAACAGAACACCAGCAATAAAGGGTAGCTTCAGGTGTATACTATGCAGGAGGCACAAAACACCCCCCCAAAATCATGCAGATACTCATATTACAGAAACAGAACACCAGCAATAAAGGGTAGCTTCAGGTGTATACTGTGCAGGAGGGACACAACGCCCACTTTAACTGCTGAAGATGCCTGTTTTACAGAAACAGAACACCAGCAATAAGGGGTATCTTCAGATGTGTACTTTGCAGGAGGCACACAACACCCACTCTAACTGATGCAGATGCCTGTATTACAGAAACAGCACCCCAGTAATAAAGGGTAGCTTCAGGTGTATACTGGGCAGGAGGCACACAACACCCACTTTAACTTCCTGCAGATGCCTGTATTACAGAAACAGAACACCAGCTATAAGGGGTGTCTTCATACTGTGCAGGAGGCACACAACACCCACTCTAACTTCTGCAGATACCTGTATTACAGAAACAGAACACCAGTAATAAAGAGTAGCTTCAGGTGTATATTGTGCAGGAGGCACACAACACCCAGCCAAACTGATGCAGATGCCTGTATTACATAAACAGAACACCAGTAATAAAGGGTAGCTTCAGGTGTATACTCTACAGGAGGCACACAACACCCACTTTATCTGCTGCAGATGCCTGTATTACAGAAACAGAACTCCAGCAATAAGGGGCATCTTCAGGTGTATACTGTGCAGGAGGCACACAACACCCACTCTAACTTCTGCAGATACTCGTATTACAGAAACAGAACACCAGTAATAAAGAGTAGCTTCAGGTGTATACTGTGCAGGCGGCACACAACACCCACCCAAACTGATGCAGATGCCTGTATTACATAAACAGAACACCAGTAATAAAGGGTAGCTTCAGGGGTATACTCTACAGGAGGCACACAACACCCACTTTATCTGCTGCAGATGCTTGTATTACAGAAAAAGAACACCAGCAATAAGGGGTATCTTCAGGTGTATACTGTGCAGGAGGCACACAACACCCACTCTAACTTCTGCAGATACTCGTTTTACAGAAACAGAACACCAGCAATAAAGGGTAGCTTCAGGTGTATACTGTGCAGGAGGCACACAACACCCACTCAAACTGATGCAGATGCCTGTATTACAGAAACAGAACACCAGTAATAAAGGGTAGCTTCAGGTGTATACTCTTCAGGAGGCCCACAACACCCACTGTAACTGCTGAAGATGCCTGTATTACAGAAACAGAACACCAGCAATAAAGGGTAGCTTCAGGTCTATACTGTGCAGGAGGCACACAACGCCCACTTTAACTGCTGAAGATGCCTGCATTACATAAACAGAACACCAGTAATAAAGGGTAGCTTCAGGTGTATACTCTACAGGAGGCACACAACACCCACTTTATCTGCTGCAGATGCCTGTATTACAGAAACAGAACACCAGCAATAAGGGGTATCTTCATACTGTGCAGGAGGCAAACAACGCCCACTCTAACTTCTGCAGATACCTGTATTACAGAAACAGAACACCAGTAATAAAGAGTAGCTTCAGGTGTATACTGTGCAGGGGGCACACAACACCCACCCAAACTGATGCAAATGCCTGTATTACATAAACAAAACACCAGTAATAAAGGGTAGCTTCAGGTGTATACTCTACAGGAGGCACACAACACCCACTTTATCTGCTGCAGATGTCTGTATTACAGAAACAGAACACCAGCAATAAGGGGTATCTTCAGGTGTATACTGTGCAGGAGGCACACAACACCCACTCTAACGTCTGCATATACTCATATTACAGAAACAGAACACCAGTAATAAAGAGTAGCTTCAGGTGTATACTGTGCAGGAGGCACACAACACCCACCCAAACTGATGCAGATGCCTGTATTAGATAAACAGAACACCAGTAATAAAGGGTAGCTTAAGGTGTATACTCTACAGAAGGCACACAGCACCCACTTTATCTGCTGCAGATGCCTGTATTACAGAAACAGAACACCGGCAATAAGGGGTATCTTCAGGTGTATACTGTGCAGGAGGCACACAACACCCACTCTAACTTCTGCAGATACTCGAATTACAGAAACAGAACACCAGCAATAAAGGGTAGCTTCAGGTGTATACTGTGCCGGAGGCACACAACACCCACTCTAATTTCTGCAGATACTCTTATTACAGAAACAGAACACCAGCAATAAAGGGTAGCTTCAGGTGTATACTGTGCAGGAGGCACATAACACCCACTCAAACTGATGCAGATGCCTGTATTACAGAAACAGAGCACCAGTAATAAAGGGTCATTTCAGGTGTATACTGTGCAGGAGGCACACAACACCCACCCAAACTGATGCAGATGCCTGTATTACATAAACAGAACACCAGTAATAAAGGGTAGCTTCAGGGGTATACTCTACAGGAGGCACACAACACCCACTTTATCTGCTGCAGATGCCTGTATTACAGAAAAATAACACCAGCAATAAGGGGTATCTTCAGGTGTATACTGTGCCGGAGGCACACAACACCCACTCTAACTTCTGCAGATACTCGTATTACAGAAACAGAACACCAGCAATAAAGGGTAGCTTCAGGTGTATACTGTGCAGGAGGCACACAACACCCACTTTAACTGCTGCAGATGCTTGTATTACAGAAACAGAACACCAGCAATAAAGGGTAGCTTCAGGTATATACTGTGCAGGAGGCACACAACGCCCACTTTAACTGCTGAAGATGCCTGTATTACAGAAACAGAACACCAGAAATAAGGGGTATCTTCAGATGTGTACTTTGCAGGAGGCACCCAACACCCACTTTAACTGCTGCAGATGCCTATATTACAGAACGCCAATAATAAAGGGTTGCTTCAGGTGTATACTGGGCAGGAGGCACACAACACCAACTTTAACTGCTGCAGATGCCTGTATTACAGAAACAGAACACCAGCAATAAGGGGTATCTTCATACTGTGCAGGAGGCACACAATGCCCACTCGAACTTCTGCAGATACCTGTATTACAGAAACACAACACCAGTAATAAAGAGTAGCTTCAGGTGTATACTGTGCAGGAGGCACACAACACCCACCCAAACTGATGCAGATGCCTGTATTACATAAACAGAATACCAGTAATAAAGGGTAGCTTCAGGTGTATACTGTTCAGGAGGCACACAACACCCACTTTAACTGCTGCAGATGCCTGTATTACAGAAACAGAACACCAGCAATAAGGGGTGTCTTCACACTGTGCAGGAGGCACACAACGCCCACTCTAACTTCTGCAGATACCTGTATTACAGAAACAGAACACCAGTAATAAAGAGTAGCTTCAGGTGTATACTGTGCAGGAGGCACACAACACCCAGCCAAACTGATGCAGATGCCTGTATTACATAAACAGAACACCAGTAATAAAGGGTAGCTTCAGGTGTATACTCTACAGGAGGCACACAACACCCACGTTATCTGCTGCAGATGCCTGTATTACAGAAACAGAACTCCAGCAATAAGGGGTATCTTCAGGTGTATACTGTGCAGGAGGCACACAACACCCACTCTAACTTCTGCAGATACTCGTATTACAGAAACAGAACACCAGTAATAAAGTGTAGCTTCAGGTGTATACTGTGCAGGAGGCACACAACACCCACCCAAACTGATGCAGATGCCTGTATTACATAAACAGAACACCAGTAATAAAGGGTAGCTTCAGGGGTATACTCTACAGGAGGCACACAACACCCACTTTATCTGCTGCAGATGCTTGTATTACAGAAAAAGAACACCAGCAATAAGGGATATCTTCAGGTGTATACTGTGCAGGAGGCACACAACACCCGCTCTAACTTCTGCAGATACTCGTATTACAGAAACAGAACACCAGTAATAAAGTGTAGCTTCAGGTGTATACTGTGCAGGAGGCACACAACACCCACCCAAACTGATGCAGATGCCTGTATTACATAAACAGAACACCAGTAATAAAGGGTAGCTTCAGGGGTATACTCTACAGGAGGCACACAACACCCACTTTATCTGCTGCAGATGCTTGTATTACAGAAAAAGAACACCAGCAATAAGGGATATCTTCAGGTGTATACTGTGCAGGAGGCACACAACACCCACTCTAACTTCTGCAGATACTCGTTTTACAGAAACAGAACACCAGCAATAAAGGGTAGCTTCAGGTGTATACTGTGCAGGAGGCACACAACACCCACTCAAACTGATGCAGATGCCTGTATTACAGAAACAGAACACCAGTAATAAAGGGTAGCTTCAGGTGTATACTCTTCAGGAGGCCCACAACACCCAAAGTAACTGCTGAAGATGCCTGTATTACAGAAACAGAACACCAGCAATAAAGGGTAGCTTCAGGTCTATACTGTGCAGGAGGCACACAACGCCCACTTTAACTGCTGAAGATGCCTGCATTACATAAACAGAACACCAGTAATAAAGGGTAGCTTCAGGTGTATACTCTACAGGAGGCACACAACACCCACTTTATCTGCTGCAGATGCCTGTATTACAGAAACAGAACACCAGCAATAAGGGGTATCTTCATACTGTGCAGGAGGCACACAACGCCCACTCTAACTTCTGCAGATACCTGTATTACAGAAACAGAACACCAGTAATAAAGAGTAGCTTCAGGTGTATACTGTGCAGGAGGCACACAACACCCACCCAAACTGATGCAGATGCCTGTATTACATAAACAGAACACCAGTAATAAAGGGTAGCTTCAGGGGTATACTCTACAGGAGGCACACAACACCCACTTTATCTGCTGCAGATGCTTGTATTACAGAAAAAGAACACCAGCAATAAGGGATATCTTCAGGTGTATACTGTGCAGGAGGCACACAACACCCACTCTAACTTCTGCAGATACTCGTTTTACAGAAACAGAACACCAGCAATAAAGGGTAGCTTCAGGTGTATACTGTGCAGGAGGCACACAACACCCACTCAAACTGATGCAGATGCCTGTATTACAGAAACAGAACACCAGTAATAAAGGGTAGCTTCAGGTGTATACTCTTCAGGAGGCCCACAACACCCAATGTAACTGCTGAAGATGCCTGTATTACAGAAACAGAACACCAGCAATAAAGGGTAGCTTCAGGTCTATACTGTGCAGGAGGCACACAACGCCCACTTTAACTGCTGAAGATGCCTGCATTACATAAACAGAACACCAGTAATAAAGGGTAGCTTCAGGTGTATACTCTACAGGAGGCACACAACACCCACTTTATCTGCTGCAGATGCCTGTATTACAGAAACAGAACACCAGCAATAAGGGGTATCTTCATACTGTGCAGGAGGCACACAACGCCCACTCTAACTTCTGCAGATACCTGTATTACAGAAACAGAACACCAGTAATAAAGAGTAGCTTCAGGTGTATACTGTGCAGGGGGCACACAACACCCACCCAAACTGATGCAAATGCCTGTATTACATAAACAGAACACCAGTAATAAAGGGTAGCTTCAGGTGTATACTCTACAGGAGGCACACAACACCCACTTTATCTGCTGCAGATGTCTGTATTACAGAAACAGAACACCAGCAATAAGGGGTAACTTCAGGTGTATACTGTGCAGGAGGCACACAACACCCACTCTAACGTCTGCATATACTCATATTACAGAAACAGAACACCAGTAATAAAGAGTAGCTTCAGGTGTATACTGTGCAGGAGGCACACAACACCCACCCAAACTGATGCAGATGCCTGTATTAGATAAACAGAACACCAGTAATAAAGGGTAGCTTCAGGGGTATACTCTACAGGAGGCACACAACACCCACTTTATCTGCTGCAGATGTCTGTATTACAGAAACAGAACACCAGCAATAAGGGGTATCTTCAGGTGTATACTGTGCAGGAGGCACACAACACCCACTCTAACTTCTGCAGATACTCGTATTACAGAAACAGAACACCAGCAATAAAGGGTAGCTTCAGGTGTATACTGTGCCGGAGGCACACAACACCCACTCTAATTTCTGCAGATACTCTTATTACAGAAACAGAACACCAGCAATAAAGGGTAGCTTCAGGTGTATACTGTGCAGGAGGCACATAACACCCACTCAAACTGATGCAGATGCCTGTATTACAGAAACAGAGCACCAGTAATAAAGGGTATTTTCAGGTGTATACTGTGCAGGAGGCACACAACACCCACCCAAACTGATGCAGATGCCTGTATTACATAAACAGAACACCAGTAATAAAGGGTAGCTTCAGGGGTATACTCTACAGGAGGCACACAACACCCACTTTATCTGCTACAGATGCCTGTATTACAGAAAAATAACACCAGCAATAAGGGGTATCTTCAGGTGTATACTGTGCAGGAGGCACACAACACCCACTCTAACTTCTGCAGATACTCGTATTACAGAAACAGAACACCAGCAATAAAGGGTAGCTTCAGGTGTATACTGTGCAGGAGGCACACAACACCCACTTTAACTGCTGCAGATGCTTGTATTACAGAAACAGAACACCAGCAATAAAGGGTAGCTTCAGGTATATACTGTGCAGGAGGCACACAACGCCCACTTTAACTGCTGAAGATGCCTGTATTACAGAAACAGAACACCAGCAATAAGGGGTATCTTCAGATGTGTACTTTGCAGGAGGCACCCAACACCCACTTTAACTGCTGCAGATGCCTGTATTACAGAACGCCAATAATACAGGGTTGCTTCAGGTGTATACTGGGCAGGAGGCACACAACACCAACTTTAACTGCTGCAGATGCCTGTATTACAGAAACAGAACACCAGCAATAAGGGGTATCTTCATACTGTGCAGGAGGCACACAACGCCCACTCGAACTTCTGCAGATACCTGTATTACAGAAACACAACACCAGTAATAAAGAGTAGCTTCAGGTGTATACTGTGCAGGAGGCACACAGCACCCGCTTTATCTGCTGCAGATGCCTGTATTACAGAAAAAGAACACCAGCAATAAGGGGTATCTTCAGGTGTATACTGTGCAGGAGGCACACAACACCCACTATAACTTCTGCAGATTCTCGTATTACAGAAACAGAACACCAGCAATAAGGGGTATCTTCAGGTGTATACTGTGCAGGAGGCACACAACACCCACTCTAACTTCTGCAGATACTCGTATTACAGAAACAGAACACCAGCAATAAAGGGTAGCTTCAGGTGTATACTGTGCCGGAGGCACACAACACCCACTCTAATTTCTGCAGATACTCTTATTACAGAAACAGAACACCAGCAATAAAGGGTAGCTTCAGGTGTATACTGTGCAGGAGGCACATAACACCCACTCAAACTGATGCAGATGCCTGTATTACAGAAACAGAGCACCAGTAATAAAGGGTATTTTCAGGTGTATACTGTGCAGGAGGCACACAACACCCACCCAAACTGATGCAGATGCCTGTATTACATAAACAGAACACCAGTAATAAAGGGTAGCTTCAGGGGTATACTCTACAGGAGGCACACAACACCCACTTTATCTGCTACAGATGCCTGTATTACAGAAAAATAACACCAGCAATAAGGGGTATCTTCAGGTGTATACTGTGCAGGAGGCACACAACACCCACTCTAACTTCTGCAGATACTCGTATTACAGAAGCAGAACACCAGCAATACAGGGTAGCTTCAGGTGTATACTGTGCAGGAGGCACACAACACCCACTTTAACTGCTGCAGATGCTTGTATTACAGAAACAGAACACCAGCAATAAAGGGTAGCTTCAGGTATATACTGTGCAGGAGGCACACAACGCCCACTTTAACTGCTGAAGATGCCTGTATTCCAGAAACAGAACACCAGCAATAAGGGGTATCTTCAGATGTGTACTTTGCAGGAGGCACCCAACACCCACTTTAACTGCTGCAGATGCCTGTATTACAGAACGCCAATAATACAGGGTTGCTTCAGGTGTATACTGGGCAGGAGGCACACAACACCAACTTTAACTGCTGCAGATGCCTGTATTACAGAAACAGAACACCAGCAATAAGGGGTATCTTCATACTGTGCAGGAGGCACACAACGCCCACTCAAACTTCTGCAGATACCTGTATTACAGAAACACAACACCAGTAATAAAGAGTAGCTTCAGGTGTATACTGTGCAGGAGGCACACAGCACCCGCTTTATCTGCTGCAGATGCCTGTATTACAGAAAAAGAACACCAGCAATAAGGGGTATCTTCAGGTGTATACTGTGCAGGAGGCACACAACACCCACTCTAACTTCTGCAGATACTCGTATTACAGAAACAGAACACCAGCAATAAAGGGTAGCTTCAGGTGTATAATGTGCAGGAGGCACACAACACCCACTTTAACTGCTGCAGATGCTTGTATTACAGAAACAGAACACCAGCAATAAAGGGTAGCTTCAGGTATATACTGTGCAGGAGGCACACAACGCCCACTTTAACTGCTGAAGATGCCTGTATTACAGAAACAGAACACCAGCAATAAGGGGTATCTTCAGATGTGTACTTTGCAGGAGGCACCCAACACCCACTTTAACTGCTGCAGATGCCTGTATTACAGAACACCAGTAATAAAGGGTTGCTTCAGGTGTATACTGGGCAGGAATCACACAACACCAACTTTAACTGCTGCAGATGCCTGTATTACAGAAACAGAACACCAGCAATAAGGGGTATCTTCATACTGTGCAGGAGGCACACAACACCCACTCAAACTGATGCACATGCCTGTATTACAGAAACAGAACACCAGTATTCAAGGGTAGCTTCAGGTGTATACTCTGAAGGAGGCACACAACACCCACTGTAACTGCTGCAGATGCCTCTATTACAGAAGCAGAACACCAGCAATAAAGGGTAGCTTCAGGTCTATACTGTGCAAGAGGCACACAACGCCCACTTTAACTACTGAATATGCCTGTATTACAGAAACAGAACACCAGCAATAAGGGGTATCTTCAGATGTGTACTTTGCAGGAGGCACACAACACCCACTCTAACTGATGCAGATGCCTGTATTACAGAAACAGCACCCCAGTAATAAAGGGTAGCTTCAGGTGTATACTGTGCAGGAGGCACACAACACCCACTTTAACTGCTGCAGATGCCTGTATTACAGAAACAGAACACCAGCAATAAGGGGTATCTTCATACTGTGCAACAGGCACACAACGGCCACTCTAACTTCTGCAGATACTCATATTACAGAAACAGAACACCAGTAATAAAGAGTAGCTTCAGGTGTATACTGTGCAGGAGGCACACAACACCCACCCAAACTGATGCAGATGCCTGTATTACATAAACAGAACACCAGTAATAAAGGGTAGCTTCAGGTGTATACTCTACAGGAGGCACACAACACCCACTTTATCTGCTACAGATGCCTGTATTACAGAAACAGAACACCAGCAATAAGGGGTATCTTCAGGTGTATACTGTGCAGGAGGCACACAACACCCACTCTAACTTCTGCTAGACATGTGCAAAAGGAAAACATTTGTTTAGTTTTGTTTTGTTTTAATTAGTTAATTAATTAATTTAGTTAGTTTAGTTATATTCGTTAAATTCCTTAAATTCGTTTTCGTATTTTGTTAAGTTTTCTCCCGAATTCGAAAAATCGGTCACAGTCGAAAATATTTCAACCAAATTCGAAAATATTTCTACCGAATTCGAAATGATTTCAACATGATTCGAAATTATTTCAACCGCATTCGAAACTATTTCACCCGGATTCGAAAAGCCCAAATTTGGATATGTTGTAGTGCTAGTTCTATTGTGTTTGCATACCAAATTTGGTGGTTCTAGCTATAAGTTACCCCGAGATATGTGGCCCCAAATTCGGGTCGCAAAATGTCATTCTCTGCTGCAGAAAAGTACTTTCATATTGCCCATATCTGGGGTCGCTTGGTGGCAGCTGACGTGGCAAGTGGACAATCCACAACTTGGTCACATGGCACTCGTGGCCGGTCATGGCACATGACACTCATGTCAAGTCACGTGGCACTCGTGTAAGGTCACGCAGCACTCGTGGCCGGCCACGCGGCACTCGTGTCAGGCCACGCGGCACTTGTGGCAGGTGTCGTGGCAAGTGGACAATACACAACTTGTGGCAGCTGACGTGGCAAGTGGACAATACACAACTTGTGGTAGGTGACGTGGCAAGTGGACAAATACAATACACAACTTTTGGCAAGTGGACAATGACATACAGCATATGCACTTGCCTTGCGATCCACATCTGTGACTTCTTCAATCAGGCATGCTGACAACTTCATTGATACCATAAATATAAATGAAATAAGATGTGTGTGTTTTTTTTTTTGCACTAGTACACTGCAAGTATGAAAAGTTGATGTGACAGATATATATAAGTAAGTATAAGTAACTAACCATCTTCCAAAATTTCTAATTCAAATCGAAAAGATTAGAACAGAATAGAAAAAAAATAATTTAATAGAATAAAATAGAAAGAATATACAACCATCTTCTGAAATTCAAATTTGAATAGAATAAATTAGAATTTCGAATAGTATGAATTCAAATTTTTAAATGAATTCATTTTAAATTTGGATAGAAAAGATTATAATAAAATAGAAAATAGACTAGAAAAACGATAGAACAGAACAGAATAGAATATATTATATTTTATTCTGTTCTGTTCTATTGTTTTTCTAGTCTATTCTTTTATATTCTATTAAAATCTTTTCTATTAAAATCGAAATCATTATATACTAAATTTGAATTTCGGAAGATGGTTATATATATATATTTCCGACATTTGAATTTCGTATTCCCACGACCTCCATGATGTCTGGAGATGCCACCATACAACAGAGAAAGACTACACCTATTTTTTGCCCCCACACAACTCGTATTCCAGAATAGACTATTTATTGGTGGACAAGTGGCTACTGCAACATATCTCCCACTCGAGTATAGAGCCCATTATGTGGTCAGACCACGCACCCATGAGCATCACCATAACATCCTCCACAACTCCGAATCCAACCAGGATTTGGAAGGCCAACACCTACGTCATGCAAAAGTCCCCATACGCTGAACAAATTAATCAAACTGACTTTTTTCTAAATAATTTAGAGTCTAATTCACAATCCTCTAATCTCTGGGTGACACACAAAGCTTTCATTAGAGGTGTATTGATACAGCTAAGCTCAATAGAGAAAAAAAGGAGGATGCAGGCTCTCTACGAGCTTATAAATGAAATCTCTAATATTGACTCCTAAAACAAAATAAACCCAACCCATAGCCAAAAAATCGAAATCCTAGCCCTCCGGCAGGAACTGAGAACTCTCCTTCTGAAAGCCCACCACAGGCTTAATGCCGTATTCTACTCCACGTCTAACAAAACAGGGAAGGCCATGGCCCAATGTATACAGGGCCAACGTAATAAATAGAGATGGCCTTGCGGCTCGCCTGGTGGTCGGTTCGTGGTGAATTTTGCTTGTTCGGGATACGCCAAACAGGCGGACTTCTGGTGCTGTTCGCGCGGCGGACATATGCGTTTACATTGTGAAGAACTTTGACCCATGATGACACATCCATCATGGGGTACAGGACAGCCAATTGAGACATTTCAGCACATGGATAATTGGACATACCCCCTACCTTATAAATAGACCTGATCTGGCGGGCATTTTACATTATGTCTTTTGTCAGTGTAGGGAAAGGATGCTGTGTGGAGCAGGGACAGTCAGTTTAATCACTAGCTATTACTATTAGGTCCACAAAAGTAATTTTAAGGAATGGTATAGGTGTACAGTATATAGGCTTGTAATACACTTAGAATATACTTTCTTTCAAATATACAAAGTATATTCTGGTGCACTGCTGCTGACTACTGTGCTGCTGAGTGCACTGCTGACTGATTCTGCAGCTGTCTTTTGTCAGTGTAGGGAAAGGACGCCGTGTGGAGCAAGGACGGTCCGTTTAATCACTAGCTATTACTATTAGGTCCACAAAAGTCCTTTTAACGACTGGTATAGGTGGACAGTATATAGGGTTGTAATACACTTAGAATATACTTTCTTTCAAATATACAAAGTATATTCTGGTGCACTGCTGTGCTGCTGAGTGCTGCCCAATTCTGCAGCTGTCTTTTGTCAGTATAAGGAAAGGTCGCTGTGTGGAGCAGGGACAGTCAGTTTAATCACTAGCTATTACTATTAGGTCCACAAAGGTCCTTTTAAGGACTGGTATAGGTGTACATCATATAGGGTTGTACACGTATAATATACTTTCTTTGAAATATAGAAGGCATATTATAGTGCACTGCACTGCTGTGCTGCTGACCGATTCTGCAGCTGTCGTTTCTCTGTGTAGGGAGGGACAGTTTGGTGTTTGGAGCAGGGACAGTCTGCAATTCACTAGCTACTAGCAAGCCCCTATTAGGTCCACAAAGGTCCTTTTAAGGACTGGTATAGGTGTACTATTTGGTGTGCAGTATATAGGGGTATAATACACGTATAAAATACTTGCAAATATAGAAAGCATAGTATAGTGCATTTCCACTGTGCAGCAATGTGACTGCTGAGTGGTTCTGCAGCGATACTACAAAGAGTGACAAACGCAATAAAAAAAAGTATTATAACTTGTGTGATATACCAGTGGCCCCCCAAAACGGCCGATTGAAGCAGGGTGTTATATACCTTCTTCCACATACATCCTGCACTTCTCTAGAGACTTTTGTCACAGGGTCATTTAAAAAATGACAGGCAGAAGAAGAGGCAGGCCCTTCTGCAGGGGTGGTAGGGGTAGGGCAGGAACAACAGGCTTAAGCCAAAGTGGGAAATTGCAGAAGGTGCGTTCGATTAAGTCAAAGGACGCACCAGACTTGGTTGAGTGGCTCACTCAGCCTTACTCTTCTGCACCCTCCTCCTCCTCTTGATCTGCACCCTCTTCTTCACTCTCTGCTGTGTGCACCCCCAAAGACACTACCACCAACACCACCACCACCACCATATACCCTCCGCTTGAGTCACAGTAATTATTTTCCGATCCATCACAAGACATTGCTGATGCGCAGCCACTCTTGGCATTGGATCAGGAAGAGGAGGTAGCAACAACCGCCACTCAGCAGTCTGACAACAGTACCCAGATCAGCCCAAGGAGGAGGTTGGTCCCCGGTGTTGCTGCCTACCTCAAGATATCTGATTATAACGGTGGGGAAGGTGACATCGATGTTGACATTTCTAGTGATGTCATGTGGGTGCCCACAAGAGAGGAAGAGGAGGGGAGTTCAGAGTAAGATATGGACCAGCAGATAGGGAAGAGAAGCAGGGGAACTTAGATTGCACAGGAGGGACAAAGCAGACTGCTAATGTATCAGGAGCGAAGCATCAACCATGTACGGTCACATCTGGCGCTCCCAGGCTTGTCCACTGCTGACAATAGTGTTGCCATCTGAAATCTTTGCAGTCAACACATAAGTCACGGTAAGCCCAACACTCACCTAGGGATGACCGCCTTAAGAAGGCACATGAACTGCCATCACCGAGCCCAGTGGGAGCAACGGAACCCACAAAGCCACACTCCAGGCTCTCACCATCCAACCTCCTCTTCTACTTCTCCTTCTCCTCTCTCCTCACAATTGTCCTCCACTCCACCTTCCATCATGCCGTCCTCACGTTTTTCTGACAAAAGGCAGGCTTCCATGGGCCAAATGTTCGAGCGTAAAAAAATGATGACGCCGGATAACCCTCTTGCCCAACGGTTGATGGCTGGCTTGTCAGAACTGATAGTCTGCCAACTACTGCCATATAAACTGGTGGACTCGGAGGCCTTTAGAAAATTTGTGCCCATTGGAACACCACAATCTAAGGTCCCAGGAAGGAAGTATTTCTCACAGAAGGGTATCCCAGAGCTATATGGCCATGTTCAGCGGCAAGTGACTGTATCTCTGGCACACAGTGTCGGTGCCAAGATACATCTGACGACAGACACATGGTCTAGCAAACACGGGCAGGGAAGGCATATAACTTTTACTGCCCACTGGGTGAACCTTCTGATGGCCGTCAAGCATGTAACCCGTGGCACTCGTGTAGATTTGGTTTTACCGCCACGGATTGCATGCAGGCCTGGCTCTTCTTCTCCTCCTCTTACTCCATCCTCCTCCCCCTCCTCCTCAGCTGACTCCTCCTTTTCCGCTGCTAGCGCCTCTTCCACTGCGCCGCCCAAGATCCCCAGAATCTATTTGACATGCCAGGTGAGACGTTGCCATGCTGTGCTGCGTCTGTTGTGCCTGGAAGCCAAGAGCCACACTGGCCCTGCACTCCTTTCAGATTTGCGTTCACAGGCAGATCAGTGGCTAACACCGCTCAATTTGACAGTTGGTAAAGTGGTGTGTGACAACAGTGCCAATCTGCTTAGCGCATTGAAACAGGGCAAAATTGCACACATGCCATGCATGGCACGCGTCTTAAACTTGGTCGTGCAGCGATTCGTCACATACCCTGGGGTCCAGGACATCTTGCGGCAGGCAAGGAAAATCTCGGCCCATTTCAGAAGATCTTACACGGCCATGGCTCCCCTTGCTGACATTCAGCGGCGACACAATCTGTTGGTCAGACGTCTTATTTGCGATTGCCCATCGCGATGGAACTCAACCTTCTATATTCTTGATAGGCTGCTCCAGCAGAAACGTGCAGTTAACGACTACCTGTATGAACTCTGCGGCAGAACAGGTTCTGGGGAGCTTGGTTTTTTTCACCTCGCCAGTGGCTGCTCATGCGCGACACATGCAGACTTCTGCGGCCGTTTGATGAGATCACCGAACTGGTCAGTAGCAGCCATGGCGCCATCAGTGACATGGTACCTTATGCCTTCTTTATGGAGCATGTTATTGATCAAGCCATGGAGGAGCAGGAAGATGAGGAAGTCGCAATGCTGGATGAATTCCCAGGGGGGCTACTCTATCTGAGACAAGTCAACAACAGGAGTCTGAAGAGGAGTCAGAGGAGGATGGTGCCAGGGCGGATGAGGAGGAGCAAGAAGAGCATGCTTTAAACCTTCCTGGGATCCCTGTTGTTGTCTGTGAATTGGGAGAGGAGAGCAAGGAGGACGACATTATCCTGGATGATGAGCAGGAGCCAGGCCACCATACCGCTTCCAGTTTAGTGCAAATGGGGGCTTTCATGCTCCAGTGTTTTAACAGGGACCCCCATATAAAAAGCATAAAGGTCAAGGACCAGTACTGGGTGGCAACATACTTAGACCCCCGGTACAAACACAAAATGGCGGAAATGTTACCACCGTCACAGAGAGCTGTCAGCACTTACAGGCCGTGCTTCGAGAAATGCTGCATTCTGCTTTTGTGTGCGCTGGCAGAGGAGGAATTCCCACACCCAGAGAAAGAGTTGCGGGTACCAATCCAACAGCGCCTGCAAGAAGAGGGCGGTTTGAAGATGTGTTGGTGACCTCTGATATGAGATCATTCTTTCAGCCGACCCATCGACAGGTCTCATGGGGATCCAGCATCAGGGAACGCCTAGACCGACAGGTGTCCGACTACATCGGGTTAACGGCCGATGTGGACGCTCTGAGAAGTGATGAACCCCTGGACTACTGGGTGGGCAGGCTTGACCTCTGGCCAGAGCTTGCCCAATTTGCAATGGAACTGTTGGCTTGCCCCTCGTCCAGTGTCCTGTCCGAAAGGACGTTCAGCGCAGCAAGGGGGATCATGACCGATAAGTGCACTCGCCTAGCTCACAACAGTGTTGACTACCTCACATTTATAAAAATGAATGAGGCATGGATCTCGGAGTAATTCAACACATGTGACCAGTAGACCATGGTATGGATTTTAAGGGCAACCCCTACACCAAAAAAACAGCGTGAGGGTCCCCCCAAACTCCATACCAGAAGAGCACACAGCCGGCCGGTCAGGAAAGGGGGTGGGGACGAGCGAGCGCCCCCCTCCTGAAACATAGCAGGCTGTGTGTCCTCAACATGGGGGTGTGAGTGCTTTGGGGAAGGGGGGCCCTGCGGCCCCCCACCCCAAAGCATTTGTTCCCATGTTGATGAGGACAAGGGCCTCTTCCTGACAACCTTGGCCATTGGTTGTTGGGGTCTGCAGGCAAGGGGCTTAAGGGGGCCCCCAGATCCCGACCCCCACCCTATGTGAATGAGTATGGGGTACATCGTACCCCTACCCATTCACCTGGGGGAAAAAGTGTCAATAAAAAAAACACACAACACAGGTTTTTAAAGTAGTTTATTAGTCAGATCCGGGGGTCTTCTTCCGACTTTGGGGGTCTTCTCGCCGGGCTCTCTCCTTCGTCTTTGTTGCCGATCGGGGGTCTTCTTCTGACTTCGGGGATTTTCTTCTGACTTCGGGGGTCTTCTTCTGACTTCTTCTGCTCTTCGGTTCTTCTGCACTCAGAAATAGGACATCAACCATGTATTGTCCTTCTTTCTGTATTCCTCTGTATTCAAGTCAGGACAGCTTATATACAGTTAAAGCGGAGTTCCACACAGACATGGAACTTCTGCTGATCCCGTTGCTCCCCCCCTTCCGGTGTCACATTTGGCACCTTGCAGGGGGGAGGGGGAGAAGATACCTGTCTAATACAGGTATTTGCTACCACTGTCAGCGAAAGAGCGCTGCAGAATCCGTGGCGAACTATGCCATGTCCGGCCCTTGTTCTGTCCCCCCGCTGTCTTCTGGGAGACACACAGGGAATATTCAGAACATGAAGCGTGACTCGCCCATGTACAGTAAGGAACCAGGCTGTGAAGCTGCAAGGCTCCCCCCGGAGCCGAGGGAGGGGTCAGCTTCAGGTGAGGACATCGTGGGCACCCTGAACAGGTAAGTTTCTTATTTTAAAAGTCAGCAGCTGAAGTAATTATAGTATTTTTCTGGTGGAACTCCTCTTTAAGAAAGGGGGCAAGGCATTAGTCCCCTAGACCAATAGAAAATCTGCATGTGATATCATGTAATAAAAGGGAGCAGACATGTACATAACAGTAAACAGTCCCCCATGCTAATGACAACAACAAACAGATGTACTGTATATGTAACAGGAAAATTATCACAGGAAATAATCTCTCAGAATAGTAAAGTTTTCTTCACGTAATGACAGTCTTGTAGTTCAGATAACAATGGGAGGAAACGTCCTACATTCTCAACAGCAAATATGTTTATGCAGCAAAAAGGACATTTCCATATATAATCAATGGGAGATACCCATTCCTCCTTGAAGATGTAAGGACGCATTAGAAGCCCAGCCTGAGAATAATGGCAGCTGAAGGTGTCCATTGTGTCCCCCCAACATTAAAGTGTTATGCCTCATACACACGATCAAACAATCCGGTGGAAAACAAGGATTTAACATCAACCAGAAAATTCTTACCATACCTGCAGTTAATTTAAGGACTGCTAACTGTTTTCACATTGTTATATGCTACATAATGAAACCTTTCCTGTCTTAATGGACTATTTTCAGTTTGCTATCTTTGCCTTTGGGTCTTATGCCACGTACACATGATCAAACAAGCGGGTGGAAAAGTCCGGCAAACTGAAGTCCGCCAGACAATCCCCCCGTGTGTAGCCTCTGGCATACTTTTTTTACCCAAAAGTCCGGCAGACTCAGAAAGTATTTTTGCACTCCAATCTGTCCGCTGGACTTGCATTTCGGCGGACAATCCGGCCGTGTGTGTGCCAGTCTGCCGTACTTTTGAAATGAACGGACTTTTCCCGGCCAGAGAAAAGTCCGCTCATTTTTAAGGCTTCTCCAGGTAGCCAGGGCCAGCGAAGGAAGCATCGCTGGTCCCGTCACCTGGTATGGACTTAAAGGGGAACCCCTATGCCGAAAAATCGGCGTGGGGGTCCCCCCTAGGTCCACATCAGACCCTTATCCGAGCGCGCTACCCGGCCGGCCAGGAAAGGGGGGGGCGAGCGAGCGCCCCCCCTCCTGAGCCGTACCAAGCCGCGTGCCCTCAACATGGGGGGGTGCCTTGGGGAAGGGAGGGGCCGCGCGCCCCCCCACCCCAAAGCACCTTGTCCCCATGTTGATGAGGACAAGGGCCTCTTCCCGACAACCCTGGCCATTGGTTGTCGGGGTCTGCAGGCAGGGTGCTTATCGGAATCAGGGAGCCCCCTTTAATAAGGGGGCCCCCGGATACCGACCCCCCACCCTATGTGAATGAGTATGGGGTACAATGTACCCCTACCTATTCACCTGTAAAAAAAAGTTAAAATAAAACACAACACACAAGGGTTAAAATAGTTTATTGCACAGCTCTGGGGGTCTTCTGGGGTCTTCTCGCCAGACTACTCCGCTATCTTCTGCTAGCTCTTTTACTAGTGGAGGAGCCCGGCTTTCTTCTTTGCCGCTGCCCTCTTCTTCCGACTTTGGGGGTCTTGTCCCCCTCTTCGGGGGTCTTGTCCCCCTCTTCTGTTCTTCTTGCCGGTCTTCTGTCGCCGCTGTTGCCGTCTAAAGTGGAGAGTTAATAACCAGGAGTTGAAAACAGGAGTTAAGACAGGAGTCTCTAACCTCTATCCTACCTCCATCCTCCCCTCCATTTTAAAGATCCCACTGCAAGGGGCAACCAGACAGCTTTCCAGAAACGTCAGGCTGACAGCAAGCCAGAGTGTTTAACGGGGACCACCGCAGCCAGGTAAGCTCGCACCTCCACTCCCCCCCCCCCAGTGATTGTTCCAGGGACTCCGTCCGACTGCCTACGGGGGTCAGGAAGGAATTTTTGCCCCACTGGTGCGTTTGGCTGCTACTGTCAGGGGGTTTTTCGCCTTCCTCTGGAACAATCAGGAACAACCATAGGTTAGCATACCCCTACCTCCGGCCTCCTTTCCATTTTTTACGCTATCCTAGGATGACTATTCCAGATCACAGCCAGACTTCTTTTCTGAGCGGAGACCTTCACCTTAAGTAAAGGTAGCTGGAACAGCCAGCAACTGAATACAACAACTCCTTCCGCATCCATATAGGCATCCCCTGATCAACTTGCGCGCTAATAGCCTCAAGCACGGCGGCAAGTCTGATACCTAACCCCACCTCAGGATCAATACCCTGATCAGGATCATCATCTTAGGCCCATAGTACCATCAACAGCATCCACAAACCATGTGCTACTTCAAATACTCAGCTGAAGTTCTGCACAGACTAAGGAACATCAACACCACATTGCCATCTTCCATACAAAAAATACTTCAAAGAGAACAACTATTAAAAACCAGACGACAAGCAGCTCCCAACCACAGGAAGACATCTACTCGACCACTACAATTAGATTGCGTCTTGATTAACGCCAGGTCTCCAGTCAAACATAGACTGGAAGTACACGACTTTATCATCGAGAACAATGTGGACTGCCTCTTCATCACCGAAAGCTGGTTAACCTCTGACTGCAACGCCATCCTCACCGAATTGGTGCCGGGAAACTACAGGATCCTAACCGAACACCGGATAGGGAAAAAAGGAGGAGGCCTAGCAGTGATCTTTAAAGGTCACCTGGATCTCACTAAACCATCATCTCAGAACCCAGTACCTTTTATGGAAACCCTGACGCTACATCTTCAACCAACACCCCATGACACCATTCATATTCTACTGTGCTACAGACCACCGGGACCAAAGTCCAATCTTCTTTCACCCCTCACGGAATCCTTTGCAATGCACACCCTAAAATTCAAAAATTTCCTGGCACTCGGAGATTTCAACCTTTGGGCAAACGAGCCTAAAGACCCCATCGCGACTGCCTGCATCAATCAACTAGAAGAACTGGGTCTACAGCAACTGATAAAGACTCCCACGCATGGGTCAGGACACACCCTGGACCTCATTTTCAAACAGAACATCGACGTCAACATACTCGACAACATAACTCTGCCATGGACGGATCACTACGCCATCAAATTCAAAATCGCTACCAACATCACCAACTCAAAACGGAAACCTGTAACAACGCACTGGACCAGATCGCATAAAAAACTGTACTCCGAAGCCTTCAAAACCACTCTGTCCAAAAAGATATCTACAATAACCTTAAACCACTCTACGGAGGAAACACTCAACTCCCTGAACAAGGCATTACTGCAATCAGCAGACTCGGTAGCACCAAAACGCAGGGCACTCATCAGAAAGAAAAATGCTGGATGGTTTAATAGCTCCCTCTCCCTACTAAAGCAAGAACGCAGAAGAGCGGAAAGAACATGGAGAAGAAATCCCACCGAGGAAAACCTATTTAACTACAAAGGTCTCACAGAGAATTATCGGAAAGCAATCTTCAAAGCCAAAAAGGACCACTTCTCATATACAATCTCAATGGCCGCAAACCAACCACGGGAACTGTTTAAACTGGTTAATCAATCAATCAATCCGGTGTGCCTAGAACCCCCAGAAAGCGAATCCCAGGATTACTGTGACAAACTGTCGGATTTTTTCATCGATAAAGTCAAAACCATCAGGGAAACAATTTGTCAGAAGAAAACATCCAACCTCAGCCAGCAAATACATAAAGAGGATGTCTGCACCAACATACCGCAACCGCCAAAATTTTCACTATCCCCAATTACCGTAGACACCGCAAAAAACATCATTAACAAACTGCGTGACAGTACCTCACCTATTGACATCATCCCCACAAAACTACTGAAAGAATGCTCCGACATCGTGGCTCCAACCATAACCCACCTCATAAACCAATCATTCCACGAAGGGATTGTTCCCAGCATCCTCAAACAAGGCATCGTCAAACCTCTACAAAGAAACCAAACCTGGACCCTCAGGATCCAAACAACCGTAGGCCAGTTACAAGCCTCAACACCATTTATAAGATCATGGAGAAAGCTGTAGTACATCAGCTACAACTTCACCTGGATACTCAAAAACACCTGGACCCGCTGCAATCAGGCTTCCGCTCGGGTCATGGAGCAGAAACAGCTCTCCTCAAGATTTGGGATGACACCCTCGAAGCAGCAGATGACGGAGAGCCGTGTCTCCTCGTACTGCTAGACCTAAGTGCAGCGTTTGATACAGTAGATCACAATACTCTACTCGTCCGCCTCACAGAAGTAGCCAGAGTACAAGACATAGATCTCCAATGGTTCGCGTCCTTCCTAGGAAATCGGTCACAGACAGTGAAACTAGGAAAATTCCTCTCCGAAACTCGGGCAGTCACCTGCGGAGTCCCTCAAGGCTCTCCGTTGTCACCCGTTCTCTTCAACATTTACATTCGCCCACTCCTTCAAATCATCAGATGCTCAGATCTCTGCTTCCACTCTTACGCTGACGACACGCAACTTTATTTCCGGATCAATGGAAAAAAAGATCACCAACAACAACTTGAAAACTGCCTCAAATCAATAGAGGACTGGATGACCACCAACTCCCTCCAGCTGAACGAATCAAAGACAGAGCTTCTTATCTTACACCCAAATCATAAGCCTGCAACCAAAACCTCCTGGTCTCCACCAACCGTCTTTGGGCAGACTATCTCCCCAAAGACCAAAGCGAAGAGTCTCGGGGTTATTTTAGACGCACAAATGTCAATGGATGCGCAAATAGGATCTGTAGTCAATCGATCTCATCATCTGCTGCGCATGCTTCGCAGACTCATCCCTTTTATCCCAAAGAATGACAAAGCAGTGGTAGTTGGAACAATCATTAATTCACGACTGGACTGCGCAAACTCGCTTTACATAGGATTACCACAATATCAACTTGCGCGATTACAACTGATCCAAAACACGGCGGCAAGGCTGATAACAGGAAAAAAACCCTGGGAATACATTTCTCCTTCACTGAGGAGCTTACATTGGCTAACCATAAAAAATCGGATCACGTTCAAGACCCTTTGCCTCACCCACAAATGCGTGCATAGAGAAGCTCCGCAATACCTAATGGAAAAAATAAATCATTACACACCAAACCGCAGTCTTCGATCAGCCAACAAAAACCTCCTCCTCGTGCCCAAAGCCCGGTATAAATCCAAGGGTGATCGGAGATTCGCTGTCCAAGGGCCTCGGCTATGGAATGCTCTACCAATCAACATCCACCTGTAGGAAAATCACCTGGCTTTTAGGAAAAAACTCAAGACCTTCCTCTTTTAGCACATGATCAAAGCTCGCCACAGCGCCTAGAGGCGATTCAGTTCGCATTGTGCGCTATACAAGTATTTCATTCATTCATTCATTCTGTTCTTCTGTTCTTCTCTTCAGATGCTGCCTCGTTGCTGCCTCCTCTCACAATGGCAGGGACGCGGAGCGCGGCGACTTATATAGGGACATCACCAGATGATGTTCCCTCCCATTATGATGTCACAGTCCCAGAGGATGAGACGGCGACAGCGGCGACAGACGACCGGGCCACCGCCTGTAAAAGAGCTAGAAGAAGAAGGCGCGGTGGCCCGGCAAGAAGAACCGAAGAGGGGGACAAGACCCCCGAAGAGGGGGACAGGACCCCTGAAGTCGGAAGAAGAGGGCGGCGGCGAAGAAATAAGCCGGGCTCCTCCGCTAGTAAAAGAGCTAGCAGAAGATAGTGGAGGAGTCCGGCGAGAAGACCCCAGAAGACCCCTGGAGCTGTGTAATAAACTATTTTAACCCTTGTGTGTTGTGTTTTATTTTAACTTTTTTTTACAGGTGAATGGGTAGGGGTACATTGTACGCCATACTCATTCACATAGGGTGGGGGGCCGGTATCCGGGGCCCCTTATTAAAGGGGGCTCCCGGATTCCGATAAGCCCCCACGCCCGCCGACCCCGACAACCAACGGCCAGGGTTGTCAGGAAGAGGCCCTTGTCCTCATCAACATGGGGACAAGGTGCTTTCAGGTGGGCCTGGTACGGCTCAGGAGGGGGGGCGCTCGCTCGTCCCCCCCTTTCCTGGCCGGCCGGGTAGCATGCTCGGATAAGGGTCTGATGTGGACCTGGGGGGGACCCCCACACCGATTTTTCGGCGTAGGGATTCCCCTTTAACTCCATACCAGGTGACGGTGCCAGCGACGCCTCCTTCACTGGCCCCGGCTACCTGGAGACGCGCTCAAAATGAGCGGACTTTCCTCCGCGTGTGTGGGCGAGTCCGTTCATTTCAAAAGTACAGCGGATAGTCCAGCGGACTTAGTACGCCGTATTAGTCCGCTGAAAAAGTGCCATGTGTGGGCAAGTAGCTCGTTCGGAAAGTCCGGCGGACAGTCCAGCGGGAAGTCCGCCAGACTAAGTCCGCCGGATGGTCGGCTACGTGTGTGCGCGGCATTACTAAACCCACAACAGTAAAATCAGTTTGTATATGCATTAAAGCATACTTGTTATACTCACTGTTGAACCTAAGGAGTTAATCCTCTGCATTGTGTAAAAAAGCTGTTTGATCTTCTATTTACAGATCCTCCTCTTTTTCCACTGACTCCAGAACATGTCTGGATAAGACAGAGCTACTGGAGTCAGGCTGCACATGCTCAGTTTGGTGTGCATTGCTAGAGTTTTTTTTTTGCTGTTTGCGAGAGTCCATGTGATTAGCACAGGGCCTATCAGCACTGTCCAGAGAGAGGGTCAGGGGTTCTGGATTCTGATAGGACAGCTCAGTGCAGTATGAAAACTTCTCCTACAATCTTTAACCAGGAACTAATCAAAGCCACAAGACTGCTATATACTGTTGATGGGTCTGGGATCAAGAGTAACATTTCCGTCTTTGCAGATGACACCAAGCTATGTGGTGCAATAACGTCCTTACAGGATGTCTCCAATTTACAAGCAGACCTCAATGCTCTGTCTAATTGGGCGACTACGTGGCAGATGAGGTTTAATGTTGAGAAATGTAAGGTTATGCACTTGGGGGCTAAGAATATGCATGCATCATACACGCTAGGGGGAGTACAACTGGGGGAATCCATAGTGGAGAAGGATCTGGGGGTTTTGGTAGATCATAAGCTCAATAATAGCATGCAATGCCAAGCTGCGGTTTCCAAAGCGAGCAAAGTCCTTTCTTGTATTAAGAGAGGTATGTACTCCAGAGAGAGAGATATCATTTTGCCCCTGTTCAAATCATTAGTAAGACCTCATCTGGAATATGCCGTTCAGTTTTGGGCACCAGTTCTCAAAAAGGATATCGGGGAACTGGAGAAAGTGCAGAGAAGGGCAACCAAACTGATAAGAGGCATGGAGCAACTCAGCTATGAGGAAAGATTAGAGGAACTGAATTTATTCACTCTTGATAAGAGGAGATTAAGGGGGGATTTGATCAACATGTACAAATATATAAGGGGTCCATATAGGGAACTTGGTGTCGAGTTATTCACTTTAAAGTCAACAAAGAGGACAAGGGGGCACTCTTTACGTCTAGAGGAGAAGAGATTTCATCTCCAAATATGGAAAGGTTTCTTCACAGTAAGAGCTGTGAAAATGTGGAATAGACTCCCTGCAGAGGTGGTTATGGCCAGCTCAGTGGATTGCTTTAAGAAAGGCCTGGATTATTTCCTAAGTGTACGCAATATAACTGGGTACTAAAATTTATAGGTAAAGTTGATCCGGGGAAAATCCGATTGCCTCTCGGGGGATCAGGAAGGAATTTTTTCCCCTGCTTTAGCAAATTGGATCATGCTCTGCTGGGGTTTTTTTGCCTTCCTCTGGATCAACTGTGGGTATAGAATTGGGTATATGGGCTGGTATATGTATGTGTGTATATGTGTATATATATGTATAGTATATTTTATTTTATTTATTTTTATTTTATTTTTTTTGGTTGAACTGGATGGACTTGTGTCTTTTTTCAACCTGACTAACTATGTAACTATGTAACTATGTATTTAACCGTTTATAGTTACTAAAACGATTACATTTCCATGGTCTGTGTACTGAGGGAAACCAGATATAATGAATGCAGGGTCAAGGGTTTAGTAACACTTTAGGGTAGCAAATATATTTTAGCCAATCTGGTCCGGTCCAACGCTGAGCTGTCAACGGCAGCTTTGATGTGGAGGAGAGGGTGCAGAGGAGGCAGCCGACAACATAATCACCATAGTAACTCTATGGGTGATGTCACTTTCCATTCATTTCACAGCTGTTGTTGGCTGTGTCCTCTGCAGAGCTTCCGCCTCAGTAAACCAGACCAGAGCGGCTTCAGAAAAGGTATGTATTCTTTACAGGGTTAGATAGGTACGTTTTAGATCCTGGATGCCTGTAGATGTAGTGATGTTAGTGTTAGGGTGGACTTCCCCTTTAACTACACATTAACAAATGATACATTATCACCATTGTACATTGTATCAGGTTTTTCTGCATTAACATGTAAACAGCCCTAGTGCTTATCATTTCTAAAAAAAAAATCTGTGGGATGTGGCAGAGTGTGAATGTTTCCACTCATTGCATTCAGCACTTTGAAAACAAGACCTTGATTTGTCCCTGACACCCAGATAAATAAACATTAAATGTGTTCACACATTAAATAGTTCTTACAGAAAGAAGAGTAGGTAGTGGTTGTAGAAAATCATCTTTCTCACAATGCTGAATGATAATAAATAATCATGTACTTAAAGCGGTAGTAAACCCGCTGAATTTTTATTTATTATTTTTATACCTGCAAGGAAAAAGGCATAATGAGCTAGTATGCACCACATACTAGCTCAATATGAAATACTTACCTTAGAACGAGGCCCCAACATCTCACCCGATACACGCCGAGGGAGCTGACATGTTCCCTCAGCGTGTCCTCCGGATATCGCGGCTCCATCGCTGTGGGGGGCTGGAGCGGTGATATCATCACTCCCGCACATGCGCGCGGGAGATTTCTTTCTGTCAGAGTTCGGTGTCTGCCGGGCTTCCAGCTGAGAAACCCCTGTGCGCATGCGCCACTGCAATTAGCGGCTCATTGCCAGGGGAATATCTCCTATCCTAAACCATACAGGTTTAGGAGATTTTTTTTTACCTACAGGTAAGCCTTATTATAGGCTTACCTGTAAGTAAAAGTGAAAAATAGAGTATACAACCCCTTTAAAAATGATGGTGGAATGTCCACACTCATACATCTGTGCAGGGCCATCTTTAATATTGATTGTAACCTGGGCAAATATTTTCCTGGGGCTCCTCCAATTTTGTCCCCCCCCCATCATTTCACAGGACTCCCTCCCCCATACTACCCAAATCACTACATAGGACCTCCATTCCCCATACTACCCCCATAATTACAGGACCCCCTTTCAACATCATTGCACAGGACCCCCTCCCCCTCCCTTATACTACTTCCCATTATTACACAGGATCCATCCCCAATAATACCCCCATCATTACACAGTTCCCTCCTGCTGAGGGTGGAAAAGCAAGGAGGAGGGTTAACGGGGGTAGAGAGGCAGGGATTAGAGTTATTGTTTAGGTCAGAGAAGCAGGGAGGGGGGTTATTATTGAGGGTGGAGAAGTGGAGAGGGGGTTAATGTTGAGGGTAGAGAAACAGGGAGAGGGGTTATTATTGAGGGTGGAGAAGCAGAAAGGGGGTTATTATTGAGGGTGGGGAAGCAGGGAGGGGTTTTATTGGGGGTGGAGAGGCAGGGATTTGGGTTATTGTTGGGGATGGAAAGGCAAGGAGCGGGCTTATTGTTTAGGGTGGAGAAGTGGGGAGGAGAGTTATTATTGAGGGAGGAGAAGCAGGGAGGGTTATTGTTGAGGGTGGAGAAGCAGGGAGAGGGACTACAACACCCAGCAAGAAGTTCTGCAGCAGCATCAGTCAAACCCTGTCCTGTACTACAACACCCAGCAGCCCTTCCCTCCACCGCCAAGAAGATGCCCCATTTGCCCTGCGTTAAAGACGCCCCTGCATCTGTATGTGAAAAGTATCTAGAGCAGAAAACAAGTACAATTAGTTAGTATGTCTACATTCAACAAGTTGTCAAGCAACAAAAGAAGCAATCAATTAAAAAAAAAAAATTCATGGCCCTGGAGTGTGGCTGCACTGACTTTAATGTGTGATTCCTTTTACTTTACTGTGGTGGTAAAAGCATCCTCACTATGTTAGTGATAATAATGGGGGACTTTAACTACCCTGAAATTGACTGGGGTAATGGCACTGCTGGGACAGTTAAAGGGCAAAAATTTGTAAACCTATTACAGGACAATTTTATGGTACAATTTATTGAGGCCCCAACTAGGAATGATGCTCTGTTGGACCAGGTAATCTCCAACCATGCAGAACGTATTACTAATGTTCAGATAAAGGAACATCTGGGGAGCAGTGACCATAACATGATTTCATTTCATGTTAGCTGCAAGCAAAAATCACATACGGGAAAGATAAAAACACTTAATTTCAAGAGAGCAAATTTTCCAAGGATGAGGGCTGCTCTCCAGGACTTAGACTGGGAGAGAATATTGGCACCAATGGACACAGAACAGAAATGGGAATTCTTCAAAAAGCTTGTTTGTGATCTCATGGCAAAGTATATTCCCATGGGCAATAAGTTTAAAAGGTTAAAAATAAAGCCAATGTGGCTCACGGCCAAAGTTAAAAAAGCTATAAACTATAAAAAAAGAGCTTTCAAAAAATATAAAAATGAAGGAACGCTAGTGTCATTTAAATGTTACAAGGAATATAACAGAATATGTAAAAAGGAAATCAAGGAAGCAAAAATTCAAAATGAAAGACAGATTGCAAAAGACAGTAGGACAAACCCCAAAAAATTCTTCAAATATATTAATAGTAAAAAGGTTAAGTCTGAGCATGTAGGCCCTTTGCAAAATAATCTGGAGTGGGTGACTGGGGACAAAGAGAAGGCTAACTTATTAAATACTTTCTTCAGCTCTGTGTATACAAAGGAGCATGGGGGAGCTCATGTCCATAATGGGGGTGGTACTGACGCAGCCCCAAATCCACAATGGCTCATAAGTGATATGGTCCAGAAATATTTGGACAGAATAAAGGTGGATAAAGCACCTGGACCTGATGGCATCCACCCACGGATCCTAAAAGAATTGATCCATTGTATCTAATTTTTAGGGACTCATTAATGACAGGAATAGTACCACTGGATTGGCGCAGGGCCTATATGCCTATATTTAAAAAGGGAACAAAGTCTTTACCAAGTAATTATAGACCCGTTAGTTTAACTTCTATAGTTGGGAAGATACTGGAGGGATTAATAAAAGACCGCATAGACGAGTTCTTGTGGGAAAAAAATATTTTGAGCAACAGACAGCATGGATTCATGAAAGACAGAAGTTGTCAGACAAATCTGATTTCTTTTTATGAGGTGGTAAGTAAAACCTTGGACAGAGGGGTGGCAGTGGACGTGATATATTTGGATTTTGCAAAAGCGTTCGATACAATTCCGCACACACGGCTCATGTGTAAGGTAAAGTCTACAGGTTTGGAAACATCAGTTTGTAGATGGATAGAAAACTGGCTAAAAGACAGAATTCAGAGAGTAGTGGTTAATGATTCTTACTCTGAATGGTCTAAGATTATCAGTGGTGTACCCCAAGGTTCAGTGCTGGGATCCTTGCTTTTTAATATCTTTATAAATGATATTGGGTCTGGGATCAAAAGTAACATTTCCGTCTTTGCAGATGACACCAAGCTATGCAGTGCAATAACGTCCTTACAGGATGTCACCAATTTACAAGCCGACCTCAATGCTCTGTCTAATTGGGTGACTATGTGGCAGATGAGGTTTAATGTTGAGAAATGTAAAGTTATGCACTTGGGGGCTAAGAATATGCATGCATCATACATGCTAGGGGGAGTACAACTGGGGGAATCCATAGTGGAGAAGGATCTGGGGGTTTTGGTAGATCATAAGCTCAATAATAGCATGCAATACCAAGCTGCGGTTTCCAAAGCGAGCAAAGTCCTTTCCTGTATTAAGAGAGGTATGTACTCCAGAGAGAGAGAGAGATATCATTTTGCCACTGTTCAAATCATTAGTAAGACCTCATCTGGAATATGCCGTTCAGTTTTGGGCACCAGTTCTCAAAAAGGATATCAGGGGAACTGGAGAAAGTGCAGAGAAGGGCAACCAAACTGATAAAAGTCAAATGAAAAGAAGGATAATTTTAGGGACTTTAAGGAAGCCAAGACCTGGTAAGGTCACGTATTTCCATCCCTACGGGACTTTATATGAAACCATGAGCTGGTAAGGTCATGTATTTCCATCCCTTTTAAAGTCAATGGGGAGGGGGGAACAAGGAAGGTGGGACTTTATATGAGGCACATGATAGCAAAACATAATATCAGTTGAACAAAGGAATTTTATTCATATAGCAATATAATACATTGTTATTATCGAATAAGATATATAACATGGTAACAAAAAATAGCAAAGATGACAACAGGGGCATCAAAAGACATAACCACTGATATTCATGGTAGATAAATAAACATGATAGTAGACATTCAGCAATTTGATAACAATGGTATCTAAAAAAATATGATCATTGTAGAATTCCATAGTTCAACATGGACAGGTTTGGGTAAAATCAATATTGCACATTAATATCTGCGGGACCTATGGCCTCACTGAGCCAAATGAGGTAGGAATAAAGTAATAACTGAACAAGTATAACATTGGGTAGACGCACGGCAACAAATAGCTCTACGCGTTTCGTGGCTGATGCGCCACTCGTCAGGAGCATGCACGTGAGTATCTAAATAGGAGCAAAAAATGAAAAAAGTAAAAATGTGGATTAATACGATAAACCCATAAACAGGGGTAGAATAATAACCCCCGGCCGCACAAAAAGTGCGAACTTACTAGTTTGAACAACTGGCAAATGGCAGGGCAGGAAGGGGCCAAAGGTGTCCGAAATGGCCTCTAAACGGGGGCCGTGGCAGACGGCAGTAGCGGTGACCCAGGCAGGCTGCAATCAGGGCGGGCTAGGGACCACAAGGGTACTCTGTAAGAAAAACAGTCAAGATAAAGATAAGAAATCACTGGGGGTGACTAAAGTGAAGATATGAAATAAAGTACACCGTGCTAGTGGAGAAAAGGTGATAAATTAAACATTGGCAGTAGATGAACTGCCAAAGATAGTGACAAAAACCAATATGTGAAAAGTGAATATAGAGGCTGGTTAAGCCAAACAAAGAAAAGTGCAACAAAGATGATTACCTGAAGAAACCAAGCATCAGCTGGAGAGAAAGAAAAATAGCACGGTGTGGAGTGAAAGATACAGGAGGCCTTGAGTGCCAAAAACGCCCGGAGAGACGCCCATATATGTGTCACCACAGCACCGCCCACCATCGTCACGCAACGTGGCGTAGTGCGGGGGAGGAGGAAAGGCGTCGCCGGTCGGAGAGTCTTCTCCAGCCGAACGGGCCAAAACCACTCCCCCATTGACCACGAGCATGGTACGTCTGTAACAAACGTGAGGCCATAGGTCCCGCAGATATTAATGTGCAATATTGATTTTACCCAAGCCTGTCCATGTTGAACTATGGAATTCTACAATGATCATATTTTTTTAGATACCATTGTTATCAAATTGCTGAATGTCTACTATCATGTTTATTTATCTACCATGAATATCAGTGGTTATGTCTTTTGATGCCCCTGTTGTCATCTTTGCTATTTTTTGTTACCATGTTATATATCTTATTCGATAATAACAATGTATTATATTGCTATATGAATAAAATTCCTTTGTTCAACTGATATTATGTTTTGCTATCATGTGCCTCATATAAAGTCCCACCTTCCTTGTTCCCCCCTCCCCATTGACAAACTGATAAAAGGCATGGAGGAACTCAGCTATGAGGAAAGATTAGAGGAACTGAATTTATTCACTCTAGAGAAGAGGAGATTAAGGGGGGATTTGATCAACATGTACAAATATATAAGGGGTCCATATAGGGAACTTGGTGTCGAGTTATTCACTTTACAGTCAACAAAGAGGACAAGGGGGCACTCTTTACGTCTAGAGGAGAAGAGATTTCATCTCCAAATAAGGAAAGGTTTCTTCACAGTAAGAGCTGTGAAAATGTGGAATAGACTCCCTGCAGAGGTGGTTATGGCCAGCTCAGTGGATTGCTTTAAGAAAGGCCTGGATTATTTCCTAGGAATTTTTTTCCCCTGCTTTAGCAAATTGGATCATGCTCTGTTGGGGTTTTTTGCCTTCTTCTGGATCAACTGTGGGTATAGAATTGGGTATATGGGCTGGTATGATATTTATTATATATCATTTTTTTTTATTATTTTTTTTTGGTTGAACTGGATGGACTTGTGTCTTTTTTCAACCTGACTAACTATGTAACTATGTAACTATGTAACTATGTTTTCATCCACCTGTAAACAGTTTTATGCTCAGAATTACTGGTACGGTATCATTACCGTAATTGTACTAGTTTTAAGGAAAAGCTTTCTAGTCCATCAATGTGCTTGCTGCATTAGTTATATTTAGTATAAGAACATTTTTGGCTAGTTAGAAAATACCTGTTGATCTTGCCAAAAATTCATTAACCTGGTCAATTCCTGTAATCTGAAAAGAAAGAAAGAAGAAAAAAAACATAAATCAAATTTTGTTCTGTAAACAAATTATCCAATCAGCCCACATGTAATGAGGGATCAAATGAGCCACCACAGATCACCAAAGCACAGTGCTGTCATCAAAAAAACATAAAAGGTGCAATGGCAAATTACCAAATAACGAGTCCCAAGACAAACAAATTAGAAGCAAACCTTTAAAGTCTTATATCAATAGAAGCAGTGCCAATAAGTACATTAAAGGGTACGACATCCCAATCATATGCAGCAAAAATATGTTTAAAAATGAGGAAGTGCACTTTTTCTGTACCCCCCAAATACTCCAAAACACAAAATTGATAATATTTAAAAAATGTTTTATTACAAATGCATCATTAAAAACAAATAACCTGCAAGACTGATGCAAGCTCCCACCCTTGGACCCTGTTCCCATATCAAGATTAAATTGTTATAGTGTCAACTGTTGTACAAAGCACTCATCTGACAGTTTGATGCTATTTCCATGTTTTGTGCACCAGTTGATACTATACATATTGTATCAGGCTCACGGGCTATTTGTTTTTAATGATGCATTAGTAATAAAATTTATTATGAAATATTGTCAAATTTGTTGTGTTGTGAAGTCTCTGGGGGTACAGAGAATGTCCACTTTCTAATTTTTTAAACATATTTTTGGTGCCCATAGTTACATAGTTAGTCAGGTTGAAAAAAAGATACATGTCCTTCTAGTTCAGCCACTAGATTTAAAAGGGCAAGTTTCATTCTCAGGTCTGCTCATATATTTCTAATATTTGCATTTCCAGACTGGAAACTCAATAGCTTCCCCTCATTTTGCTGGAAGTATAGTATCTGTGTTGCTGTAAACAATGAAATGGCCTAACAAAGCAATGCAGGAGTTTAGACACCTGCCAAATCTAGAAATATCTACTGCCTACATAATGAGCAATCTTAAGGCCCATTCACACAATCTGACTTTTTGACAACAACAGTCAAACAGACCTGTTTTATTGGACAATCCGACCGTGTGTATGCTCCATCGGATAATTGTTTTCAATTTTTCAATGGACAAATGTTTGCTGTGCATGCTCTCAAACTTTCTGGCAACAAATTTCCGATGGAGGATAATCTGATCATGTGTACACAAGTCCATAGGACTAAAGTCCAAAGTACAAACACGCATGCTGAGAACCAATGCTAAAGATCAGACAACAATAGCAGGAGTTGCCGAAAGGGTGGCAGTAAAGAGCTGAAAAACCACGTGATTTGGTGAAGGTTGGCTGAAAATGTTCTGCCGTGTGTATGCAGAACAAGTTTATGGCCAACGCCCTTCGGACCAAAATCCACGAAATAGTCTGATGGAAGTCCAATCGTGTGTATGAGGCTTAAGACACACAAAATGAAAATTTCAGAACAAAGGAGATTTTTAAACTTTCAATGTAACAGCAAAAATACCTTTAATATCATTATTTATTTGATAATCTGGCAAAGCATTGTTTTTGTTACCGGTGAGTAAAAAACTGAATGTTCTATAAGATTTTTATTTGACTTTTACAATCAATGCCTTTAAATGCATTTAAATTAAAGTGGTTATAAAGGTTAAATGTTTTTTACCTTCATGTATTCTAAGCATGAAGGTAAAAAAACCTTCTGTGTGCAGAAGCCCACAGGCCACCCTTAATGCTCAATCCAGCAAAATGCAGGAGAGCCCCGGCTCTCCAGTGATACTCGCTCCTCATTGGCTGAGGCATTGAATTTTAAAAGCAGCGGTCTTTTGTCAGATTAGCAAATGTGTGAGATCAGCAGGCTTGCTGCTGCTTCATTTCATCATCGTGTCACATAGTTTTAAATACTGTATTTCACAATATAAGCTCAGTTTAGTGGAAAAAATAAACGATCACAGTGTACAGAGGCAGAATGGGGAACTGCCAATGTAATAAAGGCAATTTTCAGGGGGACATTGTGATGAGAAATGACTGGTCCTCTTGACCCGGGAGGAAAAGGATGTACTAAAAGACATCCCTGACCACCTTTGGTCAAGAGGAAAAGGTGATGCAGGACTAGGGATACGTTCGACTCGAACATCGGCTGTTGGCACGTTCGGCGAATACCAAACGTTATGGGCCATTCATGCCAAATTCACGTGACGCTCACGGCCCACAATGCACTGCACCATTGCAGTGGATTGCTGGCTCATGATCACAGTGGGGTCACAGTGCATGCTTGGCCAATCACAGTGCCGGCAGTGAGGAGAGCCATGATTGGCCACAGGCAGGATGCCTGTGGCCAATTACAGCTCAGGCTGTGTAGTACACGCCCCACACTATATAAGGCGGCCAGTGTGGCGGCCTTGTGTAGTGTTCCGGCATCTGCAGGAATTAGTGGATGTTGTCTGTGTGCCTTCAGCGCAGTATACACTCGTATCTACATATATTGCTCTTCTCTAATTGAGCCATCTGCAGGAGTTAGTGGGTGTTGTCTGTGTGCCATCAGCACAGTATACACCTGTATCTACCCTTTGTTGCTGTTGTCTAATTGAGCCATCAGCCATCTGCAGGAGTTAGTGGGTGTTGTCTGTGTGCCTTCAGCGCAGTAGACACCTGTATCTACCCTTTATTGCTGTTGTCTAATTGAGCCATCTGCCATCTGCAATAGTTAGTGGGTGTTGTTTGTGTGCCTTCAGCGCAATATACACCTGTATCTACCCTTTGTTGCTGTTGCCTAATTGAGCCATCAGCCATCTGCAGGAGTTAGTGGGTGTTGTCTGTGTCTCTTCAGCGCAGTATACGCCTGTATCTACCTATATTGCTCTTCCCTAATTGAGCCATCTGCCAGCTGCAGGAGTTAGTTGGTGTTGTGTGCCTTTAGCACAGCACAATATACACCTGTATCTACCCTTTATTGCTGGTGTTCTATAATAAAGGCATCTGCAGGCATTAGTGGGTGTTTTGTGCCTCCAGCACAGCACAATATACACACCTGTATCTGCCCTTTATTGCTGGTGTTCTATAATAAAGGCATCTGCAGGAGTTAGTGGGTGTTTTGTGCCTCCAGCACAATATACACTACCCAATTGCTGGTTTCCCATCTCCCTGCAGGCCATTACCATGTCTGGAAGGCCAACAAGGAGAAGTAGACAGGCACGAGCCAATAAAAGAAGGCAAGCAGGCTCTGTGTCTAGAGACAACAGTGCTGGTCGTGGACACGGTGCATGGTCATCAGCACGTGGCCATGGGACACGCTTGTCCTTATTTTCGGCAGCTGGACGTGTTGAGCCGCATCATGCTGAAGACTTGCTAGAGTGGATGACCAAGCCCTCTTCATCCTCCTCATCCTCTCTCATCCAGGCTCATGGTACTAGCAAAGCAGCTGCCAACGCATCCTCTTCCCTCGTCTCAATGTCATCATCAGTGACTCCTTCCCTAGACCCACCACGTCCTCCTGAGGAGTCCCCCAAACTGTTTGAGCACAGTGTTGGGTACATGCTCCAGGAGGATGCCCAGTGTTTTATAGGCTCTGATGATGATACTCAGCTAGAGGAAGGCAGTAGCGTGAGCGCAACGAGAGGGGAGGCTCAAGAAGGACAGCAATCTAGCAGTCATGTTCCTCAAGCTGCAGCATACTGCTAGGTTTTGCTCCAGTGATGAAGAGGTAGGGGATGATGAGGGCACTGACTCCACGTGGGTGCCTGGTAGGAGAGAGGAGGAGGGGGAGGAGGAGGAGGCACATCTCCAACGAGGCAGGATTCCCTCCAGGGGCCAACTTAGGGACAGCACACCAACTGAATCACACCGCAGAGCTCCGCCTGTGCAGGGTGCTGCCTCTGCACGTTATTCTAAAAGTTCTTTGGTGTGGGCCTTTTTTGAGACGAGTGCATCAGATCGCACCGCTGCTATTTGCAACATATGTCTCAAGCGTATCTCGCGTGGCCAAAACATCAGCTGCTTGGGCACCACATGCTTGACCAGACATATGTTGACCTGCCATGCAGCTCGTTGGCAAGCTTACCTCAAAGACCCACACCAAAGAACAAAGCGGACCTCTCCTTGCTCCTCATCAGCTGGGATCTCCAACCCCACCTCTCTGAAACCTACACTGAGAGGAATGAAAGTGTAGAATTAGGTGTGTCACAGCTAGAGATAGACGAACTTCCGACGGGACGGAGCGGCTAAAAGTTTGCGAACCGTAAAGTACGTGGTGGGCCCCATTGACTTCATTGACAGACGAACATTAAAAACCTACAGGTCATATTTTCAGCCACAAAATAATTACTAGCTGTGCACACATAGTCCCACCACATGGACACTGACATAAAAAAAGTATGAAGTGAATCTGGGATCGACTACGACAAGCATTCTTTTTTTATCTGTGAAATTTTGACAATTCAGGACTCAGAAGCGCATGAAGGCAATGGAGGAGAGGAAAGGTCAGGGTAGGCTATGAAGAGGGTGCAGGAGATGATCACCAGCACCGTGATAGAGAGCACTGACACCAGCACCGTGATGGAGATAGAGCACTGACACCAGTACTGTGATAGAGAGCACTGACACCAGCACTGAGATAGAGAGAGAGCACTGACACCAGCACCGAGGTAGAGAGCACTGACATCAGCACTGTGATAGAGAGCACTGACACCAGCACTGAGATAGAGAGAGAGCACTGGCACCAACACCAAGATAGAGAGCACTGACACCAGCACCGTGATAGAGAGCACTGACAGCAGCACCGTGATAGAGAGCACTGACACCAGCACCGAGATAGAGAGCACTGACACCAGCACTGAGATAGAGAGCACTGACACCAGCACTGAGATAGAGAGCACTGACACCACACCAGCACCGTGATAGAGAGCACTGAGACCACACCAGCACCGAGATAGAGAGAGAGCACTGACACCAGCACTGAGATAGAGAGAGAGCACTGACATCAGCACCATGATATAGAGCACTGACACCAGCACTGAGATAGAGAGAGAGCACTGACACCAGCACCAAGATAGAGAGCACTGACACCACACCAGCACCGAGATAGAGAGCACTGACACCAGCACCGTGATAGAGAGAGCACTGACACCAGCACTGGGATAGAGAGCACTGACACCAGCACCGAGACAGAGAGAGCACTGACACCAGCACTGGGATAGAGAGCACTGACACCAGCACCGAGATAGAGAGAGAGCACTGACACCAGCACCGAGATAGAGAACACTGACACCAGCACTATGATAGAGAGCACTGACACCAGCACCAGCACCGAGATTGATAGAGAGCACTGACACCAGCACCGTGATAGAGAGCACTGACACCACACCAGCACCGAGATAGAGAGCACTGACACCACACCAGCACCGAGATAGAGAGCACTGACACCAGCACCGAGATAGAGAGCACTGACACAAGCACCGAGATAGAGAGCACTGACACCACACCAGCACCGTGATAGAGAGCACTGAGACCACACCAGCACCGAGATAGAGAGAGAGAGCGAGCACTGACACCAGCACCGAAATAAAGAGCACTGACAGCAGCACTGATACCAGCAACTCGCACAACCTCTTCAGACAGGAGGGTACATGCATTTAGTATGGTGTGCTTTTTTTGTACAAGGAAGTGAGCCAAAGGTAGAAAAAAGGTCCATGTGCTAGATTAAATAAATTGTTTATAGATTTATGCATATACCTGGTCTACTGGTAACATGTGTTGAATTCCTCCGAGATCCGTGCCTCATTCATTTTTAGAAATGTGAGGTAGTCAACACTGTCCTGAGCTAGGTGAGTGCGCTTATTGATCACGATCCCCCCTGCTGCGCTGAACGTCCTTTCGGACAGAACACTTGGTGAAGGGCAAGCCAACAGTTCCATTGCAAATTGGGCAAGTGCTGGCCAGAGGTCACGCCTGCCCTCCTAGTAGTCCAGGGGTTCATCACTCCTCAGAGCGTCCACATCAGCCGTTAACCCGATGTAGTCGGACACCTGTCAGTCTAGGCGTTCCCTGATGCTGGATCCGGATGAGACCTGTCGATGGGTCGGCTGAAAGAATGACCTCATATCAGAAGTCACCAACACATCTTCAAACCGCCCTCTTCTTGCAGGCGCTGTTGGATTGGTACCCACAATTCTTTCTCTGGTAGTGGGAATTCCTCCTCTGCCAGCGCACCCAAAAGCAGAATGCAGTGTTTGTCGAAGCAAGGCCTGGAAGTGCTCCATTCTGACAGCCCTCTGTGACGGTGGTAACATTTCCGCCATGTTGTGTTTGTAGCGGGGGTCTAAGTACGTTGCCACCCAGTACTGGTCCTTGACCTCTATGCTTTCTATACGGGGGTCCCTGTTAAAACACTGGACCATAAAAGCCCCCATTTGCACTAAACTGAAAGCGGTGTGGTGGCCTGGCTCCTGCTCATCATCCAGGATAATGTCGTCCTCCTCGTTCTCCTCTCCCCATCCACGCACAACAACAAGAATCCCAGAAATGTTTAAAGCATGCTCTTCTTGCTCCTCCTCATCCGCCCTGGCACCATCCTCCTCTGACTCCTCTTCAGACTCCTGTTGTTGACTTGTCTCAGATAGAGTAGCCCCCCCTGGGAATTCATCCAGCATTGGGACTTCCTCATCTTCCCGTTCCTACTCCTCCATGGCTTGATCAATGACGTGATGCAATGCACGCTCCATAAAGAGGGCATAAGGTACCATGACACTGATGGCGCCATGGCTGTGACTGACCAGTTCGGTGATCTCATCAAATGACTGCAGAAGTCTGCATGTGTCACGCATGAGCAGCCACTGGTGCAGTGAAAAAAAAACAAGCTCCCCAGAACCTGTTCTGCTGCAGAGTTCGTACAGGTAGACGTTAACTGCACATTTCTGCTGGAGCAGCCTATCAAGCATATAGAAGGTTGAGTTCCATCGCATCAGGCAATCGTAAATAAGACGTCTGACCGGCAGATTGTGTTGCCGATGAATGTCAGCAAGGCGAGCCATGGCCTTGTAAGATATTCTGAAATGGGCCGAGATTTTCCTTGCCTCCCGCAAGATGTCCTGGACCCCAGGGTATTTGACAACGAATCGCTGCACGACCAAGTTTAAGACGTGTGCCATGCATGGCACGTGTGTAATTTTGCCCTGTTTCAATGTGCTAAGCAGATTGGCACCATTGGCACACATTACTTTACCAACTGTCAAATTGAGTGGTGTTAGCCACTGATCTGCTTGTGAATGCAAAGCTGAAAGGAGTGCATGGCCAGTGTGACTCTTGGCTTCCAGGCACAACTGTCAGAAACCATGAATCAGACTGTTTATTAATAAAAATAAAAAGGTAAATATAAAAAGCATAGTCAAGCATAGCCAGAGTCTGGTAACCAGCCAGTCCAAAGTTCAATAACCAGATCAAGTAATCAGCCATGCCTGAAGTCAGGGATCCAAGTAGAGCAACTGCAAGCAGGATAAGGAGTCAGGAGGGATATCAGCAAGCCAGTCTTGAAACCAACTGCAGGAGATGGTTCCTTGTGATAGTACCCCCTCCTCAATGACCCCTCTCCCTCGGAGGACCACCGGACTTGAGAGGAAACCATCTATGGAACTCGCGGAGGAGGACATCAGAGGATGAAACCCAGGAGCGTTCCTCTGGACCATACCTCTTCCAATGCACCATGTACTGTATGCGCCCACTGAACCTACGAGAGTCAACAATGGATTGTACCTCATACTCCTCATGGTTCTTAACCTTAATAGGGTGAGGGCGTGGCACCAAGGTGGCAAATCGGTTACAGAGCAACGGTTTCACTAAGGAGACATGAAACACATTTGAGATGCGCATACTAGCAGGAAGGTCCAACGCATAAGCCACTGGGTTAATCCTGCGAAGGACACGGAAAGGCCCAATAAACCGAGGTACAAACTTCAGTGAGGGAACACGAAGCCGGAGGTTGCAAGATGACAGCCAGACCCTGTCCACAACCTGGTAGGAAGGCGCAGGCAGGCGTCAGCATGGAGTCTGCACCTATCATTAGCATGACGCAAAGCCTCCTGGACTTGTACCCAAGTGGAACGAAGACCACAGAGATGCTCTTCTAATGCAGGAATACTCTGCGGAACAAACGAGTCAGGCAACATGGAAGGTTGGAAACCATAATTCGCCATAAATGGAGACAATCGGGAGGCAGAATTCAAGGCACTGTTGTGAGCAAACGATGCCCAAGGTAATAGGTCAGACCAGTTGTTAGGATGGTCAGAAATATAGCAACATAGGATATGCTCCAAGGACTGATTTGCTCGTTCTGCTGTCCCATTAGACTGCGGGTGATGCGCAGAAGAGAACGCAAGCTGGATTCCCAACTGTGTACAAAAGGCTCGCCAGAACCAGGAGACAAACTGACTGCCCCTGTCTGAGACAATCACCTTGGGTAGCCCATGTAAGCGTAAGATTTCTCGAGCAAAAATGGAAGCCAGCTCTTTAGAGGTGGGCAACATCTTAAGTGGAATACAATGACACATCTTTGAGAACCGGTCAACCATCATAAGGATAACAGTGTTGCCTTGGGAGCTGGGCAACTCCACAATGAAATCCATAGACAGGTGAGTCCAGGGCCTCTCTCCCTTAGGTATGGGTTGTAGGAGGCCCACTGGAAGGTGTCGTGGAGTCTTACTCTGAGCATACACGGGACAGGCAGCTACGAAGGCAGTTACATCAGCCCGTAGACTAGGCCACCGGAATTGTTGGGAAATGGTCCAAATGAGTTGATTCTTCCCAGGATGGCCAGCTGCCTTGTGAGAATGGTAAGTCTGGAGCACAGCAGTACGGAGACTCTCTGGGACAAAGCAGCGGTCACAAGGTTTATCAGGAGGAGCATGGACCTGAGCAACAAGAATTTTGTCACCCAAAGGAGAAGTAAGACTGGTGCGAACCGTAGCCAAGATACGATCAGGAGAAATCATAGGAACCAGAACCGACTCCGACTTGGAAGTGGAGGAAAATTGTTGTGACAAGGCATCAGCCCTTACATTCTTAGTACCGGGTAAGAATGAGACAATGTAATTAAAGCTCGACAAGAAATGAGCCCATCGCGCCCTTCTGGGAGAGAGTCGCTTAGCCTCAGACAAGAATGTGAGATTCTTATGGTCAGTAAAAATAAGAACAGGCACAGTGGTACCTTCAAGGAGATCTCTCCATTCTTTCAGGGCTAAAATGATCGCCAACAGCTCTCTGTCACCAATCTCATAATTTCACTAAGCAGGTGACAATTTTTTGGAAAAGTAGCCACATGGATGCATAGCGCTCTCAGAGTTAGGACGTTGAGACAGAAGGGTTCCAACTCCAGTCTCAGAAGCATCAACTTCTAGGATAAAAGGCAACATAGGATCAGGATGTGCCAACACAGGAGCAGAAACAAAGGTAGCCTTGAGAGTCTCAAAGGCCTTAATGGACTCCGGAGACCAACTCTGTTGGTTACCGTCCTTTCTAGTCATATCAGTCAGAGGCTTGACCAGAGACGAGAAGTTACAAATAAACTTCTGATAGTAGTTGGCAAAGCCCAGGAAACACTGCAGAGGATGTAAACCCACGGGTCGAGGCTACTGTAGGACTGCTGAAAGTTTCTCTGGGTCCATCGAAAAACCAGCAGTGGAAATGACATAGCCCAGGAATGTAACCTGAACGATGGAACTCGCACTTCTCCAGTTTACAATAGAGATTATTCTCTCTTAGTTTCTGAAGCACACAACAGACATCTGTGTGGTGGCTCTCCAGGGACTTGGAAAATATGAGGATATCATCGCGATAAACCACCACACACAACTGCAACAAATCTCGGAGGACATTGTTAATAAATTATTGGAAAACTGCTGGGGCGTTACAAAGGCCAAAAGGCATTACCAGGTATTCATAATGGCCTGTTCTGGTATTAAACGCAGTTTTCCACTCGTCACCCTCCTTAATGCGCACAAGATTGTATGCCCCTCTCAAGTCAAGCTTTGTGAAAACCGTTGCTCCCTTGAGGCGGTCAAATAACTCTGTAATCAATGGAATCGGGTAGGCATTCTTAATCGTGACACGATTGAGACCCCTATAATCTATACAAGGTCTCAGTTCACCGCTCTTCTTTTTCACAAAGAAGAAACCAGCACCAGCAGGAGACGAGGATTTGCAGATGAAACCTTGAGAAAGTGCATCAGCAACATACTCCTCCATGGCCTTATCCTCCAAGACCGACAAAGGGTAAACCCGGCCATGAGGAGGTATGGCACCAGGTTGAAGGTCAATTGCGCAATCATAAGACCAGCGTGGAGGCAAACTACCGGCTTGATCTTTATCAAAGACATCACCAAAATCACAGTACTCCTCCGGCAGGGAGGTGAGTGAAGAGGTGCACAGAACCTTGGATACCTTTGGGAAGCATGTCTCACTGCATTGTGGTGACCAGGAGAGAACCTCAGCACGGAGCCAATCAAAAGAGGGGTTGTGCCTCTGCAACCAAGGATAACCAATAACCAGCAGAAACCTGGGTGAGGAAATAACTTGGAATTGGATTATCTCATGGTGAAGAGCCCCTACGGCCATGGACAATGAAACCGTCTCATGAGTCACATTGGCAGGCTGTAAAGGTCTCCCATCAAGAGCCTCAATGGCAAGTGGAGTGTCACGCAGCTGCAGCGGAATCGAGTGCTGCGAAACAAATGCAGCATCGATGAACAGGCCTGCAGCCCCAGAGTCGATTAGAGCCTGTATCTCGATGGATGACTCAGCCCAAGAAAAGGGTGACCAAAACCAGGGGCTTATCCCTCTGGATAACTGGGGATGAAACAACCATTCCCATTTCACATGTGATACAGACTTATGAAAGATACGTTTGTTTTGTAAGAGATTATAAAACAGTGAAGTTCCTTTTTTTTCACAATCCTTACTAGTGAGGTATTGCCAGGTTAGCTTATGTACCTGAACGTTTGGGGAACTAAAAGAGTGTATAAAATGCAAGATCCAAACATACGTAGAATTTTTTGTGTTTTGTATAGTAAATTTGGCCTGGAGTGATTTGAAGGGCTTGAGAGATCTGCCCTAGAGCACTTGAGCTAGGTCAGAGATTCCTTTGTCCTTCCACTTTTGGAGAGACTGAGATTTCTAGGGCTTCTAGTGGTATCGAGATGGAAGTCTTTTGTGATGGAGGAAAGATCATTGATTGAAATCTCCTCCAAGCTTCTAAAAAGGCCTGGGTAGTGAGAAGTGGTTGTTTCAGTGATCCAGGTCTCCAAGTGTCTGCTATTAGTAGGTTCTGTAGCACTGGAGTGGGGATAAAGGATTGTTCAATCTTAACCCACCTGTTGGAACCAGCAACGCGGTTGAGCCATTTGTGCTGCTACCCAGTAATCCCTTAGGTCAACCATGCCCATACCTCCCACGAATCTATGCTTCAGAAGTTGGGCATGGGAGCTTCGGGGCTTCATATCTCGCCAAATCTGTGCTCTCAGTAACCTAGTAAGCATTGCAAAATGTGTTTGTTTGGGTAGTATGGGGAGCGTCCTAAATAAATACTATATTTGAGGTAGCACATACATTTTAAAGGCAGCTAAACGCCCCATCCAGTACAGTTCATACTTGGTCATGTTTTGGGTCTCTTTTGATATTTTGCTAATAAGGTAGGAGTAGTTAGTGTCTGCTAATTGCGTGATGTCGGCCACCAGCCGAATGCCTAGATAAGAGATTCCTTCTGTGCTCCATGTTTACGCATAGGATGTTTGTAGTTTCTTACTAAGTTTCGGGTCTACTCCTAAATCTAGAATTAGCGACTTAGTAAAATGTACTAACTAGTAAGATATTGCGCTAAAAGTTGTGAGAAATTCGTGTGTAGCCACCAGAGAGGTCTCAGGGTTCGTCAAAAAAATAATTATGACATGGGATTTATAGTTGAAATTAAAACCTGTGACCAGGGGTGAGCTTCTTATTGTTTCATTGGTTTGATAGGTTTGTGGTATCCTTTATTGCCCTCGCGATGCTCCCTCCTAAAACCGTGGAGGTGATTGGGATAAACAGATTTTGAGACGAGAGACGTTGTGAATTGAGTGTCTTGGTGTCACCTTTGCTCCTGGCATCAATGAGGCTCATTCATACAGACGTTTCCTTTAAAAGTAGTTGGTGCCTCTTCCTTGTTTTTTGTGGATTTTCTAAGTTATTTAACTAATTTCTTCTAATAGTGTGAAAATTGTTTATTTATTTTTAATTTAATCATTTAGGAGATTTCAGTGCGGATTTGGTTGGCCCCTATACATCGGTGCATCTTGGTAGTGGGTGACACTGTGTGGGCACCCAGCGTCAAGGGCTTTATTGCCTTATTGACGCTGTACGCTGTTCTGGATGGAATGGGCAGTCTTCCTCTGCCGTCCTCCCAATCAGCGAAGTGTGGGCTGCCTCGTCCGACAGTTCTCTGCGTACTGTCCGCACTCTGGTGAGTGTTGCGCAGGCGCTGGGTCTCCTGTCGGGCACATGCGCATACACATTTTCTGGCCAGCCCGGATAATGTCACATCGGCGCTCCATGCTGATTGGATGACTACGGGCAGGACGTGTGTATTTAGACACACCCCCCCCTAGTGTGCCATCTATGGATCATTGTATTCCTCATCAGCGGCTGCTTTTTATGACGCTGTACTCGGGGAGGACTCAGGATTATTAAAGGTACAGTTTCCTCTTTGGTCTTGCTGTCTCTGCTTGTGTGACAATACGTTTACTGCTGGTTGGCTATATTAGCTCTCTGGTTATTATGCCCCATATTATCTTTTGTTTTTTGTTTTTCATTACTATTATTACAGATTGTGGAGACCTTTGATTGTTACTGCCCCCTTTGGCCAACTCAATCCCAGTTAGTTTTTACTACCAGATAATTTTGGTTGTTGATCATATGTTATGGTGGCTATTATCCATGTTTACTTCACCTCTACTATATTGGTGAATAATCGATGGGATAAACATTTTTATTTTATTTATTTTTTTATTCTCATTGGTATTTATTATTTACAGATGATCTGTTTGGTCAACCTTATGGATTAAGAGCTGTGGTTATGGGCGGCTCTGGCTATATGAATATTTTTGCCTAGATCTTGCCGTCCCAGCGTATTGAATACTTGTCTTTTTGAAACCCCCCCCCCTTTTTTTTACATTTATCCAGTAAGTTTCCTGTTGAATGGATTTGCCCTCTGTGTCCCCCTAGTACTGTAAATTTTCTTTATTATATTACACACGCCCCCATGGTGTCTCTGTTCCACTGCCGCATGTTTGCACTGGTGTTCTGGGTCCATCTACCAAGCTGCACTGAACCATCCTTCAGCTTTATTGTATTTATTCTTTATGTAGTATTTTGTATACTGTTATTAATTATAGTATGTATATGTTATTGTGTTTCATGCTAGCTGATCAGAATTATAAGCTCCGGAAGAAGCGTGTGGTACACGTGTCAGGGCTGGCTTAGCCCTTCCTCCTCTGGGCTAGCTGCTCACCTGTCGGCTAATTGCCAGCTCTCTTCTCTTTCCACAGTTACCAGCTATTCCCGATGATGCTCGTCTGACCTGCCTATTTAAAGCCTTCCAGCTCACTTCACCTCTGCCTTCGCTTTGGTCACATCACAAGGAACCATCTCCTGTGGTTTGTTTCAAGACTGGCTTGCTGACATCCCTCCTGGCTCCTTATCCTGGTTGCAGTTGCTCTACTTGGATCCCTGACTTCAGGCCTGGCTGATTACCCGATCTGGTTATTGAACTTTGGACTGGCTGACTACCCGATCTGGTTACTGGACTCTGGCTATGCTTGACTACGCTTTTTCTATTTACCTTTTTATTAATAAACAAGTGTGATTTGATTGTACTTCTGTCTCAGTCTGATTCATGGTTTCTGACAGTACATGAAGGCCATGAATTCAGAAGATACAGTTAATCCACTTGTTGGTAATATTTTTTCCAGATTGGATGAGCAAGATCACTGCATGGATCAGTTTGCCTTGGCATTACAAACGCTCCTGAATCACACGGCTCACCAGGAATCCCCCACGGTGGCTGCTCCAGTACAACCTGAGTCACAGGCTGTCCTTGCTGCTGCGCCAGTCTCTGTGCAGGCACCCGCCTCGAGTATTACCTCTAAAAGAGGTATGTCTGCTTCTGCTCCACTTTCCCAGTGATTTGGGGGCGATCCAGTTCAATGCAGAGGGTTTCTCAATCAGGTTGAGATATACTTCGAAATGCTGCCCCAGGCATTTCCCACGGACAGAAGCAAAGTAGGTTTCATGATATCTTTGCTTTCTGAAAGAGCCTTGGCCTGGGCTAACCCTCTATGGGAGACGCAAAAACCTGTTGTCTTGAGTTGCCCTCAGTTTGTGGCCTCCTTTAAAAGGGTTTTTGATGTTCCCGCAGTGCCTCATGTCCATCAGAGTACGAGAACTGTTGCAGACTACGCCATAGAATTACGTACTCTGGCAGCAGAGGTTTCTTGGAACAATGAGGCCCTCATGGCTGCTTTTTCTCATGGTCTCTCGGATTCCATCAAGGATGAGATAGCAGCCCGAGATATACCCACTGAGCTGGAGAGCTTGATCTCGTTTGTCATCCTCATTGACTCCAGACTCAGAGAAAGACTTTCTCTTAAGGAGCGCTTGCGAAAGCCACCTGTACATTTGCCTCCGAGCTTTGTAGTCCCACCCATGCCTCCCTCACCTCCCATGCCTCCTGGTACCGAGTTGGTCAGTGAAGATGAACCCATGCACCTGGGCTTCATGCGTCTCTCTGCGGATGAGAGAGCCTTTAGGAGGAGGGAGAGATTGTGCCTTTATTGTGGCCAGGCAGGTCCCTTTTTTAAGTCTTGTCCTACCCGTCCAGGGAACGCCGAACCTTGAGGTCCTGTCATGGACAGACCTTAGGTGGCTTTGTTTCATCTCCAGTTATCCAGAAGGATAAGCCCCTGGTTTTGGTCACCCTTTCTTGGGCTGAGTCGTCCATCGAGATACAGGCTCTAATCGACTCTGGGGCTGCAGGCCTGTTCATCGATGCTGCATTTGTTTCGCAGCACCCGATTCCACTGCAGCTGCGTGACACTCCACTTGCCATTGAGTCTCTTGACGGGAGACCTTTACAGCCTGCCCATGTGACTCATGAGACGGTTCCATTGTCCATGGCCGTAGGGGCTCTTCACCATGATATAATCCAATTCCAAGTTATTTCCTCACCCTGGTTTCCGCTGGTTATTGGTTATCCTTGGTTGCAGAGGCACAACCCCTCTTTTGATTGGCTCCATGCTGAGGTTCTCTCCTGGTCACCACAATGCAGTGAGACATGCTTCCTGAAGGTATCCAAGGTCCTGTGCACCTCTTCACTCCCCTCCCTGCTGGAGGAGAACTGTGATTTTGGCGATGTCTTTGATAAAGGTCAAGCCGGTAGTTTGCCTCCACACCAGTCTTATGATTGCGCAATTGACCTTCAACCTGGTGCCATACCTCCTCGTGGCCGGGTGTACCCTTTGTCGGCCTTTGGGGATAAGGCCATGGAGTATGTTGCTGACGCACTTTCTCAAGGTTTCATCCGCAAATCCTCGTCTCCTGCTGGTGCTGGTTTCTTTTTTGTGAAAAATAAAAGCGGTGAACTGAGACCTTGTATAGATTATAGGGGTCTCAATCGTGTCACGATTAAGAATGCCTACCTGATTCCATTGATTACAGAGTTATTTGACCGCCTCAAGGGAGCAACGGTTTTCACAAAGCTTGACTTGAGAGGGGCATACAATCTTGTGCACATTAAGGAGGGTGACGAGTGGAAAACTGCGTTTAATACCAGAACAGGCTATTATGAATACCTGGTAATGCCTTTTGGCCTTTGTAACACCCCGGCAGTTTTCCAGGAATTTATTAACGATGTCCTCCGAGATTTGTTGCAGTTGTGTGTGGTGATTTATCTCAATGATATCCTCATATTTTCCAAGTCCCTGGAGAGCCACCACACAGATATCTGTTGTGTGCTTCAGAAAATAAGAGAGAATAATTTCTATTGTAAACTGGAGAAGTGTGAGTTCCATCGTTCAGGTTACATTCCTGGGCTATGTCATTTCCACTGCTGGTTTTTCGATGGACCCAGAGAAACTGTCGGCAGTCCTACAGTGGCCTCGACCCGTGGGTTTACATCCTCTGCAGCGTTTCCTGGGCTTTGCCAACTACTATCGGAAGTTTATTTGTAACTTCTTGTCTCTGGTCAAGCCTCTGACTGATATGACCAAGAAAGGACGGTAACCCACAGAGTTGGTCTCCGGAGTCCATTAAGGCCTTTGAGACTCTCAAGGCTGCCTTTGTTTCTGCTCCTGTGTTGGCACATCCTGATCCTACGTTGCCTTTTATCCTAGAAGTTGATGCTTCTGAGACTGGAGTTGGCGCCCTTCTATCTCAACGTCCTAACTCTGAAAGCGCTATGCATCCATGTGGCTACTTTTCCAAAAAAATGTCACCTGCTGAGTGCAATTATGAGATTGGTGACAGAGAGCTGTTGGTGATAATTTTAGCCCTGAAAGAATGGAGAGATCTCCTTGAAGGTACCACTGTGCCCGTTCTTATTCTTACTGACCATAAGAATCTTACATTCTTGTCTGAGGCTAAGCGACTCTCTCACATAAGGGCGCGATGGGCTCTTTTCTTGTCGAGCTTTAATTACATTGTCTCATTCTTACCCGGTACTAAGAATGTAAGGGCTGATGCCTTGTCACGACAATTTTCCTCCACTTCCAAGTCGGTGTCGGTTCCGGTTCCTATGATTCCTCCTGATCATATCTTGGCAATGGTTCTCACCAGTCAGTGGCATAACTAGAACCTTCAGGGCCCTGGTGCAAGAAATCATGGAGGGGCCCCCTGACCTCCGGCCAGGGTCCTTTCCACTGATCCCGGGGGCAGCAGGACCTGGATAGGAAGGGGAACAAATCCCCTCCATTTTTCCACCTGCAGCCACTGAATGCCTATCAGAGGGAGAGGAGGAGAAGCAGACTTTTAGTGGCTGCAGGAGAAAAATGGAGAGGATTTGTTCCTCTAAATGCCCCTTTATCCAGGTGTTCAGGGGCAACATGTGTGCTATTGCAATTGTGCCCCTGGGATGAGTGGCAGCGGTGGGGGATGGGATCAGTGGCAGCAGTGGTGGTCAGGGACGGATAGGATCAGTGGCATCGGTGGTGTTGGTGTGGGATGGTATGAGTGTCAGTGGTGAGGAAGAGATTGGATCAGTGGCAGTGGTAGGGGGGTGGGATCAGTGGCAGCAGTGATGGTTGGGCAGGGATGGGATCAATGGCAGTGGTGGTGGGGGGGGTGGGATGACTGCCAGATGTGAGGGGGATGGAATCAGTGGCAAGGGTTGTGGTTGGGGGGTGGGATCCGTGGTAGGGGGATTGAATGGGATGAGTGGCAGAGGTGGTGGGGGGAAAGAGATTAGTGGCAAGGGTGATGGTTGGAGGGGGATGGAATAAGTGGCAGCAGTGGGGGCATTGGATGAAATGAGTGGCAGCAGTGGTTGGAGGATGGGATCCATGGCGAGGCTGGTATTTGGGGGATGGGATGAGTGGTGGCGAGGGGAATGGTATCAGTGGCAGGTGTGGTCAGAGTGGGGAGGGGCAGTGGCGGTGGTGTGGGGGTTATCAGTGGCGGTATTGTGGGGGTTATCAGTGGCAGTGGTGGTGTTGTGGGGGGTATCATGGCAGTAACGGTGTTGTGGGGGATATCAGTGGCAGTAGCGGTGTTGTGGGGGAGTATCAGTGGCAGTAGTGGGGGGTGTCAGTGGCAGTAGTGGTGGTGTGGGGGGTATCAGTGGTAGTAGTGGTGGTGTGGGGGGTATCAGTGGCAGTAGCGGTGTATCAGTAGCGGTGTTGTGGGGGAGTATCAGTGGCAGTAGCGGTGGTGTGGGGGGTATCAGTGGCGGTGGTGTGGGGGGGTATCAGTGGCGGTGGTGTGGGGGGGTATCAGTGGCAGTGGCGGTGGTGTGGGGGGTATCAGTGGCAGTGGCGGTGGTGTGGGGGGGTATCAGTGGCAGTAGTGGGGGGGTGTAAGTGGCAGTAGTGGTGGTGTGGGGGGATATCAGTGGTAGTAGTGGTGGTGTGGGGGGGTATCATGCCAGTAGCGGTGTTGTGGGGGTATCAGTGGCAGTAGCGGTGTATCAGTAGCGGTGTTGTGGGGGAGTATCAGTGGCAGTAGCGGTGTTGTGGGGAGTATCAGTGGCAGTAGTGGGGGGTGTCAGTGGCAGTAGTGGTGGTGTGGGGGGGATCAGTGGCAGTGGCGGTGGTGTGGGGGTATCAGTGGCAGTAGTGGTGGTGTGGGGGGGTATCAGTGGGAGTAGCGGTGTTGTGGGGGTATCAGTAGCTTTGTTTTGGGGGAGTATCAGTGATGGTGTGGGGGGTATCAGTGGTGGTGGTGAGGGGGGTATCAGTGGCAGCAGTGGTGGTGTGGGGGGCTATCAGTAAAGTGGTGGTGGTGTGTGTGGGGAAGAAGTGGCAGGGTTGATATTGAGAGATGACGCTGCTACTCACTTCCAGATCACTTGGTTCCCCTCCTTGCTGAGGGTACGCCCGAGTGCAGGCTGAGCCGGAAAAGATGGGCGGGGTCTGTGCCCGTGAGGATGCTGCAGGCGAAGACAGAGAAGATGGGCGGGGATTGTGCCCGTGAGTGCAATGCAGGTGGAGACAGGGAAGATGGGCGGGAACTGGGTCCGTGAATGCTGGAGGAGAGAATGGGCGGAGCAGCTAGAGAGAATGGGTGGAGCAGACGGAGAGGATAGGCGGAGCAGACGGAGACTCCCCGTAAATAACCAGTTTTATATCCCGGGCAGCGGCGGGCCCCCCTACAGTGGCGGAACTCAAGGGCCCAGTTGCAAATGCGACTGGTACGACCCTGGTAATTCCGCCACTGGCACCAGTCTTACTTCTCCTTTGGGTGCCAAAATTCTTGCTGCTCAGGTCCATGCTCCTCCTGATAAACCTTGACCGCTGCTTTGTCCCAGAGAGTCTCTGTACTGCTGTGCTCCAGACTTACCATTCTCCCAAGGCAGCTGGCCATCCTGGGAAGAATCAACTCATTTGGGCCATTTCCCAACAATTCTGATGGCCTAGTCTACGGGCTGATGTTACTGCCTTCGTAGCTGCCTGTCCCGTGTGTGCTCAGAGTAAGAGTCCACGACACCTTCCAGTGGATTTCCTACAACCCATACCTAATGCAAAGTTAATTTTTATGTATAAAAAAAAAAAAAATTCTCCTCCACCGATCATCGTATGCCATCAGTAAACCCCCCCCCCCCCCCATCTCCGTTTGGTAATTTCTATTTTTTAAAGATGTGCTTTTATCGTTTCAGGATGCGGCTGCAGGGGAGGGACTATTTGCTGTATTTCGGGCACAGAAGAATACGTCTTCTGCACCCGCTCCTAATGCTCCACACACCGCACAAGTCCCGGTCAGCATATCATATTATGGTGTTGCGGAGTGATATTCCTCTCTCTCTGACAAGAAGTAGCAGAGTGAGAGGCGAGCAGAGAGAGCAGGGGCCGGGCGATCGAGATATTGTGGACAATTACACAGGTGAGGTGTATGCTTGCTTGAGGGGGGGGCTTGAAGTTCAACATCTGCAATACATACCCTGCCAATACTCTGCAATACATACCCTGCCAATACTCTGCAATACATACCCTGCCAATACTCTGCAATACTTACCCTGCAATACTTACCCTGCCAATACCCTGCAATACTTACCCTGCCAATACCCTGCAATACTTACCCTGCCAATACCCTGCAATACTTACCCTGCCAATACTCTGCAATACTTACCCTGCCAATACTCTGCAATACCCAGCAATATTCTGCAATACCCTGCCAATACTTATCCTGCCAATATTCTGCAATACCCTAAAAACTATCTACAGTAAACTATCTTTAACGAGACCTGGCTTGTTGTTTTTTCAACCTTTGTCATTTGTTTAATCGCTCTAATTTATTTCAAAATACCATTTTATTTATTCATTAATGGTTTGTATTACATATAGATATTAATGAGGTCTGTTCTCATCTGAAAACAGTATTTCTTTTGGATAATCAAACCTATAACTGGCTGGAGAAAAACAAATATCACTTGTAGACAAACCTACACTTTGTTTCAAGGTGGGGTCTGGGGAGGGGCAATGGGTGGGGCCAGGGGTGGGGCTGAAGGAGGGACCAGGGGCAGGGCCAGGGTGGAGCTGAAGGGGGCCCCATCAGGTAGGCTGTACGGGGCCCCATGATTTCTATCAGCGGCCCTGGAGAGAGGCCCTGGACTCACCTGTCTATGGATTTCATTGTGTAGTTGCCCAACTCCCAAGGCAACACTGTTATCCTTATGGTGGTTGACGGTTCTCAAAGATGTGTCATTGTATTACACTTAAGAAGTTGCCCACCTCTAAGGAAATGGCTTCCATTTTTACTCGGGAGATCTTTTGCTTACATGGGCTACCCAAGGTGATTTTCTCAGACGGGGCAGTCAGTTTGCCTCCCGGTTCTGGCGAGCCTTTTGTGCACAGTTGTGAATCCAGCTTGCGTTCTCTTCTATGTATCACCCGCAGTCTAATGGGGCCACAGAACGAGCCAATCAGTCCTTGGAGAAAGTCCTACGTTGCTGTATTTTTGACCATCATAACAACTTGTCTGACCTATTACCTTGGGCAGAGTTTGCTCACAACAGTGCCTTTAATTCTGCCTCTCGATTTTCTCCATTTATGGCGAATTATGGTTTCCAACCTTCCATGTTGCCTGACTCATTTGTTCCGCAGAGTATTCCTGCGTTAGAGGAGCATCTCCGTGGTCTTTGTTCCACTTGGGTACAAGTCCAGGAGGCTTTGCGCCATGCTAATGATAGGTGCAGACTCCATGCTGACCGCAGACGCCTGCCTGTGCCTTCCTACCAGGTTGGGGACAGGGTCTGGCTGTCATCTCGCAACCTCCGGCTTCGTGTTCCCTCACTGAAGTTTGTACCTCAGTTTACTGGGCCTTTCCGTATCCTTCGCAGGATTAACCCAGTGGCTTACGCGTTGGACCTTCCTCCTAGTATGCGCATCTCAAATGTGTTTCATGTCTCCTTATTGAAACCGTTGGTCTGTAACCGATTTACCCCCTCGGTGCCACGTCCTCATCCTATTCAGGTTGAGAACCATTAGGTATATGAGGTACAATCCATTGTTGACTCTTGTAGGTTCCGTGGGTGCATACAGTACCTGGTGCATTGGAAGGGGTACAGTCCGGAGGAACGCTCCTGGGTTTCATCCTCTGATGTACATGCCTCTGTCCTCCTCCGTAAGTTCCATAGATAGTTTCCCCCCAAGCCCGGTGGCCCTCCGAGGGAGAGGGGCCATTGAGAAGGGGGTACTGTCATGGCTGGCTTAGCCCTTCCTTCTCTGGGCTGGCCCCTCAGCTGTCGGCTAATTGCCAGCTCTCTTCTCGTCCACAGTTACCAGCTGTTCCCGATGATGCTTGTCTGACCTGCCTACTTAAAGCCTTCCAGCTCCCTTCACCTCTGCCTTCGCATTGGTCACATCACAAGGAACCATCTCCTGTGGTTTGTTTCAAGACTGGGTTGCTGAGATCCCTCCTGGATTCTTATCCTGCTTGCAGTTGCTCTACTTGGATCCCTGACTTCGGGCCTGGCTGATTACCCGATCTAGTTACTGGGCTCTGGCTATGCTTGACTACGCTTTTTCTACTTACCTTTTTATTTTTATTAATAAACAAGTGTGATTTGATTGTACTTCTGTCTCAATCGGATTATTGGTTTCTGCACGTGAAACATACAGCAATGACACCTGCACCGTGATAGAGTCATCTGACACCAGCACCGTGATAGAGAGCACTGACATCAGCAGCGTGACATACAGCAATGACACCTGCACCGTGATAGAGTCATCTGACAACAGCACCGTGATAGAGAGCACTGACATCAACAGCGTGACATAAAGCACTAACACCAGCACCATGATATACAGCACTGACAGCAGCACCGTGATAGAGAGCACTGACATCAGCAGCGTGACATAAAGCACTAACACCAGCACCGTGAAATACAGCACTGACAGCAGCACCATGATAGAGAGCACTGACATCAGCAGCGTGACATACAGCAATGACACCTGCACCGTGATAGAGTCATCTGACAACAGCACCGTGATAGAGAGCACTGACATCAGTAGCGTGACATAAAGCACTAACACCAGCACCGTGATATACAGCACTGACAGCAGCACTGTGATAGAGAGTACTGACATCAGCACCGTGATATACAGCACTGACACCTGCACCGTAAGCAGCCCCAGGAGGAAGTCAGCATAGCACAGGGATGGTGGGAGCCCCTCATAATGAGCATAGCACAGAGATGGTGGGAGCCCCTCATAATGAGCATAGCACAGGGATGGTGGGAGCCCCTCATAATGAGCATAGCACAGGGATGGTGGGAGCTCCTCATAATAAGCAGCCCCAGGAGGATGTCAGCATAGCACAGGGATGGTGGGAGCCCCTCATAATAAGCAGCCCCAGGAGGATGTCAGCATAGCACAGGGATGGTGGGAGCCCCTCATAATAAGTAGCCCCAGGAGGAAGTCAGCACAGCACAGGGATGGTGGGAGCCCCTCATAATAAGCAGCCCCAGTAGGAAGTCAGCACAGGGATGGTGGGAGCCCCTCATAATATGCACAGCAGAGGTACAGCCCCAGGAGGATGTCAGCACAGCACAGGGATGGTGGGAGCCCCTCGTAATAAGCAGCCCCAGTAGAAATATGACACTGCTCAACCTCTTCAAAGAGGAGGGTACGGGCATATAGTACGTTGTGCTTTTTTTGGACAAGGAAGTGAGCCAAATGAAGAAAGAAGGTCTCTGTGCTCGATTAAAAAAATTGTTTATAGACATATACATGGTCTACTGGTCACATGTGTTGAATTCCTCCGAGATCCATGCCTAATTCATTTTTAGAAATGTGAGGTAGTTAACACTGTCGTGAGCTAGGCGAGTACGCTTATCGGTCACGATCCCCCCTGCTGCGCTGAACGTTCTTTCGGACAAGACACTGGATGAGGGGCAAACCAACAGTTCGATTGCAAATTGGGCAAGCTCTGGCCAGAGGTCAAGCCTGCCCACCCAGTAGTCCAGGGGTACATCACTCCTCAGAGCGTCCACATCGGCCGTTAACCCGATGTAGTTGGACACCTGACGGTCTAGGCGTTCCCTGATGCTGGACCTGGAAGACACCTGTCGATGGGTCGGCTGAAAGAATGACCTCATATCCGAAGTCACCAACACATCTTCAAACCGGCCTCTTCTTGCAGGCGCTGTTGGATTGGTACCCGCAACTCCTTCTCTGGGAGTGGGAATTGCTCCTCTGCCAGCGCACGCAAAAGCAGAATGCAGCATTTCTCGAAGCAAGGCCTGGAAGTGCTCCATTCTGCCAGCCTTCTGTGACGGCGGTATCATTTCCGCCATTTTGTGTTTGTACCGGGGGTCTAAGTACGTTGCCACCCAGTACTGGTCCTTGACCCTTATGCTTTTTATACGGGGGTCCCTATTAAAACACTGGAGCATGAAGGCCCCCATTTGAACTAAAGTGGAAGCGGTGTGGTGGCCTGGCTCCTGCTCATCATCCAGGATAATGTCGTCCTCTTCATTCTCCTCTCCCCATCCACGCACAACAGGGATCCCAGAAAGGTTTAAAGCATGCTCTTCTTGCTCCTCCTCATCCGCCCCGGCACCATCCTTCTCTGACTCCTCTTCAGACTCCTGTTGTTGACTTGTCTCAGATAGAGTAGCCCCCCCCTGGGAATTCATCCAGCATTGCGACTTCCTCATTTTTCCGCTCCTGCTCCTCCACAGCTTGATCAATGACACACCGCAATGCATGCTCCATAAAGAAGGCATAAGGTACCATGTCACTGATGGCGCCATGGCTGCGACTGACCAGTTTGGTGATCTCCTCAAATGGGCGCAGAAGTCTGCATGCGTCGCGCATGAGCAACCACTGGCGCGGTGAAAAAAAACCCAGCTCCCCAGAACCTGTTCTGCCGCAGAGTTCATACAGGTAGACGTTAACTGCACGTTTCTGCTGGAGCAGCCTATCAAGCAAATAAGACGTCTGACCGACAGATTGTGTCACCGCTGAATGTCAGCAAGGCGAGCCATGGCCGTGTAAGATCTTCTGAAATGGGCTGAGATTTTCCTTGCCTGCCACAAGATGTCCTGGACCCCAGGGTATTTGACAAGGAATCACTGCACGACCAAGTTTAAGACGTGTGGCATGCATGGCACGTGCATGATTTTGCCCTGTTTCAATGCGCTAAGCAGATTGGCACCGTTCTCACACACCACTTTACGAAGCCAGCCGTCAACCGTTGGGCAAGAGGGTTATCCGGCGTCATCATTTTTTTACGCTCGAACATTAGGCCCACGGAAGCCGGCATTTTTGCAGAAAAACGTGAGCTTGGCGTGATGGAAGGTGGAGTGGAGGACAATTGTGAGTAGAGAGGAGAAGGAGAAGTAGAAGACGAGGCTGGACGGTGAGAGCCTGGAGTGTGGCTTTGTGTGTTCCGTTGCTCCCACTGGGCTTGGTGATGGCTGCTCATGTGCCTTCTTAAGGCGTTCGTCCCTAGGTGAGTGTTGGCCTTACTGCGACTAATGCGTTGACTGCAAAGATTGCAGATGGCAAGGCTATTGTCAGCAGCGGACACGTTAAAAAAAGCCCACACTGCGGAGCCATGTGCCGGTGTCCTGGGAGCGCCAGATGTGACCGTACATGGTCGATGACTCGCTCCTGATACATTTGCAGTCTGCTTTGTCCCTCCTGTGCAATGTAAGTTATTCCTGCTTCTCCTCCCTATCTGCTGGTCCATATCTCCCTCTGAACTCTCCTCCTCTTCCTCTCTTGTGGGCACCCATGTGACATCACTAGACACGTCATCATCGATGTCACCTTCCCCACCGCTATAAGTAGAGATCTCGGAGTAGGCAGCAACACCGGGGACCAACCTCCTCCTTGGGCTGATCTGGGTACTGTCGTCAGACTGCTGAGTAGCGGTTGTTGCTACCTCCTCTTCCTGATACAATATGAATAGTGGCTGCGCATCAGAAATGTCTTGATATGGATTGGAAAATAATTCCTGTGACTCAAGCGGAAGGTATGTGGTGGTGGTGGTGTTGTTGGTGGTAGTGTCTTTGGGGGTGCACATAGCAGAGAGTGAAGAAGAGGGTGCAGATCGAGAGGATGAGGAGGGTGCAGAAGAGTAAGGCTGAGTGAGCCACTCAACCAAGTCTGGTGCGTCCTTTAAAGTAATTGAACGCACCTTCTGCAACTTCCCACTTTGGCTCAAGCCTGTTGCTCCTGCCCTACACCTACCACCCCTGCCGAAGGGCCTGCCTCTTCCTCTGCCTGTCATTTTTAAAATGACCCTGTGACAAAACTCTCAGTCCCTATACCGATGAAGGATTGCCGCAGTATAGGGCGGCGGTCAGCAGTAGTGCACCTCAACCCTATGTATTGTGGACCTATACCAGTCCTTATAGAATGGCAGACTGTACCTCACTCAACCCTATGTACTGTAGTACCCTATACCTTACCAGTCCTTATAAGGACCTTTGTGGAACAAGTAGGTTGTGACTGATTAGCAGACTGTACATCAGTCTCTATACCGATGAAGGACTGCTGCAGTATAGGGCAGCGGTCAGCAGTAGTGCACCTCAACCCTATGTATTGTGGACCTATACCAGTCCTTATAGAATAGCAGACTGTACCTTTACTCAACCCTATGTACTATAGCACCCTACACCAGGTTATTACCAGTCCTTATAAAGGACCTTTGTGGAACAAGTAGGTTGTGAATGATTAGCAGACTGCAGCAGAAGGGCAGCAGTCAAGTATAATATTCTTTCTATATTTGGAAGAAACAATATTATATGTGTACAAGCCTATTACCATACCACTGATACCAGTCCTGAAAAGAACCCTTGTGGACCTAATATAGTAACAGCTACTGATTAAACTGACCCTCACTGCCTCACACACTGCTTCCTGCCTGTCCCTATATAAACTGACAAAACAGAGGCTACTGGAACAATAACTGGAATAGCACTTTTGTGGATCTGATAGTAACAGCTAATGACTGGACCCTCAGGATCCAAACAACCGTAGGCCAATTACAAGCCTCAACACCATTTCTAAGATCATGGAGAAAGCTGTAGTACATCAGCTACAACTTCACCTGGATACTCACAAACTCCTGGACCCGCTGCAATCAGGCTTCCGCCCGGGTCATGGAACAGAAACAGCTCTCCTCAAGATTTGGGATGACGCCCTCGAAGCGGCAGATGACGGAGAGCCATGTCTCCTCGTACTGCTAGACCTAAGTGCAGCGTTTGATACAGTAGATCACAATACTCTACTCGTCCGCCTCACAGAAGTAGCCGGAGTCCAAGACATAGATCTCCATTGGTTCGCGTCCTTCCTAGGAAATCGGTCACAGACAGTGAAACTAGGAAAATTCCTCTCCGAAACTCGGGCAGTCACCTGCGGAGTCCCTCAAGGCTCTCCGTTGTCACCCGTTCTCTTCAACATTTACATTCGCCCACTCCTTCAAATCATCAGATGCTCAGATCTCTGCTTCCACTCTTACGCTGACGACACGCAACTTTATTTCCGGATCAATGGAAAAAAAGATCACCAACAACAACTTGAAAACTGCCTCAAATCAATAGAGGACTGGATTTATAAGTTAGGGGGAATGTCCAAGTGTCCATGTGCTGTAATGTCTCAATTGGCTGTCCTGTACCCCATGATTGATGTGTCATCATAGGTCAAAGTTCTTTTACACAGTAAACACGGAAGTCCGCTGGGCGAACGGCGGGCAATAGTCCGCCGATCGGGCGAATCGTGGACAGCCGAAATTCGCCGCGAAACGACCACTGGGCGGACCGTTCGGCCATCACTAATTAGGTCCACAAAAGTCCTTTTAAGGACTGGTATGGTATAGGTGTAGTACAGTATATAGGGTTGAGTGCACTGCTGTGCTGGTGATTGCAGCAGCCTGTCTTTTGTCAGTGCAGGGAGGGACAGGACGCTGTGTGCAGCAGGGACAGTCAGTATAATCGCTAGCTATTACTATTAGGTCCACAAAGGTCCTTTTAAGGACTGGTATAGGTGTACAGTATATAGGGTTGTACATGTATAATATACTTTCTTCCAAATATAGAAAGAATATTATACTTGACTACTGCCCTATTCTGCAACAGTCCTTTATCAGTGTAGGGACTGAGGTACAGTCTGCAAATCACTAGCTACTTGGTTCACAAAGGTCCTTGTAAGAAAAGGTATAAGTGTACTATTTGGAAGGTTGTGGTGCACTGCTGCAGATTTCTGCCCTATTCTGCAGCAGTCCTTTATCAGTGTAGGGACTGAGGTACAGTCTGCAAATCACTAGCTACTTGGTCCACAAAGGTCCTTGTAAGGACTGGTATAGGTGTACAATATATAGGGTTGTGGTGCACTGCTGCAGATTGCTGCCCTATTCTGCAGCAGTCCTTTATCAGTGTAGGGACTGAGGGACAGTCTGCAAATCACTAGCTACTTGGTTCACAAAGGTCCTTGTAAGAAAAGGTATAAGTGTACTATTTGGAAGGTTGTGGTGCACTGCTGCAGATTGCTGCCCCATTCTGCAGCAGTCCTTTATCAGTGTAGGGACTGAGGTATAGTCTGCAAATCACTAGCTACTTGGTCCACAAAGGTCCTTGTAAGGACTGGTATAGGTGTACTATTTGGAGGGTTGTGGTGCACTGCTACAGATTGCTGCCCTATTCTGCAGCAGTCCTTTATCAATGTAGGGACTGAGGGACAGTCTGCATATCACTAGCTACTAGGTCCACAAAGATCCTTTTAAGGACTGGTATAGGTGTACAGTATATAGGGTTCCGTGCACTGCTGTGCTTCTGATTGCAGCAGCCTGTCATTTGTCAGTGCAGGGAGGGAAAGGACGCTGTGTGCAGCAAGGACAGTCAGTTTAATCACTAGCTATTACTATTAGGTCCACAAAGGTCCTTTTAAGGACTGGTATAGGTGTACAGTATATAGGGTTATACATGTATAATAGGATTTTTATATACAGCTTACCTGTAAAATCCTTTTCTTGAGAGTACATCACGTGACACAGGCGCTTCATTACATAGTGGGTTATATAGGCACCTCTGGTGATTGGACACTGGTTAACCCCCAATTAAGGAGAATTCCTCCCCTATATAACCCCTTCCATATGGGAGGCACCTCAGTTTTGTAGCAAGCAATAGGAAACCACGTAAAACCCAAGAGGGGCGGGAGCACTGTGTCCCGTGATGTACTCTCAAGAAAAGGATTTTACAGGTAAGCTGTATATAAAAATCCTATTTTCTTGATCATACATCATGGGACACAGGAGCTTCATTACATAGTGGGATGTCCCATAGCAATGCTCAGATTGAGGGGAGGGAGACACAGATCATAATAATAGACCGCCATGGACCGGAGGACCTAAACTGCAGCCTGCAGTACACTGCGCCCAAAGGCGATATCCTCTTGCCCTCTGACATCCACCTGATAGAATCTGTTGAATGTGTGGACTGATGACCAAGTTGCAGCCCTACAGATCTGAGCCAGGGAGGCCTGGTGATGCACTGCCCAAGAAGCACTTACAGCCCTAGTTGAGTGCGCTTTCACTTGAAAAGGAGGGATCTTCCCTTTAACACTATAGGCCTGAGAAATAATCTGTCTAATCCACCTTGAGAGAGTGGATTTTGATGCCGCCTGGCCCTTCCTAGAGCCTTCCGGCAAAATAAATAAGCAATCAGCTTTCCTTATCTGAGCAGTTGCCTGAAGATAGATACTGATTGCCCTTACCACATCCAAAGTGTGCAAAGACTCTTCTTCTGCGGACTGTGGGTCCGGAAAAAAAGGATGGTAGGATTACATCTTGATTCAAATGGAATCCCAAAACCATCTTAGGTAGAAAGGACCTGTTGGGACACATTACCACCCGGTCCTTATGAATAATTAGATACGGTTCCTTGCTGGAGAGAGCTGCTAGCTCTGACTCTCTCCTAGCTGAGGAAATGGCTACCAAGAAAACCAATTTTTTTTTTTTTCAGTCAAAAAGGACTAATGAAGCCAGATGCAAAGGTTCAAATGGTTGCCCCTGCAAAGCTGAGAGAACCAAATTCAGATCCCATGGGCATACCGGAGGTTTGACTGGTGGCCTTATCCGCATAGCCCCCTGGATGAAAGCCTGCACAAGAGAATGTGATGCAAGTGGCTTCTGGAAATACACTGACAAGGCCGAAATCTGCACCTTGATAGTGCTTACGGCCAAATTCATTTCTAGGCCTGACTGGAGAAAGGCCAAGATCCTGCTAATGACAAACTTTCTAGGATGCCATTCCCTGAGTTTACACCAGGAAACATATGCCTTCCAGATCTTGTAGTAAATAAGCCTGGAGGCAGGCTTTCTGGCATTGACCAGAGTAGAAAGGACTGGCCCCGAAAGCCCACGATCCCTCAGAATGTGGGTCTCAGCAGCCAAACCGTCAAATTCAGACTGTGTAAAGCAGGATGGTAAATTGGACCCTGTGAGAGCAGATCTGGCCGGAGAGGAAGGATCCATGGCCTGCCTACTGCCAACTTAATGATCTCTGCGTACCAAGGTCGCCTGGGCCAAGCCGGGGCTACCAAAAGCACCGACTTTGTTTCCCTCTTGATTCTTCCCAGGAACCGTGACAGAAGCGGGCACGGGGGGAAGGCATAAATTAGATTGTACTGATCCCAGGGAACTGTCAGTGCATCCGACCCCTGAGCAAGAACATCTCTTGTCCTTGACACAAATTTGTCCAGCTTTCTGTGGAATCTGGACGCAAACAGATCTATGTCTGGAGTACCCCACCTGCGACATATGTTCTGAAAACACGTCGGGGTGCAGAGCCCATTCTCCTGGGCACAACTGCTGGCGGCTCAGAAAATCCGCCTGCCAATTTTCCACTCCTGGAATGAGGACTGCAGAAAGGGATGGAACATGCCTTTCTGCCCAGGAAAGTATGCGATTCACCTCTTTTTGTGTAACCAGCCTCCTGGTACCACCCTGTTGATTGATATAGGCCACTGCTGTGGCATTGTCGGACTGAACCTGAACAGAGAGACCCCATAGTCTGTAAGACCACTTTATGAGAGCCATATAAACTGCCCGGATTTCCAAGACTTTTATGGAAAATAGCTTCTCGATCGCAGACCATTTTCCCTGCGAGCACGTCTCCTCCAACACTGCTCCTCAGCCCGTCAGGCTGGCATCTGTCGTAATAATCTTCCATGGAAGAGGAAGAAAAGTTTTGCCTTTCAGCAAATTCTCGCTTTGTAACCACCAAACGAGACTCTTGCTTGTCCCTGGGGACAGACACATAGGAAGATCCAAGGACTGGGGCTTCCTGTTCCAAGCCGCAAGGATGCATCTTTGCAGAGGCCTTGAGTGGAACTGGGCGAATGGAACGCCCTCGAAGGAGGCGACCATTTTCCCTAACAGTCTTATGCACAATCGAATGGGGAAGATCTTCTGCCCAGAATTAGGCGCACCAGACCCCCAATGGCCAAGGCCTTTGGCCTTGGTAGAAACACCCCGCCTTGAGCGGTGTCGATGACCATACCCAGGTATTCCAACCTGGAAGCAGGCTGTAGGGATGACTTTTCTAGGTTTATAATCCAACCTAAGCGTTTCAGGTGTTCTAGCGTTCTGGTAACACTGTGGTTCAGGAGCGCTACTGTTTTCTCTATGAGAAGCAAGTCGTCTAGATACGCCATGGCGGCTATACCCTGAGCTCTTAGGTTTGCCAAGAGAGGGTCTAGAATCTTTGTGAAGACTCGAGAAGCCGTAGCGAGCCCGAACGGCAAAGCCACAAATTGAAAATGGCGCCGCTCTACCGCGAACCTTAGATACTTTTGGTGTGTGGAAAAAATTGGCACATGAAGATATGCATCCTTGATATCTATTGATGCCATAAACTCTCCCCCTTACAGGGAGGAGACCACCGCGCGTATTGACTGCATTCGGAAGGACCGGATGCGTAAAAACCGGTTCAGATCCTTCAGATCCAGGATAGGTCTGACACCACCATTTGGCTTTGGAACGGTGAAGAGATTTGAGTAAAAGCCTGAACCCTGTTCTTTTGGGTCCACTTCCACTATCACCCCCTGGGATAGTAAGTGATCTAAGGCCAGGAATAGCGGTCTTTGCTTTACTGGATCCCTGGGGATCCTTGACCTTAGAAAGCGAGAAGGTAGAATCTCCTGAAACTCTAGCTTGTAGCCCAGAGATACCGAGGAGACTACCCACTTGTCCTGGATCTCTTCTCGCCAGGCTTCTGCAAACTGCAGGAGCCTTCCCCCCACTCGGCTGAGCGGGGGCGCCACTTCACAAGGAAGCTTTTGGGCTCTGTTTGGCAGGCTTACGCCCCCAAGTCTTTTCCTGCCCCTGGGCCCGGCCTTGAGCCTTTCCTGTAGGGGGTGGTTGGCCGTCGCCACTGCTTAGAACTTGATGCTCCGGGAGAGAGAGAACGCCTAAATGAGGGACGTTTGCTCCTTTTGATTAGAAGGAGAGTAGATTTACCCCCTGAAATTCTTTGGACGAACTTGTCTAATTCTTCTCCAAATAAAAGTTCCCCCTTAAACGGGAACCCAATCAAATCCTTCTTGCATGATAGCTCAGCTGCCCATTTTTTTAGCCATAGGGCCCTTCGCATGTGTACCAAAAGGAGAGACCAACAAGATGCTTGTTGGACAGAATCCAAAATCGCATCAATCATAAAACACAGAATTTGAGGTATTTCTGCATAATTCTCCACTTCCTCACTGGGAAGGAGGCCAAGCATCTGCTTAACTTGTTCCTTGAGGAACTGACACAACCCCACGGCTGTGACTGTAGGTTGCACTACTGCGCCAGTCATGGAAAAGGAGGGTTTCAACAAGGTTTCCAGCTTCTTATCAGTTGGATCCTTAAATACCTGAGCATTATCCAAAGGACAGGTCAGGTTTCTATTCACGCAAGAAACAGCCGCATCGACAGATGGGACCCCCCATTTATTGGTGAAACTTTCCTCCAGAGGATAAAGCATAGAAAACCTTTTAGGAGGAGCAAACAGTTTATCGTGATGTCCCCAATCCTCATACAACAATTTATCCATTAAGGGATGAATTGGAAAGGAAAAGGCAGTCTGTGGAATTTTCCTGATTCCCAGGGAAGAAACAGAGGATGTAGCGACTTCAGCAGCAGGCATTCTGAATGTGGTACGCACCAATTCAGTATAATACTGTACCTGTTTTCTGAGCGCCTGGGAGGAGGGGACTCTCTCCTCTTCCTCTGATTCATCCGACTGTTCATGATCCCTGTCCCAAGTTAGGGATCTCTCCTCATTGTCATAAGTGTCATCTGAGAGAGGAATCTCAGCAGAGGGAGGGGATCTACCCCTTTTCCTGCTATCTTTCAGGGAAGCTGAAATAAAATTCATGATTCTCCCTTCAAAACCCTCCAATGTAGCCCTAAGGGAGTCCTCAGTGACGTATACCGGGGCTGAGACATTAGGAGAGGCTGCAAAACCTGACAGGTGCACTGACTCATCCTGTGAGGCTGGCTCCAGTCTTGCAGGGGGGGGGGTGGTAACCTACAGGCATTTTTAAAACCCCTAGACCTAGGCAGTGATTTACCAGGGCCTTTGTTACCTTCCCCTGAGACCCTCTTACGAGGAGACATAGTCCTAAGCTACAAAGCAGAGGTACTAGTACAAAGTGCAATCACTGTTGTGCTCAAAGTCTCACAATAAATATATATGCTTAAACTGTACAACCTGATGCTGAGTAGGTTTGCCTGGATCCAATCCCCTGGGATGCTTACTGCCCACAGCTCCTGTGTCTCACACTTACACCCCCCGGCGCTCTGGGCTTTTTTTTAAATTGCCGCCTGGCGCTTGCGCAGTACAGAGCCGTGCACACCAATGTGCACGGCACGCAACCACACCCCCCCTCCATTAGCACGGTAGCGTGCTTAGCACATGTGCACGAGGACCACCGGACATCCAGGGGGGTAAGGGGACCACCATCGGAGCTGCGCGGGACCCCCAGACTATGCGGGACCCCTGTATTACCTTTATTGTGGCAGGGATTGCAGTGGAGACGTGAGTCATCTGGGAGAACCAGGCTTCACTGAGTGTGTGTATCTGAAAGGCATGTAAGTATGCATTAGGCTGCTCTTACTCCCTCTAGTGGTGGAAACCAGGTAAGACCTACAACTACTCAAATGAAGAAATCCATAATATACATTTATATAGGATTAACTTCCCTTACCTATCCTCGCCACAGGAATTGCTGAAAACAGACAGATTCCAGCCTTCACCCATCACGGCGGGCAGAGTTTGCCAACCTTCAGGTTTTTCTGGGGTTCTTTCTCAGAAGAACCTCCTACCTGGACCTTGTAAAAGACTCTGCCAGAAACTTTCGTGCCACATGTGTAAACAGTACACCAAGGTTTTCCCAGAGCCCAGTCTTCCAATAGGAGAGGACTTACAGGCCAAACCTCGTTTCTTCGGATGACGAGGCCCGGGTACCATACCATCTTGGGAGTCAAATATCGGCCCGAGATATGGATCCGGTTTGTTGTAGCCCTTAGGCCCCCGCAGGGACCTGCACAGAGCTTTCTTCATAGCACATGTTTTACGTGACCAACCACCATAGACACTGGCGAAAAAACTGAGGTGCCTCCCATATGGGAGGGGTTATATAGGGGAGGAATTCTCCTTAATTGGGGGTTAACCAGTGTCCAATCACCAGAGGTGCCTATATAACCCACTATCTAATGAAGCTCCTCTGTCCCGTGATGTATGATCAAGAAAATATACTTTCTTCCAAATATAGAAATAATATTATACTTGACTGCTGCCCTATTCTGCAGCAGTCCTTTATCAGTGTAGGGACTGAGGTACAGTCTGCAAATCACTAGCTACTAGGTCCACAAAGGTCCTTGTAAGGACTGGTATAGGTGTACTATTTGGAGGGTTGTGGTGCACTGCTGCAGATTTCTGCCCTATTCTGCAGCAGTCCTTTACCTCAGTCCCTACACTGATACAGTCTGCAAATCGCTAGCTACTAGGTCCACAAACGTCCTTGTAAGGACTGGTATAGGTGTACAATATATAGGGTTGTGGTGCACTGCTGCAGATTGCTGCCCTATTCTGCAGCAGTCCTTTATCAGTGTATTGACTGAGGTACAGTCTGCAAATCACTAGCTACTAGGTCCACAAAGATCCTTTTAAGGACTGGTATAGGTGTACAATATATAGGGTTGTAGTTCACTGCTGCAGATTGCTGCCCTATTCTGCAGCAGTCCTTTATCAGTGTAGGGACTGAGGGACAGTCTGCATATCACTAGCTACTAGGTCCACAAAGATCCTTTTAAGGACTGGTATAGGTGTACTATTTGGTGTGCAGTATATAGGTGTGTAATACACGTATAAAATACTTGCACATATAGAAAGCATAGTATAGTGCATTTCCACTGTGCAGAATTGTGACTGCTGAGCGGTTCTGCAGCAATACTACAAAGAGTGACAAACGCAATAAAAAAAAGTATTATAACTGGTGTGATAGACCAGTGGCCCCCAAAAACAACAGTTTGAAGCAGGGTCACAGGGTAATTTAAAAAATGACAGGCAGAGGAAGAGGCAGGCCCTTCCGCGGCGGTGGTAGGGGTAGGCCAGGAGCAACAGACTTGAGCCAAAGTGGGAAATTGCAGAAGGTGCGTGCGATTACGTCAAAGGACGCACCAGACTTGGTTGAGTGGCTCACTCAGCCTTACTCTTCTGCACCCTCCTAATCCTCTCGATCTGCACCCTCTTCTTCACTATCTGCTATGTGCACCCCCAAAGACACTACCACCAACAATACCACCACCACCACCACGTTCCTTCCGCTTGAGTCACAGGAATTATTTTCTGATCCATATCAAGACATTTCCGCTGCGCAGCCACTCTTGGCATTGGATCAGGAATAGGAGGTAGCAACAACCGCTGCTCAGCAGTTTGATGACAGTACCCAGATCAGCCCGAGGAGGAGGTTTGTCCCCGCTGTTCCTGCCTACTCAGAGATCTCTAATTATAGCGGTGGGGAAGGTGACGTCGATGAAGACATGTCTAGTGATGCCACGTGGGTGCCCACAAGAGAGGAAGAGGAGCGAAGTTCAGAGGGAGATATGGACCAGCAGATAGGGAGGAGAAGCAGGAAGAACATACACAGGAGGGACAAAGCAGAATGCTAATGTATCAGGAGCAAGGCATCAACCATGTACGGTCACATCTGGCGCTCCCAGGACACCTGCACATGGCTCCACAGTGTGGGCTTTTTTTTTTTTTTTAACTGTAAATTTTTATTATGAAATGAAAAGAAAAATCAGAAGAAAGGTACATAGCCAAACGGGCATACCCTGGCAGTAAACTTGTCAAACAGGTAGGGTACATACAGATACAGGTATGCAGATATGGTGTATAACACAGTAACACATCAAAATTCTAGCAGGATACTCGGTTTTGAAGGAAGGGGAGGTTTGCAAAAGGGATGAGTGAGGACATATAAGAGTACAAATATAAAAATATAAAAACAGGTATAACCATAGTTTGATTTACAGACAAACTGAATGAGGGAGAAAAATCAGACAAGAGAAAAATATACGGGTAGGTTCAGTATATGTACTTTGGGTATATTCTTGATTATGGGTAACATCAAGCTTTAGAAACAGATATAAAATAAATATGATACCCAGGATGTTCAGTGCAATGGGCTGCTCCTGGGGTCGGCTATCCAAAGTTTCCAGGCATACAGGAACTTATCGGTTGTGAGGTTAGCTTTAGCAAAGGCGTATTCGAATCCAAAGTGGGTATTCAGCAGTATGAGGACTTGTTTCAGGGTCGGGGAATGTACAGATTTCCAATTTTTTGCAATAGCTAGTCGGGCAGCGATAAGGATGTGGGTCAGTAGGGCGTGCAAGTGGTGCGGCCACGAGAGGACAGATAGACCTAGTAGTAAGTCAGTGGGAGAGAGCGGGAAAGTTATTTTACAAATCTGGTGTATTTGGTTTTTAATTTTTTTCCAGAATGGTTGTATATGGGGACAGCCCCACCAAATATGCAGTAATGTGCCTCTGTCACCGCAGTTCCTCCAACAATTAGGTGAGGAAGAGGGAAAAATTTTAGCCAGTCTGGTCGGTGTGTAGTACCAAACGTGGTAAAGTTTCATCAGAGATTCCCAATGTGAGATGCAGTGAGAGAAGCGTGTCGGAGCATTCAGAGCCTTCTGCCAAGTTTCTGGCGGAACTACGTGTTGCAGTTTAGATGACCAGTATGCAGTGCATGCGGGGTCAACTTCTGGGTCTGGTGAGGTGAGTATTCTGTAGATGAGAGAAATGCCTCCCTTTTTTTGAGTTTTATTCCCAAAAAACTGTAGTAGGGGATCCTTGAGTGGGTTCTTGGAGGAAAGAGGGAGATTTGCTAGGATGGACCGGAGATATAAGAAGAATGTTGTGGAGGGGACATGATAGTTGTGTTGTAGTTGGGAGAAGGACAGGAGAGTTGTTGAGGAAAATAATGTGTTCAGATTAGTGACCCCAGCTGCGACCCAGACCCCTATGGGGAGATCAGGGGAGAATACTTGGAGGGCTTCTAGGGGGACCAGTGGGAGAAGCGCCAGGGAGACATGAGCAGTGTTTTGAAAGTATGTTTGCCATACTCTAAGGGATGCGTTAATTGAGTCAAGTGGGTAACGAGAAGGTTTAAAGCGCAACCAGATAGCTGTCAAAATATTCACTGGGTCTGTCATTAAGATAGCAAGTTCTATTTGCTTCCAGGTAGGTTGTAGGTCTGAGGACCACCATGTTTTGAGTTGATCTAGTAAGACAGCTCGGTAATATGCTTTGAGATTAGGGGCCCCCATGCCACCAAAGCGTGTGGGTGTCAGGAGGATATTAATTCTCGGGTGTTTGTGCTGCCAAATGAAAGCATTAAGTATCCCTTGGAGCTTTTTAAGATGGGCTTGTAGGGGCGGGAGGGGGATGGAACAAAAAAGTAGAGGATATGGGGGAGTAGATACATTTTGGTTTGTGCAATTCTACCTGCCCAGGAAGCCGGTGTAGTCAGTAGGTCTTTGGCTAGGCGGTGAAGTTTGCCCAGTAGAGTTTCAAGATTGGTTCTTACCAGAATGGAGCTGGGGTATGTCAGTTGTATACCTAAGTACGGGAGGAAAGAGTTGGTGGCCCACATGAAAGAGGTCTTCGCTGAAATCTGGGACACGGTGTGTGGGTCTAGGCCAAGATTCAGCATTAAAGATTTGGAATGGTTAACTTTGTACATTGAAACAGCGCTGAAGGAGTCCAACGTGCGTTGAACCTCAGAGAGTGAGGTAAGTGGGTCCGTGAGGGCAATGATAACATCATCGGCGTAGAGGCCAATTTTGTGTTCTGTGTCTGCCACCGTGATGCCTTTAATTTGGGGGTTTTGTCTGATAGTCTGCGCTAAGGGCTCCATTACCAGGGCAAATATCAGTGGGGACAAAGGGCATCCTTGGCGGGTGCCATTGGTGATTTGAAAAGGGTTCGATATTATGCCCGAGGTCCACACACGTGCACTAGGGTGCGTGTAGAGTCCCAGAATGGCTGACAGGAAGGAGCCTGAAAGCCCTACCTTGCGGAGGACTGCCTCCATATAGGGCCAGGAGACTCGATCGAACGCCTTCTCTGCGTCCAGAGAGAGGAAGAGAGAAGGCGTTCGCTTACATTCGACCCATTGAATCAGGTCGATAAACCGTCTGGTTCCATCTGCTGTCTGCCTTCCCGGGACAAAGCCCACTTGATCGCGATGTATTAGGTCTGGGAGAATTACGGCCAGTCGCTGGGCTAGAAGTTTGGCATAAAGTTTGGTGTCTGTGTTGAGGAGTGATATGGGACGGTAGTTCGCTGGGCTATCAGGAGGTTTCCCTGGCTTAGGGATAGTGACTACAAGTGCTTCTAGGGATTCCTTGGGGATCTGTCCAGTGCTCGCAAATTGGTTATAGGTTTTGCAGAGATAGGGTACGATGATGTCAGCATATTTCTTATAGTACTCGTTGGTAATGCCATCTGGGCCCGGGGCTTTATGTAGGGGGAGCTTCTTAATGAGAGAATGGATTTCTTCAGGGAGGAAGGGGGCCGATAAGGAGTCTAGTTGTTCAGGGGTGATCGTAGGGAGCGATATAGACGCTAGGAAATTAGCTATATCGGCTTGGGAAGGTGGGGGGGAGGGGTCGGTGGTGTTGAGGTTATAAAGAGCATGATAGAAGCTGCTAAATTCGTTAGCAATATCGAGGGGATTAGTAATACGTGTTTTATTGGAGGTTGTCAGAAAGGAGATTTTTTTGTGAGTGAGTTGTCGTTTGAGCTGCTTGGCCATAAATGCGGTCGGTTTGTTCGCTGAGGAGTAGGATTGTAGCTTAAGGCGTTTTATATAGTATTCAAATTTCATGTGAAGGTGTTCACTAAGTTTAGCCCTAAGGTTTTTTAAGTCAGTGGAGATCATGTCCGAAGGGGAGGATTTGTTTATGGCTTCCAAGGTTCGAATCTGTTGGAGCATGGTAACCGTGGTGGCCGCACGAGCCTTTTTTTGCTGCGCACCCAACTTGATAAAAAGGCTGCGTAGGCAGGCTTTATGGGCATTCCAGATGACAGCCTGGTCATCAACGGAATTGTCATTGGATTGGAAGTAGGAGAGGATTTCTGCATGTATTTGGGAGGCAAGTTTAGGGTCATTAAGGAGGGATAAATTCAATCTCCAGAGAGTGTGCCTGGGTGACTGTGATAGCGGGGCTAGTTTAATAGTGACAGGGGCGTGGTCGGACCACGAGATAATTCCTATACTTGAGTCAGAAATTGACTGTAATACGTGTTTATCTGTGATAATCAGGTCTATTCTGGAGTAGGACTGATGGGGGGGGGGGGAAAGGTGTAATCTCTTTCTGAGCCGTGCATACACCTCCATGAGTCATAAAGGTCTTCGCGGGCAAGCATAGCTGCTAGGGCAGAGGGTCTATGCTTGGCGTGTGAAGTTGAGTCCAGTGCGGGGTCAGAGAGACCGTTGAAGTCTCCACATATGATTAATGGTGACGATCTGTACGGGGCTAGTTTGGCCATAAGGGTAGTAAAGAATTTCTTTTGTGCAACATGAGGAGCATATACATTGACAATGGTTAGAGGACGGGTATTGACTGTGGCCGATAGAATTATATATCTCCCCTCTGCATCCTTCTCGAATTGGTGTAGCTCAAAGTCTACCGAGGCGCTGACAGCTATCATCACCCCCCTCTGTTTCCGTGAAGCATTCGCAAAGAAGGTGTGAGGGTAGCGTCTGTTAGAACATTTGGGGGATCAGTTTGTGTGAAATGAGTCTCTTGAACACAGAGGATGTCAGAGTGGAGATTAGACGCCTCTCTCCAGAGGAGGCTACGCTTAAATGGGGAATTTAGGCCCTTGGCATTGATAGTGGAGATCGTGAGGGCCATGCCTACAGGGAGACAATGGAAAGGGGAGACTCAGAAAGAGATTACTGTAGCAAACACAAATGAAGAAAAGGCAATACAGTAAGTATCAAGTGCGTGCTGTGAAAACAGGGTTTGCAAACCTCTAATAGAAAACAGAAAACAAAAACCGGATGAACACAAAACAAGAGATCAGGGATGTTAAGGGGGTAAACCGTACGAATACGGGTATCTGTTCGTGTGCCTAGCACACTCTAATCTGGGGGGTGTAAAGAGGAAGGGTGCACCAACAAACAAACAGTAACGTTGTTCAAGTTCAAAGAAACTAAAGCAAACAGTAGTAATTTCGTATACTTGCAAGAGTCAGTCCGTCCATAACGGGGAGATCCATGTTCGGACCGGAGTATACCGCGGAGTTAGGTTTCGCGTTCTCTTCGTGAAGTAGTATCTTTTCCAGCAGGGAGTGAAGAAAGATGCTCATTAGTGCGGCGGGTGTCTCTCGGGGGCAGCGGGAGGAAACCCCAGTTGGTTAATTTCTTATAGCCATCCTTGGGGTTGAGGATGGGGATCACTTGCTGTTGATAGCTCACCAAAAGTTTCGTGGGGAAGCCCCACCTGTAGGCGATCTTTTTTTGTTGCAGGATGGATGTGACTGGAGAGAAAGTTCTGCGAAGTTCCATCGTGGCCGGGAAGAGGTCTGTGAATAGTTTGACATTGTTGTAGGGAGGAGGTAGAGACTTTGATAATCTGGTAGTGGCAAGGATCTGTTCCTTAATATGAAAGAAATGGATGCGCGCTAGAATGTCTCTGGGGACGTCATCAGGCAGATGAGTGGGTTTAGAAATTCTGTGGGCCCGGTCAATTAAAATGTCAGTGTTGCTCAGATGAGGCACCAGTGTGGTGAATAGTTGCTGTAGGTATGGAATAATGTCCGGTGGCTTAACGGATTCCGGAACCCCTCTGAATTTAATATTATTGCGCCTGGCGCGATCTTCCAAGTCCGCCATTTTTAACTTTAGACGGTGAATTTCTGCGGAGTGATGGTCATGTGCATCCAAAAGCTCATTGTGAGCTTTGGAGTAGTCTTGCAACGTCTCCTCTATGGTATCTGTTCTCTCCTCCAGACAATCCACTCTGTCGTGTATCTGGGACATCGAGAATTGCAGTTCTCTGTGGAGATCTGTTTGGAGGGTGAGCAGCATGGTTTTTAACGTGGCTTCTGAAACTGGGTTATCTGATACTGGGACTGCCGCAAGAGAGGGGGTTCGGTCTGCATTCTGTCCACCCGCTACAACTGCAGACCAGAGCTGCTTCTTCGCGTGAGGTTCCTTGCCTGGGGATTGTGCAGGGGAAGAGGCCAATCTCTTACCTCTATCAGCGTGAGGTGTGCCCTGCGGCATAGGTGGTGGTGGGAGGGTGTCCATCTCGGTCCCTTGGAGAGTGACCCTTTCCCCTTCTGCATGACGAGGACGCGGTTGCCCGTTGGAGCGTTGAGGGCTGGGAGAGGACCTGCGAGAGCTCCCGGAGCCGGCGCCATCTTGGTAATTAAAACAGAGGGATAGGGTGCGCTATGGAATCTGTTATACAGAGAGTATGTAGTGTAATATAGGTAAGAGCAGCCTCTATTATGTTTCCATCCAGATGGATGGAACAGTAAAATAGGTGAAAGAAGGAAAATAGATGTGGCGCTATACCTTATTAAACTCACTAAAAAATATAAAATGTAATATAATATAAATAAAATTGTACAAATTTTCCAGCTTGCTGGCTAGTATTTTTTTAAAAACAGCGAGAAACCTTAATGGACTGTATAGTAAAATCAATAGTAAAATCAATAAATAATAAAGTGCTGGGGGTTAGTCCTTATTAAATAGTGAATGCAAAGTGAATATAAATTTTCCAGCCTGCTGGTTAATAAATGCAACAAAACTGTACGGTCCACTCAAATTAGGTAAAGGTGAATAAATAAATATTTAAATAAATAATTAATAAAACTATCATGAATCAATCAATACACAATAGTGAAAACTACTAAAGTTGCTTGTGACTGTGATTGTAGCACAACCAAATGAATGGACACAAGGGGAACAATCAAACCTATATAAACGTGAATACTGGTGGGGTGGTGGGTGTAAACACACTGTGTCAAATCTCAAAACATGCCAAAAATACCACAATATAAAAATAGAAAAATAGAAAATTAGATACAGTTAGGAAATGAAAAATAATAAAAGATTAAAAAATTTTAGTCCAGAAAGTAAAAAGTAAAAAAATCTTGCGGTGACAAGTCTAATATGAAAGTCCAATTGAATAAAGTTTAAAATTAATATTTAAACATGAAACGAATATTTGGTGGTGAGAAAAGTAAGTGAAGAAAGTGACTTCGATATTCGTTCGCAGTGAACGTTTGCAGTGAACATTTATGGATTTTGCTCTCACCAGAGATATGACCCCGTCCGGGGTGGATCAGCCTCCACAGTATAAGCCACTGTGTCGCTTCTTGGGCTGTCTCTGCTATGCTGCTGGGGAGATCCTTCGTTCTTCCGTGGGGATGTTGTACCTCGTTTACATGTGATAGAAAAGAGGACTGCCCATGGTGTAGTATGTTTGAAACTCAGTTTATTTGAAACAACCTTAAAAATACTCACATTTAGTACGAAAAAACACGTATTGTATTAAAAGCGTTCGGAACATCCACTCGGCTGACACGCCGTTTGTGCTGAAGGTGTACGTATCTGGCCACGCCCTACGCGTTTCGTCATTCAGACGTCATCTGTAGCTCGGACGGGGTCATATCTCTGGTGAGAGCAAAATCCATAAACGTTCACTGCAAACGTTCACTGCGAACGAATATCGAAGTCACTTTCTTCACTTACTTTTCTCACCACCAAATATTCGTTTCATGTTTAAATATTAATTTTAAACTTTATTCAATTGGACTTTCATATTAGACTTGTCACCGCAAGATTTTTTTACTTTTTACTTTCTGGACTAAAATTTTTTAATCTTTTATTATTTTTCATTTCCTAACTGTATCTAATTTTCTATTTTTCTATTTTTATATTGTGGTATTTTTGGCATGTTTTGAGATTTGACACAGTGTGTTTACACCCACCACCCCACCAGTATTCACGTTTTTATATAGGTTTGATTGTTCCCCTTGTGTCCATTCATTTGGTTGTGCTACAATCACAGTCACAAGCAACTTTAGTAGTTTTCACTATTGTGTATTGATTGATTCATGATAGTTTTATTAATTATTTATTTAAATATTTATTTATTCACCTTTACCTAATTTGAGTGGACCGTACAGTTTTGTTGCATTTATTAACCAGCAGGCTGGAAAATTTATATTCACTTTGCATTCACTATTTAATAAGGACTAACCCCCAGCACTTTATTATTTATTGATTTTACTATTGATTTTACTATACAGTCCATTAAGGTTTCTCGCTGTTTTTTAAAAAATACTAGCCAGCAAGCTGGAAAATTTGTACAATTTTATTTATATTATATTACATTTTATATTTTTTAGTGAGTTTAATAAGGTATAGCGCCACATCTATTTTCCTTCTTTCACCTATTTTACGGCGCCATCTTGGGCCTCCTGCATGGTGGCGGATGTGTAATAATGAGTGAGGCGGCGTGGCGCAGGGGGTTTCTGTCGCTTCTTCGACATGCCCCAGAGTCCGGATGTGTTTCCCAGTCAAGGCGGTATGCCTATTCGGGGTGTATAGTAGCTGTGAGTAGCTCGTCTCCCCGCTATGGAATGGAGGTGATAACTCAGGCGGCCATCTCAATTAGGGGCTAGCCATGCCCCTGAGTTAGTATGAATTAAGTTTGAAGTAAGGCCCACACCCTGCGGAGTTGTGGCAATATGGGCTATGAAGGACAAGGTGTAGCAGGGTGTAGCAAGATGGCCACTAGGCTCCAGTGTAGGCCGAAGCCAGGGCCTTGCTGGGAGAGTGCTTCCAGTGATGAGGTGTGCCTGGTGGGGTGGGATACAGGTGGCAATGACTCAGTTCTTAGGGATCTGTGGGGATGTCCCAGCAGGGTTAGCAGGGTCTTGAGTTTGTGGGATGAGGAGGAGAGACTTAGAGGGGAGCAGGCAGCTAAAAGTTCTGGGTCAGTGCAATTATCCCCACAGGGGACTCACCAGGCCGGATGGATGCGGAGTTGAGGATCCCAGGAGGTTCCCACATGCGGCGGGTGTAGCGGTTCGGCGGAGGGGTGCGTTCGATCCGGCGGCGAATCCGGACGTCCCGCAGGAAAGTCCGGGGATTCTAGAGGCCTAGTAGGCCGCAAAATGGCATCCGGCGAGGCGGCCCCCAGCGGCCGAAACGGGCGGAATCCTGCAGTGCACGGGAGGATGAGGACATCCAAAAGCAGCCCAGCTGGTGGGGATCCTTGTGAGGAACAGGGTGAGGCAGTTTTCGGGCACTTAGGGCACTCTGGAGCTGAGGATGGCAGTAGATTAGTATAGGCCCGGCGGAGCTGTGCTGAAAAGCGTCCGTCCTCGTTTCCGGCCGGCCACGCCCCCAGTGTGGGCTTTTTTTAACGTGTCCGCTGCTGACAATAGTGTTGACATCTGCAATCTTTGCAGTCAACGCATAAGTCGCGGTAAGCCCGCCAACTACTGCCATATAAACTGGTGGACTCGGAGGCCTTTCGAAAATTTGTGGCCATTGGAACACCACCATGGAAGGTCCCAGGAAGGAAGTATTTCTCACAGAAGGGCATCCCAGAGCTATATGGCCATGTTCAGCGGCAAGTGAATGTATCTCTGGCACACAGTGTCGGTGCCAAGATACATCTGACCACAGACACGTGGTCTAGCAAACACGGGCAGGGAAGGTATATCACTTTTACTGCCCACTGGGTGAACCTTCTGACGGCCGTCAAGCATGTAACCCGTGGCTCCCATGTAGATTTGGATTTACCGCCACGGATTGCATGCAGGCCTGGCTCTTCTTCTCCTCCTCCTACTCCATCCTCCTCCCTCTCCTCCTCGGCTGACTCCTCCTTTTCTGCTGCTAGCGTCTCTTCTGCTGCGCCGCCCAAGCTCCCCAGAACCTATTCGACATGCCAGGTGAGACGTTGCCATGCTGTACTGCATCTGTTATGCCTGGAAGCCAAGAGCCACACTGGCCCGACACTCCTTTCAGCTTTGCGTTCACAGGCAGATCAGTAGCTAACACCGCTCAATTTGACAGTTGGTAAAGTGGTGTGTGACAATGGTGCCAATCTGCTTAGCGCATTGAAACAGGGGAAAATTACGCACGTGCCTTCTTTATGGAGCGTGCATTGCGTTGTGTCATTGATCAAGACATGGAGGAGCAGGAGCGGGAAGATGAGGAAGTCGCAATGCTGGATGAATTACCGGGGGGGGGGGGGTACTCTATCTGAGACAAGTCAACAACAGGAGTGTGAAGAGGAATCAGAGGAGGATGGGGCCAGGACGGATGAGGAGGAGCAAGAAGAGCATGCTTTAAACCTTTCTGGGATCCCTGTTGTTGTGCATGGATGGGGAGAGAAGAACGAGGAGCACGACATTATCCTGGATGATGAGCAGGAGCCTGGCCACCACACAACTTCCAGTTTAGTGCAAATGGGGGCCTTCATGTTCCAGTGTTTTAACAGGAACCCCCGTATAAAAAGCATAAGGGTCAAAGACCAGTACTGGGTGGCAACGTACTTAGACCCCCGGTACAGACACAAAACGAAATGTTACCACCATCACAGAGGGCTGTCAGAATGGAGCACTTCCAGGCCTTGCTTCAAGAAATGCTGCATTCTGCTTTTGCGTGCGCTAGCAGAGGAGCAATTCCCACTCCCAGAGAGAGTTGCGGGTACCAATCCAACAGCGCCTGCAAGAAGAGGGCGGTTTGAAGATGTGTTGGTGACGTCTGATATGAGGTCATTCTTTCAGCCAACCCATCGACAGGTTTCATCCAGATCCAGCATCAGGGAACGCCTAGACCGACAGGTGTCCGACTACATCGGGTTAACGGCCGATGTGGACATTCTGAGGAGTGATGAACCCCTGGACTACTAGGTGGGCAGGCTTGACCTCTGGCCAGAGCTTGCCCAATTTGCAATCAAACTGTTAGCTTGCCCCTCGTCCAGTGTTCTGTCCAAAAGTAGAAAGTGAATGAGGCATGGATCTCGGAGGAATTCAACACATGTGACCAGTAGACCCTGTATATCTCTATAAACAATTTATTTAATCGAGCACACAGACCTTTTTTCTACATTTGGCTCACTTCCTTGTACAAAAAGAGCACACCGTACTATATGTCCGTACCCTCCTGTTTGAAGAGGTTGAGGGGTGTCATATTTTATGGGGCCCAGCAGCGAGTTGCTGGTATCAGTGCTGGTGTCAGTGCTCTCTATCTTGGTGCTGGTGTCAGTACTCTATATCATGGTGCTGGTGTCAGTGCAGTCTATCACGGTGCTGGTGTCAGTGCTCTCTATCACGGTGCTGGTGTCAGTACACTCTATCACGGTGCTTGGGTTAATGCTCTATATCACGGTGCTGGTGTCAGTGCTCTATATCACAGTGCTGGTGTCAGTGCTCTACATCATGGTGCTGGTGTCAGTGCACTCTATCACAGTGCTAGTGTCAGTGCTCTTAATCACGGTGCTGGTGTCAGTGCACTCTATCACTGTGCTGATGTCAGTGCTCTATATCACGGTGCTGGTGTCAGTACACTCTATCACGGTGCTGGTGTCAGTGCTCTATATCACGGTGCTGGTGATCATCTCCTGCACCCTCTTCATAGCCTACCCTGACCTTTCCTCTCTTCCATTGCCTTCATGCGCTCCTGAGTCCTGAATTGTCAACATTTCCCATATAAAAAAAGAATGCTTGTAGTTATCGATCCCAGATTCACTTCATACATGTGTTATGTCAGTGGCCATGTTGTGGGACTATGTGTGCACAGCTAGTAATTATTTTGTGGCTGGAAATATGACCTGTAGGTTTTTAAAGTTCGCCTGCCATTGAAGTCAATGGGGCCCACCGCGAACTTTGCGGTTCGCTAACTTAATGTGATTTGACATGTCAAATCGCATGTCAAATCGGCGGCAATTGCCGGCAATGGCACTGTCCTAATCTGTGTGGCGCTGCAAGTGCATTTCAAAAAGTAGTTTCTGTACTACTTTTTGCAGGTTTTCAGGGTGCGATTTCCATTGAAATCTGTGCAGAAACCTGCATAGATGTCTGTAAAATTGCAGCCCAAATCTGGACTGACATGCGGGAGTGAAATTGCGTGAGTTCAGCTAAACTTACACAGCTTTATTCCCACAGCTCATTGTGAACCTGAGCTCACTTTGGCAAGCTACCACGGTCCATAGATGGGGATCTTAAGAAATGGAGGAACTGGCTGGATTGTATTAACCACATAAGCCCCGGACCATTTTGCTGGCCAAAGACCAGACCACTTTTTGCGATTTGGCATTGCGTCGCTTTAACTGACAATTGCGCGGTCATGCGACGTGGCTCCCAAACAAAATTGACGTCCTTTTTTTCCACAAATAGCGCTTTCTTTTGGTGGTATTTGATCACCACTGCGGTTTTTATATTTTGTGCTATAAATAAAAAAAGAGCTACAATTTTGGAAAAAAACACATTATTTTTTACTTTTTGCTATAATAAATATCCCCCAAAAAATGTATAAAAATTATTTTTTTCCTCAGTTTAGGCTGATACGTATTCTTCTACATTTTTTTGGTAAAAAAATCGCAATAAGCGAGTATTGATTGGTTTGTGCAAAAGTTATAGCGTTTACAAAATAGGGGATTTTTTTTTTTATACTAGTAATGATGGTGATCAGCGATTTTTATTGTGACTGCAACATTATGGCGGACACATCAGACATTTTTGACATATTTTTGGGACCATTGTCATTTATACAGCAATCAGTGCTATACAAATGCACTGATTCCTGTGTAAATGACACTTGCAGTGAAGGGGTTAACCACTAGGGGCGTGTTGCTAACTGTGGAGGGAGTTCCTGTGTTTTAAACATCACTGATCTCTGCTCTAATCACAGGGAGCAGAGATCAATGTCACTGTTACTAGGCAGAACAGGGAGATGCTTGTTTACTTTAGCATCTCCCCGTTCTTCCTCCCCATGAGACGATAGAGGATATCCCGATGGCAATGGAGTGCGCGGGACCCGTGATCGGACTCACGGAGGTCCCGACTGGTGTGCGAGCGTGCCGTTGGCGGCACGCACGCGATGGCATGGCGGCAAATATAAAGGGACGTACCTGTACACCCATTTGCCTGTCCGTGCCATTCTGCCGACGTACATCGGCGTGCGCCGGTCAGGAAGTGGTTCATCTATTAAAACAATTATACTGCAGAGAATACTATGCCTCCTTTACACAATACCCATCTTTCTGCCACTGGTGTTTTTCCACCATTTACCTAAATTATTTACAACATTTGTTTAGCGGGACACCCGCCCTAGATTGGCTCACTCGATCCTGCATAGACACAAAGACAATTGATGCCTTGGGCTCCCTGATATCAACATATATTATAAAGCAATCACCCTAGTGAGCATTGTGACGTGGCATCATCAAATAAATTGTGGGTACCCTTGGAAAAAACCCTAGCAGATCATAACAAAGCAGGGGCACCATGGATTCCATCCGTGGCACCAAGATTATTCTCTTGAACTTTCCCATTTACGCTGTCCACATTAAATCTATGGGATCAGGTGAATAGAAGCGGCAGTCTTGCCCCCCAACTTCTCCTATGCCACCTTTGGGTGACTTCACTTAGTTCAAACCAAGAGAGGATATCTTATTTTTTTGCACTTGGGGTACAATCGGCAACACCAGAGTTTTAAATCTAGCCCCAGCAGGGCACCTTTTATCTCTGGTACAGTTAAGGTTTCCCCCTGGATACCTGGCATCATAGGCAGTTACAGGATTTTTTTCCATACATTGAACCCCAAACCTCGACCCTATGACTCCCTGACAAAGTTTGAAAAATTGTGTGCACACAAAGATGACACTACACAACTGTTATACAAAATGCAAAACCTGCTAGATACACAATCGCAGGTTACACTATATTTAATACGTGAATGGGAAACAAAATCATCAATTTGTCCCATGTTTCTTCCATCAGCACTAGAATCCAGGAATCCTGGTATTAATTTCCTATCCCATTGGCTGTCGCTGTCCCACTCTTAAAGATTGACAGAGAGAGGTGGAGAAGGTCATGGAGGCAGAGAGGTGGGACTATATCAGTAAACATAGATAGCAACAGTTTCTTGGCATCACCCAATGGTACCTCTTGTCTAGTCATGCTTGTGTTTAAAAGTCCTGGATGGCTTAACTCCAATGCAAAAATGCATATAAAAGCAAAAGAGGAAGGCTTAAAAAAATACAAGGTTGAGGGATCATCATCATCATTCAGACTTATAAAGAATGCAACAAGAAATGTAAGGGTGCAATAAGGACGGCTAAGATAGAACATGAAAGACACATAGCGGAGAAATTCATTAAGTATGTAAACAGTAAAAAAGGGAGGACAGACCGTATTGGCCCCATAAAGAATGAGGACATCTGGTTACAAAGGATGGGGAGATGGCAAAGGTATTGAATTTATTCTTCTCCTCAGTCTTCACTAGGGAATCGGGAGACTTCAGTAACCAAAACTGCAGTGTTTATCCTCATGACACATCACAGGAAGCACCTCCATGGTTAACAGAGGACAGAATTAAAATTAGACTTGGGAAACAACATTAATAAATCACTGGGACCAGATGGCTTGCACTCGAGAGTACTTAGGGAACTCAGTCAAGTAATTGCCAGAACATTGTTCCTAATTTTTACTGACAGTCTACTGACTGGAATGATACCAGCAGATTGGAGAAAAGCCAATGTAGCACCAATATTTAAAAAGGGCCCAAAATACATCCCTGGAAATTACAGACCAGTTCACCTAGCATCAATAGTATGTAAACTCTTGGCCCTTGTACACACGGTCGGAGAATCTGTCGGAATGAGTCTTATCGGACCGTGTCGTCAGATAATCCGACTGTGTGTGGTATGCATCGAACTGATTCCGTCCGAATCTCCGTCCGACCCAATTTTTCAACATGTTGGAAATATTTCCCGACCAACTGGGCCGGACGGACCTAATCCGATCATGTGTAGAGCATTTTCATCGGACCAAGTGCCACGCATGCACAGATCAAATTCCTACATCAAAGCTATTGGCTACTAGCCTGAATGTAGTCCCATCGTAACGAAATTACGTCATCACGTTCTGAAAGATCGGATTTTTCACCAACTTGGCCCGACCGTGTGTATGCAACAGTTTCAGACAAGATCCGACGGACAAAATCCGACGGGCAAAATCAGACGGATTTGGTTGTGGAAATCTCCGACCGTGTGTACAGGGGCTAGGAGGGGATAATAAGGGACTATATACAAGATTTTATTAAGGAGAACAGTATCATTAGCAGTAATCAGCATGGACTCATGAAGAATCTTTCTTGCCAAACCAATCTGTTAACCTTCTATGAGGAGGTGAGTTGCCATCTAGATAAAGGAAGGCCCGTAGACATGGTTTATCTGGATTTTGCAAAAACATTTGACACAGTTCCCCATAAGTGTTTACTGTACAAAATAAGGTCCATTGGCATGGACCATAGGGTAAGTACATGGACTGAAACCTGGCTACAGGGAGAGTTCAGAGGGTGGTGATAAACGGAGAGTACTTGGAATGGTCAGGGGTGGGTAGTGGGGTCCCCCAGGGTTCTGTGCTGGGACCAATCCTATTTAATTTTGTTCGTAAACATCCTGGAGGATGGGGTAAACAGTTTAATCTCTGTATTTGCGGATGATACTAAGCTAAGCAGGGCAATAACTTCTCTGCAGGATGTGGAAACCTTGCAAAAAGATCTGAACAAATTAATGGAGTGGGCAACTACATGGCAAATTAGGTTCAATGTACAAAAATGTAAAATCCTGTTTTTGGGTGGCAAAAATACGAATGCAATCTATACACCAGGGGGAAGAACCTCTTGGGGAATCTAGGATGGAAAAGGACCTGGGGGTCCTAGTAGATGATAGGCTCAGCAATGGCATGCAATACCAAGCTGCTGCTAACAAAGCAAACAGAATATTGGCATGCATTAAAAAGGGGATCAATTCCAGAGATAAAACGATAATTCTCCCAGTCTACAAGACTCTAGACCCGGCTGCACCTAGAGTATGCTGTCCAGTTCTGCGCACCAGTCCTCAGTAAGGATGTAATGGAAATGGAGTGAGTACAAAGAAGGGCAACAAAGCTAATAAAGGGTCTGGAGGGTATTAGCTAGAGGAAAGGTTGCGAGCACTAAACTTATTCTATCTGGAGAAGAGATGCTTGAGAGGGGATATGATTTCAATATACAAATACCATACTGGTGATGCCACAATAGGGTTAAAACTTTTTTTGCAGAAGGGAGTTTAACAAGACTCGTGGCCACTCATTAATATTAGAAGAATAAAGGTTTAACCTTAAACTACGTAGAGGGTTCTTTACTGTAAAAACGGCAAGGATGTGGAATTCCCTTCCATAGGCAGTGGTCTCAGCAGCGGGCATTGATAGTTTCTGTTGTGATATGGCTGAACCAGAGTGACTCCATCTTTATAGGTTCATATAAGATTACCTTGGGTTAACCTACTAGTTAGTTTAAACTCTGTATTTACAGACTGTAGCAGTTTTCCTATAAAGCATACATATAAGAAAATATAGCTTGCATAAGTAGTTTTATTCTGTACTGTCTAAATAAAGAAATTGTGTCACAATATATCTAGGCCACAGAACTCATGACTTTGACTCATGAAAGCAGATGACATAATTAATGATATGTAATGATATGTAATGTACACCTCTGTATTAACCACACCCATGTTCTATGCAATGATTGGCTGATAATGGTGCATATAAAATGTAGACCCTCCCAGAATAAACCAGACAACCCCTGAACATCAATCTTGACTCATCTCTTCTTGTGTTCAGCAAGATGTTGTCTCCTTAGCCTGCAGTGCCAAGTGGGGTTTCGTAAGTATGGTAATTGCCGTAATTATACCTAGCTGGTTTTTGTCAGGTATATAGAAATACCATTTTAATCACAACCGTTTCAAGAAACTATTAGATAAGCACCTGAACCACACAGGGATATACAATGTAATACTGACATATAATCACACACATAGGTTGGACTTGATGGACTTGTGTCTTTTTTCAACCTCACCTACTATGTAACTATGTGTTGTACACAGAGTCTTACCTGCTCATGCCTATTTATGCTTTTGGCAAGGTTCATTTGTCTTAAGTGCTTATCACACACAGTGCCTGAACTCTCATGGTCATGGTCCACTATTTTGTATTTATTTACTTTTTTTATGGTTTCTATTTTTCTTTGTAAATCTTCAGTAAAATATAAAAAATCAAAGCATTCACCCTGGGACTTTAAATTAAGATTATCACACACAAAAGTACTGACAAAATACACACGATTACAGATTTATTGATAGTATAAAAAAATTCCATGATGATAAAATCCAATTAGAAAGAATTTTATTTACACTTATTTATGATATATTTAAAATGGTGCCATAGATTATTTTAAATAAAATTGTAATAAACATTGATTATACAAAAAAAAATGCCATAGCTCCATGCAGCTTCCTCTCATCAGCCCCTACATCATTAATGTGTCACCTAAAGGATGGAGTAACATCATCTGTGGATGGCAGCGTTGTCACTGTAGGACAGTAAGCATATTAGACTACAGAATACATCCCCCTCTCCTCCTCTCTATAGCATAGGCCCAGGTATTCTGTGGTCCACAAAGAGAACTGGGAAAAATGCTAACTGATAATAGTGCAGCAGAGCTCAGAGCGATAACCTAAATTTATGAGATCAACTTTTTTTTCCCTTACTAAACAGATATAACAAAACACAGATAAAATAAGTTATATACACTGCAACAGTGAAAAACCGGGACTTCTTCCTTGCGGTTTGGCTGGAATTCGGATTTTACCATCTTCTAGGAGCTGATAATTCACAAATTCCACTACATTTCAAAATAAGCCCATATTATTATTATACAGCAAAAAAGGTGTCACTGATTATTTTATTCCCACCATTCTTTGGAGAGATACATAATAAAACCGATGTCCTTTGAAGTTGTAAAAAGTGGTGATCTACTTATTTTCGTACATGATCATTTCTTGCCACTATAACCAAGAGTTGTTCTCCTTTCCACTGCTTCTTTCTGAATGCTAATGCTAAATATTTTGTTAGTGTCACTTATCATTACTAGTTGCCCTTTTTAGAACAAACAGATATTGCCTGGAGGCAACCATGATGTTCTGGTAAATTAGTTTCAACACATTTTGCTAATATGTTTTGTCTTTACCAACAGAGATGAGCAATCAGACTTATAAAAAATAGGATTTGACTTAAACGTAACCAAATTTCTTAATGCACATATTCTCCAAACGTTGGTGGTTTGTGCCAACAAGCTTTCAGTTTCTGGGGTGTCCAGAATGAGGATGAGCTTAGTGTTCGAACACTGAACATTTAGAGATGTGTGGAAGACAGTGAAAGCTTCCAGCTTTCAATGCTTGCTAAGGAAGCAGGGGGTTGCGTAAGCAAATGGAAGGGAATAGGATGGGTTACATCACTGTGTATATACAGCCACATGGCCATATTTAGGCAATCACATTGCCCAAATATGTATATAAAAACCTTCTAATTGTGGAACTTTAAAAGTGTCAATTTACATATATAGAACACAGTGGTGGCTGGTGGTATATTTTTCTTGGGGGGGCAGCAAACAATGCACCCCGACAGCCAGCCCCCTGGTCGGTCACCAGGTCACCCACAGCGCCCACCACCTCTCCCCCAGTCGGTCGGGTCACCGACCCCACACTTTCCCCATCTAGGATGCGGCGGCAGCAGCTTCCCCTGCATCCCCTCCTCCCCTGCATCACGCCGTGCCTCTCCCTCATGTGCTGTTCATTTCCTTCCCCCTCCTCCTAGGCAGGCAATCGGATCGCCTCTCCTTCCAGCCAATCAGGTGACGGGTCTCAGGACCTGGTTCCAGATTGGCTGGAAGAACAATAATGTGGACAATAGTGAATATTCATTTGCTATGTCACACAAGTGGGTGTGGTTGGGGCACAGTGCTTTGCGCCCCAAGCCCACCCTTTCTGAAGCCTATTAGTGCCCCTGGCTCTAATTGAAAAAAAATCATTGGAACTTGGAACCCATGCATCTGATGTTGTGTCATTGGGGTTGCCATTTACCCACTTTAATACAGGGCACTTATACCCCCTTCCTGCCCAGACCAATTTCCCACTTTCAGTGCTCTCACATTTCAAATGACAATTACTCAGTCATGCAATAATGTACCCAAACATTCCCCACTGTGTTTTTTATTTTTTGCGATATAAGTAAAAAAAGAGGGTACATTTTGAAAAAAAAAACACCTTTTTTTAGTTTCTATTACCGTATATACTCGAGTATAAGCCGAGATTTTCAGCCCCTTTTTTTAGGCTGAAAGTGCCCCCCTCAGCTTATACTCGAGTCACGCAGATCAGGTAGGCAGACGGCGGCCATTCCACTATTCAAAAGCCGCGCCTCCCTGTCTGTGATAGGCGGAACACTCAATTTCCCAGCAGTCAGTGTTCTGCCTATCACGGACATCCGCTCATTCTCATACTACGGACGAGGATGAGAGGATGTCTGTGATAGGTGGAACACTGACTGCTGAGAAATTGAGTGTTCCGCCTATCACAGACAGAGAGGCGCGGCTTTTGAACAGTGGAATGGCTGCCGTCTGTCAGACGAGGAGGAGAGGTGCGGCATGGCACACAGAGGCTGCAGAAGGACAAAGAGGCTGCAGATTGGCACAGGTAGGCTGCGATGGACACAGGGATGGACGGGACACAGGGATGGACACAGGGAGGGACGGGACACAGGGATGGACGGGACACAGGGATGGACGGGACACAGGGATGGACACAGGGATGGACGGGACACAGGGATGGACACAGGGATGGACGGGACACAGGGATGGACACAGGGATGGACGGGACACAGGGATGGACACAGGGATGGATGGGACACAGGGATGGACACAGGGATGGACACAGGGAGGGACACAGGGACACAGGGAGGGACACAGGGATGGACACAGGGAGGTATGCAGCTGCAGATGGACATTGTTGACCCTCTTTTCCACTCTTTTAAGCTGTAACAGAAGCTGCTGCATGTCTCACCCTCGGCTTATACACGAGTCAATAAGTTTTCCCAGTTTTTTTGTGGTAAATTAGGGGCCTCGGCTTATATTCGGATCAACCTATACTAGAATATATACGGTATAACATTTTTCAAAGTAATTTATGTCCAATGTGGGCCAACATTTATACTTCTACATATCTTTGGTAAAAATAACCCAAATTAGTGGATATTATTTGGTCTGTGTGAAAGTTATAGTCTACAAGCTATGGTGCAACTCTTTAAAAATGAATTACACCTGATCACACCTGGTGTATTGACGACCTCATTTCTTGAGGCCCTGAAATTTCAGTACAGTACAAATACCCCCAAATAACCCCTTTTTGTAAAGTAGACAGTCCAAAGTATTTAGTAAGAGGCATGGTGAGTTTTTTGAAGTTGCAATTTTTTTCCCACAATTCTTGGGAAAATTAAGAATCCATTTTTTTACATAAAATTGTCAGAATTACAAATTATTTCTCACACACAGGAAATGCACACTTCCGATTACACCTCAAAATACATTCTGCTACTCCCCCTGAGTATGGCGATACCACATATGTGAGACTTTTTCACAGACTGGCCACACAGATAGGTCCAACATGCAGGAAGCACCATCAGACGTTCTAGGAGCATAAATTACGCATTTAATTTCATTCCTAAATATCACACTTTTGAAGGTGGTGACAGGTACTCTAATGGGAAGTGACAGGAAAACTAGGGCTGTGACAGGTACTCTGAGGGGCTGTGACAGGTACTCTGATCGGCTATGATCCTCTTTATTTAGGGGAGATCAGGCACTGTCCTGTGGGTTTTTTTTTTACCAGGTCTCCTCCTCACACACTGAGGAGGAGAACCCAGAAATGACGCTACAGCCGTTTGTTGATATTTGTGACCGGCTGTGATTGGACACAGCCAGTCACGTGGTAAAGAGACAATTTTTCATAGACTCTTTACCTTGATCAGGGATGGGCTGTGTCCAAGGGACCCGCCTTATCCCGCGCTTATCCCACGCTGCGTGCCCCCAAGGGCATGCATGAGCAGCGATCCTGAGCAAAACACATGTGACCAGCTGTGATTGGATGCAGTACCTATCTCTAGCTCATCAGAGTAACCCGAGTACCTGTCGCCAGCCCATCAGAGTAGCAGAGTACCTGTCACCAGCTCATCAGAGTACCAGAGTTTCATTGGCTCTTTACCCTGATCGGGGATGGGCTGTGTCCAAGGGATGCGCAGAAGCGCCGAGAACCAGAGGACATCATATGACTCCACCTGGAGGGGGGAGATGTTCCTGCTGGCGTCATTTTACAATGGCCTGGTATGAAAGTGATTAATTACTCTCCTTCCAGAGGGATGTTTTGGTGAGGTGAAGGTCGCCACCACTCGACACATTGCTAATTTGTTGTGAAAGCATATGCCCATTTACCAAGTGTATACTCTTGTTATGCAGTGTTTGTTTGCCCTTTTCTAATACGGTTGCTATGCTCTCTCTCTCACCAAGGATGAGGTCATCAAGAAGAGCAGAGGATGGCAAGGGGGTAAGTAGGTGGAGAAAGAGACATGTGGATGGAGAACAGTGAATTCCTGCTATGGGAACACAGACTGTGTAAATGCTGCATACACCTCACTGAGACATGCATAGAGACTGTTAATGATTAGATGTTCCTGTTTGGAAAATACTTAATGTTGGATGGTTCACAGAATGTTATTTCATCAATACATGAACTTTCAAATACAATGCTGTGTGGATTACTGTCTATTAAGGATGAGCTCAGGTGTGTTCGCATGCTGCAGCCGCGCATCGGGGCAATGTCTCACTGCCTGAGATTAGTGCAGCACTGCGCCGACTTTCTGGCGAGCTCTGCACGTAAAGCATGCGAACACGCCTGAGCTCATCCTTACTGTCTATGTGAAGATATATTTCTCAATTGGGATTTCACTTGCTATTCACAAGTGCCAATTGATTGGAGGCACTGTGCTTGTTAAAGATCCTGTCCTAATCACACAGATTATGAAGACTCTGCTCCTAAATACTATACGGGTGGCGCCATCATATCTCAGTAGCCGCAGAGAGAGAGAGAAAAATAGTGCTACAAGTACATGAGCTTCTTTTTGGCAGATTACATGCATTTTACACGCTTTTTACGAGTGTTTTGTTGCACCTGATCTGCTCAAACAGCAGCTCTCCGCCTCTTGTCACACCTCTTTTTTAACCACATACTCAGCAATAGGGATGAGCTCAGGCATATTCGCATGGACCATGTGCAGAGCCCGCCAGGAAGTCAGCGCAGCTCTGCGCTAATCATAGGCAGCTCTCCGCCCCTTATCACATTGCATGCATCTGAGCAAGCCATTGCAAGATTTCCCACTCTGTTCTGCCACATGTATCTCTTTTTGTTATGCTGCCTGTACTGTAGTGTTGTGAATCTGCACTTTTTGCAGACATGTGCCAGCTATGTAGACTCTAACCATGTTCAATTTATGTTTCCCTTGGTTTTTTTTCAAAGTAATTTCACTATCAGCAGCTGTAGTCATATAACAGTGCTGCTGCAGATAGTTGGACATGTAAGGGGAGATAACCTGATCACACCTCGGAGTTCCAAAATCGTTGGTGATTCTGTCCGCAATTCCATAATCGCTGTCAAACGAAAGACGCATTTGTGATCCTGTTACTTATGGCACCCCAATTGTGGTGCGATTTTGCCATGCAATAAATCGCACTGCAATTGCAGGAAATAGCAACCCGCGATGCTGTTGCCCACAAAAGAAGCTCCTGCTCAGCGACAAGTGTCACGCATTGAGATCTATCGCATGGCAAAATCGCATGGAGATTGGGGTGTCATTACAAACACGGCTCACATTTTTTGGCAATTCTGGAATCATAGGCACAATCACCCTCGATACCGGAACTCCCAGTTGTGAACAGAGCATGGTGACGTTGTACATAGAAGCTAATCAGCTTTGATAATAGCTGGAAGCTATTTGGTTTCTGTGCAGAGCTGTACCAGAATTTTCACACCCCATTTTTTTTAAAATACCCTAGTGATCAAAGTTAGGAAGTAGTATACTACAAGTTTACAGAAGTAATCAAATGATAGGTAAAAAACACTTTACACAGAATAACAGCTTTGGAAGTCTTTATTTTCAAATGTATTTTAAATTGTCACTTTAACAATATTCTATGGCTTCAAGTGACCATGGAAGCTGTCCTGTGGTCACAAAGAATGTGGAGCAACCATCGCAGATATGGGCACCACTTGTGTTCCCACAACTCCCTCTGCATATTGTGCATTAAAGCGTCTTAAAAGCACACGCCATCCTGCTCCCTTACAAAATTATGCAAGATGAATGCCCCTTTCACTGCAGATATGGCATTCTACATGTTAAGATTGATGGCAATTTTACAAAAACACAATTGGTTAGATAGCAGGCCAAACGCACATTCGACCACTCTGCTTGCTCTGGCGAGCCTGTAATTAAACACCCTCTTCTCCACATTGACGTCCTGACTGGAGTATGGTCTTAGAAGGTGCTCTGCTGATGCAAAAGCTTTGTCCCCAGCAAAAATGCAGGGGACAGGTGGACAATTGGTTGCCGATAGTGGAGAGTTAGCAGGCAGGTCCAGATCATCATTATTATGCAGCATTTGGCCGAATGTAAAATGGGCAAAGATGCTGGAGTTTGAACTACTCCCGTAAGAGCCAATGTCAATGTAGCATAAGCAGTAATTGGCATCCATGACCAACAGTAGCACAAACGAAAAATATTTGTTATAATTGAAATATTTTGTGCCGCTGCTAATCGGTTTCATAATTCAAACATGCTTCTCGTCTCCTATACAGTTTGGGAAATTGCAAAAAGCTTTGCAATAGAGAGCCAATCGTCCTCCTTAGCTGTGCCATCACCACATCATGCATGAAGGCCTCTAGAGCCCCCCTAGGGAAAGAGAGCCTTGACTGATGGGGGCATGGCTAGGTGTCAGACAAAAGGAAATGATTGGTAGAAACATGGGGGATGGGCCTGAGCTCAGGGAATGTGTGCCCCAGTGAATTCTGGGTCTTTCGGAAGAAGTGGATAGAAGAGCTGTTGTGGACTCTGTACCCTCTGCCATGGACACTGACCGCCTGTTGGCCAGGGTCCACGAGCTGTCTCTCCAAGGCCAGGCTGACTGGCTTTTCTCACTCCTCTCTCCTGAGATGTCTCTCCCTCGCTTCTCAGCCACCTGTGGGGCCTCCAGCTTCCAGGGCTTCGGAGACGCACCCGGCCGCCTTCCCACCTGAGCTCCAGTCTTTCCAGGGCTTCCCACATGCCTGCCACCCCCCTACACTCTTCCAGAGCTCCTGTTGCCCCTGGGTCCTGGCTCTCATCTCCCTTTGCCTTCCCCTGCTGTCTGCTGCTGGAGTTCTCCCTGGTGGATCCCCCCCCCATTCTCTCGCCCAGCTTGCTCCCGGAACCCCAGAGTGCTCAGGTGATCCGCTCAGACTCCGCCGGCTGTTCCCCCCCATCAGTTTCCTGTCTCCGCTCACCACCTCTGGGTATCGACAATCGCTGTCCCTGCTTCCGCTGGCAGAGCAGGGGCAGAGGAGTCCACATGGAGTTCGTTCTGGGGAGCCAGACATCTGGCACACCAGCCCAGAACTGCTGCTCTGGGCACCCATCCTTCATAGTTTTCATAGTTAGTAAGGTTGAATAAAGACACCAGTCCATCCAGTTCAACCTGAGTGAGTGTCTACAATCACCCCTGCACACTCACATCGGTCCCTACCCTCAAAGAGCCTACAATCCAAGGTCCCTAATTAATATACTAGGGCCAATTTTAGACAGAAGCCAATTAACCTACCTGCATGTCTTTGGATTGTGGGAGGAAACCGGAGCACCCGGAGGAAACCCACACAGGCACAGGGAGAACATGCAAACTCCAGGCAGGTAGTGTCGTGGTTGGGATTTGAACCAGCGACCCTCCTTACTGCTAGGTGAGAGTGCTAACCACTACACCACTGTGCCGTCCATCCTCTTCCTTCCTCCACACTGCCTGGATCAGCTGACATGTCCTTGCCAGCGTCTCTCTCTGCGCCCAGCTGGGCGGGAAATTCAAACCTGGCTCAAGTCCTCACTGCCTCTCAAATGTCCCCTGTGCATCCACATCCCCCTACACCCGGCTGGGTGGGGGATGGCAGAGCTGCACAGGCCTCTCACCCACTACCTCTGACCCCTGCCTTCCCACATCCCCCTGCAACCCGCTGGGTGGAGGATGGTAGGGCTGCTCATGCCTCTGATCCCTGCCTTCCTACATCCCCCTGAGCCCGGCTGGGTGAGAGATGTCCGATAGTCGCCTGCTCCCCTCAACTTGTCACTAACCTCTGCCTACCAGCAGCTCCCTGCACCCGGCTGGGAGGGAGGCTCCTACCAGATGTCTGCTGCCACAACCTTACCCCAGTCTGCCACCTTGAACAATCTCCCTGTGCCAGGCAGGGCAGAAGATTCCCATTTGATACCTGCTGCCATGGCCTTGCCCCTGCCTGCTGCTCGGCACCATCTCCCTGCACCCAGCAGTGTGGGAGATGTGGGCTTCACCTGCTAAGAGTCCTCCATCTGGGGTCTCCAGTTGCTCAAATGCTGCTTGGCTGCTGTTCTCAGCCCTGGCTCCTCAGGGTCCGTGGCCGGACCTCCACCCCTGGACCTCTCCTTCTGCCAGCATCCTTCTGCTTCGCCAGTCATCAACATTCCTCAAGGTGATGGATATTGTGGCCCTCTGTCGGCTCCTCTCACAGACGATCCTGCTCCAGGCATTCCTCCTGGACCTGCTGCTGGTCGTCCTTCTTCAGCTGCACCTCCGCGCCTCAGTGAGTATGATTGTGATTTGATTTGGGGTAGGTCCAGTGACACTGCCGTATCGGGCCCGCCGGATGAACGCATTGTTACGGTTGTAAAATCAGTCCTGTCTCGCATTGGTGTATTGGGTCCAAAGTGTAGTTCGGGCTCTTTTTGCGGGTGGCGCTTTGTGGATGTTTTCACCTACTGGCACGCACCTTACAGAAGACGTCAAGGATGGGATCTGGCATCGCAAATTTATTGATTTCCTCGCTCTAGTCCCTCCCGACCAAAAGATGATTGACATATCCCGTCAGGTTGACATTGCGGCTCAGGGTGAAAAATCAAAACAGCTTCCTCAGATGTTCGGGAACTGGCTGCAGGGGTTCTGTGCTTATGCCGGAGTGCTTTGTGAGAGTTTTCCCAGAGTTGGTTGCATCACTTTTGCTATCTTGATCTCCTTTGAGGTGCCTACAAAGTTTATGGGATCAGTGTTGGTTCCACTACAACACCCAGTTTCACCAAAAAATGGCGTCAAGAAAGGAGTTCAGCTTTGATTGTCAGGACGGTAGCCTGTGGTTATTGCTCATGTGCCCCCACAGGCTTTTGTCCTTTCAGTCCCCAGCCGGTGTTCTCTCCAGAGTGTTGGTTGCCCCCAAAAAAGGTCTATGCTGGCTGTTCAATTATAGCCACTGCAAGTGGTACACCATGTGCTGTTTTAAGCATGAGTGCTCACTTTGCGGGGGTGCTCACCCAGCCAGCTGGTGCTTCCAAAAGAGAAAACAACCTCTTTCCTGGCTGGGGGCCAAGCCTGACATTTCTGAACCGGAGGCCATCAGTGATCATCTCAGAGATGCTTCCCTGGCTAGCCCAGTACCCTCTTCATAGAGAGGCCTTGATCTTGAGGGACAGTTTGGACCGTGGTTTTTGGATCCCCTTTACTTCTTCGGATGTGCCGACCATGGCACCCAATTTAAAAACGGCTGTTCAATTCGAGTCTGTGATGGCCCAGAAATTCCAGAAGGAATTGGATTTGGGGTTTATGGTGGGCCCATTTGATCTTCCCCCTTTCCACAACCTGAGGGTTTCCCCCCTGGGTGTGGTCTCCAAAAGGGCTGAGGGAAAATTCTGCCTTATTCACCACCTGTCCTATCCTTCTGGCTCCTCGGTCAATGATGGCATCAACAAGGAGGAATCAAGGGTCCACTACGCCTCTTTCGACAAGGCGCTCCACATGATCAGGGTGGCTGTTCCTGTGAGTGGTTAGCCATTCTGCTGTCAGCTGACAAGATCAAGGGCCCTTTTTGGCCTTTCTTTTCATACATCAGGGGAAACAGAGCCATAGTAGTTACTATGTAGGTTATAGGGCCACTAATAGGTGATGGACACTGGCACGCCCTAAGGCAAGAATTGTACTCCCTATATAACCCCTCCCACTACTGGGAGTCCTCAGTTTTTTCGCCAGTGGCTAAGGTGTTGGTCACGAGTAAAGATGTGCTGTGCTGAGCTCCACTTGAGCAATCCTTGCTGGGGCTAGCTATGCTGACTAGACATGTGCAGAGTAAAATATTTCGTTTCGGAATTTCGTTTTCGTCCGAAAACTTAATTTATTTAGTTACTCCCGAAAATCGTTTTTATTTATTTCGTTTTCGTTCAAAAATTTCATTCGTCCGAAAATCCACATGAATTACGTTCGAATCTGTCTTAGAAGATTTGACGGAGCTAACTATATAGCATACTTTAGAATCTTATTAAAGTCTATGGGACTCCAACGTTCAAAATCTAAAGTGCTAATTTTAAAGGCTAATTTGCAAGTTACTGTCCTAAAAAGTGTTTGGGGACCCGGGTCCTGCCCCAGGGGACATGTATCAATGCAAAAAAAAGTTTTAAAAACGGCAGTTTTTTCGGGAGCAGTGATTTTAATAATGATTAAAGTGAAACAATAAAAGTGTAATATTCCTTTAAATTTCGTAGGGGGGGGGTTGTCTATAGTATGCCTGTGAAGGGGCGCATGTTTCCCGTGCTTAGAATTGTCCCTGCACAAAGTGTCATTTATGCAGGAAAAAAAGTCCTTTAAAATCACTCGCGGCTATAATGAATTGTCGGCTCCGTAATACAGAGAACACTCATTGAAAGTCATTGATAAAAAAATAAATAAATAAATTAAAAAAAAAGCGTGGGGGTCCCCCAAATTCAATTACCAGGCCCTTCAGGTCTGGTATGGATATTAAGGGGAACCCTGCCTCAAATTTAAGAAAAAATTTGACGTGGGGTTCCCCCTAAATATCCATAACCAGACCCTTCAGGTCTGGTATGGATATTAAGGGGAACCCCGCGTCAAATTAAAAAAAAAATTGACGTGGGGTTCCCCCTAAAAATCCATACCAGACCCTTTATCCGAGCACGCAACCTGGCAGGCCGCAGGAAAAGAGGGGGGTACGAGAGAGCGGCCCCCCCTCCCTCCTGAACCGTACCAGGCCACATGCCCTCAACATTGGGAGGATGCTTTGGGGGTCTGTGACCCCTCAAAGCACCTTGTCCCCATGTTGATGAAGACAAGGGCCTCATCCCCACAACCCTGGCCGGTGGTTGTGGAGGTCTGCGGGCGGGGGGCTTATCAGAATCTGGAAGCCCCCTTTAACAAGGGGACCCCCAGATCCCGCCCCCCCCCTGTTTGAAATGGTAAGGGGGTACAAAAGTACCCCTACCATTTCACAAAGAAAGTGTAAAAAATGGTTAAATAAAACAAACACACTTTTGAAAAATTCCTTTATTAAAAATAAAAAAATAAAAAAAAGATTCCAGCGGCGGTAATCCACTCTTGCTATCCAGTGACGGACGGTCATCTCTCCAGTGATGTCTCATCTCATCCAGCGCAGCGAATCCTCCATCCTTCTTCTGTCTCCGTGTAGGAGACACTGCAAGGATTCCGGCGGCTGACGTTTGTTATATACGGAGGGCGGGGCCACCCGTCACCTGACCCCGCCCCCCTCTGACGCAAGGGGAAACCCGGGGTTCCCCGTGACGTATAGGTGACCCGCACCCCTCTGATGTAACACAGGCAGGTTTCCGTTACATCAGAGGGGGGGCGGGGTCACCCATACGTCACGGGGAACCCCGGGTTTCCCCTTGCGTCAGAGGGGGCGGGGTCAGGTGACGGGTGGCCCCGCCCTCCGTATATAACAAACGTCAGCCGCCGGAATCCTTGCAGTGTCTCCTCCACGGAGACAGAAAAAGGATGCTGCGCTGCGCTGGATGAGATGAGACATCGCTGGAGAGATGACCGTCCGTCGCTGGATAGCAAGAGTGGATTACCGCCGCTGGAATCTTTTTTTTATTTTTTTATTTTTAATAAAGGAATTTTTCAAAAGTGTGTTTGTTTTATTTAACCATTTTTTACACTTTCTTTGTGAAATGGTAGGGGTACTTTTGTACCCCCTTACCATTTCAAACAGGGGGGGGGGCGGGATCTGGGGGTCCCCTTGTTAAAGGGGGCTTCCAGATTCTGATAAGCCCCCCGCCCGCAGACCTCCACAACCACCGGCCAGGGTTGTGGGGATGCGGCCCTTGTCTTCATCAACATGGGGACAAGGTGCTTTGAGGGGTCACAGACCCCCAAAGCATCCTCCCAATGTTGAGGGCATGTGGCCTGGTACGGTTCAGGAGGGAGGGGGGGCCGCTCTCTCGTCCCCCCTCTTTTCCTGCGGCCTGCCAGGTTGCGTGCTCGGATAAAGGGTCTGGTATGGATTTTTAGGGGGAACCCCACGTCAATTTTTTTTTAAATTTGACGCGGGGTTCCCCTTAATATCCATACCAGACCTGAAGGGTCTGGTTATGGATATTTAGGGGGAACCCCACATCAAATTTTTTCTTAAATTTGAGGCAGGGTTCCCCTTAATATCCATACCAGACCTGAAGGGCCTGGTAATTGAATTTGGGGGACCCCCACGCTTTTTTATTTATTTATTTATTTATTTTTTTATCAATGACTTTCAATGAGTGTTCTCTGTATTACGGAGCCGACAATTCATTATAGCCGCGAGTGATTTTAAAGGACTTTTTTTCCTGCATAAATGACACTTTGTGCAGGGACAATTCTAAGCACGGGAAACATGCGCCCCTTCACAGGCATACTATAGACAACCCCCCCCTACGAAATTTAAAGGAATATTACACTTTTATTGTTTCACTTTAATCATTATTAAAATCACTGCTCCCGAAAAAACGGCCGTTTTTAAAACTTTTTTTTGCATTGATACATGTCCCCTGGGGCAGGACCCAATCTCCTATTCTATATCGAACTGTTGTAACAACGAAAACGAACGAAAATAAGCATTTATTTATGTCGGATTTTAGTTTTTTCGGATTTTGTGCTTTCGTTATCGTTTGTCAAAACGAAAACGAAAATAGCTGAAATTCGGACGAAAATGCGTTCGGACGAAAACGAATGCACATGTCTAATGCTGACCGGATTCATTCAGAGTGTTCTTTCATGGGCCTAAGGAATGGTACCTGGGCCTCGTGTCCGAAGAAACTAGGTTTTCCTTGCGAATGCTTCTCTTTTTAGAGAGCTGAACCCTGGGATCCAGTACTTTTTGGTAGTAAGGCCAGGGTGCTGTTGCAGGTCCAGGATTGTGGGTAACCTCTATGTTTCCCTGTTCCTGAAGGTTTCGGAGCCCACTGTGAAGGATGAAGATTGGGTTTATCTCAGATAATCCTGCAGCGGGAAGGTAAGTGAAGATTTTTTTATGAATTTCTCCTTTTAAGTTATGATGCTGTCATGCCTATGTGTCACCACTGGGGGCTGTATTGAGCACTCACCACCTGATGCTGGAAACAGTGCTGTGTCAGAAGCCTTAATTTCCTCCTCTCCTCTGGCCACAACAAGCAGATCCTCCGGTAAGAAAAGGGGGGATTGGTTCTCCTCCTGCGCCCCCAATGTTGAAATTAACCCCTTCGGGGGACCTATATGCCGAAAGCATTCCTTTTAAAAAACAAAACAAAAAAAACAACAAACCACGTGGCCGCTCAACGGGGGTTTTTACCCCCCACCATATCAGCTGTTTGCAAGGTGCCTGAAATCCACCGCTCGCACTGGAAAACACCTTTTTTTGAAATATGGGGGGCTGTAATTAGCGTGGGGGGGCTGGGGCTGAAGGCGTCAGACACCGGCCGCACGTGGAGGAAGTTTTTAAAGCGCTGTGTGTGTAGCTACTGCTGGCTATGGAGGGACACATCAGCAGGAGGTGGTTTACTTCAGGTTTGGTGACACAGGCATTCCCTTTGACACATTTATTACTTTACCAGGCTAGGTATTAATAGCAGTTTATAGCGCTGGAATATAACCTAGCAGTGTACATTCTTTTTGGTAGTGCCTCTGCTTTTGTGCTTCAGGCTATGAGTGGAAGAGGGACCAGGAACTCCTCTAAGGGTTCTAAAGGGTCAATGGTTTAACAACAAACTAAATCCATTTTCAAAAGAATGTCATCCTCCTCTGAGAGTGATGTGGCCAGTCAGATTGAGCCGTCAGGGGAGACTGTTGTTGCAGCTGCACTAGACACTTCAGTCCCTGTATATATCAAACAGGAGGTTTTCTCTTCTACCATTTGTAATTTGGAAAAGAAGATTGATGCTATGATATCTCTCCATAGTGGGTCTAAATTTAGCAGATCCCCATCTAGTGCTCAGGACCCTCTTATTGAGGTGCCAGGGGCAGGGGATCAGGAAGATCTTCCAAGAGATTTGGAAGATACTAATATAGCCTCTTCTGAGGATCCTAATATAGAGGGAGTAGCATCACAAGACAGGTTGCTTGTGCACTCTCTTACTAAATGTGTTTGTTCAACCTTTTTGCTGCCTGCAGCACAGGCTCTTGATGAACCCACCTCTGGTTTGGGATCATCACGAGTCCAGTGGATAATGCGCTAATGTTAAAGGATCCAACAGATAATACATTGGAACTTCTTTCCAAAAGCAATATGTCTTTAGCAAGTTCAGTAGCGCAGCCAGTTCTTGCGGCAATTGGTGTATCTCAGTCCATTAAGGAACAGCTTGTGGAGATACTTAAGATTCTGCCTGATCAGCAGGCCCAGCAATGGGCTGGTGTATCAGACGCACTATGTTTCACAGTAGATGCTATGAAAGATTCTATCATTCAAGCCTCACGACTTATGCTTGGACTAGTGCATTCACAGAGTTCTGTGGCTGAAAAATTGGTAAGCCGAAGCACCATGTAAAAAAACTCTTGGCCAGTTTCCCCTTTCATGGTGAACGGCTATTTGGAGATGATCTGGATAAATACATCCAAAGGATCTCTAATGGGAAAAACTCTCTTAGCAGTAAAGAAGAAGTTCAAACATTTCTCCTTTAAGCATGCTTCCTCACCTGTGTCAGGGGCATCAGCCTCTAGGCAGTCTTGACGGCCACACCCATAAGGTTCAAGGGGAAGACCCCAAGGGCAGCACCAGGGTCAAAAGAGATCTTGGGGCAGAAAGCCCACAAAGCAGAATGCTAAAGCCTCCTTATGAAGGGGTGCCCCGCTTGCTTGGGTGGGGGGGAGGCTCCTGCAATTTTAAAAGATCTGGCAGGAGCAATGTCAAGACAGATGGGTGGCTTCTTTAGTTTCTCTAGGTTACAAACTAGAGTTCTGAGAATTTCCATCTCCTCGTTTTCTAAGATCAAAGGTTCCCAGGGATCCAGAGAAAAAGAAGTCTCTCTTTCTAGCTCTGGATCACCTATTATCCCAGTTGGTGATATCAGAGGTTCCCTTAGAGGAACAGGGCACACGTTTTTATTCAAACCTTTTCACAGTTCCAAAACCAAATGGAGAAGTAAGATCCATTCTAGATCTCAAAGATCTGAATCAACACTAAAATATCTGATCCTTTCGCATGGAGTCAATCCGATCGGTTGTTTCCATCCTGCAAGGAGGAGAGTTTTTGGCTTCAATCGATATCAAAGATGCATATTTCCACGTGCCAATATTTCCCACTCATCAGAAATTTCTGTGATTCGAAATAGAAAATCATCATTTTCAGTTTGTGGCCCTGCCATTCAGTCTAGCCACAGTACCACGGGTGTTCTCAAAAATTCTGGCACCTCCTTTAGCCAGATTAAGGGCTCAAGGCATAACAGTCCTAGCCTGTTTTGACAATCTATTTAATAGATCATTCAGTCTCAGGTCTAAACCAGAGTCTGATCACAGCTGTAAACTACCTAGAATCTCTGGGTTGGATACTCAATCTAGAAAAATCCTCCTTAAAACCATCAAGGAGATTACAGTTCTTGGGGAGGTATTCTTACCCCAGACAAGAATCAGTTCCATTATAGGACTAATTAAATTTATCAAAACAAAGAAAAATCCTTCCATCCAGCTGTGCATGAGATTGTTAGGGGAAAATGGTGGCCTCCTTTGTCCCTTACGCGCAGTTTTCACTCAAGACTGCTACAAAACACCATCCTGTCAGTCTGGAAAAAGATTCAGGCTTTGGATTTTCCAATATGCTTGGCTCCTGACATACATCAGAGCCTAAATTGGTGGTTGATATCCAGCAACCTCCAGAAGGGGAAATCTTTTCTGCCAGTATCTTGGAAAGTGGTGACAACAGATGCCAGCCTTCTAGGCTGGGTAGCAGTCCCGGAAGAAGATTCTGTCCAGGGGAGATGGTCTAAGTCAGAAAGGACCTTGCCTATCAACATTTTGGAGATTCGGTAGTACGTCTGGCCCTAGAATCTTGGACGGTCAGACCACGGGATTGTCCTGTCAGGATTCAATTTCACAATGCCATGGCTGTGGCTTACATCAATCACCAGGGGGGCACGAGAAGTGGTGCAGCCCAAAAAGAGGTGAATCATGTTCTAGCTTGGGCAGAACACAACATTCCTTGTCTATCTGCGATTTTCATTCCAGGAATAGAAAATTGGCAGACAGACTACTTGATTCACCAACAATTATTTCTGGGGGAATGGTCTCTTCACCCTGACATCTTCCTAGTGATATGTCAGAAATGGGGTATTCCGGACGTGGACCTGTTCACGGCCAGATTCAACAACAAAGTTGACAACTTTGTCGAACGAGGGATCCGCTAGCATGCGGAACAGATGCATTAATCTTCCCATGGGATCAGTTTTCACTGATCTATGCGTTCCCTCCAGTTCTGCTACTTCCGCGTCTTCTCTGCAGGATCAAGCAGGAATGAAAGGAGGTGATTCTTGGTTTGCTGAGACACACCCCAAAGACATGCAGGCAGGCCAACTTAGCTTCTGTGCAAAATTGGCCCAAGTAAATGAATGGGGACCTTGGATTGTGGGTTCTCTGAGTGTAGGGTGTGAGTGTGCAATGTACAGGGATAGGGACAATTGTAGACACTCACTCAGGTTGAACTGGATGGACTGGTGTCTTTATTCAACCTTCAACTATGTAACTATGTAGCCATGAGTCCCTTGGACTCTGCCATCATGGGCAGAACTTCTCACACAAGGCCCTGTATTCCATCCTACCCTACGGACGCTAAATTTAATGGCTTGGCTATTGAAACCCACATTCTAAAGGATTATGGGTTATCTCCTTCAGTAGTGTCTACTTTGATTAATGCCAGGAACCCGGCTTCCAGAATCATTTACTATAGAGTCTGGAAGGCATATGTTTCTTGGTGTGGATCCAGGAGTTGGCACCCCAGGAAGTATGTCATAGGTAGGATCCTTAATTTCCCACACATGAGATTAGAAATTAAGCTGGCCTTGAGTACTATCAAGGGCCAGATCTCAGCCTTTTCAGTGTTTTTTCAATGGCCTCTTGCTTCCCACTCTCTGGTGCGTAGCTTTATACAGGGGTAACACGGATCAATCCCCCTATAGAGGCACCTCTAAATCCTTGGGATCTAAATTTGGTCTTATTGGCTTTACAGAGTCAGCCTTTTGAGCCTTTGTGGGGAATTCCCTTGGTTCTTTTGACAAGAAAGATAATCTTTTTGGTTGCCATTTCTTCTGCTAGAAGAGTATCGGAACTAGCGGCTCTATCTTGTAGAGCCATATTTGATCATGCATAAGGATAAGGTGTTTTTGCATCCTCATCCTGAATTCCTACCAAAAATAGTGACAGGTTTTCATTTGAACCAGGATATTATTCCTCCTTCCTTTTTCCCAGAGCCTCAATCTAGGGAAGATAAGGCACTACATTCTCTTGATGTAGTAAGAGCGGTCAGAGTCTATTTAAAGGCGCAGGTTCGCAAAACAGATGTTTTGTTTGTTCTGCCAGAAGGTCCAAAAAGGGGACAGGTAGCATCAAAATCTACTATTTCCAAATGGATTTGTCAAGTGATTGTTCAAGCTTATGGCTTAAAGAGGAAAATTCATCCTTTGCATGTTAACGCACACTCAACCAGGGCGATCAGTGCCTCTTGGGCGGTGCATCATCAGGCCTCCATGGCTCTGATCTGTAAGGCCACAACCTGGTCTTTAGTTCATACATTTACCAGATTTTATCAAATCGTTGTTAAAGGTCATGAGGATATTGCCTTTGGACGCAGTGTACTGCAGGCTGCAGTATGAGTCCTCTGGCCTCCTTTTTGCCCTACTTTTTTGTTGTGTCTCCCTCCCTTCAGTTGCCATTGCTATGAAACATCCCACATAGTAACTACTATGGCTCTGTGTCTCCTGATGTATGAAAAGAAAACAGGATTTTTAAAACAGCTTACCTGTAAAATCCTTTTCTTTGATGTACATCAGGGGACACAGAGGTTCCTCCCTTCTTGGTATACACTTGTATTGGGGTTATATAGGGAGTACATCAGTGTCCATCACTTATTAGTGGCCCTATAATCCACATAGTAACTACTATGGCTCTGTGTCCCCTGATTTACATCTAAGAAAAGGATTTTACAGGTAAGCTGTTTTAAACATCCTGTTTTTTGGGTATTGAAATCGACACCACGGTGATGGATTTTCGGCTGCCCAGTGACAAGCTGGCCAGACTCCTCTCCCTGGTCCACTTGGCAAAAGGGGCTAAAAAACTGCAGTTAAAGCAGCTTGAGTCCTTGCTTGGTCACTTGGTCTTTGCCTGTCGAGTCATCCGCATGGGGAGGGCTTTCTGTAGATGCCTGGCATGGGCTATGAAGGGGGTGGCTGCCCCCATCATTATATCCATATCACCAAGCTCATGCGGGATGACTTGGGGCTGTGGCTATCTGTTCTCCAATCCTACCATGGCCAGTCATGTTGACTGCTGGAGGAGGTACCAAACTCGCAGCTGAAGCTATAAACTGATGCTGCAGGCTCCTTTTTCCAGGTGTCTTTTTCCAGGGGGAGTGGTCTTTTCAGTGTTGGCTGACCTCATGTGCCTGCATGGATCTTTTGTGTAACCTCACTCTGCTGGAGCTTCCGATTATTGTCGCCATTGAACTGTGGGGCAAGTGGTTGTGCGATCGCCAGGTGGTTTTCTGGTCCAACAACATGAGCGTGGTGCAGGTGATCAATCAACAGTCTGTTAGATCCCCTCTGGTCTTATTATTGCTCTGTTTTTTGGTTCTAAAGTGCCTGCAGTTTAACATATGCTTTGGAGCTAAGCATGTCCCTGGAACTGCTAACAATATTGCTGAAGCTCTCTCTTATTCACAGCTCAATCGTTTCCACGTCCTGGCCCCGTCAGCTTCCCTGGAGGGCCTCCCCTGACTGGCCTACTTGTGGAACTTAGTTTCCAATGTTTGCTATACCTCCTCTAGACGTCACTCTCCCCACGGACATGATAGTTGTATTGTCATACAAGGGACGAATGGGTCCAGGTGTCGGACGGTGAGTTTTCCATCTCGTCTTCACAGGAAAGATGCGTGGCTTTATTTTCTTATCTTGTTTATTTTCTACAAAAAGGTTCTTCTGGTTCCACGGTTTGGTGGGCTATGTCTGCTCTGTCCTTCTGGTTTCAGCTCCTTGGGTGGGAAGACATCACAAAAGCATTTCCTGTCTGTCGGGTCTTGCAGGGTTGGAGACGTGCAACTCATTCTCCCGATTTCCCTCACCATTCTCTCCGGAATCCTTTCCCTGTTGCTAGCTGTTTGCTTTTCCCCGTTTGAGTCTCTCCTTTTCCAAGTGGCCTTCTTTTGGGCTTTTTTCAGGGCTTTTCGCTTTGGCGAAATGGTTTCAAAATCCACATCCTCGGCGGGCAGCATACTGGCGGATGATGTTACCTTCTCTGAGTGCTTTGTGCTGGTTTTGCATACATCAAAAAATGACAGCTTTGGTAAGGGCATAAGGGTTGTTTTGTACCCTTGAGCCGGCCCCTTCTGCTCTGTTTTGTTGACCTCCCCCTTCCTGTCCTTGCACCCCCCCCCCCCCCGTCCCCTATTTTCTTTGTCCATTCCGATTCCTCCTCTCTGATCAGGTTCCAATTTTTGCAGGTTTTTCATTGCTGCCACGAGAAACTGGGCCTCCCTTTGCATGACCTTAAGACCCACTCCTTTCGCATCGGTGCTACCACTGCTGCTTCGGGTATGGGTTTCTCTGATATGGAACTCCAGCGTTTGGGTAGGTGGCAATCATCTAGTTTTTCTCTGTATATCCGCCCACACCTGTTGTTTTCATTTTCAGATCATTACTTCTGACCACGATCGTTGGAGATTCCTTCATTTACTGAGCCGCTCGTCGGGTGGAAGTTCGGAGCTACGGGAAAAATTTGGGTTTTACCTATGACCTCACCAGGATCCACTGGCATGAGCTCTGTGGTTTATGCTGGCCTCAAGTCCTTCCGGAGTGTTTGTGCCTTCAGTTCCATGTGTCTGGCCCCATCATCTTGATTCTTCAAGCTGGAAGGAATGCTGTTGGTTATACACATTCTGTGGACTTAATGTCTGCTATCAAGTGGGACATTGCTTAGTGCTATGCAGTTTATACCAATTTGATGCTCATCTGGTCTGAAATAGTGTCTCGCTTGCTATGGGCCAGGGAAATACCTTGCCCCGGTTGGAACACTTCCATTGCAAAGTTAACACCCAGGTCGCCAAGTTTGTTCGGCAAATCATGGGGTTCGTCATGCAACACAAGGATCTGAAGGGTGCTAATTATGATCTGTTGAGACCAGATGGCGTTCACCTTAATGACATTGGGTTGAGCATCTTCAACCTTGGCCTGCAGCGTGGCGTGGAACAGGCGCCGGCTGTGGTGTGGATGGTGTTTTTTTTTTACCTTGCCAGCATTTGAAGTTGCTGTAATGGGTTATGCCCTTGATAAAAAATTGAAATAGGCTGTCTGCCCAGCACTTATGGTAAGGACAGGCACCACTTCCCCTTTTGGAATTGAGTGCTCAGAGTACGACTGGCACTGGTTAAATGTGTTCACATGTTATGTGTTGGAATTTAATAAAGCTGTGGCCTTGCCTTTTCTTTCTTTATTTATTTTTTTATTTTTTTAAATAAGATTTTATTGAAAAAGAGAGTCAATGACAGAGTAGTACAAATTCGCAAGGATAACAGAATTTTTTGCTGTAGATTACAGGTTAGATAAGTGCAATGATAAGTCACATAGTAGTGCATGAATACAGTGCATTTTACAAGAATTGGTAAACGAAATAGTCCCCTTCAGAGAGAAGGAGAAAGGGAGGATTTAACTGGATGTATCTGAAAATAGCAAGGCACTATGCTAACCTTAGAAGGAACCAGAGTCTAATGCACAGCATACATGGAAAAATAAAAGAAAGAGGGGGGGGGAGGAGAAAAGACCTAGGTCCGGTATGTCAGAGCACATGGGAGGGGGGTGGATCCAACAGAAGTTCGAACAGCCGTTGTGGGGGAGGGGTTAGAGCCCAGGTATGGGGGGGGGGTTCAAAATCCGCAGTCCTGTTGCCTAGAGCGATCAGGTTGTAGAAGAGGTTGATGTTGATAGGGGTCCGTTGTAGAGGAAAGAGTGTTCTTCCAATTGGGCTCGTTCCTGGGGAGTGAGCTTCGAGGCCATAAACATATCCCATCTGCTGTGGAAGCGCTGTTTGGCTTTCTCGTGAGCCAAATTTGTATTGAGTTTGTCCCAGAATAGGAGCTGCAGGAGATCTCTGCTGACTTGGGAAACAGAAGGTTTGGAAGTGGAGATCCAGTTGGCTAGAATGGCTCTCCTAGCAAGCAGGAGGCATATCAGGCCCCATTGCCCAGAGGAGTGGGAGTGGTTGACCAAGGGAGTAGTTTGGGATCCCAGTGCCCAAAGATAAGGAGTAACAGGTCCTTTGGGAGTTTCAGCAGTGTAATCTCGAAAATGTAGGCCAGTATTTGGTCTCAGAAGGTGGAGATAAAAGAGCAAGTCCAATAACGGTGTGCGAGGGAGGGCTTAGGTTGGTGGCACAGTGGGCACAATGAAGATGAAGATGAGTGTGGTTGGGCTGATGAGATGAAAAGGATGTGTGCCCGATGGGCAATTTTCAACTGGGTTTCCCTCCAGGATTCATTTGGAACCAAGTTGTACACTGAGTTGAGGCCTTGAAGGATCTTTTCCACTATGTCAACGTCCGGGAAGTCTTTTGCCTAGTTGGATACTGAAGAGGATTCCAGAGGAGGTGTCGTTTTCTTTTCTTTTTTTTTTTTTTTCTTTTACAAAAAGCTTTATTTGTTTTTAGAGCCAATGGGATGACAATTACAAAACAATTGTGACTTTTTCACCATAGAGTAAAGATGTGTTTTATTGTTTGTAACAAAGAAACTTGATTCATAGCATGCGCTTGGTACGGTATATGTTCTTTATTTATTTTTATTTTTTTGGGTTTTAAAAGAGTTTTATTGAAATATTGGGATCATAACAGAGATGAATCTCCCACGCAGGGAAGTTCTTAGAAATGAAAACATAACAGGCTGAACAAAAAAGACGTTTCGTACCATTACATCTAAAAGAAAATCTTTGAAAATAACAGCAAGGAGATCCTAGATCCTGAGAGGTTCAGGAGTATGGTTCGACATAAACATCTAGGGTGAATAAATAACTCCTGAAGAAAATCAGAGTAGAGAAAAAGAGAAAGGAGAACTAGGAGAACCATAAAGGAGAGACAAAGTATAAAATGATAAGCATAAATGAACACTCTCTCCCGGCGGCCTGAAGCCCCGACACCCCGACAGGGAACTCACTGTGTCGGAGCCCCATGGCCCCCCCGGATCCGAGGTCCATCAGATTTCAAATCACATAAAACCCTGCTTAGCGTATCCTGAACGAAACTATCTAGAAAATGAAAAGGTAAAACTTGACAGAGACCCCAGGGGGTCCTAATCAAAGGCTTGGCTCACAGCTAGATGTGGGGGCTAGCCCCTGGGATGGTGTAGCAATCAATAGATATTGCGAAAAATGAAAAAGGGGGGGTGTGTTGCGCTTCCTAAATACCAAATAAACTAACAGAAATACAAAATAATAAATAATAATATCAAAACAAAGAAGTGCAATAGTGCTTGAAAAAATTGCATTAGAAGTGCATCTGTGCATAGCATAGCATAAAATCAACTGATTCAAAGTGCATCTGTGCATAACTCCAGTGCCACGAGGAAATCGGATGATTTCCACGAGGAAATCGGATGATTTTCGGCACCGTCAGAAGTTCCTCTCTGCAGTCATCCCCCTGTTTCAAGCACTCCTTGCAAAAAGATCTTTTTTTTTCCGCTGCATACCTCGCAACAGTGAGGTAATTATTTAGTGTAACCAGCACTGGCACGAAAAATCACTGGAAGAGAGTTGGCTTGGCACATTGCACTTTATTTGGATTGTGATATCGCATTTAACTTTCACGATTGGACTATGTATGGGACACTCGAATTAGATTCACTTGTTTGCTGCTATTTTTCATATCTCATTTTTATTTTTTATATCGAATTTTTTTTTTTTTTTATATCGCATATTTTAGTTGATACATGTTTTTTACTATATGCACCTGAATTTACCTATCACAGTATCACTGTTGTTGACACTGGAGTTATGCACAGATGCACTTTGAATCAGTTGATTTTATGCTATGCACAGATGCACTTCTAATGCAATTTTTTCAAGCACTATTGCACTTCTTTGTTTTGATATTATTATTATTTATTATTTTGTATTTCTGTTAGTTTATTTGGTATTTAGGAAGCGCAACACACCCCCCCTTTTTCATTTTTCACAGTATTGAGAGCCAACTCATATAGTGTTTGCTGCTCCCGTCAGAATAGAACTGTGCCTTCTAATTTATTTGGTCATATAGCGCGGGAGCCTTTGAAATACATAAACAATAGATATTGCGAATAGGCCAGGCCTAGAAGGACCTATTAAGCCAAAGCCTGTTCAGAAAGACGTAAGCCACCCTCCCTCAGCCCAGCGGTGCCGGGGGGAGGAAGGGAAGAGACAAGAGGGGGAAGGAGAAAAGAAAGGGTGTAAGAAGAGGGGGGTGGTCAGTACGGGGTGAGAGGTGCCTGGGCCAAGGAGAGTGGGAGGTAGTTGGGGGGGAGTTCGGCTCTCGGGGCGGAGCAAAAAGTGAACCTGGTGACTGAGACTAAAGGCTAAAGAAGGGTCCCGATGTGATTAGCCCAGGGTTCCCACACCCTTTTAAATTTGTCCATTTTGTCAAGAATGGCATAGGAAGTTTTTTCTTGAAACATAATCCAGGTGATTTTTTGTTTCAGGTTCGGGAAGGAAACCCTTGGGGATTTCCAGGACCTGGCTAAAGTCAACTTAGCAACTAGTAGGATAAAGTGAATCAAAAATTGAGTGTATTTGGGGATGTGGGGGATTCTATCATTCAGGAGGGCAAATGCTGGGGATTGAGGGGCGGCATGGCCAGTGACCTTGCGGATTAGGGCAAAAGTCTTATTCCAGAAGTTTCTGATTCTGGGACATTCCCATAAAATGTGAATGAGCGAACCCAGGTGCCCACACCCTCTAAAACATAAGGGGGAGGACTAAGGGTAGAATTTAGCAAGGCGGGTGGGGACCAGGTACCAACGGGTAATGACTTTAACGTCCGCCTCCATTAAGGACGTATTAAGGATCCCCTTGAAGGCAGTATTGAAATGGGTGTGCCAGGAGTCCAGATCCCACTCAAGTCCTAGGTCACGCCATAGAAGAAAGTCAATTGTATGTGTAGGGATAGCCTGTCTTTCCATCTCTAGCCATTCGGGTTTAGGTCCTCTCGAGTAAACATTAGACATCTGCCAGAGTTGCGCTGCCTGATAGTACCACCAGAGATTGGGCAGTCCTAGACTTCCTTTCCGTCTTGGTCTGAATAGTGTTTTCTTGGGGAGTCTATGGTTGGATTTGCCCCAGGTAAATTTAATAATTGCCGACTGAAGGTTCTGTACGAGAGACTTAGGGACCGGAATTGGCAGAGAGCGGAAGAGGTACAATATCCTAGGGAGAAGGGTCATTTTAACTGCATTAATTTTCCCCATCCAGGACATCTTGTGGAGGGACCATTGTTCGAGATCATTTTTAAGTTTTTTAAACATGGGTGGGTAATTGCGGGGGAACAATTGACCAAAGTTGGGTGTAAGGTGGACCCCTAAATAGGGGATGGAGGAGGAGCTCCAGGAGAGGGGGAAGTGCTCTTTTAGCCTATTTACTAGGTCGGGGGATAGGGAGACATTGAGGGCTGTTGACTTGGCCATATTAACGTGGAGTCCCGAGACTTGTCCAAACTTTTGGAGGAGTTGAAGGATATGAGGGGTCGAGATGAGGGGAGAAGTGATAAAGAGAAAGACGTCGTCCGCGAACAGAGCGCATTTATGTGTCGCGTTGCCACATTTCACTCCCTGAATGTCTGGATGATTCCTGATAGAGATAGCTAACGTTTCGATTCCAATGGCAAAGAGAAGGGGAGAGAGTGGGCAGCCCTGTCTGGTTCCTTTGCTAATTAAGAAGGGGTCTGAGAGGTGGCCCTGGAGTCTAACCTGTGCTCGGGGGTGGGAGTAAAGAGCTTCAAGGAGGTGGAGGAAGTGGGGACCAAAGCCCCACCTTCCTAGGACGCCAAATAAATAGGGCCAAGTGATATTGTCAAATGCTTTCTGCAAATCTATGGAGAGGAGGAAGCCCTCCTGAGGAGGCCCTCCGTCCCACCCCGAGTTAAGAAGGGAAATAATATCCACCGCTCTCCTTATCTGGTCTGGTCCCTGCCTACCAGGGATAAAGCCCACCTAGTCCTTGTGGATATAATTGCCAATGAAAGATCCCAATCGGTTAGAGAGAATTTTTGTTATTATTTTCAGGTCATTGTTAATTAATGAAATAGGCCTGTAGGTTATCGCCAGTAACTTGAATAGACCACCCATCCCTCCATGGACCTACCTATTGATCGCGCATTACCTGCGTTCCCTGAACACGAACTCGCAATGCTCTAGACCACTAACTCCGTTCGAAAAACTGTGCACCCAATCCACCCCCCAAAGGCATCTGATAGCGTTCACCCACAACTTACTCTTTGATGAAGAGCGTCCCGGCTCCACCACTGCGTGCAAACGGTGGGAGGAAGATCTAGCCTTGTCAATCAGTGACGAGCAATGGGATGCCATCTTTCATACCATTCACAGGGGATCACTGAATGTTAGCACTCAAGAGAACGGCTATAAAATTCAATCGAGATGGTACCGTACACCCTCTCTTTTACACAAATTTGTCCCCAGCACCACCGACATTTGCTGGAGGTGCAACCAAGACAGGGGAACGCCACATCACATCTGGTGGTCGTGCCCCTCACTACAGAATTACTGGAGAGAAGTATGCAGACTCACCACCCAAATTACCACATACAACACTGATCCGACCCCATCCCAATGCCTCCTCCACCTCTCGCCCTTACCGAGACGAACTTATCATGGCTCTCTAGCTATGCACATGCTCAACGCGGCTAAACAGTGCATCCCTGTTCACTGGGGCTCATCCAGAACTCCCTCCATTAAAGAGTGGTTCATCAGAATCAACAAAACAGCTGAAATGGAGGAGCTGATTCATATATCCAGGGATACCCCCTCTAAATTCAGCACAAAATGGGCCTGTTGGAAACACTTCCAGACCACTGCCGATTACTTGGATGCCTATAGATAGGGACATTTTGAATTGAAGATCTGCTGCTATGATCTATTTGCCCTGGTACTCATTGGCTTTGGAGATCACCAGACTCGAAAGGCAAATGCGCAGACCAGCTATATATCAGTTTGCATGCTCCGGGGGGGGGGGGGGGGGGGCCCTGGGGAAGGGGACCCCTGACAGCTTCAATCTCTCCTGTACCTTTGCTTCCCCCATCTGTATCCCTCCCCTACTGCCCCCCCTTTTCTTTCTTCCTCCTTTTCCCTTCTCCTCTCCATCCACCCCTTCTGCCCTTCTCCTTTGACCGATTCCTCACCCCTGATGTCCTAGCCTAGGCACGCACACATACCACCACATCCCAACGACACAGATTCCCAACAACCCATCACTACCACCATTATCCAAGGCACGCTTTCAGGTAACTACACGACGCGACCTGGAATATCTGTTACCTATTTTGTCCTATCATTTACCCCTAGACCTCCCTGGAGCGAATCCATCCCCTTGTACTTTTGGCTCCGACCCTATCCTCCAGATGGGCCCCTTATCTGACTGAGACGGATATCTCTATAGCTCCATGTCGCAGACCATATCAAACCCTTCTTAAGCCCTTCTTAATCTCTACCTCCCTTCTCTCTCACCCTTGGTAATTGTCCTGAACCGAGCAGACTGTATCTGTATATCTCGCACCTTTATGGTCTTCTCAGTTTAAGAATGTTTATATGCACAGTCTCACCAACTCATTGCATGTTTAATTTGAAATTTTGAATATTTGTAATTCTGTTGGCATCTTACTCCTCCAGCTGTTGGAGATTTCTCTGTACACCTGTACTTTTGTGCCTATTATTACTTTTCAATAAAAACTGTCTTTAACCACTTCCCACCCGGCCAATGCACATATATACGGCCGGGTGGGAGCCGTCTACTCCTGATAGGACGTTCAGGAACGTCCATCAGGAGGAGCGGGATCGCGCGCCCGTGCAGCGGCGCGATCCCGATGCGCCTGTGTCACCCGGACACGGCGCATCTCAGATCGGCAGGAGGGCTCTGTGATTGGCCCTCCTGATCACATGACGGCCGTGTCCAATCACGGCCGTCATGTGATGTAAACAAACAGCCGGTTGCTAGGCAATCGGCTCCTCCTCTCCTCACACAGAAGTCATCACTGAGGAGAGGAGAGCAGATCGCTGCAGCCGGCTGATGATCAGTGAGTATGAGCTGTTTTTTACAGCTTTTTACTCACTGATCACTAGTCTAGTGTACACACAAATCACCACACAGTAAACACACTACACAGTATAAACACAATGTCCCCACACATGTCCCAAAAACATACATGTCCCCAAATAATAAAAACACATGTCCCTAATAATAAAAACATGTCCCCCACATATGTCCCACTAAAATCACATGTCCCAATGATTATCTGCACACATATGTACGTGAACACCTGCACACATATGTACATGATCATTTGCGTACATATGTCTGTGATCACACAAACCAATTATTATACACTTAACGGAATTTTTTTTACCAAAAACATGTAGCAGAATACATTTTGGCTTAAATTTATGACAAAATTTGATTTTATTGGATTTCTTTTAAAATAGAAAAAAGAAAATATTGTTTTTTTTCCAAATTTCCGCTTTTTTGCGCTTATATTGCAAAAAATAAAAAACGGAGTCGTGAATAAATACCAACAAAATAAAGCTCTATTTGTGCGAACAAAATGATAAAAACTTCATTTGGGTACAGTGTAGCATGACTGCGCAATTGTCACTGAAAGCGCTAGAGCGCTGAAAGCTGAAAATTGGGCTGGGAAGGAAGGGGGCGAAAGTGCCCTGTATTGAAGTGGTTAAAAAAAAAAAAAAAAAAAAAAGAAATAGGCCTGTAGTTGCTTACTAGGCTCTGATCTTTCCCTGGTTTGGGAATGACCGAGATATATGCTAAATTGGCTGCATGGTCTAAGGGTGAGGCTTGGGACAAGGAGTTGAAAAAACGGGCCAGATAAGGAGACAGGATGTCAAAAAAAGGTCTTGTAGTAGTGTGTCGAAAACCCGTCTGGGCCCGGAGCGGACCCTTTCCTAAGGTCCTTAATAACTGCTCTAACTTCTGCTTCTGAAATGGGGGCATCCATGATTGAACGATGAGAGTCCGATATCTTGAGGAGGGGAACGCCGTAGAGGTAGGTTTCGGTAGACTGAGAACTGTTCGGGTTTGGGCTAGAGTAAAGCTTAGCATAGACTTCATGGAAGGCATTCAGGATGTGTTTGGGGTTTTGTGTAAGGGAACCAGAAAGTGATTTGATTTTTGGAAGGGCATGGGCTCTGAATTTGGGAGAAAGTTTTGCTGCGAGAAATGGTCCAAATTTAACCGAGTTAGGATAAAATCTACCACTCACCCATTGGGTATGTTTTTCGGCACTGGAGGTGAGGGCGGTGTTAAGGGCGATCTTGGCTGCATCAAGGTGAGCAAGAGAGGAAGCAGAGGGGTGCTTTTTGTGCGCTTTGCTTAAGATCTGGAAATTTTTCTCCAAGTTGATGATTTCTACTTGTTTTTCTCGTTTAAGGCGGGAGGAGAGCTGGATGAGCTTGCCCCTCATAACTGCCTTATGAGCCCCCCATAGCACACTAGGGGAAATGTCCTCAGTATCATTAATATGGAAGTATTCCTTGAGGTCATTTTCAAGGCTAGTGCGATGTGCCGGGTGGGAAAGTAAAGCTTCTTTCAGCCGCCAATGTGGTGGAGTTGTTCGGTTTAGGCAACCGGAAATTTTCAGGGAGACTAGGGCGTGGTCAGACCAAGGGACTTCGACTATGGCGGCGTGAGAGGCGAGAGGAATGTCAGTGGAATGAATGAAAATGTGGTCTATACGGGCATAGGTCCTGTGGGGTGCAGAGAAGTGTGTATAGTCCTGGGCTGAGGGATTAAGTTCCCTCCAGGAGTCTATCATGCCCAAGGCGTGGAAGAGCCATGCAATGCGAAGACTCTGCTTGGAAGGTCTTTTCAGGAGAGACTTTTTTGGGGAAGACTTGTCTAACACATGATCACAGGCGACGTTAGAGTCGCCGCCCATGATCACCTTACCCTCCAAATGAGGGGAAAGGGAGGTTAGCATGGAAGAAAAGAACTGAGTTTGGCCTTTATTGGGGGTGTAATATGAGATGAGGGAGAAGAGTGACCCATTTATATGTCCCTTGACAAGTATGTAACGTCCTTCCCCATCCCTAATAGTTTGAGACAGGGTAAAAGAGGTGCGTTTGGAGATGAGGACAGCGACCCCTCTTTTCTTATCATCGGCATTGGCAAGGTAAAAGGTAGGGTAGTTTCGGTGAAGGAAGGAGGGATTAAAGCTTTTCGGGAAGTGTGTTTCTTGTAGAAGAACAATGTCAAAATTCTTAGAGTGGTAGCTATGTAGGGCCTTGCACCTTTTGATGGGGGAGTTTAGGCCTTGGGTGTTATGGGATGCTACTTTGAGAGATTGTAAATGGGATGTTTCGTCAGCCATAGACATGAGGTGTAGGGTGCGAGCATGTGCCGGCTGTGATTACCTGTCCTGAGCGGACCCTGGTCTCGAGGTTGAGGATGCGTTGTACTCCCAGGAACCGGGATGGCCTATGACGACCCACTCTCCTTGGAGGCACCTGAAGGGGAGAAGACACGTGAGTACAGAGAAGAAGGGAAGACCAGAAAAGGAGAGAAAAGAGGGGAGAGAAGGGGGGAGGGCCCAGGAGGGAAAGATACCTGGGTTCCCCAGGGTATGGAGTGGCAGGGTGAAATCTGCCCCGAGTCCCTTTAGATTGCAGGGATCGGTTGAAGGGCAACCCGTTAAGGGGTTGCATTCCTGGTGCCACCGTGGGGAGGTGAATCCCCAGGGTCACAACAGGTGGAGTGGCAAGCAGACCCGCTCCGGTCGCGCGGCACTCGGCAACAGTCAGATAACACCTAAACAAGATAACATTAGAAACTTGTTAACCAAAACTACAATTAACATATATAAACAAAAACGCCCACAGGGGGAGGCCCCTGGGATAAATCAGAACGTGACATGCTGAAGAGACATGGCTCTTAGGCTATGTGTGCGTGTCTCTTATGGAAGGCCAGCTAGCGGAGACAAAACAAAAAACAAACAAATCAAAAGGAAAAAAGAACACAACCCCCCCTTGTAATCAGGGTGGAGTGGAGGGTCGGTAAAAAATAAGTGTTCGAGGCCCTTGTAAAAAATTTAAAAGGGGATGAAAAAGTCCTGGTGGCCCTCAAAAAAAAAAAAATAAGGGGGAAAAAATTAACAGTTAGAGGGGATGAGGGAAGGATGTTCCGGGAGGACTCAGTGGTCAAGGAGGTCAGTCCTGCGCCTTAAAAAGATCTGGCGAGGGCGGAGAATTAGGGTCAGACCCCAAGGGGTCGGGAAGGGAAGGTGTTCATCTTGGTGGGACGGCATCCCTCTGTCTCTTTGGTTGCTGCTTAACCCATAGGGGGGTCAGAGGGCTGGTCGGCGGTGGCCTCTTGGAGGAGCTCGGGCGGGTCTCCATTTGTTGGGGGGAAAGTTCCTGAGAGATGAGCCCCAGGTGAAGGAGTAAGCGTTCGCCATTCTGGAAATTCGTGATGTTATACGATTTTTCTTTGTAGTTGAACTGCAGGCGGAAAGGGAAGGCCCATCTATATTTGATCATCTTTTGTGAAAGGATATCCAGTAAGGGTTTGAGGGCTCTCCGTTTTTGGATTGTAGTAGGAGATATGTCTGCGAAGATTTGAATCTTGGCGCCGTTGAGGGAGATGTCTTCCCTGTTACAGGATCTTTTCATTATTTCCTCTTTGACGCTGTAAAAGTGCGGCTTGACCACTATGTCCCGAGGAAGGCCATCTTGGCGAGGGGGTTGTAAAACTCTGTGGGCTCTGTCCAACTCAAGCCTGTTATCTGGGATGTCAGGAATAACTTCCTTAATCAGAGCTCGGACAGTCGCCTGTATATCTGCTTGCGATTCCGGAATGCCTCTGATGCTAAAGTTGTATCGTCTGCTCCTGTTCTCTAAATCGTCGAGTTTAGAGAGGGCAGTATCAAGCTGGTCCTGTAAGGTCTGGATACAGGCAGTGTTCTGGTTTGTGCGGGCAGCTGCGTCATCCACTGTCTGTTCAATGGCATCCATTCTGGCTCCCAGACTCTGGATGTCAGCTTTACTAGCACAGGTAATCTGTGCAGCGTTTTGGGCTAGACCGACAGCTAGCATATCAGAGAAGCTGCTCAGTAGCTGGGTCATGTCAGGGGGGTGATCGGGCTGAATGGGGGAGGTTAGCAGAGAGTCAGCAACGCTGTTAGGTGTGCCAGACAGCGGGGAGAATGGATTCTCAGTCTGCATTCTGCCCAAAAGTGATTCTGTGGATGCTGGAGAAGGGAAGGGGTTCTGCTGGTTGATCACAGGCATAGATGCGATCGCAGCATGGGTTGCTGTGCTAGTCATGGTCACGTTCTCACCGCATGTAGAGATGGCGGCCGCCATCTTGGGAGGCTGTGGGGCCTTCAGGCCGAAGTTCAGTTGACGGTTAACGTCCTTCCTGGCGGTCTTTTCCGGCATGTGGGCAGGTGCCCGGGGTCTTCCGCTGTACGTGGGGGGGGTCTCCCCAGAGGTGTCCGCTAGTAATAGCGCGTGTGAAGTGCCGCGGAGGACCGGAGCGGTGCGGAGCTCCCGGCTAGTGCGTCGTTCCGGAAGTCCCGCGCATGCGCACTATCGAGGTATCATTTTCAAGAGTAGTGGCTTGTAGATGTCGGAGATTTTGTAGGAGAGCCTCTATGAATGAAGATTTAAATCTTGTGGGTTCATCTTTGCAGGTTTTTTGTAGAAAGCTGAGACATTGACCATAGTGGAAAGCAGATGTGTTGGGGAGAGAGAACTTGGTGGCCAGAAAGCGGAAAGATAGTGCACGACCAGACTCCAGGTCACAAAGGGAGGAGAAAGTAGTGAGACCCCTTTGCCGCCACGATTCATACGTCTGATGGTCCAAACCCGGGGTCAAATTTGGAAGACCCTGTATCGGTAGGAATCTAGATATGAAAGGAGATAATTTGAGACTTTTCCTTGCCTCCCTCCAGGCAATAGCAGTATCTCTTAGCAGAAGGTTGTGTTTGAGTAGCGGCGGCAGTGATTTCCACTTACAGTGGAGAAGTGCTGTTAGGGAGTAAGGGTGAGTCATTTCAGCTTCCGGCTGGTAGTTAGAGTAGCGGGATTTTTGGGTTATCCAGTCCAGGCCCACCCTCAAAAGACAAGCTAGGTTATATGTTCTAAGATTGGGGAGACTAATACCTCCTTCAGTCCTGGGAAGATGAAGTTTTGAGAAGGCTATGCGTGGTCTTTTTTTTCGCCAGATAAATTTGGATATCGCGGAATTAAGGAGTTTAGAATCCTTGTGCCTTATGAGCAAGGGTATCGTCTGGAGGGGATACAATAGGCGTGCGAAACTGACTATTTTTACCAGATGGCATCTTCCCAGGAGCGAGAGAGGCAGATTCATCCAGTTTTCTAATTCCTGAGTAATTTTGGCAAAGAGGGGGGGATAGTTGAGGTGGTAGAGAGAGGAAGGGAGTTTCCCTATTTTTACTCCTAGGTAGGTGATATGAGATCTTGCGATCGTGAAAATTTAATTTTGAGCCCAAGCTGGAGGTGGTAGGGAACCTATGGGAAGTATGAGGAAAAATGAGGACATCATCTGCAAAGAGAGATGTCTTCAATTCATGCTCCCCTAATTTAATACCATGTAACGGGGGCCACATTTGATAGATATCTGGAGAGTGGCTCAAGAGCTATATTAAAAAGGAGTGGGGATAGGGGGCAGCCCTGTCTAGTGCCTTTATGAAGGAGAAACTCGTCCGAGAGGAGACTGGCGGCTACCAATCTGGCTGCCGGAGAGGCGTACATAGATCTGACTAGGTGGAGAAAAGGGCCAGAGAAGCCCATTTCTGTCAAAACCATGGAGAGCCATTCAAAACTAACGTTGTCAAAAGCCTTTTCGGCGTCAAGGGTAATAATGGCGAGGTCACCGTGTGGGTTGCATCTAGCGTGTTCTAGTGCCATCATCACCTTTCTGATATTGATTGTTGCCATTCTGCCCTGGACAAAGCCCGATTGGGCAGGATGTATCAGAAAAGGGATGATGGTGGCCAGTCTTGTGGCTACTATTTTTGAGAGAATTTTGACATCGAGGTTTAGAAGCGAGATGGGCCTGTATGAGCCAGGTTCTTGTGGATCCTTCCCTTTTTTTCTAATAGTTTAACTATCGCCTGGTTGCCCATGGGCAGATAAGGGCCGCCAGACCACATGTGTTGGTAGACATCTTTAAAAGTCGGTGCTAGAAGAGGGCCTAGGGATTTGTAAAATTTGCCTATCAGGCCATCAGGGCCGGGGGCTTTAGAGGAGGCTAGGTTACGAATTGTGGAAGATATTTCCGTAAGAGAGATGGGAGCGTTAATGGTCTCTAGTTGGGAGGAGGATATTCGGGTCAGTTCCACTTTCTCGAGGAAGTCGCTCGCCGTGGGCCTGTCAATAGGGTCTGCCGCATAGAGCGCAGAATAGTAGCGCAGCATAGCCGCATTTATTCCTTTTTGCGTGGTCGTTACATTGCCGTCGGGGTTGTGTATGGAGGGGATAATAGTCGGGCGGTAGGGTCCCTTACACAGTCTGGCAAGAAGCTTGCCCGCCTTATTACCAAATTTATGGAGAGTGGCGTCAAAGTATGCTTTTTTGGTAGATTCCAGGGTGTCGACCCAGTTGTCAAAAGACTGTTTGGCTACTTGCCAAGCCGTCCGGTTCTCAGGAGAGTCATGGGCATAAAGTGCCCGTTGTGCATGATGGAGTCTGGAACTGGAAATTTTGTAATTAAGATGGGCGTTTTTTTTGAAAGAGGATGCATAGGAGATAATGCGCCCTCTGAGGAACGCTTTACCCGTATCCCAGAACAGATTCGGGTTATCAGAGTGTGCCGCATTCGTTGGTGTGTAGTCTAGCCACTCTTTTTCAATATAAGCTTGGAAGTCAGCGTTGTGTTGAAGGTAGGATGGGAAGCGCCATATTTTAGGATTGGGGTGTATGTCAGGTGTTTCTAGGGTCGCAGAGATGGGTGCATGGTCCGAGATAGCTATGTCATGATTATCCGCTCCCGGGAGCAGGGGAACTAGGTCGTTTGAGAAGAATAGATAGTCTAGCCTCGTGAAGACGTTGTGTGGGTGGGAGTAAAAGGAGAATTCACGATCGGTCGGGTGGTGAAGTCTCCAAATGTCATGGAGGCAAAGGGATTCCATTGTTGATGCTAGGGTCGTGGGAGTGGTGGGGGCTGGAGGTGGGATGAGGCGCGGTGGCGATGACTTGTTGTCCAACGGGTGGATTGTGGAGTTAAAGTCACCTCCAACGATTTGGGGAAGGTGGGGATGGTGGAGGAGCCAGCTGGTTAATGCTCTGAAGAATTGCTTTGTGGGGCTGTTAGGAGCATAGACATTAGAAATTATAAGCTCTTTCGTCCCAATATGGACGCGAATGGAGAGAAGTCGGCCCTGGTGATCTGTGTCAGTAGATAGGATCTTGCAGGGAAGGTTCTTGTGTATGAGGATAAGTACTCCCGCTTTACGGCCAATGGCATCGGAGCCCACTACCGTGCCCACCCAAAGTTTCCTCATCCGATAAAAGTCGGGTGAGGAAAGGTGGGTTTCCTGCAGCAAAGCTATGTCGGCTTTAAGCCTTTTGAGGTGGCGAAGGACCTTCATTCTTTTGGAGGGGGAACGAAGCCCCTTCACATTCCATGAGACTATTTTCAGCATGGTGGGATTTTGATGGGGATATGTGCTGAGTTTACTGCAGTATTAGTATTATTAGGTTGCGGGAACCTGAGTGGGGCAAAAATGGAGATGCTACGTTAAAAAAGGCCAGGTGGGCCTTCATTAAAGGGACAGCGGATGATGTCAAATCGAAAGCGGATATAATGGGGGAGGGAGGATAATAAGGTGGGGGGGAGGAAGAGTATGTGTGCCAGAAGTAAATAAGAATGAAACAGAGACAATCATTTACCAACTTCACTTTTTTCCGCATGGAGTTCACTGTGAAGACCAGCTCCCATAACCAAGCCTCTTGTCTGATGCAGATATTTCCGCCCTTCAGAGGGGGAAAGGGTGTGTCATCAGTCAAGGCAGGGGTTCAGAGCGTGCAAAATGGTCTGCACAAAGAAACCATAGGGGAATTGCAAGTTCAAACATGTAGGAACAAACCAAACAGAAGAACCATTTAACATATTAAACACGGTTAACTAAAAGAGAACCAAAAATAGAGCAAAAACAAACCAATAGCCCTTTTACCCATGTCGGATACTACCTGAGGGGTGTGGACGGCCCAGGAGGGGGGGTCCAAGATCAGTTCACCTTGCCCAGATAGGAACGGGTAGTGTGGCTGGGCCTCAAATGGGGGAGTAAATTGAAAGAAACAAGTAGACGTTGGAGCCCATCAATGTGTGGTTAAGCCGTGTTGGGCCGGTCCTGAGCTCCCGGCTCCTAAAGCGCTTGGGAGAGTCTTTCCGCGGGCTCCTTTGGTCCAGAGCTCGGTTGACCGGAGCCGCTTTGGGTGTGGGGCTGAGATGGGGGCCCGTGCGTAGTGATTTAAGAAAGGATGTTGCCTCCTCTGGATCTTGAAAGGAGAGATGTTCGCCGTTGGGTGCTTTGATCTGCAGGACAGCTGGGAATGCCAGAGTAAACTTTAGTTGTCGTTGGTGAAGTTCCGTGCAGATGTGTTGGAATGCCTTTCGTTTCTTGGAAACGTCTACCGAATAGTCGGCAAAAATCAAGATTTTGACTCCATCAATCTGGAGAGATCTGGACTGTCGGTATTGCTGTAATATGGAGGATTTATCCAAGTAATTCAGATATTTAGCGATTATCGGGCGTGGAGATTTGCATTCTGAGTTGAAAGCTCCCACGTGGTGTGCACGTTCAATTGATGTCATTGAAAAGTTAATTTTAGCTTGTTGGCAAACTTCAGCTCCGTTTGTGGAGTTTCCCAACCTAAAACACCAGTCTGGGAAATGACTTCTACCAATAATTTGGAAAGTGAGGGTATTATTTGAAAGCATTCTTGTGACATTTGTAAGAACGACAGGAGGAGTGCCATTAAGGAGAGGGGTGAAGTTTAGAGGTACTGCCATTAAGGGGATCCTAGCAGTGCTAGGATGGAGATTACTACATATCCAACATTTTTCAAATCCAGACTTCTGGGCATAGCTATAGTTAAACTTCAATAATAACATTTTATCGGTAAAACTTTCTGAGTATTCATTTCTCTTGTGTCTGTCATGTGTATTATTCATATTATTCTGTTGTAGAGTGTTAGAGGCTCCACAAATACTCTTTATGGGTCCCAAATCTTCAGGATGATAAATACAGTTAGTTATCAGCAAAGTTGGCAGGAACACAATCAGGGCAGCCCAACATAAGAGGCACAAGGCCTTCCCAGAAGTCAGTGGTGAAATAAGCAAAGTCATCTTGTTCAGAGTCTTGACTATCTGCTTCACTTCTCTGTGCTTTATCTTTGTCTTTGCCTTGCTTCTTAGGGTCCTGGTTGACCTTCTTTACACGACTTGCATGAATCCAGGCCTGTTGTCCCTCTACCAGAATAGCTGTGCGGGTAACTGCGATCACTGTGGTTGGGGGTCCAAAGGGATACTCCTGCTTCTTGGTGCGTTTCAATTGCTGGACCAACACGGTGTCACCCACCTGAAAAGGGTGTGTAGGTTCCTGTGAAGAAGAAGGAGAGGTGCGAGCAACGTTCCTTTCAACTTGATCCAAAGTTTCAATACGTTTTTTTACATATTCTTCCTGAATAAGATCTAGGTCCCCTCTTTCTAACATAAGTGGCTGTCTGGCCCATGGGGTGGGGAATGGCCTACCCATTAAGACTTCAAAAGGAGAGTATCCTGTCTTTTTAGAGGGTGTCATTCTTATCTCGGCTAGTACAGCTGGGAGGACCTTCTTCCAATTTGCATACGTACCTCCAGTGGCCTTCCTGATCTTATCCTTAATGGTTCTGTTCATCCTTTCCACTATACCTGAACTCTGGGGGTGGTAAGGAATATGAAACTTCCATTCTATTTTCAGTGTTTTTACCAGGTCTTGACAAACTTTGGCCACAAATGCAGGACCATTGTCAGAGTTGATCTGTAGTGGGCAACCCCACCTTGGAATAATTTCTTGTATCAGAATCCTCACTACTGTTTGTGCATCTTCCTTTGTAGTTACAAATATCTCTAACCATCTTGAAAATACGTCCAAAATTACGAGCAAGTATTCTTGTCTTTTACCTAGTTTGGGCATGTGTGTAAAATCTATCTGCAGGTGAGTGAATGGTGTAGATGGATATATCAGATGTTCATGTTTTACTTTGTGAGGGTTCCTAGGGTTATTCCGAATGCATGTGATGCATCTGGAAACATATGCCTTTACAAGAGAGGGAAGACCTGGAATGTAAAAATCCTTATCCAAAAGTTCACATGTGACTTTCCACCCTCTGTGACCTATCCCATGGTATTGTGAAATAAAAATGGGTGCGCTGGCTACAGGGATACATGGTCTCCCCTCTTGGCAGACAAGGTCAGTTTCTGGGCTTGTCTGCACACCTATTGAGTTCCATTGCTGGATGTCTTGGTCTGTGGCATATGCTTGGAGATCACGCAATGTTTGATCCAAAAGAGGAATTTCTGGTGAGAGTAATGGCATTTGTGTGTTTGCAGGCTGTGTGAATGCTGCTTCTCTTGCTGCCTTGTCAGCTAAGGTGTTGCCTTTGGCTATGTCATCCTGTTGCCCTGTATGTGCCCTACAGTGTAATATAGCTATGGACCTTGGCAATTGTATAGCTTCTAGCAAACTTGTGACAAGCGTGGAATGTGAGATGGATTTACCATCTGCTGCTATGTAGCCCCGCCTTTTCCATATAACTCCAAAATCGTGTGCAACGCCGTAAGCGTACTTGGAGTCTGTGTAAATGTTGACATCCTGCCCTTCAAAAAGCTGACAAGCTCTAGTAAGGGCTATAAGTTCTGCAGCTTGTGCTGATTGGAATGGGACAGGGTTTGCTTCCAGTATTTTATCAGGCAGCTGAACAACAGCATACCCTGCATGGTATGTATTATCATTTGGTCTTGAACAAGACCCATCCACGAAGACATTCTGTGCTCCAAGGAGAGCAGTGGAAGACATGTCTGGTCTCGGGGATGTGTCTTGGTGGATGAGGTCCATGCATTCATGTTGAGGCACTACCTCATCTTCTTCACCTTTCAAGCCTAGCAAGGCATTCAGGATTGGAACTGGGCCAGAAGTGGGAGAGGCATATTTTATCTCAAGTTTTGGGTTAGAAAGTAAAATGACTTCATAACCGCTCAGCCTCTGGGCTGACATGTGCTGGGTATGGATGTTTTTTAGTAGAATGGATACATTGTGAGTGGTATGCAGTGCGGTGGCATGTCCTAGAGTGAATGATGTAGCCAATTCCACAACCATGGCACACGACGCAAGAGCTCTGAGACATGCGGGCATGCCCTGTACCGGCATAGGCACAACCTTTGAAAAAAACGCAATAGGGCGGAGTTTGCCCCCATGCTCCTGGGCCAGGACCCCTGCCAAAGTTTTACAATTGTCCCTTGCAAACAAGTGAAACATTTTCCCATATTCAGGTAGTCCAAGTCCAGGAGCTGTGACCATTGCAGTTTTAAGATACACAAAAGCATTGTACATTTCATCATTCCATTTCACACAATCTGGCATGTCAGTACCTGTGGCTTGCCTCAGGAGATTATCATAGTAGGAACAATCAGGTATCCATTGGCGGCAGTAACCAATCATACCAAGAAAGGATAGCATGTCCTTCTTAGTAAGTGGGCGGGGCAGACCCACAAGAGCCTCAGCTCTCTTGTGACTGATTTTCCTTTCTCCTTTGGAGAGTACAAAACCAAGGTATTCAACAGTTTCCTGACACCATTGTAGCTTTTTCTTAGAAACCTTGTGACCATTGTCTGCTAACCAATGTAACAGATCTAAACCATCATTTTTACATGCTTTCTGGCTTGGACTACACAACAACAAATCATCAACATATTGAAGTAGGACGGAACCATGGTGGGGTGCCCAGGACCGCAGGGTTGCTTGGAGGGCCACTGTATATACTACAGGGGAGTCTACATATACCATTGGCATTCGACACCACGTCATTGGCCTATTTCTGAAATTGAACGAGAAAATAGGTTGTGTCTCTTCGTCAACAGAAACTGAAAAAAATGCATTACAAAGGTCAATGACCGAAAAATACTCTGCATCGGATGGTATGGAGGTTAGGAGTGATGGCACGTCAGGCACTATGGGAGCAATGGGTACCACTAGTTTGTTTATAGCTCTGAGGTCTTGTACAAACCTGTAAGAGCCATCCGGCTTCTTTACTGGGTTAATGGGGGTGTTGTAGGGTGAGAGTATCTCTTTAAGAATTCCTTGCTGCAGGAACCTTTCTACCATTGGAGCAACTCCTTCCTCTTTTTCTTTTGAAATGGGGTATTGTTTGTGATAAACCGGCTGTGCCCACGATTTTAAAGTTGCCTTGTATGGGGTACAAGAAATAAGACCTACATCCAAGGAGCTTTTAGACCATACCGGATCATCTGGTGGAGGGAGATCACTATCCTCAGTGTAATATATTGGTATTACCTTGGAGTGTACGAAGACCCCTCCTTCAGTGGTCATTTTCAGTGTTATACCCAATCTTCCCATCAAATCTCTTCCCAAGAGGTTCACGGGACATTTTGGTATAATCCTGAAACAATGATGCAAGACTGTTGCACCTTCCCCTTCAACATCACTTACTGGTAAAGGAGGTGTTTTGTATGTTTTGGTAAGTATCCCATTAATTCCCATAGAAGGTTCAGCAATTTTGGTCTCACCTCTGTAGTAGTCCTCACTGAGAGTCGCTCCTGAATCGGTTAAAAATGGAACAGGCCTATATTTAACATATAAGGTCACAATTGGTTGCTCATTGTAAGAGTGTGAGATCAAAGGAAATGCTGGGATACTACCTTCTGGGCAGCTTCATTTCAGTTGTTGTTGATTCCACTGTATAGGGAATCGGGGACCCTGTTGTTTTGGGGCAACTTGATTCTGTTGGCTAGATTGGGGTCCCTGTGTATGCATTTGATCTTGATCTTGAGTATTCGGGTCATTCCATTCATAAGGACATTGATTTCTCCAGTGCCCCTCCTGTCCACAGTTAAAACAACATGTGCGTGACTGCTGGGGGGGTCTGGAAAAACCATGCCCTTTCCCTCTTATTTTTCCTCTTCCTCTGCCTCTACCTCTATTTCCTCCGTCCCATTGTCCACCATTAACTTGGGGAGGCTGGGCTTGCACTCCACCCTGATAATGGGTACTCACTGCTTTCTCTTTTATTACATCGAAACACCCTGCTGCTTCTTTCTGTATTAAAGTTTCCTGAAATTGGTCAATCGTCTGTGTGGTCCATTCCGATATCATCTGTTTGACCACCAAGGCGAACTGGGGTTTTAGATTATTCATATAAGTTTGAATAAACAAAGCTCCCACATCAGTAGTTGTAGCTAATCCAGCTTCTGTTGTCCAATTTTCATGAAACCTTTTCCAGAACTCAACTACAGTCTCTCCTGACTTTTGTTTGCATGCTATGGCAGTAGGGAGGGAACTTTTATTTTTAAATTCTCTCATCATTTCAGTCTCTAATTCCGTCCACATGGTGTTCCTACCTGGTACTGTGTTTAACCCATATGTTCCCGCATTTCTAGTGTCAATAGTGTTTATAGTTGCAACATTTGCCCAGTTCCAGGAACTGGTGTGTCCTATGATGCCATCAATGATAAGACGCATATCTTCCTGTGTGTAATTTCTACCCTTACAGGCCTTTTTTAAGTAAGTTAAAGTACCTCCTGCAGAGGCGGTGGGTTTGGGGCAATGTTTTACTATCCTGTCAATGTCCTCAATGTCTATTGCCTTTTTCAATATTTCATTTCCAATGGTCATGAAAGGCACTTGGAGATTAGGGTTACAATATACAGCTCCACTCTTTGTTTTAGGGGGACTGAACATTCTATCCCTATCAGCGTTTTCCTGTTCTTCCTCCTGCTCTTGGCTAGGTGGTGAAACTACCTCTCCTATAGCTCCCTGATCTTCTGGTTCAGCTACCTGGACTTGGGCTCTCGCTTCTCTCCTCTGTGGGTGCTGTCTATCTTGTTGTGGAGCAGGAACGATCTGCTGTTGTGGTTGTGGAGCGGGAGGGACCTGCCATTGTCTGGTTGCATAATGTCCAGCCAGAAGATCAATATCTTCCTTTGCTAAACTTGGATAGACATGTACATATGCGGGTGGAGGATGACTGACTGTTGGCAGGGATGGGGCTGTTGGGTCAGGGAAAACTCTCTTTTTATCGGCTTCTTCTCTATGTTTCTGGTCATAATCTTCCTTACTTAGACATTTGGTGGGCTTTTTCTGTTTCTTATTCTCCCTCTCAAACCAATATGGGGCGTATTTTAACCAGTTCTCCCCTCCCTTTTCCATATAATCCATATCCCATTGGGGATCCCCAGGGTACCAAGGGAAAGTTCTCTTATCTCCTAAACACAATCCTTTAATCATATCCATATGAAAATTATCATTGTTACCATTCCGGGAAAAGGGGTCTACACTGTGCATGGTTTCGGTCCATCCCGCTAAATTTGAAACCCATGGGACTATAAATTCATAATTAGTACCACAAATTCTGGCTACAAAATCTTTACATGTTTCTCCTGGGTTGGGAAGAGGGGGAGGATCTTCTTTACCTTGTTTCTGACCCATATTGACAGTGGGAGCCGACTGTTTTACCACGCAGCCTTCTGACCCACACAACAGATAATCTTATAGTTTCTAAGCAATAGAAAGAAAAAGCAAAAGATTTTGGGGTCACCGGAGTCTATTTCCTCATTAACCTTCTCATATTTCTTCCCAAAAGAAATGTATCTATATATGTGTATGCAGTACTGCTTATCTTTGTGGATTTCCCAAAAACCCTCCAATATTAACCTCTGGCGTGATCCTATCCCCTACTAATTTACGGGTCTAAAAAAGCATTAAATCAGAGCTGGGGTAAGGAATATTTTGTCAATAAAGACAAATTAAAAACTTACCCTTCAGCTGACCTTTGCTTATCTGTTGTTTTCTAACCCGGACGAGGCCCCCAGTTGTAGGGAAATTCAGCTTCTAGGACCACCCAGATAGGTTCAGGTAATGCAGGAAGACTTCCGTAGACCCCCAGGCCTGGAGATATCAATAAGTGACACAGGAGACCGGTGTGCAACCGTTCACTTTATGATTATCTGGTTTTAGACAAGGCCATAATCGTACTTTTATGCAGTCTTGAGATAACATGGGAGGAGTTTCTGAAGTGTTACACGTATACAGAAGAAATTCAGTCAATATTTTACTTATTAGCTGATGCCATGAGCCAAACTTTTACATAATTTTTACTACAAAATATATGTATTCTTGAACAGATGTCGTTATCTTATCTAAAACAAACGTAAGCCTGAGCTAAGTCAAACTCCACAGTCTTAATATATATGTAAAAATGACCTCGAGAACATTTCTATAGATAACACTTTAAACATGTGTGAGTTTCAACTTAAACTCATATCTGAATTCAAGAGTTGTAATAGGAAAACATAACAGGTAAAACAAAATGGAGTCTATCTTGCTATCGTTCTTTACACCAGGGGCTGCTGCATAAACAATGCTTGTGTAGGGCCAGATATTTGTGGAGGGGCAGGGGACTGTTGTGAAGGTGATTCCCTTTGAGCGGTCTGTGAGGCTGAATGGTCCCCTACCTCCATCTCAGGCGCTGTCTCCACTGGAGGGCCCGTGCAGGCCGAGCTGTGTAGGCCGAAGCCGGAGCCTCGATTTGCGGCTGGGCCGGCCACGCGGTGGCGGCCGCGTACGACCGCGGCCTGGTTTTTTCCACAAACCGGTCCATCACGTTACCAGTGTCGTGGGGAAGGCTGCCTGAGCTTTTCCTGGCGAAAACGCCGGTTTTATAGACCGTTGTTGAGGGCGGTTTGCGGGAGCTGTGTGGAGGGACAGCTACTCCATACGGTGCCGGAACCGGAAGTGCCTTGCCTTTTCCAACCTAATGGTTGCAAGTGTTTATTTAATGGGGTAAAAGGGCAAGGGTGGTTGGGGATTTGATCCCATTGTGTTACATTAATTTGTACCTAGGCCCATTGTGCCTCAGCAGTCATGAGATCCCACATTTTAGCACAAGTGTCACATATAATGTAGTTTGCAGTCGATTTTCCAGTCATGAAAGCAAAGTGCAAACTGGCCAAGGATTGATCAGTTGCTAAGTACCTGTGGGGAAAAAAGAAATGACGTAAGTATTTTTGTTTTGTTACAGTTCTACTACAAAAAAAAAATGTAAAAGCTTGCAGGATGTATACACATGCTACAGGCGACAACTTTTGGAATTCAGGAATGGGCAGGCAGCCGAGGAACCTCCCCAATATATACACGCTAAAGATTTGGAATTTTTGGCTTGTATTGGAAATGAGCAGGTAGGGCATGCTCCTTTGAAAGTAATATACTGTATAAAGTATATTGACATTCTATACGTTTCATTTTTATTTCAGTATCCAAAGTTTCTGGAACACTCCAGCTGGTACAGAAGATGAAGAAAATTAGGATATTGACCTAGCAGAAAGAAAATGCCTCACATGCCAATATCCAACATACCAATGTCCAACGTCCTGACGTGGCATTGCCAAATAATCCGCTAGATAATTGCAGGTCATCAGGCATACCAGAAATTGTTAGCACCCCTGCTGCACCACTGCAGGGATCCTCATCAAGGGCCTCTAGAGGAAGGCTTCAGGGCAGATATAACAGGATAGTTGACATGATGTTCAATTTTCCCCAAAAAATAGAGGAGAACCCCACTACTATGTTCTTAA